>NC_069793.1:78129302-79379302 GCF_027406575.1 Nycticebus coucang
AAAGCATGTACCTATCTGAAGTTCACTAACAATAACTTCAATGTTTTTTAAAAGTGACAACTATTGAATATTTTTAGAAAGGAAAAGAATATATAACATTATTTTCTAATAGTAAAAAGAAGTGCTTTGAAGGATGTTCGATATTATGTACTCTTGCCAATTGGATAGATTAGTTTTACACTGTACGAGCATGAAACTAATGAAAATCAAGCATGGGTTAAATTCACACAAACCATTTATCTCTGTGTTGGTCTTTAGCTAGAACTGATTTAACTTCATTTAATCATGAATCTGGGGGCACATTTTCTAAGGGCAAAGGGGCACTAGGGAAAGAAGTGTGGATGAATCTGCAAATCTGTTTTCTGTTTTATTGCTGAAAAGAAAGTCAAAGCAATGAAAGTCAAATTCAACAACGGTGTATCTTCATGTACATTATTATTTTAAGCATCTTGAATTAGGGTATTTTACTTTTAGAATCTGTTTAATTTTTAAAGAGTAAGCAAACATTTGCACAGTTTGGGTTTAAAAGAATATGACTAATATTTTTGACACTCCAATAGCAGCTACTTTTTAGTGGTGCGCATTTTTAACAAAAATGTTTCTTTCCCTCCAAAACAATTCTCACTAGTGGTATTTGAGGTGACCTAGACAACATTGAAATTGGTATTTGAATTTCAGTCACTAATTCAAGAAAAATTTCATATTATTTTCCACACAGTGACTCAAAAATAAAGTTTTCATCTTTAAGGAGATTAGTATTCTTGTTCATATTTTTTCTATATTTCTATGTATCTAAAAAAATCCTCCAAATCAACAACCTGAATTATAAATGGTATTATTACACAGGGTTATAGAAACAGTCCTTGAAAACAAAGTCCAGCTCAACAGTATTGTGTTTTATACAAAGGAAGTAAACAGCTTCTAAAAATGTTGCCCATAGCTGTCAAATTAAAATAAAGAAAACAAAAAAATTGAACATGTGATACATTTGCAAAACACACAATAATCTGTTCTTATTTCATCAGTGTCTACACAATTGGGGTTAATAATTAAATAATAAAAATTATAGTATAATATATTGATACATAAGATAATTATTTTTTAATTGCTCAGTGCAATGAGACACAAATTAAAGATGTGAATAACTAGAAAATATAAAGGTTTAGTATATTTTAGTTTTCACTCCATATTATAAAATGAAGACCTGATTATATAATGCAGCTAATAAATCACTGATAGGAAAACATATTAATACATCTCTAAAAGTTTATTATACAAACGTTTCAAACAGGATCACCGCAAGTCAGAAAAAAAAAATCAATCAACGTTAATAACAAAGAATTATTCATGGAAGATCAAATAGCTTAATGTCTACTTTTTGAGAATGCATGTTCCTTTTGACTGCAAAATAGCTCCTTTACTGATAGAAAAATATAACCCGATTATGAAATTTGGCAAGGTCATTAAATATTTCCATGTGAAAATGTAGAAGAACATACATTTCTACTTTGCTGTACTTGAACACTTAGCTCACCCTTTCTCTCAACATAGTTTCTTGCTCTTTGGGTGGTTATTAGGCGGCAGAGCAAGTGATGCAACAGTGGGCATCAGGACCATGTTGATTTTAACATATGGTCAGAAAGGGATGGTGTTAATTGCAACAGAAGTTAGAGTGCCTGACACACTGCTTTTAAATGCCGACATGCAGAACAAAACGATTGAAAATTACTTTGTAGGAGCATTCACAGCTAGTAACAAATCAAACTCGTATCTTGTGCATGCTAGGAGAGAAAGGCCCTCAAGAAAAGGAACAAAAGCCAAACTCAAAAGGAAAGGAAAAGAAAAGAAAAGTTACAGTGACCATTCCTGGAAACTTACTCAGAGTCTTTGTCCCATAACCGTCGTCACCTAATCCGGGGATGTCCTGCATGGAAGTCCCCAGAGAGAGCAATGAGAGAGGAAGAACAGCCACGGAAGAGGAAGGAAGAAGTCAGTGGAGTTGAAATGAATACTACCATGACAGACCGTGTTGCCTTAACAGTCTGGATCCCACTCTCTCTGCTTTGAAAACGATTCTTACCCCAAGGTTCCTAGGCTGAGACTCAAGAAGGAAATTTCTGATTTGCAAAGCAACTTAAAAGGCTTAAGTAGAAAATTGTAAGAAGAAAATTAAAAAGATTTAGCAAATGCCATTTTTGTCCACTGTCAATTATGTTGCCACAGAAATGTCCCATGTAGAGGAATAATTCTCTCTGAATTTCATAATAAATTCTTAGATTTAGTATCTACCAATACGAGCTCACTTCATAGCACACATTTAACATTGGTTGGGAGGGAAAGAGTGAGCAAATGGGCTAGTGACCAATAAAGGTAATTTAGCTGTTCCCAATTAGCTAGCATTTCAAAAAATATATGTAGCAGTGGAATCCAGTATTTCTAGTCAGAAAAGAATTTGTCTTAAGCCCCAGAGAGTTGCATGATCAGAAAGGCAAACCAGACATAGTTCTGGTTTCAGATAAACACTGGTTGGAAGCAAGTCCCAGCTTCACCAAGTCTCTCTCCAATGCATTCTGCCAACAAAAGTCATGTGAAAGGAAGGATCCAGACTGCAGTCAAACACTGGTCATAGTAGTAGACCTGACCTGCCTGCCTGCTGTGTTGTTTGCCTAGGCGTGTGGCATGGGACAGCCTACATCATGAGTGTCGCCCGTGAAGAATTTTTTCTCTTGTGTTGCATGTGACGTTATCTTTGAGAATCTACTTACGTTCTGGATCACTGGTTTCCTGCTCACTCTGCTCCTTGTTCTTGTAGAATGGGAATTTTCGTGAAAAGATGAAGCTCTTTTTACGCTTGTCATTGAATGACTGTGAAGGAGAAAAGGCATGGGGCAAAAACAGGGGACATCTAATTGTTGTCACACTCATGCTGACAAAACAACTAGTTTGTAAAAGCACAGAGCTGTAGTGATGCAAGTGGATGCTCTAAAGAGGTGCCAGAGGGCACCAGAGGTAAATTTTATTTTCAAGGAGTGCAAATTCTGACTGACGGCACATGTGAAAAATTGTCACCCAATCAAAAGACTGGTAACAAATAATGGTGATAGAGGAAAAAAGTCTTAAATTGGAAGCAGAAAACCCAGAGCCTTTGTCCTGGCTGTACGTCTTGCTAGTCCCTCAACCTAGGAGCTGAATCTCTCTGAACCTCAATGTCTTTCATCTGAAAAATGAAGATAATGATAGCAGCTCATAGGTTAGGAGACTCACACAAGATAATATAAATATGAATACAAATGTCATCATCATCTGGTAGAGAAAACTTGATTAGAAAAACTAATTTTCTTCTCAGTGTCTAGATGTCTTGTAAAATACATTGTACATTTATGATATAGGATAATTATAGTGTCATGCACAGACATTTGGTAATTATTCTATAGCATTTTTATTCAGGCTGGGTAGAGTGGCTCATGTCTGTGATCCCAGAACTTTAGGAGGCCAAGGTGGGAGGACCTCCTGAGGCCAGGAGTTCAAGATCAGCCTGGGCAACATGGTGAGACATCTGTCTCTATAAAAAATAATAATAAAAAAATTATCCAGGTTTGGTAGCTTATGCCTGTAGTCTTAGCTACTCTCAGTCCCAGTGAGGCTAAGGAAGGAGGCTTGCTTGAGCATAGGAATTAGAGATTACAATAAGCTATGATTGGGCCACTGCACTTCAGCCTGGGCAACAGAACAAGACTCTGTCTCTTAAAAAAGAAAAATTAAGAAAACCTCATTTTTATCCAAAAGAGATTTTAAAGATAATTTAGCCCCATGCCCATGCTCTCATTTTGTACATAAGGAGCCAGAGGCATAGAGAAGTTGAGTCTCATATCAATATCACAGAGTTAGCTGGTAACAGCCAGGAGGCAGTCAACCAAAATATGTTAAAATTATTGCTAAAAGGATATCAACTTGATATTCACTCAGCAAAAGACGAAAATGACAGTTCTGATCTATATTAAAGTATCTGATAAGATTAAAATAATGCAAGAATGGCTGTCTTTAAAAATATAAACCACTCCATTATTTTTATATGGCTGATTAAAAGTGATACATATATTAGAATTTATCCATATAAATGAATAGCATACAAATGAATAGCTTGCCAGGAAGACTCCTTAAGAAAATTTCATTTATTCCCCTTCTGCTGTTATTATGTAAATGGGTTGTTGGGCTCTTCTTTGGGAAATGTGTTCAGTCATTTTACCAGCTACAGACCATGCAAGTCTTACCAATTTCATATTTACGTATCATTTTTAAAATGCTTTGCCAGCTTGATTACTCTCCTTACTTGACTGATTTGCCCCTGAGGGTTTTTCAGCTGCTTAAAAAAAATTAAAATCACTCCTCAAGGAAAAAGAATTGTTACCACGTAAATATTACAATGAATTTGCTAAAGACACTGAGATACTTTGAAAAGGAGTATTGTAAGACAGTTTTGGCAATTGCAGCTGGTTGGAATGTACAGCCAGCAAGGTGACTACTTGGAAAGAAAGGGTATTTATTCAGATATGTATATCTTGTCTTGGTGTGGATTAGTCATACACCTTTGTAGATTTGGAGATTGATAAAATGGTGTAAATAATTTATTTTCTTTGTATACTCATGCACTTCCTGATCCAACATCCATTCTGGTGAACATGTTCATTTAGGAAACATTTAAGTACTAAAATGTTGATGCTATCATTCAGTAAGTAATTCATTACTTTTTGGGGTGGTAGAAACTTTCACCAAAGTAATGGAACTTCATTTTATGTCCATTACAGAGGTGTTACAAAAAAATAGTAAATCAAATATTTAATAATTTCTGAAATCAGGAACAAATTTTATACTTTACATTCATATACTAAAAATATATCCTCAGGAAAAAAGAAGTATCACTTCAGAAATTATTACTCTGCTGACAGCACCTATGTTCAGTATAATTTTTCATCATTCATAATTGAGGATTGGTATCCGAAGACAAGGTTGGGAATTGCCCCCAAATTTTCCCAGATAAAAATTATAGTCCTTAAAGGAACAATAAATATTCTTGCATCACTCCAGTTTCATGCCACTTTTACATTTCAAGCATATTTAAACTTCAGTAACTGAAAACAAAAGAAAAAAAATCATGTAAGAATTAACAGCATGTGACATTGCAAGGTATGTTAGACATTTAACTTCAACATTACTGATGACTTGTCATGCAAAAAAAATTTGTATTTTCATGCAAATACAAAACAATGCCAAATGCAGTAAAGCTTGGGATGAAAATGTAGATACAGGTGGACAATGTAGAGGCCTTTGAAGGCTGAAAATGAGGCTGCATGCAAACTGGATCAATTAAGTCCTCTTAAGGGTCAAAGGAAAATGAAAATGTGTTGTCTGTGGTTAATTCTTTTATGTTACAAAGCAAGGACTGTAATGTGTTAACATTTCCCAAGTATGAAAATGTTGTGTATCATGAATCATCTGATTGGGACATAATACTACTGATCACCACACTTTTTAAAAGAACAGAAAATACATTATACTCAAGAACAACATTATTTAATGTATCAGTCTTATTAGTAAAAGCCATTTTGTATTGAAATTGAAGAGAAGGTAGTGAACCTATTAGTGGTTATGCTTCCTTACACTTATGAAAACAAAACCAAATTACAATTTCAGACGGTCACAGATTTAAAAGTCACACTTTAGGGTCTTAGTTACACATTTCAAGTGTAAGAGATTATATGTGGTTTATAAGGCTCTAACATTGTTCTTTATTTTTTATTAGATATATATAATGCCATTGTATGAGCTTTATTGCTGCTGTAATTTTTCTTTTTAATATAGAAAAGGAAAATCTGTTACATGAGTGTGAACTGAGAATAATAAATTAGCACTTTTACTATTTAAAGAACACATGATTCTAAAGCAACTGACTGGTTTCCAGCTGGATTCTTAACTACACTTGATCAATGCTATTCTTGCTGTCTCTACATTACAGGATCTTAGATCCTGATCCATTACTTTCATGATAGGATACTTTTTTGAAATACCAATGAAATGTGGCATAAGGCAATTGACAAAATTTTTTGCATTTTGGGATTTGGCCTGAATAATTGAATTCTGATGAATAAAAGTGATGAAACAACTATCATATACTGAGCACTTATGTGCCAGGCTTCGTTCTAAAAGCTCTCTATATATTAATTTCCACTCTAACTTCACACGGTTAGCAGCATCATTATTCTCATATTACAGATGAGGAAACCAAAGTTTATAAATCTTCTGTTACTTGCCCAGAGTCACACAGTTGGTGAGCAATGAAGTCAGGAATTGAATTTGCAAATTTCCTTATTGCAAATATTACTTTTCTTGTGAGCATAAGAATTTTCTGGAATCCAAGCCTGCTTCAATTTTATATTCAAAATTATTAGCATTTGACTCTATTAAATGATACATAGTTCGTCATTGCCACAGCTTTACTGCTTGGTGACTAGTTACTTAAAACCATTAGTTGTTATTGGTTTTAACAATACCTTTTTGGCTACTTTGCTACAATTTTTTTGTGATGCCTATTCATATTTTTGAGGGGGTCTATTTTATTTTTCTTGTTCTTACAATAATGTAAAATAAATAAAAAGAATTTCAGTGAAACAGGCCATGAACGACAATTAAAAGGTAATCACCCGTGATAGGCAAATCTATAGAAACAAAGAAGGTCAGTGGTTGCTTAGGGCTGGGGCAGAGGATGCAAAGAGTAGAAAGTGGCAGCTAGGGGAACAAAGTTTCTTTTAGGGAAGATGAGAATGTTCTAGAATTAAATTGTGAGATTATATAACCCTATGACTACACTAAGAACACTGAATTGTGTACTTTATGCATGTAAATTGTATACTGTGCTTCATGAATTATCTCATGAAGCCATTTAAACAAAAAAGAAACCCCTCGCAACCCCATACCACAAGATGAGAGGAAGCAATTGTGGCAGATTTCTATCTTTTATTTGGTGTCAATAATTTTTATCTTTAATTGAATGAGAGGAAACTAGCTCTCCACTCTTGCAATCTATTAGACATGTCTTTTTTTTTTTTTCTAAATCTGATTCTGTTTTGTCTCTGTTAAATGAATACTTTCATGTTGTGACAGACATTAGAACACCCAAACCAGGAGTCAGATCTATCACTGTCAGTCAGAGGCTCCAGGTTCTTAGTCAAATGGCATGAAACCACCCAGCCTGACCCAAGATGTAATGGCCTTGGTGAAATGGCTTAAGATATAATACGTGCTTCATGAAAAAAAAAGGAAACAAGACAAAAAATTCAAGTTCTTAAAGACATGTGAGTGAATCTTTTTTTTTTTTTGAGACAGAGTCTCACTTTGTCACACTCAGTAGAGTACTATGGCATCATAGCTCATAGCAACCTCAGACTTCTGGGCTCAAAGGATTCTCTTGCCTCACTGTCCCAAGTAGCTGGGACTACAAGTGCCCACCACAATGCCCAGCTATTTTTAGAGGTGGGGTCTCGCTCTAGCTCAGAATCTACCTGCCTTGGTCTCCCAGAGTGCTGGGAGTATAGGCATGAGCCACTGTGATAAGCATCATGTGAGTGAATCTTGACATACTTTTATCATTCTCATCAGAAAACTTTAAAATTAGGGACATGTGTTAGTTTTTTTCCTCATCTTCCTGTTCTAATTTTTCTTAAGCTTTGTCAAATGTTTCATAATTGTAAAATGTCACCTTCATGATATGAATGTTCTTTAAGCAGAACCTAGACTTAAATTTATACTGAACTCAGGTACAGTGGCCTCATTTTTATAAAAGCTCTTTTGCTCTTAATTTATTCTTGTCTCTCCTCTAAAATAATTGTGTCCCCCGGGAAAGTTGTTACCATAAATTTGGGCTACCACTTTTACTATAAATATCTTATTTTCAGACACACAAAAGAGGATCTTAAAATAAAAGAAGGAAGGAACAAGTAATGAGACAGAGAAGACTTAAAGGAAAGATAAGAGTTGGTTGAGATCTCTGTTCCCAGAAAGGTATCTACATGAACACATGTGTGCAAATGTGTGTCTATTACATTGCTCAATTCAAAAAAGATTTATTTTGCAATCCTAATAAATTAATGGATCTAGGCACTGAGAATTAGTAGCTGCTGATATCAAATAAAAAAGAGGCAATCAGATGCTACGTGCCTCCTAATAAAAAAAGCAAAATATTATTGTAGTCTTGCAAATATCAACTTACTCCAAAACAAAACTAAAATCTCTTAAATGAACCCGAATCTAATCAAACTTCTAGATCCAACCACTAGTTTCCAGAAATAAAGAACATAGGGAGTGAAAAATTATACTATAAAAATGTAATCAGCTAAATCTGAAGTGTAGGAAACTCTGCAAGAAAAATGAATTGGTTGCTTCAATATAAAAATTGCAAAGAAACAAAGAAGGAAAAAATGGAGAGGAAACATATAGATCAGACTTAATAGACAGGCCTGGTTGTGTATACCTCTAATCCCAACATATTGGGAGGCTAAGGTTGGAGGATTGCTTGAGGCCAGGAGTTCAAGACCAGCCTGGAAAACAGACCCTATTTCTACAAATAAAAAAAGACAAATAAATAAATAAAACTAGCTGGGTGTGGTGGTATTCATATGTAGTCCCAGCTACTTGGGAGGCTGAGGTAGTAAAGGAATTGGAGGGATGATTGGGCTACTGCAATTTAGCCTGGGCAAACACAGAGAGACCCTGTCTCTTGAAAAAACTATTGGTTCAAAGTTTCTTGGAGAATGAGATGTTTATTTTTCCACAAATTATTTAATTATTAAAAATGTAGGAAAAGATGCCTTTACAGTAGAGTAATCTGGTTATCACCTTAACCAAGTAATCAAACTTAGCATCACCCAAGTGAGACTCCCATCTCAAAACAAAACAGAACACAACAAAACAAAACTTAGCACTGCCAAAATCTATAACATAACTTGTGTGTTATTCATGCCTAAACGGAATTAGCTGAGGCTAAGCATGAAGAAACAATCAGGCAAATCAAAATGAAAACAAATACATACTCTTAAAAATCTCAGTATCATGAAAAACACAAAAAGGTTAAAGAACCATTCTAGATTAAAGAAGCTTAAAGAAATAGGACAGATGAAACACAATGTGTAGTCATGGATTGAATCCTCAATCAGAAAAAAAATCATAATTCCTTCAACTTCCTCTCAAAACAATTAAGGGAGTATAATGAGTTGATCATTGTTGAAGCTGAGTAACAACAGGTACAAGAGATTCATTTTTACATTGTTATAATATAGGGTTAGAATTTTTCATAATAAGGATAAGAAAAAGATGAATTATAATACACTTAGTGCAGTGCCTTAAAAAAGTAGTCATGGGTGGTGCCTGTAGCTCCAGGGCTAGGGCGCCAGCCACATATCCCGGGGCTGGTGGGTTCGAATCCAGCCCAGGCCAGCTAAACAACAATGACAACTACAACCCCCCAAAATAGCCGGGCATTGTGGTGGGCGCCTGTAGTCCCAGCTACTTAGGAGGCTGAGGCAAGAGAATCGCTTAAGCCCAAGAATTTGAGGTTGCTGAGAGCTGTGACGCCACAGCACTCTACCCAGGATGACATAGTGGGACTCTGTCTCAAAAATAAAAGTAATCATGATTAGCTAATATTTTGTTGCTTTTTTTTGGAGCTTTCTATCCTTTTTTTGTTACTACTTCAAATCTAACATGTAAAATAAAAATAACCTTAATTTAAATTAAGCACAAGGGCTACTCTAACCTGAAAATAAGAAAAAGAAGTAGATAAGAAAAGGCAGAGAGAAAGCAGATCCCTTCTGACTATATCACTAGTGGCCCAGTGGAGGCAGCAAACTGGGTTTATTATTTATAAAAATGTAGAGATAATCTTTGACTTTAAAGAACAGTATTCAATTTAGAATTTTTTGCTCAGGAGGGAGTCAAAAATCACTGTATGGCAATCACTCTAAAGAAGTTCTGAGAAATAGAATCCTAGATGAAATCCTTTTAAAAAAAATTCCTCAGTCATGCTATATAAAATCCCTCAGTTAGCAGCCAAGTTGGGGAGGCTTACTTGTAGTAAAAGAGTAAAGGCAGCTTGGCCTAGAGACCAAGCCTAGACTAGTACAGCTGAGGGGGAGTTTAATGCTGGCCTCTAAGTCACTCTGATATACAGTAAGTAGGATATTTTCCTCAACCTGAGGCCCTAAACATCTACATCATCACTTTATCTTGGCTATTATATCTATTTCTCCCAAGGAAATGCCTACCCTTATCCTGCTGCTACTGCAAGCTACCACTCAGATTTCTCTACCTTTCATTACAACAAACCTCCGCAAAGGTCATTCCTTCTTCTCCTTCCTACTTCAATCACACCAGAAGTCAGTGAACTCTGGCCGATGGACCAATCTGGCCCAGTAAGTGTTTATGCAATTAGAGTTTTATTGGCACAACCACACCCATTCTGTATATGCTGCCTATTACTGTTTCAGAGCTACCAGAGCAGACCTGAGCAGCTGCAGCAAAGACCATGTGGCCAGCAAACCTAAAATAGTTACTATTTGGCCTTTTATGGAAAAAATTTTCTGACCACTGATCAAACGGCTTTACTCAGAGTCACCAATAAACTTGTATTACCCAATTCAAGGTTTATTCTCAGGTTTTGTTATACATCTGCCCATTAGACACAGTTTACCATATCTTTCTCCCTGAAATGCCTGCTTGCTTCCTTGAGCACTGGTAGACCTCCACCTTGTCATTGTTTTGTTTTCCCAACCCATGAAGCCATTCCTCCTCAGTCTACTTTTCTAGATCCTTCTTACCTTTCTAAGTTTTTTTTTTTTAGACAGAGCATCACTCTATTGCCCCAGGCTAAAGTGCTGTAAAGTCACAGCTCACAGTAACCTCAAACTCTTGGGCCAAGTGATCCTATTGCCTCAGCCTCCTAAGTAGTTGGGACTGCAACAACATCTGGCTTGTTTTTCTATTTTTAGTACAGAAGAGGTCTCATTCTTGCTTAGGCTGGTCGAAAACTTCTGAGCTCTGGGATTCACCTGCCTCAGCCTCCCCGAGTGCTAGGATTATAGGCATGAGCCACTGTGCTCTGCTTCATCTTTCCAGTTTTTAAAAGGTGGAGGTAACAGGAATCAGTGCTTGGTTCTTTTTTTTTTTTTTTTTTTTTGGCTGGGGCTAGGTTTGAACCTGCCACCTCTGGCATATGGGACCGGCGCCCTACTCCTTGAGCCACAGGCGCCTCCCAGTGCTTGGTTCTTTCTTTTCCTTTCTCTTTCCCCTTCCCCATTTCCCTCTCCTCCCCTCTTTTCTCCTGGCATTTGCTCTGTAGGTGATCTCCTCCCATGCTGATGGCTGGATTATACTCAAATTTATCTCCCACTTGGAACTTTCCCCTGAACTCCAGACTCATATATCTAATTGCCTATTCACTAGATTTATTTGGATCTCTAATCAACACTCATCAAACCAAATACTTGATCTTTCTCCCACACCCCAAACAAATGAACAGATGACCAAAAAAAAAAAAAAAGAAAGAAAGATAAAGAAAAAAAGCAAGCAAAAACTCTGGTCCTTCCCTAGTCTTCTCCATCTTATGAAATTATAACCCTTGCAATTATCCAGGCTGAAAACCTGTAGTCAGCCTTGACTCCTCACTTTCTCTCACACCCCACATTCAATCTATTCATAAATCCTGTATTCTAAGCTTCAAAACACATCCAGAACGTGAACACCTCTCACCATCTCCATCGTTGCTACCCAAGTCCAAGTCACAGTCATTTCTTCCCACTGACCTCCAGCTGTATCTCTGTCTCTACCTATTTCTGCTGTGCTCTGTTCTCTTTTAAAATGGTAATTCAGATCATGTCTCTCTGTTCAATACCTACTAGTAGCTTTGCATCTTATTCAGAATAATCCTCCAAGTCTACAACATGGCCTACAAGCTCTCCATAATCCAGCTTCTAGCTGCCACTTTGATCTCATCTGCTCCCAAGTCTTTGTCTCAGTACACTCCTGCCACCTGGCCTTGTTGCTTTTCTTTGAATGCTCTGAGCACCATCTTGCTCCCTCTGCTCAGAATGTTCTTCCCTTAGAAGGCTGATTTCTCATTTAGTTCAGGGTTGCACTCAAGTATCTCCTTATCAGGGAGGCTTTTTCTGACCCATTTATCTAAAATAGCATCATCCATCACTCTTTGCCTTTTTTATTTTTCTTTTTAACGTTTATCACCATCTATATGTATATATTTGTTTATTGTCTATTTTCACCTACTGGAATGTATAGTAAGAACTCTTTTTGTTTTCATTTACTGCTGTCTCTCTCATGTCTTAGAAATAAATCCTCCAAATCCTATTGTGTTTACTTGTATTCTAGTACTTATTGCTCCCTACTTTATATCTTTTACTTGGCTGTCACCCACCAAGCTGTGTAGACCAGTGATTTTCAACCAGTGTGCCGTGAGAGGCTCTTAGGTGTGCCTTGAAAATTTTAAAGATTGTTAATTAAATTATTTTCAAAGAAGTTCAAAGCACAGTATGTGTTATTTCACTTTTCTTTTCCTTTCCCTCCCTCCCTCTCTCTATCTCTTTCTTTCTTTCTTTTTTATAAGAGGAAGGGCTTTATTCACCAGCCAGGAGCTTACGGCATAGAAGAATTCCAAATGGCCTGCTCCCTGACTGGCTTCGTCTTTCCCTTTTTATTGACAGTCAAAAAGTTCCAACCCATAAGTACCCTTCTCATTGGCCAGTTTGAATCAAGAGGGAGATGTTCCAGCCCCAGAACTACAGGATTTCACATAACTTAGTTAAGTTTACAAATTCCCAAGAGCTGAGTCACTATGGAGAGGAGCCTGCAGGTGTATCCTTGTGGTCTCCTTGAGAAGACCTGTTCTCCTAGACCTCACCCTTCTCAGGTATCCTCTCTAATTCTCCCCTTTTCAGACTCCAATATATTTTAATTTGGGGTCTCAATATCAGCTTGTTTCTGCAGGTGCTGATATTAATTACTTTTTAGCACTTTAGGGACTGTGACTCTTCTTGGGTTCTCTGCTCAGGCCTTAATAGGACCATGATGGTGGGTTAATATAAATACCAGTTTTTACTTTTCCCTCTGACATCCCCCCCCCTTTTCCCAAAGGTCAAAGTCTAATTAAGACAAGTCCCTCGAGGAGTTTCCTCAGGCTTCAGCCATGTGTTGACCAGCCAGTTCTCAGTATGTGGCTGGAGCAAGGCATGTTGAGTATCTTAAAAGTTACCTTTCCTTTCCAAGGGGCAGTAAGCCCTATTCAGCCAGCTCTGATGACTCCAGGTGAGGATTCCTTTCACCTTCACTGCTGTGCGTGTGGTCAGGATGATGGGTAAAGTCCTTTCTACCTTGGTTTCAGGGGGACCTGGTTCTGATTCTGGACCTAGACTTGGTCCCCTTGATCCCCCAGAGAGAAAGGATGTACAGATACAAAAGACTAAACAGAACACAGTTAATTGCCCCAGTGGAGATTTTCCTTGCTACTCTCTCTAGGATTTTTGTCTGTTCAGTTTAGTTTTTCCCAGTTCTTTTAGAATTCCTGCTAAATTGCAGAGGATTGACAGAAGCCTCTTTAAACAACATCAGTGGCAAGGCCTGTATCCAATTAAGCTTTGCTTCCTGGCAGAGTTTACCAATTTCTGTTCTTATGGTCCTGTTCATGTACTTTACCTTGTGTAAGCTTTGAGGCCTATAAGTTATTCAAAGCTTTAGCTTATTATTTGCACTAGTACTGTTATGAAGGCTAGCTCATTGTCAAATTTAAACCAGAGTAGCAACTTAAACCATGAGACAATTTCTCTGGGCAATACTTTTGCTACTTCAAGAGTCCTTTCTATCCCAGTGGGGAAGGCTTTTACCTATTTCAAGTCTAATAGACCATCACCAGCAAGTACTTGTTCTCTCTAAACCTGAGCATTTCAGTAAAGTCTACCTGGAAGTCCTCAAAGGGTGTTGTTCCATATGACTGGATTCCCGAGGGTACCATCAGTCCTTGGCACATGTTGAACTGGCTGTAGGTGATATACCATTGACTGACAGTTTTGGCCAGGGCTGCCAGGTGAGAGATGTAGAAGTACTGGCCCAGCAACTTCACCAAAGACTCCTGTTCCAGATAGGTGCTCTTGTGCATCGCCATTACCACAGTAGCTCCTAGAAGCTGGGGGACTGCTACTCGTCCATCTGGCATCTTTATCCATCCTCCCTCTGCTTCCTGGGTACCCTCCGCTGCCAACCATTCCTTCTCCTCCTGAGAGTAGATAGGAATAAACTCCAGAACCCATGGGATGAGGGGAGCCGCTCGCAACACCTGGTATGGCTGGGAGGCAGCCCTCTTTGCCTCAGTATTGACTCTGGTGTTCCCCTTAGTGATGGTGGAAGCATCTCTTTGATGTCCATGACAGTGCATCATTGCCACTTTCTGGGGTTTCCACACTGCCTATAGCAACTGAAGTATCTCTTGCTGATACTTAATGTCCTTTCCCCTAGAATTAAGAGCCCCTTTTCCTTGTATAATGTCCCGTGCACTTGGAGAGTCAGAAAAGTGTACTTAGAGTTGGTGTAAATATTTACACTTTTTATTTGGCTTAGTTCTAAGGCTCTGTTCAAGGCAATTAACTCAGCCTTCTGAGCCGATGTTCCCTGGAGTAGGGGCTTAGCCTCTACAGTTTCTGTTAAGGTGACCACTGCATACCCAGCCCGCTGCTCACCTTGCACTGTCATGTAACTGCTTCCATCTACATACAAGTCCCAGTCTGCATCTGTCCAAGGCTGGTCATGCAAGTCAGGTCTGCTAGAATATACATTATAACTTCCACATAGTCATGCTCAGTTTCCCTTCCACTGACTGGAAGGAGCGTGGCTGGGTCATAGTGTTCTTACATTAGAGAGCCAAAAATGTCCATTAGTGTCAGTTAAAGTGACCACAGAGTGGGGTAGATCCTGCCGTAGAGTCAGCTTATCAGCTTCCTGCACAAGGAGAACAGTAGTGGCTAGAGCCCAGAAGCATTATGGCCATCCTTTTGCCACTCCATCCAACTGTTTAGAGAGGTAAGCTACAGGCCTTGGCCAGCACCCAACCAGCTGGGTTAACACACCTACAGACATCTTTCCTCTCTCTGAGATATACAGAGTGAAGGGCTTGGCCAAGTCTGGTAGCCCCAATGCAGGTGCATTTATCAGCCTCATCTTTAGCTGGGAGAAGGCATGTTCTTGTTCTCCTCCCCCTTCTAAGGGCTTTCCTTCCTCTCTTTTAGTTGTCCCATACAAGGGGTTACCTAAGAAAGCCAACATAGTAAAGTTGGGAATCCAAAGGTGACTAGGCCTAAGAATTCCTGAACTTGCTTTAGGTTTGTGGAAGTGAGGAGGTGATTAATGACCTGCCTCCATTTCACACCTAGATACCTCTACCCCTGCTAGACAGTAAATCCTAGATAACTGGCAATTTGCTGCTGGCAAATCTTGGTGCCGCGCCCACGGCATTACCGCCGAAGCGAGGCGGCACTGACCGCGTTTAGAACGCCGGTAAGGAGGCTTGTGCTCCACGGAGCTTCGCCCCCAGCGACCCCTGCACAAACGGCATCAGAAACGGTGCTCTACGTGCCAAGTCACCCGCAGGAGCTTGAACGACCGTGGCAATCTTCAAAATTTATCACTTTGTTTTTCTTTAGCATAGGTCTGTGTGTTCTGATACTAATCACAATGTGCTTTCTCAGGGCTGGACCCATTGCACTGCAGGATGAGATAAGGCACGAGCTTGCTAGACTCAATACGGCCTATAAGTCAGGCACTAAGACGTTTAAGTAATAAATACCTTCACAGTAAATACCAATGATTTCAGACAATGTATAGATGTTTTATTAAAAGAAGAATCATTTATAACTAGAATAGACAATGATCCTATACAAATCAAAATAGTACAATCACGCAAAGGCAGGGAAAGCAGGATAAACAGAGAAGTAAGAAATTATGCCAGCCTTCCCTTTGTCTTGAGCAGTTAGCAAGAAAATGCAAACCTTGTTATCTCTGGAAAGAGGAAGAAGCAAACAACTTCACAACCATGCTGAGACCAGCTCTTTTATAGTGAGTTAAACTTTGTACTGTTTAGTCTGGACATGCTTTTGACTGTTATCAACAAAAGGCAGAGCAATTGAATTGTTGTTGAAAATGTCTCGAACAATCAGAGCTTACCTAAGCATGAGAAACTGCAAACATAAAGGAAAAATCTGTAACTTTCCCACTAACTCAAAATAACTCTTGTGTAACCTATGACGCCCCCTGCCTGCAAAAAGAAGTGTATAAGTACTTGCATACTTTCACAGTAAAGTTACAGCTGCATACTCCAACCGGTAGTGTGTCAGACTGTCATTCCTGTGCCGACCTCTCAACCTTCCTCGCTCCTTCTCCCTGCTCTCCCTCGGACTGAAGCCCACCGACTGGGTGGTCCGTGGCATCTTGGCCTTTCATTTGGACACTATATAGCCACATACCTTTTCCAGAAGTCATAAAAGACAGTCTATGCCTCAGGCGCAGCCCTCCTGGGTAGGGCACCCTGAAAGGAGGTCATCTGCATATTGGAGCAGCACACATTCTAATCCCTCAGCTGGGAATTTCTGGAGGACACAGCCAGCGCTTCTCCAAAAATCTTGAGTGTTTTGACCCCTGTGGCAACCTGGTCCTTGTGTACTGGATCGCAGTTTCTATGTCTGGTCTCTCCACTGGGAAGCAAATAGCCTCTGGCTTCTCAGAGCCAGCGTTATGCTGAAAAAGGCATCTTTTAAGTCCAGGCAAGTGGACCACTTGGCTTCTGCTGGCAGCAGACTCAGCAGAGCATATGGATTAGTCACAGCAGGATGCAGTGTTACAGTTACACCATTTACTGGGAAATTCTCATTTTAGGTTTTAATTTTTCCTGAGGTATCTACATAGACAGAGTAGATAACATTTAATACTGCACAAATTTTTCCAGTGTAGCCAACAGGCAATCTTTGTTGAGTCTTAAGACTTCAGAGTAAATATAACTACTATATATAATTCTATACTCTTTGGCCAGTCTCTCAGTCCCATTTAACAGATTAACTTAGTAAAACAGTTATGTTTCATTTTATGAGTTGACAGTACAGACAAGGCTGGGATTTAAAACAGGTGGGCCACAGCCTCTTTTCTCTTTGAATCATTTTTCTCTCTCCAATTTCTCTCTTTACTAAAGACAAAGTATAGCAGAACTAACTTAGTTGCCAAAATAAACTGTACCTTTAGTATACTGATCATTTGCATAAAGCGCAATTAATTATTAGCCATCTTGGCTCTTTTCTTTAAAATTGGCTTTGCTGGAACCTTTTATAAGGAATCTCAGGCTGGACTTTCTTGAAAGCCTTTCACAAGTCCAGGTTTCATCTGTGTCATTAGATACCTGTATGCATTGGGTAAATTCCTCTTCTCTTGAGGTCCCCAAGGACATTTTGATTCCTAGACCCGTCAGCAAGTGACCTTCATTACTTACCACAGATCAGGAAATGTTACCGATGGGTATCTGGCCAGTTTTCCAAAGGGCTTTTTTTATTGGTCTTATAAAGTCAACCTTAATTCCTTAACGCAGTCTGGACACCTCTGGAAATGCTATTCCAGCCAAAGCCTTGGTAAAATAACCAGTGCTTTCATCATGTCCTTGCCTTAGACGTCTCCCTATGTAGGTACCTGTTCCTGCATGCCAGTTCCTCCCAATGTTTGACTCCTTGAAGACCCACCAAGGGGGTCCTTTCTCCACCCAGTCAAGGCATCCACACAGGGAGGCCAAACTGCCTCCCTGGCATGCTCAGTGGTTCATGTCACCCAGGCCAAGCAGGGGCCCCTATGTGGGTGTCCAGAGGATTGGCGGCAACTGCTAGGTATGTGTTCTCTCCAAGGGTGATCTCGCTTCCCAGTCAGGGAACCAAAATGTTTCAAGAAGACAGGGCCCAATGGAGAGAAAGAGCACCCAAACACCACTTTTATAAGAGGAAGGGCTTTATTCACCAGCTGGAAGCTTACTGCATAGAATTCCAAATGGCCACACTCCTACTTTTCTTTGGATCAACATCATTTAAGTGTGCTGTGGAAGTTCAACTATAGGTTCAAGAATGCCATGGGATAAAACCGATTGAAAATCTCTGATGTAGACTGTTAGCTCTTTGAGGGTAAAGGGCTATTTTTTATCATATTTACTGATTTTTTTTATTTTATTTTTTTTTGGTTTTTGGCTGGGGCTAGGTTTGAACCTGCCACCTCCAGCATATGGGACCGGCACCCTACTCCTTGAGCCACAGGCGCCGCCCATACTGATTATTTTTAATATCTTCCAAACCTAGGTACAAACAAAGTCAGCTAGTGAATAAATAAATCAATAGCCAGTGCAGAAATTGGCTTATTTGCAAATTAGTGGGAGGACTCTCAAGAGGCCAATCATCTCTAATCAGGGAAATCTCTTATTTCTCTAAGCTTGAGAAATAATTTAGTTCTAAACTCTCCAAACGATAACCTCTTCTTGGCCAGTGGGACTTGAGAAGAACCCTAGAGCTCCTGGCCATGATGGAATGAGAGGTCACATGTTCCTTGTTATACCAACACCCTAATTAATCTCCATTAGCTTTTCTTCATTAAAGGTTAAACAGAACCAGCTGTTTGGAAAGACATACTCTATCACTGATTTCAATCAACATCTAATGCTACTCTTCCCTTTTTGCAGTTTTGGCACTACAACTGACCAGGATTCCTTCCTGATGAGAGAGGCTCACCAACCACAGAATGGTTCTAGCCAGTTGACAGAGGACGGGCACAAAAGGTTTTCATGTCCTCTGCCTTCACCTTTTGACATCAGAGGGCCAAAAACTCCACCCTCATTTCATGCTAATGCACCATTTTTAGTACCTACAACTTATGAAGGGGCATAAAGCTCAATTGTGTATGTGCATGTTTCTTCCTTCATAAATATTCATGACTCCTCCTATAGCTTGTTAAATATGTATATATTAAATATGTACATAAATCCTGTTCTCCTTGCCTTTTCCCCAGGTATGAAGTACACACTCAGATTCTGCCCAAAGCTATTGCTTTCCAGCCTGCAAGATGGCCAACCTGCATGTTGCAACCCTTTATAAAGCTCTTCTTTCCAAATTAATGAACCTTGCCATTCTTCGCCTGACAAGCTGTTCCAAGAAAGGAACTCTGACAGCCGTAGAACTATCAGTGAGGACTTAAGAGAAAATGAGCAAATAATATCCCATCTAAAGGGAATGTGATTTCTTTGGTGTTAAACAATATAGTCAAATGATCACAGCAGAATGTTTCTGCTAACTCAAACCTCATGTTTGCTATGGCTTTATACTGTAAAACCTTGTCTGGTGTAATGAACTTAAGAGGACTGATCTTGCCTCATTAGGTTCTGTCTACTGTGACTACTGCCCCCAGAGTGATATGGAGTAAAGGCCTATATTGTCATCAGGCTGCTCCTGGCAGTTATTGCTGGAACTCAGTGCCAAACTACAAGGCTATCGTGGTCAAAACAGAATGGTACTGGCACAAAAAAATGGAGACAGAGATATATGGAATAGGACAGAGAACCTAGAGATGAAAACAGAGCATATAGCCATCTGATCTTCGATTATTTAAACCTGCAGATTTACTTTACATCAGCTCCACCACCAACCCAGGATCCAGGAACTGCTCATGGCCCTATTTTGCAATACTCACCCCACAGACTACTCATGATTTACCTGAGGCTATTTCATAAACACCAACTGATTCCACTTCCCATAAGATGAAAAAACAACTGTCATGTTGACGGCTATTTTTATACTTAATTATGTATTTTATATTCTTTTCTAAACAACATCCTCAAATTTGTATGAAATTTTCAGCAAAAACGAGCAATTCCTATTAACCTTGCCCCGAGGGGAGGAGCACCTCACTAGGAGGTGAGAACTCCAAGGGCTTCCTGGCTGAAGTACCTGCCCACCAGTTCCTGTGTCTGACTCATCATGATCATCATAGTCTCTGGCTACTCCCACAGAGCTCATTTTCAAATATTTCTTTTCTTTCTTTTCTTTTTTCTTTTTTGAGACAGAGTCTCACTCTGTTGCCTTTGGTAAAATGCCATGGCATCACAGCTCACAGCAACCTCCAACTCTTGGGCTTAAGCAATTCTTTGAGTAGCTGGGACTATAGGTACCTGCCATAACACCCACCTATTTTTTGGTTGCAGTTTGGTTGGGGCCGAGTTCGAACCCATCACCCTCGGTATATAGGGCTGGCGCCCTACCCAGTGAGCCATAGGTGCCGCCCATTTCAAATATTTCTTAAGGACTTCTTTTTGTTTTTCCATAGCTGAAGGAAGTTACCTGCCCATTTGCAGACAGCCTATTGCTGAGGTACCCAGATTTTGAAAGTCAGTCATTGCCTGTAACACAAGTATATACATAACACAGGCATGTACAAGACACCTAACATTATTAGTTCTGTGGGTTATAATATTGACTGAAAAAAAAAATTGCAAAGCAAAAACCTCAGAAAACCTGTATGCTTTCCTTGCTCCCTTGATTGCTATTCTTACTCCAGATAATATCTACCTTGAGTAATCAGTAATGAAATCTAAGGCATGTATTAGAAATATCATTGGAGATGAGTTTACTAATATGCCAATGGGACAAAACCAGTGTGTCAACCATTTCCTGCAAATTTCTAGCCAAAAATCTATAATGCTCCTGTCAAATGTTCTACTTTCGTTTCTGACAAGGGCCTGTTCATGATTTATGTTTATGTCAGAGAAAATATCACATAACCAATAGGTAGGACAGGACACTCCAATTTTACGTCTTCTTCTTCTTCTTTTTTTTTTTTGAGACAGACTTTCACTTTATCACCCCCAGTAGAGTGCCATGGTGTCATAGCTCACAGCAACCCCAAGCTCTTGGGCTCAAGTGATTCTCTTGCCTCAGCCTCCCAAGCTGGGAGTACAGGTGCCTACCACAACACCCAAATTTTTTTTAGAGATGGGGTCTGGCTTTTTCTCAGGCTGGTCTCAAGCTCCTGAGTTCAGGCAATCCTCCCACCCAAAGTGCTAGGATTATAGGTGTGAACCACTGTGCCCAGCCTCCAATTTTACTTGTTGAAAGTGGAGAGCAAGAATGATGTTTCTAGAGTAGCTTCCTGAGATTAAAATTTCAGGAATGAGGATGGAAGGAAGGAAGGAGAAAGGAAGGAGAGAAGAAAAATGTGGAGGAAGAGAGAGAGGTAAAAGGGGAAGAGAGGGGGGAGAGAGAGATAAAGACCCTAAAACTTCCAGGTATGAGTAAAATAATGAAGAAAAGAATAGTTTGGGTGTTCAGAAGATGGAGTTCTTGGAGGAGGTGCTTAAAGTGCCTGTTGGGGTTGCCCATTGTTTTTTTTTTTTGGCAATGGATCTAGTCCAGTTTAGCCAGAACTGTTTTCTACAGGTGGAGCTCCAATACTGCACAATTCCTCCATAAAGTGCCATTCACATTGTGGTCTGTGTGAAAATAGTGTTTCCTGAAGTTGAGCAGGACACAAACTGTATGGAAGCTCTGTACCACCCTACACAGAATGTTATTGTAAGGATGCTAGAAAACATCAAATATGAGGAATAGTTTGATCAGCCAACTAGGATGAATCACATGCAGCTGTACCACATGAAGAACTGGAATCAAAGATTTTAACGCAATCAGGACTGTCACATTCTGTCTCCTGATACTATGTAAAGAAGTATTTGCTTTATTCTCTCTCACCACTGAACAGACTCATCTACATTGTGGCAAACATAACCACCAATGACTCCTAAGCTTCCTTTCTTCTAGTTTTTTACACCCAAGATTGGCTCTGGTACTCTCAGGGTTCAAGTTCAAAAATTTCAGGCAAGTTCTTTGGTGTGTTCAAACTAGGTTAGGCGTTCAGTTCTTTGTCATTCAACCATGCCAGGGATGACTATGGCAGGGTCTATGTGGAGATGAAAATTGCTTGGCCATGGTGTATGTAGTTATGCGGGTTGGGGTTAGAGGATACACAGGCATATTCACAGAAGAAATAATATAATATTACCAGAAAAACGTGATATCAAGCAGAAAATACACTGACTACTTGACATAACCTTCAAGTTATTTATCCAGTTTAGAATTCTAGGTGACAAAAAGAAATTCATAATGGACTGCCCCTCCCATCACTCCTCCAACCCCGCCATGCCTATCTTGCCAAAATTCTTCAAAACTGAGTTCAAGGGTTCTCTTGTTTTCTGAACTCAAGGTTGAGTTAGTGTTCTTTTCTAAGTTATCACCAAACTCTACAGGGCTACATTTCCCTGCACTATAGTACTTGTTGAGGTATATCTTATTATTATTATTTTTTGGCCTATTGCTATTAAAGAAGCCTGGTGAAGCTAGAAACTGTCTTATCTGTCTACTAAAATAATTAAGCTGATGATACCTCCCCAGAATTTATTTCCAGCTTAGATCACTCTCCTGACCTCCATATCTATCAATTTCACCTCTCAATCATGTTCACCTACATTTCCTACATAAGCTAAAACTCATGGTTCAACAAATGCTCTAGAGCAATGATTTTTAACCAGTGTTCCATAAAAAACTTTTAAGATAATTAATTAAATTATTTTTAAAAGAAGTCCCAAGTACAGTAAGTATATTCTTTTTTTTTATTCTTTTTTAGATTAACATAATTTAAGTGTGCCATGGAAGTTTAACTATAGGTTCAAGTGTGCCATGAGACAATAAAGGTTGAAAACACTGCTCTAGGACAACTTGAGGAAAAGGTAAACTTTTACTCATAACTCACAGCATCCACCAAAATTAAGAGATAGATTGTAGAACTAAATGTAGAAACTTAAACTAGAAACTTTCTAGAAGAAAACAGAATATACTTGCAGTCTCAAGTAGGTACAAATTTACGGCTAGACATAAAAAATACAAATAATAGGAGAAAAAAATTGCTAATTTGGACTTCAGTTGAAGATGTATGTATTGCAAATACCTGACAAAGGATTTTTATTCAGATTATTTTAAAAGTCCTACACTTAACAATAAAAATAAAGAAAAAGAGCAAAAGATTTGATTGAGTGCTTAAGAAATGCAAATGATTGGAGGTGGAGCAAGATGGTGGCCGAGTAACAGCTTCCCTGCAACTGGGCTTGGTGAGTCTGGGGAGATAAGACTCCAGGCATCTCTGGCTGGTGGGATCTGCCTATAATCATCCCTTTGAGGATACAGGGAGTCAGCAAAAGACTTCTGGACCACAAGAGGAGGACAAAAACAGTAGAAAACTGGCAAGTGGTTGTGTGTGTTTGATCGATCTAATCCTGCCGGCAGCCATAAGTACAAGCAGCAGTGAGACTGCAAACTGGAAAGGCCTTACCTGTGAACTGTTTCAGTGTTTTTGGACTTGGCACTCAGTTGAACTGCCTTGGGGAGAGCTTGAGCAGGAGTGGGAAGAATTTTGGGCATTGTCTAGGGCCCCAGACTGAGCCACTGAGCCGGACAGAACTAATAGTGTTCGGCTGTGGGCTACAGGGAGCTATTGTGAGACAACTACCCCAGCAAACTCCACCCTCAGGGTCGCAGAGAAAGGATAGGTTTGGAGCTAGTAAGCTAGTGATTGAGCAGACTAAAGGCGGGAACTGAGCACTCAGGGGCAGAGTGAGAATGGTTGTGGCACACTGGAGCCTCGGGCTGTTACCCTGGGTAGAGTGCCATGGAATCACAGCTCATAGCAACCGCAAATTCCTGGGCTTGGCACCACCTTGACCACCATAAGAGCTGCACCACAAACCCCGACACATGACCCGTGCCCACCAGGCCTCTGCATGCCCTGACCAAGAACTGCGGGAGCCGCGCAACCCTGCATCCTCCCTCCTTTAACCTTCCTGCCTCCACACAGGACTGCTCATCTGGCCAGGGACTCAGGTAGCCGCAGGCCCTTCAGAGCCCTCCCTGCCTCTGTGCAGAGCCCTTCTCCTGGCCAAAGACTGCTGGAGCCTTGGGCTCTCTATGCCAAAGTCACTGGGTGCCAGGCACTCCTAGAACTGTGCGCACAACCTCCCGCCATGATCCAGGTGTGTCAAACTCTGGAGCTGCTTCCACAACCAGAACTCCCTGGCTGAGGCAGCCCAAGAGGAACTACAAGGGTCACTCCCTACAAAGATCCAGCAAAAATACAGTGATACTGCTAGGGTCTAATCTTGGAGAGACAACTCCCCAAATCTGAGGATGGACAGACACAATGATGAAAAGCATTCACGAGGTGAAATCAACAGAAAAACTCTGGCAATATAAATAGTCAGAGTAGATCAACTTCTCCAAAGATCAATGGGGCAGAACCAGCACAAGATCCCATGCACAAACAAATAGCTGAGATGTCAGAAATCGAATTCAGAATCTGGATAGCATATAAGATTGAATTAGAATTCCAAGCAGTAACCCAAAAGATATCTCAAGAATTCAACAAATTCAAAGACCAAATAACCAAAGATTTTGACACATTGAGACAAGAAGTTGCAGCCCTCAAAGATCTGAGAAACACAGTAGAATTCCTCGGTAACAGAATAGAGCAAGCAGAAGAAAGGATTTCTGATATTGAAGACAAAGCTTTCGAATGCTCCCAAACTCTCAAAGAGGAAGAGAAATGGAGATCAAGAACAGATCACTCTCTCAGAGAGCTCTGGGATAATTTGAAGAAAAATAATATTCGTCTTATAGGGATCCCTGAAAGCGACGAAGTGGCTTCACAAGGCACAGTCTCTTCTCCATGACATTATGAAGGAGAACTTTCCAGACTTGGCAAGAGATTCTTACATTCAGATAGCAGACAGTTTCAGAACTACAGCATGACTCAACCCAAATAAGACATCCCCCAGACACATCATAATCAATTTCACTAAAGTTAATGTGAAGGAGAAAATTCTGAAAGCAGCCAGATGAAAGAAAACCATCACCAACAAGGGCAAGAATATTTGAATAACTGCAGATCTCTCTGCTGAAAACTTTCAGCCTACAAGAGGATGGTCATCAACTTTTAATCTCCTAAAACAAATTAACTTTAAACCCAGGATCCCGTACCCAGCTAAACTGAGTTTCATTTATGATGGAGAAATTAAATACTTCAATGACATTCACATGTTGAAGAAATTCGCCTTAACTAAACCAGACCTCCAGGATATTCTCAGACCTATGCTCCATAAAGACCAGGGTAATCCTCAACCACAAAAGTAAACCCATCCAGAAAATTTTGATCAAATTCCAATTTCCACAGTCACAAATGGATTAAAAATGTCCACCAGACTCTCGAAAGGCTTATCAATATTCTCAATTAATGTGAATGATTTAAATTGTCCTCTAAAGAGGCACAGGTTGGCTGACTGACTACAAAAACTCAAGCCAGATATCTGCTCCATATAAAAATCGCATCTTACATTAAAAGACAAATATAGACTCAAGGTGAAGGGATGGTCATCTATACTTCAGGCAAATGGAAAGCAGAAAAAAGCAGGTATTGCAATTCTATTCGCAGATGCAATAGGCTTTAAACCAACCAAAATAAGGAAGGATAAGAATGGACACTTCATATTTGTTAAAAGTAATACTCAATATGATGAGATTACAATTATTAATATTTATGCACCCAACCAGAATGCACCTCAATTTATAAGAGAAACTCTAACAGACATGAGCCACTTGATTTCCTCGAGCTCCATAATAGTCGGAGATTTTAACTCTCCTTTGGCAGTGTTGAATAGATCCTCCAATAAGAAGCTGAACAAAGAAATTTTAGATTTAAATGTAACCATTCAACATCTGGACATAACAGACATCTACCGAACATTTCATCCCAACAAAACTGAATACACATTCTTCTCATCAGCCCACGGAACATACTTCAAAATCAACCACATCCTAGGCCACAAATCTAACCTCACCAAATTTTAAAAAATAGAAATTATTCCTTGCATCTTCTTAGACCATCATGGAATAAAAGTTGAACTCAATAACAACGGGAACCTGCATACCTACCCATACAAAAACATGGAAGCTAAACAACTATATGCTGAAGGATTGATGGGTTATAGACAAAATTAAGAAGGAAATCACCACATTTTTGGAACAAAACAACAATGAAGACACGAATTACCAGAACCTCTGGAATACTGCAAAGGCAGTCCTAAGAGGGACATTTATAGCCCTGCAAGAAAAGGGAAAGAGAGGAAGTTGATAACTTAATGGGACATCTCAAGCAACTGGAGAAGGAAGAACACTCCAACCCCAAACCCAGCAGAAGAAAAGAAATAACCAAAATCAGAGCAGAATTAAATGAAACTGAAAACAAAAGAATTATACAACAGATCAATAAATCCAAAAGTTGGTTTGTTGAAAAGATCAATAAAATAGATAAACCTTTGGCCAACCTCATCAGGAAAAAAAAGAATAAAATCTCTAATTTCATCAATTAGAAATGGTACCGATGAAATAACAACGGACCCCTCAGAAATTCAAAAAATCCTTAATGAATACTACAAGAAACTCTACTCTCAGAAATACGAAAATCTGAAAGAAATCGACCAATACCTAGAAGTACGCCACCTACCAAGACATAGCCAGAATGAAGTGGAAATGTTGAACAGTCCTATATCAATTTCTGAAATAGCATCAACTATACAAAATCTCCCTAAAAAGAAAAGCCCAGGACCAGATGGCTTTACATCAGAATTCTACCAAACCTTTAAAGAAGAAGTAGTACCTATGTTACTAAACCTCTTCCAAAATATAGAAAAAGAAGGAATATTACCCAACACATTCTATGAAGCAAACATCACCTTGATCCCCAAACCAGGGAAAGACCCAACACGAAAAGAAAATTATAGACCAATATTACTAATGAATATTGATGCTAAAATACTCAATAAGATTCTAACAAACAGAATCCAACAACACATCAAAAAAATTATACACCACGACTAAGTGGGATTTATCCTAGAGTCTCAAGGCTGGTTCAATATACATAAATCTATAAATGTAATTCAGCGCATAAACAAACTAAAAAATAAGGACCATATGATTCTTTTAAGTGATGCAGAAAAAGCTTTTGATAATATCCAGCATCCCTTTATGATCAGAACACTTAAGAAAATTGCTATAGAAGGGACACTTCTTTTTTTTTTTTTTTTTAAGAAGGGACATTTCTTAAGCTAATAGAGGGCATCTACAGCAAACCCACAGCCAATATTGTATTGAATGGAGTTAAATGGAAATCATTTCCACTTAGATCAGGAACCAGGAAAGGTTGCCCATTGTCTCCATTGCTCTTTAACATTGTAATGGAAGTTTTAGCCATTGCAATTAGGGAAGAAAAGGCGATCAAGGGTATCCACATAGGGTCAGAAGAGATCAAACTTTCATTCTTCGCAGATGATATGATCATATATCTGGAAAACACTAGGGACTCTACTACAAAACTTTTAGAAGTAATCAAGGAATACAGCAATGTCTCAGGCTACAAAATCAACACCCATAAATCTGTAGCCTTTATATATACCAACAATAACCAAGCCAAAAAAACAGTCAAGGACTCTATTCCTTTCACAGTAGTGCCAAAGAAGATCAAATATTTGGGAGTATACCTAACAAAGAACATGAAAGATCTCTACAAAGAGAACTATGAAACTTTAAGAAAAGAAATAGCTGAAGATGTTAACAAATGGAAAAACATACCATGCTCATGCATGGAAAGAATCAACATTGTTAAAAAAAATCTATACTGCCCAAAGCAATATATAATTTTAATGCAATTCCTATTAAAGCTTCATTGTCATATTTTAAAGATCTTGATTAAACAATACTTTGTCTTATATGGAATCAGAAAAAACCTCGAATAGCGAAAACATTACTCAGCAATAAAAACCCACCAGAGGAATCATGCGACCAGACCTGAGACTGTACTATAAATTGATAGTGATCAAAACAGCATGGCACAAAAACAGAGAAGTAGATGTCTGGAACAGAACAGAGAACCAAGAGATGAATCCAGCTACTTACCATTATTTGATTTTTGACAAGCCAATTAAAAACATTCAGTGGGGAAAAGATTCCCTATTTAACAAATGGTGCTGGGTGACTGGCTGGCAACCTGTAGAAGACTGAAACTGGACCCACACCTTTCATCATTAACTAAGATAGACTCTCACTGGATAAAAGATTTAAACTTAAGACATGAAACTATAAAATTACTTGAAGAAAGTGCAAGGAAAACTCTTGAAGGAATTGGCCTGGGGGAATATTTTATTAGGAGGACTCCCCAGGCAATTGAATCAGTATCAAAAATACACTACTTGGACCTGATCAAACTAAAAAGCTTCTGCACAGCCAAGAACATAGTAAGTAAAGCAAGCAGACAGCCCTCAGAATGGGAGAAAATGTTTGCAGGTTATACCTCCAATAAATGTGTAATAATCAGAATCCACAGAGAACTCAAACATATTAGTAAGAAAAGAACATGTGATCCCATCTTAGGGTGGGCAAGGGACTTGAAGAGAAACTTCTCAAAAGAACAGACACACAATCTACAAACACATGAAAAAAAGTTCATCATCCTTAATCATCAGAGAAATGCAAATCAAATCTACTCTGAGATAACCCCAGTAAGAATAGCCCACATAACAAAATCCCAAAACCAGAGATGTTGGTTTGATGTCGAGAAAAGGGCACACTTCTACACTGCTGGTGGGAATGCACACTAATATGTTCTTTCTGGAAGGATGTTTGGAGAATATTTAGAGACCTAAAAATAGACCTGCCATTCGATACTATAATTCCTTTACTAGGTTTATACCCAGAAGACCAAAAATCACAATATAACAAAGACATCTGTACCAGAATGTTTATTGCAGCCCAATTTATAATTGCTAAGTCATGGAAGAAGCCCAAGTGCCCATCGACCCATGAATGGACTAGCAAATTGTGGTGCACGTTAACATGGAATATTATGCAGCCTTGAAGAAAGATGGAGACTTTACCTCTTTCATGTTTACATGGATGGAGCTGGAACATATTCTTCTTAGCAAAGTATCTCAGGAATGGAAGAAAAATTACTCAAGGTACTCAGCCCTACTATGAAGTTAATTATAGCTTTCACATGAAGGCTATAACCCAACTATAGCACAAGACTATGGGGAAAGGGCCAAGGAAGGGGAAGGGAGGGGGGAGGTTAGGGTGGAGGGAGGGCAATGGGTGGGGCCACACCTACGGTGCATCTTAGAATGGGTATAGGCAAAACTTACTAAAGGAAGAATACAAATGTCTACATGCAATAACTAAAAAAATGCCATGAAGGCTAAGTTGAACAGTTCAATGAGAACATTTCAGATTGTGTATGAAACCAGCACATTGTACCCCTTGATTGCACTAATGTACACAGCTATGATTTAACAATAATTGAAAAAGAAATTCAAATGATCAGTAAGCATACTGAAAACATCATTAGTGATTAGGGAAATTCAAATGAAAGCAAAAGCCCACTTCATAACCACTATGGACAATACTAAGTGTTGGTAAAGATTTGGAGCCGTTGGAACTTATTTAACTTGGTAGGAATGCAAACAATATAGCCATTTGAAAAACAGTTTGACTGTTTTTTATAAAGTTAATCATATAGCTAATCTATGACTCAGAAATTCTGCTCCAGAAAATTATTTAGGAGAAAAACACATGTTCACAGAAAGTTATATTTAAGACTATTCATAATCAAAGTGGAAATACCCATAATATCCATCAGCAGGTAAATTAACAAACTGTGATATATTCATACAGTAGAATGCTACTCAACAACTGAAAGGATTAAACAATTGATATAAGCAACAACATGGACGAACCTCAAAAGTATTTATTATGCTGAGTGATAGAAGGAAAACACAAAAGAGTATGTATGTATCATTACAATAAGTTCTAGGATTGGCAAAACTAAGCTACAGTGGTAGAAATCAAATCAGTGGAGGCATTGAGGACTACATCTTATACAACTATTATCATTTTGTAACAACATCTCACCAAACTGTATTTCTAGCTTAGTCTACTTTCTTAAATCTCTATAGCTATATCTTCTATATCTTGATTAGTGTGGTCATTACAGAAGCCCTTTTCCCTTTTTCCATCTCATGAGCATTTATACATCTTTAAGGTTATACTTAGGCGTTCCACCCAAGGTTGTCAAAATGAATGCCACTCACTTTTACATTATGATTTAAGGGCAATTACTATATCACTTTCATTTTTATATCTCTGGGAATTGGAGCAAGATAGGTACTCAGTAGTCACTGAATGAATGCATGAATCAGAGTGTTGAGCAACTATTCTCGTCAGCGTGGGGGAGAAAATGCAGGCAAAACAAAACAAACAAACAAAAAAACAAAACTAAGCAAAACAAAACAAAACTGAAGATTTGGAGAAAAGACAGAGAAGTAATAGAAGAATATGAACCATTTCTCTGCTGTTATTATCTCCCAGATTTGTTTTCCTCACGAATTTTATCTTATAATTCTTATGCTCAATGATCTGATTTACTTCTAGCTGCTTTTTATTACCAACAATAAAAATTGGGTGGCTTAGCTATTTGCTTGTATGCATTTTTGCATAGCATCACATTTTCAGTTCTATTTACTGTTCACTAATTAATAATGAAAAAATTACAAAGAATTTAGTAACATTCATAACTTTAATAAAATCTAACATTGAATTTTTCTTTTCTACCTTTTTTCCTAGCTAACTTACATTTCCTTTCCTAACAAAAAACTTAGTGTACTAAAAAGTATTTTTTCCAGTAACAAATAGAACCATGTCCTTTTTAGAAAAAATGTGAAAGAAATAGAGTAAAAAATTTACCTGTCATCTTGTTACAAAAAACAAATCTGTCAGTATTATTGTTTGTTAAAAAAAAATTATTTTATTTAAATTATGTTGTATTATACTGTTTGTATAATTTAAAATTTTGATTTTGGAATTTACTATTATATAGTGAAGTGTTATGTGCAAGGTCTTTGTAATTTGAATGACTTTGAAAATTTTATTTAATATCTGAGCATCAGTTTTAGGTATTTAAATGTGATAATGTATTAAAAGCTCTTACCAGAGTGTCTGATACTTATAAACAGGAGTCAATTACTTTAGTGGTAACAGAAACACTTTGCCACCTCATTGGGAAGTCTTTAGGAGCATCAGCTTTAATTAAAGCATAGCAATAAAATAGAATTAAAACTCAGTGACAGAGAGAAATTTGGGAAGGTCTCAAATATATAAAAATTTTAAAATTCTCCTAACTAATCAATGAGTTAAGGAGAGAAGAAATCACAACATAAAAAGAAAATACTTTTAGATGAGTGAGACTGAAAATATACAAGATCCTATATCCCAAAATATATAGCATGCAACTAAAGCAGTATTTATAAGGAAATGATCTCAGATCAATAATCCAATCTTTAAGATACTGGAAAAATAAGACCAAACTAAACCTAAAGCAAAGAGAAAAAGGCAATAATAAAGATGAGAACAAAGAGTAATGAAAGAGAGAATAGAAAAATAAGGGAAAAAAATAAACAAAATTTAAAGTTGGTTCTTTGAAAAGATCAATAAAATTGATAAACCTTCAGTTGTACTGACAGAGAAAAAAATGAGATGACTTAAGTCACTAACATTAGCAATGAAGGAGGTGATACTATTACTGATATTATAGAAATTAAAAGAATTATAAGAGAATTGTATACCAATAAAATTAGATAACTTAGATGATATGACACATTACTAGAAAGACACAAACTACCAAAACTGACTCAAGAAAAAATAGAGACTATGAATAGATCTACAACAAGTAAAGATATTGAAATAGTAATTTTAAGTTATCCACACAGAGAAGCCCTGGCACTGATGGGTTTACTGGTGAATTCTAGTAAACAAAAAAAGGATGAATGCAAATTCTCACACTTTTCCAAAAGCTAGAAGAGAAAACATTTTCCATCTCATCCTCTGAGGCTAGTATTACCCAGATACCCAAACTAGATAAAGATACCACAAGAAAAGAAGACCACAGCCAAATGTGTTTTATAAACATAACAGCAACATAACATTTCATCAAGTGGACTTATCACAATTGGCTTAAACCTTCCTAAACCCCTATATCGTCCCTTGTTTTTTATTTTCTAAGTACTCTATATTGTAATGAATATAACATTTACTACATTATGGATCATTGTCTTGGGATGGATTTCTAGAAGTTAAATTATTGAGGTAAAAATTATGTATAGTTTAAAAATTTTGACATACTGCCAAATTGTTTATAAATAATCTGTACTAACTGACATTTCTACCAGCATCCATTTATTTATTTATTTTTATTATTTTATTTTATTTTTTGAGACAGAGCCTCACGCTGTTGCCCTGGGTAGGCAGCAGCTCACAGCAACCTCCAACTCCTGGGCTTAAGTGATTCTCTTGCCTCAGCCTCCCAAGTAGCTGGGACTACAGGCACCCACCACAATGCTCAACCATTTTTTGGTTGTAGTTGTCATTGTTGTTTGGCAGGCCCAGCTCTGGTGTATGTGGCTGGCACCTTAGCTGCTTGAGCTACAGGCGCCAAGCCCATCCATTTATTTTTAATTTATAACTGGACCTGATCACTTTTTCCACCCTTCAACAGCCCCTGTTCCCCTAACTGCCTCATTATAATGTAAGGTAAGAGCCATATTTTAAGTCTTTTAGCCAAGGGCAAAGTTTATTCAATCACATTATAGGAGACCATTGATATATATTACACCTGGGAAATTAAGTTCTAGTTTTTCATTATCAAATTCTCTGCTTGAAAACTCTCTTTTGCAAGAGAGTTTGTCACAGAACTTCTAATAACTTATACTTGAAAATCTGAGGTTATGAGACAATAAACAAAAATGAAAATAATGTATTTTGAATTCAGAGAGTCATATCAGAAATGTATTGAAATAAATGGTAAAACTGATATTTCTGAATTATATATATAATAATTATACATATATCAGCATTATCATAATCAGTGGACAAAAAAGGTTTTGATTTCAGCCATCATCCATTACTATTGATAGGTATTCTGTAAATGGCCCAGAGACTTTCAGAATTGCTCATTTTTGCTGCTGTTGTTAGGTAGAGGGAGAGAAGGTGCTACCATTCTAGATTATCAACTTTGGCATGGTAGGTTTAGTATGAATTTATTTGCTAAGATTCAAAGCATTTCAGCATGAATGTAAACATATACTCAAATAGGGAACATGTGAGAATTATCAGAGAATCAGACACCAAAGATGATGCTATTGAACTGTGTTATCTACCACAGCAGAATTCTTTCCACAATCCATTCTGCCTTGCAAACTGTGAACTTGGTTTGGTTGCTAGGTCATAAACCTGGGTTTTGGTCTAAAAAACTGGAATGCCTCTCTTCAAGTTCATTGAAGCTGATGAAACTTTTATGCTACTATCAACTAGAGGTCATTCATTCATTCATTTATTTTTTATTTATTTTTTTTTTTGTAGAGACAGAGTTTCACTTTATTGCCCTCAGAAGAGTGCCGTGGCGTCACACGGCTCACAACAACCTCCAGCTCCTGGGCTTAGGCGATTCTCCTGCCTCAGCCTCCCGAGTAGCTGGGACAACAGGCGCCCGCCACAACGCCCAGCTATTTTTTTTTTGTTGCCGTTTGGCTGGGGCTGGGTTTGAACCCACCACCCTCGGCATATGGGGCCGGCGCCTTACTCACTGAGCCACAGGTGCCGCCCCATTCATTCATTTATTAAAAAAATATATAATTATTCATTAATTATTTATTGATAATTTATCAAATGCCTATGTCTCCCTATATGCCCAGCCCTCTGCTGAACCCTTAGCAATTTGGTCTTTACTTAGACATTCATATTTGAAACGAGTTCAAGAGATGATAAAATTCAGTAATGCGTTCTTTTTTTTTTTTTTTTGCCAATTTGTGCATCATTTTTTGTGGCTCCATAAGAAATTGCGAGGCCTTATGACTCAAATTAATTGTTTCATAAGTCTAACATTGAGCAGCATTTTTTCAAGTCCTAAAATATTGTGGCTTATACAACAACTTGTAGGATCTGAAAACAAAACAAAACCAAGAGAAAACAAAAAGCCTCCATTTCCTATTTTGAACATTTTCAAGATAATGTTCATGAGTTAGACATTTCGGAATTAATTTTTAAATTCCCATATGATAGAGAAATGGGGCTCTGAACAGATGTTGGTCACATTGCTAATATCTCGATTTCTATGTTAACAGTTTTTTAATTTTTATTTTCTTTTGAAAAAATTTTTATTTTGATTGCAATTGGCTACAATTTAAGGGTTTCTTTCTGTCAATGCCTAGAGAGAAGGCTCATGCTTCAAGAGGTGGCTGTCAGCATACAACTCACCACAGTAGGTTATTTATATTTCTGGGCCTGTTTTTTCATCTATAAAACAAAGAGCATAGACCAGCTGATATCTGAGGGTTGTTTTTGCCTCTATCATTTTGAATTCTGAAACCTTAATTAAGGTTAAGTTAAAACATTTCTTTGCTTCCTGTTTTATCATTCCCTAAATGCACTGGTAATTGAGGAGAGTTTTCTATTCCTATGATCCCTCCTCCCAAATCTAGAGTTTGACAAAATAGTTCATAAAGTTCCAACCTAATGAAATTCCATCTTGATTATCTTTAATGAACCTTAATTGAACACCCACTAAATACATATCAACAGATTAGGCCCCTTCTCTGACTATTCTGATCATCTCATTATTTTAACTGAGTCATCTGGTTTGGGACTGAAGGGTTCTCCAATCGCTCTATTGATACCAGTTTTATGTTCCATCTTCAGCTTAACTCTGTGAGGAACAGAATCTTGTCTTAAAATTTTCTTTTGCACTCTCTATAGTGTCCCTAGAACCAGGCATGGATCAAAATAGTTATTAATAAGTATATGACAATCGTAATAACATTTGTTAAATGTTTATTCATTTGGGCAGGTACTTTTCTAAGCACTTTACACAATTAATCATTCTGCATGCTTTCCACGTATCAGTCTCTATTAAGTGACTACAAATTGTGTTCCATTTTACACATAAGGAAACTGAGGTAGAGTTGAGTCATTTGCTGAAGGATTTTCACATGTAGGGGTCAAGAGACATGTTTCATATTCAAGCAGTTTGGCACCAGAGTTGAGCTCTTATCTACTAAATGATTCTGTCTTTTCTGTGATTGCTTGTAAGGATTTCAAGTATGCATTCTTCTTTGCTCTCAACAAAGACCCCAAATAAACATTGCCAAGGACTTCTCCAGGCAAATTACTTCATGTGACATTTTATGCTTTATTTCTGAAACATAATCTCTATTGTTTTATTTTTTCAAGTGGTTTAAGCAATGAGATTTCTGTGATTGGTCTCCTAGGGGCTATGAGTACCACTGAATGCTTTCCATGAATATAAAGTAATATGCTCATTTGCTGGGAGCATGTTCCTTCTTGATTTCATTTCTTCTGAAATGAAAATTTTTGTGCAACATCCTGAAGAACTCCTTTCCTTTTTTGATAATCTGTCAGGCCAGTGTTTATTGCCTGGTCTTATACATATATCCTAAAGGTTATGTGACCCCCATTGGGCCAGCAGGGAAGCACTCAGCTGATTTACCCTTACCTGTGTGAGGAAATGACTTTCACTCAAATCCTTGCATTGATTTACACACATTTAAAATAACAGAATTGCCCTGCCTTTCCCTGTTTCTGTTACTGTCTACCGAAGCACTTCTGAAGTTAGTCATCTCTCCCACAGACCTTCTCTTGACAGAAGGTTCTCCTCAGTACTCTAGTTGCCTCTTTCCTACCCAGTTATATCTATTTATTTATACACCAAATATATACTGAGCATATGCCTGACCCAGGCACTGTGCTGGGAACTGGAGATAGGATAAACTCCAAAAGACCTTAAAATTCAGTACGAGAGAGATTTCTAAGTTACCAGGGCAATGTGGTAATGTGTGCAAAGTACTCAAAGGGCATGGGGAAGGCAGAATAAGTTCTGCTATTCAGGGAAGGATAGGCAAGCAAGGAGGGGAATGTGAGCTAGATGTTGAAGATTGGGTCACCATTCACCAAATAGAACAGAGAGCAAAAGAGGGAAGTATTCCACCACCAAAAGGAATTAAATAGAGTTCTTAACAGTTCTCTGATAAATCAAAGTGTATCTTTCCCCCAGTTAGAATATAAATTCATTAATAATAATAATGATGATACCAGCTAATCTCTATTGAGCTCTTCCTCTGTGCCATTGTCGGACATACCTTGCTAAATACTTTGAGCTAATTATCTCATTGAATCCTTCCCACAAAACTATGACATATACACATACAAACACACACACACACACAAACACACAGACCTCTGTTTATATTATTCCATATATAAAAATGAAAAAAATGAGAGAGGTAATATCTTTTGCCCAGCTGGTAGGTGGCAGAACTGGGATTCAAACTCACCTTTCTTGGACTCCAAAGCCCAAACTTCACTACTATTTTGTTTTCTGTTTGAACTCTTCAAGGGCCTACCAGATGCTGAGTATACAGTAATTGTTTAAACAGTGTTGGCTAAGGGAAAAATTGGTTAATAGCTGGTTGGTTGTCCACAGTAGGGGAACAGACACAGTGGCCTATAGCAGGCAGGAAGGAACCAATGATTTTACTCATATTTTGTAGTCTTGGACCAGTATTTAACTTTTTGGTCTTGGTATTTAACTTTTTTAGGATTCATTTTCCTCATGTCCATCATGAATTTAGTAATAATGATTACTTGGCATTATTATCTTATTTCCACCCTCTGTAATACATGAAGCTTAGCAGTAATTTGTTTACGGTCACAAATCTAGAAAGCAGAGGAATTCTAATTAGTATCCAAATCTCTCCACCTACAATGCAAATATTCCTCTATTAGAATTTACTAATATGGTAGAAGTGAGCAATACCCTTATTCCAGGAGGCAGAGTTCATGGTGCTTTTTTTCTATTTGGCTACTCCTCATGGCACTACATCTCACAGACTTAAAAAAACAACTGCTTTCTTTTGTCTAAGTTAACATCTTGCTCACATTTCAAGACTAAATCGAGACATAACCCTTGTGAGTTAGTGAAATAATGCTGTAAATGATGGATTGCAGACAAGGAACTTCCATGTTCAACACATTTCTTTGGAAAAGTTTCTGCTTTTGATCCAACTTCCCCTCAATATCCCATGAGGCATATCAGGGACAACCTGAGAAAACATTCAAGCTGACAGAGCACTGTACTGGGACATATCTGGGAGACACAGGAGCTGGGTGCAAGTTTTGGTTCACCTATTTCTTCCTCCGTTCCTTCCTGAATACCTACTGAGAGTGCTCACACCAGGGGCTGCAATACAGCTATGAAATAATGGATAAGGTGCCCAGCTTCTGGGGTTACTGTCTTGTGAAGGACAATAGGGAAATATTCAGGTTGAAAATGCTGTGGAAACCCAGAGGAGAGGCTCTTGGCCCTGGCTCCTATAATCCCTCCTATAATCTGAGTTTAAGAAAGTCACTTTCTCTTCCTGAGCTTCAGCTTCCTCATTGGTCAACCGAAAGTCCTTTGCGACACTCTGAATTAACACCGCAAAGACGTTTCTTCTTCCTAACCTCTCCCCACTCCCTCTCTTCCCTCAGAGGTACTCAGCTTCACCCTCTTGGTTAATGGCTCAGTTTCAGTAGCTGACAGCTTGCTTCTTACTTCTGGCTGTCTGATGTGAACTCCAGACACCGAGCATGAGAGGCCACTTGCACCATTCGTATCTCAGGACTGACTGAGGGCAAATCAGTAACTAAAGCACAATGATAGAAAAGTGTTCATAGTATCACTGTGTCTGGTTGAATAATTTCCACCACCACCACCCCACTCCTGCTCCCGCTTGTATGGAAGAAGGGGTCACACATACACACAGCTGATAGAAAAGTTATAAAACTACCCATCAAGGCCTTGGGCACATTCATCTACTTACTATCACGTGGTCTGCAGTTGTAAATAGTGAGAGAGAGAATTAAATGGAATATAAAAGCTTGTTCATGGGGTTTCTCTGCCCACAGCAGGTTTAAAATAGCAAATTTGGTGTGGGTGGCGCTGGACTAAGGTATTGCTCCAGGCAGCTACCCACTGACAGTGCAGAGAGAGCATGGCTGAGTCCTGCACAGTCAGGCAGGAGGACCACCAGTATGGGCCCAAAAAGTTAAACTCAGCACAGAGATAACAGCCACAGAGAGTGTCTGTAGAGTGATAACTGAGGTCTGGAATAACTGACTCCCTGGTGTCAGTCTCAGTGCTAGGGGCTGGGCCAAGGATGAGGGGTAAGACCTGGTTGAGACCTGCACTGTGGTTTTGCACAGGGTGCATTGTAGAGATAATGCACCATTCTCACCGGTAAGAGAACTTCCCTAACACCCAGCAGGTGTAAGTCCAAAGAAACTTCCACACAGAAGCTACAACCCTGATTACGTGGTGGAAGAAAATTTAGTTTTACTAAAATATCATCAATCGCATCAATGCTATGCTGAACTTTGTTGCTATAATATATGTATATATTATACAGTGCTGCATTATGTGTGTGTGTATATATTGTGTTTAATTTGTAAATTTATTTTAAATTTATAAATGATAAGAGCTATAAGCATAAAGTCTTTGCACTTAATTTTGTGTTTTTATGTATTCAGGTAACAGTATCATAAAACAATTTACACTGAGTTGGGGGAGGTCCAAAAGAATTATTTTCTTTAAAAGAGATCAATATATAGTCCATACCCTACAGAGTTGTTGTGAGGACTCAATAAGAAAAATCTTTATAATATATATAGCAAAATATCTAAATTATAGGTAATCTTATGTCTGGAATATTATAAATAATCATCAATAAATGTTAAATGCACCCTTTAGAAATACTGGTTAAAGTGAAATTTTTTATTTGCCAGATATGAGCCTTACCTATTCTTGAGAAGGAGACAAATACAAAAATTCAGCCAGCTCTTGGGGATCAGTGAGGGTGGGGAGCCCTTTATCTTTAACTAAGCACTCTCCCAGTGGGTAGTAATCAGAGACTTGTCTGTTTTTTCTGACTGCAATTTGGGCTTGTGGGCTAGCACTGTGCTTCCCCTGGGCTTGCAGCCCTGGGAGGTGTTCACGGCATGAATGAAGAGTCACCAGGTTTGTCATGCATGTCTAACTCAAACCCCAAATTCATTAAGGTATAAATTCTTTGTGGCAGGTAAGCATACCCCAATTACAGAGAGAAAAAGTGGCTCGTTGGTGCCTTCCAGGAAAACCAAGTACACCAAGAACCTGCAAACACTAGTATCAACAAGTGGAAAAGAGATCTTTACAAATATTCGTGAAGCTGTCCAAACATGAAACGCAAATGACATATCTGCAAGCTTTTAATTTCTTTTCAAGGGAGATAGGCTCTTTCTTACACTGACAAGTACTTGGAATAAATTTGAGACAGCTATTGGGAAAATCCTCACTTTGTAATTGTGTCGCCCACATTTCGCCTATAAGTGAGGGAATGAATGGAGAAACTGTTTGCATTACACAGTTGTTAGTACTAACAAAGAAATGTTTCTCATTGCTTCCCCATTGTTACCTATGTATACCAACAGCCCTTGTTGTGTGGAAATAGAGTTATGTTTCCCTTTTTGCCCAAAAGGGACTTCACATGCATAGAGAGGGATAAATAATAATCCTTAGTCACGGGGTACTTTTCATTGTTTCCTGCCTTTACATTAGGTAGCAGATTCATGATGCTTATGACATTATGATAGATGGTAGATAAGTAGATAGACGGCAGAGTGAGCTCCCATGGATGTTTTTCTTGAGAAGTATAATGTTGATTTGACTTAAGAACTTTCAGTGTGTCTTATCTTAATGAAGCAAGCTTATTCTACCCCTCTACCCACAAGTCCCATTTTACAGAGGAGTAATTGGTCTGTCTCAGATCACATGGCCAGTAATATAGCTGGCAAGGCCATGCTAGGTTTGTTGACAGTCAGAAGAACAAGATCATGTACTGAGAATGCCAATTTCAAAGGAAATCCAAATCTTTCCCAGACCATTCAATATGTGCCAAGAGCAAGAGCAAAGACTCAGGCATCCTTGCTTTCCCCAGGCCCCAGTATAGTGCAGGACATGAAAAACATCTTATAAACCCTTATTAATTAAATGAAACTGTATACCAAATAAATATTCATGTGTCTCCATAAAAACAGTGTGTGTTTGTGAGACTGCAGACAGGTCACTTATTTCCTCTGATCCTGCCTCTTTATCTGCCTCTTTATCTATGAAATGAATAAGGTGCCAAAGTTCTCTGCACACACAAGGGCTTATTTTCTAGTATCCACTGAGAATTTCTTAGTTGCAGAAGCAGAGTGGATTTATCACTATCACCTTTCTGGTTTTAACCTGGCAATCAGTCTAAAATTGGTTTCATTTTCTTAATTGTTATTATAGTAACAATTTTATTGATTCTGCCCTGGGTTGGTTTTCAGTTTAATTCAGTGATTATTTCAGTACCATGCATAAACAGTTGTTGATTTCTAATAGCACAGCATTACCCAATGCTGGAGACTTTGACTGACCTAAGGCAAATGTAATGGGGTGGGATATTGGGAGGGGTACCCGCTTGAGGATAGGCCCCAAAGCATACACACAGTTTCAATTTCTAGTCTGTGCTTTGCCAAATTCATTCTTTTTTTCCACCAGCATCCTAGTGGGCATAGTTACTTTGCACAATTTTCCTATTACTCTTCTCTACCAATAGGTAACTTATTCTGTTCATGATTCCCCACGTATTCACAGAGGACATTCTTAACATTCTCTGCTAAATGTCATTGCCACCTGTGCCTCCCTTCAATCCCTAGCAGGTGGTCTCGGTGACTTCTTCCCTAAGTTCTTCCAGTGCCCTCCCCAGGTACTGGTATCTCCCTACTCTAGTCTGTCCCACATACCCACCTTCAATCCTCCCAGCAACAAGACACAACCTCTTTATTCACAAACTTTTCTGTTTCCAAATAACTTTTAAGCATTCTCCAGGCCCCAAAGAAAAGTTTCCTTGTACTTTTTAAGGGAATACTGAACACTCCCTGCTATTGGGCCTCAAGCTATACTTACAACCATACGACCTCCAATCTACCCTCTTGTGTGTGTTCCAGCCAAATATAAAGCTGGCTGGTCACTAGGGATCCACTGTCAGGGGTGTCCAACCCTTTTCTTTTCTGCCATACATTGGAAGAAGAATTTTCTTGGGCCACACATTAAATACACCAACACTAACAGAAACTGATGAACAGAAGGAAAACATGCTTTTCTCAATACCTGGTACCACAGATGAGCAAAACAGGCCTCAAATCATCTGCATGGACTGCATGTTGGACACCCTGCTTCTATTCCTTTACCTTTGCCTCTACTATTTTAGAGGTGTGACAATGTGCTTATTCAACAGTTGTTGAAACCTTATTTAGACCTAGCTAAAATGTGACCCTTTCTTGAAAGCCTTTCTTAATTGCTCTTATTCAGTAGGCCATCTCTCCCATCTGAATGCCCATCATACTCTGGACATGTCTTACTAAACTTTTTTGCTTTCTACTATAATGGACTCGGTGTGTGAACTAGATCAAAGGTAAGTGCTCTGGGATGACAGAGGTGGGGCCTTATTTTTCTATGCCTCCTTCCTGTGCAGTATTTTGTTCATAGAGGAAACTCAAAATCTATTTAGTAAAATGAAAGGAAATAATTCTCAGATCACAGAAACCTTCCTGTAAAGGCAACAATAATTTGTTCATTTCCCCATTCACAAGCTATAGCAAAAAACATGTGGACTGTGTCTTTATATAACTTTTCTCTTAATATACCACCTTCTTTATTTTTACATTATTGGTTGAGTAGGCCCTAATTAAGTCCCTGCCTTCAAAGTACTTGCTATCTACAGTCCAGATTTTATTGTTAACTTTGAAAAAATGAATCTCCAGGTCACATGGTCAGAAAAGTTGAGAAGACAATTCAGGATAGTCTGATTTCAAAGCCCATTTCTTTTTAAATGAAAAGGCAAAGTAATTAGGTATTTTCATAAATATTAGGGACATACTGGAAACTATTGCTAAAATTCTTTTCAGATGTTCCATGATCTGTCATTAAAAAAGAAGACAACTATCCACATATAAACACAGGAAATAGTTGAAAAGAGGCAACATATAATTGTTTTTACTTGCTAAGAGTCTGGCTATAATTACCATAGTGAAGAGGTTAGATGACTAATTAGACAGTCTCTTCCCCATCTTTATCTTTGCTATTGAAATTTTTGCTTTGAAATAATGAAAAACTTTTGCAAAGTGAAACCTGCAAGCTCAAAGATTTGACTCTAGACCTTTTACCACTGTTAGGTAAAGGAAACCCTGCAGCGAATCAGAATTTGTTCATGAATAACTACCAAAGAAGAAACCTGCCTGATCCCAAAATTCTAACATCCTGAATTAATAGTGAGAAGAACATTTAACAAAGCTCAGTATTCCTATCTGATGAAACTATATTTGTTATTTATAAGACCACATATTATACATCTCTGATTTATATTATTTTAGTCTTAGCATCACTACTTGAATGGATAGAATTAGCTATGTTAATAACATCTAGAATTAGTTCATACACAAAAATGCTTTAAAAAATCAATTATTCTATTTTGCTTGCACAATAATGGTATAGGAGTCAGCTCTGCCACTTGCTAGCTATGTGTGCTTGGGTAATTTTTTTATCCTTTTTGAACTTCAGTTTTCTCATCTGCAAAATGAGCATATTCATAACACTTACCTCACAGGAATATTGTTAGGAGCAAATGAGCAATGTCTATGAAAACAACCTAAAGTAAATAAGGCAATCTACAGATGAAAATAACTGATATTCTGAGTAAAATGCAGTGTTTCTCTAAAGCAATAAGCACTGATCAAGTCTGTTCTCTGGGATATCCTAGAGGTAATTGCATGAGATGGCAGAAAACTCAGGACCATCCAGATTTGCAGCCAATGGCAGGGCAGAGGTGGGGACTGACATCAGTCGTACCGTCCACAACAGTCAGCAGGCGACGAAGTCAGCAAGCACATGGTCAAAAACAATTTCCTACACAAGTGAGTACAGGGCAGAGTGTGGTAACTCTCCCTTCCTTCTGTCTGTGCAAAAGAGGATTTGCAACTGAGAAAGAGAGTATTATTAGGAACTTGTTCATTCCAGCCTTATAAAGGGAGGAAACTTAAAATATGTGTGCTGGGGGTGGGCAAGAGATAGACCAATATTTCTAAGTGCTTGGCATATACTATCTCTCTCTCTTTTTTTTTTTATACTATCTCTTTTAAGATGACTTCCTTTTTTTTGAGATAGAGTCTGACTTTTGCCTGAGTTAGAGTGCCCTGGCATCAGCCTAACTCATAGCAACTTCAAACTCCTAGGCTCAAGTGATCCTCCTGCCTCAGCCTCCCAAGTAGCCGGCACTACAGGTGTCTGCCACAACGCCTGGCTAATTTTTCTAGTTTTGGTAGAGACAGGGTCTTGCTCTTGCTCACACTGGTCTCTAACTCCTGATCTCAAGGGATCCACCCACCTCAGCCTCCCAGAGTGCTAGGATTACAGGAGTCAACCACAGCACCTGGCTGATGACTCCCATTTTTAATATGATATAACCGAGGCTTAGACGTTATGCTAGTTCTGACAGAAGTTGATCATTCTGACTGATAGCTTTCCACTATCTCTGTGTATCTCAAATTTTAGCATGCCTAATGAAATCTCTGGGGAGCTTGTTAAAATGTAGCTTTCCTGCTCCCATCCCCAGAGAGATTCTGACTCCATAGGACATGGAGCTTGAGCTTCCGATTCTGATGTAATTGCTTACAGGCTACATATTTCTTTTTCCTGCTCAATATTTTCTGTTTTTTTCTCTCCTCCTCATAGCTACTCTATGGTCCTTGGCCAAGCCTTCTCAGTGGTTCACCTGCATTACTAAAAGGGACTCCTGCCCTCTAGGGATGCCTTCCTTTGGAAATTTATTCCACATTGCAACAAATCAATCTGCTAAAACTCTAACCTAACCTCTGCTAAAATCCCCCAAAGGCTTTCCACTGTCCTCTAGACAAAGGCCCCGGTTCCTGACTGTCCCCTCTGATCTATCTCCTGTTATTTCAAGTTTGTACTTACTCTTTTGTATAATTCTTACATAACATTAAGCTTCTCTGGCTTCCCTGGGCACACTGCAGTTTCTTGTCTTACATAACATCAACTTCTGTCAACAACATTTTTTCCATCTTTTTATACCTGGTTAGATTTTATTCATCCTTCAAGGCTCATTTTGGCCATTATCTCTTTTAGAGACTTTCCTACGAACTCCAAGAGTGGCTTAAATATTCCAGGCTTGAGTTCAAATAGTATGCCAGGCTCATCTTTCACTCAGCTCTTACCAGATTCTATTTGTTATTTGCTAGAATATTTGTCTCCATGGAATATTTTGAGATTCCTACAGGCTACAGCCATGCCTTATTCATGGTGTATTTCACTGACTAAATCAGTCCGTGGCACATAGTATGGCCTCAACAAAAGTCTGCTAAACAGAAAAGCTCGAAAAAGCTGAAAACTAAAACTATTACCAAAGATGAAAGCAAAATGAGCAAATGAACTTATGATATTTCATGATATTCCTTCCACCATTAACTAAAGTTTTAGCTTAATGCAGTAATAATAACATTGGATTTCAATGATATTTTTAAAATTTCACAACTTTTCCAGGATGAGGTTGATCAAACACAGTTAAGTATTAACAAGCTGGAGAAGGGAAAAAGAACTGTATAAACAAATACGCTGTAAAACGTGAATGTGGGTTTGTACCGTTGACTGATTTTGTCCACTATAAGTCACACTAAATTTGGTATACAAAGTTGCAGATTAACTTGATAGTTTTGACAGCACTATTTTTTTGGAGCTAGAAAAGACCTGTTGACTAAGAAATACAAATGCATAAAAATACACAAGGAGCGCAATTTATTCTCCACACCATTCCACAGACTGGCAGTAACTTGACTATGAGGAATGTGTGAAATAATATATATTAATTCATTCACAAATGTTCATTGAATCCCATTAGCTTATAAGAACCCTCTTGACATGTATTAAAGATGAAAACTTGATTGGGCCACTCCTCTGAGAATCACCTGCAGAACCATTAGCATTTCTATATCAGAAAATTACCTGTGTGCTTTTCAGGTTGTTTTCAGTAGAGCTCAAAGTTTGGACAAATGTGATTATTACATTCAAAAGAAAATGTAGTGAGTTAAAAGGTCTCCCTAGCCTGAGCTACTGATGCTGGAGAATTCCCTGGACGTATCCCTGTCTTCATGTAAAAAATGTGAGTCTGGTTAAAACCACAGTACATGCAATATAAGGAAAGAATCACAAGGGGAAAATGAGTCAGGAAGACCACTAGGAAGCTGTTAGAGGGCCTGGAATAGGCAAGTGACTGAGGACACTCGAGGAGGAGACTTTCCTGAGTTTATGAATGTGGAGGGCAGGCCTGTCTTTTTGATGCCTGGTGGAGTAGGGTGGGGTGGCTGTCCTTCCACCTCTCCCTAACGACTCTGTAGGTCACCTCTGGACATATGAGCTCTTCACTTGGCTCTGGCCATTCCAAGACTGATCCATGAAGGAGCTTTCTTTTGACAGTTATAGAAACTCAAAATGTCTCTGTGAAGGTGTTACAAAATCAATCCCCAGATGAAGCAAATATAATTCCCATCTTGCTAATGAAACGCTGACTGTCAAATTGATTTTTTGATAGATGACACAGTGGCAGGCTCTGCTACCAGCTGTGTGTCCCTGAGAAATAATTCTCAGTTTCTTCATCTGTAAATGACATAGCAGGAGTCAATGGTCATATGGAAAGTTCTAAGAATCCATGGAGCAGAACTGAGATTTCTCAATGTCAGCTGCAGTTTGATTCAGAGAGATTGCTAACATCCTCTCTCGCCCTCTTGCTCCATTCCCTCTCTCACAATCAACATCTCCTTGTAAAGGTTTTGGAAAAGGAAATCGAATACTATTGGGAACCACTGGGACAGATGTCTAAGGATGATAGTCCTCTCTCCTCTCCTCTCTCCTCTTTGCTTTTCTATTATCAATATTTTGAGTTCAGATTTTCAGGATGCACTGAGTAGCCAGTATGCATCATGCAGACCTCGTGTGGGTGGGGCACAAACATCAGTAGAGTTGGATCTTTGTCTAGGAGGACCTCACAGTATGGTGACATACAGGCAATAATACAGGTACATTAAGGCTGGAAGGGCCTAGAGAAAATCACTGGATTTTGTTTGGTCACAGTCCTTAAAATCCTTCATTGTCTATAGGATAAAGTACAAGTTACTCAGAAAATTTTAAGCATCAGAACTGACTTGAGTTTAACTTCCCAGTTCTGAGTTCTTTTATTCTTCTTCATCTTCTAAGATCATGCACTTTCTTTGCAAACTGTTCCTTGCAAAGAAAGTGAACCAGGCTCTACTTCCTAACTATTCTGTATCTTCCTCTTACCTCCAGTCCCTAGCTTGCAAATTTTACTGTTCTTTCAAGGCTTTCCAATTCAAATTCTCTCAGCTTCCAAGCCAGAATTTCATTTTCTGAACTGAAAAGCATGTTTTCTGTTTTTTTCCTTTGGTATTAATCACTTTCTCCCTGTAGGGACTCATTCTCTTCCTCCAGAACACCTGCTCCTCCAGGCAGTGACCATGAACTTATTCATCTTTACAACTCCACGTTGTCTGTCAGGCTGTGTTGGCATCTAATAAAGGTTTATTAAATGACTGAATGAACATGTTTACCAAGACTGGTCCCCTCACTATATTCTAGCAGGCCATGGTAGAGAAAGCCTGGAGCCCTGACCTCCCCTCAGAAATGTTCTAGTCCAGAAAGTTGAATGCCCTTTGGGGAAATCAGCTTCCCTTTCGGGATTTCAGTTTTGACAAATCCAAATTAGGTTTTGACAAATCTAACTCCAATTTACTCCTTCATTTTCCTTAAAATGTACAAGTGTGACATAGTCTTAATGAGGAAGAAGGCATGCCTTAGCAAACAGACTTCGCAATCAGTCAGACACGCATCCAGCTTTCTTCACCTCTCTAAGTCTCGGTTTCTTCAAGCCTATAAAAAGGGAATAAATGATTTCTTTTAAAGTCTTATTGTGGTGATTAAAGCTGTATGTAAATTGTCTAGTTTTTTACAATTAACTTTCTTACTATTTCAAATAACAACTATCATCATTTCTGTTGTGTCTCAGCCTGAGGATAAATAGAATTATTTATTTATACCTTACTTTACTTTAAAAAGTATTTACAACGTAAAGAAGGCACTTACACATTGTGCATTGCTGACATATTTAAGCATATAGAAAGGTCTCTTACACTCTCTCCTACGTACGTTTTCCTTCCTTAAATTACAGGGACTTAAAAAAATGAAAATAAAGTTTAGCACAAATCAGTATATAATCATTGATTTTCAATGCCAAACAGCTTGATTCTGAAGATTATACAATTTTCCAAACCTCTCAATAAGTAATAGAATGGCTGGTTATTTTTTTTAAGCAGTCTTTTATTAAAGCATACATACAGAAAAGTACACAAACCAAAGATGCAGCTGGATTAATTTTCATGACACAAATACATGTGTAGCCAGCATTTTGGTCAATAAAGAGAGCACTGCCAGCACCAGAATCTCCCCTTATGTCCTTTCTGTGCACTAACACTCCAAGCACAACCACAATTTGATTTCTTTCTGATTTCTTTCCTTTCCATTCCTTCCTTTCTTTCCATTCCTTCCTTCCCTCCCTCCCTCCCTTCCTTTTTCTTTTTGAGATAGATTCACTATATTGCCTTCGGTAGAGTGCCGTGTCATCACAGCTTACAGCAATCTCAAACTCTTGGGCTCAAGCGATTAGAATGACTGGTGAATGTTAAAATTGATTAAAAAGTTAGAAAGACAAAGAAAAAAAATCTAGGGACCATTACATTTTCGCCAGAGTCTGATTTGAATAGAGACTTAACAAACATAACTAGGAGAGTGTGGTTGCATTGAGATCTGGAAAATTGAGATGGGTCTCAAGCAGACTCATCCAAATAGGTGGATGTTTAGAGTTTCAGAGTCTGGGTAAGTTGGAACTACCCATGTTACTTTTCACTTGGCTTTGAATGTGCACACATAGACATTGTGAAAACACAAAGACTGGAGAAGAAGCCTGAGCACTTCATTTAAAGCAAGTGAGCACTTTCAAATGGAGAGCCTCAGATTTCCTCACAGATACTCTCAAAATTCAGTAAGTGCCAAGCCACACAGCCAGGCCTTCCATACAAGCTTTCTGGCCTTCCATGTCAGCCCTGTTTGCTATAGCCCCTCCTCCCCCACAACCTCCATGCATTGGTGTCCTTCACTCACCTGACCCCACTCCAACATGCCTACAGTTTTCATTATCATATTCACACTTTTTCTTAATTGCGCAGCCAATGTCTAGTCAAACTTCAAGATCTTGTTCAAATATCACGTTTTTGATGTCTTCTCTCTTACCTAAGGCATAATTAGTAATGCTCTTCATCTCTTGGCTAGAATAGAATCAGGTGCAGGGTGAAGTAATGGAAAGGGCAGACATTCTGCTGTCAAAATCATCTCAATTTGGGGCGGTGCCTGTGGCTCAATGGAGTAGGCTGCTGGCCCCATATGCCAGAGGTGGTGGGCTCAAACCCAGCCTTGGCCAAAAACTGCAAAAAAAAAAAATCGTCTTGATTTGAATCTGATGCTCACATCTACTCACTGCATGATCGTAGGCAAGTAATCTTCCCGATGCCCACTCTCCTGATTTTTAAAATGAAGACTGTTAATTCCCTAAATTTATGGGGTGCATTGATGATGCTGTATCAGCAGTTTGCCTGCCTATATTTCTTGCTGTAAGCTCATTGAGATGAGAAATCTTATCTTCTTAATTTTTTTGCCACACCACAAGGCACCTAGCATGGTGCCTGGTGTTTTGCAGCAATCTATGTTATTTTAATTGATGGACAGTTCTGGAAAAGTAACTCAAGTACTGAGAAGCCAATTAAAGACCTAGTTCTATAAAGTGCTCTCTGGTCACTTCCGAGACTATAAATTTAAATTCTTACAGCTTGTATACATACTATGAGTAAGGCTCTTGTCACGCCTGTCTTCATAGATATGAATTGATGTTAAGCTACTCCAGGTAGTAACCTTGGCTTTCACTATGAACTCCTCAGGCTGTTTCACAATGCTTCCTAAAGGCTAGCTAATGAGAAGGTTATTTAAAATACCCCATTCTTGTTCTCATTTCAGACAGTTTTCCTCCTCATTTTATGCTGAATTTACCCCTATGTCTTAGACAAGGAGGCCTCTGTAACAATGACTTATTTCTGTTGCCCTTGCCCTTGACTCAGAGTGAGGGGCATCTCCTGCCCCAGCTTTCCTAACTCTTCCTATAGTTGGTCTTTCCTTTTCCAAGTGATTTTCTCTCTTCTTACTTATCTTTTGCTTTCTACTTCTGGACAAGTCTTCCATTGATGTATGGAAGATCTCCATGAAGACTTGGAAAGCTTTGGTTTATTACCAATTAATGCATGACTAAATACCATGGAGAGTTACTGATAGAAAGATAAAAAAAAAATCAATGAATCTGGGATAGGGATTACAAATAAAGAACAATTCCCAATGTTGACCTAGAGATGACTTAATCATGGAACTATTTTTTTTTCTTTTGAGATCCTATATGGCCTCAGAATCCTTTTCAAAAATATTATTCCAGTTAAAAACTACTAAATTATCATCAGTTTACAAAGGAGAGGAAACTTGTTTGACATCTCTGATATAGTTTAAAGCTTTTATTGTGCTAATAAGACTCAACCAGCAATGGTGACTTGGTAATGAACTGAAACCAAAATTCAGATTACTGATCCTCCTGACTTCCAGGTTCAGGGCTTCCCTTCCCACATGGTTACTCCTGTCCTTCAATAGCAAAGTCCTAGAATTCACATTCTATTCATAGCAAAACACTTACTGGTGTTCAACATATATGATCAAAAAGCACACTACAGGGTGACACCCATACCTCAGTGAATAGGATGCCAGCCACATACATCAAGGCTGGAAGGATCGAACCCTGCATGGGCCAGCTAAACACCAATGACAACTGCAACCAAAATACAGCTGGGCATTGTGGTGGGTGCCTGTAGTCCAGGTAATTGGGAGGCTGAGACAAGAGAATCACTTAAGCCCAAGAGTTTGAGGTTGCTGCGAGCTGTGATGCGATGGTACTCTACTGAGGGCGACATAGCGTGACTCTGTCTCAAAAAAAGAAAAAAAAAGCACACCACATACATTTTAGCATTACTGAAAAGATACCCAGCCTCTCGTTGATGTTAAAAGTGCTTGGGGAGAAGGGCCTATGTTAAACTTTGTATCCACCATAAGTCCTTGGATGTGTTGGCCATGTGGTAGGTATTCAATAAAAAATTTTATATATATCCAACTATATATAAAAAACAAACAGGAGCTCTGTCCTTAAGTTCTCACCAGGAATCACTGAAAAATCTCACTCTTTTATATACCACTAATATTTCTTTAAAAATTATTTTTTTATTTTTTTTAATAAATCATAGCTGTGCACATTAATGCAATCATGGGGTACAATGTGCTGGTTTATACACAATTTGAAATATTTTCATCTAACAGGTTAACATAGCCTTCATGGTATTTTCCTCGTTATTGTGTTAAGACATTTATATTCTACATTTAGTAAATTTCACATGTACCCTTATAAGAGGTACTGTAGGTGTGGTCCCACCAATTACCCTCCCTGCACCCATCCTCCCCTCTACACTCCCCTTCTTGTCCTCTTTCCCCATATTCTTGGGTTATAATTGGATTACAGCTTTCATATGAAAGCTATATATCAGTTTCATAGTAGGGCTGAGTACATTGGATACTTTTTCTTCCATTCTTGAGATATTTTACTAAGAAGAATTATTCCAGCTCCATCCATGTAAACATGAAAGAGGTGAAGTCTCCATCTTTCTTTAAGGCTGCATAATATTCCATGGTGTACATATACCACAATTTATTGATCCATTTGTGGATAGATGGGCACTTGGGCTTCTTCTATGATTTAGCAATTATGAATTGGGCTGCAATAAACACTCTGGTACAGATATTTTTGTTATAATGGGATTTTTGGTCTTCTGGGTACATACCTACAAGAAGAATTGTAGGATTGAATGGCAGATCTATTTTTAGATCTCTAAGTGTTCTCCAAACATCTTTCCAAAAGGAATGTATTAGTTTGCATTCCCACCAGTAGTGTAGAAGTATTCCCTTTTCTCCACATCTATGCCAACATCTCTAATCTTGGGATTTTGTGATATGGGCTAATCTTACTGGAGTTAGATGATATCTCAAAGTAGTTTTGATTTGCATTTCTCTGATGATTAAGGATGATGGGCATTTTTTCATATGTCTGTAGGCTGTGCGCCTGTCTTCTTCAGAGAAGTTTCTCTTCAAGTCCCTTTCCCACCCTGAGATGGGATCACTTGTTCTTCTCTAGCTAATACGTTTCAGTTCCCAGTGGATTCTGGTTATTAAACCTTAGTAAGACATAAACTGCAAATATATTCTCCCATGCTGAGGGCTGTCTGCTTACTTTACTTACTGTGTTCTTGGCTGTGCAGAAGCTTTTTAGTTTCATCAGGTTCCAGTAGTGTATTTTTGATATTGCTTCAATTGCCCAGGGGGTCCTCCTCATAAAATATTCTCCCAGGCGGATTTCTTCAAGAGTTTTCCCTATACTTTCTTCCAGTATTTTTATAGCTTCATGTTTTAAGTTTAAATCTTTAATTAATTAATCCAGTGAGAGTCTATCTTGGTTAATGGTGAAAGGTGTGCCAGTTTCAGTCTTCTACAGGCCGCCAGCCAGTTCACCCAGAACCATTTGTTAAATAGGAAATCATTTCCGCACTGAGAGTTTTTAATTGGCTTGTGAAAGATCAAATAACAGTAAGTAGCTGGGTTCATCTCTTGGTTCTCTATCCTGTTCCATACATCTACCTCTCTGTTTTTGTGCCAGTACCATGCTGTTTTGATCACTACTGATATATAGTATAGTCTGATGTCTGGTAATGTGATTCCTCCTGCTTTGTTTTTATTTCTGAGTAATGTCTTGGCTATTCGAGGTTTTTTCTGATTCCACATAAAACAAAGTATTATTTTTTTGAGATCTTTGAAGTGTGACAGTGGAGCTTTAATAGGGGTTGCATTAAAATTGTATATTGCTTTGGGTAGTATGGACATTTTAACAATGTTGATTCTTCCCAGCCATGAGCATGGTATGTTTTTCCATTTGTTAACATTTTCAGCTATTTATTGTCTTAGAGTTTTATAGTTCACTTTATAGAGATCTTTCACATCCTTTGTTAGATAAACTCCCAAATATTTCATCTTCTTTGGCACTACTATGAGCTGAATAGAGTCCTTGACTATTTTTTCAATTGCTATATATAAAGGCTACCAATTTATAAATGTTGATTTTGTAACTTGAGACGCTACTGTATTCCGTGATCACTTCTAAGAGTTTTGTAGTAGAATCACTGGTGTTTTAATATGATATGAATACAATCATATGATTTCATATGATACAATCATATCATCTGCTAACAGTGAAAGTTTGATCTCTTCTGACCCTATATGGATACCCTTGATCGCCTTTTCTTCCCAAATTGCAATGATTAAAACTTCCATTACAATGTTTTATTTTTATTTTATTTTTTTATTATTAAATCATAGATGTGTACATTAATGCAATTATGGGGCACCATACACTGGTTTTATAGACCGTTTGACACATTTCATCACACTGGTTAACATAGCCTTCCTGGCATTTTCTTAGTTATTGTGTTAAGATATTTACATTCTACATTTACTAAGTGTCACATGTACCCTTGTAAGATGCACCGCAGGTGTAAAACCACCAATCACTTTCCCTCCCCCATTTCCCCCCTCCTTCCTTTCCCCATACCATATTCTTAGGTTATAACTGGGTTATAGCTTTTATATGAAAGTCATAAATTAGTTTCATAGTAGGGCTGAGTACATTGGATACATTTTCTTCCATTCTTGAGATACTTTACTAAGAAGAATATGTTCCAGCTCTATCCAAGTAAACATGAAAGAGGCAAAGTCTCCATCTTTCTTTAATGCTGCATAATATTTCATGGTGCACATATACCACAATTTATTAATCCATTTGTGGATAGATGGTCACTTGGGCTTTTTCCATGACTTAGCAAATAAGAATTGGGCTGCAACAAACATTCTGGTACAAATATCTTTCTTATAATGTGACTTTTGGTCTTCTGGAATTATAGGTAGAGGTAGAGGAATTATAGGATTGAATGGCAATTCCATTTTTAGATCTCAAAGTGTTCTCAAAACATCTTTCCAAAAGGAATGTATTAATTTGCATTCCCACCAACAGTGTATAAGTATTCCCTTTTCTCCACATCCATGCCAACATCTCTGGTCTTGGGATTTTGTGATATGGGCTAATCTTACTGGAGTTAGATGATATCTCAAAGTAGTTTTGATTTGCATTTTTCTGATGATTAAGGATGGTGGGCATTTTTTCATATGTCTGTAGGCCATGTGCCTGTCTTCTTCAGAGAAGTTTATCTTCAAGTCCCTTGCCCAGCCTGTGATGGGATCACTTGTTCTTTTTTTTTTTATTAAATCATAGCTGTGTACATTGATATGATCATGGGGCATCATTCACTAGCTTCACAGACCGTTTACCAAGTTTCACATATACCCTTGTAAGATGCACCGCTGGTGTAATCCCACCAGTAGGATCACTTGTTCTTTTCTTGCTTATAGGTTTGAGTTCTCGGTGGATTCTGGTTATTAAACCTTTGTTGGAGACATAACCTGCAAATATCTTCTCCCAATCTGAGGGCTGTCTGCTTGCTTTCCTTACCGTGTTCTTGGCTGTGCAGAAGCTTTTTAGTTTAATCCAGTCTCAGTAGTGTATTTTTGAAGCTGCTTCAATTGCCTGGGGGTGGGGGGGGGTCATCCTCATAAAATACTCACCCAGACCGATTTCTTCAAGAGTTTTCCCTGCACTCTCTTCTAGTATTTTTTATAGTTCAATGTCTTAAGTTTAAATCTTTAATCCAGTGATACTCTATCTTAGTTAACGGTGAAAGGTATAGGTCCAGTTTCAGTCCTCTACAGGTTGCCAGCCAATTCACCCAGCACCATTTGTTAAATAGGGAGTCTTTTCCCCACTGAATATTTTTGATTGGCTTCTCAAAGACCAAATATCAGTAAGTAGCTGGGTTCATCTCTTGGTTCTCTATTCTGTTCCATACATCTACCTCTCTGTTTTTGTGCCAATACCATGCTGTTTTGATCACTATCGATTTATAATATAGACTGAGGTGTGGTAGCGTGATTCCTCCTGCTTTGTTTTTATTTCTGAGTAATGTCTTGACTACTCAAGTTGTTTTTTAAATTCCATATAAAACAAAGTATTGTTTTTTTCAAGATCTTTAAAGTATGACAGTGGAGCTTTAATTGGGATTGCGTTAAAATTGTATATTACTTTGGGTAGTACGGACATTTTAACAATGTTGATTCTTTCCAGCCATGAGAATGGTATGTTTTTCCATTTGTTAACATTTTCAGCTATGTGTTTTCTTAGAATTTTATAGTTCTCTTTATAGAGATCTTTCACGCCCTTTGTTAGATAAACTCCCAAATATTTCATTTTCTTTGGCACTACTGTGAATGGAATAGAGTTCTTAACTGTTTTTTCACTTGACTATTGTTGGTGTATATAAAGGTTACTGATTTGTGAATGTTGATTTTGTAACCTGAGACGCTGCTGTATTACTTAATCACTTCTAAGAGGTTTGTAGCAGAATCCCTAGTATTTACCAGATATATAATCTTATCATCAGGGAAGAGTGAAAGTGTGAGCTCTTCTTGACCCTATATGGATACCCTTGATTGCCTTTTCTTCCCAATTGCGATGGCTAAAACTTTCACTACAATGTTAAAGAGCAGTGGAGACAATGGGCAGCCTTGTCTGGTTCCTGATCTGAGTGGAAATGATTTCAATTTAACTCCATTAATACGATATTGGCTGTGGGTTTGCTACAGATGGCCTCTATCAGTTTAAGAAATCTCCCTTCTATACCAATTTTCTTAAGTGTTCTGATCATGAAGGGATGCTGGATATTATCAAAAGCTATTTCTGCATCAACTGAGAGAATCATACGACCTTTGTTTTTTAATTTGTTTATGTGCTAAATTATATTTATAGATTTACATATATTGAACCAGCCTTGATACCCTGGGATAAAACCGACTTGGTCACGATGTATAATTTGTTTGATGTGTTGCTGGATTCTGTTTGTTGGGATCTTGTTGCACATTTTTGTATCTATACTTTTTACTGATATTGGTCTGTAATTTTCTTTTCCTGTTGGGTCTCTTCCTGGTTTGGGGATCACGGTGATGTTTCCTTCATAGAACATGTTGGGTAATATTCTTTCTTTTTCTATATTTTGGAACAGTTTGAGTAATATAGGTACTAGTTCCTCTTTAAAGGTTTGGTAGAATTCTGATGTGAAGCCTTCTGGTCCCAGGCTTTTCTTATTAGGGAGATTTTGTATGGTTGATGCTATTTCAGAACTTGATATTGGCCTATTCAACATTTCAACTTGATTCTGGCTAAGTCTTAGAAGGGGACCTGCTTCCAAGTATTGGTCAATTTCCTTCAGATTTTCCTATTTCTGAGAATAAAGTTTCTTGTAATATTCATTAAGGATTTTTTGAATTTCTGAGAAGTCTGTTGCTATTTTGTCTTTGTCATCTCTGATTGATGAAATTAGAGATTTCACTCCTTTTTTCCTGGTTAGGTTAGCCAAAGGTTTATCTATTTTATTCACCTTTTCAAAAAACCAAAGTTTTGATTTATTGATCTGTTGTATAATTCTTTTGTTTTCAATTTCATTTAATTCTGCTCTAATTTTGGTTATTTCTTTTCTTCTACTGGGTTTGGAATTGGAATGTTCTTCCTTTTCCAGTTGCTTGAGATGTCCCATTAACTTGTTAACTTCCTCTCTTTCCGTTCTCTTGATGAAGGCTTGCAGTGCTATAAATTTCCCTCTTAGGACTGCCTTTGCGCTATCCCAGTGGTTCTAATAATTCATGCCTTCATTGTCATTTTGTTCCAAAATTTGGTAATTTCCTTCTTAATCTCATCTATGACCCAGTTCTATTTCAGCATAAGGTTATTTAGCTTCCATGTTTTTGTATGAGTATGCAGATTCCTGTTGTTACTGAGTTCACCTTTTATTCCACGGTGGTCCGAGAAGATGCAAGGAATAATTTCTATTCTTTTAAATTAACTAAGGTTAGACTTGTGATTTAAGATGTGATTGATTATGGAGAATGTTCCGTGGCCTGATGAGAAGAATGTGTATTCAGTTTTGTTGGGATGAAATGTTCTTTAGATGTCTGTTAAATCCAAATGTTGAATGGTTACGTTTAAATCTAAAATTTCTTTGTTCAGCTTCTTATTGGAGGATCTATTCAACACTGCCAAAGGAGAGTTAAAATCTCCAACTATTATGGAGCTGGAGGAAGTGAAGTTGCTCATGTTTGTTAGTGTTTCTCTTATAAATTGAGGTGCATTCTGTTTGGGTGCATAAATTTTAATAATTGAAATCTCATCATATTGAGTCTTACTCTTAACATATATGAAGTGACCATTCTTACCCTTCATTACTTTTGTTTGTTTAAAGCCTATTGTATGTGCAAATTGCAACACCTGCATTTTTCTGATTTCCATTTGCCTGAAATATAGATGACCATCCCTTCACCCTGAGTCTATATTTATCTTTTAAGGTAAGATGAGATTCTCGTATACAGCAGATATCTGGCCTGAGTTTTTGTATCCATTCAGCCAACCTGTGCCACTTTAGAGGACAATTTAAGCCATTCACAATAATGGAGAATATTGATAAGCCTGGTAGAATTTGGGGTATTGAGGTATTCTAAAGTCCAGTGGCCATTTTTAATCCTTTTGCCACTGTGAAAGTTGGAATTTGATCAAAACTTTCTGAGTGAGTTTACTTTTGTGGTAGAGGATTGTGTTGGTCATTATGAAGGATAGGTCTGAGAATATCCTGGAGAGCTATTTTAGTTATGGCAAAGTTCTTCAACATGTGAATGTCATTAAGGTATTTAATTTCTCCATCATAAATGACACTCCGTTTAGCTGTATACAGGATCCTGGATTGAAAGTCATTTTGTTTCAGGAGATTAAAAGTTGATGACCACCCCTTGTTGCTTGAAATGTTTCAGCAGAGAGATATGCAGTCATTCTAATATTCTTCCCTTTGTAGGTTATAGTTTTCTTACGCCTGGCTGCTTTCAGAGTTTTCTCCTTCATATTAACTTTAGTGAAGTTAATTAGGATGTGCCTGGGGGATGTCTCATTCAAACTGAGTCATGCTCGGGTTCTGAAACTGTCTGCTCTCTGAATTTCAGAATCTCTTGGCATGTCTGGAAAGTTCTCCTTCATAATCTCATGAAAAAGAGCCTCTGTGCTTTGCTAAACAACTTCATCACCTTCAGGGATTCCTATAAGGTGAATATTAGTTTTCTTCAAATTATCCCAGAGCTCTCTGAGAGAATGATCCTTTTTGCTCTCCACTTCTCTTCCTCTTTGAGTGCTTGGGAGTGTTCAAAAGCTTTGTCTTCAATGTCAGAAATCCTTTTTTGTCCTTGCTCCATTCTGTTACTGAGGGATTCTACTGTATTTTTCAGATCTTTGAGGGATGCAAATTCCTGCCTCAATGTGTCAAAATCTTTGGTGATTTTGTGTTTGAATTCATTGAATTCTTGAGACAACTTTTGAAATGCTCCTTGCATTTCTAATTCTAACTTTACCTCCATTCTATTAATCTTATTTGCGATCCAAATTCTGAATTTGATTTCTGACATCTCAGCCATCTGTTTAGGAATGGGATTTTCGGTTGTGTTCACCATGTCATTCCTTTGGGGAGTTGATCTACTCTGGTTATTCCAGTTACTGGAGTTTTTCCATTGATTCCATCCCGTGATTATTTTACAGTGTTTCCTAGATGAGCCGATAAGGTGAAGTTGTGTTGGCGGGGGTGCTTCTGGAGTAGTGATTAACCCACCCTTTGCCCAAGAGCTGGAATTGGTGTCTGTACCTTTTCCCCTAGAGCTCTGCAAATGACCTGTACAGTGCTATGGCCTGAGAAACTGGGGTCCTGCTTGGTGCTGTGAGGCTAAGTGGCTGTCTTGTTTTCAGTTGGTCTCTGCCCTACCCAAGTGAATCAGTTACTCTGGGTTGAAATCTCAGCTATGAATAAATACCAGCAATTGAGTCACCCTACCCCCCCATGGACAGCAACTAGAAAAAGAAACTCAAACCTTCCCACAACCACACACCCAGGGTACTACTTTGGATAATCCATGTGTGATTGGCCCAGTTGAAGAGGTCCAAATCAATTGTCCCAGTCAGCACCAGTCTCAGGTGGGAGAGTTCAAAAGGTCTCTAGCAACTAGATTGCAGGGGGTCTGCTGGCAGCTCAAGTATGACTCACTCCAGTGCTCTGTGAGGTCAGAAGGACCCACCCAGCAAATGAATTAGTCTGGGGAGGTTGATGAGTCCTTCCCCACCTTACACCCAGTCATTGGTACCCCTGCAGGGCTGTGACCCACTTGCTTCCAATGAGCAGATGGTCCGGTGGTTTGCACCTGCCTGAGTCGCAGGGAGATCTATGTCTCCTCAGCCAGACCTGCATACTCTGCCACCATCCAGAAGGGAGAGGTGAGACCTGACAATCTTGGGTGCTAAATGGAGTCTGGGATGGTTCACTCAGTTCTAGCCCCACCCCTGATAAATACTGTCAACAGAACAGAACAATTTTGCACAATTTGTTTCTGTCCCAGCTATATTCCCCTGCAGATCAAACATTGTTTGAGTTCACAGAAACTGCAACTCAGCTCCGGTCTGTGCTGCTTCCCGGAGCTGGCATATCTGTCTCTGGTGCAGTCTGTGTTAGGGCAGGCATGGTTAGAGCTCACACTCAGCTTTTTGTTTCTGCCTCTTCCCACCTGCTTTTGTTTCAGCTATGATCCCCTGAGGTCCGGGTGTGTCTTAGGCTCACTAAAGCACTTCTTCTGCTCAGCCCCACCCTGGGAGTATGCCATCTCTGCGCACATGTATTCTAGTCCCCGCTCCTGCTCAGGCCAGTACTGCCTCAGGCATACTTTTACTCACAGGGCCTGCATTTCCATCCCAGATCTGTTCCTCCAGTGACTGCCACTGGAGAAGATGCCCAGCTTCTTCTAGTTTCCTAAAGAGACAGGGAGTGTCTCTTCAAAATATCCCCAGGGGCGTGAGCCCTATTATTCCCACAGCTGCTGCTGCTGCTCTGTACCATGGGGCACCACCTCTCCTTCTCCCTCTCCATTTCATCATTCTCTTCTTACTCCCATGCTACAGAATGAGCGCAGACCAGCAACAGCCCATGCCATGTCCACTCCTCTTGATAAAATTTCCACGAATTTGGACTATTTGGACTCCATGGGGGACAAGCTTCCAGACCACAGGGTGAGAGTGGAAGGGAATGCTGGGAGTTCAAAATTGCAGGTAGAGAATATATACAGTTTTATACAGTTTTATGACTGGTGGGAGAGTGCCATGACACATTTGTAAGTCCTCTCTAGGGAAGGAGTTCTGATTTTTAGAGGGTCTCTCCCATGGGATAAAATAGGAGGGGATTTGAACTCTTCTTGCTTGTTTTTATAGAGTATACTGTGAGTTATTCTTATGGGGAAAGGGACTTCTGTGTGCTTGGCAATGAATTTTATACCTATTGTTTGTTTCCTTGGGGTTGCAACTCGCCTCAGCAAGGTCGATGTGCATTCTTCAACCTTCTCTCTTGGCTCAGCTCCAAACCATCGGCTTACTTGCTAAACTTCTGTTTACTTCTGGATGCAAGCATCTGTGGATAGCTGGCTCCAATTGGCCATCTTGCCTCTGCCCTATCACTAATATTTCTATGACAGGACTTATACTATGATGTCACATATCCTCATGTTATTTTTAGAATGACATCACATATTTAAATACATTTTCATTTCCCTTGAATGTTTTAGGGGACAGTACATTATTATGTCAAGGACTGGCTTGTCCAATGATACTTCTACTTAAAAATACATAGGCAATGCTATGTTTTGGGCCTCAGAAGCCCTGAGAAATGATAACTTTTCCTTTTTTTGTATTTCATGGTGACATTTATTGACCATAACTTGTGGGTCTACATGGTGTTCAAAAGCCACAATTGTTAGGGCAGAAATTGAAAGAAAAGGACATGAAAAGAAAGAATATGAAGCAGATGAAATTATTTTACAACACAGCAATAATATATTAGTATTATCACTCAAAAAAATAGATTTAAAAAGCTATACAAGTATAGCAAACATCATACTTAATAGTGAGAGAGTGAATGCATTCCCCTTAAGGTCAGGAGAAAGACAAGGATGATTGTGCTTGTGCCATTTCTATTCAACGTTGTATTGGAGGTTCTAGCTGGGGCAATTTGGTATGAAAAAGAAATGAAAGTTATCCACATGCTGGGAATGAGGGAGAAAAAAATTTTTTTGCATGTCATGATCATGTCTTTTTTATATAATAAAAAACTTTGAGGAATTCACTAAAAAACTGGATTCAACAAGATTGATGTAAAAATAACTGTATTTGTATACATTTGGAATGAATAATCCAAAAATTAAATTAAGAAAACAATTCACATGTAAAAGAATGAAGTTGGAACCCTACTTTATACCATATACAAAAAACTAACTCAAAATGAAGCAAACACCTAAATCTAAGATCTAAAACCATAAAACTCTTAGAATAAAATATGATGCAAATCTTCATGACTTTGGATTAAGCAATGTTTTCTTAGATATGACAAGAAAATGAAAAATGCATAATTGGACTTAACCAAAATGGAAAACTTTTGTGTATCAAAGGATACTATCAAGAAAGTAAAAAGACAATCATAAAATGGGAGAAAATATTATAAAGCATGTACCTAACAAGGGATGAATAACCTGAATATATAAAGAACTTCTACAATTCAACAATAACAAAACAAACAATTTACAATGGACAAAGGAATTGAGTAGACATTTCTCCAAATAAGATACACAAATGGCCAATAAGCACATGAGAAGGTCCTCAGTATTAACAGTCATTAGCAAAATGAAACTAAAAACCATAATGAGATACTACTTCATACCAATTAAAATGGCTATAATCAGAAAGACATATAACACCAAATATTAGTGAGGATGTGCAGAAATTAGAACCATCATATGCTGCTGTGGAAATGGTATGACTTCTTCAGAAAAATAGCCTGGCAGTTCCTCAGAATACTAAGGATAGAGTTATATGACCCAGCAATTCTACGCCTAGGTATATACTCAATGGATATAAAAACATAAGTCCACATAAAAATTTGTATACAAGGGCAGAGGGAGGGGGATTGGTGGGATTACACCTGTGGTGTATCTTACAAGGGTATATGTGAAACTTAGTAAATGTGGAATGTAAATGTCTTAGCACAATAAATAAGAAAATGCCAGGAAGGCAATGTTAACCAGTGTGATGAAAATGTGTCAAACGGTCTGTGAAACTAGTGTATGGTGCCCCACGATCACATTAATGTACACAGCTATGATTTAATTAAAAAAAAAAAATTTGGTATACAAATGTTCATAGTGGGGTTATCTGTAATAACTTAAAACTGGAAACAACACAAATGTCCATAAACTGATCAACAAATAAATTAAATGTGTATAGTCACATCATGACATATTAATTAACAATAAAAAGAAATAAAACAAAATAAAAAGGAAATACTTACACATGCTATGACATAGACCCATGTAGAAAACATTATGGACGTGAAAGAAGCACTTGAAAAACCCAATTAGCATGTAATTCTGTTTGCACAAAATATACAGAATAGGAAAATCAACAGACAGAAAGTTGATTAGTGGTTGCCTGTGGTTGGATTGAGGGTGGGAGGATGGGGAAATGGGAAATGACAGCTGTCACTGGACACAGGATTTCCTCATGGAGTGATGAAATGTTCTAAAATCAATTGTGGTGGCGGTTGCACATCTCTGAACATACTAAAACCTACCCTGAATTGCATACTTTAAGTATGTGAATTTTACCTCATAAAGCTATCATTTAAAAAGATGTAATGTGCATATATGTGTGAATATTTTAATTTTGGTGATTAAATTTTATCTGTTCTTTTCTATGTCTGTCACAACAATCCATGTATTCACTTTAATGATTCACGTGTACGTCCATGACTACTATCTCAGCTTCCTAATGTGTAACAGACCAGATATATCTTCTGATGAGCAAATACCTTTTATGAAATCCATATTTTTAGAATAGTAATTTAAAAGAAAAAAAGAAACAGAAACGCCTAAAGTGTCTTTTTTCTTTTCTATTGAAGTCTTTACATGACGTTCAGCAACACATTGCTTCTGCTGCCCACTAGCAGCTTTACCCCCAGTATTTAATAAATTTACTATAGGTTCATTTAATCAGATATGACATTATTAACTCTAGCATTACATTTATAATAGTGCTTTACTATCTGGTAACCACATAATTTGTTTGCTACCAAAAACCTGAATGTTAATTACAGTTAAATCCATGGCAACAGAGAAAACTTGATATTTCCATCATTTTGTACCTACCCCTTTTGAATCAATCACTCCAGGTTTGGCATTAAACTTCACTGTCTTCAATCGGGCACGTTCCTTTCTTTCCACCCTAAAGGAAATTGAAAATATAGAGTCTATCACATGACAAGACATTTACGATTAAGTTCTTTATTAAGAATGTCTCTTCTATCTGATAGCTCAAATAAAATGTGTTCTAAAATATTTCTCTTCCTTTGTTCTACATTAAAAAAAAAAATCTCTGTACAGTCTAAGCTTTAACACATGTCTTAAAATTTCTGTGTTACATGTACCAAGAGTCACAATATTTGGAAGAAACAGACGGAGAAAAAACAGTATTTGTTATTTAAATGCTTAAGTAAATAAAAATCTATTTCAAGAAATCATAGTCCATGGAGGTTAATATCTAAAGTGGAAATTAAACAGGTGTTTCCTTATCTCTCCTCTTCTCCTCTTTTTCTTCTTTCTTTTTCCTTCCCTTCCCATTAAGAATACAAGTACATTTAATTTCACTTGATAACCAAACATGTTATATAGTATAATCTTAAAATTTCCCCTTCCTTTACTGCCCTTCTCCTGTCTTCTCTGAAGATTTATTGCTTTTCCTGCCACTTCATTCATTTATTAAGCACTTATTAAGGCCTACTATTATATATTTGCAAGGAGCTGGGAAATAAAGAAAAAAATTCTGAAAGCATGACTGCAATGACCTCAGACCAATGTGCTGTTGGCAAGAGCAGAGAAGTGAACGAAGGCTGAGACCTCCGTACAGTAAGACTATAGGGAACAGTGTGGGAGCACCTACATGGTTAAAGGGTAAAATGGATGGGTGGAAAGTGTTGGGGTAGACGTCTTTGAGAAAGTGTCAATTTATTTGAAACTTGAAGGATGAAAAACAGCTTGTCAGTAGGAAAAGTTCACAGGAAATTCTCACAGGAATAACACCACCTGCCTCCACCCAAGGATATGAGCAAGCTAAAAGACTGCAGGAAGATTCTGGTGCATGGAACATACTGGAGAGGGAGGTGAGGCTAGTGACGTGGTGAGCCCCTTCCACACTAAGGACTAGAGTTTTGACCTTGGGGAAAAGTTTCCCTGAGTTTTCCAAGCCTTTTTAATTTGACATGATCATTTCTTCCTCTGAGACACATAGCACTTATTTGTGTATCTCTAGGTCATATAGTCTCTTGATTTCCTTGTGTTTATTTCTGCATTACATTATCACACATCACTCAATGTCACAACAATCCTCAATAAATAATTGTTGAACAATAGTAATGTTCACTGCATTGTTTCAATATGACTTTTTGTTTAAATATGGCTAGTTCTAATTTCAAAACTGGGGAAAGAAAAAAGAGAAAGGGGATAAAAACTCCCTGAACCTAAAGAAACTTAATGGTTTATGAAGTCTAAGCTATTCATAGATCAATAATTAACAGCATACTCTTTTCTAACTGAGAGCTGTTTTGCTTACCTAACTGAAACACCATGAAGATTGAGGTTTTTATAGTTACAGAATGGAGTTTCAGAATACATTTATTCCAGTGTGAGAGTACAATATTTGAGTGGAAATAGTTGAACAAAATTTTAAAAATCTCACTTCAGATACTAAAGTGATTTGGGGGATGTGTTCCACTAAAGTGATTTGGGGGATGTGTTCCACTGTGTTCTACTTTCACATGATGGGCATGTGGAGAGCAAGAAAGACACCAGGTGAGATGAGCTGCTGGTGGTAAAATGCTCACTGAAAAAAAATACCTGATCTGAGCTTTACCACTTTTTGTCAATTTTAACCAAGTACAAATGATAACTCATAGTCATCTCTTTAGATTCTTCTAAAACTATTCTTAGAGCCCCAACTTTATTCTTGCTTCTTTGCCTTAACGCAGCTAATGATGAAAACCATTAATTCATTCCATGATGCCAAAATCACTGTGGCATGCAGAGAATACATGGTTATTTGATCAGGGCATGCAAATAAATTCTGCATAAAACCACAGATCTCACGCAGGTCCCAAACAGACATAAGATTAGGCTGAACTCAGTGTTTAACCCTAAGACGGGACAGAGCATTCTAATTTGTTTCTTTATGGTTTCTAAATTTATCCTCTTCTGTTTTCTTAAGAAATATTTCTATTAGGCCAATTTTAGCTCTTCATCCCTTAAATCTTAAAAGAGTTGAAAAGAATATTATGTCAGACATATGTATACACACAAATATACACAGACATGCTCACCTACTATTTGTTATGGTTTATTATTCATCTTCAAAAAGGTAATAAATAAAATAAACTCTTTTGAAGTTTTATAGAAGTGAAATGGTTTGAGTTCACTCTTGAAGGAAGCTGGAAAGTTTACCTTCCTCTTTGAGTTGAAATTTTCATTATGATAATGATGATGTAAATGGCAGCTGGAGCTTTGATATATAATTATTATGAAAGCCCCTTTGCATTTACATTCTCTCATTTGGTCCCATAACAACCCAGTGTTGCAGGTATTATCTCAACAGAGACCTGAAGCTTGTCATCTTAGAAAGTGGTAGGAACACACATTAGAGACTGAACACACATTCTCTAACAGCTACCTTCAGCATGTGTCTACAGCCGCTCAGTTTGGAAAACAACATTCAAGGAGCTTCCGTGCATGCCTTGTCCAATGGGAATTCTCAATAGATATGAGATTGTGGGTAGGTCATCCACATTTTAAGGACCATACATATTCTTACAGTCTGGACCGAATATTTTACAAGTGACAATCACCCTCTCCTTGCATCACCAACTCCCAATTGTCCTAAATTAAATAAATCAAGTATGACATTACTGAGGTGGTATCATACCATAACAGGCTGACCTCCAAATTCAGAATAAATTTGCTTTTAATACTGAAACGAGCTTAGCTAAATGTCTACTTGCAACATGTCATCACACATATTGATGTGTGGGTCTCTTTCCTTGGCATACCAGCAACCTCAGTTGTGCTTCCCATTACAGAGGTCTGTCCCTATTGCCCTTGGGGCTCTCTGCAAAGCTCTCTTCTTGGTAGCACTGGCTATGGCTTATCTTTTCTTCCTCACCTACCTCAAGCACTTCCTTTTGTCTATCTCTTCCTGGGATGCATGTGGATAGTTTGCTGCTGATGTGAGAGTTAAGGTTGGGAAACAGGGCTCTAAGTGATGTGTTCCCCCTCCCTCCCCCACCAGGTTCCAACACTCAAATTCTGAAAAAAGGAAAACAGCCATCATTTGAAAGTGTACTAAGTATTACAAGCTGTGTTAAGCACTTCACCTATATTCTATAATCCAGGGGTTAAAATGGGGCTGGGCACGTAGTAGGTGCTTAATGAATCTTTGTTGACTGAATGGATGAACTGTTAAGGAAGCTACTATATTTTGGCCTAGATGTGCAAAGATCAGAGAGTTGAAATAACTTGCTGAAGAACAAGTGTTTCCTCTAAAAAATTGTAGGTCTCCTTTGGTAGAAATAAATATTAAGGTCCCAAGGCCTTTACCTAAATAAATGGTGGACTACCTGCATAGACAGACTGAATTGCAATGAGAATAACTGCCTTACTTTCCTCACACTTGGACCCAAGCAATTAATTAGATTGTTTAAGCAGAAATAATTCTCTTCACCCAAGTCTCGTAGCTGACCAAAATACTGAAAAGGATGAAATAATTTGGGCAATCAATTCTGACACTTTACATCTACATGGTCATGCTTTATTAATGAGCCCAAATATCTCCTTCTCCCTCTCCCCCATCTCCCATCTGGTATTTTCAGGTTCCAGCCAAACACATAGTGGGGTCAGGCTTAAAGCACTGGACAGTGGGAACATCGTTTGTCCCTGGGAGTTCCTTTGCCTGGGTTCCATGGGCCCTGTTGGAAGGAGAATTGTAATGCATCCACATGAGTGGCGATAGGCTTGCTGTGAAGGTTAGGTGAGTAAACCCTTATGTAATGTCAGTCACAAGCTGCCATCTGAGAGCCCAGATGACCAGTCACTGGGGAGCAATGAATCAAGTCTTGGATTAAGAGACTGTAGAGCAAATCCCAGCTTGGCCACTCACAAATTTTATAATTTCAGAAAAAAAAATTCTATGCTAAGAGCCCAGGTTTTGAAATTACACGAGCCTGGGTTTGAATTCTATCTCTTCGGGTGGCGCCTGTGGCTCAAGGAGTAGGGTGCTGGTCCCATATGCTGGAGGTGGCGGGTTCAAACCCAGCCCGGGCCAAAAAAAAAAAAAGAAAACAAACTGTGAATTCCATCTCTGCTACTGACCAGGTCTGTGACATAAGGGAGTTATTCAGTCTGTGAGGATCTCTGGTTTCCTGTTGGTAAGATTAGAATAGCAACACAGACTTCAAAACATTATAGGAAATGTTAAATGGGATAATACAAGAAAACTGTTGAAAAGTTTCTCATGTGTAGCAAGAACTCAGGACACAGAAGGCTGCTACTGAGATGATTATGATACTTCTGTCCAGGATGTTTCTGATCATTACCAGGCCTGCTATTCCTTACCTGTAAAGAGAGGTAAGATAGTACCCTTCTTTAGGTGCTCATTACCAAGTTAAGGCTCTCCCTGCCAGGTGGGGCAAAGGCATGGACTTTTCTCTTTTCCTACAAGGAGACCCCAACATAGGCCACCACACTTGGGAGCTGTAGGGCTGGGAAGATCCCCAAACTTTTGCAATTGTTCATAGAGATACCAGAAAGGCATGTGTTCAAATCCTGGCTTAGTCCTCTGCTGCCATTGTGTTCTGAGTTCTCTGACTCTCCCTTTCCTTATCGAGAAGTACTTCTGGTGTGATGGAAAGCCATCTGGTCTTGCAGCCAGAAACACTGGGGGTTCAGCCAGAGGCTGGCTGTGCATCCTGGGGTCAGTTACTTGGCTTCCCTGGCCCTTAATTTCCTTATGAAATTTTTATGATGATTCAATTGAAATTAAATATTTGAAAGCAACCTGGTGTGATACGTGATCAGTGCAATCATCAGATGGAATTCATCCCCTTTCACTTTTCCTGGTGCCTTTGCAATATAGTTCTTGTTGCCCTATTTGGAGTTGCTATGGGATAGTTACACATTAGACCCACAAATGACGGGCACAAGGCAGTAAGCCTACAACAGCACGTGGCACACAGATGCTGCCCAAGCAATGCTTGCTGAATTGAATTTTGTCAGCTCTTAGTTTTTTACCTTTGGGAGATAGTATTGCATGTGAGTTAAGAGCAATTCTGTAGCCTGGATTCAAATCCTGGTTTTGCCATTTACTAGATGGGCAGTTTCACGCAAATTGATTACCTGACTGTGCCTGAACTTCCTCATTTGTAAAATGAGAATAATAATAGTAGTATCTCACTCTAGAGTTGTAATGAGGTTTAAATAAGTTAATAATTGTAAAGGGTTTAAAACAGTTTCTAGCATGCTATGGGAATGTTTTAAGTAAAATTTATTTGCCAAGTTTAAAAAAAAAAGAGAGGGAAGAATGATATATTCACAGTCTTCATCTTAGGGTTTCACAACTGTGTAGGAACCAGAGTTGGTAGAGACCCAGAGCGTTGTCTATGGGTGGGAGCTCGGGCACAGGCATGGAGAACGGAGAGGCTCCCTGGAGTTTCAGCCTCTTCACTGTGACCCTCTCCACTGAAGGTAAGAGAGTAGCTAGAGCATAGTGGATTTGATGCCCTCCCCACTCTGTTCTTCCCCAGTCTGTGCTACGACAGGCTGAGAAACAGGGGACCCAGGCTTCTCAGTGGCATAAATGTCCCACAGAGTTACTCTGGGTTTAACAGACACCTTCCCACTGTGGTTGTACTAGTTCAATCACTGTGGCACTGGGTATGTAGTAGCATTTGAATACTTAGCTTTTTGAGGATTTTTTGTTACATGAGGGATTTTTGCTGTTTGGATATGAGAATGACAGCCCTTTGAGAAACATGCAGTTTGGGAAATGCTGGGGAGTGCTTTGATAGAATTACTTCTAAGTGATTTAGTCCCATATCTATTTCCTAGGATACATCCAATTTATGTTTCTTGAAAAATATGGTGGCAAAAATATACTCCCAGGAAGGAAAGTTTCTCTCTGGTGATGTTTAGAAGCTGATAGGACAGATGATGGAGTTGGCTCTTCTCAGGACATTCCTGCTTTTCAAAAGCAGAGCTGCAGAAATGCTTGGAGGAGAAAGAGCATGATACTATTGATGTAGGAAACACACATAGAAGTAAATACCTAAGTGACTATTGAGAATTGTGGGGTAGGCAACAGGAGTAACTAAAGCAGTAAAAACAGTTGTAAGTCCAGTCTTTAGACCTCACTAGAGTTTGACAGCTCACTCCCCAGCATCTGATTGAAATGGAGGTTTTTAGTTTTTTCCCATCAAATATTTGGTGATATTACATAGTCAGGACCTTTGCCTACTAAATAGCTACTTTATTTGGCTTTTGTCCTTCCTTGCTATAAAATTCATTGGTAAGTGTTGAACCTCTGGAATAAAGCTACCAAGTTTGTAAGTCAGGATGTGTAAGCTGTTAAGATAATCTTGCACCTGCAGATGTTGGTAAAAATTTCAGGAACACAGTGTAAACATATTCTCTTTCGTATGCCTTGTCACAGTTAACAGTTTTGGTAAAACTCTAATATAAACAGAATGAGACATTTCAATTCATGTCATCTCTCACCACTGACAATTTCCCCACATATTGACTACACTACTTCGATAGTTATTCTGTGAACAGTTTCCCCCACCTTCTTCTTCCCTCATCTCCACTCCCTGGATATCGGAAATCAAACAGTCTGGTGTCCAAATGACGTTCTTACCTTCGCTTGCTGGGGATGACCCCCATCTCCTCACTGTCCCCCTCCAACGTGACTCTCCTGGCTTGCCACCACTCATCATCAGAGGCGTTGATGACATGAAGAATATCTCCATATTTAAAACTAAGTCCTTGACTTGGCAGCCCACTGTCCTTGTTCTTGTCATAGTCAAACATGGCTCTGGAAGAAATGACCAAGGAAGACATTGTTAGGAATCTCTAGATTTAGGATTCACGGTTTCTAATGTTCACACTTCCTCAGAAAATCCATCATCTTTTGATACCAATTCCCAGGATGACTCCTTGAGTCACAGTCCACATTTCTATGGCTCTGGCCACAAAATTGAGGTTAGTTCTTGCTTCTCCTTGGTGGTCACAGGGGCAACCTACAAAGTCCTAAAACTGAGGTCTTCTTTACTTAGAGACCATCGCATGCTGTAAGGTGATAATGAGACATGAGAAAGGCAGTTTACTACCTGAGATTTTTTTTCTCCCACTACAATCAAATTTTAAAAATTACTAAAAAAAAAAAAAAGGAAATCAATGAAGAGAAATATGGCTATCTTTTTGAATGAAACATTTTGTGCTATAAAAATTCTTTCAGCTGTATCACCCCAAAAAACTCTTTCCTTTATAATGAGAAAAAATGGTAATGACTTAAATGTCCCCCCCCCACACAAGGAACTGTGTTTATTCCACTCAGTGGGATATTGGACCATCCCTGGAACTGGATGGTTGAAGAGATTTAATGTAATGATCTGAATAAATGCTTAAAGTGCAGTAAATTGCAAATAAAAACTATGTTTGTGTATGTATGGAGAGATAAAATTGTATTAATAATACCACAGACTTTTTCTTGCTTCCATATAATGCTAAGCCTACCTACTTATCACTGTCAGTTATAATTCTTGTTTTCTGTATCATCTTGCCCCTACTAAAGAGGATTTCCTGAGCATTTATTATGACCAAAGCACTGTTATATGTATTCTAATGACATGAGGGAGTTGTAAACAGTCAAAATAATGTAGAAATTTGCAATTCTACTAATAGTGTACAAGCATTCCTTTCTCTCTGCATCCAATATCAACATCTATTGTTTTTGGACTGTATAAAAAAAGCCATTATAACTAGGGTAAGGTGATATCTCATTGTGGTTGTAACTTGCATTTTCCTGACGATTAGTGACACCAAGCATTTTTCACAGGTTCATTGGCAGCACAAATCACAATTGCAAAGATGTGGAGTCAACGCAAAAGCCCATAAAAGAACCCAGAGAGTAGGTTCATGAGTGGATCAACAAAATGTGGTATATGTGGTATATGAATACTACTCAGCCAGAAGAAAGAGGGCTTAATGCCTTTTGCAAGAATTTGGATAGAACTGGAGATGATTATCCTAAGTAAAGTATCTAAAGAATGGAGAAACAAATACCTAGATATACTCACTATTAAGTTGGAACTAACTGATGAGCACACATGTACACTGGGAGAAGGAAAATGCAAGGGAAATTAAGTGGGAGTAGGGTAGGCAGGGGCACACAGCATGGGTGAAAACGTACTTAACAGGTACAGTGAAGACTTTCTGGGTGACAAGAACACTTTATAACCCTGATTCAAGCATTACAGAAGCAATCTATGTAACCAAAAACATTTGTACTCTCATTACTTTGAAAATTTAAAAAAAAGGGAAAAAGTACCCCATGATTACATTAATGTACACAGCTATGATTTAATAATAAAAAAAAATTGAGGGGATGGTGTTTCTTTAGGTGCAATAATCAAAAGTGGTGGAGGAGGAATAAGAAGAAAAGCAAAAGAAAAAAAAAAAGATGAACAAGACCTTAGTAACTAGCTAATAAATAATAAATGCTCAGGAAATCCTAAGGAGGGGACCATTTGTCACAAGTCCTATATTGTCTGCCTCCTGCAGCATCCCCCACTCTCAACTGCCACACACACACAGCATAAGATTTTCCCAGAGAAGTAGATGTTGCCACTGCTGTTTATTTCCCTTTGATTTCATTCTAAAAATTGCCTTGGTGTGTAACCACTATGTATGCAAAACTGGTAAGATCTGGGGAACAGATTTTTATGAAGAATCTGTTTCTTCAGATTTTTCCACTGAGGATCAAGTGTGTGTTTTGTCTTTTTCTCCTTTTTTCCTACCAAAAAAAGTCACATCTGCCTCCATGGCAACCCAAAAGACTTGAAGACAGCATCTAGAGCTCTTAAATATGGCAGGAAAAGTTGAATTACTAGCAATACTTCCCTTCTGCCACTAACTCTGTTTCTGAAAGATGGAATTTGGAGACAGTTTCTTTTTTTCTTTTTTTTTTGAAATAAATTATCTCCATTTTATTTATTTATTTATTTATTTATTTATTGCAGTTTTTGGCCAGGGCTGGGTTTGAACCCGCCACCTCCGGCACATGGGACCAGCACTCTACTCCTTTGAGCCACAGGCGCTGCCCTGGAGTGAGTTTCTTAGTCCAAACACCCAGAATGGATGATTCTCATTTCAACCATCTGTATCTTTTCTACTAGAGGCCAGGACAAAGCCCTAGTCAGGAAAAGTGAGCTGGGGGAGGGCAAAGACCCACTTCTGATGCTGTCGCTTCTCTGGGTGTGTAATGGGACTCAGTTTGATGCTGGAGAAATTCGGTACTACTTCCTATGTGACTCCACTGAGAGAGGACTCGTAGAACCTAATTTCCTCCAGACTCTGCACCACATTCCTTTTCCTTAGCTGATATTGCTTTTTGTCCTTGTGCTGTAATAACTTCACAGTCATGGGTGAGTCCCCAACACAGACATGTTGAGTCTCGTGAACCCTCCCAGTGAATTTTCAACCCTGTTGAGTTGTCTTGGGGAAGCGTAACACACTCTGTAGATTGCAAAGCATTTTCGCATGTGTTAACTTATTTGTGACTCAATCCATTGCTGTAAAGAAGGTACGACAGATATGAGCCATCATGGTTTTACAGATGAGGGATGTAGCTAGTAAGGCCCTCTGATTAACCCCAGGATACATGGCTCCGTGGCAGCAACCGAGGACTGGAATTGAGTCAGCAGACCCAAGTTCTAGTTCCAAGCCTTTTGCCCCACCATCCCCATTCAACCTGGGGGTGCTGGTGGTGGTGATGAGGAGTGAAAGATGCCAACCACGGTGACTCCCACTACTTATGGTTTCATTTGGTGGCCTGGCACCTTGTACTCATGGTCTTATTTGATGTCATAACAACCCTAAAGTGAAAACTAAAATGAGGCTCAGGAAGTTAAGGGGCCTTCTCCTGATCTCAAAAATATGTGTGGTAGAGACTGAATATGACGTGAGGTCAGTCTGACTCCAAAATTCATTTTCTTGGCCATTTCATTATATGACACAATTTCCCAGCCTGCTTGCTGCCTCTGGCCATCTGGCCATGCTTACAAACTTAGCAGTGCCAAAGACTTAGTCTTCCCTCTAACTCTTCTTCTTCAAATCCCCGAAGCTTCCTTACTGCTTAGTCTCTGTCCCAGTATGTCTTATCCCCATTGCCGTCATTTAGGAAATGCTGATAATAATGGCACTGACTCACAGATTGTTGTGGGAATGTCTATATCCCAAAGTCCTTAAGTGCTGGCTTGCCTGAAGCCTCCTTCTTGATATGTGAGGAGTGGAAGTAGAGATGCCATCAGAAAGGCTGGAAAGTGGTAGGGCAAGACTGTCCGGATTGGGGGCTTTTTAACTGTGCCATCCTAAACAAGTTACTTAACCTCTCTGGTCCGCAAATTCTCTTAACTATAAATCAGCATAATAATAATACTACCTACCCACTAAGTGTTAAGGTGAGGATTAAATGAACTAATATATATAAAATTTTGCAACACCAGCCTGGCACTAGTAAAGGGCTCAATAAATGTTAGATATTATTACTATTACATTTGTTATTCTGAAAAGTGTAGCAGATTTTAAATCAGGGGGTCTATATCCCAACCATGCCACTTAGTAATTGCTTTCTGGATGGCATGTAAAGACATCTAAAATACCTTTGTATCCTCAGGATTGAGTATGAAGCAGTACCCAAAGTAGATCCCTAATATAGGTTTGTGGAGATGTTTTGGAGAGTTTTTAGGAATACTTCTTTCAAGTCTCAGCACCCCTGATTGTAAGGAGGTGGGCTATACCTGGAGGTCCCTGATAGGTCAACGACATCTGGTCTATCCTATTCCTTTCTATTCCCAGAAGTCCTCGAGGAGAACATTCCACTCCTGCATTTATCACTACCTGTCTTTGGGAGGAGCTCAGCCACATGCTTTCTTCATGCATTCTATCCATCTTAGACAATCTGCCCTTCTAGGATTACAATGATTCAGACCTGTCAGATCCCGAAAACCAAGCAGCTGATACATTTCAGCAGTTTTTGGTTCCTTTGGATATTAATGGATCTTCACCTCTGGGAAAAAATGCTACAGTGTCCCATCATCTAATTCAACAAGTGATAAGTTGTTTTTAATTTGCTTTGTGTGCTAATTCATCACAGCATCTTATATAGAATGCCATTAAGACTCACACTTTCCACCCAGAGTGCTTTTAAACATGTCCATTAGACAAGTGGAATTTAAGGCAAATAACTTAATGACTCTCCCATTCCTTTGCCCCTACTGAATTTCAATGTGTGACAGTCTCTTGCTAAGTGGGGAAGTCTAGTGAAGGAAGAGGGAAGCAGCTGCTTATACTCACTGCTGTAAAACAAGGTTGTGAGATACCTGGGTATCTACTAAAAATAGTGCTTATTAGGTATCCCACAATGCATAAGTGTTTTATATTCTTTTTTAATTAAATAATAACTGCATAATTAATGCATTTATGGGGTACAATGTGCTGATTTTATATACAATTTGGAATGTTTTCATCAAACTAGTTAACATAGGTAATATGTATGCCATGGAATATTATGCAGCCATACAAAAGATGGAGACTTTACCTCTTTTATGTTTACATGGATAGAGCTAGAATATATTCTTATTAGTAAATTATCACAAGAATGGAAGAAAAAAAGAAGCATTTTATATTCACTGTCTCACTCTATTTACTGGGTAGGCAAGATAGCATGTAGGTTATATGCCAGGCTTCCAAGACAGAAAAGTCCCAATTGTGCCATTACTAGCCATAAATTTTGGACATGTTCCTCAACCTATTAGATGATCACTTTACCATAAATGACAGTTCTGTCATTTAGGAAATGCTGATAATAATGGCGCTGACTCACAGATAGTTGTAGGAATACAGTAGGATAATGCATGCAACATGCCCAACATAGGATGAATTCTACTTTGGTATCACTCCTTTCCCCCACCACCACCAACTTTTTACAAATATTAAGACATGGTTTCACTATGTGGTCCAGGCTGGTCTCAAACTCCTGGGCTTAAGCAATCCTCTGCCTCAGCCTCCTGAGTAGGTGGTATTACAAGCACACGCCCTCCGGCCTGGCTTCACTTTGTTATTATTTCTGACAATAATCCTGCTAAGTAAGCATTTTTGACCTTATTAAAGAAATGAGGTCTTAGTGGTGGCTTCTCACTTGCAATCCTAGCACTTTGGGAGTCTGAGGCGAGAGGATTGCTTGAGTCCAGGAGTTTGAGACCAGCTTGGGCAAGAATAAGACCCCATCTCTACAAACCACAGAAAAATTAGCTAGGGCTGCTGGTGGTATGTGGCTATAGTCCCAGCTATTTTGTGTAAAAATAAATAAATAAATAAGACATTTAAAGAGCTGAAATGAAAAAAAAAAAGCTAGTAAGTAGTAGAACCAGGACTAAAAGACAGATAGATATCTGACTTAAAAGTTCTTACTCCTAGAAATTCTTGATAAAAAATGTTGTACTTGGTTCTCATCCCCAGGATTTCATGACTTCATGAAAACACTTATAGTGAGACCATGAACTAGGCTGAAAGATGCATGAGAAGTAGTTTAGTGAATGCACGTTTAGTTCTCAAACCTATATGGCAATGCATATACAAGCCTTGTACCACAGAGGAGGAAACGCAGACTAGGATAATTTAAGTAACATATCCAGCATCACACATGTATCAGGCAGTGAGGCGGGACTCAGCTCAGAGCCTCTTTGTTTCCAAGAGGTGTGAACTTCCTGCTACACCAACCTGTTTATTCTCTGGCGAGCAACCTTTGCCAACTCAAAATATTTATACTCTCCACTCAGCCTTAGGCTTCAATAATTTTTAGTAATTATGATTCTTAAAAGTATTGCTTTTTTCCATGTTGGCCAGAGAATTGAGTTTTTGCTGCATCACTTTAAGACTATGGTAGCAAATAAAAACTACTTTGAGATATCACCTAACCCCAGTAAGAGTAGCCCACATAACAAACTCCCAAAACCAGAGATGTTGGCATGGATGTGGAGAACAGGACACACTTCTACACTGCTGGTGGGAATGCACACTAATACGTTCCTTCTGGAAGGATGTTTGGAGAATACTTAGAGATCTAAAAATAGACCTGCCATTCAATCCTATAATTCCTTTTCTAGGTTTATACCCAGAAGACCAAAAATCACAATATAACAGAGACATCTGTACCAGAATGTTTATTGCAGCCCAATTCATAATTGCTAAGTCATGGAAGAAGCCCAAGTACCCATCAACCCACGAATGGACTAGCAAATTGTGGTACGTGTATACCTTGGAATATTATGCAGCCTTAAAGAAAGATGGATACTTTACCTCTTTCATGTTTACATAGATGGAGCTGGAACATATTCTTCTTAGCAAAGTATCTCAGGAATGGAAGAAAAAGTATCCAATGTACTCAGCCCTACTATGAAGCTAAATTATAGCTTTCACATGAAGGCTATAACCCAACTACAGCACAAGACTATGGGGAAAGGGCCAAGGAAGGGGAAGGGAGGGGGGAGGTTGTGGTGGAGGGAGGGTTATGGATGCAGTCACACCTACGGTGAATCTTAGAATGGGTACAGGTGAAACTTACTAAATGCAGAATATAAATGTCTACATACAATAACTAAGAAAATGCCATGAAGGCTATGTTGAACAGTTTGATGATAATATTTCAGATTGTATATGAAACCAGCACGTTGTACCGCTTGATTGCACTAATGTACACAGCTATGATTTAACAATAGAAATAAATTAATTAATTAAAAATAAATAAATAAATAAAAGATAAAAAAAGACTATGGTAGCAGAGAATGACAGAGAACTCCATTAAGAATAGGAAACGTTGCTTATTGTGTCTCATAGTTATGGGGATACAGTAGAGAAGTATGTCCCCAGCCTATCGTCTGCACTTTAATCCCCAGAACCTGTGAATAATTACATTATATAGTAGACACATTTGCAGATGTGATTTAAGTCAGCGGGTCCTGAGAGAGGAAATTATCTAGGATAATTAAATTATCCTAGATTAAATTCTGGGTGGACCCAATTTAATCACATGAATCCTTAAAAGTGGATGAGGAAGGCAGAAGAGTGGATCAGAGAGATCTGACTTGAGAAGGGTTAGATGCAACATTGGTTTGAAGGTAGAGGAAGAGGCCACAAACCATGAAAAATGGTGGAAATGGGTCTCAGGTCACAGGCAGCAAGAAAACAGGCACCTCACTACTATAACAATCAGGAACTGAATTCTGCCCACCATCTGAAAGAGCAGGGACTAGACTGTCTCTGAGAGCTTTCAGAAGGGGTCTAGCCTGCTGGTAACTGGGTTTTATTCTGGTGAGATCTGTAGCAAACCCTCAGAACTATAAGATAATACATTTGTGTGTTTTAAGTCACTAGGTTTGTGGTAGTTTGTTATGGCAGTAATAAAAAAATGAACACCAATTTTGGTTCCAGAAGTGGGGTGCTATGTAACAAACACTTAAAAATGTAGTAATTGCTTTGAAATTGGGCAGTGGGCAGAGGCTAGAGCAGTGATTTTCAACCCGTATGCCGTGAAAAGTTTTAAAGATCATTAATTAAATTATTTTTGAAAGAAATTAAAAACACAAGTATATAATCTTTTTTTACTTTTTTTTTGGTGATCAACATAATTAAAGTGTGCTGCGGAAGCTTAACTATAGGTTCAAGTGTGCTGTGAGATAAACATGGTTGAAAAACACTGGACGAGAATAATTTTGAGGACAAAGGAAAAAGCTTACATTGCCTCGAACAAAAGGTCTGCAGAAATAGAGACTTTAAGGATGTTACTGGTGAAGCTTCACAGACTTCACAGAGATCTAGGTTTGGAGGATACTAGGGATGACAGCTCAGAAGGAAATGAGGAACATTTTGTTGGAAACTGTAGAAAAGAGATCCTTGCTATTGAGTAGTAGGAAACTTAGTAAAATTACACTTGATGTGGAAAGAAGAGTCTTTGGGGGCCAGAGGGTGAACTGTGGTGGGAAGAATCATTATTTATGATTATTCCATGTCTTTTTTTTTTTTTTTTTTGAGACAGTCTCACTCTGTGCCCTGGGGGTGTTCATGTCTTAATTTCCAGAATCTAGACTCTAGAACCTAATGTGGCAAAAGAAATTTGCGGGTAGAATTAAGGTCAGGAATCTTGAAATGGGGAGATTATCCTGGAGTATTTGGTTGGGCTCAATGTAATCACATGAGTCCTTAGAAATGGAATAGAAAAGTAGAAAAATGAAGGTGGAACATGAAAGGGACTTCAGTGTCATTGCTGGAATTAAAAATTGAGGAAGGAAATTTGTTATATTAACAACATAGCAATGATACAGATGAAAAGACACAACATGATTTAGTGGAGGGCTGGTAGAAGGGTTTGACAATCCTGTCAATGATTTTTTGGAATAAAAACAACTGCTCAATAACAACAACATACTGAGTGCCTATTATTGGCCAGACCACATGGATAGTACCTTTATTTTACATAATGTCATCTTATTGAATTCCTGTAAATAGTTTGACACATAGGTATAATATTTCTACTTGTAGATAAGAAAACTCAAGGATTTATTTCTTATACTTTATCTAGTTCTCACAAAAAAATTAGATAAGTGCAATTTTTCCTGTTTTCATAAAAGGAAGCCAAGGCACAGCAGAGGCATGCATACTTTTCCTCCTCTACTGATGCAAGTCACTCCACTCTCACAGCTCTCTTGGAGGGCCTACAACTTCTCATCTTGAATAGAATATGTCTTGCCTCCTACTACATCAGAAACTACTGAAGGTCAGGAGCTCCCAGATCCAGCCTCAGCAGAGCCTTTGCAGATTTACTTATTTATAAATGAATAAGTGAATCAGCAAATCAGTCCCTTCTGTGCTGTGAACTTGTTTGGGCTCCAGAGGCCTTTGTTTCCATGACAACTTAAGAGCTAAGAAGCAGAGTGCTTGGACTCAATTTCCTTGGTCTCTTGAAGTTGACGCCTTTGCTTGATTAGGAGACCTAGTCCTCACCTTTCTGTGCAGTAAGAAAAAGAACAAAAGATTCAGAAGATAAAGTCTGCTCTCTGGTCCATCCCACTGTGCCCGGCTTTGGATGGATGTGATTCATTTTGGTACTGTTAAGGAAGGTATGGATGATACAGAAAGCACAGGTGTTAGTATAAAGAAACACACGTTCACTCTAGCTGAGCATCATTGAGAAAATAAATGGACTAATCTGAGCTTTAGTTTAATCTATCTAAAAAATGGGGTTAATCATTCCTACATCTCATATATTTGTGGAGGTTTAATGAGATGATATAGGAAAAGCATTTCACATAATAACTGGCAACTGATATTTCTTTTACTTTACCTCGTTCCTGCTCTAGACATGAACAAAGTGTTATCCACAAATATCAAAAGGCGAATGAAGTATGGATGGTGTCTTTTAAATATGACATAAAGATACATATGTTTTCTCACCTGAGAGGTATGGGAAAGGATGCTGAGCTGGGAACAGAGAGATCTAAGCTTAAATTACTTTTATTTTAAGAGTCAGAATTTCCTTTGTTTTCTTTTCCTAAAAGCATTCATTCACCCACTCATGCATTTAATGAATAAGTATTCCAAAAACAGAGACTGTAGCAGGTGCCTACTTGGGAGCCTGAGGCAGGAGGATCTCTTGAGCACAGGAGTCTGAGCACAATCTGGGCAACATAGCAAGATCCCTGTCTCTATAAGAAAAAGAAGAAAAACAAACAAAAAAGACAAAGAAAAGAGGAAGCACCCTGTAAGTAGATGAAGTTAGGGATGAAGGTGTCTAGTTCTGGCTTTAACGTAATTCTGCTGAATGATCTGAGTAAGTTTTTTAACCTCTCTGGGCTTTAGCATTCTCTAGTGTGTATTCATTCAACAGTGACCCACAAGATACCCCTCAACATGCAGGCATTATTCCCATTTTGTAGAAGGTAAGATTTATTATATGCCATGGTTTATGCCATTTTATCATTAATACCATATAAGGTATGTTTGTACTCTTTAAAGATACTCTTTTCATCACTTATCTTTCTATGTTATAAAGGAGCTGGGAAAATGTCAGTGTCTACTGTACCCAAAGAATTAGGCAGTAACTGTCATGGCTGAAGATAGAAATAACTGGGCAATCAGAGGTCCTTGCAGCCTAGGGCTGTGGCTGTGGCATTTTGAGTATAATCAGGGAAGAAACTTCACTTCCAGGGACAATGAACTGTCTTTTTCTCTGTCTTTCTGTCAGCCAAGTTTACAATGATCCCAGTACCCTGGGGGACATGGTGTGAACAGATTTCTCATGTCCTCAGGCCTGTGTGTTGATCATTTCAGACAACTCATCATCAGAGTCTCCAGGGACGGGGCCCACTCCAGTCTGCCTTCTCTCTCAGGGTGTCCTAGCAGTCTGTCAGATTGGTTCATGCTCCAGTGCTAACTGCCAAGTCTCCCATCTGATGGAAGCATAGCAAATCTGAACCTGCCCAAAGGTGGAGCTGCTGGACCAGGACAAATGGTACTTTAGCTTTCAGGCTTGGGTGAGGCTATAAAGATTAATTGTCTTAAAATCACTGTCCTTTTCCCCAAATGCCATCAGCTGGCTACTCAAAAAATGAAATATGGGAAAGAGACCATGGCTAAGATGAAAAGACCAGGTTCTATGTCATTTTTAAGAACTCGTATGTTCTGGCCCTGTGCCCTGGGCAATTAAGACATACAAAGCCCTGATAACAGCCCTGATAACAGCCTTTTATTTCTGATCTAAGCTAAAAATGTAGAGCAAGCTTTGATATTTCCTTTCAGGGCCTTATTGTCACTAATTAATAAGTTTGCAGTGGGTTGCTCAGTGGGTAGGGCGCTGGCCACATACACCAGGCTGGCGGGTTTGAACCGGGCCTGGGCCTGCTAAAACAACAATGACAATTGCAATTGAAAAAGAATAGCCAGGCACTGTGGCAAGTGCCTGTAGTCCCAGCTACTTGGGAGACTGAGACAAGAGAATCGTTTAAGCCCAAGAGTTTGCAGTTGCTGTGAGCTGTGATGCCACAGCACTCTATCCAGGGTGATAGCTTGAGACTCTGTCTCAAAAAAAAAAAAAAAAGCTTGCAGTGGAGAAAAAAGAAAAAATATCCTGACATGGAATTTCATTATTGCTGATACACAATTATCATTCAAACTTGAGTCATGTAAATATCATGAGATGGTGACATCAGAGATCCCTGGATTCAAGTCTAGTTTTGTAATTTAAGCTGCTATGTGATTTTCAGCAAATACTTCACATCTCTGTACCTGAGTTTCCGTATTTTCAAAACGAGGGGAAAGAATTCCTGTTTGACACAGTCCTATAAGAATTATACATGTAAGGGCTTTTAGAATCCAGTAGAGGCTCAATATTTATTAATTGAGCCTAAAATCTACCTTTCCTCCTATACATTCCATCTTCTTGTTCTGGTTGCTCAGTGGAGCATAAACAAATTGAGTTCACCTCTGCTTTCCAATAGCACTTTCTTTTAAGTGTTTACTTATTGACAAATGGTATCAGCAACAGGGTACCTTGCTCAGGGGAGGTCTGGATTAAGTTCATTTCACTTAAGAATATGGGGAAAATGTGAGAAAGACATCTAAGAACACTGAACATGTATGACTGCCTCTAATCCTCAGTGCCATCATGCTGGTGGCTTATTAGAATAAGTGATAAAATTCACACATCAAGATGTCACACAATTGGGCAATCATTTTGGTCCCCTCAATACTGAGTATGTTATTCTGTTTATGAAAATTGGATGGGGACTGCAGGCTGGATTGTGGCAAAAGACCTCCATGTCACACTCTCACACATGTTCATAATTTTCTTTCTCATTATTACCTACTGAATGAAGTGATGATTCCCAACTCACTTAGGTGAGTGAACATGTAATCAAACTTCCACATGTGGAAATAAGATAGTAGTCATTTAAATATTAAATGTGATATTATTACAGAGTACTTACTATGTGCTAGGCACTTTATTGTTCACTGGGGATTTAACAATAAACAAAAATCTTGTTTCCTGCCTTCATGGAGCTGAATGTTTCATTGTGAATATAGGTAAGGAGGTACATTCATCTAGCCACTCGTTTATTTTTCACTCAACAAATATTAATCCTCTAGGACCAGTGAGGATCCTAGAGGCTTGAGTTCTACTGCTGTATGAAAACAGATAAAAATTCCTGCCTCATGCAGCTTACATTTTAGTGAGAGGAGATGGATAAAAAAAAAAATAAAAAATAAGTAAGCAAATAGTGTGATAGGTTAGGAGTCGATAACTGCTATGAAAAAAGTTAAGGATATAGCAGGTAAAGGTGGTCAGGATTGTGGGCGAGAAGAGGGCTGTGGTGGTAGCAAAGGTTCATTTTTTAAATGTATGGTGAAGATAGTACTCACTGACAAGGGTTTATCTGAGGCAAGGCTTGAAGCAAAGGAGTTAGTCATGCAGTCTTCTGAGGAAGAGTGCTGTAAGGAGAGGGAATAGCCAGTGCAAAGGCCCTGAATATAGTTATGATTGAGTCCGATAGCTGCATTAGGAATTAGTATGGGGTATTGCAGGATGGCAGAGCAGGAACCCCATCAAGTGTGCAAGAAGTTGCTGAATGCAGAGACAAGGGGTGACACCTGCCCACCCCACCCTGCTAAGCAGCCTTGTCCTGCAGGCATTCTCCTAAAGTAATGACAGTAATCTCATTTTCCTGAGGGCTCAGCAACCTTCCCTCAGCCTCTCTCTCTTCTCTCCTTGAAGCATATATATGAGCTAGGCCACTGAACACCTCTCCCCTGCCCCCCAGACACACATGACCACAACCGACACAACGCAGATGGAGTTTTTGCCCAAGAATTTTTCTTAACATTGTTAAAAAAGTAGAAACATTGACTGACATTTAGAAAAACAAAAAACACCATAAAGCCATTCTGCAAATTTCAATTTATTGTTTGAAGCTCACGAATTTCTCCACGAATTCATCCTGAGTCTATCCAAAGAGGGCTTTTCCTTTCCTTTCCAGGCTTCATTGCTACCTTGTATGTGGTCTTGTTCTTGGACTTGGCAGCTACGTTTCATCTGATGTGCCTGCAGGTCTATCTGTCCTATTAGACTGCTCAGCTCCTGAAGGTTAGATGGAGTCTTATGTATCTCTGTATCCCTGACACAGAGCACAGAGCACAGAGGAGGAGGTGCTCACAAAATAAAGCTAAATTGAACTGAACTAAATTCAGAACCCAAGCTGTCTGACTTTTGGAAAATTACTTTATCTTATTGGGTCTCTTACAGTTTTGTCATCTGTAAAATGTATTTTAAAATACTGTATTTCATCAATTTTAAAATGTACTTTTTAATTTTCGGATCTAAAATCAGGATGTTTCTTAACTATCAATGCTATAGAATTTTTCCTTTCTGGGTGACGTTCAGGTGCATTTTATAATCAGGGTCAACCTAGATTTGGTGAAGCCTGTTAGGAACTATCTTATGAGCTATTGTGAGGAATTAATGAATTATAGATGAAAAGCCCTCAGATTTACCTGGCACAAAGTAAGCACGGTGATTGTGTGTGTGTGTGCCACTGCTGTTGTGTTGTTATATAATGTGGGCCACTTAAAACCACCACATCATTCTCTCTTTTCTGTATTTTTTTTGCATACTCTTATAATACTATTTCCTCAGTGACTGTTCAAAAATACTGATAGGTCAAATATTGTGCTGCAGTCTGACTTTTGCTCAGTAAGAGTTCTGTTTAGCAGCTCTATTTAATTAAATGAAACATCAACATTAAGAAGTGTCCTCAGCTTTTTCCAATAATTTAGAAATTTGGGGGAGGGCAACAAAAGATATCCAGAATATTAATGTTTATAGTTTAAGTGAATGTTATTAGTAATATATTCTAGTAGCATAATCTTTTAACTTTAGAACTAAAATTTTAAGGCTGGGGCATTTTTCCATGCATTTAGTGTAAATCATCTACCTGTTAACTTATTCATTTATTGAACATCTACTACATGCCTGACAAAAGAATAATGGAAAATGTCAGCCAGGCTTGGGAGCACTTCTCATTTCTGCTATTTAATTGCTTTTTGGCTACAGGCAAAATTCTGCTTCCTATTCTATAAATTAAAATCTAATCCTGGCTGGTAGATATTGTTGGTATTAGCTGAGGTAACACATGGAAAACTCCTGCATAAGAGAGCCTGGTGCATAGATACATGAAAAAATTGTAGGGATAATATATACTGGAACAGAAAACCATACTGCAACTCAACTTTAACAACACATAAGGATTTAGTGAAAGTTTGCAATCATTTTAATATTGATCTACCTAACATTTATCTGGCTCTTACTCAGTGCCACATCTGGGGCTAGTGGTTCTATTAGCAGTAAAGCTAGGGGAGCTTGAGGGCAGAGGGCATACCCCATGAGCTGGACAGACTGATCAGTAGGCCTGTTCTTTTCCATGTGCTTTTTCTACTTACTAAAGTGATCAGAAAGTACTGTGAGAATGCTCTGAAAACACTCATACAGCATAATTTTTAGATGCCTGAAACCACACAAATCATGCCTTCACTCATATTCAACAAATTATGTGCTAAACATTATGTCAGGCATTGGGGATACAGTGATAAATTAAAAAAAAAAAAAAAAGACCACTTTTGGAATTCAGAAGGAAGACAGATAGAGAAGAAATAATTACCAGTATGAAATGTTGCAAAAAACAGGTGGGTAAGTAATCCATGAAATTATACACTGGAGAGAAATGAAAGCTGTTCTGGGGGCTTGGGTCGGGAAGGCTTCCAGGAGGAGGCGCTGTCCAATCTGAGTGATGCATACTGCCAGGGAGGGCAGAGGGCAGCGGGCAGCACGTGCAGGGTTTCCGCAGTGGGAAATGCAGGCAGTTTCCCTGAAAGAAGAACAATGTCCTAGACAGACCAACATGAGACAAAAGGGGAAGAGAGGCTGCATCATGGAGGGTCCTGGAGGTCTCATGAAGGATGCTTTCTCCTCAGAGCAATGAGAAGCCATTGGAAGATGTAAAATAGGATAGTGAAATGATCAGATTTGCACTGAAAAATAGAACTCTCTGGCTTCAGGGTAAAGAATGGATTACAGAGAAATAGATGGGGCAAGACAGGATGCTGAGGCCCCAGGTCATGGGCAAAGGTAGAAATCCAAATGAAGATTGTGGCTTAGTTTGGCTGGAGTGGTGGTAATAAAATGAAACAGAGGTTCCAAATATTTACTTTGGCCAATGTTTGTCTATTGGTCAGTCTGTTTATCTTTCTCACCACAATCTACTTGCAAGGCTTTCAACATTTTATTAGCAGAATAAGCCATATTTTCCCCCCTTCAAAGCAAGCCTTAGAAACATAACAATATAAGCTTTGTTATATGGGGAAGATGGGGAAAACAGAACTTCTGGCATCTTTTCCTCTCCAACTGCACAGCAGCCCTCAGTTCTTTTTAGAACTCTGGGTCTCCTTATATCACAACATGAAAACCTTCAATCTAGTATTTCAGTTCCTAAGTGCTTTAAATGAAGAACATTTTCTTTTCTTTCATTGATGTCATGACATGTTCAAGCCCCATTTGCTTTCAAAACAGAAAGCTTGATGGATTCTCCTTGGGAGCATTTTTGGCAAATCTAACAGGGCCTCCTTGAGATACTAGAGAAATACTAGGATGTCTCAAAGTCTAATTACAGGAATTGCTGCATACAGGGTGGAATTATGACTAGTTTTCATGAACAGCAACCATAGCCACTTAACAGAATTCAGTTCAATAGATATTTATTGCATGTGTTTTGAGAAGACTCTTTTCTGTTCACAGAGATTTTTTATATTCACAAGCAGAAGGTAATTCCTTGGAAGAAGAGAAATCTTTTTGTTAAAAGTTTGACACATTCACAGAGGGCAAGAGATAGCTTCCAGGAGGACATCAATAGCACATCCAGTAAAGTCTCTGTATGGACTAAGAGCAATTTGATAGATGAAGAAACATTTTTACTGAGAGGAGGAAAAGAATGAGAGATTTCTACTTGATATAGTTTTTTCATGTTAGTAAAAAGCTGGGCTTTGATAAAGATGCAAATTGGAAAACCAACTTGAAATCAGTCAATCAGCTTTGATAGAAGAGTGTAAGTTGGGCAGAAAAGCATGACAGGAACTCAGTCGTACTAGTTATTCCTACAAAGGTCAGCATCCTTTTGAAGACAATCTGCAATGACACCTGGGAAAATGCCAGACAAGGAACAAAAGCTGTAAGAGGTATTCCAGCCACTTGGCTGAATAAACCCTGGCCAGAGCCTCTTTGAACCATCAAGATCCACAACCATAATCAGCAGCCCATAATACAAAGCCCTTTTCCATTCCATAGTCCTAGCTTTACGGATTATAACAATTGTCCCACCTAACATATTACTGGATTACCATCTGCTCTTTCTTCTCCTCTGGGTCCCAGTATTTATTGTTTCTCAAGTAGCCTAAATAGAATGACCAACTCCAAAAGCAAAAGACAACCAAGATAGTACCTCTGTGCTCATCCAATTTGCAAGTTTAGTAGGCAAGACAGTACTATAAGCAAATCAATTACAGCAGAACCTCTACAGTTGACTACCTCTCTACATTGACGGCCTTCTTAAATTGACCTAATGTTTATAGACTGTATAAGAGCCTAACAAAGTGTTGATTGTATGTATTAAGCTTAAGTTTCCAGTGTACCACATGACTAAGATGAGGGGATCACAGAAGTCTTCCAGAGAACAATAAATTTGAATTTGAAAGGATTTGGAAGTGGCAGTGATTTGACAGAAATAAAGCCTTGGACTTAGAATACAGTAGAACCTCCACAGTTGACATATCCCTACACTGACCACCTTCTTAAGTTGACCTAATTTTCATAGATCAGACATGCACCACATGTATGTATCAACATCGTAAATCTAATTCCTTATGTTGACCACCTCCATATGTTGACTAGTCTGGTATAGCTCCGTGGGTAGTCAACTTAGAGGTCATACTGTGTATTTAGGGTTTGCTAAATACAACAGTAGAAGCACGTACAATCTGTAAAGAAAACCAAGGCTGTCCACTCTGAATGATAAGATGACAAGCTTGTGCTCTGCAAGATCCACCACAGAGCAAAAGGAAAATGTTCTGTAAGCCAGGCTTTGTATGATAATTTTTAAAATTAGAATTTCATCTGTCTTTAGGAAGTTCCCATTACCTTCAATTTTAGCAGAGATATTTGATACAAGTTGCAAAGAAATATTAATCCTCCAGGTTCTGGATCATGGCCAGTGTGCTTCCTGTCTTGAACCAAAAGTCAGAAATGACAGATAAATGAAACAAATAGGGTTATGTTGTATGTGTTTCATCATTGAGTTTTAAGCTGAACAGCAACTGGCAATGGAATAATTAGGTGAGATGAATGCTTGAATCCCGTTAAATTTGCCCAAAAGAAAGTGGGTATTGGGTTTTAAAATAATGCCCTACAGAATAGTAATTTGGGGTATCAGGGAGGAAGATTTCCTGTTTTACATATGGGTAAGCTTCCTAAGGGAACCAACTTGTTGTGAAGTTAATCAAGGTAGACTGTTTGGCAAGAAAGAGGTTCATTGCCTAGGACAGATTTAGATCAATTCTGGCAGGAAGAAATATCCACAAGGGGCCTTTTTCAATTTCATTTAATCAGTTTTAGAGACGATGGGGTTACCAATTCCAAGTGGGGGGAGGAGGAAATGGAATCTATAAAATAGGTACAGAACTATGTATCTGAGTAAAGTAATTTACTTGATAACCCTGAGAGATGTGGGCTTTTGCAATTTTTTTGTAAAGTGACATAGTTCCTGATTTCTCCCAAGTGGTTCTAGTAGTAGTCCCTTATCCTTTATTCAGTCCAAAGTCTCCCACTCAGATTATTTACGTTTCTTTGCTGTTCTCTGTCCCTCTCTGCTGTCAACTTTTGTTTCAGAATCTGATACACTTAAAAAATCTTTTTGGAGGCTTTAAATAATTTCCCGGAGTGTTATTTTGATAAATGTATCAGAATTTTTTTAAATTTTATTTTATTATTGACTCCAATCTATCTTTTTAGACATTTGACATAAAAATACAACTTATATATATGTTTTTTAGCAAAGATGCCTCAGTCACCTATTATCTGATAATATCAGAACAGAAAATAACAGCTGAATGACAGCCATTGGTTAGTCACTAGACTAGGCATTTTACATATGGTGGTAATGAATGATAAGAGCACTATGCATTTGTTATTATTCCCCCATTTTACAAATTAAGAAAAGTGATGTTCACAAACATTAAGTTATCTCACCATGGTCACCTAGCAGGTAAGTGGAAGAATTAGGAATGAAATCCAGGTCAGTCTGTTTTTTCCTTGTATCTAGACTTGCCACCGTTATCTCTGCCTGTGTAGGACATCTTTTCTCCCAGAGAGGAGATCACATCATTAGCCCTCAGAAGATGAATGATTAATTAAAAGCTCCTGCTTTCATACTAACATCCATTTGCTCAACATACATGAATAAACTACCTACAACATGTAAAAATCCAGTGGTAGATGATGTATATGTATAGGAGTAAAACTTAGCCCCCTCCATCAGTAAGATTCTACTCTGGAGTGCTAGGTAGTGATGTACAGAAATAACAGGGCAAGTCATACTGTAAAGGATGCCAAGAATGATAACATGCTGCTGAGTAAACTGAAGAAGTAACGTTAATTGAAATATGGAGAACAAGAGAAGGCTTCATGGAACATTTGTGGCAAGCCTGGAGGAATGCATACAGGTTGGCCAAAGAAAAGTGAAAATAAAGAGCATCAGAGACTGAGAGAAAGGGATGAACAAAGGCATCAAGTTACAAAAGAATGCAATAGGTTGAGGGAATTATGTATTGCCCAGAGTCTGTGGAGTCTAGTTTTGCTTGGGGGTGTGGTAGGAAATGAGTTTGGAAAAGCAGATGGAGGACAGTGTGTGGCGGAATTTGAAAATCCTAGTTTGGGGCGGCGCCTGTGGCTCAAAGGGGTAGGGCGCTGGCCCCATATGCTGAAGGTGGCAGGTTCAAACTCAGCCCCGGCCAGAAACTGTAAAAAAAAAAAAAGAAAATCCTAGTTTGGTGTAATTCTGTTTATCAAGGGAGTCTTACTCTCATAACTTCACAGCAAGAGCTGGGTAGTCCTGTGGTCAACAGTAGCTATTCACTCTTTCATGCTTGGGATTCTATGAATGCACTTTGTTTTGGATATGGTTTTAGTTAGGAAATCAAGCTAGTGGTTCTAAATGAGAATTGTTACTTAGGAGCAGGTATGGAGGGGAGTTTTTAAAGACAGATTTAAGTTATTGGTCTAGAACTGATCACTGAAACTAAATTTGGTCTTTTCTCCTCTCTCAGATTAACAGAGTCCCAAGTTTTAACAAAGTACATTACCATGTAACTAAAAGACTGTATTTCTTATTTTTCTTTGTATCCATCTATATCCTTGAGACTATAATGTAATACACAAAATATAAGCAATAGTAGTATATGGTACTTCTGAAAGTGACCTTAGAAGGTAGATATCATATTTACCTTTCAATCCTTCTCCTTTTAGAAAAGCACATAGGATGCCTTGCACTCTAACAGCCACTGAGGACAAGGACTGTACCCTATAGAAGGCAGATTAATGTGCTTAGAAGGATCTGAAGGTCCCTGATGAAACTGTGGAGTTGATATACTATGCCCTAAAAGCCTATCATGATACTTCCTATGCATGAGAAAGAAAGCAATTTCTGGTGTAAGTCGCTGCTATTTTGGTATATTGGGCATTTTATATGAAGTCAAACTTACCTTGTTAATGATCTGATGAAATTAAAAGAAATTGCCATGAGAGAGTATAATGGAAGAGGAAGAAGGATGAAGAATCTTGGGGAACACCTGCATTTGGAGGAGAACTCTACGAACACGGAGAGTTGAGAGTCAAGTCTAAAGGTTGAGAGCTGGTGTGAGTTTGTGTGTGGTACAGTGATGGAAATTCTATCCAGTCTAAAATGTGTGTTTCTAGAAATGAGAAACAAAGGGCTGAATGTGGAGTTGCTAAAAACTGGAGTGATTCGGGTTGCTCCCCAAACAGAGGATTAGATTACTCATGTCCAGTGTCTGCACTCAGCTCTCCAATCAGTTAATTTGCTCCACCCTTTTTCAGATAGAATAATCAGAGATTTTCCTTCTATATGGAAAGTCAAGTCAAGAGTGGGAACAAAGTGTTTTCCCACAAATAAATCAGGTTTTTTTAATTACCGCTACACTTAACAACAAGTCCTCCTTAAGTTCTTTTTGCCCCCTGCATTTGGTGCCATAAATGAATGCCCCTTCTCGGTTCTAGCAGAAGTTAGGTGAAGTCTCAAACCCGCCTATCAGTGAATCGAAGAGGTTAGTGGTGAACAGCTATTTGTTGCCCACTTGCTCTACCTATGTGCACTGCAACCTGCAGACTTCAGGTCCTGGCTCTGGCAGCCCTTTGTAAGGAGACCTCTGTAAGTTTTGCAGGAAAAGAGAAAATTTTTTTATCCTTAAAGATCATGACCTATATTTTTTGTAAAGTAACTAGGAGGCAGGGATTTCTCAGAAGCTCCAGTCTGTGTGTTAAACATGATTTGTAAGAATCACAGTGTTGGCAGTTGTTGATAGAGAAGCTTCCTATGTGTTATTCATCACAGTCCTAAGGAATAAGCAATTTTCTTCCCTTTGATTTACACTGAGACCCAGGGAAGATGATGAAGAAAGGATGAAGATGATAATATTAATATAAATAGGTGTCACTTAACCAAAATTATTACTAAGTACCAGGTTCTATCATCCACAGCAGTTTTGCAAGGTTGGAGTCAGTATTCCCATTTTGCAGATAACAAAACTGAGATTCTAAGAGTTGAAGTATCTTAAATGTCACTCAGCTAAATAACTGGTTCAGTCAGTATCCAAATAGGTCGTATGGCTTCTATTAATTAAACTTGACACTAAGGGAGCATCTTTAGTGTACTGATACTCATCATCTGGCTGCATTTTTCCATAAATGTCATAGCTGACACTGTGATGCCTCTGGGAGCTACCATTTCTTTCTGTGCACACTGGGAAATTATTAGATGGTGAAAATACCAGTACATGCAATTCACTGAGGTCCTTGAACGAAGTCAGTTACAAATATAGGGCTGCAGGGAGGAGACAAGATGGCTGACTGAAGCCAGCTTTCCACAGAGGCTCTCGTCCAGTAGGAGAGTTAAAGGACAAAAGTTCAGCAACTAACCTGGTGGATTTGAGCTGCACTAAGAGAGAAGGTTGAAGAACGTACGTCAACCCCGCTGAGGTGAGCTGCGACCACAAGGATACAAACAAAAGGTACAAAATCCATCACCAAGCAGCCAGGAGTCCCCTCCCCCATGAGAACGGCTCAGAGTGCCCCACAAACAATCAGGCAGAGTTTGAGGGTCCTCCCACTACACTCCATGGGAGAGACCCTCTAAAAACTGGACCTACCTCCCCTACTAAGGTGCCACAGTGTCCTCCTGTCAGGCATAAAACTGTATAAACTGTATATAGTCTCTACCTGGAATTCTGAGCTCCCAGCACTCCCCTTTACTCACACTGAGGTATGGAGGCCAGTCCCGGTCTGCGGAGAGGGGACCGCACCGGAGTGGCAGTTCCCTGAGGCACAGTGTGACATTCATCTTTTGGTGACAATACGGCCAGGCATAAAAATGTGTAAAGCTGTGTGTGTTCTCTGCCCGCAACCCCAGGCTCCCAGTGCTCCCCGCACTCCCCTCTGCTCTCGCTCCAAGGTCTGGAGGCCTGTCCCCCAGGGGTCTAGACTCTTGGGCAATTGCTCGAGGGGTGTAGACAGTGCTGGGCTGCAGTCGGTCGGTGCAGACTCTGAGATATGGCAGTGGAGAGAGGACGATTGGACAGAAGGGAACTACACTACATGGGAGCAGCGGTTGCCTGAGCCATAAAACAGCAGCCCTCTTTTGCTAGCAATAAGGCTTACTACCAAATATTCTGAAGCCACACCCCTGTCTCCCTGGGCAACCAGAGACTCTGAGTATAGGATTTGCCTGAGGATACTCCAAATTGCAAACCGGGGAAACTCCCAGGGCGGGGCTGACCAAGAGTTCCCCTTTACAAAACCTAAGATGCACCTGGCCCTCAGGGGATCGTCAGCCTATAGACAATACAAGAGCAAAGACAAGCTGATTTGGAACTCAATTCACCTTCTCTTCTGCAGGGGAACCGCAGAGTTGTTCTCTTCTGTTCTGTCAGTAACATTAATCAGGGGTGAGACTGGACCTGAGTGAAAACCCCTCAACCTTCATCTAGCACCAGAGGTTGTCAGGCCTCACCTCCTCCTGCTGGACAGAGGCAGAGCTCAGCGGCCTGGCAGACTTCCTTGTGATTCAGGCAGGTACAAACTCCTGGAGTACTGATTCACTACAGGCAACTGGGTAAGCCAACTGCAGGGCTATCAGTGACTGGATGTGAAGTGGTGCAAGGTGGGGAAGGAGGCAGAAACCTTCCCAGACTGATTTATAGGCTGGGTGGCTTCTCCTGACTCCACGCAGCACTGGAGCAAGTCACACCAGAGTAGTCACCAGACCCCTGTGATGCAATTCCCAGAGACCTCTTAAACTCTCTCACCTGAGACTGGTGCAGACTGAAACAATTGATTTGGACATTTTTGAACTGAACCAATCACCTGAGGACAAATAAGGTGGTGCCCTAGGTGCACAGTGGTAGGAAGGTTTGATTTTTCTTGTCCAATTGTTTGCCGGTAGGGGGCGGGGTGACTTAATTGCTGATATTTCTCCACACCTGAGACTTCATCCAAAGTATCTGTTTCACTACGGTGGAACAGAAACCAGCTCGAAACAAGGCAGAACCATTTAGCTCCACCACACCAGACAGGGCCCCAGTTGCTCAGGCCACAACACTGTATGGGCCCTCGACAAAGCCCTAGGGGAAAAAATCAGAGGGAGTAAAACAACCATGGGGTGGAATCAGCAGAAAAACTCTGGTAACATGAATAACCAGAATAGATCAACCCCTCCCCAAAGGAAAGATATGGCAGATGCAATTGAAGATCCCATTCATAAACAACTGGCTGAGATGTCAGAAATCAAATTCAGAATTTGGATTGCAGACAAGATTAATAAACTGGAATTAGGAATTCGAGGAGAAATTCAAAAGTTGTCTCAAGAATTTAATGAATTTAAAGACAAAACCACCAAAGACTTAGAAACACTGAGGCAAGAATTTGCAGCCCTCAAAGATATGAAAAATACAGTAGAATCCCTCAGTAACAGAATGGAGCAAGCAGAAGAAAGGATTTCTGACATGGAACATAAAGCCTTTGAACACTCCCAAACTCTCAAAGAGGAAGAGAAATGGAGAGCAAAAATGGATCACTCTCTCAGAGAGCTCTGAGATAATTCGAAGAAGGTGAATATCCGAATCATAGGCGTTCCAGAAACAGATGAAGTGGCCTCGCTGGGCACAGAGGCCCTTCTGCATGAAATTATGAAAGACAATTTTCCAGACATGCCTAGAGATTCTGAAATTCAGATAGCGGACAGCTTCAGAACCCCAGTACAACTCAACCCCAGTAAGACATCCCCAAGGTATATCATAATTAACTTCACTAAAGTTAAAATGAAGGAGAAAATCCTCAAAGCTGCCAGGAGAAAGAAAACCATTACCTTCCAAGGGAAGAGTATTAGAATGACTGCAGATCTCTCTGCTGAAACTTTTCAAGCCAGAAGAGGGTGGTCACCGACTTTTAATCTCCTACAGCAAAATAACTTTCAACCCCGGATCTTGTATCCAGCTAAACTGAGTTTCATTTATGATGGAGAAATTAAATACTTTAATGACATTCATATCTTGAAGAAATTTGCCATAATCAAACCAGCTCTTCAGGATATTCTCAGATTTATCCTCCACAATGACCAACCCAATCCTATACCACAAAAGTAAACTCACTCAGAAACTTTGGATCAAACTCCAATTTCCACACTGGCGAAAGGATTAATAATGACCACTGGACCTTTGAAAAACTTGATACCCAAAACTTCACCAGACTTATAAATATTCTCCATTAATGTGAACGGCTTAAAATGTCCACTAAAGAGGCATAGGTTAGCTGACTGGATACAAAAACTCAGGCCAGATATCTGTTGCATACAAGAGTCACATCTTACCCTAAAAGACAAATACAGACTCAGGGTGAAAGGATGGTTGTACATATTTCAGGCAAATGGTAATCAGAAAAAAGCAGGTGTTGCAATTTTATTTGCAGATACAATAGGCTTTAAACCAACAAAAGTAAAGAAGGACAAGAATGGTCACTTCATATTTCTCAAGGGTAATACTCACTATGATGAGATCTCAATTATTAATATCTATGCATCCAACCAGAATGCACCTCAATTTATAAGAGAAACTCTAACAGACATGAGCAACTTGATTTCCTCCACCTCCATAATTGTCGGAGATTTCGACACTCCTTTGGCAGTGTTGGATCAATCCTCCAACAAGAAGCTGAACAAAGAAATCTTAGATTTAAACCTAACCATCCAACATTTGGATTTAGCAGACATCTACAGAACATTTCATCCCAAACAAAACTGAATACACATACTTCTCATCAGCCCATGGAACTTACTCCAAAATCGATCACATGTTAGGTCACAAGTCTAACCTCAGTAAATTTAAAGGAATAGAAATTATTCCATGCATCTTCTCGGACCATCATGGAATAAAACTTGAGATGAGTAACAATAGGAATCTGCATACTCATACAAAAACATGGAAATTAAATAACCTCATGCTGAATGATAGCTGGGTCAGAGATGAGATTAAGAAAGAAATCGCCAATTTTTTGGAACAAAACAACAATGAAGACACCAACTATCAGAACCTCTGGGACACCGCAAAGGCAGTTCTAAGAGGGAAATTTATAGCACTGCAAGGCTTCCTCAAGAGAACGGAAAGAGAGGAAGTTAACAACTTAATGGGACATCTCAAGCAACTGGAAAAGGAAGAACATTCCAACCCCAAACCCAGTAGAAGAAAAGAAATAACCAAATTAGAGCAGAATTAAATGAAATTGAAAACAAAAGAATAATAAAACAGATCAATAAATCAAAAAGCTGGTTTTTTGAAAAGGTCAATAAAATAGATAAAACTTTGGCCAACCTAATCAGGAAAAAGAGTAAAATCTCTATCTCATCAATCAGAAACAACAAAGACGAAATAACAACAGACTCCTCAGAAACCCAAAATATCCTTAATGAATATTACAAGAAACTTTATTCTCAGAAATATGAAAATCTGAAGGAAATTGACCAATACTTGGAAGCACGTCACCTTCTGAGACTTAGCCAGAATCAAGTGGAAATGTTGAACAGGCCCGTATCAAGTTCAGAAATAGCATCAACCATACAAAACCTCCCTGAAAGGAAAAGCCCAGACCAGATGGTTTCACGTCTGAATTCTACCAAACCTTTAAAGAGGAATTAGTACCTATATTACTCAACCTGTTCCAAAAGGTAGAAAAAGAAGGAAGACTACCCAACACGTTCTATGAAGCAAACATCACCCTGATCCCCAAACCAGGAAAAAGACCCAACAAGAAAAGAAAATTATAGACCGATATCACTAATGAATATACATGCAAAAATATTCAACAAGATCCTAACAAACAGAATCCAGCAACACATCAAACAAATTATACATCATGACAAAGTCGGTTTTATCCCAGGATCTCAAGGCTGGTTCAATATACATAAATCTATAAATGTAATCCAGCACATAAACAAATTAAAAAACAAAGAATATATGATTCTCTCAATCGATGCAGAAAAAGCTTTTGATAATATCCAGCATCCCTTCATGATCAGAACACTTAAGAAAATTGGTCTAGAAGGGACATTTCTTAAACTGATAGAGACCATCTACAGCAAACCCACAGCCAATATCATATTGAATGGAGTTAAATTGGAATCATTTCCACTCAGATCAGGAACTAGACAAGGCTGCCCATTGTCTCCATTGCTTTTCAACGTTGTAATGGAAGTTTTCGCCACTGCAATTTGGGAAGAAAAGGCAATCAAGGGTATCCATATAGGGTTAGAAGAGATCAAACTTTCACTCTTTGCGGATGATATGATAGTATATCTGGAAAACACTAGGGACTCTACTACAAAACTCTTAGAAGTGATCAAGGAATACAGCAGCGTCTCAGGTTACAAAATCAACATTCATAAATCGGTAGCCTTTATATATACCAACAGCAGTCAAGTTGAAAAAACAGTTAAGGACTCTATCCCATTCACAGTAGTGCCAAGGAAGATGAAATATTTGGGAATTTATCTAACAAAGGACGTGAAAGATCTCTATAAAGAGAACTATGAAACTCTAAGAAAAGAAATAGCTGAAAATATTAACAAATGGAAAAACATACCATGCTCATGGCTGGGAAGAATCAACATAGTTAAAATGTCTGTACTACCCAAAGCAATATATAATTTCAATGCAATCCCTATTAAAGCTCCACTGTCATACTTTAAAGATCTGGGAAAAACAATACTTCATTTTATATGGAATCAGAAAAAACCCCGAATAGCCAAGACATTACTCAGAAATAAAAACAAAGCAGGAGGAATTATGCTACCAGACCTCAGACTAGACTACAAATCAATAGTGATCAAAACAGCATGGTATTGGCACAAAAACAGAGAGATAGATGTCTGGAATAGAATAGAGAATCAAGAAATGAATCCAGCTACTTACCGTTATTTAATCTTTGACAAGCCAATTAAAAACATTCAGTGGGGAAAAGATTCCCTATTTAACAAATGGTGCTGGGTGAACTGGCTGGCAACCTGTAGAAGACTGAAAGTGGACCCACACCTTTCCCCATGAACTAAGATAGACTCTCACTGGATAAAAGATTTAAACTTAAGACATGAAACAATAAAAATACTAGAGGAGAGTGCAGGTAAAACCCTTGAAGCGATCGGGATGGGCAAGTATTTTATGAGGAGGACCCCATGGGCAATTGAAGCAGCTTCAAAAATATACTACTGGGTCTTGATCAAACTAAAAAGCTTCTGCACAGCCAAGAACACAGTAAATAAAGCAAGCAGACGCCCCTCAGAATGGGAGAAGATATTTGCAGGTTTTGTCTCTGACAAAGGTTTAATAACCAGAATCCACAGAGAACTCAAACTCATTAGCAAGAATAGAACAAGGGATCCCATCGCAGGCTGGGCAAGGGATCTGAAGAAGACAGGTGTGTGGCCTTCAGACATATGAAAAAATGCTCATCATCTTTAATCATCAGAGAAATGCAAATCAAAACTACTTTGAGATACCATCTTACTCCAGTGCGACTAGCCTATATCACAAAATCCCAAGACCAGAGATGTTGGCATGGATGTGGAGGAAAGGGAACACTTTTGCACCGCTGGTGGGAATGCAAATTAATACATTTCTTTTGGAAAGAGATATGGAGAACACTTAGAGATCTAAAAATAGATCTGCCATTCAATCCTGTAATTCCTCTGCTGGGCATATACCCAGAAGACCAAAAATCACATCATAACAAAGATATTTGTACCAGAATGTTTATTGCAGCCGAATTCATAATTGCTAAGTCATGGAAGAAGCCCAGGTGCCCATCGATCCACGAATGGATTAATAAATTGTGGTATGTGTACACCAAGGAATATTATGAAGTCTTAAAGAAAGATGGAGACTTTACTTCTTTCATGTTTACATGGATGGAGCTGGAACATATTCTTCTTAGTAAAGTATCTCAAGAATGGAAGAGAAAATACCCAATGTACTCATCCCTACTATGAAACTAATTTATGGTTTTTACATGAAAGCTATAACCCAGTTACAACCTAAGAATAGGGGAAAGGGGGAAAGGGAGGGGAGTCAGGGGGAGGTGGGTGGAGGGAAGGGGATTGGTGGGATTGCACCAGCAGTGCATCTTACAAGGGTATATGTGAAACTTGGTAAATGGTCTGTGAAGCTAGTGAATGATGCCCCATGAATATGTCAATGTACACAGCTATGACTTAATAAAAAAAAACAAAAAGAAATATAGGGCTGCAACTGGAGATCACTAGTAAGGCTTCTATTTGAATAATGAGAAGAATGTTTAAATAACAGGGAAATTATGTGATTTAATCAGTTTATTTTTATTAGTATGGCAATAGAATTACTGTATACTGTTTATATGCATATGGGTGTACAATTTAGCACAATCTGTATTTTCAGTACATTGAAAGAGGCAATAACTAAGGAAAACAAGATAATTTGGTGAGGTTTAAGTAGGTTTTTCAATTTTCTTCCAAAATTGTGCCAGGTTTTCATGCTTCTTTTTATTCTCATTAGAAATTCACGATAAACTAATAAAGACCAAGTCTGTATTGTGAAGTCCAATTCTTACTTTTCTTTCTGTACAGTCTCCTGCAGTAATGTTTTGTTTTGTTTTCCCCCAACTCTCTATTTTGGGGTTTAACTTGAAACTTCCAAATTAAATGTTCTTTAATCACAACATTATTAAAGTTGTATAAGGTCTTTCCTACATGGTTTCTTATAAAAGTTAACAAAACTGTAAGTGAGGGTCTTGGAAGTTCATGCTTCACTTTACCTACTGTCCATATTCTAAGAGTTGTGGGAGAAAACTGTAAAACACAAGTTTCTGTAACTATTTTTATGTGGCAACTACTAGGTTGCTGGGATTTCTGCTAAGTACTTTATAGACATTATCTTGAGTTCTCACAAGAATCCCACAAGGGAGTAGGGTTTTTTAAATTATCCTTCTTTTCTTTATTGTTAAATCATAGCTGTGTACATTAGTGCAATCAAGGGGTACAATGTACTGATTTCATATACAATCTAAAATATTTTCATCAAACTGTTCAATGTAGCCTTCATGGCATTTTCTTTGTTATTGTGTGTAGACATTTGTATTCTGCATTTAGTTAAGTTTCACCTGTACCCATTCTAAGATGCACCATAGGTGTGACCCCACTCATAGCCCTCCCTCCACCCTAACTTTCCCCATACCTTCCCCTTCCTTGGCCCTTTCCTCATAGTCTTGTGCTGTCGTTGGTTTATAGCCTTCATGTGAAAGCCATAATTTAGCTTCATAGTAGGGCTGAGAACATTGGATACCTTTTCTTCCATTCCTGAGATACTTTGCTAAGAAGAACACGTTACAGCCATATCCATGTAAACATGAAAGAGGTGAAGTCTCCATCTTTCTTTAAGGCTGCATAATATTCCAAGGTATACATGTACCACAATTTGCTAGTCCATTCGTGGGTCTATGTGTACTTGGGCTTCTTCCATGACTTAGCAATTATGAATTGGGCTGCAATAAACATTCTGGTACAGATGTCTTTGTTATATTGTGATTTTTGGTCCTCTGGGTATAAACCTAGTAAAGGGATTATAGGTTCGAATGGCAGGTCTATTTTTAGGTCTCTAAGTATTCTCCAAACATCCTTCCAGAAGGAACGTATTAGTGGGCATTCCCACCAGCAGTGTAGAAGTGTGCCCTTTTCTCCAAATCCATGCCAACATCTCTGGTTTTGGGATTTTGTTATGTGGGCTACTCTTACTGGGGTTAGGTGATATCTCAACGTAGTTTTGATTTGCATTTCTCTGATGATTAAGGATGATGAGCTTTTTTTCATGTGTTTGTAGATTGTGAATCTGTCTTCTTTAGAAAAGTATTTCTTCAAGTCCCTTGCCCACCCTGAGCTGAGATGGGATCACGTGTTCTTTTCTTGCTAATATATTTGTGTTCTCTGTGGATTCTGGTTATTAGACCTTTACTGGAGGTATAACCTGCAAATATTTTCTCCCATTTTGAGGACCGTCTGCTGCTTTACTTACTATGTTCTTGGCTGTGCAGAAGCTTTTTAGTTTTATCAGGTCCAAATAGTGTATTTTTGATACTTATTCAATTGCCTGGGGAATCCTCCTCATAAAATATTCACTCAGGCCGATTCCTTCAAGAGTTTTCCCTGCACTTTCTTCAAGTATTTTTAGTTTCATGATTTAAGTTTAAATCTTTTATCCAATGAGAATCGATCTTAGTTAATGGTGAAAGATGTGGGTCCAGTTTCAGTCTTCCACAGGTTGCCATCCAGTTCACTTAGCTCCATTTGTTAAATAGGGAATCTTTTCCCCACTGAATGTTTTTAATTGGCTTGTCAAAGATCAAATAACCGTAAGAAGCTGGATTCATCTCTTGGTTCCCTATTCTGTTCCAGACATCAACTTCTCTGTTTTTGTGCCAATACCATGCTGTTTTGATCACTATCGATTTACAGTACAGTCTCAGGTCTGGTAGCGTGATTCCTCTTGCTTTATTTTTATTGCTGAGTAATGTTATTGCTGAGTAATGTTTTTATTGCTATTCAAGGTTTGTTCTGATTCCATATAAAATGAAGTAATATTTTTTCAAAATCTTTAAAATATGACAATGGACCTTTAACAGGAATTGCATTAAAATTATATATTGCTTTGGGTAGTATGGACATTTTAACAATGTTGATTGTTCCCAGCCATGAGCATGGTATGTTTTTCCATTTGTTAACATCTTCAGCTATTTCTTTTCTTAAAGTTTCATAGTTCTCTTTGTAGAGATCTTTCACATCTTTTGTTAGGAATACTCCCAAATATTTCATCTTCTTTGGCACTACTGTGAAAAGAATAGACTCCATGACTGTTTTATCACCTTAGTTATTGTTGGTATATATAAAGGCTACAGATTTATGGGTGTTGATTTTGTAATCTGAGATATTGCTGTATTCCTTGATCACTTCTAAAAGTTTTATAGTAGAATCTCTAGTGTTTTCCATATATACGATCATATCATCTGCAAAGAATGAAAGTTTGATCTCTTCTTACCCTATGTGGATACACTTGATCACCTTTTCTTCCCTAATTGCAATGGCTAAAACTTCCATTACAATGTTAAAGAGCATTGGAGACAATGGGCGACCTTGCCTGGTTCCTGATCTAAGTGGAAAGGATTTCAATTTAACTCCATTCAATACGATATTGGCTGTAGGTTTGCTGTAGATGGCCTCTAACAGTTTAGGAAATGTCCCTTCTATGCCAATTTTCTTAAGTGTTCTGATCATGAAGGGATGCTGGGTATTATCAAAAGCTTTTTCTGCATCAATTGAAAGAATCATATGGTCTTTATTTTTAAATTTGTTTATGTGTTGAATTTCATTTATAGATTTACGTATATTGAACCAGCCTGGAGACCCTGGGATAAATCTGACTTGGTCATGGTGTATAATTTTTTTGATGTGTTGCTGAATTCTGTTTGTTAGGATCTTATTGAGTATTTTAGCATCTATATTCATTAGTGATATTGGTCTATAATTTTCTTTTCTTTTGGGTCTTTCCCTGGTTTGGGGATCAAGGTGATGTTTGCTTCATAGAATGTGTTGGGTAATATTCCTTCTTTTTGTATATTTTGGAAGAGGCTTAGTAATATAAGTACTACTTCTTCTATAAAGGTTTGGTTGAATTCTGATGTAAAGCCATTTGGTCCTGGGCTTTTCTTTTTAGGGAGATTTTATATAGTTGATGCTATTTCAGAACTTGATATAGTCCTGTTCAACATTTCCAGTTCATTCTTGCTAAGTCTTCGTAGGTGGCATACTGCCAAGTATTGGTCAATTTCTTTCAGATTTTCATATTTATGAGAATAGAGTTTCTTGTAGTATTTGTTAAGTATTTTTAGAATTTCTGATGGGTCTGTTGTTATTTCATCATTACCATTTCTGATTGATGAAATTAGAGATTTTACTCTTTTTTTCCTGATGAGGTTGGCCAAAGATTTATCTATTTTATTGATCTTTTCAACAAACCAGCTTTTGGATTTATTGATATGTTGTATAATTCTTTTGTTTTCAGTTTCATTTAATTCTGCTCTGATTTTGGTTATTTCTTTTCTTCTGCTGGGTTTGGGTTGGAGTGTTCTTCCTTCTCCAGTTGCTTGAGATGTCCCATTCAGTTATTAACTTCCTCTCTTTCTGTTTTCTTGAGGAAGGCTTGCAGGGCTATAAATGTCCCTCTTAGGACTGCCTTTGCAGTATTCCAGAGGTTCTGGTAATTTGTGTCTTGATTGTTGTTTTGTTCCAAAAATTTGGTGATTTCCTTCTTAATCTCATCTCTAACCCATCTATCCTTCAGCATAAGGTTGTTTAGCTTCCATGTTTTTGTATGGGTAGGTATGCAGGTTCCTGTTGTTATTGAGTTCAACTTTTATTCTATGATGGTCTAAGAAGATGCAAGGAATAATTTCTATTTTTAAAATTTAGTGAGATTAGATTTGTGGCCTAGATTGTGGTTGATTTTAGAGTATGTTCCGTGGGCTGATGAGAAGAATGTGTATTCAATTTTGTTGGGATGAAATGTTCAGTAGATGTCTGTTATATCCAGATGTTGAATGGTTACATTTAAATCTAAAATTTCTTTGTTCAGCTTCTTATTGGAGGATCTACTCAACACTGCCAAAGGAGAGTTAAAATCTTTGACTATTATGGAGCTCGAGGAAATCAAGTTGCTCATGTCTGTTAAGAGTTTCTCTTATAAATTGAGGTGCGTTCTGGTTGGGTGCATAAATATTAATAAGTGAAATCTCATCATATTAAGTATTACCGTTAACAAATATAAAGAGTCCATCCTTATCCTTTCTTTGTTCGGTTGGTTTAAGGCCTATTGCATCTGCAAATAGGATTGTAATGCTTGGTTTTTTCTGCTTTCCATTTGCCTGGAGTGTAGATGAGCATCCCTTCACCTTGAGTCTATATTTGTCTTTTAATGTAAGATGTGATTCTTGTATGCAGCAGATATTTGGCTTGAGTTTTTGTGTCCCGTCAGCCAACTTGTGCCTTTTTAGAGGACAATTTAAACCATTCACATTAATTGAGAACATTGATAAGCCTTTTGAGAGTCTATTGGACATTTTTAATCCTTTTGTGACTGTGGAAGTGGGAATTTGATCAAAATTTTCTGGGTGGGTTTACTTTTGTGGTGGAGGATTACACTGGTCTTTATGGAGGATAGGTCTGAGAATATCTTGGAGAGCTGGGTTAGTTATGGCAAATTTCTTCATCATGTGAATGATATTGAAGTATTTAATTTCTCCATCATAAATGAAACTCAGTTTAGCTGGGTACAGCATACTGGGTTGAAAGTTATTTTGTTTTAGTAGATTAAAAGTCAATGACCATCCTCTTCTAGCTTGAAAGGTTTCAGCAGAGAGATCTGCAGTTATTCTCATATTCTTCCCCTTGTAGGGGATCATTTTCTTTCATCTGGCTGCTTTCAGAATTTTCTCCTTCATATTAACTTTAGTGAAATTGATTATAATGTGTCTGGGGGATGTCTTATTTGGGTTGAGTCATGCTGGAGTTCTGAAACTGTCTTCTATCTGAATTTCAGAGTCTCTTGGCATGTCTGCAAAGTTCTCCTTCATAATTTCATGGAGAAGAGACTCTGTGCCTTGTGAAGTCACTTCATCGCTTTTGGGGATCCCTATAAATGAATATTGGTTTTCTTCATATTATCCCATAACTCTCTGAGAGAGTGATGTTTTTTCCCTCCATTTCTCTTCCTCTTTGAGAGTTTGAGAGCATTCGAAAGCTTTGTCTTCAATGTCAGAAATCCTTTCTTCTGCTTGCTCCATTAAGTTATTGAGGGATTCTACTGTGTTTCTCAGATCTTTGAGGGCTGCAAGTTCTTGTCTCAATGTGTCAAAATCCTTGGTCATTTGGTCTTTGAATTCATTGAATTCTTGAGATATCTTTTGGGTTACTGCTTGGAATTCTAATTTGATCTTATTTGCAATCCAGATTCTGAATTCGATTTCTGACATCTCAGCCATTTGTTTGTGCCTGGAATCTTGTGCTGTGTCTGCCCCATTGATCCTTGGGGGAGTTGATTTACTCTGATTATTTGTATTGCCAGAGTTTTTCTGTTGATTTCGCCTCTTGATTTTTTTCCCTGTTGCCTCTGGCCATCCTCAGAGTTGGGGAGGTGTCTCTCCAAGATTAGACTCCAGTGGGATCACTCTAATGTTGCTGGATCTTTGTGTAGTTCCTCTGGGGATGTCCCAGCCAGAGAGTTCTGGTTGTGGAGGCAGTTCCAGAGTGTGACACACCGGATCCAGCAACAGGGCGGGAGGTGGTGCTCACCTTTCTGGGAGAGCCTGCCACCCAGTGAGTTTGGCACATAGAGCCAAAGGCTCCAGCAGTGCCTGGCCAGGAGAAGGGGTCTGTGTAGAGGCAGGGAGGGCTCCAGATGGCACACAGCTACCAGAGTCCCTCGACAGACAAGCGGGCCAGTGTGGAGGCAGGGAGGTTACAGGAGGGAGGACCCAGGGTTGTGCAGCTCCTATAGTTCCTGGTCCGGGCATGAGGAGGCCCAGTGGGTGCGAGTCATTGTTCGGGGTCATGGGCCAGCTGTTATGGAGGTCCATGTGGCAACAAGCCCAGGAATTTGAGGTTGCTGTGAGCTGTGATGCCATGGCACTCTACCCAGGGCAACAGCCCGCATTTCCAGTGTGCCAAAACTGGTCTCACTCTGTCCCTGAGTGTTAAGGCTGTAAGGCAGCTCAGTCCCCGCCTTTGGGCTGCTCAGTCACTAGGTTACTAGCTCCCACCCTATCCTTGCTCTGCAATCCTGAGGGCAGAGCTTGACGGGGTAGTTCTCTCAATGGCTCCCTGTGGCCCACAGCCAAACACTAGTAGCTCTGTCCATCTCAGCAGTTCAGTCTGGGGCCCTAGACAATGCCCAAAGTTCTCTGTACTCCTGCTCAAGCTCTCCCCAAGGCAGTTCAACTGAGTGCCAAGTCCAAAAACACCCAAACAGTTCACAGGTAAGGCCTTTCTAGTTTGCAGTCTCACTGCTGCTTGTACTTGCGGCTGCCGGCAGGATTAGGTCGATCGAACACACACAACCACTTGCTGGTTTTCCACTGTTTTTGTCCTCCTTTTGTGGTCCAGAAGTCCCTTGCTGACTCCCTGTATCCTCAAAGGGATGACTATAAGCAGATCCCACCAGCCTGAGATGCTTGGAGTCTTATCTCCCCGGACTCACTGTGCCCTATTGCAGGGAAGCTGTTACTTGGCTGCCATCTTGGATTGTCTCTAAATTGTTCTTCTTTTATAGATGATGTAAGTAAAGTCTAGAGAGGGTTCACTCAAAATTCATCTGATTAAAAATGAAAAAAAATTAGAGCTTGTCTTATGGAGCCATGGTGAGGACTAAAAGAGATTGTATTTACCAAGTTCTTGGCATGGTGTAGAGTTGCTGCTTAAATTAATACTCATCTTATTTTGATTTCCCTTTCAATGTTTGTGTTAAGCACTTCACAGTCTTCTAACATTTAAGTTCTTGAAATACATCTGAGAGAAAACTGACAATTACATGATTCATTGTTTTGATTTAGTTTATCAAATAGAAGATAATCAGTTTGTTGGCCAGGATTTTTTGATTGCTCACCATGGACTTGGTCCAACATATTCTTGGAAATTAGTTCCTAATTATTCATATGCTTTGGGGTTTTCCATGACAAAATCATTGACAGATATGTCCATATTGGGTATGATAAATTTCAAATATATGAGTGCTGTCTTATGACAAGGTTAGTTTGGGGTTATTTTATAACTTCAACTTAGTCATTTATTTTGGAGAAATGTGAAATTATTAGAGGAACACTGAAAACACTCACAAGTGCCCTTAAATATCAGAGACAGGAGCAGGATAGAGTAACTATAATGGAGATTCAAGGGATCAAGATCTCAGTCTTGCCTCACTCCTCGAGTGGGCTTTGGACATTGCACTCCAAGATCTGAAGTTACCCCTTTTGCTTTAATGTGACAGAATGAACCAAAATCCCATGAAGGAAATTCTGCCACTTTCATAGATAACATATGGGAATCAAAAGAACAAAAGCCCAGTACCTGTTATTTTTGGTCTTCCTGAAGGATCTAACCTCTTATCCACTTATAAAAATCTTTTTAGAAATGATGTAAGTTGGCTGGGGATAGTGGCTCATGTCTGTAATCCTAGTATTTTGAGAGTTCAAGGCAGAAGGATCCATTGAGAACAGGAGTTCTAGTTCTATACCAGACAGAGCAACATAATGAGACTCTGTCTCTACAAAAAATAGAAAAAATAGTGGGGCATGGTAGAGCACTCCTGTAGTTCCAGCTACTCAGGAGGCTGAGGCAGGAGGATCACTTGAGCTCAGGCAATTGAGGCTGCAGTGAGCTATGATGATGCCATAGCATTCCAGCCTGGCAACAGAGCAAGACCCTGTCTCAAAAAAATAAAATGATGTAAGTGAATGATCATTTGCATTAATTTTTAGTAGGTTATCTATTTGTCTACAGAAGATTTATTAGCTTTCAACAAGGATTAAATAGTTCCATTTCTCATAATGCCTCATACTTCCTCGCCATTCATCATCATCATGATCGTGTTGGCCAAGAAAGACAGTTAATTGGCCACAGCCACAAGAATGATTTCTTTTCTTCTATACTAATTGGATCAAGGGAAATGGTTTGCAAATAGCTTTCAGACATTGTTTGCAAAGAACTTCACTGCAAATTACCTTTGCACTTCATACATACCCTGCCCAAACAATTTATTTAACTGGGTTGTAATTGTACAGTAAATGATCTGTTTCTCCCACTGGACTGTGGTCTCCTTGAGGGCAGGCACTCATCTTAATCACCGTGTTATTGCCATTGACTAGCGTAATTTCTGGTACAGATATCTCATTATAGGAAAATTAAATAGATTAATTATTTCTAACTATTAGTTGACCCTTGACTACAAATAAAAGGGTCATCTCCAAACTCTGTTACATCTGTGATTATATTATGATGATTGTGCTGAGAAATCAGCTCAGATTTCAATCTGAAGCCTTCAGAAAGGTGAATATCTGCATCCTTACTCATCTTTCCAATTGTTTACTCAGCAGGCAAAGCAAAAACATACCTTGATTTCTTCCTACTTCACTGTCGTTAGAGTTACGTAAAACACTTTAATTTGTATTAAAGTATTGGGAAGGACAAAAATGTAACAGAATCTTCATGAAATCCTTGTGTAGTTTCAAAATTTCAGTAATTTGGGTTGAAAATATGATAGAGCTAACCTATAAATCATATTTAAAAGAAAATTGAATTTCTCAGAACTGCTAGAAATTTTTGTTCAATGCAGAATAGTGGCATATTACCCAGAATGTATTCTGTCAAATAATTATTGAAATGCTGGATTAAACAATATTGAATAGATTTGTTTGCTACAGGGCCTTTCATGTGATCATTTGCATTATGAATCGATAAAATGATATGTGATTGTTTTACAAACATTGTGACAAGCAATATAGAAGAGGACATCTTACTAAACACTGAGTTAGTTCAACTTGGATATTTTACAGGTAGGAGAAATACTGAATGATGGATTCTACAAGGTAAAGAGACTTATTCAAGGACACTCAAACAACTTTACTTAGTATAAAGCCAGGGCTGGATTTCAGGTAGTCTGGTCCCAGTCCATCAGCATATACCTGTTTCTACTACATTGCAGGCCCGTACTGCCCAGTGAGAAACTTCTGCATTAGCATCATTGTCTCTCCTGTTTCATGAAGTCCTATTGGTTTCTTAAAAAATAGTGGCATTTACAGTTCACTGTATTACAACCACTGAGATATTTTTTATTGTTAGTGCAACATGATTTTCCTAGCAATATAATTTTTCAGAGTAAGTGTGCACAAGAATTTGTGGCTTACACTTTATTAAAGGATAATTTTTCAGTTATTAAATGGGAGCACCTGGTGAAAAATCATAGATATAATGATAGAGAAAGCTGGGGACAGAGGAAGGAGACCCGTTTTCCAAATAGGTCAGCAAGGTTTCTATGGGTTCCTGTCCTGTAGCCTGAGCTCCAGCTGAACTCCAGAATTCAAATCAATCTCTCCTTTTTGCCCATCTAATTCCAACCACATTCTTCAAGGTTCAACTCATGTTGGACTCACCAAGTATTTTCTGAAAAATTCATTTTGTTCCCCTAACCCTCTGCATTTCTTACTGATCTCATTTGGTAGAGATGTCATATCATGGAATTGGAAGAGACAAACAGTCCAGACTTGAATTCTGGCTCTGCCTACACTGGACTATGTAGAAAACCTCATAGGGTTCCTGTGAAGATTTAAACACCCACACCCACACACACCCACATTTATATATAGTGCTTAACATGTTGTTTAGCACAAAAGTGTTAAATAAATAATTCTCTTTCTCTCTAATTATTGCTTGTATATTAGACCAGTCTGCCAAACTCTACTAAAAGCTAAGGGCAAATGGTGTGGCATATTTTAATATATACCATAAGATAAAATAAAGTGCAAACACCTACTGTGAAGTGTTCTGCAGTTACTATGAGGCATTTAACGGCTAAGTAAGGATTATAGGAGAGCAAATGAAATACCGTATGCAAATTTCTGAAAACAGTGCCCAAGCAATTAGTAAGTGCCATTATCATCACTACATAGTACATAATTTCTATTAGTGCTATGTTAATACTTGGGAAGAACTATTTACTGACTCCATCTCAAGGGCTAGTGATTTTTGCCTAGGAACAGCTAATCCAATTGAAAACTATCACCTCCCAAAATTGGAAACAGAAAGATATCTAATTCTTAAGTTTTAGGCGATCCCTTGTGAACCTGGAGTAAACAGGTATGACAAAACTCAGCAAATACAACCTCAAGAGGGTGGCAAAAGGATGACTTTTATCTGGATGGATTCCAAAACAGAATCTTTTTTGTACTTCACCAAGTCATTGGTTTTCTTTGGAATGGCATCATGGGCTTAAATTAAAACTTACACAGAAGTCCTTTGTTAGCTTATGTTTAAGGCCGTTGTTTTACAGAAGTAACAATAGAGTGAAGAGAAGGTTTGAAAAAGAATTGGAAAGCTGGGAATCTGTTTTTGCCTCCAGCATGTATTAATGGGAAAATTTTGGCCTTTCTGTGCGTTCGTTTATTTCATCTATACAACTTCTGAGTGCTAATTATTCACTGTTGTATGTGGTGAGGTGCTGGGTATAAAAAAGGCAAGGTAGAGTCTAGCAGTGGGAAAGATAAAAAGTGAATTGATAATTACAATTCTGCAACGAGTGCACGGCATAGATTACAACAGATGACTTAACCTAGGAAGGAAGAGTACAGAAGAGACTTCTTATAGGACCCAGAGCACAACCTGGTTGGGTAGATTATGATGAGTACAGTGAAGATGAGGGGTGCAGGCAGAATAAGTTGCATAATAAGGCGTGGAGGCCAGAGACCTCCTCAGCAAATGTCGTAATTGCAAGAAATTCAGTCTAGCTAGAAACAGCAAGATAATACAAAGCAATACAGATGAGAATGGCAAGAACTGAAGAATTGAAGAGAAGCAATAAAGACTGTATTAGAAGAGAGAGATTAAAGATGGCGGCCGAGTAACAGCTTCCCTGCAACTGGGAACAGGGAGTCTGGGGAGACAAGACTCTGGGGATCTCTGGCCGGTGGGATCTGCCTATAATCATCCCTTTGAGGATACAGGGAGCCAGCAAGGGACTTCTGGACCGGAAGAGGAGGACAAAAACAGTGGAAAACCAGCAAGTGGCTGTGTGTGTTCGATCGACCTAATCCTGCCGGCAGCCACAAGTACAAGCAGCAGTGAGACTGCAAACTGGAAAGGCCTTACCTGTGAACTGTTTTCGGTGTTCTTGGGCTTGGCACTCAGTTGAACTGCTTCAGGGAGAACTTGAGCAGGAGTGTGGACAACTTTGGGCATTGTCTGGGGCCCCAGACTGAACCACTGAGCTAGGCGCAGGAAGCCATTGTGAAAGAACTACCCCGGCAAACTCTGCCCTCAGGGTCTCAGAGCAAGGATTGGGCGGGTCAAAGTAACCTACTGACTGAGCAGCCTAAAGGCAGGGGCTGAGCTGCCTTACAGCCTTAATCCTTAGGGGCAGAGTGAGACGGCTTTGGCACACTGGAGCCTTGGGCTGTTGCCCTGGGTAGAGTGCCGTGACGTCACGGCTCATAAAAACCTCAAACTCCTGGGCTTGGTGCCGCCCAGACCTTCATAAGAGCTGTGCAGTGACCCCCAACTGGTGACCCGCACCCACCAGGCCTACACATTCCCTGATCAGGAACTGTGGGAGCCACGTACCCTGCGTCCTCCCTCCTGTGTCCTCCCAGCTTCCACAATAGCCTGTTCATTTGGACAGGGACTCTGGTAGCTGTGTGCCCTTTGGAGCCCTCCCTGCCTCTGCGCAGAGCTCTTCTCCTGGCCAGAGAATGCTGGAGCCTTGGGCTCTCTGTGCCAAAGTCACTGGGTGCCTGGCACTCCCAGAACCGTGCGCACCACCCCCAGCCCTGTTGCTGGATCCAGGTGTGTCACAAACCAGAGCTGCTTCCACAACCAGAACTCCCTAGCTAGAGCAGCCCCAGAGGAACTACACAGGGTCACTCCCTACAAAGATCTAGTAACAATAGAGTGATCCTGCTGGGGTCTAATCTTGGAGAGACACCTCCCCAACTCTGAAGACAGCCAGAGGCAACAGTGAAAAACAATCATGAGGAGAAATCAACAGAAAAACTCTGGCAATATGAATAATCAGAGTAGATCAAGTTCCCGAAGGATCAATGGGGCAGAAACAGCACAAGACCCCATGCACAAACAAATAGCTGAAATGTCAGAAATTGAATTCAGGATCTGGATAGCAAATAAGATTGAAATAGAATTCCAAAAGTTATCTCAAGAATTCAACAGATTGTAAGACCAAATGACCAAAGATTTCGACACATTGAGACAAGAAGTTGCATCCCTCAAAGATCTGAGAAACACAGTAGAATCCCTCAGTAACAGAATGGAACAAACAGAAGAAAGGATTTCTGACATTGAAGACAAAGCTTTCGAATGTTCCCAAACCCTCAAAGAAGAAGAGAAATGGAGAGCAAAAACAGACCACTCTCTCAGAGAGCTCTCGGATAATTTGAAGAAAACCAATATTCGTCTTATAAGGATCCCCGAAAGTGACGAAGTGGCTTCACAAGACACAGAGTCTCTTCTCCATGAGATTATGAAGGAGAACTTTCCAGACATGTCAAGAGATTCCAAAATTCAGATAGCAGACAGTTTCAGACTCCAGCATGACTCAACCCAAATAAGACATCCCCAAGACACATCATAGTCAATTTCACTAAAGTTAATATGAAGGAGAAAATTCTGAAAGCTGCCAGACGAAAGAAAACCATTACCTACAAGGGGAAGAATATCAGAATAACTGCAGATCTCTCTGCTGAAACCTTTCAAGCTAGACAAGGATGGTCATTGACTTTTAATCTCCTAATACAAAATAACTTTCAACCTAGGATCCTGTACCCAGCTAAACTGAGCTTCATTTATGATGGAGAAATTAAATACTTCAACGACATTCACATGTTGAAGAAATTTGCCACAACTAAACCAGCTATCAAAGACATTCTTAGACCTATCCTCCATAAAGACCAGCGTAATTCTCCACCACAAAAGTAAACCCACCCAAAAAATTTTTTATCAAATTCCAACTTCCACAGTCGCAAAAGGATTAAAAATGTCCACTGGTCTCTCAAAAGGCTTATCAATACTGTCAATTAATGTGAATGGTTTAAATTGTCCTCTAAAGAGGCATAGGTTGGCGGACTGGATATAAAAACTCAAGCCAGATATCTGCTGCTTCCAAGAATCGCATCTTACATTAAAAAACAGATACAGACTCAAGGTGAAGGGATGGTCATCTATATTCCAGGCAAATGGAAAGCAGAAAAAAGCAGGCGTTGCAATCCTGTTCGCAGATGCCATAGGCTTTAAACCAACCAAAATAATTAGGATAAGGATGGACACTTCATATTAGTTAAAGGTAATACTCAATATGATGAGATCTCAATTATCAATATTTATGCACCCAACCACAATGCACCTCAATTTATAAGAGAAACTCTAACAGACATAAGCAACTTGATTTCCTCCACTTCTATAGTAGTTGGAGATTTTAACACCCCTTTAGCAGTCCTGGATAGATCCTCCAAAAAGAAGCTAAGCAAAGAAATTTTAGATTTAAATTTAACCATTCAACATCTGGACTTAACAGAAATCTACAGGACATTTCATTCCCCACAAAACTGAATAGGCATTCCTATCATCAGCCCACAGAACATACTTCAAAATCGACCACATCCTAGGCCACAAATCTAACCTCAGCAAATTTAAAAAAATAGAAATTATTCCTTGCATCTTCTCAGACCATCATGGAATAAAAGTTGATCTCAATAACAACAGGAACCTGCATACCCATACAAAAACATGGAAGCTAAACATCCTTATGCTGAAGGATACATGGATTATAAGGAGATTAAGAAGGAAATCATCATATTTTTGGAACAAAACAACAATCAAGACACAAATTACCAGAACCTCTGGGATACTGCAAAGGCAGTCCTAAGGGGGAAATTTATAGCACTGCAAGCCTTCATCAAGAAAACGGAAAGAGAGGAAGTCAATAACTTAATGGAACATCTCAAGCAACTGGAGAAAGAAGAACACTTCAACCCCAAACACAGCACAAGAAAAGAAATAACCAAAATCAGAGCAGAATTAAATGAAATTGAAAACAAAAGAATTATACAACAGATCAATAAATCCAAAAGCTGGTTTTTTTGAAAAGATCAATAAAATAGATGAACCTTTGGCCAACCTAACCAGGAAAAAAAGAGTAAAATCTCTAATTTCATCAATCAGAAATGGTAATGATGAAATAACAACAGACCCCTCAGAAATTCAAAAAATCCTTAACAAATACTACAAGAAACTCTACTCTCACAAACACGAAAATCTGAAAGAAATCGACCAATACCTGGAAGCACGCCACCTACCAAGACTTAGCCAGAACGAAGTGGAAATGTTGAACAGGCCTATATCAAGTTCTGAAATAGCATCAACTATACAAAAATCTCCCTATAAAGAAAAGCCCAGGACCAGATGGCTTTACGTCAGAATTCTACCAAACATTTAAAGAAGAACTAGTACCTATACTACTAAACCTCTTCCAAAGTATAGAAAAAGAAGAATATTAACCAGCACATTCTACGAAGCAAACATCACCTTGATCCCCAAACTAGGGAAAGACTCAACAAGAAAAGAAAATTATAGACCAATATCACTAATGAATATAAATGCTAAAATACTCAATAAGATCCTAACAAACAGAATTCAGCAACACATCAAAAAAATTATACACCATGACCAAGTCAGATTTATCCCAGGGTCTCCAGGCTGGTTCAATATACGTAAATCTATAAATGTAATTCAACACATAAACAAATTTAAAAATAAAGACCATATGATTCTTTCAATTGATGCAGAAAAAGCTTTTGATAATATCCAGCATCCCTTCATGATCAGAGCACTTAAGAAAATTGGTATAGAAGGGACATTTCTTAAACTAATAGAGGCCATCTACAGCAAAACCACAGCCAATATCGTATTGAATGGAGTTAAATTGAAATCCTTTCCACTTAGATCAGGAAACAGGCAAGGTTGCCCATTGTCTCCATTGCTCTTTAATATTGTAATGGAAGTTTTAGCTATTGCAATTAGGGAAGAAAGGCGATCAAGTGTATCTACATAGGGTAAGAAGAGATCAAACTTTCACTCTTCGCAGATGATATGATCGTATATCTGGAAAACACTAGGGATTCTACTACAAAACTTTTAGAAGCGATCAAGGAATATAGCAATGTCTCAGGCTACAAAATCAATACCCATAAATCTGTAGCCTTTATATATACCAACAATAACCAAGCCGAACAAATAGTCAAGGACTCTATTCCTTTCACAGTAGTGCCAAAGAAGATGAAATAGTTGGGAGTATACCTAACAAAGGATATGAAAGATCTCTACAAAGAGAACTATGAAACGCTAAGAAAAGAAATAGCCGAAGAGTTAACAGATGGAAAAACATACCATGCTCATGGCTGGGAAGAATCAACATTGTTAAAATGTCCATACTGCCCAAAGCAATATATAATTTCAATGCAATTCCTATTAAAGCTCCATTGTCATACTTTAAAGATCTCGAAAAAATAATACTTCGTTTTGTATGGAATCAGAAAAAACGTCGAATAGTCAAAACATTACTGAGCAATAAAAGCAAAGCAGGAGGAATCATGCTACCAGACCTGAGACTGTACTATAAATCCATAGTGATCAAAACAGCATGGTACTGGCACAAAAGCAGAGAAGTAGATGTCTGGAACACAATAGAGAACCAAGAGATGGATCCAGCTACTTACCATTATTTGATCTTTGACAAGCCAATTAAAAACATTCAGTGGGGAAAAGATTCCCTATCTAACAAATGGTGCTGGGTAAACTGGCTGGCAACCTGTAGAAGATTGAACCTGGACCCACACCTTTCACCATTAACCAAGATAGACTCTCACTGGATAAAAGATTTAAACTTAAGACATGAAACTATAAAAATACTTGAAGAAAGTGCAGGGAAAACTCTTGAAGGAATCGGCCTGGGTGAATATTTTATGAGGAGAACCCCCCAGGCAATTGAAGCAGTATCAAAAATACACTACTTGGACCTGATCAAACTAAAAAGCTTCTGCACAGCCAAGAACATAGTACGTAAAGCAAGCAGACAGCCCTCAGAATGGGAGAAAATATTAGCAGGTTATACTTCTGATAAAGGTCTAATAACCAGAATCCACAGAGAACTCAAACGTATTAACAAGAAAAGAACACATGACCCCATCTCAGTGTGGGCAAGGGACTTGAAGAGAAACTTCTCTAAAGAAGACCAACGCAAGATCTACAAACACATGAAAAAAAGCTCATCATCCTTAATCATCAGAGAAATGCAAATCAAAACTACTCTGAGATATCACCTAACCCCAGTAAGAGTAGCCCACATAACAAAATCCCAAAACCAGAAATGTTGGCGTGGATGTGGAGGAAAGGGCACACTTCTACACTGCTGGTGGGAATGCCCACTAATATTTTCCTTCTGGAAGGATGTTTGGAGAATACTTAGAGACCTAAAAATAGACCTGTCATTCGATCCTATAATTCCTTTACTAGGTTTATACCCAGAAGACCAAAAGTCACAATATAACAAAGACATCTGTACCAGAATGTTTATTGCAGCCCAATTCATAATTGCTAAGTCATGGAAGAAGCCCAAGTGCACATCGACCCACGAATGGACTAGCAAATTGTGGTACATGTATACCATGGAATACTATGCAGGCTTAAAGAAAGATGGAGACTTTACCTCTTTTTGTTTACATGGATGGAGCTGGAACATATTCTTCTTAGCAAAGTATCTCAGGAATGGAAGAAAAGTATCCAATGTCCTCAGCCCTACTATGAAGCTAAATTATAGCTTTCACATGAAGACTATAACCCAACTATAGCACAAGACTATGGGGAAAGGGCCAAGGAAGGGGAAGGGAGGGGGGAGGTTTTGGGGGAGGGAGGGTAATTGGTGGGGCCACATCTATGGTGCATCTTAGAATGGGTACAGGCGATTGCACTAATGTACCCAGCTATGATTTAACAATAAAAAAAAAAGACTGTATTAGAAGTGTTTTGTGTTCCCTGCTATAGGTAATAGGGGTCTCTGTCTCTTTCCGTGTGTGTGTGTATGTCTGTGTATATATGTGTATGTATATATTTATATATAAAAATAAATCTCGTATAAGACATGTATTATGTGTAGGACATATTTTTATATACATATATAAATCAGGCATAGGGTATAGACAGATTAGCATTTTCAAAGATCAGTCTGTGGTGTGATTAGCTTGGCAAGTGAATCAAATCAAGAAAAACTATTAGGATGTTGTTGTGGGAGGAGGTAAGTAATGATGAGAGGCTGAACTAAGGTATTAGCAGTGGGGATGGAGGTTTGAGAGCTGTTAAGGAGGCATATTCAACAGGAATTGAAATATTCAATGAGAGAGAAGGGTAGGAATCAGAGTGGTTTTGAGAGTCTTGGTTTAGGCAATGTCATTCCTTCAGATAAAGAGCTATAGAAACTAGGCAGGAGAGCTTTGCAATGGGTGGATGTGAGGGACCTAGAAGATGTGCAAGTCAAGATGTCCAGTGAGTGGGATGGATATCAGGAACTCAGAAGACAGACATAGGCTGGAGCTACCAAATTAGGTAGAAACAGAAGTTAATGGAAGTTATTTAGTGGTGACATTGCCCTTAGGAAGTAAAGTAAAAACATAAAGCTAAAGATAAAACTCAGGAGAATAGCAACATTTTAGATGAAGACAGAAGAGCCAGCCAACAATTACTAGTGACTGTGAACAGACATATGAATATAATCAGAGGGAAATGTCCCAGGAGATGAGAGAGGGGAAAGTTTTATGATGTGATAATGGTCATTGGTGCTAGATGATGAGGAATTCCAATAAGCTAGGGTTGAGAAAGGTCCAATGGATGAGGTCATCTTTTGTCTCCCTAACAAACTGTAATGAATTCAAAAGAGATCATGATGGGAAAAGACTTAGTTAAATAGTAAATACATCTGCAATTTATTATTGTTTCTTTTCTGCTGGCCTAGCTGCAAGTTGCTTTATCAGAGGACTTAAGAGGTTTAAGAGAAACTCTGCTTTTATATTCATCTATTTTCATGTTTCCTTGATGTATTAATGAGTAAATCAAACCAAAAGAGTTAAATTATTTATCATGGTCACAAAGGAATAATGTTAGTTATCACAACATCTAGTTTCAAGTCTTATCATCAGACTCATTCAGACTAAAACACAAGTTTTTCTTTCTTTGAATAGTATTCCTGAAATGTCATTAATAAACTCGTTTTTAAAATCTGTTTAAAGTATAGTAAAGTAGGTTGTTAGTGAAAGCTTTCTCCTCTGTTTCTTTGTTCTGGATTTGACTTGTTTAAAGAATGAGGTCTATCTAAATTCTTAAGACAATCTCTCAAGGCCCTTATAAATCACACTGCTATTTCCTTCTGTTATCTTATGTCAGAAATCTCATGTTTGTGGGTATTTGACAGGCAGAACAGCTAAAAGAAAAAATGGAAAATGGTGGCGCCTGGCTCAGTAAGTAGGTGTCAACCCCGTATACCGAGGGTGGCATGTTTGAACCCAGCCCTGGCCAGACTACAACAACAACAACAAAATGTAAAGAGTATGGATTGGGAACCAGAATAAAAATCAAAACAATAACAGCCACCTTCTTGAGTTTTTGTAGTAGGTCAGGTTCTTTACATATTATTACCTCCTTTATTTTGTTTCAACATTTTTATCCGCATTTTATAGATAAGAAAGTTGAGACTCAGAGTGTTGATGTGACTTAGGTTATAGAAAAGGCTCTGGCTAAGAAGGTTTTCTAGGATACAAACCGATATCTCTGTTATGTATTGATTTTGCCAATGTCGGGGGAAGAGAGGATCAAACTCAGGATATTTCCCTTCATCCTTGTGAGTCATGCAGTGAAAAAGGGACAATGGGGATTTTAAGTGAACAGAGGACAACACATCAGGCAACAAAGATGAAAATACTGTCTGGAGAGGGGGCTGACTTCACTAAGTGGGAAGTTCTCTGCCCAGGCAGGGGTCGTGAGCAGGGCCTCAGCCAATTCAGTCAGGGAAATGTATCCTGTTTGAAAAACCCTTCAAGCAGTAGGAAATCAAGATCATTGGTTTAAACAGAACAGCTCCATGGGAACAGTTTTATAAGGACATTTTAAATATGATCCAAAGACTGTCAAGCCACAGTCCCCCATGAACACAGAGAATGAGCTAAGCTTATTTGCCTCATCTATAAAAAAGAAGTTAAACCGGGGTGGCGCCTGTGGCTCAGTGAGTAGGGCGCCGGCCCCATATACCGAGGGTGGTGGGTTCAAGCCCAGCCCCGGCCAAACTGCAACAAAAAAAATAGCCGGGCGTTGTGGTGGGCACCTGTAGTCCCAGCTACTCGGGAGGCTGAGGCAAGAGAATCGCTTAAGCCCAGGAGTTGGAGGTTGCTGTGAGCCGTGTGAGGCCACGGCACTCTACCGAGGGCGATAAAGTGAGACTGTGCCTCTACCAAAAAAAAAAAAAAAAAAAAAAGAAGTTAAACCTATGGCTTTTGTTTGAGCACTTTGTCCCAGTGTCTGGGACATGATGACCGCTTCATATATACTTGGTTATTATTTTAAAGATCTATAATTGTCAGGCATACTGGATGTCAGGCTAGCCCTTACCCTGCACCCCTCCAAACCAAGAAGTCAATTACAAGAGTCCAGTGGGAGTGTGAGAAGTCTGCACCTAATATACACAGCCAAACACTGAGACCTGCGACAAAAAGAGGATAAAAATTCCTGTTAATTCCCAGGGTGCTTCTGATGGATTTAATGAGATAATACAAGCATTCTGTAAACTGCAAATGTAAAGGAATATCATTACTTTTATCACTATCACTGCTTATGGCTACTTTTAGAATACTCAGGAAAATACATATTCTCATTAAAACACTTTCATAAATAATTTAGATCAATTTTCTTAATCATTTTATTCTGAAGAACTTATACCAACAGGAAAAAAGGGTGGAGGAATTTATGCTTAGGTTAAATGACAGATAAGTTAACTACATATATATACATATATATGTGTGTGTGTGTGTGTGTATATATATATATATATTTTTTTTTTTTTTTGTAGAGACAGTCTCACTTTATCGCCCTTGGTAGAGTGCCGTGGCATCACACAGCTCACAGCAACCTCCAGTTTCTGGGCTTAGGCGATTCTCTTGCCTCAGCTTCCCAAGTAGCTGGGACTATAGGCACCCGCCACAACACCTGACTATTTTTTGTTGTTGTTACAGTTTGGCTGGGACTGGATTTGAACCTGTCACCCTTGGTATATGGGGCCGGCACCCTACTCACTGAGCCACAGGCACCGCCCAAGTTAACTATATTTAAATAAACATTTATTGTTTTTGCTTTTTAAAATAAATTATTCAATTATTTAACTCAAGTAAATTATATCAATAAATATTTATTAAATCAAGATACCACGTAGGAGGCCACAAGAGAATATATTAAATGCATTGGAATTTGAAAATGAAAAAATCTGATCTGAATTCCACCTCCTCTCCTTAAACTCCCTTCTCCAGCAAAGATTATCCAGCTCTGTTAAAAGATGACCTTGAACACTTTATGTAACTTTCTGAGCCTCCTTTTCCTCATTAAAAGAGATTGCACCACCCACTGTGCTTACAGGAAATTTGTGAGGATTCAATTAAATAAGAACTATGCAAAAATAAGAACAGTTATTTGGCAGAAGAGATGGATTCATGTTGCATTAATACCCCATAATGATGGCTTATTATATATAGTGAGGAACATTACTAATGAGTGGACAGAGGTTGTTTGTAGCATTCTCTCTGTAAGAAATTCTAAGTGGAAAGCTGATTGTAGTCAGAGGGATGTTGGAGATCAGTATGGGATCAGAGGTGGATTTTAATTAACTATCAACATCGTCTGATATGTTGATCTTAATATATTCCTATTTCTTGTTTATCTTTTGTTGATATCAAGAACTCATTTTAAAAATCAAATTTGTAAGATATTTATGTAATAATATGAAGAAATTATAATATAATTCTAAGTAAATAAAAGAAGGCAGAACTCTTGTCATTTTCTTTACATATTTACAAAGCTACAAAGTGTATGCACTAAAATGTCAATTCTTCCTTTAGAATGGTGAAATTATAAGTAAGTTATCTTTTTGTCTTTGTATTTTTCTATTGCTGCCAAATTTTACATAATAAACACATTTTAAGGTTAAAAAACTTATTTAAAATAAGGAATCCTAGAACTTTCACTTCAACTTATTGTAAAATATTCTTTCACATTTTTGTTTAACATTTGGGAAGCACGGATCCTTTGAGATCAGCTATTATGGTCAAGTTCCTAGGGGATATGTGTGTGGTAAATAGAAATTGGCACATGTGAGAAGTTTAGAGAGAGGTGGGATGACCAGGAGTGTGAGTCAGTACAGGAAACATTGCCTCACCATCTGTACAACTCTACCACTTTAAAAAAGAGAACTGGAAATTGACAGAAAGTCTCAAGGGTAGACAGCAGGATCAAATCTCTTATTTTTCTGGGTCAGAGATAAGACCCAGGAGTTTCTAAGAAAACAGTAAGATGATACAGACAGGTAGCAGGCCTATCTTACCATGCTCAAGGCAATTGAGCTCAGAACCCCAGAAAGCTACCTGTGTACTGAGAGTGTGAGTCATTCAAAATCAGAAGACCGTTAGAAACTTTAGTACCGTAATCAACAACCAGAGGAATGCCTTTTACCATGTATGACAGTCACTATGCAACTTCGTGCTGGGATGGGGAGGCAGCTCATTTTTTAGAGAGGCAACTCAGTTTTGTTTGTTTTTGTTTGTTCAAGTGGGATGGGTCTTTTGGTTATATAAAGCAGTCCTTTCTTATTTTGAACCAATTCTTACAAAGAATTCCATTGTCTCTTCTGGATGATAACCATTCACATTCTTAATGCCCCTTAATTACATCAAGGACTTGAACCTGACTCTTTTAATTTTAAAACACTACCCTTGTCACTTTAGAACATCATTAGTACTTTCTGGTTCATTGGCATTATTCTACCAGATTAATGTTTCATGTGCCCTCTAGTTCTTTAATAGCTCTTATGATTTGAAAATGGTATGCTCATTTACTCCTGTTTCCCAACTGATTTGTTAGTCTAATGCAATTAATATGCCTTATATGTTTGTTTGCTTTTAGGGATACAAAGTATGCCATCGCGTTATTAGAATCAATTTATGACTAATCAGCTGGATGTTTTATGTGATTTATCCCTTCAAACTGACCACAAAAGAGCAATTCCAAAATAGTGATTATAGTTCCCAACAGAAATTGGATTCAGGTCTCAGGCATCTCTGTGTCATAGACACGTAAATGCTAAAATTATCACGAATGCAAAAGATGTAGCTAGAAATATCTTAGTACTGAGTTCATCAGCATAGGAAGTATAACCACATCCTTGGCATAAATACAACTCAAAGACACTATAGCACTTTTTATTTCTTGAAGCAAAGTCTATTTACTACTGAAGCTGTTCTGATGAATAACAAAACCTCTTCTATAGAATAGACCAACAATACAATGCATCATGTTATAAAAGCATGAAAGTCAAAAACCTTTATTTCTAGAAACATAAACTTATAAAGCCTGAGGAAAAATCAATCTAATCAAGGTAACTTTATTGAAAAGATAGATAATTCTCAGTAAACAGTCATTTTATTATTTTCTTTTATTTCAACATCACCTTTTGCTAAAAGGTAGAGACCTTTTATTTATAGTAAGCATTCAGAGTCCTGGTGTTATATGTCAATGGGTACATTTGAATGGAGAATAGAAGAAAGTTTGCCCCTTGATACCAGATAACTACTATGTATGTATGGTTCAGTTTTAAAGAAGCATAATTAGCTTTACAATAGTGTGCAAAAGTAGTATGACAAAATGGAAAAATAAGCTTTTAATATGAATGGATTTGGATTGAATTTGTGCTTTAGTCTAGCTTTACTGATTTTGCGAACTTTTGAGTCTCAAGTTTATCTGTAAAATAATGTCAAAACCTTCTCATGTAATTGTCATGATCAAATGAAGTACTGTATAAAAGCATGTATGAGAGCCTGGAAGATATGCGTGTCAGGCATGTTAATTTTCTTATTTCAAACTCTATAACTATAACTAACCCTAGACAAGCTTTCCCTTCACCATTCTCTTGCAGGCATACAGTTAACAAAACTAGAGATACAGGAAGGTAGTCCTTTAAAGCGAAACTCAAATGGAAGTATCTGTCTTTTCAAACACAACTGTTATATCAGCATGTTTTGTTTTTACATATCATTTGGGCTTGGCTCCTGTAGCTCAGCAGCTAGTGTGCCAGCCACATACACCAGAGCTGGTGGGTTCAAACCCAGCCCGGGCCTGCCAAACAACAATGAAAACTCCAACCAAAAAATAGCCAGGTATCGTGGCAGGCACCTGCAGTCCCAGCTACTTGGGAGGCTGAGGCAAGAGAATCTCTTAAGCCCGAGAGCTTGAGGTTCCTGTGAGCTGTGACGCCACAGCACTCTACCCAGGGTGACATAGTGAGACTCTGTCTCAAAAACAAACAAACAAACAAAAAAAAAAAACAACAAAAAGGAATAAATAAATAAATAAAATGAAGATCATTTGGGCATACTTCAGTCAATTGCAACTTTCTTTCTAGATCTTATAGCACTGTTTAAAGAATATTCTTTTTTTTTTTTTTGCAGTTTTGGCTGGGGCGGGCTCGAACCTGTCACCCTGGTATATGGGGCCAGCGCTCTACTCATTGAGCCACAGGCACTGCCCCATTTAAAGAATATTCTTATATGTGTAAGCACTAAACTTAATCTAAGTATATTTGATAAATAAAACTACGAAAGTATAAATATTGCCTATAAGATAATATCTTAAGGTGGGAAACAAAAGCATAACCAGTCTCTAATTTTTTCATGCTTTTAATAATAATAAGAGTTAAGTTTTTTTTAAAAATTCAAAGTATTAAGGGAATACAAATGTTTTTGTATATTTGTACATAGATACCTTTTACAATGCTTAAGTCAAGGCTTTTAGAATACCCATCACCAGAATGGTATTCACTGTACTTGAAAGATAAGTTTGTACTCCTTACTCCTTAATATCCCCCCTCTTCTTGATTTCCAATGACCTTTACGTCTCTTTGTGCCTATGCATACCCATGATTTAGCTTTCAATTATTAGAGAGTACATGTGGTGTTTGTTTTTCCATTCCTGAGATAATTCATAAAGGATAGTGATCTCTAGGTTCATCCAAATTGCTGCAAAAGACATTATTTCATTCATTATTATGGCTGAGTAGCCATAATGGTGTGTGTGTGTATATATATATATGGTATATTTATATATACAAACATATCATGTTTTGTTAATTCACTCATAAATTGGTGGCCCTTAAGTTGATTCCACATCTTTGCAATTGTGAATTGTGCTGCAAATAAACATTCGTGTGCAAGCATCTTTTTAAAATAAAAATATCTTCTTTTCATTTAGGTAGATACTCAGCAGTAGGATTGCTGGGTTAAATAATATGTCTACATTTATTTCTTTGAGTAATCTTCATACTATTTCTCCATTCTCAGATTTTTTTAGACTTCTAAAATTTTTATTTGCCACAATCTGATAGTTTTTTGAGTCACTTTTGTAAGAGCCTATATATGTATATTCAATATATATATATTCAAATCAAACATATATATGTGCCTATTCTTATGTAACTTGACCATCTGGAATACAATTGTAGTACTGTTTTTAATGTTCTTTTACATATATATATATTGATATACATGAATATATATGTATTCATGTATATATACATGAATAAGTTTGATTTGAATATATATGTATATATATGTGTTTGAATATATGTATATATAAATCAAACTTCTAAATATAAAACTACAATGTCTAAAATGAAAGAATATACTTAATAGGATGAATGGCAGATTAAACACTGCAGAAAAGACTAATAAATATGAATGTATAGCAATAGAAACTATTCAAAGGAAACAGTGGAAAAAGAATATTTTAAAAATGTCAAAACTATCACTGAGATATGGAACAACTTCAAGTAATAATATATGTGCAACAGGGTGGTGCCTGTGGCTCAATGAGTAGGGTGCTGGCCCCATATACTGAGGGTGGCGGTTCAAACCCTACCCCTGCTGAACAGCAACAAAAAAAATAGCTGGGCGTTGTGGTGGGTGCAAGTAGTCCCAGCTACTGGGGAGACTGAGGCAAGAGAATCACCTAAGCCCAGGAACTGGAGGTTGCTGTGAGCTGTGTGATGTCACTGCACTCTATGGAGGGCAATACAGCAATAGTCTGTCTCTCCAAAAAAAAAAAAAATCTATATATATATATGTAGATAGATGTGCAAGGAGTTCCTGAAGAAGAGGAGAGAAGGAAAGAAAGAAAAACGATTTGAAAGAATCATGGCCAATAATTTTCAAAATTTTATTGAAAAATATGAATGCTTTGTTCTAAGAATCTCAATACCACATTAGCACAGGAAACATAAATAGAAAATACAAGACATATCATAATCAAATAACTTAAAACCAGTAAAAAAATCTTTAATTATGCCAAGAAAAAGAAAGACACATTATATAGAGTGAACCAAAAATATAAGTGTGGCAATAGAATTTTCATTAGAGGGCAGCGCCTATGGCTTAAGGAGTAGGGTGCTGGTCCCATATGCCAGAGGTGGCAGGTTCAAACCTAGCCCCAGCCAAAAACCAAAAAAAAAAAAAAAAAAAAGAATTTTCATTAGAAACTGGATAGGTAGGCGGCGCCTGTGGCTCAGTGGATAGGGCACTAGCCCCATATACTGAGGGTGATAGGTTCAAACACGCCCCCGCCGAACTGCAACAAAAAAATAGCTGGGTGTTGTGGCGGGCATCTGTAGTCCCAGCTACTCGGGAGGCTAAGGCAGGAGAATCGCCTAAGCTCAGGAGTTGGAGGTTGCTGTGAGCAGTGTGACACCACGGCACTCTACCAAGGGTGATAAAGTAAGACTCTGTCTCTACAAAAGATTTTTTTTAAAAAAAGAAAGAAACTGGATAGGTAAGAAAATAGTAGAGCAACATCATCAGAGCACAATTAAGAAAGAGTCGACTTAAATTTCTATACCCCAGGAAATATCTTTCAAAAATAAAGGCAAAGTAAAGACTTTTTCAAACATATGAAAGCTGAAAGAATTCATTAGCAATAGATGTGCACTGTAAGAAGCAGTGAAGGAAGTACTGCAGGAAGTACTCTAGGAAGGAAGTACTCATAGCAAAATTAAAGAAGTACTCCAGGAAGAAGGAAGATGACCCCTCATTGAAGTCTGCCTCTATGCCAAGAAGTGCACTGGGAATGGTAACTATGTGGATAAATACATAAGTTTTTTTCTTATTACTTAAACCTTTCAAAAAAAATAATTACCTAAGCCAAAATATAACAATGTATCATGGAGATTATTTTATATACTATTTATTTACATACAAACATAAATACATACATGACCATATAGAAAATGTATGACAATACCACAAAAGCTAGAAGGTAGAAAACTATACTTGGTAAGGCTCTAATGTTGTACATAAGTTTTGTAATATTACTCAATAGTAGTGTTGGACTGGGGTAAGTTAAAGATGTACACTATAGACTCTAAAGTGACCAGTAATAGAACAACAAAATGATTACAGTTAATAAGTCAACAGAGGAGAGAGAATGGTGATAATCATTGCCCAATAAACACCCTAAAAATATTCAAAAAGAGAAAAAAGAGAGCAAAGAACATGATGAGACTTAAACCTAAGCATATCAACAATCACATCAACTATAAAAATTCTAAGCACCTCAATTAAAAGGGAGAGATCGTTTGAGTGGTTAAAAAAAGGAAGATCCAGCTACATATTATTTATAAGAAATATACTGTAAATTTAAATAACTAGGCTAAAATTAAGAGGATGGAAAAAATATATATCATATTAATACTAGTTAACAGAGAGCTGAAATGGCTGTATTAATATAAGAAAAAGTAGATATCAGAGCAAGCAATGTTACCAGCAACGAAGAAGGTGATTTCATAATGATGAAAGCACAAATTCATTGAGGATACAACAACTCCAATCTTTATGCATGTAATGACAAAGCTTCAAAATACATGACACAAAAACTTAAATATCACTACCAACTTCACTAACATTTATAGAATACTTTACCTGTAAACAGAACTACACATTCTTTTCAAGTGCATCTGAAACAGTAGCCAAGAAAGATTATATTCTGGATCATAAGGCAAATCTTAAGGATCCAAGTCACATAAAGAACGACCTTGGATCACACAAGCAGTTAGTGGTAGAACTGAGCATTCATGGAGGCCTACCTGCTACCAGAAGCTCTGCTTCCCTCCCTGCTGCCTCCTGTGTATTTGTATTTTTCTATGGACTGTATGGCTCTGGGCTTTTTTCCTTCCTCAACTATAACAGCTGTTGGGTAGGGAAGATTTTAGATATGATCCAATTTATAAAGAAAGTAATTTGTAAAATTACTTCACTAATAATGCATTATACTTGGTGATATATTTGTCTGCTCAGCCCCACTACCCACTCCTAGCCCAACTTTTGACACTAAAATCCCCACTGGAATTGCTGTGCTTTTACACAAACCCACACCCTGGTTTCTATGAGACAGTACCTAATCCAGGCAAAGGGAACAGAGAACCTTCCTCCCTCCCTCCCTTCCTCCCTCCCTCCTTTCCTCTCTTTCTCTCCTACTCCCTACTCCCTTTTCTCTCATCCTCCTTTCTTTCATTTTGGGATTAGAGTGATCAGCCAGCAACATTTCTCTCATGGCAGAAAGTTCAAGAGGTACAAGTCTTTGATAGACAAATTTCCTAATTTATGAAGAAACCCATCCATAGTCAGAGAAATCAAATCCCCAACTGAAAAGAAGCAGAATTGAGAGGCTAACAACACTCCTATGATGGGCTGGTGTTGCCGACACACAGTTCTGAGCCTGCCCTTCCGTCCATACTGTGAGACATTTTGCTCCCATTCTGCTTAAGCTTGAACTTTTTCTTTTTTAAATCACTTGTGAACAAAAGGACATAAAAGAATGTATTACGACTGTCTAGTTGGGAACTGCTGCCTTCAAGAGAAGTTTCCTTCTGCAGTTGGAAAGGCTCAGATTAGACAAAAAGAACACAGAACAACACTGTTAATAGAGAGCTTAATAATGACTCTCTGTAAGCACAATGGTCTGTTTTAAGATGAGGAATCAGCCCCCAAACAAATGGTAAGAGGAAATGACATTATTTCAGTTTAAAAAAATACATCAGTTCAAGAAGACACAAAAGCTACTATAAATTTGAATTAATGTGTTCATTTATCAGATAATTTTGACTTGGTTTATCACAGGTGAAAGTAGGTATGATTCTAGAGAAAAAGCTTTTCGTTTTCCTTCTCAAGCCTTGTGCTTGTTTTAAATAGAAATTTAAAAGGCCCTACGTGGAAGTTTTGAAATTACATAAAGTTGAATCTGGTTTAGGTCTCAAGGTAAATTGTAAGACTCTTGTCAGTCAGAGGCAAAGGAGCTTCAAGGAAATAGCAATAGTTTATTGGTTGCATCCTGGCCATACTGATACCACAAAAAAAACTCTAAGAAAACAAAACCTAAAACTGCACTTCTGGAGTATTACCTATGAGGCTCCCATATTTCCTTCTGCTTTTCATTTTGATGTTTTTGGATTTAGAATTCTAACTTTGGACTCTTCACCTGGCAATCACAGGTAGGGACAGCTACCACCTGGTAACTGTTTTGGCCCAAGACTGTCCTGGACAAAGTTATCAGCATATTACCAGTAGACATCAGACTTTTATGATCCAAGAAGGAGAATTCACCATTCAAAAGAGAAACATTTCAAGTCAAATCTGTGTATACTTACCAAATGCCAACCATGTCCAGGCATGATGCTTGGTATGGGGATACAATAATAAATTAAGCTACTGTCATGGCCCTCACAGGGAAAGTAGGGATGTTCACAGCTCATCAGAGAAATCATAGGCTGGTTCATAGTCACCACTGCTCAGCCCTGTATGGTCCACCCCACTCTCCAGCAATATAATCAATAGATTGGCTGTATTTGTTGGGTTATATGTCTGTTGTAGAACTTAGTAAATAAGATTCTGAATAATGATTGTTCTTCAAGGGAAGATTAGGGAAGTAGTGACAGAAAGAAGCACATCACTATTCTTCAGTGCCAAGTATACTACTATAAGCTTTGCTTATACTATACAGCTATACAGAGAGAATGTATAAAAATACCTAGCTCAGAGTTTGGCACAGACATGCACTATCATTATTGTTAAATATAATAATTCATCAAGAAAGGTACTTATTATTTCCATTTAACAGGGGAAGAAGTGAAGGTTCAAAGAGACAAAGTGACTTACGTAAGTCTCATAGATAAAGCATGCAAGAGTAGAGCACCAACTCAGGGGTGTCCAGCTCTAAAGCTTTTGCTTTTTTCACGCCAAAGCAGTTGGATTAGAAAATAGTGCAAAAGCTAATTTGCATGATCTCTCATTTGAGAGTTTCATTTTAGCAAAGGTGCACTGATTAAATAAGGAAGAAATACTCCATTCTGTTCAATTACCATTTGTTGAGTCTCTATTTGCATAAGACAATAAATATCCTTGGAATGCTAACTATTCAAAGGGAGAAAGTCAGAAATTACCTCTTTAACCTTTACCCATGTCTGACTGAGCATCTACTCCAAAAAGGCCTGGTCTGCCTGCAGGTATTATCAAAATCATGCATTCAGCCAGGGCAAGTCTGAGCACTGCCATTCACTGTACCATCAGTTGAATCCATCATTAAGGATGGTGTGGCACAGTGGGGAAACACCAGCTGTGATTCTGGGGAATGGATTCTGGATCTGCCTCTGCCTCTTACTCTATGGGGCCTGGCATTTCTTCTTCAACCTTTCTGATGCTCAGTTTCTTTATCTATAAAACGAAATGTTGGGAGTGGTTTATCTCTAAGGTAATTTGCAGCTGTAAAATGCCATAGCTCCCTTTTACATTAAAAAATAGTCTTAAATGAGTCAACTGATAAGATTTATTGTAGAGATTTCAAAGACAAATCTCATTTTTTTTATAAACAGTAAGTTTCTTAAGAGCAAGAAACTAATCCTTTTGGAGCACGTAGCAAAATATCTATCATTTAATTGGTGTTCAGTTGATAAGTTTCCTGAATAATGAAAGAACACTTCATGTACAGAAAGAAAACAGGTAAGATTTTAAATGCACAATTCAACAGAAATGTGTGTATAATGTCTCAGATGTTTTGATCCATCTATTTCTTAATCTAGTGCAAGAATAACAGAATTCTGGCTAGCTGGTCAGGTTCCACTGAACCTTAAAAAAAAAATCTGTATTTCTTTTTCTATAATTAACTCAGTGGAAATGTTTTTAGTAAAAAGTCAGGCTTATTTTTCTGATACATATTAAATTCCTAGAACATTTGTGAAGGATAACATCAAGCCATTTGTATGGGATTCTGAGAAACATAAAACACAAAATAAATTAGGTCTCTGCTCCCTATCACAAACTCCGTACTCCGAGTCACTTGCCAAAGTGTCAGAACCACACTGAATAAACAAGGGTCTATGATGGAAGAGACCATCTATTCATTATTTTTTTATGCCTAGCACCTAATGCAGTGAAGCATTTGTTGTGTCAGTGAATCTACGAAAGGATATGTAATTATAAATCAGAGTTTATACTGCTTCCAGAATAAATGTTTTATGATATATACATAAAGGGGTTGATAGCTGAGTTCTATGTAACAACACTGCTAACATAGGTGAAGGTTCACGCCAAACCTAATGAATTCAACCAGAAAAATCTAAACTGTAAAGCAATAGCGTAAGGCCCAGTTAAGAACTCTGAGAATGCAGTTACCGAAATTGGCTACAGATTAGATTATATACTGGAAGATTACTTGGTCAAAGAGGAATCATCCAACGGGAATAATGGTCTCAGTAAAATGAGGATTACATGATAAATATCACAGCAAATACTTAAATCTTGGTTGCAAATGGCAGCAAAAGTTAGAGATAAGGGGAACTCTAAAGATAGAAGATTTCTGAGGAATATGGTACATGGAGATGGAACTGCAGGATGGGGCGGTCCTCAATCTGAGCCACTCAGAGAATATGTTCTGTATTGGACTAACCATTGATGAAAAGTAGAAAGTTTGAGAAATGGAGGGATGGAGGGCAGGTTACAGTGTCAAAATCAGTAATTTTGAAATCATTAAGTTAAAGTCATTTGTTCCCTTATTTGGTCAACTTTATACAGACACTGTGCACAGAACTGGGCATTGTAAAAAATAAAACAGGATTCTTGCCTTCAAACGGTTTATAGTAAAATGGCCCCTCCACTTCTTATGACTGAACAATAAGCACATGGTGTAACTGTTTCTAAGCTTCAAATTTTTCACTTATAAAGTGAAGAAAACATTACCTGACCTCAGCAGGATTTAGAGATAAAATGTTAATATTACTGTGAAGGTAATATTTAATGTTACATGGAAATAATAGGATCTTTCACTAACACTGTGATAATAGTAGTAATAAAAAATTAAGTAAGAATTTAAAATTATAATGTAAATATTGAAACAAGTTTTAAAAATAGGTATTAAGAAAGGTTTCTTAACAAGATGGGAACGTTGACATGGGTTGTAACTAATAACCAGTGACCCAGGCCAGAGGATGTACCCTCACAACAACCCCAAACCCTCTCTTCTACTTTTGACCTATTTACAAAAAGATAACTTTTTTTAGCATAAGTCTATAGTTGCCATTAGAAGCAGCCACATGCTTGTGCTTTTTTGTAATTTTTCTCTATATATATCTCAGATGGTGTAGTATGACATAGCTTCTATTAATTCATTTTTTATGTTTTTTTGAGACAGAGTTTCACTTTAGTCGCCCTGGGGAGAGTGCCATGGCATCATAGCTCACAACAACCTCAAACTCTCAGGCTCCAGCAATCCTCTTGCCTCAGCCTCTGGAGTAGCTGGGACTACAAGCACCCACAACACCTGGCTATTTTTAGAGGCAGGGTATCACTCTTGCTCAGGCTGGTCTTGAACTCCGGAGCTCAGGCATTCCACCCGTGTCAGCCTTCCAGAGTGTTAGGATTACAGGCGTGAGCCACGATGCCTGACCTAAGCTTCTATTTATTTATTGCCTATTTCATTTATTAATAACCTCTTGTGACATGGAGTTGGGACTAAAAGCCAAAGAAATATAAATTATATTAAAATAAGAAATAACATATAGCAACATTTGGATAACTTTTTGATTAAAAACATTATTTGGACAGTATTTTTTCATTGAATTTTTCACATGAAAATGATGGCACTCCCCTTCCCCAAAGACAATTTCTAAGCATTTATTACTAGTCATATTTCAAAAATTCTAAAGATTTGAGTATCGCTATCAAATCAAACAATATGAAAGTCAATAATCAAGGCATAAAAATTCAAGAAACAAGGTAGCTTATGACCATGTTACAGTTATATACTGTGAAGACAGGGCTTTGGAAACCTAGAAATGCCTGAGGCAAAAAGAAAAAGATGAAATGAGAAAATACCAAAGATGAAGAGAGAAACTGGAGTAAATTAAGGCCAACCTTCTCCTAGTGAAACCTTTCTGGACTCTCAGAGAAATAAGACTCTGACAGTGGGCAGGACATTTAGCCAAAGGCAGCCTGAGAGTGCCCAACTTTCGGTAGAGAAACAGGTGCTCCACGGCAGCTGGCAGCTGGAGAGCCTGGATGGATGAGAGTCCTCCCACGCCCACCCCCGTGTCAGTCAGGACCAGGACATTGGCATTGCCTGGGCCAGGAGCACAACGGGGTCAGGAGTCAGAACAGAAACTTGCCAGTCTCTTGAAATTTCTGTTGATTAAACTTAAGTTTCATTATGTGTCCATTGTGTCTGCCAAGTTAGGGAGAATCTCTTCATGTTCTATGAAAGACAGAAGGGTAAATGTACTTAAACATTTTTTTCCTATTGTAGCACAGACAGACCTGGTTGGAGTCTTGGTTTTGCCACTTACCAGCCAGGGGACTAGAATAAATGATTTTGCTTCTTTGTCCCTTGGGTTTTGCTTCCCTCTGAAGATAACCCACCTACAGGTAATAGATTTATATAATTGTGTCTATAAAATATCTGCATGGTAGGTTTATTAAAACTATTATTTACTTTCTCTTTTCAACTATATTCTCAAGGTGCTTGGTTAGAACTCAAAATTAAAAGTTGATGTTTATTGAATGCCACCTACTGTTCTAAGTGTTTTGCTTATAGCTCTGTGGTACAGCTAAACAGGGAAGACACTGTTTTTATTTACACTTTTCAAATGGGGAAACTGAGGCATGGAAAAATTAACAAGCAACTTGCTTTAAGTTTTCACAGATAGGAAATCTCAGAGCCAAGACTTAAACTTACAAATTGAGGCAATCCAGCTCCAAAGCTATTCTTAAGTACTGCCCTATCATGCTTCCCTAACTCATAGGAGGTATTATTATCATGAATTCCTGTGAAAACTGTGAACATCAAACGTGGTAATATGGTGATGCCCATGGGAGCTGTGTTCCTCGATTCTAATTAATTAGGCTTTAGAAGAAAAACAATCCGATTTCAAATCCTGGCTCCTCTACTTCTAGCTGTGTGGCTATGAATAAGTTATACTTATTCAGGAAGTGTGCTGTGAAGATTACATGAAATGCTCTCTGTAACATGCCAGGTATGTAGCAGGCATTCTAGAATGCACTTTCTATTGTTATTATGCTTTAGATTTTTGTTTTTTGTTTTTTATTTAGATAGGGTCTCATTCTGGCCACTGGGCTGGAGTGCAGTGACACAATCATAGCTTACTGCAACCTTCAACTCTTGCTCAAAGTCAATCTTCCTACCTCAACTTCACAACCAGCTAGGACTATAAGTGCAGAAAATTACTCCCAGCTAACTTTATTTTACACATGGGGTCTGGCTATGTTGCTCAAGCTTCACTCGAACTCCTGACCTCAAGTGATCTTCTTGCCTTGGCCTCCCACAGTTCTGGGATTATAAGTGTGAGTCACTGCACCCAGAATGTTTTAGGTTTTTTTTTTGTTTTTTTTTGAGACAGAGTCTCACTTTGTTGCCCTCAGTAGAGTGCTGTGGTGTCACAGGTCACAGCAACCTCCAACTCTTGGGTTTAGGTGATTCTTTTGCTTGAGCCTCCCAAGTAGCTGGGGTGCTCACCACAACAACTGGCTACTTTTTGTTGCAGTTGTTACTGCTATTTTAGCTGGCCAGGGCCAGGTTCGAATCCGCCACCCTCGGTATATGGGGCTGGCGCCCTACCCACTTAAGCCACAAGCACCACCCAGGATTTTTTTTTAATTTGCTGCTTTTAATTTTTTTTAATTCTCTCAATGTTTGGCTGAAAAGCCACTGTGGCTCTAATAGTCTACCATTAAATTTGCTACTTTTAATAGGAGAGAGTGAATTAGAATTAAAGTCAAAAGAAACAATCCATAAAAATCAGTGGAAATCGAATCTTGGCAAGTATGAAGTTGGTATTTGTCAAAGCACCAACATAAAATTGCCTAGCTAACAAGGATAAAAATAACAAATTCTCTAAGTTATAATGTTCCCATTCCTCAAAAAGGAAACAATAAAACAGTGCTGTCATTTGACAGGAAAATGGCATGAAATAATTCTTTTCTCCTTATAGTTTTGAATAGTGAAACTTAGACTATTTAAAAAAAATGGATGATACGTAATATAAAGCAAAAGTAGACATAGATAAGTGTAACAGCAATTGAAGAATTAAAAAGAGAAATAAAAAAATACAAGGCTTATGATCTGATTAGATAGAAATATTACAAAAGAAATATTATAGCTTGTGAAATATCCATGTGTTCCTCCTGTTTTCTGAGCCCAGTGCAGTTAGGCAGAACTTTGTGTGTATGTTGGTCAATGGTCTATGAACAATATGCCCCTGTGCAACCCTTTCTCTTCTGCTGTGGCTGTCAACAAACTCATTCCCAGTGGTGCAGCTCTATTATCCTGGATAATGAGTGACGAAGTAGAGCCTTGCCTCCACCCCAATTGAAGTGTAGTGTGGGTAAGAAATAAACTTTTGTGTGTTAAGCCAATTTAAGGATTATTTATTACTGCATCACAATCTATCTTAGCCTAGTTAGTAGAGCCTTGAGATGAGTAACTTTATACAGCACTGTATAATTTACATAGATATTGCAGATGCCTCATGTTGCTTAAGGCAACGACATGCTTAAGGAACATTCAGTTTGTCCAAAAAGCATAAAATTAGAGACTATTATTTTTTTGTCTTAGATTGAAGCAATCAAGGTTTCTGTTAGAAGTAGGGAAAACTCCCTAAAAATAGAGGCTGTTGAAGAGCATTAGATTTGGAAGAAAAAAGGCATACGTGCCTTCTATTTTCCTGCAGTGAAATCTGATCACACGGGTCTTCTCACCCATGAGATCAGATTCCTGTGCAAGTTCACAGATCGCAGTGCAGTTCGCACAGGGTAGTGTGAACTAGAAAGGTGGTGGAGGAATCGGCTCTGTAATAGTTCCTGTTCCCCCACCACAGCAGTGTGAGCCTGAGGTAAAAGCGGAGTTCCACCATATGGGCACTGGCGAAGCTAAAATGATGTGGACTGGCAAGGCTGCATTGATGGACACTGATCAGACTGCAGAGACTATGTGTCTCTGTGTGGGCAAAGTTATTGCTGGTATATTGTTTTTGGAGCACTGTGTATATATATATATATATATATATATATATATATATTTTTTTTTTTTTTTTTTTTACTAATAGCAATTTGGAATCCCTAGGAAACAATGATATCAAGAAAGAAAAAAATTGACTCAGAGTGTAGGATATTCAAAGAACAGTGGACTTATGATTACTTTTTCATGCAGTGCAAGGAAAGAGCTGTGTGTTTGATATGCCAGAATATAGGGTCTGTGTTCAAAGAATACAATTTGCGTCGACATTATCAAACTCAACATAAAGATAAATATGATAGTTTGGTTGGAGAAGTGAGAACAGATAAAATATTAAAACTGAAATATACATTGACAACTCAGCAAAATACTTTTGTGAAGCAGAAACAGATAAATACTTCATCACTGTGAGCAAGTTTTCAAGTTGCCAAGATAATAGCGTGCCCTGGCATACGATTCGTGGAGGGAGAATTTGTTAAAGAATGCCTTCTTTCTGTTGCCAAAGAGATATGTCCAGAGAAGGCTGATTTATTTAGTACAGTGAGTCTTTCAGGACCCTTAATTACACGAATGATTGAAGAAATGGGAGACAATTTGCATCAGCATTTCCAAAACTCTGCAAAAAACCTTTCCTATTTTTCCTTGGCACTTGATGAAAGTAATGATGTTCGTGATTCTGCACAACTTCTAATTTTTTTCATGCTACAAATGACTATTTCAAAGTCACAGAAGAGCTTGCTGCACTGCAAAGCATCAAAGGAACAACTACAGGAGAGGATATCTATGAAAAGGTTTGCCAAACTGTGAATAGTTTGGAGCTGGAGTGGGCAAAACTAGCCAATGTGACAACTGATGGTGCTCCTAGCATGGTGGGGGGTCTAAGAAAGGAGTAATTGCTCACATTAACCACGAGATGGACAAACATAACCATTCTCATCCAATAGCCATATACTGCCTCATCCACCAACAAGCACTGGGAAATAAATCACCGAAGTGGGACTCTGTTATGAAGACTGTGGTATCTTGTGTTAACTTCATTAGAAGTAATGCACTAAACCACAGACAATTTCAGAAATTTCTGTCTGAGCTAAATGTTGCCTGTGAAGATGTTCCATACCACACAGAAGTCCACTGGCTGAGTTGAGGGAGAATTTTGAAACATTTCTATGACCTACTTCCACAGATTACAGCTTTTCTACTTTCAAAAAACAAGTACCAGAGCTCAATGATGCAGAATGGAAATGGCACCTTGCCTTTCTGATAGATGTAACAGAGCTACTCAACAATTACAATGTGCAACTTCAAGGAAAGGGGAAGCTCATCTGTGATATGCAATCACATGTGAAAGCATTTGAAGTAAAATTAGGCCTCCTCATCAAACAAGTGAAAGAGGAAAATTTCTGCCATCTCCCTACAACTCAAAATCTGTTAGCAGAAAATCCATTGGTTGCATTCTCAAATAAAACGTGTGGATTCACTGGAAAAGTTTCAAAAGGAGTTCCAATTTAGATGTAAAAAGCTTCATCTCCATGAATAGGACATAAAACTTTTCTGTAACCCATTTTCTATTGACATTGAAAATATGGATACCATTTACCAAATGGAACTGGCTGAACTGCAGAATTGTGACTCTCTGAAAGATGCATTCAAGTCAAGCAGCCTTCCTAATTTCTCTGCATCTCTCCCCTCTGAGACATATTCTAATCTCAGGAAACATGCACTCAAAATGGCAACCATCTTTGGTAGCACTTATATCTGTGAACAAACTTTTTCCAGAATGAAACATCTGAAATCTGCAACCAGGTCTAGACTAACTGATGCACACTTGCATCACTTGTTACAACTAGCAGTGACAAATATGGAACCGAACATTGACTATCTCATTAGCCAAAAGCAGGCCCATAGTTCCCATCGAAATACTGGTAAGTTTGTTGATTTACCTTTACTTGTTCTTCATTTTAAATATTGTATTTGTTCCCATTTTGTTTTTTTACTTCAAAATAAGATGTGTGCATAGGAATTTGTTCATAGTTTTTTTTTAAAAACTATAGTCCGGCCCTCCAATGGTCTGAGAGACAGTTAACTGGTTCCCTGTTCAAAAAGTTTGAGGACCCCTGATCTAAGGGATCTACGTCAGTGGCTTTAATGGGTAAAACATTTACTGTAATTAATGTTACCACGCAAGTGGCTCTGTGACTACAATTAAACCAAATCAGTCTGATTTGCTTCTTGTCCATGACCAAATTACTTTCAGGGAACTAGAAATATTATTACTGATGTGGTCTTAGGCCGATCTTCAACAAACTGAATTCTCACATTTTTTCAGACTTCATATGATTCCCCCGCCTTTTGCACACACTATGTAAATGAAATGCATGTTCATTTTAACACATAAAATATCATAAACATTTTATAGAAGAACATAATGAAAAAGAAGAGTGGATGGCAGGGATTTCAAAACCAGCATAAGTCTGCCATTACTAATTTGATGGTTCTTCATCTTATAACTGTACCCTTGATTATGTACAGATGATATTATAATAGGCACATTATAAGATGATATATCAAACTATTATTCAGATGGAAACACATTTACAGATAGTAAGATAGGAATTTTATGAAACCTTTAAAATGCATTTGTTCCTTTGTTTTCCGTGTTGGCAAGAACATGATCTGAACACACAGTCTCACAGCACAGTATCTCTTATGTTAACCCTAAAATTAGCTTAAACTATGTAACAAAGCAACATAAAATGTGCATAGTAACAAGACTTAAGGAAAGTGTGAATTTGGCTTTGATAATCTGGTATGAGTGGAGGAGATCCCTTTCTCCATCCCTCCCTTAAAATCAACAGAATAAAAATGATTTCCCCCCAATAGCACTAGCTTCTTCTCCTGTATTACCTTCCCCAGATAATGACACAACCAGTTATCTAGTCACGTAAACCAGTAACCTCAGGCTCATCACTGACCTTGCCCTTTTCTTCAAATCTAACATGCCACCATTATTGAATCTAATTTAAAATATTGCTTTAATCCAGGTTCCTCTTAATTCTTGTCTATGTGAATGTCATAATCCCTAATTGGTTTATCAAATTCTGATCTCAGCCACCTATATTCTTATCTTTACTACTGCCATTAGGGTAGTTTCTATATCACCCGTGTAATTACATCACTCCTCTGCTCAAATTCCTCACTACTTAGAGCAGTGGTTCTCCACCTTCCTAATTGCTGTGTTGTTATAAATGGAACAAAGGGGTCGCGACCCACAGGTTGAGAATCACCAACTTAGAGTGAGTCCCAAATTATTTTATGTGGCATTCAAAATCTGTCCCACTCGAACCCAATCTATCTTTATAAAAAAAAAATTCCATCTTTGGTTTGCATGTTCTACTCACACTAAGTTCACGGTTTCCAAATGTGACACTTGCCTGCCCATCTCCACACTCTCGTGCATATTCCTCCTGCTGACCTTCCTTCCTTTTCTATCTGTTCTGGCTCTTCTCCCAAGTCTATTTCCAATAGTTCCAATAGAGAATACATTCTGAGAATAAGCCTAATCTAAAATTAATTGCTCTCCTCTCTGAGCTCCCATAGCTCTTAATTTATACCTTGGATCCCTCACTACCATCAGATTATTATTGAAGCTCATTATGAGCACACCTGTTTTCTCCACTGAAACAGGTAATACAGGTAATAAGGTAATTCTGTGATGATGGAAAGAAAGTTTGAAGAGTTTGAAGAGTCACCATCTCTGGGGGTAGTCCCATTTCAGTTATTTCTAAGACTTAACAGTTAAATCTATAAAATGGGGATTGTCAAATACCTACTTCAAAAGATAAAACAAAGATTGAATTTAGAGAACATGAATGACAGCATTATCAATATGTTGCACATTGGATAGATGGATCATGAGCTTTGTGAGAGTGGGAAATGTATCTAATTCCTCTGTTCTAATTCACCTCTGTTCATCCACTGCATCATCATACCACATCATGGTATGTGCTCAATGCATGTTTGCTGAAGAAAATGAAAAGAATAAGATAAATTTTTCCACTTCTATCTAGAAGACTTAAGAATAAAAATAAGCACTGCACTTCTACAGAATATTTGACCTTTCAACGTACTGACATTTCTTATGCTTATCTTTACAACATCCTCAAGAAGGCAAATATTATCATTTTCCTTTTGCATCTGAAGAGACTGAGGCACAGAATAATTGTTTAGGCTTGTTTAGACTCATAAAGTTAGGCAAATGCTTGAAAGAGTCACAATCTAGAGTACGAGATTGCTTGGATGATTTTATATTTGCGCCAGAGTGGGAATGAATTTACATCTCAAAATCATTTCAGAGGAAATGTGTTTTGCACAGGCAAGATGGTACACATTTAATTCTGCATTTCTGGGAAGGAGTTAAAATGAGATCAACTGTTATTGGGCTAATTCCCTCAGCTCCACACATGTGCTGTTAGCTTTGGCTGTTCTTTCAGAGAAGTTATCATCTTCTCCTCACTCCTGACAAAGAACATCTCAGCAACTCCTGAGCACCATTCTAAATTGAAAGATGCATATTTGAGGTTTTGTGATATTTAATAGCTTTTCATTTCACTCACACTATGGCTGCTTGTTAGGTAAGAACAGGCTAGTGACAGCTTAGCAGATAGAGCCTGGGCTTTGCAGTCAGAATGTTTCTAACACTTCTGGCTGTGTGATAGCTCCTTCCTCTGTCTGAGCTGTGGATTGCTCATTTCCATTTGGATTCGATATTGCTTTCCCAACAGGGTTATTCAGAGGCTTAATTCAGGTGGTAAATACCTATAAAGACCCTTAAATACTAGTTACTCAGTAAATTTTGGATTCTCATGTACATTAAATGTCATTTATTAGGATTATTGAGAGTCATGTATTAAATGTAAATCAATTATTCAATTGATTCAATTATATCAATTTTTTCTAAAATTGATATTGTATCTCACTGCTTCAGCAAACAGAATATACCAAACATAATTTAAATTCTTTTGAAGTCTCATGACTATCACTGATGTCTTCAAGGCCACGGAGCCGTGTAAAGCTGTCTGCCCCTGCCCTAAATCTGCCACACATTTTAAACACTGCTGTATTACCTCCTTCATCTGGATTGGATCTGCTCCATAGTCTCTGGCCTGACTGCTTAGCTTTAGTTTAAGGCCTCATGATCTCTTGCTTGAATTCCAGCAGCCTAAAAGCTTTCCCTATTTTCAGTCTCATCATCCCCAAGCCCTTCCTTTGAATTTAGCAAAAATAATTTTTCTAATAACAAATCCAAACACTTTAAATGTTTGCTTAAAAATAAAATGTCCTTCAATGGTTCTCCCTGGACTATAGCCTAAAGTTCAAATTCCATATAATATGCATGGAAATGCCTTTGTGAGCTCTCATCACCTCTTTTCGCCTTCTCTCACGCCTCACCCCTCACACCCCGAGCTCCAGCCATGCTGAAATGGGTCTTGTCTGGCAGACGCATAAGGACACCAGGCTATTTCACACTTTTTTGCCTTTGCTCATGTTGCTCCCTCTGAATGAAAAATAAATGCCTCCCTCCCTAGTTCTGGTTTTGGATAAGCACTCCCAAATCTTTGAGAAGATACCTAAAGCATCTCAGATTTTAGAACCTATCCCTCCCTCCCTAATTCCCTGACCAGAAGAAGTGACTAATTACCCCCTTCTATGTGACACCTTAGGACCCTGGACAAATATTCGTAACAGGCTAATATTGTGGGATGACTTCAGCATCTCCCATCCCTATTGGACTTTGTGTTCCCTGAGGACAAGATCCTACCTCATTTACCAAGCCCCCAGACTCAGAGTAAGTACTCCATAAGTGGATAGTATCTTTTTTAGTCTTAACTGGGTTTCCATTTCTCCATCAGACTAATTTTCATTTGATACTGGTGCTGTCGTTATTCTACCTGTAATCTGTGGTGAGTTGAAAAATACTATTAGCAGCTGCATTGTTAAATAGGCTTTGCATGAGGGACTGTAGAGACCTTTAGGAGTCAAGTTCATGAGCTTAGAAAATTCATGCTCCTATTAACATTTATTTTGGCTATTGACTAGTTCTCGATAATATTTTGAATCCTTGAGATTGGTGGAGAAATTGCCTAAGACAGGTGGAGCATAATGTGATATAACTGCCATTCATTGAGACTATCCCTAATGTGCCATGATCTGGGCCGAGAAGCTTACCATGATCAACAAGGTATTTAAGAGGCTCATAGTGTGTATGCCATTTAATACATTTATTTATTTATTTAAGATGGAGTCTTTCTCTGTTGTCCAATCTGGAGTGCAGTGGAATGGTCCTAGCTCACTGTAGACTCAAATACCTGGGCTCATGTGATCCTCCTGCCTCTGCCTCCCAAGTAGCTGGGACTATAGGCATATGCCACTGTATCCAGCTAACATTTTTATTTTTATTTTTTAAAGACAGGTTCTGGCTATGTTGCCCAGTCTGGACTGGTTTCAAACTCTTGGCTTTAGGTAAGGCACGGTGGCACACTTCTGTAATTCTAGCATTCTGGGAGGCTGAGGTGGATGGCCTGCTTGAGCTCAAGAGTTCACGACCAGCCTGAAAAAAAGTGAGACCCTGTCTCTGCTAAAAATAGAAAAACTAGCTGAGTGCTGTGGCAGGTGCCTGTAGACCCAGCTATTCAGGAGGCTGAGGCAAGAGGATTGCTCAAGGCCAAGAGTTGAGGTTGCTGTGAGCTATGATGACAACTATGTACCCAGGGTGACAGAATGAGCATCTGTCTCAAAAACAACAACACACACACACACAAAAAAAACTCCTGGCCTCAAGCAATCCTCCTGCTGTGGCCTCTCAGAGTGCTGAGATTACAGTTGTCAAACACGGCATCCTGTCTATTTACACCATTTTAAACAAGTTTATGAGAGAGAGATTATTCACACACACACACACACACACACACACACAGAGCTAACTATAGCAGGGTGTTTGAGACACTTGACTCAGGTCTTTCTGAATCCAGCTGAGCTCTTCATTTTGCTATCTCCTATTTCTACTGGACCAGCCTATAGAGACCAGAAGGCAATGTTTCTCTTGAGAAGTTTTCTACATTTCCTTTTCTACTATCACAACTTAACTTTCATTTCTGAATATAAAATATTAAATCACAAAGTTTGACAGCTTGTAGTTAATGAAACTTCTAGAAAATTTGTTCTGATGCTGGGAATGACTGTAGTATCTACATATGGATGATCAAGACAGACAGGAGAAGAGAGAGAGTTAAGTCTAAATATCAAGAGCCATTCATGTTCTCAGTTTATCAAATGCAAGCCCTCCAGTAGAGGGAGATGCAATTGCTACCTCTGGAAGATCTTATCTTTCCTAAAGTCTGAGCACAAATTCAGTCACCCCAGTGGCAGTCAGAGGGGCAGACGGGGGTGTGGGCAGGGACTGGTAGCTGTAACGGAGTCTGCAAATAGTCTTTGTCTCATATGCTGAAGCAAATGGTGTAATAGTGGTCATTGAAAAGGACTCTGAAGTTGTCTCTGGACTCACTAGAAAGAATGCTGAGAACAATAATGAACAGTGTCCGTTCTGAGATTGAGAGATGCAAATCCTATAGGTATTTTCCATTCTTGGTGGAAGTTTTAATTGTCATTCAGCATAAGCCAGGTTGTGCCGTTATATGTTTTAGAAGTCTGTCTTAGTTCCTAGACTCAACTAAGAGCATACCATGATAAAGAAACAATCTATGATATCTGTCAGATATCATATCTGTCAGATCATGTATATAGTAGGTGCCCAATAAATATTTATTGGAGAAATGACTATGAAGTTTTATGACTTTATGTTGAAAGAAAAATAAGAGTTCTTCATAATCACGGGAAGTGAGACACATAGTTTTGGGGATTACTGCACATAATCCAATAGTTTCTAAACCAAACTAAATACTCTAAGGTGCTTTGTGTAATGAATTCACGGCCCTACATGATGTTCTGATTTGGGAAGTTTGGAATGGAGACAAGAATTCTCTTTTGTTTGATTCTTTGTTTAATGCACTTGCTAGTTTCCCAGGCGATTTGTATCATCAGTCAAGTTTAGGACTTATAGCTACAATGTTGTAAGGCACCACTGAAGTTCTTAAGGAGAGGAACAGCTTGCTGTGATCACTGATCTTTGTGTCTGATTCCCTCAGCTCCTGGTGTTGTGTGCTTGAGACCAGAACTGCCTTTGTTGAGACCCCAACCTGCAGCACCTTTTCTTGGTCAGTCAGATTTCCAAAAAGCTATGCCACAGAGCTGCCCTCCCCCTCAGGAAGAAAGATGAGGATCAAGCACAACTTTTGCAAAGCAGCCAAGAAATTAAATGTGCTGCAGTGGGAATAAATCATGGACAAAGGAAATGAATAAACTGCATGTTTCTAGATTTCAAACATCATTTCTAGAAATGAAGTGAATTTTTCTGCTTTCTGAGTTCAACTAATTTTCTTAGAAATTCTCCCTAGCATTTTTCATTGCAACCAATTATTTAACACATTCCAGTATGAAATTGAGTCACTACAAAAAGCAAAATTGATTTGATCTGCATGTTGACACAATAGTTTGCAAAACGCATGTAACTTCATCCTTCATACTGATTTATCCTTTTCGGGCATTTTTTTCCAGTAAAGTATAGCACCAGGCTAGCAGTGGACAGTGCAGTAATATGAAAATATGAACTTCTTATGCTTATGGAAAGTTACAAGGGAAGGGTGGATAGAAGTCCCATAAGGACATGACTTATCCTTAGACTTTTTTTTTTTTTTTTTGTAGAGACAGAGTCTCACTGTACCGCCCTCGGGTAGAGTGCCATGGCGTCACACGGCTCACAGCAACCTCTAACTCTTGGGCTTATGCGATTCTCTTGCCTCAGCCTCCCGAGCAGCTGGGACTACAGGCGCCCGCCACAACGCCCGGCTATTTTTTTGTTGCAGTTTGGCCGGGGCTGGGTTTGAACCTGCCACCCTCGGTATATGGGGCCGGCGCCCTACTCACTGAGCCACAGGTGCCTCCCTATCCTTAGACTTTTAACGAGAATCTATCTCTAACATTGCCTCCTTGCAAGGGAAAATGTTATAACAAGAAAGAGAGCAGGAAAGAATGAAAAGAATGGACAGACACTGAATTGAATTTCAGGGAAGTCACCTGGCCACTTTTCAGCCTTAGGATGGACTGGGAAAATTCCTTAAGTGTTCTGATTCACAGTGTACCTTTCCATAAATTTGAGCACATTATTACCTGCCTCATAGTGCTATAGTGAGGAATAGCAAAAATGAAAAGAGTACCTGAAATATAGTAAGTGCTCAGTAAATGGTGGCAAGGATGCAATATTACTGACCAAAATTATTTTGCCATTTTTTATTCCATTATTTATAATTTAACCTCATCTATTTACAGGAAAAACTGAGGCAATATTATATTTTAAAAAGCATTTTTATTATTTCCTTCGTGCTTCTGTTTTCTTTTTTTTTTTTTGCAGTTTTTGGCTAGGGCTGGGTTTGAAACCGCCACCTCCAGCATATGGGGCCGGTGCCCTACTCCTTTGAGCCACAGGTGCCGCCCCCATGCTTCTATTTTCTGTAACCATACACTCAATCTAGGCCCATACTTTATATTATTTTTTTCTTTTTGGGATAAAAAGGTCAGTGACTATATGTCTGTGTGTATATGTATGTCTGAATGTGTGTGTGTGTGTGATAGAAGCCAGGAGAAAGATACACATATGCACACATATTAGTGTATATAAAGAGGGTACCAAAAATGTACACACATTTTAACAGATTTTATCTATGTATTACTTTTCAAAGTTGAAGCAAAGGTACCATGATTGGTTGGTCAAGTGTACCTGGATATGCTATGCACATCCATTTTACCTGCAATTTGTATGCTTCTGGGGAAGGATTGATTTTATTTCCAATAAGATCTCTTAAAATGTGCATACATACATTTTTGGCACCCTGGAATATATATAGAGAGAGATATGTCATACATTAGAAAAATGATATAAAATCTCTCTGTATAGTTCAAACAAAAATAAAATGAGTATTATACACATACACTAAAGCAAACAAGGAATATTAGCAGTAACTTAGAATTCTTCAGGATGCTACTTTTGATATCATTCCCCTCTTAACTTTTCTCCTTCCATAGGTAACTCTCCAAATTTAGGGCAATTTATACCCTAATTATCCTTATAGTATTATTGCATATACATGTATTCCTAACTAATATTTGGAGTATGTGTATGGAATCATACTGTATGTGTTTTCCTATGACTTGCATCTTGGAGACTATGTTATGTATTTTGGTTTATACATGGTGATATATATAGTAGCTGTTCATTCATTCTCACTGTTATATTCATTGTATAAATATAACATAATTTATATATTCATCCTACGTTAGGTTATCTTTAGATTTTATTAATTTATTAGTAAAAGTATTTTCTTGTGTGTCTCCTAAGTGTATATACAAAAGTTTCCTTAAGGCACGAATCTAAAAATTGAGTTGCTGGGTAGTATTTTTCAACTTTCCTAAATAAACTGTTTTCCAACATACTTGTTCTTGGCAGTGCCCATAGCTCAGTGGGTAGGGCACCGGCCACATATACCAAGGTTGGCAGGTTCAAACCTGGCCCGGGCCTGCTAAACAACAATGACAACTGCAACAAAAAAGTAGCTGGATGTCTGGTGGGCTCCTGTAGTCCCAGTTATCTGGGAGGCTGAGGCAAGAGAATTGCTTAAGCCCAAGAGTTGGAGGTTGCTGTGAGCTGTGACACCACAGCACTCTACCTAGGGTGAGAGCTTAAGAGTCTATCTCAAAAAAAAAAAAGGACTTGTTCCAGTTGACACAGTAAATGAGAATTCTAACAGTTTCATATCTTTTCAAACACTTGAAATTGATTAAACTTCATAAATTTTGTCAGTTTGAAGAATGTATGACAAAATGGTGTCTTATTGCAGTTTAATTTGTAATTCCTTGATTACTAAAGACTTTAAGCATGTTTTCCATATATGTTAATGAGTAATTTGTGTTTTCTCCTCTTTTTTAAAAGTCCTTGCCCATTTTTCAAGGGCTATTTGAGTCTTTCTGATTGCTTTATAGTTCTCCATGTATAGTATTCTAGTGATTTTTTTAAATCAGGCATACATTTTGCAAATATTTATTCCCTTCTATTTTCAATTCATATCACATTTCACCTCAGAGAAACTAGATACAAGATCCAAAGGTTTTCATTTCTGTAAACTGCTGGTATGAGTAGATAAAAATATAGACAGATTTCAAAATAAATAATTCATTGCTTTAGTTTGGCAGAAATATATTCATGAGTATCTTTGCTCATGATATTCTTTGCAGAAAGTGCTCAAAGAGCTAATTAAACTAAACTAAACTAAATTAAAAAAAGAAAGAACACTGTGACAATGAAGGCTTTTATGCCAAGACTCCAAATAAACCAAAAAATTTATCTTCAGCTATTTACTATATTCAAAATGACAATACTTCAGACTGTTTCCTTTACTCATAAACCATTTCACCTATTTCAAGTATGTTTAGCACTCTGTCAGCACAGGCAAACGTTACCAAGTCTGCTATTGAATTTCAAGTGTAGCTTTGAAGTAACACTTCTGAGAGTATTAATTCCCTTAATACAATTCTCTTCCATTCATATTTTTAGCCAACTCATCTTTGGATTTTTGAAGAACTGAATGAACATCTTTACCTGCTTTCCTCCTAAACAGTGTTCCTGGCAACTGAAAAGTATACTCTATCAAAAATTCAGTTATGTTTATGGGAGTGAAATTACTCTGTATGATACTATAATGACAGATACATGTTATTATATGTTTGTTCAAACTCATAGATTATACAAAATTGACAGAGAACCCTGTGTAAACTATAGACTTTGGGTGTTAATAAAATGTCAAAGTAGGTTCATCAACTGTAACACATGTACCACTCTGGTGTGGGATTTTGATAATGGAGGAAGCTATACAAGTGAGGGGGCAGGAGGTATATGGATATCTCTGTGCCACCCTCTTAATTTTGCTGTGAACCTAAAACTTCTCTTAAGAAGTAAAATCTATAGGAAAACGAAGACTAGTTTTAAAGCATTTTTAGAAATTCAAAAGATGTTAAATGAAATTGTGGGAGGCCATGGTTTTAGATTAAGCTCCTGCAGTAGACCAGAACAAATTAAAATGAAGGCAATTCATACTAGTTGTCAAGCCAGTTTTTCCCCCTCCAAATCAGGAGATTCACAGCAACCAATCAGAAAAGCCTCGGTTTATTTGAGCCAGCATGACAAATGACCAATCTAATTTTGTCCTGTTTCTGCTTTTTTCAACCATTTCCTGCCCCCAAAGCCAATCCCCTCTGCTCAGTTTATCTAAACCTTTAGATAGATGCTGTCTGATTCATGAATTGCTAATAAAAGCCAATTCAATCTTTAAACTAAGTCTGTTGACATTTTATTTTTGTTAACAGGGACCTTTTTAAGACCCATTCTAGAGTGGTAATGAATAATGTGGAAAAACAAAATAAAACAAGTAAGCAAGCAAAGAAATAAACATAAACATCCCAACTAGTTTCTAAAGCAATGGCATCAGGAAAATAATAACTACAGAAAAGACAACCATGGCAACAGCAACAGCAAATGTTCTTTCTAAGTGCCAAATAATATTCCAAAGAGCTTTATTAGAATAAACTCACTTGGAGTCGAAGTTGTAGTTGAGCCCTTCACATAACAAATGCAAACAATGTGACCTAATCATTTGTACCCTCGTGTTAGTCTGAAATTAAAATAAAAAAGAATAGACTGAGTTGGTTCTCACAAGAGGACTGTGAGGACCTTGCAGAGGATAAGGACTGTTTTTACATTCCTTTTTAAATATGAAGTGGAATTCAGAGTTTAAAAATTTGTTCAAGGTCACGTAGTCTGTACAGGTGGAGCTGCTCTAGGTGTTGAGAGATGTCACTTGGCTGTTCTCTGTTATTCTTACCCTCTGGATTACCACTCAGTTCCAAAAGAATGAAAAGGCCGGGTTAATGAATGGATCACAGAATAATATGCCCAGGAGTACTTTCACAGAACTATATGAGAGCAGATACTGAGTTTAATAACAAAATTTAAAGTTCAGGGTTCCACTATTTTGAGAACTTCATGCTTCTTGCATTCATGGCCTTCAGCATTTGTCTGCTACCTATCCATAAAAGGTAACAATAAAAATACTCATACCTCTGTAATGCATCGTATCTGCCACCCCAGGCTGTCATTACGATTTACTGACCTGTGACTGAGATCCTAGGAGAAGGGGGTACACATTTGTTGAGTCACTTTACTATGCTAGGTATTACATTGCCCTTTCCATAAATTCCACAGTCATAAATGACTCTGTGGTATTTACCTCCATTTCAAGAAAGAGAGCTACTGCCACTTGAAAACTTATCTTCATGGGCGGTGCCTGTGGCTCAGTGAGTAGGGCGCTGGCCCCATATACCGAGGGTGGTGGGTTCAAACCTGGTCCTGGCCCAACTGCAACAAAAAAATAGCCAGGCATTGTGGCAGGCGCCAGTAGTTGCGGCTACCTGGGAGGCTGACACAAGAGAATCCCTTAAGCCCAGGAGTTGGGGGTTGCTGTGAGCTGTGTGACACCACAGCATTCTACTGAGGGCGATAAAGTGAGACTTTGTCTCTACAAAAAAAAAAAAAAGAAAGAAAGAAAACTTATCTTCACATATTTAAAGATTTAGGCAAATGTGAGATCCACAGAGGATTTCGGCTTTTAAGAACCAGAAGTAATCAGTACATAGTACTATACAGAGGATGCCAAATGTATCACATTTTAAGAAGGGAGCAAATGGTATTACATTGTAATATTGAGGTCATGTTTGACTTCTGCAATTACAAAAGATTCAAGATGACAAATCTTATTGATGTATATTGAGCATTATAATTTTAATATAATTTTTTCCTTTCTTAAAATGTGTATACGGTTTTTTGGCACCCTCCATATATACTAGTACTTTATAGTGTAGCCATAGTTAGTAGAGAAATTTAAAAACACAACATAATGAACAGAATATGTTAACCAGTAATCTGTAGGCATTTATTTTGTTTCATTAAGAGTGGGGAAGCCTTAGATGAATATAGCCAGAAGCTAAAACATAATATTATCAAAGTGAAAGATGGATCACAGGTACTAAAAGTCTTTAACATCTCCACTAGCATTTTCATCATCTTTGAAATCAAAGAAAACAATTTTGCTGCCCTTTAGGAATGTCAACTTATCACAGCTGTCAGTGTCTCCATGGAATTAACCTCCATTTCAAGAAACAGAGCTACTACAGCTTCAAAATTTGTAAGTTAATGTTTAAATCTCATATTCTCAAAATTCACTGAAAGGTGAAGGTGTTTATGAACCATTGTCATGGTGTCTAGAATAGAGACTGTTCATTTTCCTCCAATATCCATTTTCCCTCTGTTCTCTTTTAGTAATAGGACATGTCCCATCCACCCACCACAGTCTTAAGAATGCACCTGGCCACTCATTATGTTTCTAACAACTATTCTTCAAAAACTGTTTAGCAATTTATTTAAAGTTATGTGTTTGCTTATAAACTTGCAATTTCCCTCCTTATAGACCCAAAATAAATTAATAATTTTTTTCAAAAAGATTTGTATAAGAATGTCTATAACAGTTTTATTCTAATAGCCCCGCATTGAAAATAATGCAAATGTCCTTCAACAGAAGAATGGATAAACAAATTGTGTTATTTTTATACAACAGAATAATACATAAAATGATAAAAAGTAACAAACTATTAAAATACAAACAATATGTATGGCTTTTAAAAACATTACATTGAACCAAAGAAGCCAGATATGAAAGAACAAAGACTGCATGGTTAAATTAACACAAAATTCAAATATAAGCCAAACTAATTTATGGTGTAAAATTCAGAATAGTGATTATCTCTATGGCTAGGTGATAAGGCCTAGGATTGACTAAAATAAGGCATGAAGAAACTTTATGCATTATTGAAAATTCTGTACCTTGTGCTGGGTAGTTGTTATGCAGAGATATGTTTCTATGAAAATCCACTGATCTATTCATTTGATTGTATACACAAATGCTTCTTGATTTTTGATGGGGTTACAGCCAGATAATCCCATTGTAAAATGAAAGTAGCATGAGTTTTAAATACATTTCACACATTTAGCCTACCTTAACACTGATATTAGTCTATCCTTGGGCAAAATCATTTAACACAAGCTTATTTTATTAATTTTTTTTTTTTAGAGACAGTCTCACTTTATCACTCTCAGTAGAGTGCTATGGCGTCACAGCTCACAGCAACCTCCAGTTCCTGGGCTTAGGTGATTCTCTTGCCTCTGCCTCCTGAGTACCTGGGACTATAGGCACCTGCCACAACGCCCGGCTATTTTTTTTGTTGCAGTTTGGCAGGGGCCAGGTTAGAACATGCCACCCTCAGTATATGGGGCCAGCGCCCTACTCTCTGAGCCATAGGCACCGCCCAACACAAACTTATTTTATAATATAGATTGAGTATCCCATGTTCAAAATGCTTGGGATAAGAAGTGTTTGGATTTCAAAATTTTTTTCAGATTTTAGAATATATTTATGGTTGAGCATGCTAAATCCAAAAATCTGAAATCTGAAATACATTGCCACCCAAAAAGTTTTTGATTTTGGAGCATTTCAGATTTTGGATTTTCATGTTTGAGATGTTTAACCTGTAAAGTGTTGGCTATTTTATGTAATTTACTGAATACAGTACTAACAGTAAAAAGCAGAATGGTTGTATAAGTACTTAAAATACAGTTTCTACTGAATGCATACCACTTTCATACTATCCTAAAGTCAAACAATCCTAAATCGAACCTTCATAAGTTGGGGATCATTTGTAATTATACTTCAGATGAATAAATTAGGGTGCACATATACACAAACAGACATGGTGGTGGGAGAGAGAGTGAGAGGGAAAGAGATTAAGAGATAGACCCAAAGAAAGAGAGGGACAGACAAAACGAGAGAGAGAGAGAGAGAGATAGAGAGAGAGAGAGATATCTTTCAGATACTGCAGCTGGTTCTGACTTAAGAGCCAGAGGCAGAATTAGTTATGCTGCTTATTGGGGCAGGCTAATGGATGAAGTGATTTCCTTTTATTTATAGCTTTATTATTATAATTTAAAATCCAACAAACTGTGGTGGAGTTCTGTTACACAATCAAGGGTCCCCAATTAGTCTCTTTAACACAACAGTCTGTTCACAGAATTGCAGACACAAATTTTGCATACATTCCCCTTTGAATCTTCTGCTAAGAACCTTCTTTCCTGCCAATAAAGTGATAGCAAGCAGCCAGTACATTCAAATAGAAGCCCCCCCTTAAAGTAATATATTAGGTTGAACCATTTGAAAACTTGACAGTTTCTTATGGCTCAACCTAATATTTACATAAAATCACAGGAAGAATTAAATCAGAGATGAAAATAACCAAAAAGGAGTTGACCAGGAAAATCATTCTTCCTCCAGTCTAACTCTTGTCACTATGGGCACAAAAGACTCACACAATAATATACTTAGAAAATACATGAAGCCAGGCAATTCTTTAACCCCAGACACACCTTTCCACCCCAACACACTGGCTCTAAATCCCTGAGATAAACATTTCGTACATTGCACCTGACAGGCCCCAGCAGGGCTCCATCTACCCTCATCCTCTTGGTCCAACATGTTTAATGCTAACAAGAAATCTGGCTCTGTGGTCTGTTCTGGCTCCCAGCACAGTTAGGGCAGATGGAAGAGCCCAAAGAGCTGAAGATGACAGAATTTTCATATTTCCCATTAAGCTGCCTTGATTTTATAGTCACAATGTACAAAAAATTGAAAAATCTGATTTCAGGAAATCATCTAACAACTGATTTTAAACTCAAAGGTAAAAATATATTTCCCATCACTGACAACAACCAAGAGTGTATAGGGCATGTGTAGATCTTTACGTGCACACTCCCTCCTCCCCACTCTCATCCTTATTCTCTATGCCAACCTTGGAGTTGAAATAACATGAAAGTTGAAATTCACAAAGTATAATATCTTTCTATCCCTAAACAAAGAAAATCCTGCTGGAAAAGATTGCTTCTAAACTAGCCATATTGAAGCCCTATGGTTCTCCATTGGATTTTTCTTATTAATTCAGAATTACTTCTTCATGTACAATGGAATTAGCCTTTTTGGAGTAAATACTGCCATATAGGTACAGACTGGGTATCACTCTTTCTGTAGGACATGTAGTCAAGTTTTAAATGCTTAATTCTTGGATCTACATGCTTCTACCTTTGGCAAAGTTGAGGACTATTTTCTTTTTTCTTTTTTAATTTTTTTTTATTAAGTCACTTGTACATAGATCATGAATTCATTTATGCCATTGTGGGATTCAATGTGTTGATTATTTATACAAATTGGAGTGCTTACATCCTACTAATCAACATAGCCTTCACCTCATTTACCCAATTACAGTTCTACACCTGATAGATCCAACTTGTATTTGCAATGTGCTCCATAGGTGTGGTCCCCCTACTAACCCTCCCTCTATCGACTTCATACTACCAGTTTTTGGCAGTGTAATCCTGTGGATTTAACACTTCTCAAATATCATACTAGATAAAAAAAATGGAATAACAATATTAAGAATTTCCCCTTCTCAAGTCCAATCTTTAAATTCAATGCAAATATAGGTCTCTAAGACCTGGGCTTTGGTACTATGTAGCTCCCCCCAAACTTCTGACTAAAACTGAATCTGAAAGTCAGTGGATGTCAGACAGGTAGGGACCTCCAACATTACCTTTTCCTACCCATGTGATCTACATGAAAAAATAATCTGAAAGAAATAAGTGGTGCTGCAGCTCAAACCTAGGTTGGTGGTGCTGCATGAATCTGTATCAAGATGGGAAAGGGGGAAAAGGAATGTCTCTACCTGTGGTTCATGATTGAAAACAGAGTAACAAGGATGTGGGAAGGAAATTAAACACTTACAAAACCCTGCCATTTGACTGGCATTGAAGCAAACAAAGAAAAGAGGAAACAGAAGAAAACTAGGAAATAGCAGTATAGCCCCCAACTAAGGAATACGTGATAGTTACAGGGTAACAAACCCTTGTTTATTAAACATAGTCTCCCTAGAAGTATATCAAGCAACTTAGTGCATTATCTCATTTACTCCTGATAGCTATCCAATGCAGAAATAATAATAATATTAATACATAGTGGCCACCATTTATTAATTATCATTTATATACAGGCTGAACATTATGCTAAGCAGTTTATAAACAGCATTTGATTTTATTTACATGACATAATTATAAGGTTGGCACTGTTCTTACCCACAATAAAAAGATTAGCAGATTGAGACTTAGTGAATATAAATGACTTTTCCAAAATCACGCATCACTACTGTGGCTTTCTACACAGGTTGCTTAAAAATTAACACAAAACCATTGCTGTATCAATACTCCTGGCCTTTTATTGTCTTCAAGAATAATTAGATCCAAAATAATAGGATTTCACAAGGAGAGGTCTAATTGTCTAATCTATTTATGTCGCAAGTGAATCACAGTTTTGGCATTATATCCAGAACTGTTATTGGCTGTGGTATTAAAAAAATTCTTTGCTTTAGCACTGGGGAAACAATTGCATAGCTCTTTTGAGTATAAAAGGAATTGGCTTTAATGCAATGTATATTGAGAGAGGAAGAGAAGGAGGGGAGAAGGAGAAGGGGGCTGAAGGGGCAAGATGATAGAAAGAAGGAGTTACTACATATTCATTGCTTCCAGGATTCTGTAGGAGACCATGCTGTTTAATAATTTCAGCACTATAATTTTAAATATCAGTAGCCCTGGTAACCAAGTCTATTAGTGAATCATGCTGTAAAAAAGAAACATTGTGTGGTGGCTGGTTCTAGATATACTGACAAGCTTTGTTCTTTGCTTTTAAAACCTCGGGCATTATTTACATACACTAAGCTACAACATAGAATCCTTTCATTAAAAGAGTTTTTTTACACTATCTGTACATAAAAATAGGAATACTTGAGTAAGAGCACATCTATTTTTTCTTTTGCTGAAGTCATGGTTAGAAAAGAACATTGTAGAAATTCCCTGAATGGTTTACTCTAAAGGTTAACTATGTCCCCTTGAGTGGCATCACTGAACTGTCCCCATAAGGTGCTGTGACTACACTGAGGAGAGGAGCATGGCACACAAAGGGCTTGTTTCCAGATGGCAGCTGTCAAGGTGATTTAGTAGATATTTTTGAATAAACATTTTGTCCTGCTTTTCAGTTCTCAAGGAGCCAGCCTGCCTTTCGCTTCTTTTGTGGGGGGCAGCTATTTGACCAGGATGGAAACATGTTTTTGAATTAGCATACAGGTATAAACAGAGATGAGAAAAGCCTTTCTATTCTTGACCTTTGCCGCAAGCTTAGAGAAGCTGTGCATATCAGGCTTAGGCCACAGGAATGAGTAGAATTTTCCATTTGGATCCCCATGGAATGCGTAGGATCATGCTTTTTCCAGGGCAATTTATCCTGGGTCCATCCATTCATCTATCCACTCATGCCTTCCTCCTCCCCAAAGACAGGCAAAGGGTGAGGTACTGTGCATACCCAGAGTAATCAAGAGCCAAATCTGGGCTGGAATATTGTCTTTACTTGGTAGCTGTGTGATTTAGGGCAGGCTTCTCAGCATTGAGCCTTAATATTACCTTACCACTTACTGAATTAATGTGGGGATTGAATGAGATTAAATGAGAAAGTCCCTAAAACAGAGTCAGCACCTGATACCCAGTAGGCATATTAGGTACCATCATCTCCAATTTAGGTACAAAAAAACGGAGGTTCACAGAAATGAATGACTCATGCAAGATCTCAAATCTAGGAATTTATAGAGACAAGACCTCACCCCAGAAATGGGAGGAACATATATGCTCTCCGCAGTAGCATGATTTTCCTTTAATGAGTTCACAGTTTGGGGAGAAAAAAAGTCACCTACACTTGGGGTTTCCTACACTCATAACTGAAGTGCTATGAGATTAGGGGAAGAGATGTGCCAGGAAAGCTTCCAGGAAGGCATGGTGCCTGTGCCTGAATTGAGTCTTGAAAAACCATTAAAAAGGAGGAAGAGACACTAGCAAGATTTTAAAAGGGCCTGTGGAAAGGAAGGGAGGAATGAAAGAGCAAAGTGCTTCCTGAGGCAGCAGAGGTGGCAAAGTCTAGGCCAAGATGGGCTCCATCACCTGTGAGGTGATGAGAAGCCAGAGATAAGTTTCAAACAGATGGATACACTCAAGAGTTAAAATGCCTGGAAATGAATCACATTTGAATCTTTTCCATTTCGCTTGGAGACAGAACATCCCTCCCACCAGGCAGGCTCATCTAATGTTCCCATGCCAACCAACTGCTAAGGCTGGGATAGGCTAAGCCTTAGGCAGGGAGAGGTGCAGATAAACAAGAGAGCACAGGGGAGAGGTGGGGGAGGGTCGAAATTGAGGAGGTGGGCTGCCAAGGGAGTGTGGGAGAGAGGAGCGCCAAGAATCAGAAATGAGGATTGGCTACATCCAATTGTACCTGAATTTGCAGCCTACTGATTACTGCACATATGTGGGCACGCACACACACACACTCAAACCAGGTTCTTTGGAGCTCACCTATACTCTGAACACATTCAAAGGGATCTCATGAAAATTAAGAATTTATAATCAGTTCATTTCTTATTAATTGGAAATAAAAACATGAAGGTTAGATTTCTCATAAAGAAAAACAGGAAGGTTATGATTCTCAAGGAATCTTACCATCCTTTTCAATCTGCCTTCTAAAGTTATTCAGTCTTGATCTAGGAGATTTTACTTTTGCTAAGTGTTAGCAAATTGGTAGCATCAGGATGAGGTTTCTTTCCAAATTCTGAGTCAACTATTGCTGAATGTGATCAGAATCGAAAATCATTCCAGGAACTGGCCCTTCCCATTAGCTGCAGGCTTGTACTAGATTTCCATGAATGAAGTCTGAGACTCTTAAAAGTATTGTTTTCAGCTTAAACATGAGCTGAGTAAGTAAAGAAAATTAAAGGAAAACAAAAAAAAAGAAGAGAAAACATAAAGATAGAAGATAAAGTGGTGGTTCTCAACTCTGTTGCACAACTGGAATCGTTAGGGGAGCTCTAAAAAATGCTGATGCCCGGGGATCCACTCTGAGAAATTCTGATTTAATAGGTCTGGGCTGGGGTGAGACATCAGGGATTTTAAGAGTTCCACAGGTGATTCTAATATGTAGTCACAGTGGAAAAACACTGAGATAAAACAAGATGAGGCAACTAGTGAAACAATCCTAAAGATTTTTTGTTCCTTTCCAGGAGAGAATACCAATGTGGAATGGACAAAGCAGGAGAGAGGCTGAGACAACTCTTCTCCTTTTATTCTATGTAACTTCTAAATTTACTGGAGGGTGATGAGATAGATTTGAAGTTTCTTTTATTATTGGATCTTCATTCCACTGTAATGGGAGTACCCTAAATCAAAGACTGAGTATTTTTATCCTTATATTCCTTGGACACATCTAAGTATCTGGCATATAACATATCGATGGTTGTTTGTGACAGGGATGAACAAAAAGTTTGAGGCAGAAGTTTGTGAAATGAGTCTCGGTGCCCATAGCTCAGTGGGTAGGGTGCTGGCTACATACACCGAGGCTGGAGATTTGAGTCCGGACCAGGCCTGCTAAACAACTGCAACCAAAAAACTAGCCAGGTGTTGTGGTGGTCCCCTGTCGTCCCAGCTACTTGGGAGGCTGAGACGACAGAATCACTTGAGCCCAAGAGTTTGAGGTTGCTGTGAGCTGTGACACTATGGCACTCTACTGAGGGCAACATAACCAGACTGTCTCAAAAAAAAAAAAAAAAGAAAGAAGTATGTGAAACGAATGTTACAGACTTAAGTTTCACCAGACTTCTTTCTTGGCACTCAAGAAGTCATGGGCATGGACAACTGCAACATGATTTAATGGAAAAAGTGTAACAAAACAAAGCAATGATAATCAGGTGCCTTATTTACTTTCACTGATTTTAATAAATATTTATAGAATTACTGTCTGTTCAGGGTCTGCACTATACTCTGAGAACAACAGACTGAGACTTCTAGAATAAAATGAAATTCTAGACGTGTTGAGTGGTGCTTCTATACTGACCTGTCCAGTATTTTAAAAAATTCTTCTTTTTAGGGGCGGCGCCTGTGGCTCAAAGTGGTGGGGTGCCGATCCCATGTGCCGAAGGTGGCAGGTTCAAACCCAGCCCCGGCCAAAACCCACAAAAAAAAAAAAAAAAAAAAAAATTCTTCTTTTTCCTTGGTAGAATGTGGCTGATTTATTATGTGTGGTTTACAAAGTGCAGCAAATGGCATTTTGGATGGAGATGGAATAGATCTTTAGGCACTTATGTTTTCAACAATGTTTCAAGTAAATAAGTTTCAAAGATCACTCCCAAACTTGCCTTAATGTAAGTAGCAGAAGGGGTTCTTGCTAAAATTCTTATTTCTTAAGGCAAGTTTGGGAAGCACTATTACAGAGGGTCTGCAGCCTTATTCTGTATTAAAGTCCTGACTGAAGAACTTTAACAGGTGAAATGAGGAAGTTGGGGTTGAAAGAAAAAAGGAAGCAGAAGCAATAACTGTGACTCTGTGATAGTCACTTTAAAGGCAATTAACATTTCTGTTGGATATTATACTTACAATAGCCCCACAGAACACACACTATTATTCCTGCTCTAGGAACATGATTCTCAAAGTAATGACTCACTTGGTTTCTATCACCATAGGTTCATTTGGCCTGTTTTTGAATGTTACACAAATGGAATCATACGGTGGTAGGCAGAATTAGCCCTCTTCCCACCCCCAAGATATCCAAGCCCTAATCTGAAATCTATAAATATGTTCCTTTACATGACAAAAGATACCTTGTAGGTGTTATTGAGGTTAAAAATCTTGAAATGTGAAGATTATCCTGGATTATCCCTGGTGGTCCAAACTAAACACGTGAGTCCTTAAGAGCAGAGAATCTTTCCCAAGTGGGGCAGAGAGATACACCATGGGAAGTACTCAAGTTAGAGCTGTTGATTTTGAAGACAGAGGAAGGGGGGCGTGAGCCATGGAATGAGGCAGTCTTTAGAAGGTGGGGGTGGCCCTTGGCTGACAGGTAGCAAGAAAACGTTGGTTTTATAACTGCAAGAAATTGAATTCTTTCAGCAATCAAAATGAGCAGGAATTAGAACCTCCACTAGAATCTCCAGAAAAGAACACCGTCTGCCAATACCTTAATTTTAGTCTAATGAGACTCATAAAAGTCTTCTAACCTACAGAACTGTTAATAATTGTAGCTTTTTTTAGCCATTAAATTTGTGGTGATTTGTTATAGCAACATAGAAAACTGATATATATATATATATATATATATACACACATATATATCAGTAACATATAAGAGGAATAGGACTTAATACTTTTACTCCATATTATATGAGTCTTTACATGCTTACCAATACTTGGTATGATATATATATATATACACACACACACATATTATATATTATATAATATTATATTATACCATTGTGCATGTGTCACAGATAGAGAAGAGAGGCTTCTTTGCTTCTTTTACTCTATATTATATTTGCAAGATTCCTACCTGTTTGGCATGCAGGAGCTATGCATTTTCCTAATATCCCTTTGTGTAAACACACCACAATTTATTTACCTAACCTATTGTTGATAGACATTTAGTTATTCCCAGGTTTAGGCTACTACAGAAAATGCTACTGTGAACATTCTTATATGTATTTTGGTTGAACACATGTACTCATTTCTATTGGGGGTATATCTAAGAGTAGATCATACGATATATGTTAGCTATAAATAGATATTGACAATCTTCCAATATGGTTATACTGATTTACATTATGTGAGCAACATATAAGAGTCTTTACATGCTTACCAATACTTGGTATGAACAGTCTTTTAAAATTCTTTTTAAATTTAGCCACTCTGGTTAATAGCACCATTTTATATGATTGCTCATTTATATATAATATTTTAATAAGTGGCTGCTAAAGTCTTTTGCTTACTAAAAAAATTATTTTTTTCTTAATGACTTACCCAAGCAATTCTTTACATATTCTGCTCATAACTACTTTTCCAGATCTTTGGTTACAAACACCTTTCCTATGCTCTGTCTTGTCCCATTCTATTCACAGTGTATTTAGATGAACATGAGCTTATGTTTTAGTCTAACTTATTTTGCCAATATTTTTCTTTATGATTAGTATGTTTTATACCTATTTAAGACAATATTTGTCTATCAAATAATAATGAAGTTATTCTCCAATATTATCTTTTACTGTTTTAATTTTTACATTTTGATATACAGTCCATCTACAATGATATTTGTGGGTGGCACCTATGGCTCAGTGGGTAGGGCGCTGGCCCCATATACCGAGGGTGGCAGGTTCAAACCCAACCCTGGCCAGCTAAAACAGCAGTGACAACTGCAACAAAAACAGCCGGGCACTGTGGCAGGCACCTGTACACCCAGCTACTCAGGAAGCTGAGGGTAGAATGATATTTGTATATGGTAGGAGTTAGGGTCAATGGCCGTTTTTTAAAATGTGGATATACAATCGATGCAGCATCATTTACTGAAAAGATTATCATTTTTCCACTTCACAGAAACTTCACTTTTGTTATAAAATCAAGGGTTTGTATGTGTATATGATTGTTTCTGGACTCTCTATTCTGCTCAATTTCTCTACTGTTCTATACTCGTACCAATTCCATGCTATCTTTAATTATATAACCTCATAACAAATTCTAACATCATATACTGTAACAGCAATCTAAATCCCCTAATTTTCTTCTTCTTCGTTTTATCTATTCTTGGTCTTTTTTATTTCCATACAATTTTTTTTCTTTGCAGTTTTTGGCCAGGGCTGGGTTTGAACCCACCACCCTCTGGCATATAGGGCCAGTGCCCTACTCCTTTGAGTCACAGGCGCCGCCCTATTTCCATACAAATTTGTGAATCACTCTGTCAAGTTCACCACTTGAAGGAATGAATGAACAAATAAAATTACCTTCTGACATGTAGGTGGGAATTGCATTGAATCAAGGTATCAGTTTGAGAGAACTGGCATGTCTACTACATCGTGTTCTTCTGTCCATGAACAGAGCATTTATGCATATTCTTTTAATGACATTTTATGGATTTTTTAATAGTGATATTCTTTTGCTAGATTGATTCTTAGGTATTTAATGTTTTTCAATCCTATTATAAATGACATTTTAGTTTTCTTACTGGTTAGCATTATTTTATGGAAACACAACTGATTATTTTGCTACAGACCTTGTATCTAGTAATCTTACTATAGTCACTTATTTTTACCTTCTGATCATTTTACTTTTTTTTGAAACTTCATTTAATAGCAATGTTAATAGAAAAATAGTGTTAATAGAAGGTGTCTCCAGGGAGAAAGATTCCAGAATTTCATTATTAATTATGTTTACCTTTTATTAGATTAAGGAAGCCCACTACTTTTCAAGTTTGTTAAGAAATTTTTGTCATAGATCAATTTTAAATTTTATTGAATTTGAATTTTATGCTTTTTAAATAATATTTAGATGATCATCTGGTTCTTACCCTTTATTCTGTTAATGTTGTGATTTTCTAATAGTAAGACAATCTTTCATTCCTGTATTAAATTCCCCTGGGTTATGATATATTATTCTTTCTATATGTCACTGGATTTATTTTGTTAATATTTTATTTTGGATTTTGGATATTATGTTTATAAGAGAGACTGGGCTATGCATTTTCTTTCTTATATTGACCTTGTTATGTTTTGGTACCAAGGTAACGTTAACATTATAAAAAGCTATGAAGTATTCTCTCTTTTCTAATTTCTTGAAGAGTTTACATAGATCCTAGGTGATTTATAAATATTATTCCTCATAACTTAAATGACATTTAACATTCTCCTTTAAGAGGAAAAATGGAGGAGAGGGAGAAGAAATGAGTTGTTAATGTCACAAGAAAAGCAATAAGTGGCAGAGCCCAGATTTCAACCCAGGTACTTCTGACTCTAAAACTCAGGCTTTTTGCCTACTCCATTATGCTATGAATTTATGAATAAGTCACTGGGTGAGCCAATATTTAAAAGGCTTACTATTTCATTCTGTGGCAATGTCTACTTTTTGGCAAGAGAAAATACACTGCCAAAGATGACAGTGTATCTTTGACACTGTCCCTCCCACCCCAATAAAGCTTTCCTTCTGGAATGTTCTGTGAGAAGTCTCATTATAGTTGGCCTTTCAAATCTTCCCTAGTTCCTACCCCAAATGTATTGTCAGATCCTGAAACAAAGTCTCTGTTCAGAATAATATCTTATTATTTTCATCTGTTTTCTGCAATTAGCTTTAGCTGGATCCTCAAGGGCATGTCTGATCTATCTGTGTACCTCTGAGAGCATCCTACATAGTATTTTCTTATTAATATTCACTAAAGAAATACTTAAACTCATATCCTCTCAATCATACTTGCTCTAAGTTATTTAGAAGGTCTTATGATCCTCTTACCCTATGTGTAATATCCTGTAGCAGGAAACCTTATGCCTCTTCGCTAAGGATGCATGGTCAATGAAGGGTAGGACCTTATGGTTCAAATTTGAACCAGAACCACTATGTATTCCATTATTATCTGTCAATTGAAAAAAAAAAAAGTTAAACTCTCTCCAATCTAGTGATATCCATAACTTATTCATTTGATTGATTGAGCAGTTACTCTTAATATATATCAGACTGGAGGGCTGGGCACGGTGGCTCACAGCTGTAATCCCAGCACTCTGGGAGGCCGAGGCAGACGGATTGCCTGAGCTCGTGGGTTTGAGACTGGCCTGAGCTAGAACAAGACCCCATCTCTAAAAATAGCCTGGCATTGTGGTGGGCACCTGCAGTCCCAGCTATTGGGGGGCTAAAGCAAGAGAATCGCTTGAGCCCAAGACTCTGAGGTTGCTGTGAGCTATGATGCCATAGCACTCTACTAAAGGGGACAAAGTGAGACTCAGTCTCAAAAAAAGAAAAAGAAAATACACACATACACACACCCTAGATTGTATACTGTATAGATGCAGACTTTAAGCAGACAAACTCTCCATCCTTGAGATGGAGGGGCAGGTGGGTCGATAAGCAGGAAGGGAGCGTGTGAAGGTTGCAGGAAGGTGTTAACACAGCACAGAGAAACATGGAGGAGCACGTGCTTGGTGCAGTCAGTCCTTGATGGTTCTTCTAATACCTTATTCTGTTTAATCATCATTTTTAATTGCCACTCAAAAAGTTCATATGACATGATACTTAAAGTAGTTAATGAAGTGTCAGCCACTGTTCAAAGACTTCACCATACAGGTCTTATGTCTATTCTCTTGCTGCTAACCTAACCTTCATGTTGTTGAGTGAGGGATCCCTCAATTTTTTCATGCCCTTCCCTCTCACTTGTTCTCTCCTCTGAGCAAGCTATGTCCTAGCTGTTTACTCTTCTGCTCTCTTTCCTGGCTAAAACTGTCTGGTTTGTTCTAGGAAGTAATAATTTTGAATTATGAGGCCAAGTACCAACTCTAGAAATGAGAGATTTCTGGAAATATAATTACCATTGGGGGTGGGTAGGGTGTGTAAGGAAGCAGAATCAAGGCTGTTAGAAAAAACTTTGAGCTCCTTAGGGCAGAAAAGATGCCCTATTGATCTTTTTCCCAGAGAATAGTACAGTTACGAGGTGAGGGGTATGGTGAAGGCTTACATGAGGTTTTCTAGATGAATGAATGATAAGAAAACCTTTAATAATGAGCTCTAGATTCTTGATATTGACGTAGAGAAATAGAGGAAAAAACACAATGTCCTTCTTCTTGTAGAAATCTAAAAATTAAAAAACTTTTTTTTTTTTGAGACAAGAGTGTCACTATGTTGCCCTCAGTAGGTGCCATGGCGTTACACCTCAAATTCTTAGGCTTAAGTGATTCTCTTGCCTCAGCCTCCCAAGTAGCCGGGACTACAGGCGCCGACCACAATGCCTGGACATTTTTTTGTTGCAGTTGTTTAGTTGACCTGGGCCAGGTTTGAACCTGCCACCCTCGGTGTATATGGCTGGCACTGTAACCACTGTGCTACGGGTGCTGAGCCAAATTAAAAACTTTTTAAAAATCAGGGGCAGCCTCTGTTTTCAGGGGAAGGAGAAAACACCCCCAGATCCCCAGCGACCCTTCCCCTCCTTTCTATTTCTGGCATAAAATTAGCTGCTTGAAGACAAAGCCTTTTATTCCACAATTCAGTATACAATTAAAAATGCAAAAGCCTGAAAGAGTGTGCATCATGCTAATGAGTCTCGAAATACACATGAAGAATCAAGATCTATTCTGCCATGAGGGAGGCACCAGCTTAGGGGGCAGATTCCAAGTACATGAAGGTATAAAGGGACCTCCCCCTTACCTTGCAAGTCCTATATGGTAGGTTCTTTCACAGACTGGGTTTAATTTAATCCTAACAACAAGCCTATAAACTAGATATTATGTCCATTTTATAAGTGAGACTCAAGTTTTAGCCAACAAGCTGTATATAATTATAATTATTCGTAATGATAAGTTATGAATTCTGGACTAGACGCCAGGTCTCTCTTGAGGAAATCAGTATTAACTATAAAACAAACACAAGTTCTATCAATAGGAATTCAACGATTGCCCCCCCCCAAGATTAATTTCATTTTTAATGCATGGGCTTTGGTGAGACACATAGTTGGGTAAAGAATCTGGCTCAGGGGTGGCGCCTGTGTCTCAAAGGAGTAGGGAGCCTGCTCCATATGCCAGAGTTGGCGCGGTTCAAACCCAGACCTGGCCAAAAACTGCAAAAAAAAAAAAAAAAATAATAATCTAGCTCAGCCACATGGCATTTTGTGCAGGTTATTTAAAAACCTCTATTGCCTTCTGTAAGTTTCTTTCTTCTTCTCTGTAGAATAGGGATTAAAACCACATCTGTGTTGTGGTACTGTTGTAACTGTTAAGTGAAGTCAGGAGATAAGCTCGGGCACATGAGTTCTCAGGTTCATGCTGCCCAACTGGACTTTGCAATGCTCTATCCACTGCCTTCTGGTTTCTCAAATCTAGACTTTGTTCATACTTTCCACTTCATCCAATTAACCTGTTCTGGGTACCTAATCATGGTCCTTCCCACTTCCTTTTCCCAGTAAGATATTAAGAAAGAAAAGTGACTCTGAATTCAAGTAGTGTTTTTTTCCTATTCTGCTACCACTCATCATTGACATATCACTGACTCTTAAACCAACATTCACAACAGAGAAGTTATAATGCTTCAACTCTCAAGTGAACATGGACCAAGCTTTCCTTTTACCTTTTTTCTAGTGACCTTGAATGCTACTCCCATTAGTGGACCTACTTGCCGTTTTTTCTTGCCCTCCCCATTCTCCCATTGTCCTACACACTCTGACTCTCCATCAGAAGAAAGGATTGTTCTTTAGGCATTTATATTTTTTGTTTAAATTTAATCCCCTACATCTCAGCTCTTTCTTAATAGCATTTAGATTATAAAGGTACATCTCGATTCGTAGCAGGAAAAGCCTTGTTCTGTATTATACCAGCTGTTTCCCAGCTGGTAGGTAAGAAGGAAAGGGCATATTGTAGGGGCAGGGAGATCTTCATGAGCTCATAAACACTTTACCTAGGCAGTTGCCTACGCCCTCTGCCCACATGGAGAGCCTTAAAATATACACACCAAAATCTAGATTCCAGTAGCTCAGGAGCCTCAGTGCATCTGCGTTTGAAGAATTGATAATGTACTTGTGGAGAATTTTGAAAACATTTTATTAATATTTTTACACTTTATTTGCTTTCAAATTTCTACAACTATGTTTCACAGTATAGGAAATACACAATACTACTAGCACATTAAATCAACACATCTCCATCATGTCCATACAACCTATGCAGTGTTACCATCGGCAACAATCAATTTCACTTGGACAGCACTACCAAAGTACTTTCATCACATCACAAAAAAGAGGAAAAGAGGGAAAATAATTACAACTAGATTGGAAAATGGAAAGGGTTGGTTCAAATTCAAAATACTGCCTGGCTCAAATAGTCCAGGTTACCTCTCCCTCCCTTTAAGACTTCAGACAGACAAATTGCTACCATATGGATGGATCATTTCCAGTGGGGGAAGGAGGACAGCTTCTGCAAGATCCTGAGAAGACAGGTCCTCTCTGACACTGCAGGAGCAGGGCTGGGTTGGGAGTGTGCACACAAGAGAGTGTGTGTGTGGGTGCGTGTGCGTGTGTGTGTTTGTGTGTGTGGTGTGTGTATGAGAAGGGTAGAGGAAATAAGTCCAAGAGGAAGAGTGGTTTTGTGGTGCAGGCAAATATTTTACTAAGTCAGCTAAATTGGTCATCACTGAACAAAGAAGCTGCTTATTTTCTAATTTAAGGTTTTGGGTTCACAGAAAAATGTGAATAATACCAAGGAATTCCCATATGTTCTACAGCACAGTTTATCCTATTTAAAAAGCTCAAAGAAGTTTGTGTTTGAATTTCTCCTCTCAGCTAACCTATTTTTTAAGAGTCAGGGGCTGGGCAGACAGACACAGATTGGGAATCATAGCTAAAGTCCTTCAATAGCTGACACCCAGTATCTGAGTCCTAGGGAGATGGGGTAATGTGGGAGAAGTACGGGAGAGGGGTAGGATAGCTGACTCTGATGCAGATAGCTCTGGGAGCCCAGGCAAGTCTCTTCTCTCTTAGGGCCTCCCTTTTTCTTCTGTAAATTAAACTGTGGATGTGATGATAGCTAAGGTGCCTTCCAGCTCCAGAATTACATAAAGCAAAGCGAAATGAGGAGAATAATACTCCAGCATGTCATTCTCAGATTAAAGAGATGTGTTCATCATCTCACATTTATACCACATACAATCAGAGGACAGAGCAAGTAGTTGAGGTTCTAAAATAAGCACAACCACCTGGCACTGGTCCCACTTGAGTGCTTTAGATAAAGCAAACATCTCTATGAAAATCATACAGTCAAAACTGGCATATGTTTTTTTTAAAAAAAGGCAAAGATATAAAGCTGCTGAATACCCTCTGGTAAAGATTTCTTTTAGGTCTTGCTAGTTCATTTCATGTTCTTGCTTTTTTTCCCCCTTTTTAAAATTTTTTGTTCTACACCTCTTGGGGGTGGGACACTATTATTACTCAAGGAACTTCATCCAGCAAATACAAGCATATAGCCTGGCTCTTTGTACCCTCAATGATTCCCCAACAATAAAAAAAATAAAAACAAATTTTGGGGGTCTATTTTTATCACATTGTATGAGAACAAGGCCAGGGGCTCTTGTAAGGTTTTTCCCTCTGATTTTGCTATATGTATGGCTTATATTCCAATTCTATGTCTCTTTGAGTCATTTAGATTCTTAGGTCAGCCTTCTAGGTACTGGATAAAAATAATTGAACACTGGATTACAACTAGCCAATGAGCACACATGTGCATAGAAGGAAGTGAAACTCAGTGGAAATCAATCAGGGAGTGGGAGGAGGGTGAAAACCTACCTAACAGGTACAAGGAACACTATCTGGGTGATGGGCACACTTATAACCATGACTCAATCGTTATAAAAGCAATCATGTAACCAGAAATATTTATACCCCTGTAATACTTTAAAGTAAAAAAAAAATAATAATAATCGAACATTCGGAAATCAAAAACCATGGGAATTTTCCATGAAGTGTCAAGTATTTTTGCGTCTCATTCAATACAATCACCAACTATCACTTTATTATTTTAATTCTTCATATTTTCTCTATGCTATACTTTTTGACCTTTTTTTTATTTATTTTTTTTTTACTTTTTAATCTTTTTTTACCTTTTAGGGCATAAGGGTTTGATTCTAATTAACACTACTCTTTCAAATAAATATTAGTTTTACATAATATCATATCACTTCATTTAATTTTCCTAGTCTTACACACCTTCATTAAAGCTATTACCAACATATTTTCAGCAATTTCTTTTAGTGCCATTAATATCATCTTTACATATTCTATTTTTTAATAAGATATCAATAATTTGGTCATTTTTCCTTCCAGTTTTATTCTATAGAACAATTTCAATTGCATTAGCTGTTTTATATCTATCCTATTAACTCAGTTGGATTTTTCTAATTTTCTACTCAAGACTAAAAGATTTTGAGATTTGGAAATAATTCTGTATCACAAAGATCAGCAACTCAACAAAAGTGAAGAGAACAGAAATAGCCACCAAAGGGTTCATTAACTTTCCACTGTATTTGTAATGTCACTACAAGACATGTTCTTGGGTAGTTCTTGCTAGCTTCTTCCACAGATTATAATGAAGTGTGTCAAAATAATCTTGTGAAATGCAGTTGGCCAAATTTGGATGGTTAATAGTCTATTTGATCATTTGTTAAATCTCAGGGCTTCTACGGTACTGAAACTCCATGGAATAAGAAAAGACTCTATGCTTCTCAGGTTGGCCAGCAAATCAAGGCCCTTGAGCACCTTTGCCTTCCAGACTCTTGCTCTCTTCCCCAACTGTGCCTACCTAATACACACACAACATAATTTTATAGCCAAAGTAGAACCAACAAGACGAGTTCAACCTAAGTACATCATATGGTATGTACACACAACTCATGCCAGGAAAAGAAAGTGAAGTTTTGCATAAGGAGGATAGGACCTCAGCTTCCAGAATGAGGAATGAAAAATACAATGAGGATGGGCATGGTTCCTCCATATGGTGTGTAGATTCATTTTGAACATTAACTAGGCATCACGTTCCTCCTTTTAGCTATGAGTACTTACTTTTAAAAGTACAATCAGCAAGGTGGACCAAGATGATGGCTGAGTACCAGCTTCCCTGCAACTGGATACCATGAGTCTGGGGAGGTAAGACTCCAGGCATCGCTGGCTGGTGGGATCTGCCTATAATCATCCCTTTGAGGATACAGAGAATCACAAAGAGACTTCTGGACCCCAAGAGGAGGACAAAATCAATGGAAAACTGGAAAGTGATTGCATGTGTTCAATCAACATAATCCTGCTGGCAACTGTAAGTACAAGCAGCAGTGAGACTGCAAACTGGAAAGGCCTTACCTGTGAACTGTTTGGGTATTTTTGGACTTGGCACTCAGTTGAATTGCCTTGGGGAGAGCTTCAGCAAGACTGCAGAGAACTTTGGGCATTGTCTAGGGCCCCAGATGGAGCCGCTGAGATGGACGGAGCTAATAGTGTTCGGCTGTGGGCCACAGGGAGTCATTGTGAGAGAACTGCCCTGGCAAGCTCCGCCCTCGGGGTCACAGAGCAAGGATCCGGAGGGAGCTAGTAACCTAGTGACTGAGCAGCCTAAAGGCAGGGACTGAGCTGCCTTATAACCTTAACCCTCAGAGGCAGAATGAGACTGGTTTTGGCACACTGGAGCCTAGGGCTGTTGCCCTTGGTAGAGTGCCGTGGGATCACAGCTCATAGCAACCTTAAAATCCTGGGCTTGGCACCTCCCAGACCTCCATAAGAGCTGCACCACGACCTCCAAATTGTGACCTGCGCCAGCTGGGCCTCCGCATGCCCTGACAAGGAACAGCAGGAGCCGTGCAATGCTCTGTCCTCCCTAATATACCCTCCCTGCCTCCACACCAGCCCGTTTGTCTGGCCAAGGACTCTGGTACCCGTGTGCTCTCTGGAGCCCTCCCTGCCTCTGCGCAGAACCCTTCTCCTGGCCAGAAACTGCTACAGCCTTGGGCTTTCTGTGCCAAAGTCACTAGGTGCCAGGCACTCCCAGAACCATACGCACCACCTCCCGCCCTGTTGCTAGATCCAGGTGTGTCACACTCCGGAGCTGCCTCCACAACCAGAACTCTCTGGCTGAGGCAGCCCCACAGGAACTACACAGGGTCATTCCCTACAAAGATCCAGCAACAATAGAGTGATACTGCTGGGGTCTAATCTTGGAGAGACACCTCCCCAACTCTGAGGACGGCCAAAGGCAACGGTGAAAAACAATCATGAGGCAAAATCAACAGAAAAACTCTGGCAATATGAATAATCAGAGTAAATCAACTCCCCCAAGGATCAATGGGGCAGACACAGCACAAGATCCCATGCACAAACAAATAGCTGAGAAGTCAGAAATCGAATTCAGAATCTGGATAGCAAATAAGATTGAATTAGAATTCCAAGCAGTATCTTGGATATCCAAAAGATACCTCAAGAATTCAACGAATTCAAAGACCAAATGACCAAAGATTTTGACACATTGAGACAAGAAGTTGCAGCCTGCGAAGACCTGAGAAACACAGTAGAATCCCCCAGTAACAGAATGGAGCAAGAAGAAAGGATTTCTGACATTGAAGACAAAGCTTTCAAATGCTCTCAAATTCTCAAAGAGGAAGAGAAATGGAGGGCAATAACAGATCACTGTCTTAGAGACCTCTGGGATAATTCAAAGAAAACCAATGTTTGTCTTATAGGGGTCCCGGAAAGAGACAAAGTGACTTCACAAGGCACAGAGTCTCTTCTCCATGAGATTATGAAGGAGAACATTCCAGACATGTCAAGAGATTCTGAAATTCAGATAAAAGACAGTTTCAGAACTCCAGCACGACTCAACCCAAATAAGACCTCTCCCAGACACATCATAATCAATTTTACTAAAGTTAATATGAAGGAGAAAATTCTGAAAGCAGCAAGACAAAAGAAAACCACCACCTACAAGGGCAAGAATATTAGAATAACTGCAGATCTCTCTGCTGAAACCTTTCAAGCTAGAAGAGGATGATCATTGACTTTTAATCTCCTAAAACAAAATAACTTTCAACCCAGGATCCTGTACCCAGCTAAACTAAGTTTCATTTATGATGGACAAATTAAATACTTCAATGACATTCACATGTTGAAGAAATTTGCCATAATGAAACCAGCTCACCAGGATATTCTCAGACCTATTCTTCTCATTAAAGACCAACGTAATCCTCCACCACAAAAGTAAACCCACCCAGAAAATTTTGATCAAATTCCAACTTCCACAGTCACAAAAGGATTAAAAGTGTCCACTGGACTCTCGAAAGGCTTATCAATATTCTCAATTAACGCGAATGGTTTAAATTGTCCTCTAAAGAGACACAGGTTAGTTGACTGGATACAAAAACTCAAGCCAGATATCTGCTGCATACAAGAATTTCATCTTACATTAAAAGACAAATATAGACTCAAGGTGAAGGGATGGTCATCTATACTCCAGGCACATGAAAAGCAGAAAAAAGCAGGCGTTGCAATCCTATAAGAATGGACACTTCATATTTCATAAAGGTAATAATCAATATGATAAGATTTCAATTATTAATATTTATGCACCTAACCAGAACACACCTCAATTTATTAGAGAAACTCTAACAGACATGAGCAACTTGATGTCCTCCATTCCATAGTAGTTGGAGATTTTAACACCCCTTTAGCAGTGCTGGATAGATCCTCCAAAAAGAAGCTAAGCAAAGAAATTTTAGATTTAAACTCAACCATTCAATATCTGGACTTAACAGACATCTACAGAATATTTCACCCCAACAAAACTGAATACACATTCTTCTCATCAGCCCACAGAACATACTCAAAATCGACCACATCCTAGGCCACAAATCTAACCTCACCAAATTTTAAAAAATAGAAATTATTCCTTGCATCTTCTCAGACCATCATGGAATAAAAGTTGAACTCGATAACAACAGGAACCTGCATACCCATACAAGAACATGGAAGCCAAACAACCTTACGCTGAAGGATAGATGGGTTAGAGATGAGATTAAGAAGGAAATCACCAAATTTTGGGAACAAAACAACAATAAAGATGCAAATTATCAGAAACTCTGGGATAATGCAAAGGCAGTCCTAAGAGGGAAATTTATAGCACTGCAAGCCTTCCTCAAGAAAACAGAAAGAGAGGAAGTTATTAACTGAATGGGACATCTCAAGCAACTGGAGAAGGAAGAACACTCCAACCCTAAACCCAGCAAGAGAAAAGAAATAACCAAAATCAGAGCAGAATTAAATGAAATTGAAAACAAAAGAATTACACAATAGATAAATAAATCCAAAAGTTGGCTTTTTGAAGAGATCAATAAAATAGATAAACCTTTGGCCAACCTAACCAGGAAAAAAAGAGTAAAATCTCTAATTTCATCAATCAGAAATGGTTAACAATGAAATAACAACAGACCCCTCAGAAATTCAAAAAATCCTTAACGAATACTACAAGAAACTCTACTCTCAGAAATATGAAAATCTGAAAGAAATCGACCAATACCTGGAAGTACGCCACCTACCAAGACTTAGACAGAATGAAGTGGAAATGTTGAACAGGCCTATATCAAGTTCTGAAATAGCATCAACTATACAAAATCTCCCTTAAAAAAGAAAGCCCAGGACCAGATGACTTTACATCAGAATTCTATAAAACCTTTAAAGAAGAACTAGTACTTATATTACTAAACCTGTTCCAAAATAAAGAAAAAGAAGGAATATTACCCAAAACATTCTCTGAAGCAAACATCACCTTGATCCCCAAACCAGGGAAAGACCCAACAAGAAAAGAAAATTATAGACCAATATCACTAATGAATATAGATGCTAAAATACTCAATAAGATCCTAACAAACAGAATCCAACAACACATCAAAAAAATTATACATCATGACCAAGTGGGATTTATCCAAAGGTCTCAAGCCTGGTTCAATATACATAAATCTATAAATGTAATTCAACACATAAACAAACTAAAAAATAAAGACCATATGATTCTCTGAATTGACACAGAAAAAGCTTTTGATAATATCCAGCATCCCTTCATGATCAGAACACTTAAGAAAATTGGCATAGAAGGGACATTTCCTAAACTGATAGAGGCCATCTACAGCAAACCCACAGGAAATATCGTATTGAATGGAGTTAAATTGAAATCATTTCCACTTAGATCAGGAACCAGGCAAGGTTGCGCATTGTCTCCATTGCTCTTTAACATTGTAACGGAAGTTTTAGCCATTGCAATTAGGAAAGAAAAGGCGATCAAGGGTATCCACATAGGGTCAGAAGAGATCAAACTTTCATTCTTCGCAGATGATATGATCGTATATCTGGAAAACACTGGGATTCTACTACAAAACTTTTAGAAGTGATGAAGGAATATAGCAATGTCTCAGGCTACAAAATCAACACCCATAAATCTGTAGCCTTTATATATACCAACAATAACCAAGCCGAACAAATAGTCAAGGACTCTATTCCTTTCACAGTAGTGCCTAAGAAGATGAAATAGTTGGGAGTATACCTAACAAAGGATGTGAAAGATCTCTACAAAGAGAACTATGAAACGCTAAGAAAAGAAATAGCCGAAGATGTTAACAGATGGAAAAACATACCATGCTCATGGCTGGGAAGAATCAATATAGTTAAAATGTCCATACTACCCAAAGCAATATATAATTTTAATGCAATTCCTATTAGAGCTCCATGGTCATATTTTAAAGATCTTGAAAAAATAATACTTCATTTTATATGGAATCAGAAAAAACCTCGAATAGCCAAAAGATTACTCAGCAATAAAAACAAAGCAGGAAGAATCACACTACCAGACCTGAGCACAAAAACAGAGAAGTAGATGTCTGGAACAGAATAGATAACCAAGAGATGAATTCAGCTACTTACCGTTATTTGATCTTTGACAAGCCAATTAAAAACATTCAGTGGGGAAAAGATTCCCTATTTAACAAATGGTGCTGGGTGAACTGGCTGGCAACCTGTAGAAGATTGAAACTGGACCCACACCTTTCACCATTCACTAAGATAGACTCTCACAGGATAAAATATTTAAATTTAAGACATGAAACTATAAAAATACTTGAAGAAAGTGCAGGGAAAACTCTTAAAGGAATCGGCCTGGGTGAATATTTTTTGAGGACTCTCCAGGCAATTGAAGCAGTATCAAAAATACACTACTGGGACCTGATCAAAATAAAAAGCTTCTGCACAGCCAAGAACATAGTAAGTAAAGCAAGCAGACAGCCCTCAGAATGGGAGAAAATATTTGCAGGTTATACCTCCAATAAAGGTCTAATAAACAGAATCCACAGATAACTCAACGTATTAGCAAGAAAAGAACACGTGATCTCATCCCAGGGTGGGCAAGAAACTTGAAGAGAAACTTCTCTAAAGAAGACAGACACATGATCTACAAACACATGAAAAAAAGCTCATCATCCTTAATCATCAGAGAAATGCAAATCAAAACTACTCTGAGATATCACCTAACCCCAGTAAGAGTAGCCCACATAACAAAATCCCAAAACCAGAGATGTTGGCGTGGATTTGGAGAAAAGGGCACACTTCTACACTGCTGGTGGGAATGTACACTAATACGTTCCTTCTGGAAGGATGTTTGGAGAATACTTAGAGACCTAAAAATAGACCTGCCATTCGATCCTATAATTCCTTTACTAGGTTTATACCCAGAAGACCAAAAGTCACAATATAACAAAGACATCTGTACCAGAATGTTTATTGCAGTCCAATTCATAATTGCTAAATCATGGAAGAAGCCCAAGTACCCATCGACCCACGAATGGACTAGCAAATCATGGTACATGTATACCATGGAATACTATGCAGCCTTAAAGAAAGATGGATACTTTACCTCTTTCATGTTTACATGGATGGAGCTGGAACATATTCTTCTTAGCAAGGTATGTCAGGAATGGAAGAAAAAATATCCAATGTACTCAGCCCTACTATGAAGCTAAATTATAGCTTTCACATGAAGGCTATAACCCAACTATAGCACAAGACTATGAGGAAAGGAACAAGGAAGGGGAAGGGAGGGGGAAGGTTAGGGTGAAAGGAGGGTTCTGGGTGGGGCCACACCTACAGTGCATCTTAGAATGGGTACAGGCGAAACTTACTAAAGGCAGAATACAAATGTCTACATACAATAACTAAGAAAATGCCATGAAGGCTACGTTGAACAGTTTGATGAGAATATTTCAGATCGTATATGAAACCTGCACATTGTACCCCTTGATTGCACTAATGTACACAGTTATGATTTAACAATAAAAAAAAAGTACAATCAGCACTGATGAAGTTGGGAGTGGTATAGGAGGCTTTTGCTAGGGAAAGAAGCCTATCACAGTTGAGTGTTGATGGATTTTACTAAAAAGGTGACTACAGGGATGATAGGCTGGGAGGAATTTCAGTTCGATCAATTTTTTTGTGATAAATAAATGAGTTTTGTCAGTGAAGGAACAATTAACTTTGATGGTGTAAGAAACAACTGGTAACCATATGACACAGAAGAAAGTCTTTACTCTAAGACTTTTTAGAAAAAATTACGTAACTCTTTTTTTTTTTTTTTTTTTTTTTTTTTTGCAGTTTGGCCGGGGCCGGGTTTGAACCCACCACCCTCGGTATATGGGGCCCGCGCCTTACCGACTGAGCCACAGGCGCCACCCTGTAACTCTTTAGATGAATACTGCTAATATCAAATCAATATACCAAAGTTAATGAAATCAATATCAAGTAGGTTAGATGATAACATTTTCATGCTGATGGTGAACAAATTTCCAGGGTTTTGGTCCATGTATTCAATTTAAGTTTTATCAGAAATGAAAATATCTCTTCTCATTATTTTCATTGCAATTTATAGATTACTATTATATTATTTATATTTATATTTTATATTAATATAAATAAATTTATATTATTATTCTCATTGCAACCCTGAATTATAACTTCATCAAAGAATAATTTGATAAGAGCAGACATCTTTAAAAAATTTAGCCTACTAACATTTCAAAGTTTTTTCCAAATGTTAAACATGAAGTCTTTCAGCAGTGTACTGATAAGCATGGGTTCATTGGAACACAAGTTCTATTAAGTAGAACACAAGTTCCATTGATTGCCTTGGTTTTCTCAGCTGGATTGCTCCCAAAATACAGATCAGAGGAAAAAGTTCTCCACCACCTACCTGACATAGAGGGAGCGTTTCTGATTGGTTCGTAGGGACCCAGACCCGGAGCTCATGCTGTGGTTCATCATCTGCTCTCGTAGGTCATGGATTTTGGCCTCAAATCGAGCGTAATCTGGGAACGGAAGCAAAGACAGTAAATTTGGTTCTGTACCTTCAGAAAGTCAGAGGCAGCCCTGCACTGCTACTGTTGGTTCCTTCACCAAACAACATGGAGATGCCCAACTCAAAAAGGATATGCCCGCTCACGGTCATTTATTCATAGACATTCACAAGTGGAGAAAAAAAAAATCAGTTACTTTCTAATAGTTACCTAGAAAACATGCTGCCATCAAATTTGTACTCTGTAAATGGTCACAGGAGGGTGGAAAGTGGTAAGGGAGGATGTGGGAGTACCGGGACAGAGGGAGATGGATGTGATTATAAACAGGGAACACAATGTGTCCTTTTACTGATAGAAATGTTTTCTATCTTACCAGTAGAGGTAGATATAGGCAAATGCACATGTGATACAATTGAAAACTGAGTAAAGAACACATAGGACTTCCCTGTGTTACTTCATACAACTGCATGTGAACCTACAACACTCTCAAAATTTATAAAAGCTTAATTTATAAAGAGAGAGTGTGGATGTGCAAAAAAATCCAAAATAACAACAACAAAGAAAAAACAGTCTATGGTACTTCCAATTCTATGGGGTATTGAAAGGTGTCTACTACCCTTAGTCTGATGGACCAGAGAATCAAGTTTTGTTGATAAATTGTATAAAATGTGCCCTCTAATTTAAATAGGATTTTTTCTAAGGCAGGTGCTGCCAGAAATTGACCATTTGGGAGTCATACTTTCATTTGTCCCCGTAACTTTGTCCACATGCCAAATTTCATCAATTCTAAGATGCACTTATATTTAAATAAGCTTCTCAGGAGATTGGGGTTAAAAATAGGGGTAGAAAACACAATCACATTAAATACATTTCAGAAACATTCAAACTTGAAAAAAATAAATGGGTATAAAATATCAAAGAAGTATAGGTATCATTGCTACTTCTTCATAGAATCAATATTTTTGGCATGTCAATCCAATAAAAATTAAAAAGCACAAATAGGTTTTTAGATACTTATTAACACAAAGAGTACAAAAAAAGGAAACAGCTTTTGAAGTTTTGTTTTTATTATTATTCTTGCTATTTGAGACAGAATCTCACTCTTGTTGCCCAGGCTAGAGTGCCATGGCGGCAGCCTAGTTCACTCCTGGGGTCAAGCAATCCTTCTGCCTCTGCTTCCTGAGTAGCTGAGACTACAAACATGTGCCACAATGCCCAGCTAATTTTTCTATTTTTTGTAAAGATGGAGTATGAAGTTTTAATAATTTTGATCACAACCTAGAAACTTTTCTATCATTTCCTTGGCAAAACGTGTCATGCTTTAGGAAAACTCAGTAGGCTGAACTTACCCACAGATACATTTGAAAATGTTAATTCAAATTATAAATGGCTTTTTTAATTACAAAGAAACTCACCATGAAGAATTTTAATAGAGGTTCTCTTTTCAAAAAACAATTTGATTTTCAGTTCAATTTATTCACAGTGTTCATGAAAAACAAGGATGACTAAATGAATATAATAAAAGATGATCTATTTACAGAGTGTTTCAAATTGCTTATAACAAAAAGCTCCATAAAATTACATTTAACTTTAATTTACTGAGTATCTATTGGTCATTGTAGGGAGAGTTTTCCTAAAAGATTTGACCTTAGATTTCAACAATAAATAGACAACAGGATAATAAACTCTGTTAGATATTTTTAAAGTTCAGTATTCTTAAAAGTCATAAGCTAGCTGGGAATTTCTGGTGCTTTAGCAGAGTCTGGTATTATCCATATTTGGAAAGCTTCTTGCTAAAACATAGTTTTTAATAATTAAGTCCTAAATGATTAAATAAGCAGCACACATATTTAACTACATAATTAACCCAAGATCTTTTAAAAATAGAAATTAAAATTTATTTCATTCCATTTTACCAGAGAGAGAAGACACTTATTTAAAACCACTGATAGAATGCTGTATGTAGTTCTAAATCATTTGAACAAGTCATATTATCTTTCTACCCTAAAAGGGTCAATTAACATTTACTGCTGGTCATATGGCAGACACTATGCTTAATTCTTTATGGGCATTTTCTCACTTATTTTTTAAATTTGAAAGTGAGTTTCTTGGATGTTGTAAAAATTTGAACTATATAGAACACAGGATAAGAATTATGAGGTTGGCAGCTCCCATAGCTCAGTGGGTAGGGTGCCGGCCACAAACACTGAGGCTGAGGGGTTGGAACCCAGCCCAGGCCAGCTAAAACAACAATGACAACTGCAACAACAACAACAACAAAAAATAGCCGGGCACTGTGGCAGGTGCCTGTAGTCCCAGCTACTTGGGAGGCCAAGGCAAGAGAATTGCTTAACCCCAAGGGTTTTAGATTTCTGTAAACTGTGATGCCACGGCACTCTATCCAGGGCAACAACTTGAGACTCTGTCTAAAAAAAAGAATTAAGAGGTTGTCTTTTCCCATCTGCCTTCCTCTCCTCTTTTCTCACTGCTTCCCTTCCCTGCAGCTTACCCTAGAGGTCCAGCTATGGTTGTGTGCTGCCCACATTTGTGTGTTTGTGTCTGTGCACACACCTACCACCACAGGAGACCATAACTATTGTGCTAAGACTTTTTTTGTCCCGTTTTAAGAGTGTAACTCTATCTTCCCCTGCCATCTACCAAACACACAAAAATAATTTTTTAAGATCCTTAATTGCATTTCATAGATTAAAATTTAGTTAATCTCCTTATGATTAGATATTTGAGCTTGTCTAGCTTTTTGTTTTTATTAACATAAACAGAAATCTCAGTGCATACTGCACAGCATGGCAGACTAGTAGAGCACTGGAAATGGAGGTACTGGTCATGACATGGCACAAAAATCATACAACTGCCATTTGTATTTCTCAGAGAAGAAAATGGTCTGGTCTGGGAAGGAGAGCAGGAATTCCTGGCTTCTTCTGATCTGAGCTCCACATTGACACTGGCTGAATACCATGTGTTGGCTCCTATCTAGGGTAGGATAGGGTAATCCTAGAGAAGGACTCTCTCCTTTACAACTTGGATGAATTTGCTGCCCAGCTTAAATAAAAGCATGAACTCTCACCTGTTAAGTGTTTACCCCTAAGCACCCAAGTCAGTGCCAGTCCCAATTCTCATTGAACCACTTACCTACTTTATAGGATTTATCACATGAACTCACAATTACGTGTGTAGTTGTCTGTGGTTCCCTTCAACTGAGCTCTCTGAGGTTAGCAGCTGTGTCTCATTCTCCTGGGAGTACCCTGCTGCTAACATAGTGTCTGATGTGCAGAGAGGCATTTAATAATAGGTGCTCAGTGAACATTCTCTGAAGGAATGAAGAATGAGGGAGTAAGCAGAATCATTAGATGAAATCAGCTATAAAATAGCTGCAGGTACTGAAATTGCCCACTCTTAATGTTATGTTTTTGCAATGAAGAAAGACAGCATGCATCTCTTCTAGTGCTACTTTTTTCAAAACTGAATGTAGTAGAACCTCTGTAAGTTCACTGTTACTCAAAGACAGTCACAAACTGGTCAACATAAGGAGCTCGGCCTACTGTACTGATACGTACATGTGATGCATGTCCGGTCTATGAAAATTAGGTCAACTTAAGAAGGTGGTCAATGTAGGGAGGTGGTCAGCTATGGTCAGCTACTGTATTCAATTCCAAGGTTCTATTTCTGTCAATTCACTGCTACTTCCAAATCCCTTCATTATTTTTTATTGTTCTCTAGAAGATCTCTGTGATCCCCTCATCTTAGTCACATGGTACACTGGAAACTTAAGCTGTGTAAACACAATCAACACTCCATTAGGGTCCACGGTTTATGTAACACAGCAAGATACTTGCTGCAATAAAAAATTGTATTTGCCTTACTGTATGACTCACTAGATGCTCGAGGTGTTTTCTGCCATGCTTTTGAAATGTTTGGTCTATATCATATTCTATGGTGTTTAAATTCCTCACTGTGGATGACTTATATTGAATTTGCCTTATTTGGAATCCATCCTGTTTTCAATTTCCCTACGTCAACACACACTTTCATCATAGATTCTGTATTCAAAAGCACTTATCTCTATTCTTGCTCCTTTTGGAAAAATAAAACAAATACAGGTACAATTAATTTCATCAGAGCAAATAAACAATAAAATCAGGGTTTATAAATATAAATGGTGTATGTATAGCAAGGGAGTTCTATCTCCAACTTCTCAGAGATAAACAAGTTTATAGTTAGAAATGCTCTAGAAATAAACAGGCAACCAGCTACATAGATTGTCTTTTTTTATGCTTTATAAAGGTACTAAAATTTACATTCTTTTACAAGTTAAAAAAGAAAAACCTAACACTACCATATCCATTTCTCTCCCTTCCTCTAATACTTTGCTCATATCTTTCCTCTCCCCTTTTTGAATATTTTTCAGTCAAATTCCTACCACTGTCTTGATTCCAAATCTCAAGAGAACATTCAAACGAGATTTTGAAATGCTCCAATCGTCTATCATCTAAAGGGGAATTCATGTTTACTGAACACTGGCAATGGGCTAGGATCTATACTACATGCATTAAAAATTACATTATTTCTCCTAAAAAAGTTCTGATTTAGGTACACTATTTTGCAGGTGAGAAAACAGCAGTTTAGAGAGGTTAACTAACTTCACCAAAGTCACAGAGCTACTAGGGAATAGAGCTCATTGGACATAGAGCTAGGATCTCTGTGAAGCCACTGTTTCCATTACATCGCCATGCGTCTCCTTTAGAATGGAATGCCCCCTCAATTCTTTACTCCTTTCTCTTAAAATTTTGCTCTTCCCTTCATTTACCATATAAATTATGTGCATGTTGATCTTTTCCTTTCTTCTACCATGAGCTCCTTAAAGAGTGGGAATCCCTCACTCATCTGTTTCCAACCTTCGGGGTCTATGATTCTACCTTCTGTATACACAGTATTCTACTAGGTACCTGGCATATAGTTTTGAACAAGACAGAACCTGAAAGAATTTGCTTCCAGAATGGGACACTGACGACAAAAAGACGAAACATGATAATGCTGAGGTGAAGAACAATATCAAAGAAGCAGCATGTTATGCTATCTTACTTTGCATGAAATGTGTGTCTGGTAAATGCTTTTTAACATACGTGTTATTTTATGTTTCTTAGGTTTTCTTCTGTAATAAGAAGCGAACTACTGAAATCCAACTCCTAGGCAAGTGTTTCAGAGAAGCTTTATGAAACATTACCATCAGCTAGTTCTTTCTCCACATTCTTCGGTGGTTGTTCCTGACTAGGTACATTCATTTGGGGTTTTGGTATTTAATTTGGCAAGGTGAGCATCAAAGGTAGTAAGTATACAAGATTTAAGTTATATAGATGGGTTAAGATCCTGGCTCTGCTACTAACTATTATTGTGGAAGTTATTAACCTTTCTGAGCTCTATTTTCTCATAAGTAAAATGGTAATAATAATTGGACTGACTTCAAGATATATTGGGAAGATTATAAGACACAGCTGATGGAATTAAATGATTGATAATAGACAATTAATTACTCCTGTTATTTTTTGTGTGTAATTTATCACCTATTCCTATTCATCACCTGCAAAAATCATAACCCTTTTCCATACCAAGAAGCGTGGAAACCAGAGTCCCCTCCTAGAGCCTCTTGTTACAGTCTCATTCTGCCTATTATGAATTAACATCTCTCCCAGGTAAAAAATGAATGAGCCACAGATAGCCACACTTTGGGACAGTTGGCACCAGATGTAACTTCTCACTTGCTAGGCAACTGCTAATCATAAATTCATAGTGACTTGGAGCTCAGAAGAACGAATGATCCCCCAAACTCCAAAGCTGCTGCCATTTTCAGGAATATCAATGATGTTATATATCAGTATTATCTCAAGACTTCGAGCTACTGATGGACACTTGGATGGAGCAAGGGCGAGGGTGTGAACATAATGCACTGCATGGCGAGTGGGGGCTCTGCCACAGATCAGTTTGCCTTGCAGTTTGTCAAAGGTGAGCAATGAGATAAGGAATGCAAATCTGTCCTACCATTTACACAGCAAAGGAGGTAATACTTCCTCTGAGAAGGCTGGAGTTGTTTCATGTAATAGGATTAGTCTGGATTGATTAAAGCTCTCCAACTGCTCATGTCTTCAAGACTCAGACAGCTTCCCTTGATTCTGAGAGAAGGAAACAGTACGCTCAGTGGGTTAAACTACAGCATGAGGCCATGGGCACACCCTCCTCCAGTGAGCTGGGAGCGGTATGCCCCTCCATAGTCATGACCTCCTCTGGGGTCTCACAACTGTCTATTACTAGAGGAAGCAGAGAGCAGAGGGAATAGGGCTAGGAGCTCTTGGGCTGGAGAAGGCCAGCTTTAGTGGTAATTCTGTCGTACCTCACCTGTGGGGCCTAGGGTTGTTACTGAGCTCATTTTGCTCATCTGCAAATTGTGAGATTCACCTCACATAGTGGTTGTGAGAATCCAAATGAGATTTGACATGAAGCATTTTATACCTGTAAGATAGTTATTGTCATTACTAATGTGGGGGTAGTTCCTGTCAGGACAAAGACGTGGGCGGTCCTTAGTGCTACTAATGCCAACGGTAGCACCCTTCTTATTTGCTCATTATGAACATGTTTGCAGCTTTAGCAACAACTGGTAAGATCATTGGGTTGTAAATAGGATTCTGCACATCCAAGCTACAGAGTCTGCTTTCCTGCAGAGTTTTCTATTTCCTCACGACAGGGGAATTCATTTGAAGAGACTACCTGCTGTACACTAGAGATGCTTTAAATAGACAGACTTGAACTAGAAGCCCCGTATGGTTTATAAACTAAGGAAATTTGAACTTCAGGGCACCTTCTCATAGGGCTGGAATAAATGTCAATGATGTGCAAGCTATTAGGGTCACAATAGTGTTCACATGGACACGACCCTCATTGTCACGAGAGCCCAGCAAGGGAATATGGGAAGAATGAAGCAGGAACAGTTTGCATTTATTCTTAGCATAGCATCTGATCACTGCTCCAGGTTTGAGGTACTGTGAGCAATGTTAAATGCTTCCATTTCTTTGGGCAAAACATCCCCCTTTCATTTATTCAGCAAACATTTTTTTCAGGATATATTACCTGCCACACACAATGCTAATTGCTAGGGATACCAAATCTATCGCCTAGGTTTTTACCTAATGAGGCTCACAGGCTGGTACTTGGCAGTTTTTAACTTTCTGATTTCTTATGAATACAAAAAGAGCATCTGCTATTTAAATATCTGTTCCCTTTGAGCAGGACCATGGCTTTTTAGAAGGTAACAGGCTAGCAGTATGGTGGGGAGAAGCCAATACAGGGTCCATGTTACAATGGACAGGCAAACTGGGTCAGGTTAAATGTTTGTGAAAAATGATCTGGTTACTTATGGAATGAGAAGAGGAATTAGGGTTTCAAAGCCCTAGAATTGGAGTTTCTGGATTTGAGTCCTAACTGAAAGATGTTGAGAAAATCCCTTACCCATTCAGAGATACTGTTTCTTAATTTATAAAATGGGGAAATCATCCCTGCCACTACACATTATCATTCTGAATATCTAACACTGTGTTCTTCACTTTCATTATTCTAAGCAGTATTGATTTTAAAAAGCACCATTGATTGATAATAGTGTTTTTTGGAGAGGTTGAACACAAGACTCTTTTGATTTCACAATCTGAACTGTGTTTTTGTAAAGAAGGGGAGGTGTGAGTCTTATAATCAATGTAATATGATAATTAAAAATGTTTAAAACTAGAAAATCTCAAACAAATTTATTACTGTTCTTTCTAGAAGACTCTTAACCAAGTAGTCATGTGTAAGAGGATTAGGCATAGGACACTATTTATACTTCAAGTCCAGGAAGCGAAATTCTTTCATAAGATGATATAAAAATAATTTTGTTTACTTGGAGTTCAGAAAATATTCAATGGTTCCCATTTCAACACCTCTTCTTTACCTAGTCATACTGGTATTCAGAGCCAGATAGACACTCTTTAGGTTTTAGAGGTACCCTAGACTCCCTTGGCTGCTTTTCAAGTAGTCATGAGGGTGCTGCTATAAACTACCTTAGAAGGCTGGCTTCCCTCCCAGATATGCCTTGGGATGCTCACCGGCTGTCAGAGTGCTGAGCCTAGCCACAGGGAGGATTTCCGGTCCATCTCCCCAGGCTATTCTGCCTGAGGATTTTACTAGCTTTTACTTCACCCCCTGACAGCTGATCTCTCAAGGTGCCAACCTGCTTCTGTGTTGAAGTGGTGACATGGAATTTTCCACTGTTAAAGATTTACAGATGTTGTTTGACTTCAGCTCAAAATCACGGTGTGCATGTGCACATGTGTGTGAGAGACAGACAGATGAAGACAAATTGTTTACAAGCTAAATTCATCAGAATCCTATGCTAACCAGAAATCCCAGACAATCTGAGGAGTTTACTATCTTGTCTACACTCCCCAAAGGAAGATGTGCAACTACATTTGATATGCATGGGTATTGATAACTCAGTGATGGACGATGAGCACAGAGACATTATCCTATTTTTTTCTGTATACCTAACACTTGCCAGAAAGTATGTCACATAGTTATCAGTTAATAAATGCCAATATAAATGTTTGCTTTTTTTAAATTTCAGAATTTTTTAGGGTACCCAAGTTTTAGTTACCTAGTTTGCTTTTATACACTTGAAGTCAAAGACACAAGTGAGCTCTTCATCCAGAAATTGTGCATTTTACCCATTAGGTGTGAGTTTACCCATCCCTTATCCCATCTGCTTAATTTCCACTGAGTTTTTACTGCCATATGTGCACACAGGTGTTGATCAATTAGTTTCAATTTGGTATTGAGTACAGTGGTGTTTGTTTTTCCATTCTTGCTATATTCACGCAGAAGAATGTTCTTCAGCTCTGACCAGGTTGTTACAAGAGATACTAGGTTACCATTTTCTTATTTTTATTTTTGTGATTTTTTTTTTTTTTTTTTTTTTTTGCAGTTTTGCCCAGGGCTGGGTTTGAACCCGCCACCTCTGGCATATGGGGCTAGCGCCCTACCCCTTTGAGCCACAGGTGCCACCCTATTTTTGTGATTTTTTTTTTTAGAGTTTTATTGATTGATCGATTGGGATTCATTGAAAGTACAAAGACTTAGGTTATATTGATTGAATTTGTTAGGTAAAGTCTGTCTTGTAACTTTGTCCAGCCCCCAAGATCACCATTTTTTTAATGTCTGACAAATACTCCATGGTATACATATACCACATTTTATTAATCCACTCATATATTGGTGGGTACTTCTTTGCAATAGTGAATTGTTCTGTTATAAACATGCAAGCGTTAAGTGTTCTCTTTTAGCATATCCTTTTATTCTTGTGGTAAATGCCCAGTAGTGGGATTGCTGGGCTTGATGATCAAATGGTAGGTTTACTTTTACTTCTTACAAGTATCTCCACAACTTTCCACAGAGGTTGTACTAGCTTTCAGTCCCACCAACAGGGTATAAAGTTTAAAATCAAACGTTTCCTGAATTGCATGAGTTAAATAAAAACTTCAGAGAAAGAAAATTGATTATTTAGTTTGGCAAGCCTTCTGCTAAACAGATCAACCTCTTAAAATAATTTTAATAATGCACTGAATTAAGGTATGTCCTTCACAATTCCTTCCCACCTTCCCTTTCTATTTTCAGATAGAATTGGGATTATTTGTTTTGACCAGAACAATTTTCTGCAGCTTAACTGGTGAACCTTTAAAGAGGCTTCAGCCAAACACTCAGGAATGCTTTAACGTGTGAAATAAAATAAGTTTTATAAGGCAAACAACAATCCGAATCCCTAATCAGCTATTTTATACAATATGCATATAATTCTGAAAATTAGATACATCAAATTTCAATTTGGCTTCATGCAAGCTTTGTTTTATGGATTCATAAAGGCAGATTTTCTTTAATTATCAGGATTATTGCAAAACAGAGTTAGCACAGAAAATTCCTAACTTTGGCAAAGCTTGTTTCTTCAGGCCACCGAAAGTAACCTTGTGTAATAAATTATTTTTTTAAAGGCTCTGAGATAGATCTGACCCAAGTTTGTTTTTCTTGTTTGTTTTTTTATTTATTTTTTATTAAATCATGGCTGTGTACATTGATATGATCATGGGGCATCATACACTAGCTTCACAAAGCGTTTGACACACTTTCATCACAATCGTTAACATAGCCTTCCTGGCATTTTCTCAGTTATTGTGCTAAGATATTTACATTCCACATTTACTAAGTTTCACATTCACCCTTGTAAGATGCACGGCAGATATAATCCCATCAATCCCCCTCCCTCTACCTACCTCCCTCCTCCCTCCTCTCCCTTTCCCCCCTCCCCCTATTCTTAGGTTGTAACTGAGTTATAGCTTTCATGTGAAAGCCCTAAATTAGTTTCATAGTAGGGCTGAATACATTGGATACTTTTTCTTCCATTCTTGAGATACTTTACTAAGAAGAATATGTTCCAGCTCCATCCATGTAAACATCAAAGAGGTAAAGTCTCCATCTTTCTTTAAGGCTGCATAATATTCCATGGTGTACATATACCACAATTTATTAATCCATTTATGGATCGATGGGCACTTGGGCTTTTTCCATTACTTAGCAATTATGAATAGGGCTGCAATAAACATTCTGGTACAAATATCTTTGTTATGATGTGATTTTTGGTCTTCTGGGTATATGCCCACTAGGGGAATTGCAGGACTGAATGGCAGCTCTATTTTTAGATCTCTAAGTGTTCTCCATATATCTTTCCAGAAGGAATGTATTAATTTGCATTCCCACCAGCGGTGCAAAAGTGTTCCCTTTTCTCCACATCCACGCCAACATCTCTGGTCTTGAGATTTTGTGATATAGGCTAGTCTCACTGGAGTTAGATGATATCTCAAAGTAGTTTTGATTTGCATTTCTCTGATGATTATGATGATGAGCATTTTTTCATATGTCTGAAGGCCGCGTGCCTGTCTTCTTCAGAGAAGTTTCTCTTCAAGTCCCTTGCCCAGCCTGCGATGGGATCCCTTGTTCTTTTTTTGCTAATGCGTTGGAGTTCTCTGTGGATTCTGGTTATTAAACCTTTATCGGAGACATAACCTGCAAATATCTTCTCCCATTCTGAGGGCTGTTTGCTTGCTTTACGTACTGTGTTCTTGGCTGTGCTGAAGCTTTTTAGTTTGATCAAGTCCCAGTAGGGTATTTTTGAGGTTGCTTCAATTGCCCGGGGGGGGGTCCTCCTCATAAAATACTCGCCCAGACCAATTTCTTCAAGGGTTTTTCCTGCATTCTCCTCAAGTATTTTTATTGTTTCTTGTCTTAACTGATCCAAGTTTGAATCTCAAGTGTATTATTGATTCATAGTGTGAATTCCGCACAAGTTATTCTACCCAGCAAATATGAGGTTTTCTCATATGTACAATAGAAAAACAATAGTTACCTGATCAGATTGTTTGAAGGTAAATGTGATAGCATTTGTAAATGGCACAGTCCAGTGCCAGAAGGGGTGGGGAACCTGTGGCCTGGGGCCACATGTGGCCTTCTGGATCCTTAACTGTGTCTTTTGAACAATCAAAATGTCACAGAACAAATCCCTTTCTGTGAAATTTAGATTTGGTTGGGGGGCCAAGGGACCTCACTTGGGGATCTGGAGGGCCACATGGGGCACGGAGGCTGCAGGTTCCCCACCTATAAAATGGAGGTATCATTGATCCCCTGCTTACATCACAAGGTGGTTATGAGGATCAAGTGGAGAAACAAATATAAATAGATTTGATAAATGAATAGTTCAGTATCCATAGAAAGTAATGGTAAAAATAATTCTTATCAATATAGTCTTTTTTTTTCAAATTCCAATGTGCCTACAAGAATATGCCCTCAGTATCTGAAATTTACCTCAAAATGAAATTTGATTTCTGTCTTAGCTGTGGATATAAAGCCACATAGGGCAACATGCTTTAGAGAATAAATGTGAAACTCTGTGGGGGAAATTGGAAACTTCAGATGTTATTAGGGTCCAGTTGCTGGCAGGTTGGTTGGTCTCAGAATGAGGGTGCACAGGCAGTAGCTTAATTGATGTGGTTCATAGTTAAAGATGAACAAGAAGAGGGAACCAGGAATTGTGCCCTCTAATAGAAGGCGTATTGCTTAAGATTGCATCCACCAGATAAGAAAACCTCTCTTGGCAAATACAAATGTTAAATCTTTGCTGATTTGTGATTTGTCTTGTTCTTTTATATAAAAATCATGGAGTTAGGAACTCAAATAATAATATTTAAACATCCTAATAATTAGTTAGATCTTACCCAGTGAAAAGGGTGATTTTCTTGCCTAATTCTGGCTCTAGAGGTAGGCAGGTTGGCAGTCCCCTTGGAGATGACTTGAGGGGTATAAATGTCTGTCTTACCTCCATGACCTTCCTATCAGATTTATCTTCTTACAGTGTCTTGAGACCTACATGCACATGTCATCTGGAAGGGTAATTTCTATTTAGATAAATAGAGACACAGTGGGAAGAACACAGAGAAAGCGGAGGATCAAAGAGGCCAGTTTATCCAAGGTCACACAGGACAGCTGGGACTCAAACCCAAACCTTCTAGATCTAGCCTCATTCAGTGATTTTTTTTTTTTTCTCTACATTGACTCTTTACCTTTCTGTACATGTGACTACCATTCTCTTTTTTGCTCCTGACGTGTATAGGTCCACGGCTGTGACAGACTGGCTTGGTCACCCCCTTACTTACAACCATTTAACAGACAATTTTTGATACAACTATAGATTTAAAATTATAGTAAATTCTATAGGTGGGTTGATAAGATCGAACGGAAAAGGCCTTGTTGGTCTTCTCAATATACTTTCCAAGTAAAAGCTTCTCAAAATATCATTAGTATGATTCTGGACTTAAGACTGAAGTCTGCTGGAAACCGTGGCTCAGGCAGGTTACTGCTGGTGGAGGGTGTGCACACGGAGAGCTGACTATCAGGCTTCTATCGTAGCACTCTGCCCAATAAGACTAAATACTCTCCGAGATGGACAGGTGACAGGAGATGCTTGGGAGACCAGCCCCAACCTTAACAATACCCCTCAATCTCTGTAACAGTATAGTACAGGGATTCCCAGCAGTATCTGAGGGGAGCAGGGCCATACAGAAGGAGAGAAAGGCCAAGAGAGAGAAGTGATCACAAATTGAAACTTACATAATTTAAGAGACTGCGTTCTTTCTTTCTTTAAAGTATAACTGTTTTACTTTTTTGTTGTTAAAATGTACTCTCTACACCTAAGAGGTACAACAAACCAACCAAAAATAATGCATAGTTTTTGCTGGATTCCTGACTAGAGGGGAAAAAAAAAACAACTCTATAATTTAAGTCACTATAGACTGAATATTAGCTAGTAAAAATTATATTTAGGCTTGGTGCCTATAGCTCAGCACCTAGGGCGCTGGCCACATATACTGGGTTGGCAGGTTTGAACCCAGCCCGGGCCTGCTAAACAACAACAACAACAAATAGCTGGGCCTTGTGGCAGATGCCTGTAGTCCCAGCTACTTGGGAGGCTGAGGCAAGAGAATCATTTAAACCCAATAGTTGGAGGTTGCTGTGAGCTGTGATGCCACAGTACTCTACTGAGGGTGACATAGTGTGACTCTGTCTCAAAAAAAAATTATTTTTAATTCTGTTGAGTATAATAATGGTATTGGGATAATATAATAAAATGTTCTCTTTCTTTTCTTCATATTTCTGAATATAATAGGAGTAAATAATGTTAATATTTGCTTTAAAATAGATCAACAAGGAAGATGATATATATGATTCATAAGTGACATATGAAGTAAATTGGCAAACTCTTCACGACTATCGAATCTGGATAGTAAATACACAAGCATTCTTTGTACAAGTTTCTCATCCTCTGTATATGCTTGAAAATATTCATAATAGATACATTTTAATTTGCTTTGTAAGAATATTAAATATCCTAATTTGATAAAAGTAAAAAGCTAACAACAATTATGCCATCCTCTTCATCAGCAGAACTGACTGGGAGTGACAGCCCTGGTTCCTCCAGGCTTTTTCTGCTAGGTGCCCTCAACCATGTCACTCTGAGCCCTGCTTTTCTCACAGTAAAATAGCTATAGTAACATCTAGATCTAGTATCATATTGAGAATCTGTTAAAGAAATAACCATGAAAGTCCTGTGACACACAAATGCTTCTGTTCAATCAGCAAGTATTTTTTGAATATGGACCATGGCAAGGCCCTGTGACAGACACAAGTGATATAATGACCAAAATGTAGTCACTGCATTCAAAGACTTTCATTATGACCATTTAATGGATACATTGATTGTCACAGTGATGGCAATTCCAGAACAAACACCAGCCTCTAGTTTAAATACTGTCTATAATTTTCAACAAGGCCCAGAAGGCCTTCTTACCTTCCCAGCTTCATCTCTTTCTTTCTCTCTTCCAGTTTGACTCCTTCAGATTCTAGTTTTAGAGATTACTGTCTTTCAGCTCTAAAACATTCTCCACGCCGTCCCTCTTCCTGGACACCTTTCTCACCAGTCTCTATCTAGCCTGTCATTCTTCCCAACTTACCTTAAACATCACTTTCTCATTTACCTAAGACAAGTCTTTCCTTCAATTATAAGAGATAAGTTCTATAATACTCAATATATACACAATTATTTAATCACCTGTAACAACTTGCTTAGCATATGTAAGGCACATAGAAGTTACCAAACAAATATTTGGTAACTGATGAAGCGAGGCTGCTAATGTGGCCATCACTCCCTTATCCCCATAAAAAAGTGGTCTAATCATTTTGAAAACTGTTGAGTTTGATATATATGTTCTATTACTCTATATCTCTCCCACTAAAATATTTTCAATTTTCAAAGTGAAAGGAAGAATCATAAAAGATATGGAATGAGAGAAGTAATTCTCCTTAACCTGCTTCTCAACATAATTATCAATTTCTAAATCCTATAATCACCTAGCTAGATTATTCTTCAATCCTAAATTACCTTTTACTCCTTGGGTTACTGAATATGTTCCTATTTACCATCTTAATATTGTAAGTATCTTAATTGTATACAACCAGAAAAATCACATAATGGGAACTTACAGCCCCCAAACTTACAAACAGGAGCAGAATATAAATTCCTCAGCACAATTTATGCTTCCAATTTCATGCTCAGTTTAGCTATTTCCATGACTCAGAAAAAAATTCTTCTGCGTATTTCAGTAATTTTTTCTATAAAATTGTTCCCCTGATTTTTGCCAAAAGGTCTATGAGAAAGTGAAGGACTCCCTGGGAGTATATGAAATTGGAATTGTCATTTACGAAAGGATAAAATGTGACTCTATACTGTCCACAGTACCATTTGCTAAGAAATCTGAACTCTAAAACAGAAAGATACTGCAGAACCATAAAGTGTCTTTTAAGGTATGTATATATTTGTTATTTAGCTACCAGTGCTGTGATAGAAAGAAAACCTGGGGGGAAATTAAGTGTCTCTCTCAATGGTTGGGTGAGAAATAGCAAGGATGATGGGAATGAAGAAAAGGGGACAGACACTGGTGGGTGTAAACAAGAGGTTCTGTTGAGTAATTTGATGTGGCATAATAGAAAAAGTAGAAGTGTTCAAGGTTCCCTCAGGTTTTGGCTTGGGCAACTGACTAACAATAGAAAAAAAAGCTGACATGGAGGGGAACGAATTGAATTCAATGGGACACACTGAGTTTAAGGGCACATCATTATGGCCCAGGGTTCTTGTGCCAGGTTTTCATAATTCCAGTGATGGAGAGAAAGGGAAGATTACTGAGCCTAAGGAATAATTATAGATAAGAGTTGGGCTGCAGTGACAGAGAGGATTGTGTGAAACACATGTTAATCTGATCATTCTTTCCCCCTGACTCAAGGAAAAATCAGGAAATAATAAAATAATCATTAAAAACTGACTTTTATATGCAAATAAATGAAAGTATTTTAGGAGAAAACAGATCCCTGCTGATCTGAAACAGGCAAATTTATCTTTCTTTTTGATTAATAATATAAGTAGAAATCCCCAGCTTGCTATACCTCTGGAGCAGCCCCATAATTAGCCTCCAATGTGAACCCTGAGGGTGAGGATCAGAAAGCTGACTCACAGCCTGGTGTCAATTATTTTCAGTTTGCACAATGAAAGCTAAAAATTTGGAAGATGCAGGATGACTGAAGCTTCTGGAAAATGTTTTAGCAAAGTCACAGGGTAAGTTGTTTCAATTGTTATTTGCTGCCAAATTTATTCTCTGTCTTCTTATAGTATCAGCCTGGAAAATATTTGTGGGCTTTTCTTGGAAATGGTATTTGTTTTTACAATCCAAGAGCCAGGAATGAACACATTTCAATAATTTTCCTATTTATTTTAACCAAAACAGAGCTGGTTTCTATAAATCAGTCCAAGAAAATACCCTCTTTGACACAATCTAGTTATATTTGCCCTGCTCTGTTCCACAGAGAACCACAATAGAAACAGCAGGTCTCTATCTGGTCCATTTCAGATTCATCAGGACACGTCAGGGTGTGAAAAGAACACCTTTTAGACAAAAGTCAGTTTTGAATAGGAATTCAATATTCCTTGCCCACACTGCTTAGTTTATTTTCCATTTGGAATCATTATCCAAATCCTTTTACATTTATTTTTTGTTTGTTTGTTTCATCGCCTATGTAGAATAAATCCTCTCTTCCTATTTAACAGGCCTTCAGATATCTGGAAGGAAGGAAAGAAAGAAGGAAGGGAGGGAAGGAGAAAAACCCACATTTTCCCCTAATCATCTTAATATTTAGGTAAAACACCTCCTCCTCTCGCATCCTTCAGCTGTTCCCCTTAGGACCCTTTGTAGATAGATGCTTTTGCTAATCTCTTGTCTCCTCTCACACCACTCACCATGGTACTTTATTTTGTATTGTCTGTCTCCATCCAACCTCAGCTCCTGATGGCTCAGCCTCATCTTACTCATTTCTGGCTCATTCGTTCCCAGAACTGTGTCTGGTCGGCTCACAAAGGCCCATGATAAATACCTGCCATGTCCACGTATTTGTGCATGAATGAATAAACCCAGGTTCTGACTTCCTTGGGGTATCCTCTACTTTCTCAATACCTTCTTACGATGAAGGTCTTCCTAGAACTGAACATGATGCAACAAGTATGATCTGATACATTTAAATGTCCAAAAGTTTTTTCTCTAAAAATTCCTTTTTAACAGCTCCAATTCTCAATTCGTGTATGTGTCATCCCTTTAAGCATATTAATTAGAGTATTTTGAAGTCTCCCTCCATTCCCTGCATTATCTCTGGATTCTCTGGATTCTTTATGATTCTAGTTTTTACTTTAAGGATGTCCTCAAGTTTCTGGTGATCCTTGCTTATGACTCCAAATTAAGAATGGGGTACTAAAATGCTGACTAGAAGCTTTGCATGCCTGAGTAGGGATTATAAACTAGTGGCAAGCTAGAGACATGTTCACTTTGTAGACACACAATATCAGGACCTATAAGATTCTATGCTTAGGCCAGGTCAGGTTCCCCAGAATTTTTTAATATTATTTCTTTTAGGTTAAAGGTCTAGTTGCTGAGTTGTGAGAATAAAGAGGAAGGGAAGAGGCTTAGATGAGGGGAGGGAGAGGGAGATGTCTCATGATTTGCTAAATACCTTCCTTACTATCTCTCTCTGTTCTTTGTGTGGCAGTTTAGCTCCACCATGGTCCATGTCTGATGCCCCAAGTTCAAAGGGACTCTGGTCCAGCCTTTCCGCAGAGGAAACATCCCTCTGCTAGGCTGGGAATGTTTGACAGGTTGAAGAGGGAATCTGGGACTCCAGTTGCTTCTTATCGGACTTTTATCCAATTATTCTGTTTTCATACTTTCCCTATATTCATGCTTTCAGAAACCTGAGGCCTTTAATGTCAGAGTCCTTCCAGGACTCTACACCTTTCACCTTCCAGGACTCTACACTTTTCACCTTCCAGGACTCTACACCTTTCACCTTCCAGGACTCTACACCTTTCACCTTCCAGGACTCTACACTTTTCACCTTCCAGGACTCTACACCTTTCACCTTCCAGGACTCTACACCTTTCATTAGCTTCATATCTCTGTAGGTACTTGGGCTTCTGCTTTCTTAGTTCTGCTATCACTTTCACTCATCCACCAGCATCCCAGTTTCCAAAGTCTTGTTCATATATATCTCTTACATGTCAAAGTCTTGTTCATACCTCTAACTTGTGTCTCCTTGACTCATTTAGTTTTTTACCTCATGTTTTTATTTATTTGAAAATTTTAATGGTTACTTTGGTGGAATTTTGGAATGGAAGTAAATGTGAGTAGTCAAACTGCCATTTTTAATAAGTTCAAAATGTATATTTATTAAATTTAATCTTAGTGCTTTCTTATCATCAGTCTATATCTTGTCAAGATCATATGGACCCCAGCTTTATTATCATCACGTGTTCAGTATCCCCAAACCCTGCAACATCTATAAATAGTACAGAAGACTTCAAGAGAAGACAAGCTAGCATTCATTTATTTTTATACTTTCATTCAAATTTTATTAAAGCTTTCTTATCTTTCCAGATTGAAATAAAATCCATGAATCCATCTATTTTATCTATTTTAAAAATGTGCTAGGGATAGAAATTAAAGCTTAATAAATAATCTAATCCCTTAATAAATAATCTAAAGGTTCAAAGAACTCCCAGTTATTAGGAGACACAGGAAAGAAAACAGACAATAAAAAGGTTTGTTGAGGTATAAACAAGGAGCTGTGTTAGCACTAACAGCACAGAGGAGAGGCACCAAACCCAGGTTGAGAGGAAGGACACAGAGGATGGAGCTCAAGAGGAGGAAATACCTATACATGACCTTGGAGGACGAGGAAGCACTGAGCAGGCAAAGAGGACAACTAGGTGTAGGGAGGGGTGACAGGCTTCAGAGTCCAGGGAGTGGCTCTGTGGAGGCAAAGCATTATGCCTCTTCTGCCTCTAAGGGGGAGAGAATTTCTTTTCATCCATAGCAAATGCAGGACAAAGAGGCCTAAGTAAGTCATCTTTTGACAGGATAACTTGATGTCAGTTTCCTTCTATTGAGAAAATGAAAAGAAGGCCCCTATGATAAAGTCTTTGGCTTTTGAATTACCTAGCAAAACTGAGGTGTCAGCAACCTTTGGCTGAATGTGAAGCTTGCTAATAGAATCCCTGCATTACCGAGAAGGGATAAAAGAGCTTTAAGAAGTACAAAAGCACTGTGTGAAAATATGGGATTATTATTATTACTATTCCATCACCAGCCACCACCAGCCGCAGCCCTGAGGAATCCTCTTAAACTTAAGAAATGAAGCTACTTTTCTGTGGATGCAGCAATTTTCTGGTTTTGATATTGTACCACAGTTATGTGGGACGTCAACTTTGGGGTACGGGAGGTGGAGGATGCATAGGCACTCCTTGCACATTTCTTTGCAACCTTTAAAAAGTTAAAAGTTTTAGCTTTAAAAAAAAAAAAGAAAGGAAAGACAAAGAAGGCCAGGCAAAGTGGCTCATGCCTGTGATCCTAGCACTCCGGGAAGCCAAGGCAGGAGGTTTCCTTGAAGTCAGGAGTTCAACACCAGCCTGAGTAGAAGTAAGATCCCATCTCAATGAAAAATAGAAAAATTAGCCAGATGTGTGCCAGGCATCTGTAGTCCCAGCTACTCAAGAGACTGAGGCAGGAGGATTGCTTGAGCCCAGGAGTCTGAGGATTCAGGGTCCTATGATGATACCACTGCACTCTAACCAAGATGACAAAGTGAGATTTTATCTCAAAAAAAAAAAAAAGAAAGAAAGAAGAAAGGAAGAAAAGGAAAGGAAAAAGAAAAGAAAAGAGAAAAGAAAAGAAAAGCAGCAGGTTCTCAAGGAGAGAGAGGAGCTCAGTTTCACCAGCATCTCTATTCAGGGCTATAATGAATTGAACTCAGTATGCTGCTGAAAATTACTATGAAATTAGAATCCAATTAGGATGGCCTCATGGGCATGGTAAAAGCTTAGATTAGAGGCTAGGCTCAACACTGAGGGGCTAGATACAAGTAAAGCTGAGTGGGGAGTTTAAAGCATTAGCCTCTAAGCATAAGAACTGCAGTAAAAAAATTTTAAATATACTCAAGATATTTAGCATTTGATCAAAATTCACTGTGAAGCAAGGGATTTATCCTGCTGGCCATTCTATTTTCTATCACTGGTGAATACAATATGTCTCACCAGCCCCCAGCTTCTCTCAGCTCTTATTCCCTCCCAATGCTGGAAGGAAGATGGCTAAGGAATTCCAAGGCATGATCAGGAAAGAGATATTGAAATCACACACAAAAGATAATGTCCTTAGTAATGACTCAGAATGTAAGAAACCTGTGGAGTGAGGCAATTCTTTTCATGTAAAAGAGTATCTGGATGTTTGGGCAAAATTGAAGGGAGGAGGCAGAAATAACCAGGACAAACTTAGAATGTTTTTTTCTAAGATTCAGTTTGTGTGCTTATCATTTTCCCTGACATCCAATTGCCACACTTCTGTTTTATATCAGAAAGGCTGACTTCATGCAAATCATATTTCTGAGGCTCCCTGGAAAAATGACTTTTGGCCTGGGGAGTCACTGACAGAAGTATGGGGGGTGGGGAGAAAGGGTACTTTTCTGCTCTTTATGTTTCAGGAAGCATTTTAAGAGTGCATGTTTTTCCTCTATTATTTCTATTAAGATTTTTCTTAATTTTTAGGTCTCCATTAGCATAGGTTTCTCTTTTTGCTGTTGCTATGGCCTCCTTTCAACAGAAGAGAGATGGATAGTTTTTTGACTTTACTCATGTAGGTTAGGGGTTTGCTGGGGAATAAATTATTTGTTCCTAGTGATCTTGATGTAATGAAGAAAGTCAAACCTGGGCAAGAGTTAATTAGCACTGGATTCTGAGAACTACCAGATAAATGCACCCAACAACTGGTGCCAGTGCAAGAAGTTGTGACTACAATGCCTGAAGGATGCTGAATAAAGGATCCCCCCATCATGATATCTAGATCTTAACCTTCAGAACTTGTGAAGGTTACTTTATATAACAAAGGAAACTCTGAAGGTGTGATTAAGTTATGGATTTCAAGATGGGGAAATTATACTGGATTACATGAGTGGGTCCTAAATATAATCACATCGGTCTATATACCTGGTGGGAAGAAGGCTGGGGGGAGGTGCAATAACAAAAGTGAGAGGTTGGAGTGATGTGAGGAAAGGGTCACAGGCAAGGCAGCCTTCAGCAACTAGAAAAGGCAAGGGAAGGGCTTTCCTGTGGAGTTTCCAAGGCCAAGTAGCCTTTTTGACACCTTGCCTTTAGCCTAGTGAAACAGATTTCAGACCTCTGGCCTCCAGAACTGGAACGGAATAAATGTGGGGTATGTTAAGCCACTAAATTTGTGGTAATCTTTTACAGAAGCAATAGGAAACAAGTACAGTGATGGTAAATATGAACAGATCCCTAGTGCTTAAAAGTTCCCCATCTATGCATAAATTGTTGCTTGCTATAAAATTATCCTTTAGAGAACTCTATAAAATTTCTTTGCCTCAAATGCCCCTTCAAGACTGAAGGCCTTACCACCCCAGCTGCCCCTAGCTGAAGAGAGCTGCATCAACCCGAATCATTCCTCCTCCCTGGGGCAGTCTGCATATAATGACTGGTTAATAAAGGAATATAAAGGCCCAGCCCCTTCATCCCAACTCAGGACAATGAATGCTAAAGGATCAAGCCTTTAGAAGTCTTTGTTGAGATGTAACAGATTTTCCTTCTGCACAATCCTAATCCCTTCCTCTAGATTCTGATTCAGATTCACTCCAATAAATTTCCCATCTGCCCTTCTCCTTCTGAGTCTGCTTTTGTGGGAACCCAACTGGCAAAATTGACTTATCTATTTTTAGACAAAAGCACTGCTTGGTAAATTTCTTTATACATCAGCTGATAATTACCAGCCCACTCACCTACAATAACACTTCAAACTCCAAAGTAGCTAAGACTAAGATCCTCTCTAAAGCCAACGTGACCATTCACAAACTTCCCTCAGCCGGGGTCCTCGGTGCCGGGTGAGTTAGGGAGGGAAGACAAAGATAGCACCCAAAAGACGTGAAGAACGCTTACCGATCCATTCCTGGGTTGAAGGACATTTAGGTTGTTTCCGCATTTTGGCAATTGTAAATTGGGCTGGATAAACAGTGATTACAGATCACATTCTCTCTGGCAATAGCCTGCGCTTGTTATTGCTCTGCTTGCTCTTGAAAAGGGAGAGAGGAGAAAGCTATTTATTCACTTTGAGAAATAATTAAGATGAATAACATTCATGTGTACATTTGAAATGTAACTTTGTGCTTTTTTAATGTGTTGCCTTGCCTTAATATCATTTGAATATAATTAAAATCTACTGCCACCTGACAGCATGTGTTGTGTCGTGTCATAGGTGTGGTTGTCACTTCCAAGCTGAGGCTCCCTTTGTATTTTCGTTTTCCTTATTCAGACTGTTTTTGGGTTTTCACAACGCACCAAGGTTGTGCATCACTAACATGCACCACTGAGCTTTTATTTATGCTCTCTTTTAATCCTTTCAAAAGCTCTGAGTGGAAGATAATCTTATCTCACTGTACATATGTGAAAATCGAGGCTCATGCTAGTTGTGAAATATGCCAGTTGTGAAAGTTACCCAGTTAAAAAGTGGAGGTGGCAAAAGTGGAACCCTGATCTAATAACTTCCCCAGGGTGCATGCAGCTATGGTTGTGTACACAAATATGATTATAAATACTGAACAACAAAGAAAAGACAAGCATTCTGTTTTCATGGACCCAATTCTCATAATGATTTAAAATCTACTGTGGGCTGCATCATGTCCCAAAGTAACAACTGAAAACTGAAGGAACCTGACGGGAGCAGCATGGCAGTGAATCTCCTTGCTCTCATCTTCTCTGGAGACAGAGACACAATCCACAAATGGGCCATGTTTCAACTGTCAGCAACCCCTCCTCCCTGCCTTTTGTGTCCATACCTAATTCTCTTCATCAGCATGAATCTCTTTTCCTTGTATGTTACCATTTTCATGTATTTTTCTTGGTCTTGAATTAAATTTATTTTGTCCATAAATCCAATCCTGGTACTCCTTGGGCCCCTGAGAATTCGTAGATTTATGACTATCACTATACATGTCGCATCCATACATAAAATTCAGTAAAATATTAATCATCTCTCTTCATTTCCACCACAGGAAGAATTTGGGGGGGGGGTCATTTTCACAAACTTTTATCTCCTAATAAAAGTGATCATGCAAATCTAAGAACTACAAAAACAAACCACATTGAGAGGTAAGGTTGAGAAATTTTTTAAATCAGTAAATATTTAATTAATTTAGTTAAAATATTAAATTCCCAAATGATGAATTTATATTATTCTGTGAATAAAACTGGCTGCTCACTAAACTGCGAGTTCCTAAAGCAGAAATTGTATTTTTCCTATCCTATTGCCGCCCTGAGTTAACATGGACTTTTGCTCCCAAGTGAGACAAAATTTTTACCAACCAAGTGAAGGGATTATTCTGGACTCTTTTCATGGAGCTAGACTAGAATTATAGTGTCGGAGAATATACCCCAAATGACTTATTCTGTCATTCAAGGTTCTCATGATCTGCCTTCACCTCCCTTTCTTAACTTCTACTCACAGCCTCCCCTTACAACATTCCAAGCATACGAAGTGTTTTCAGAGCATCCTTTGTACTTTAATTATTTCTTTTCATTCTACTTTTTCCTCCCTTTAGAGTAATGTTTGTTCTTTTTTGATATTCCAACCAATCTTTATGGACCAAAACAATGAACACTTCTTCCTCTAAATATTTCCCGTGTCCTCTGGTCCAAATGAAGCCACCTCATTTGCTACAACTCACAAAGCGCCCTGTTTTGTACTTTAATGATTATATGTATGTACTCTTTCTCCTGGAAGAACACACTCCAGAAGGATAGGAAATGTATCTTCTCTATTGCTCTAACATCTAATGCCCCAGCACCGAGACTTAAATGGACAACTTAAAAATGTCTACAGAAATTGAAATAAACAATTAAATATATTCAAGTAATGGTAGCACTTTCCTAGGACACTGCCAGTGAATTTTATGTGTGCCAGTAGCTAATTGACACATTCAGGAGAAGAGAAGACCTTGGTCTTCTTGGAAGCCTCTGCAGATGAGGCCTGGGAGGGGATGTCTTAAGGACTGGTCCAGACCCAGGACAAGGAAAACAACTACCACAAAAAACTGCACAAGCATTTTGTAGCAGGGTGTCATAAGATTCCGGTCCATATGAGGATGAATGATCATCTTTACGCCTAGTGGCCTGGCATGAGGCAGATACTGAATAAATGAGGCATCTTCTGTGCTCTTATACATCCATCCAGTTCTCTCCATCTCTGCATTAACCCCCAGCTGCATTATGATGGGTGACTTCTTTGTCCTTTGCCACTAAAAACTAAGACTGATAGTTTTAAACATAATCTTAGCATGTAATTCAGTACTTAGTATATAATCATCCTTAGATAAACAGATGACTGTTGAAGAAATGAAGGAAAGGAGGAAAAAAATGAAAGACAATAAAATGAACATGGAAATTTCCTATTTAGCTTTTCAAAAAATATCCATCGGGATCACCATGGAGATCTTGAGCAGTGGAGGACAGACACTGCTACTGGCTTCACTGTGGTGCACACAGCATTTTCTGTTGAGAAAAAGCTAAGCTTCGGGAAGAGACTTTGTCAGAATGCTTATACCAGGTTAGCTGGAACATGTTTTGGGAGCAGATCAATACATGTAAATCCTATTCCCTGCCCAGACCTCAGCAGCAATCGCTCTGTAACCCTGAGAGTTTATTTGCATGTGTGCACACGGTGTGAATTTAAAAGAAGCAATACTATAAATTCTTAGGGAAGTCTTAAGAGATTTGATTTTATCATTTACATTCAATTCTGTTAGAGAAATAAGAAAATTTATAGTGTTTAGGCCATTTAAGAACATGAAACAGCTTCCCACACTCACATATTCTGGCCTGCCACCTCTCTCCATTCATTTCACCAGAACTTCATTCCCTAAATTCACATCCAAAGAGATCTAGTTCATTGCCCCAATATATTTTTTTCCCTAAATTCTTATCACATACATCTTACTGTCTCAACAGTGAGATACTGGCAACATTGTTGCTCCAAAGAAGCTGCACTTAGAAAAGTCCTGGCATCTACTTACAGGGGCTTCAAAAGTGCTACAGGAATCCTGCAGACGCAACCTGAACCTTCTAGGAGAGGCTCTGCCATGAAGTACCCTGGTCAGCACCTGTCTCACATGGCCACCTCGTGCCTGAGACTGCATGGGTCAGGGAACATCTTGCAGCACTTGCTGGTTGTGCAGAGAACTCAGAAGCATTAACAGATGGCATGCAGAGCACAACCCTGAACTGTCAGCAGGGTGACACTCTTTAACAGTCATCACTGAATCCATTTCTAGCAAAATCCCATTCCAATGAAATACCACTTCCCCCAAAATGTCAATCTGCTTGAATGAAAGTGACTACAGGGTACTATAATGCCAGGCCTCACTCAAGCTCTGCAGATAACAAGGACTCTCTTAGAGCCTCAGGGACTTTCTATCCATCATTTCTTTGGGGGGTGGGTTCTGATCAATCTCTTCTCCAGGCTCATTAGCCTCTGCAGATGAGACCAGAAGCCGGGCACACTTAGAACTCTTCTCCCTGAGCTGGAGGTTCAGTACTCTGCCTACTTTTCCTCCTCAGCAGGACGCCTAAGGAAGAGGGAGGGAGAGAAGAATGAACAAAGGAGGGACACAGGGCACTTGTCATAATACAGGTCAGAATTCCTTCTACAGTGAAAATTCATTCATCCTCATATTTCTTCAAGTATATTACTAATTTGTTTCTATTCCTCTACTCCTTCCTAATGGAATCCATTAATCCAAAGCAAACTGTTAAACTACATTTTGCTGTTCTTCTGTATCATCAGTGAATTAAAATATTGATATTAATTAATTAAAATGTTAATAAATGCCACATGTACACAGCACCAACGCTGGATAATGATGCTCAGGTCACCATCCCCAAACTGCTTTGCAGTCACTGACATAGGAGCCAACATCTTCCCTCCCATCACTTGCTTCCCTCCCACCCCCCTCACCAACCCAGAGGTAGTACCTCAAATAGTTACAGATTTTTACACTTTTGGGTCTTTCTCTCCAAGGTCTCTTTTTCCCTGTTAGGGCCTCCTGAAATCCTACGCATCCTACAAGACCCAGTGCAAATGCCAGGTGACATTCCATGAAGCCTCGGTCAACAAGAGTTGGTCTCTCACTAGTCTTCCCATACCTAGATTGGGATTTGTCTCATTCTGTCTGTGATTCCCTGTGGTTACAGCTCCAATGAAAATGTATTAAACATAGTGGCACGGTGAGTTCAAATGAATGGCTGAAATTGATCACTCTGGCTTGCTAAGTCCGTCACTAGGGGTAAAGTGAAAAATCACGCCAGTGAGCACTCGATGCTATTTAGATGAAAGTCTTGGTGGTATCCATGAGTTGGCAGTTAACCTAGGAGCAGAGAGACCTTGGTTCTAATCTCAACTCTCTCACTAACATTTTTTCCAAACTCACACCTTGGTAAACCAAAAGTCTACCTTTGATTTATCAGTCACTTACTTACTTGGTAAATCTGATCAGTAAACTTTGCCTTGGTCACACCATTGTTTACCAATAGTCCATGCTTTTGTATATACTCTTCTCTTACAATCTTCTTGTTACCAAAAACATTTGGGCCAAGAAAATATCAAAAGCAAAAAAATAAATAAATAAATAAAATATCAAAAGCAACTTATGGAAAATAAAGTGAGATTTCTTTCATGGAAACCAATACCAAAGAAACCATTGCAGTGGAGGGAGGAAGATGTGGCTCTGCTGTGTCACCTTGGACAAGTTACTAAACCTCTGTGAAGTAAGGATAATAACCATAACAGCCTAAACTACATGGTTACAGATATACCAGTGCTAAGTTCTAGAAAACATTTAGCCAGAAGTGCTGCAAAATGTGAGCTGTTTCTGTTACATCCATACTATCTTTTAATTATAGCCCAGACCCATAGTGTTTCCTTATTCTTGTTAGTTGGTAGTGAAATTCCCAACAGATTTTAAGCTAGACATTTCCTGTATCTATAGGGCCTTTTGAAAATTATATATCTATAGTTCCTATTTCTTAGGAAGGATGGGGACAAACACATAGAGACCATATTATTTCTGAAAAATGCAGCTTCACTGTGATAATCTAAATCTCCTGCAGATAGATGAGAGAGAAAAGATAATTCTTGCCAAAAATGATCAGTCCAACCAACCATAATTATGTAATTATATATCCAACTGTCAGCAAAGAAGTCAACGGTTAAGTCTGTTCTCAGCTTCACAGAATGATAATGATAATAAACATAGCTATTCTTAGTAGCCAAAGTATATTTTGCAATCGTAACTGACACCATTTAACTTTCTTTTTCCTAAGCTAAATGATTTGCAATACATTTCTTGTTTGAAACAATAGATGCTTTTAGCTTAGAAAAACTCACCTTTGCCCAGCATGACCCACCTTTCTACCCACAATTTGCTGTATTGCTTGAGAGCATTGCTTAACAAATATAATGAAGGACTTGAAAAATATCTTCTCCTTTGGAAAGGCCTGGAATTGCATAGATTCTTCAGCTTTCCGCATCTTAAGCACCTTAAAATGCACCACCACTTTAATGCCGTCTTCAATTTTTCTAGTACCAAGCATTTACAATGTGCCAGAAGCTATACTGAATTCTATATATAGCAGTTTGTCTCATTTATGCTCCCAACAAACACTGGGGTGGGTGTTAGCATCACCCAGTTTACAGAAGCAGACACTTGCTCCAGGTTACATAGGTGGAAGTTAAATGATGGATCCCAGATTTGAAACCAAATTTTCCTATCCAGATGCTGCCCTCTCACTGACTGTCCTATAATGTTTGGGGTGTCCATAATGTTCTGCACTTCAGTATCTCTTTGCCTGTTAATTCCTGATACAGTGATGAGAAACACAACAAAAAAAATCAATGGTGGATAATTAGATAATAGTCCTATAATAGACAACATGCTTTAAGCATTTACTTATATCATACAATATTCTAAGAGCTTTATACAAGTCAACTCATTTAATTTTAACAATTCTATAAGGTAGATGATATTATCTCATTTTACCGATGAAGAAACTGAGTCTCCTGGGGATTAATTGAAGAGAGATAAAGCGCGCGCTTGCGAGCGCACACCTGCTTCCCACTCCTTATCTATCCTTGGTCCACACCCAAACCAGAGGGTCTCAGGAACTTAAATAATCCTTTTTGCCCAGACGCAAAGTACACAGTCATATCTCACTTCCTCTGGCTTATTCTTTCGTCCTATTTTACCTTACTCCTGAATTTTTCATCCAGGTGATTTTCTTCCCCAGGTACTTGCTCTATGGCTACTGGCCTAGCAGGCCAACAGCCTCGGATTCATCTCACAATCTTACTTATTCACCTGGGCATGCCAAGTAGGAATTACCCCCACACTACACATGAGGAAGATGAGGAGCAGAAAGGCCAAGCAGCTGGTCTGGGATTTGATAGTAGACAGGGTGACTCCGAGCCTGACCTTTAATCCACAGTATAAGACCTCTCCCTTCCTGAGTTCCCACCATCTGCCACCTGTAAATGTGATCCCATACTGAACTACGTTGGATTATACTGTATTGCTCTTATGCTAAGTTGTATTGCTATGGAATTGCTTTGTAATATATGGCCTATTTAATTATAAAGTATTTAAGGGATTATGTCATCCTTTTTGTTTTTGTGGCATTCAGAGTACCTATCTCAATTTTTATTTTTTATTATTTGCTGAATCTCAGTTGTCCCAGATTGGAATATCTGCTCAAGCAGACCCAGAAAATTCCTCTAATTCCAGGCCACTAGGAAAAGTTTTCCAAGAGCTAACTGGTTTTCTGTTTTCTCTTTTTTCCTTGCTCTATATACCCTTCCCTGGATGGGTTATTCTTCTGTAATTAAGTAACATCTTCACCTCACATTTCTCTCCACAACATCAATTTACCTAATTCTACTGTTCTGGATGTCCTCCAGAAGCATGTAATGACAGAATCTGTACCTCTGAAACCTGTTCTTCATCTAGGAAGGCACTAGGAAACCACCTAGTTTTCCAACTCAAAAACATCAGCAAGAATCAGCTCTTAAAATTCATGTCAAAGGGAGTGGTGCCTGTGAGTGAGTCGGGCACCAGCCTTATACACAGAGGATGGCGGGTTCTGAACCTGGCCCCAGCCAAACTGCAACAAAAAAATAGCTGGGTGTTATGGCGGGTGCCTATAGTCCCAGCTACTCAGGAGGCTGAGGCAAGAGAATCGCCTAAGCCCAACAGCTGGAGGTTGCTGTGAGCTGTGACGCCACAGCACTCTCCTGAGGGTGACAGAGTGAGACTCTGTCTCTAAAATAAATAAATAAACGAAGAAATTTGTGTCAAAGGTCTAATGTTAAAGATAATAAATACCAGTATTCTTAACAAGCTTACATAATTTGTATCATTTTTCTAATTTTGATTTAAGGCTTCCTGTTTCTATATACTACATAATTTGCATTTCTGCTTCTAAAAACCAAATATGTAGCCCCATTTTCTATATGCGTGTAAGTTTTAATGAGTCAAAGAAGTGAGATAAAGTGAGATGCATTTTTCCCTACAAGGAATTAGTATTTATTTCATTCTTATTATGTATAAGATCACATGCACAGGCGGCACCTGTAGCTCAGTTGGTAAGGCGCCGGCCCCATATACCGAGGGTGGCGGGTTCAAACCCAGCCCCGGCCAAACTGCAACCAAAAAATAGCCGGGTGTTGTGGCGGGCGCCTGTAGTCCCAGCTACTCGGGAGGCTGAGGCAAGAGAATCGCTTAAGCCCAGGAGTTGGAGGTTGCTGTGAGCTGGGTGAAGCCCCGGCACTCTACCGAGGGCCATAAAGTGAGACTCTGTCTCTACAAAAAAAAAAAAGATCACATGCACACTACTTAAGGTACACATTATAGCCATCTTATGGTGCAGGTATTATTATTCTTATTATATGTGAATAAACTGAGGGCCCAAGAAGTGAAATCACATGTCAAGGTCCCCATGGTTGACAAATGACAGTGGCAGAATTTAAATCCACATCTTTCCTTAAGGCTACACATGTTCTTCTTATCCTATGCAGTGACCAAATAAAACAAATGTGAAAATAGGACAAGATTTTCTTATATCAGAGAGATCACAAGTTCCTTAAAAGTATTAACTATCATGTTTCCAAACGGAAATATTTATGGAAATATTAGTTATAACTATTGTGGCTTATGATGACTCATATTAGAAGTTTAAAAATAAATTACCTAGCCTTAAGAGCTTTTAGCCCCATGGAGAGAAATACACAGAAACAATAACATGTAAAACGTGCTTCAGATTCTGTGACAGAAGACAGCAAGGAGGAGGTCACAAATCAGCAGCCTGCTGACCATGTGTGACTCACAACAATATTTCCTTCGATTTCACAGTGCTTTTTAGAAACATGAATCAAGGGTTAACATTTATTTCAAAATGGAGAAATTTCATATTGACATCCATATCTGTGGCTACCCAAACAATGAAAAGTCTGATGTGAACTCCCCTTCTGGTTATCCATTTTCAATGTGAGCCCAGTAGCTGCTACTTCCAAGGGTGTTATATACATATACTTATATATAACCTCCCATATTTCTTAAAACTAACACTTTTTAGGAGAGCCCCCTAGAGCCATTTTTTTTTTTTTTTTTTGAGACAGAGTCTCACTATGTCACCCCGGGGTAGTGTCGTGGAGTCACAGCTCACAGCAATCTCAAACTCTTGGGCTTAAGAGATTCTCTTGCCTCAGCCTCCCAAGTAGCTAGGACTATAGTCACCCACCACAACACCCGGCTATTTTTTGGTTGTAGTTGTCATTGTTGTTTGGCAGGCCTGGGCTGGATTAGAACCTGCCAGCTCAGGTGTATGTGGCTGATGCCCTAGGCGCTGAGCTACAGGCGCCAAGCCTTACAGCCATTTTCTATCAGGAGCACATCTGATATAATATTTTACCTTGGTAACACTGCTCATGTGACTGTAGATAAAGTCATGCAGTGACATTTAAGGTGACATAATAAAAATTGTCAAGGCAGTACTGATAGGAGGAGAAAGGATTGGGGTACATAAGGGGGAGTGCAGGTGGAAAGAAGTGATGAGAAGACAGAAAGGTGATATAACTGTGCGATTTGACCTCCCTTCCTCCTTCCACCTCATCCTCCCTCCCTGCTTCCCTCCTCTCATCTCTCCTTATTTATGCAATTCTTCTCAAGACTCCCCCATAATAATATGGAGATCCATAACCCTGTATCAAGCACCTGATAATGTTGTAGACTATAATAAGCTTTGTGAACAACCCTATAGATTGATACTATGTTACCGTATGTGTTTTAAAGATTCTGATCACCATGTTCTTTACATTATGTGCTTTGCCCTGTTGTTGGTAACACAGAGAATTTAAATAACAAATATATCACTTCTCCCGCTTTGCACAAGGTTAGTTAGTGTCTGGTGTGGGAGACAATCTTGTGCTCTGGAGGAGGTACTGGTTTTCGGGCAGAAGCATTTGCATTTAAATCCCACCTGTGACTCCTAATTAGGGCAGCAACCTTGGGTAAGTTATTCAAATTTTCTTGTACTTAAATTCCAGAGGTACTACATGAGGATAACACAGTTATTCTTAGAACATTTACATCATTATATTCATAACTATTTATAACTATTCGGAGTTATTTTGGAGATTAAATAAGATGCCCATGAAAACCCTGGAAGCATCTACTAGTAGTGTTATTATTCAGATAAAATAAAAAAGTAAATTCAAAACCATATTTAAGAAAATATATCATTAATGGGGAAAGAAATTAGTATGTGTGGAGCTCCTACAATGTGCCAGATAATGTACATGTTTCATTACTTCTTACAATACTACAGTAAGTTAGATTTTACCATCTCAAATTCTTGGTTAAGGAAATAGCAACAGAGAGGCAGTAGGGGAGCCAGACTTGTCTGACTTGTTTGCATCCATCCTTGTGACCCACAGCTTGGAATAAGGACAAGGACAACTGTAATGCAAGAGAGCTCAAGAAGCTTCCACCGCAGACCCTGAAGGGCAGAGCATAGTTGCCTCAGTGTGGGGTTAAGTGAATCAGCTGCCAATTTACACTTCTGACTCAAGACAGAGAGCAAAGCACAGAGACCTCCTACTGGAGGCAGATGCGAAGGTGACTGGAAAATCCTCTGGACAGAGTAGATGAATCGTGAAAACATTAATGAACGTCCGGACGTGTCCCGCTTTCGTCCAAGGCCTACTGCGAAGAGTCAATGTTTGTGTCTCTACAGGACATTTACGTTTTTTTTTCTTCTATGTAGGAGAACTATACTACCTCTCAACCTCTACTGTAAGGTTGGCAGCCCTGAGAACTCCTTTTTTAATGTAGCATGTTATGGGACATCTGTATTTTAATATACTTGAAATGAGTTAACAAGTGCAGCTATTGATAAATGTCTTCAAAGATGGTCTGTATTATCTATGGAGAGAATATATGCTTTGATGGGGGTCCAAATGGCTTTCAAAGTCAACACAGACAGAAATGTGCCTCTACCTGCAAAATAGACAGTGCCTTTGCAAGCACTGTCAATTGAAACCTCACTACATGGTCCCAAAGGCATATCCTCACCTCTTTTCTTTCTAGTCTCAGAATAATCTACTTTGTCAGAAATCTTTTGGAGGGAAGGCAGAGTGTTATATTTTCTTGAAGATAAAAGAATGAAATAATTATTTCTAAGGAGCCTGATACATGCCTGACTCTATTAGATGTATTAATACATTCACTCATTTAATTTCCCCCAATTAATTGTGAGCCATATGAGGACAATATTTTATCTCTTCTCTTTGTCTCCGCACTCCCAGAACAGCTCCTGGCAGAGAGGAGGTGCATATTGTGGCTGATGTCTATTAGTCCTCTGTACCATTCTTCAATTCTCCCAGCCTCAGGCTTCCCATTGTATCACAAGGGCAGGAAAACTGAAAACTATATTTTCAGAATCTCTTGTCTACAGAGTTGCAGGTTAGATTCTCCCAACCAGAGTAACTTTCCTGAATTCCAACATGCAGAAGGGCGGTGGCAAGCTGGCACATGATTTTGCAGCTCTCACCCTGGTCTCAGTGTGTCACAGTTTCTTCAGACTCCACAATCCACTGTTGTTGGTCTCTAGCTTCAGTGCTGAAATAAACTACGGCTCAGGCAATGGCTTCTTGAAGTCCCCTGGCTTGGCCATCTCTGAGACTATCACCCCTCCAAGCCTTCCAACACTTTCTAAGCATTTTATTATTCTGAATTATATCCCTTTCTGCTTAAAGCACTAAAGATGCTGCCTGTTTTCCTGACTGATTTAATGTTCAATAAATGTTTGTAATACAATTGAGTAAACAACCGATTCGATAGGCATTATTATCCCTACTTTATAGTTATTGAATTGAGGCTCCCAGAGATGAAATAATTTAAGACTGCACAGCCAACTATTAAATGTCAGACCTGAGAGGGGAGCCCTTGATTAGTGCCGATGTGCTTTTGGTTTCTCCATCCAGGTACTGCCCTCAGGGGATAGAGTTCACTACGTTGCTGCCCAAATCTGATCTCAGCAGTTAAGGACTGTTGTTTAAGCTGCTTTTCCTGTGAGTGCACCACTGCAGCTGGAAACCTCCTCATAAGTTGGAAAGGTACATTAATTCCTGAGATAAACCATTTATTAAACATATATTAGACCTTGAAAGATACCTTGTTAAAATGTATATGGTATCTGCAAATGTCACTTGTAGACATCATGTGTGTGGGGCAGACAGTAGAAGCTTGCAAAGTATTCATTGGATGAAGAAACACATAAAAGCTCACTGGTTGTGCTTGACCAGAAATTAATTTGCAGATTTCATCCTATGATTCAGGGGTCACTTGCATCATAAACCACTTGTGGGTTGTAATACTGTTGATGTTAATGTCCGGCTCGCTCTCATTGTTCAACATAGTAAGATTCATCTGAGGCATTGACATAGGGCTGTTAATTTTCCTTGAGAAACCTGAGTTATCAAGGGCATTGTAATTCTGAGGTGCATGATCCGTTTCTACTTTCCAAATGATAAGACTGAGGCAGTGAAAACTATTAACCTATTTTTTTTTTTTTTTGTAGAGACAGAGTCTCACTTTATGGCCCTCAGAAGAGTGCCGTGGCATCACACAGCTCACAGCAACCTCCAGCTCCTGGGCTTAAGCCATTCTCTTGCCTCAGCCTCTCGAGTAGCTGGGACTACAGGCGCCCGCCACAACACCCAGCTTTTTTTTTTTTTTTTTTTTTTTTTTTTGTTGCAGTTTGGCCGGGGCTGGGTTTGAACCTGCCACCCTCGGCATATGGGGCCGGCGCCCTACTCACTGAGCCACAGGCGCCGCCCTATTAACCTATTTTTATTGTAACATAATAGGGAGAGCATCACATTTGAAAGCAAGCAGATCTGAAATCTCATCTTGACTTCTGCCACGTATTAGACCTGAAATCTTGGACAAGCTGTTTCTGGGACCTCAGTTTTCACATTTATATAATGGTGGTAGTGTTATCTCTCTCATAGAGCTTACTGTAAGGAAAAGCTATGGCAGACAGGAAGAATCTAGCACAGCGTCTGCTGCACCGAGTGGGTGTTTCCAGTGAATGGAAAGGACACTGTCATCATCAACACTGAGTAACTGTCATTCTGCAGGCTGGTCTACAGTCCACAGGGCTCTCTAGTCCCAAATTGGCAGCAGTGCTATGGAAGAACACTAAAAGCATGTCTTCCATGCTCACAGTTACACTGCCTAGAGAGGTAACGTAGTTGAGAGGAATTGAGTGTCTGTGTATTTTGTAGGTTTGCAGTGCCTGGTGCCATTGGGTGGAGGGAGCAGGCATGGCTGGCACAGAGTGGGTAGAACACTTCATTTGAGAGGCAAGATTAGATTCACTAGAAGAATCTGGGGGTGGACAGGTAGAGTTGAGTGCCTTTTGCATGCTGGGAGGTAGTAGTTAAAGCTGCAGGAATGAATGAAGTCATGGACAGTTTAGGATTCCCTGAAGGAAAACTGTACTACACTTGACCTCAGAAAATCATGGTACTAGTCTCTAGCTTGGTGCTTGGCACACAGCAGATGCTCACTGAATATTTGTTGAATTAATAAATAAATATCAGATTAAACAGTATACATCCTTCCTAAAATGCCCATTTCCTGACTTCTCTGATAATCTAGACTCATCTTATCTTAAAAAATCTAACCGAAGCCTTTGTACTTCGTAATGATTTCAAGTCTCTGAGCCTGAAAAGGTCCTCTTCTGAAAGCTCATCAGGCCAACACTAATATTTAACCACGTCCTGGAAAGCACTATGAGTTTTCTTATCCTACCTATCGTCTTAAGGCTCAGCTAGACTTTGAGGGCAGAGACCATATTTTTGCATGGCTAAAGATTTCTCAGTGTCCAGTTGGGCACTTGGCTTGGCTGCAGCAAGCTTTCAATAGTAGGAATTGAGTGCTTGACTAGTCAACTAGTTTTAAAGTATTGTTAAAAAGAAAAAGAAAAAGGAAGAAATAAATGGAATGCTTTGGGACCTTAGAAGTATTGAAATATTGCAATTAGTGTAACCTGGCTTATTGTACCCTCAATGAATCCCCAACAATAAAAAAAAAAAAAAGAAGTATTGAAATATAAAGTATGCACATATAAGAAATGACTGGCGCTCAGATCGAAGAAGAAAAGGCTCAAGAAACCAGGAAGAGGATGCAGAGTTACTGGTAGTCATAGAAGTGGAGTAAAAGGGAGGATGATGAACGTTGGGTAGAACTGGTTCTAAGAGAGAAGAGATAGGCTCTGCTTCCTTCCTCAGCCAGTCATGCATGGGTTGCTTTTTTATGTCAAGGACTATGCTAAGCAATGGGGATAACAGAGTGTATAAGGCACAGTGTCTGGTTGCAAGGGTTTGCATTACCATACAGGAGTAAAACAAGGAGGCTGTCAGCCACGATACAGTACTACAGCTTACAGAAAAGTAGAGTGCAAACAGGGGGGTGCACTTTCTAAAGATTAGACTATTTCTTGGGTGTGCTGTCTTTGCCAAGTAATCCCTGAGGAATTAAATAACACAGATCTTGTGATTCAGGGGTTAAACAAGTTTAAAGGAAGAGAGATCAGAGAGAGAATGTCAAGACTACAGGGCTTACCATTTCTTTTATCTTTTCAAATGTATTTGTTGTTTAAACTGTATAATAAATATTCAAATCATCATGTGCTTTAGACAAAAGAAAAGCAGATCAGACATGCCTGTGTCAATAATTAGGTAACTTGCCTAAAAGAAAATAATTTCCCCTACCCTTTGGGAGGGTTTGGGGGAGGATTTTTAGAAAATGGGGCATACATTAGCATAGGAGCATGAAATTAGAGTACTCTGTCAGCTGTGGAGGTTTTAGGAGTCAAACAATAAAGTGAGGAGGTTAGAAGACAAATGGAGGAAAATCACATTCCACTTGATTTTTCTCAGGCCCCTCCCCAATTTGACCCACTCCCTCCTCCATGATTTTTGCAAACATTTATGTCAAGTTCTCTGCCTCATGCTAGACTATTTCTTAGATCAACCCCTCCCATTGCTAGACAGATGTCATGATTAAAGTCTCTTTTGGGTCTCCCCACCACCACCCAGAGAAGAGATCTTGCTTTGTCACCCAGGCTAGAGTGCAGTAGCACAATCATAGCTCAATGTAGCCTTGAACTCTTGGGCTCATATGATCCTTCCGCCTCAGCCTCCCAAACAGCTGGAATTTTAGGCATAAACCACCAAACTGGCTCATTATTAAAAAGTTTTTTATAGAGAACCCAAATCTTTTTCTCTGAATTTCCTCCAAGGAGGCCTAATTTTGCTCTTTGTAGTTATATAAAGTAAGTTTATAATCTCTCATCTCCTTAAAAGTCCTCTCGTATTTGAATAATGTTACTATCTTTGTTGTTCTTATCACCTAAAGTTAGGAATCCATGGTTACTTTAACTCATCTTTATTTGATAAAGTTTCCAAACTTTTGTTCCCCAAGTGGTTTACCTCTTAAAACAGCTTCATTTTAAATATTTAAAAAAATGAAACAATAATAAATAATGAATGATAAAATGATCTTTGTACTAAGCAAAAGACTATCACCAGCTGAAAAGAACTAATGATCCCCAGGAGAGGGTTACATGGCTTGTCTAATCATACTGCTGGTAAGTGAATGGGGCACAAATCAAAGACAGGGTGTCAGGGCTCAGCGCCTTTAGCACAGTGGTTACAGTGCCAGCCACATACACTGAGGGTGGCGGGTTCAAACCTGACCTGAGCCAGCTAAACAACAATGACAACTGCAACAAAAAATAGCCAGGTGTTGTGGCGGGTGCCTGTAGTCCAGCTACTTGGGAGGCTGAGGCAAGAGAATTGCTTAAGCCCAAGAGTTTGAGGTTGCTGTGAGCTGTGATGTCACGGCACTCTACCGAGGGCAACATAGTGAGACTCTGTCTCAAAAAAACAAAACAAAACAAAACAAAACAAAACCCAGGGCATCAGCACCTTATGTCAGTTCTTATTCAACCTCTAAATATAGAGGAAAGATGGCATCTTCTTCATCCCTCTTCAACCAGACCTTAAACAACATTTACCTTTCAAGAATTAAAGTTGTATATATTCATAGGCATAAGTGAAGACAATGAAATGTAGGAAAACATAAAGGAGATTTTAAGAATTTCTTACAATAAGCATTTATTTGTCTTTTGTCTACAATGAAGTCTATGTAACCTTTTCTCAGTGTATCCAATGAGATTTCAAGTGCCCTTTTCATTCATTTGCCTTTTGAAATAGAATTATTACCATTTAACAAGGAAACACAAAGGTTATCCTTCCTACTCTTATTATAGCTGTCTTAAGGATGTGACACTTAGACTGATGCGCATTGCTGGAGGGTGGTGGGCATGGAGCTGGCATGATGCTAAGACATTTTCTCATTTACCTGTAAACAATCCTGTTTTATTTCTGTCAATCCTGAGGTTTGAATTTTCATTTCTACTCTCTAGCATGTATCTTAAAAGGGGCATTTCCATGTTGTCTTCACACATACTTTTTGCAAGAATATAAAGGTCTCAGCATGGCAATTGGTCCCCAAATCCAGCAAACTTATTCATATTCAAACTTTTAGGGTTCATGCTGGGGAAATTAGTGATGTTCTCTCAGAGGTAGCTAACTTCCTTCTAGTTGGCTTAGGGTCTGCTTCTAGTATACACAGAAATTAAATGAAAAAGAAAAGTATAGCCTTTGCCTGCTAGTTGCTCTATAATCAGGGGAAATTAAAACAAACAAATAAACAAAAAAAATAAAGCAGAATGATGGAGCTGAAGTTGAGGTCCGTGGAAGAGGATGTCTTTATGGCCGACAATGGTTATGGCATCCAAGAAGTAGTAGGCATGAAGCAGGGTCAGAGCTACATAGAAACCCAGCCAGACAGGAGGGCTTTCAGACTTGTTGCATAGAAACATTCAATTGTCAGTTTGCAAAATTGTAGGGCTAGAAAATCTATTTTCGATTCTTCCTCTCTTTTCTTATCTGTCACTCTTCTAAGAACTGACAATTCATTTTATAGCACAGAAGCAAAAAACTATTTGTGAGTCCCAGAATACACCTTGCTATTTCTTTTTTTTTTGTAGAGACAGGGTCTCACTTTATGGCACACCTTGCTATTTCATGTCTCCATACTTCTGTACAGGCTGCCTGTTCTACCTAGGATATCCTCGGTTCTTTAAAATACTGCAGAGGGTGGCCCCTGTGGCACAAAGGAGTAGGGCGCCGGCCCCATGTAGCGGAGGTGGCAGGTTCAAACTTGGCTCTGACCAAAAATTGCAAAAAAAATAAAATAAAATAAAAAATAAAATACTGCAGAGACATTCAGAGACGTTTTCCCTAGCCCCACTAAGTAGAGATAATAACTCCCTTCTGTGAGTTACCTTTGTACTTTAAAACTAATATAATTGTACTCATACCCTGTTATTATAATTTAAATTACAATGAAATAGAAGTAAAACTATATATAGGCTTGTCTCTCTACTAGACTGTGAGCTTCTAAAACTCAGGGACTATGTTTCCCTTAGTATCAGATTCCTAGTTCCTGGCAAAACTTAGAAGGCAATCAATACACGTTTTGTTGAGTTTAATGAAATTTCTAGGTGTAAAGATTCCTCCTTTATTCCTGGCCCATCAAAATACTCCATTAGCATATTTTTCCAATCATGAGCTTGCACTAATTGATCTGTTCATCCACCAAATACCTACTATGTGCCAGGCAGAGTGTTAGATCCTGGGAATACAATGCGCAAAACAGACATGGCCTTTCCCTTCATGGCTTCTTTCTCCTTACTCAAACTCATTCATAATACTCACTCCAATTAATTTACTACAAAATAAAAATCTTGCATTTACTTCTCAATTTACAAGGCCATGTGCAGAAGCAAACTGGTGCTGAGTTATGTTTCAGCTGAAACATTCTGTGATGCAGTGCCCCTTTGATGGCATCCTGCACCTTCACCTGTATATATTTTTTCTGTGTGTGTAAACATTTCTATGCCAATGTATGTAATACATTACATATATGAAATATATATAATTCAGGCTCACAAAAGCATACAACCCATCTATTAATAAAATGATATCTTGGCCCTTCAAACTTAGGCCCACTTAATTAAAAACAAAACGTCTTAAAAATACAAGTCTTGGGCGGCACCTGTGGCTCAGTGAGTAGGGCGCTGGCCCCATATGCCGAGGGTGGCGGGTTCAAACCCAGCCCTGGCCAAACTGCGACAACAACAACAACAAAAAAAATAGCTGGGTGTTGTGGCGGGCACCTGTAGTCCCAGCTGTTTGGGAGGCTGAGGCAAGAGAATCGCCTAAGCCCAAGAGTTAGAGCTTGCTGTGAGCTGTGTGACGCCACAGCACTCTACCCGAGGGCGGTAGAGTGAGACTCTGTCTCTACCAAAAAAAAAAAAATCCAAGTCTTTTTGCCTTATATTTTGTTTTTGTTTTGTTTTTTGTTTTGTTTTTTTTTGCAGTTCAGCTGGGGCTGGGATTGAACCCGCCACCCTACCGACTGAGCCACAGGTGCCGCCCCAAAAATACAAGTCTTTTTAAATTGGTTTTTGTTTTAACCCTATTTTGAAATCACCATAAGCCTATGTATGCCCTGAAACAAGACAGACTGTTCTTACTTTAAAAATAAAAAAATTAATACCAAACAAACATGAAAAGCTATATTTTTCTTGCACTCAGAACAATACAAAACATAAAGTAGGCACTAAATGAATACTTTCTAAAATACTGAATAAATGAAAGAAATACAGTTACAGAGTTTCTCATTAGGGTAAGCCAAAGGAAGATGTTATGGCTTTAATAGAGAAGGAGTGTTTGAAACCAAACTTTGACCCTTAAAGCAATACTTAATATTCCTTGGTCTGTCAACTCTTAGGTTAATGATAAACCCTTAGGTGGCTATAGTATTCTATCTTCCTAACCCAATCAGTTTATCTGGCTGAAGCTAGGAATTATAAAAGTCCCAATGAGTTCCAGTGAAGATTAGAGGTGAGGAAACGCCCTGTTAACCTCTACTTTTCTCAATAGTCTTGACAGACTCCATAGACCCTTCTCCAGCTACTCTGTTTTTATCATTTCTGGGCTTGCTCTACTTGTCACGAATAAAGTAAATGCTTGTGGTGGAAGGTGATAAGACTCACAGGAGAAAGTGGAACCAGGAAAAAAAGTCAACAAATATTTATTGAGAATCAACATATTTTTCTGGGCCCTGTGCTAAGTTCAGGACATAAAGAAAAAAAATAATAACATCCACCACTGATGGCTCTAGATATGGAGACTCCATAAATGCTTAGAAAATGATACAGAAATATAAATAAATTAATATTCCAATAATAGTTTTTTACTATGAAGTAATTTGATTAAAGTATTCTCCTTAAAACAATAAAAATGAGGCTTGGCACCCATAGCACAGTGTTTACAGCACCGGCCACATGCACCGAGGCTAGCAGGTTTGAACCCATCCCAGGCCAGCTAAACAACAATGACAGCTGCAACAACAACAACAAAAAATAGCTGGGCATTGTGGAGGGTGCCTGTAGTATCAGCTACTTGGGAGGCTGAGGGAAGAGAATCACTTAAGCCCAAGAGGTTGAGGTTGCTGTGAGCTGTGATGCCATAGCACTCTACCGAGGGTGACATAACGAGACTCTATCAAAAAAAAAAAAACAGAGAGACAGGCTTGTTGGTTGGGGTTGCTTCAGCATACTTTGGATCAAAAGTAAGAGCACTGACTACATCACCCCTCCAATCTTTCAATACAATCTTTCAAGCACTAAAGGGGTGTTCAAAAGATCATCATAAAGAAACTCATGAAGCTTTCCTTAGAATTTTTGCAAATTTACAATTAAAAAGTAGATTCACACACCGGCAACCGTAAGTACAAGCAGCAGTGAGACTGCAAACCGGAAAGGCCTTACCAGTGAACTGTTTCAGTGTTCTTGAACTTGGCACTCAGTTGAACTGCCTTGGGGAGAGCTTGAGCAGGAGTGTGGAGAACCTTGGGCATTGTACGGGGCCCCAGACTGAGCCACTGAGCTGGGCGAAGGAAGCCATTGTGAAAGAACTGCCCTGAAAGCTCCGCCCTCAGGGTATCAGAGCAAGGATTGAGTGGGTCAAAGTAACCTACTGACTGAGCAGCCTAAAGGCGGGGACTGAGCTGCCTTACAGCCTTAATCCTTAGGGGCAGAGTGAGACGTTTTTTGGCACACTGGAGCCTTGGGCTGTAGCCCTGGGTAGAGTGCCCTGACGTCACAGCTCATAGCAACCTCAAACTCCTGGGCTTGGCACAGCCCAGACCTCCATAAGAGCTGTGCAGCAACCCCCGAACAGTGACCCACACCACCAGGCCTCCACATTCCCTGACCAAGAACTGTGGAGCCATGCAACCCTGCGTCCTCCTTCCTGTATCCTCCCAGCTTCCACACTAGCTTGTTCATCTGGACAGGGACTCTGGTAGCTGCATGCCCTTTGGAGCCCTCCCTGCCTCTGCGCAGAGCTCTTCTCCTGGCCAGAGACTGCTGGAGCCTTGTGCTCTTTGCGCCAAAGTCACTGGGCACCTGGCAATCCCAGAACTGTGCGCAACACCCCAAGCCCTGTTGCTGGATCCAGGTGTGTCACAAACCAGAGCTGCTTCCACAACCAGAACTCCCTAGCTAGAGCAGCCCCAGAGGAACTACACAGGGTCACTCCCTACAAAGATCTAGTAACAATAGAGTAATCCTGCTGGGGTCTAATCTTGGAGAGACACCTCCCCAACTCTGAGGACAGCCAGAGGCAACGGTGAAAAACAATCATGAGGCGAAATCAACAGAAAAACTCTGGCAATATGAATAATCAGAGTAGATCAAGTTCCCGAAGGATCAATGGGGCAGAAACAGCACAAGACCCCATGCACAAACAAATAGCTGAAATGTCAGAAATTGAATTCAGGATCTGGATAGCAAATAAGATTGAAATAGAATTCCAAAAGTTATCTCAAGAATTCAACAGATTGTAAGACCAAATGACCAAAGATTTCGACACATTGAGACAAGAAGTTGCATCCCTCAAAGATCTGAGAAACACAGTAGAATCCCTCAGTAACAGAATGGAACAAACAGAAGAAAGGATTTCTGACATTGAAGACAAAGCTTTCGAATGTTCCCAAACCCTCAAAGAAGAAGAGAAATGGAGAGCAAAAACAGACCACTCTCTCAGAGAGCTCTCGGATAATTTGAAGAAAACCAATATTCGTCTTATAAGGATCCCCGAAAGTGACGAAGTGGCTTCACAAGACACAGAGTCTCTTCTCCATGAGATTATGAAGGAGAACTTTCCAGACATGTCAAGAGATTCCAAAATTCAGATAGCAGACAGTTTCAGACTCCAGCATGACTCAACCCAAATAAGACATCCCCAAGACACATCATAGTCAATTTCACTAAAGTTAATATGAAGGAGAAAATTCTGAAAGCTGCCAGACGAAAGAAAACCATTACCTACAAGGGGAAGAATATCAGAATACCTGCAGATCTCTCTGCTGAAACCTTTCAAGCTAGAAGAGGATGGTCATTGACTTTTAATCTCCTAAAACAAAATAACTTTCAACCCAGGATCCTGTACCCAGTTAAACTGAGTTTCATTTATGACGGAGAAATTAAATACTTCAATGACATTCACATGTTGAAGAAATTTGCTACAACTAAACCAGCTCTCCAGGACATTCTTAGACCTATCCTCCATAAAGACCAGCATAATCTTCCATGACAAAAGTAAACCCACCCAAAAAATTTTTGATCAAATTCCAACTTCCACAGTTGCAAAAGGATTAAAATTGTCCACAGGTCTCTCGAAAGGCTTATCAATACTCTCAATTAATGTGAATGGTTTAAATTGTCCTCTAAAGAGGCATAGGTTGGGGACTGGATACAAAAACTCAAGCTGATATCTGCTGCATCCAAGAATCGCATCTTACATTAAAAGACAGATATAGACTCGAGGTAAAGGGATAGTCATCTATATTCCAGGCAAATGGAAAGCAGAAAAAAGTAGGTGTTGCAATCCTGTTCACAGATGCAATAGGCTTTAAACCAACCAAAATAATTAAGGATAAGGATGGACACTTCATATTTGTTAAAGGTAATACTCAATACGATGAGATGTCAATTATTAATATTTATGCACCCAACCACAATGCACCTCAATTTATAAGAGAAACTCTAACAGACATGAGCAACTCGATGTCCTCCACTTCCATAGTAGTTGGATATTTTAACATCCCTTTAGCAGTCCTGGATAGATCCTCCAAAAAGAAGCTAAGCAAAGAAATTTTAGATTTAAACTCAACCATTCAACATCTGGACTTAACAGACATCTACAGAACATTTCATCCCCCTAAAACTGAATACACATTCTTTTCATCAGCCCATGGAACATACTCCAAAATCGACCACATCCTAGGCCACAAATCTAACCTCAGCAAATTTAAAAAAATAGAAATTATTCCTTGCATCTTCTCAGTCCATCATGGAATAAAAGTTGAACTCAATAACAACAGGAACCTGCATACCCATACAAAAACATGGAAGCTAAACAACCTTAAGCTGAAGGATACATGGGTTATAGATGAGATTAGGAAGGAAATCACCATATTTTTGGAACAAAAAAACAATCAAGACACGAATTACCAGAACCTCTGGGATACTGCAAAGGCTGTCCTAAGAGGGAAATTTATACCACTGCAAGCCTTCCTCAAGAAAACGGAAAGAGAGGAAGTCAATAACTTAATGGAACATCTCAAGCAACTGGAGAAAGAAGAACACTTCAGCCCCAAATGCAGCAGAAGAAAAGAAATAACCAAAATCAGAGCAGAATTAAATGAAATTGAAAACAAAAGAATTATACAACAGATCAATAAATCCAAAAGCTGGTTTTTTGAAAACATCAATAAAATAGATAAACCTTTGGCCAACCTAACCAGGAAAAAAAGAGTAAAATCTCTAATTTCATCAACCAGAAATGGTAATGATGAAATAACAACAGACCCCTCAGAAATTCAAAAAATCCTTAACGAATACTACAAGAAACTCTACTCTCAGAAATATGAAAATCTGAAAGAAATTGACCAATACCTGGAAGCACGCCACCTACCAAGACTTAGCCAGAACGAAGTGGAAATGTTGAACAGGCCTATATCAAGTTCTGAAATAGCATCAACTATACAAAATCTCCCTAAAAAGAAAAGCCCAGGACCAGATGGCTTTACGTCAGAATTCTACCAAACATTTAAAGAAGAACTAGTACCTATACTACTAAACCTCTTCCAAAATATAGAAAAAGAAGGAATTTTACCCAGCACATTCTACGAAGCAAACATCACCTTGATCCCCAAACTAGGGAAAGACCCAACAAGAAAAGAAAATTATAGACCAATATCACTAATGAATGTAGATGCTAAAATACTCAATAAGATCCTAACAAACAGAATCCAACAACACATCAAAAAAAGTATACACCATGACCAAGTCGGATTTATCCCAGGGTCTCAAGGCGGGTTCAATATACGTAAATCTATAAATGTAATTCAACACATAAACAAACTTAAAAATAAAGACCATATGATTCTTTCAATTGATGCAGAAAAAGCTTTGGATAGTATCCAGCATCCCTTCATGATCAGAGCACTTAAGAAAATTGGTATAGAAGGGACATTTCTTAAACTAATAGAGGCCATCTACAGCAAACCCACAGCCAATATCGTATTGAATGGAGTTAAATTGAAATCCTTTCCACTTAGATCAGGAACCAGGCAAGGTTGCCCATTATCTCCATTGCTCTTTAACATTGTAATGGAAGTTTTAGCCATTGCAATTAGGGAAGAAAAGGCAATCAAGGGTATCCACATAGGGTCAGAAGAGATCAAACTTTCATTCTTCGCAGATGATATGATCGTATATCTGGAAAACACTAGGGATTCTATTACAAAACTTTTAGAAGTGATCAAGGAATATAGCAATGTCTCAGGCTACAAAATCAACACCCATAAATCTGTAGCCTTTATATATACCAACAATAACCAAGCCGAACAGTCAAGGACTCTATTCCTTTCACAGTAGTGCCAAAGAAGATGAAATATTTGGGAGTATACCTAACAAAGGACGTGAAAGATATCTACAAAGAGAACTATGAAACGCTAAGAAAAGAAATAGCTGAAGATGTTAACAGATGGAAAAACATACCATGCTCATGGCTGGGAAGAATCAACATTGTTAAAATGTCCATACTGCCCAAAGCAATATATAATTTTAATGCAATTCCTATTAAAGCTCCATTGTCATGCTTTAAAGATCTTGAAAAAATAATACTTCATTTTATATGGAATCAGAAAAAATGTCGAATAGCCAAAATATTACTGAGCAATAAAAACAAAGCAGGAGGAATAACGCTACCAGACCTGAGACTGTACTATAAATCCATAGTGATCAAAACAGCATGGTACTGGCACAAAAGCAGAGAAGTAGATGTCCGGAACAGAATAGAGAACCAAGAGATGGATCCAGCTACTTACCATTATTTGATCTTTGACAAGCCAATTAAAAACATTCAGTGGGGAAAAGATTCCCTATTTAACAAATGGTGCTGGGTAAACTGGCTGGCAACCTGTAGAAGATTGAAACTGGACCCACATCTTTCACCATTAACTAAGATAGACGCTCACTGGATAAAAGATTTAAACTTAAGACATGAAATTATAAAAATACTTGAAGAAAGTGCAGGGAAATCTCTTGAAGGAATCAGCCTGGGTGAATATTTTATGAGGAGGATTCCCCAGGCAATTGAAGCAGTATCAAAAATACACTACTTGGACCTGATCAAACTAAAAAGCTTCTGCACAGCCAAGAACATAGTGAGCAAAGCAAGCAGACAACCCCCAGAATGGGAGAAAATATTTGCAGGTTGTACCTCCGATAAAGGTCTAATAACCAGAATCCACAGAGAACTCAAACGTATTAACAAGAAAAGAACATGTGACCCCATCTCAGGGTGAGCAAGGGACTTGAAGAGAAACTTCTCTAAAAGAAGACCGAAGCAAGATCTACAAACACATGAAAAAAAGCTCATCATCCTTAATCATCAGAGGAATGCAAATCAAAACTACTTTGAGATATCACCTAACCCCAGTAAGAGTAGCCCACATAACAAAATCCCAAAACCAGAAATGTTGGCGTGGATGTGGAGGAAAGGGCACACTTCTACACTGCTGGTGGGAATGCCCACTAATACGTTCCTTCTGGAAGGATGTTTGGAGAATACTTAGAGACCTAAAAATAGACCTGGCATTCAATCCTATAATTCCTTTACTAGGTTTATACCCAGAAGACCAAAAGTCACAATATAACAAAGACATCTGTACCAGAATGTTTATTGCAGCCCAATTCATAATTGCTAAGTCATGGAAGAAGCCCAAGTGCTCATCGACCCACGAATGGACTAGCAAATTGTGGTACATGTATACCATGGAATACTATGCAGGCTTAAAGAAAGATGGAGACTTTACCTCTTTCATGTTCACATGGATGGAGCTGGAACATTTTCTTTTTAGCAAAGTATCTCAGGAATGGAAGAGAAGGTATCCAATGTACTCAGCCCTACTATGAAGCTAAATTATAGCTTTCACATGATGACCATAGCCCAACTATAGCACAAGACTATGGGGAAAGGGCCAAGGAAGGGGAAGGGAGGGGGGAGGTTTTGATGGAGGGAGGGTAATGGGTGGGGCCACATCCATGGTGCATCTTAGAATGGGTACAGGCGATTACACTAATGTACACAGCTATAATTTAACAATTAAAAAAAAAAACGTAGATTCAGATAAAATAAATTTAATTAAAAAATTTGAATAGAGGAAAATGTTTTTTTTTTATTATTTTCCTTATCGCTATAACAACTAAATAGGTTTGAACAATTCTATCTTATTCTAATTAGGAACATGGCCTCCCAACATGACATTCTATTAATATTAAATGAAAATGTGTGAATTATCTAGTTTCAATTAGGTTGCTGTGTTTATAGCTTTTAGTTAGTTGTAAGGGAAGGCTGTTTTGTATATAGAACATGAGTTAAGATTTGTTTCTTTTTTTTTTTTTAAACAAAAGGACAGATTTTATTGATAGATAAGAGGAGAAGAAAAGACAGAGCGTTTGGCACTCTGAAAGGAGATTCTGGAGCTTTGGTGAAAGTAGCAGTAATCAAGGGGAACTAGCTATTTGAATCTCACATCCTGCTGTAGAACTTGGAATACTGTATTCATTCTTTTATCTTTCCATCCTTCTATTCAATTTTTCTGAGCCTCTTCTCAAAACCAGTCAATGGAGGACAAAGAAAAAAAATCAGTCCTTACTAATGAGCTCCCTCTGGTGATGGGACCCACATAAACAGATAATTATAATAGGATGAGGTCAGCACAGTTACAGAAATAAGCCCAGCGTATGTGGGATAAGCAAGATGGGCCCAGCTGGTGAGGTAGAGAGGAAAAGAAACATCTTCCATGGGGAAAGATAATCAAGGCACCATAAAGATGCTGGGTATACAGGGATGAATAAAGTCAACTTCCTGCCTGCAAGAAACTCACTGTGAGTTATTTGGGTAATAAAGGAAGCAATGCCTATGTTCTAGCCTGTAAACATATACTTCCCCAAACACATGTTCATTGTTGTATAAGAAATAAGTGGGAATGGAGAGCTAGGAAAAGCTATATTTTCCATACAATCATTAATAAATAGTTTGCTTTTTCATTGCTATTTAAAGATGAAAAGCAACACTTTGTCAATAGCCTGTGTGTTTTATTGCTTTTTCTAATTTCCTATGTTATGCAAAGGTCCTGAGAAGACTAATAATATTGAAGGATCAGATAATCCAATCATAATGAGTTTAGCTTGTACCCTGCGGCTCACATTCTACTCTTTATATAGCTACTGAGGCCACTAAAGTGAGCAATATAAAAATGTATTATCCAGTCATATTTTAAAAAAATGTTCTTGATTCCCTAAAACTTTTTTATTCAATTAAGGGGTTGTCAATATTTCTTTGGGTTTGTTAATGGCCAATACAAGTGGAAAAAGACATCTTCATATTCACCAAACAGCTTACTACAGTGTCTTCCATAGAACTCAATACAGTCTTCCACAGAGTGAGAAATGGTGGGTAACAAATGGCTGTCCTGCTACTTTCTAGCTGTGTGACCAAGCCTCATTTTCTGCTCTATTCTCATAGGGCTGTTGTGAGAAGTAAATGAGATAATCGAGGTAAAGTGCTTTGCACACCATGGCAATAAACAAATAGAACTCCTTAAAATTATGTGTTAAATAAATAGATTTTAAAAGTCGTGCCATTGTCCTTCACCTACCCTGTCCAAATCTCTGGCCAATATTCCCAATGTCCAATACTTTCTCTTTTATCACTCTTTAAAAACTCAAATAGCACTGTGTTAAACATTTTATTTTTTTCTTTTTATTTTATTAAATCATAACTGTATACATTGATATGATCATGGGGCATCATACACTCGCTTCATAAACCATTTGACACATTTTTATCACAGTGGTTAACATAGCCTTTCCGGCGTTATCTCAGTTACTGTGCCAAAACATTTACATTCTACATTTACCAAGTTTCACAAATACCCCTGTAAGATGCACCACAGGTGTGATCCCACCGATCCCCCTCCCTCTACCCACCCCCCCCTTTCCCACTTCCCCCTATTGTTAAGTTGTAGCTGGGTTATAGCTTTCATGTGAGAGTCCCAAATTAGTTTCATAGTAGGGCTGTGTACATTGGGTACTTTTTCTTCCATTCTTGGGATACTTTACTAAGAAGAATATGTTCCAGCTCCATCCATGTAAACATGAAAGAGGTAAAGTCTCCATCTTTCTTTAAGGCTGCATAGTATTCCATGGTATACATATACCACAATTTATTAATCCATTCATGGATAAACATTTTAATACTTAATTCTCCTCAGTTGTAGTCATAAGTTCTTAAAAATGAGATGGTCTTATATGGAAGTGATATCAAAATGTTTAACAACTAACTGTGCTAGGCATTGACACTTTAGTTGCTCAGTCATGGAGATGTGTAAAAGTTCTGGGGAAGGGATTGAGGGGGCCGTTCTGAAGCAGCTGAGCAAGGGGCATTCAGAAGGCCCAAGGCAGAAGCTATTTGCCACCAATAATGTAAGTATTTTGATATTTTAATGAGAAGGGGTACTGTATGCAGCTAGAATCTCAGTACTCATCTCTTTGATAGCTCTTTGGAACGATCCAAACTCAATGTTGGAACTCAATGCACGTAACGGCTAATGTGAGACACACTTACTAAGAGCCAAGAAATCCAGCAAAGAAACAACTCCTTTTGCACCTTCTCTACTTGTACAAGGAAGCCATAAAATAAGCCAAAGAAGTTTCTCTTCAAGTCCCTTGCCCACCCTCAGATGAGGTCATGTGTTCTTTTCTTGCTAATACGTTTGAGTTCTCTGTGGATTCTGGTTATTAGACCTTTATCGGAGGTATAACCTGCAAATATTTTCTCCCATTCTGAGGGCTGTCTGCTTGCTTTACTCACTATTTTCTTGGCTGTGCAGAAGCCTTTTAGTTTGATCAGGTCCGAGTAGTGTATTTTTGATATTGCTTCAATTGCCTGGGGAGTCCTCCTCATAAAATATTCACCCAGGCCAATTCCTTCAAGAGTTTTCCCTGCACTTTCTTCAAGTATTTTTATAGTTTCATGTCTTAAGTTTAAATCTTTTATCCAGTGAGAGTCTATCTTAGTTAATGGTGAAAGGTGTGGGTCCAGGTTCAATCTTCTACAGGTTGCCAGCCAGTTTACCCAGCACCATTTGTTAAATAGGGAATCTTTTCCCCACTGAATGTTTTTAATTGGCTTGTCAAAGATCAAATAACAGTAAGTAGCTGGATCCATCTCTTGGTTCTCTATTCTGTTCCGGACATCTACTTCTCTGCTTTTGTGTCAGTACCATGCTGTTTTGATCACTATGGATTTATAGTACAGTCTCAGGTCTGGTAGCATGATTCCTCCTGCTTTGTTTTTATTGCTCAGTAATGTTTTGGCTATTCGAGGTTTAAATTGTGGTACATGTATACCATGGAATACTATGCAGCCTTAAAGAAAGATGGAGACTTTACCTCTTTCATGTTCACATGGATGAGCTGGAACATATTCTTCTTAGCAAAGTATCTCAGGAATGGAAGAAAAATTATCCAATGTACTCAGCCCTACAATGAAGCTAAATTATAGCTTTCACATGAAGACAATAACCCAACTATAGCACAAGACTATGGGGAAAGGGCCAAGGAAGGGGAAGGGAGGGGGGAGGTTTTGTTGGAGGGAGGGTAATGGGAGGGGCCACATCTATGGTGCATCCTAGAATGGGTACAGGCGATTGCACTAATGTACCCAGCTATGATTTAACAATAAAAAAAAAAGGAAAAAAATAAAATAAAATAAAATAAAAGCCAAAGAAGATTTTATCTGATTTGTACTATGGGGTGGTGAAGTTGTGTCATGGGATAATGGTACCTTTTAATGCTCGTATGACATACATGCTTTTAAATTAATTCCTGCTCTGTGAACAGGAATTATCACCCTTCTACTATTTTTAGTTTCTTCTTTCTCTGTACTGTCTAATCTGATGGGGAAGAAGCTAGTGCCCTGGGGAACATTTCCTATATGGCCACAGAGCCATCTCTAAGCACATTTGCTGAGTTAATTCTGAAGTCTTTGAGTTCCTCACAGATACAAATGGCTTGGACCATTTACTCATGCCTAGCTGCAAGTTTTCTGAACAGATTTGCTGCACCAGAAGCAAACAGCAAGAGGAAATATACTTTGATTATGTTTTTTGCCATTATTATGAATTCTCTGGAAGGAAGATAGGCAAGTGAGTGTTAAGGAGCATACCCAGCAAGTGGGTGGATTGATGAGATTGAAATGAACTTCATGAGCAAAAACGAGTGTTTCATCATTGAATTTGGATACCAGAAAACCAAGAACAGTGTGAGCACACTTCCAAAAGAAAGTAAATAATCATCTTGTCATTTCTTCTTCTATGATGCAAATCTGGGGAAAAAATCCAAAGTGTAGTTAATAAAATTTAGAGTTAGGAATTTTAGTGGAAAACTGTTACAAAGTCCATACACTACAGTCTTATCAAAGAAGTATTTTACTTTCTCAGTGGAAAGAAAAGATGACTATTGCCAAAGCCTTAGGAACTGGTGAATTAACAGAAACTGTGGATCATGCAGAGATCAAGTGAAGTCTAATTATCCTTCGAAGCATTGATATTTGATTAACGAATATTTTACTGTGTTATATCTCATTCCCAATGTGATACACCACACTATACCATTACTAAGTATATCTATTCAAAAGTACCCAAATTTGTCTTACAACATATTTTAGCAGCACAAATATCATGACATCAAAAATCCAAATGCACTCGAGGCATTGGGGAAGTTGTTAACCTTCTTTGAGAGGGTTTCATCAGAAGCAAAAAAGGCGATGATGATGAGAACAGAGCTCAGCTCAAAATATAATCTGCACTCCAGTGATATATATTTTAAAGTTTGCATTGAATTGGCTTCAAATCAAATTCATATTGTAAAGAATAAGAACATTTGTCTATGGTTCAGCTTAACATCCAGTGGTCATTACTCAACATCGAGTTTTGGTGAGACTGATACTTCAGGTTTTCTCATTCTTTTTACTACTGGGGATGTGGCTTCTGGCTGATGATTTTTGCAATAGTGACAATGTAAAGATAAGCAGAAAGTTGAAAAATTACTTGGTTAGTTTTTGTGACTGTAGGGAGGTTATTTCTCTGCCAGAAAGCCTTTCACTCTTTCTTAACCCCTAGCAAACCCTTACTCATTCTAGAAGTCAAATTGGGGACATGTACCATCATGTGCTTGGGCTTCATTTCATTATGTTGTGTACTAACTCTAGTAGACATTTCTGCATTGTGTGTTGTACATTTCACAAATTGTAGATGGCTGTGGGATGCTTTACCAGCACCCACCACCATTACCATAACTTTCTAACAGCAATAACTGCCAGATGACAGTTGAGGAGTTGGAATGTCCTAGGAAGGCAGTCTTTATCTGTCCAAGCCTCAGAACAAGGCTGGTGATTTGGTCTAATGTTCAGGGTGGATATAAGCCATCCATTCAAAATGAATGTTTAAGAGGCAGTATCTCTTTTTAGCTGGCTATCACTAGAAAAACAAGTTGCCCAGGAGCCACTGATGACCATTCTGAGACCATGAGGGCAATTAGTTCTGGGCTGAAGCTAGCATAAAGATAGACAGTGTGGCAAAGCTGAAAAATAGATTTCTTGACAACACTGTGAATCACAGGTTCAGAAACCCCTTGAAATTGGCTTTACTCCGATAATTTGAAATTATAATCACCAACATAGTTTCATTTGTTGAGCAAGTCATGTTGAATCACAGTTTCTAGTACATTCAGTAGAAAGCAATCTTACCTGTTCCCAGCATAGCAGAGCAGGAATCATTATGTGGAATTGGGGGTTCACTTATTCATTTATCTTGGATTATAAACTCCTTGAATTCAAGAATTAAGATGATACTTCTCTCTTTTTTTTTTTTTGATATAAAGTCTCACTATGTTGCCCTCAGTAGAATGCCATGGCATCACAGCTCACAGTAACCTCTAACTCTTGGGTTTAAGCAATTCCCTTGCCTCAGCCTCCGAAGTAGCTGGGACTACAGGCGCCCGCCACAATGCTCAGGTATTTTTTGTTGCAGTTGTCATTGTTGTTTAGCTGGCCCAGGCCGGTTTCAAACCCACCAACTTTGGTGTATGTGGCTGGCACCATAACCACTGTGCTATGGGCACCGAGCCAAGGATTAAGATATTTCATCTTTGCAATCTCATCAGCTAGCAGAGCAGTTGGCATATAATCCATGCTTAATAAATGACTAATAATAGACAAGCTAATCTGGATCATTCAGACCAGAGCACATCTCTTTCCCAAGCATTTTGCATACTTTTTAATATTTGACTCTCCCTGCAGAGTCAGATGTGCACAATATACCAATAGCCATTTCCCACCCCAATTCATTTTCTTAAAAGTATTTTTTCTCTCTTCTTCTCCTAATTATATAAATAATGTCTGTTTATCACAAAAGTTACAATGATGTATGAATCATAAAAAGGAAAGAAAAAAATAAACGGAATAGTACCACTCAAAGCTTACACTTAAATATTAAGAGTTTTCAATGCAGAGGTTAAGTGGTAAGTTCTGTTTTGTTGTGTTTTGGTTTTTATTGCCTTGCCCCATATATACCACCACCTCTTACAGGCAAAATAAATATAGCACCTGCATTTGTCTTTATAGAGTCATCAATTTAACTGCTATATTTTCAGATTGGGTGAAAATTTAATGTAGGCATGCTATGTGCTAAGAATTTACTATACCAGACACATATAGATGAAAGAATAGTTAATACTAAGAAATAAATCATCTCATTTACATCTTCCCAACAGCCCAGTGAGACAGAAATTATTATACCTGCTTTATAATTAAGGAAAGCAAGGTTTCACAGTTGGTAGTAGGGAATACCTTCCAGATATATTCTACCTTTCCACCTAGAAAACTACTTTGTAAAAATAAGCGTAACCAAAACAGAAGCAAAAATCACTCATGTTAATTACATAATATCTTTCTTTGCATTAAAAACCAAAAACAACCTCCCCCCCCCCAAAAAAAAAAAACTTCAAGGATCTTAATAATTACAAAGATTTGTTGCTAGAACTCCTGGCTCTTAGTTCTTCATAGGCTGGTCTTTGTCTCCAATATGACATGAGATGACAAGAACTATTGGGAGAATGATGCCGTGGACAGAGGGGCTATAATAATGGCTTAAGCCCACACAAAGCAATTGATAGCCATCTCTTGATTCTCCCTCCCCCTGTAAGGCAGAGTTCTACTGAATCCTTCAAGTAGCCATCCAATAGTCTCCTGCCCTAAGGGTTGCAACTGTCATTTAAAACTAGAAATAAGGAAAAGACATCTGAAATTACAAAGAGTCTCTTTAGAGGAACTATGTTTTCAAATGCCATATAAGACAAATGGCAGACAATTTTAATCCAGGTAACCCTACAATCACCTTCCAAAGTAAGACTATGTCTCTGAACTGGAAGAAAAGCCAACCTTAATCCTTGATGGATGAAGTTGCTGTCAATTCCAAAATAGTACTTTAAAACTTTTAGCCTGAGATCTCATAGCTTTGGCTATTTTCTTGATCAAGTAATTTCTTTTGGCTTAATGGGGAAAAGGTCAGAAGCAAAAACAAAAGCCCCACAAAACCAACCATCCAGAATTGTAGCTTTACTACTCGGAAATATAAGTAAACATTCTGCAACTTAAGGTAAGGCTGTCCCTAATATTTTGGGGACCAAGAACAAGAACACAAGTGGAGGCCCCCACACCTGGACCAGCCCTTCTTCTCCTCCTTAGTTTCTTCCAGTATCACAAAGTATAGTTGTGTGGACATCCCAGCTCATGAATGCAAGCTGTGGTCAACAATATCTCATCCCTTACCCTACTTCCTACCCTTATGCAAATAGTATCCTTCTGGTTTCGCCTTAGATTCAGGGATGGACACATTCTGCAGCTCCTGCAATATGGCTCAGAAATGTTTGAGGAAGAAATTCTGGAGTCCTATTTACCCTGAATGTGATCCCGAAAGGAGAAAGAGCAAGATCTAAGTTGGCCCATCAACTCGGCTCACAGATTCCTTTACAGCAGCAGTTCTCAACCTGTGAGTCACGACCCACAGGAACTGTATTAAAGGGTTGCAGCAGTAGGAAGGTTGAAAAACACTGCTCTACAGCCAAAGATACACAGGAAGTTACTGATTCAGGGTATCTTTCAAATCTTGTCTTGAATTTGGCAGATTTATGACCTTTTAAAGTTTCATATGTTTTTATACCAAATTTTATACTTTTGTTAGAATAAGATGTTTTAGGAAAATGTGATCTTAATTGGCAAAGACCAAAAATGAGAGCAAAAGAAATACCCTACTTCACTTTTGTTTTTATATTCCCTAAACTCTGATAGGGATTAAATATGCAAGGAAATGAAATGAATAAAAGTAGATATAGGGCCAAGGTCAAAAAATGGAACAATTGGGCAGCGCCCATAGCTCAGTGGGTAGGGTGTCGGCCACATACACCCAGGCTGGTGGGTTTGAACCCGGCCTGGGCCAGCTAAACAACAATGGCAACTGAAGCAAAAAAATAGCTAAGTGTTGTAGCAGGTGCCTATAGTCCTAGCTACTTGGGAGGCTGAGGCAAGAGAATCGCTTAAGCCCAAGAGTTAGAGGTTGCTGTGAGCTGTGATGGCATAACACTCTACCGGGGGCACCAGAGTGAGACTCTGTCTCAAAAACTAAAAAAAAAAAAAAAAAAAAAAGGAACAATTTAGAGCAAGGCAAGTCCCATTGGATAACTCCAACATGGTGGCTACAGTGTGAATTCTGAAATCAGACAGATGTAGGTTTAAATCCTAACACTGCTATAAATCAATTTAAATAAGCAGTATTTAAACAAACTTTTCACTAATTTTGTTTCCTTATTTAATAATAGAAAGTAAAACAAAATCTACCTGGCAGGATTGCCATGAGGATTAAATGAGAAAAAAACATGCAAAACACGTAGCACAGTGCCTGGTTCGTCATGAATGATTTTTACTACTACAATTAGGTGTTTCAATGCAATGTCATGGCTGGAATTATGGCCTAATCATTCTTTGCCAAATAGAAAGTTGTGATACATTATTTGTCATCAGTTTATTTCTATGGTCCCTATTTGAAATAAAATCTATTCTTTGAATAATCGTATAAGGACTTTGGAAATTATTCTAGGAATTAGTTAAAAGTGAACTGAAAGGTAATAACTCTGTCTTTACTAGCTTTTCAAAATAAAAATGAAACCACAAAATCATCTAGCTATAAGAAGTGTATCTTGCTAACCAGAAAAATTTTATAATCTTCCTCTTTGCTGTACATATTTTTTCAAAATCAATATCTATCAACATGAATTAACGTATCTATAAAACACAGTATATAACCATGATTATCTATCTTTCACTGGGTGTCCTTTTGTGCTGAATACTGTACCACTTGGACTATATACATCATCTACTGGTCCCATCCTCCTAAGTTTCCCCACTCCCATTTTACAGAGAAGAGTGAGATGCAGCTCATACAACACTTAGTGGGAACACAAAGCCCTTGCCCTCTCCATTTACACCCTGGTGAGCAAACAGCCATGTCTTTGAACAGCTCCTTTAAACCTCTCCCTATTTGCTACTGTCCTTAGCCTCTCAAAGGAAATTATATGTGCCACGTAGGCAAAATTACCATTTGCCTCTTTGGCTTTTAATCCTGTTTTGAGAACATGGTTTTGTGGGTATATGCCCTCTCAAGAAGGCTCACGCACCGGTTCCTATCTGCCTGGGTGTAAATTTAATTGAGAATAACTCATGCTGAATTTTCTTTTGTTGCTATAAATAGAGCTTATCTTTGGTGAGTGATGAAGATGAAAACACCACCATCAAATGAAAAGAAACTCACTTTACCGAGATTAGTACATTAGTTTATTTCTCCATAAAACCACATGAATCAAAACACAGATACTGCTGCAAAATAAACTGTCGGGTCTGGTGTGCAATTTTCTTAAAGCATGATTCAATAAAATTTAATGTACAATGCATCTCAAGGGCACTTTACAATCATATAATAAGAAATATAATAATATATACAGTGACATGTTACAATAATATAACAAGATATATATTGTTAATATATCTTACAATTAAGATATAGTAACACTTTTAGGAACCTCCAGCTATATGTCCTGAGCATTACAAAATGGGCTGGCTGGGTCATCAAACACAGATATCTGAGATGATTTGCTGAATTTCCTACCTTAATCATTATTGCTGCAGCCAAAGGCTTTAAGCTGAACATAAGACATTTTACAGACCCCTCATTAGGCAGCCTCTTGTAGATTAGAAAACAAGTCTCAGGTTTCACACCCCTAAGTGCCAACTACAATACATCACTCCTCTGCTCTTTAAGCAAAAGTTATTCAGAGAAATGGAAAATATGGAGAAGCTAGAAGCTATTTATGGACTAAAAAAAAATATATATGAAAATGTGTTCCTGGAAAAAAATATATTGCATATTTTCCAAGTTTTTGGAGCAATCAGAAAGTATACCAAGAGAGGAGAGATAACTTTATTGGAAGTGTGATGGTATCAATGACCAAAATATTTATCAGAAAAAAAGCAAAGAGCAAGCTAAGAAGCGAAGTCTTTGGTGAAAAAAAAAATGATGCACATATTTTTTCAAAGAGATGCTAAAAGGAGTTGCTTTTTTAAGGATAAAGAGGATGTTCTTGTCAGATCCATAGATTCTACATCTACAGAGAAAATGCAATAATGTACAAGTAAACACTTTGGGCAGACTAACATGGGTTCAGAAAACAGTAGCTCCTTAAGCAAGCGTCAACAAGCCAGACATTGAAACATTTGGAAAAATGTCCTTGCTATTCTTTTCCATATATAATATGCCATATGACACCACAGTTAAATCTGCTATTGAAAAAAAAAAAAAATGTACGTCAAGCTGTTGGTTTCCATGAGATTTGGACAGAGGCAAAGCAACACAGCAGAAAGGAGTTCGGGAGGTACAGCTTTTGCTCTTTTTCCTCCCGATGAGGAAATGACTTCCTATACTCAGCTAACTGGGAGTTAGCACTCATCCTACCTAGAGCCAGGACCAGGAGCTGAGTACATGGAGTAAGTGCCCAGAGCATACAGATGACCACAATGCAGCTGTGGGTAATTTTTAATAGGAATAGAAAATTAGAGAAAACAGCCAGCCACAAGTCTTGCAAATGCTTCTGCATTTGTCTGTCCTGCAGTGTACTGTTCTTTCCATAATGATCCCGTCTTTTCTTTCACTCCCTCTCACACATCATCAACAGGCATGCCAAATGCAAATCTCCTCGGATTCTGATCCCATCCCAGCAAAATGCAGGGACTACCATCATACTGAGTTTCACAATAATCTCCACAATGCCAATTATTCACAGCCCCTCAGTTCTGTTCACACAAAAGATTGCACTTTGAATCTTGCTTTGCCCAGGTCCAGCTCTGTTGGAGCTGGTTACCAGGCAAACGGACTGTTTTAAGATTTACCGATCGCTGGGGAGAATGAGTTGGGGGGTGGGATATACAAACCACCCTTACGTACCTCCTCTTTTGGCAGCTGAGAAAAACAATTTCGTGACAAAGAGACTTGTTCTTTTCAAAGCTCACCCAACAAATGAAACTGACAGAATGAAACCTGAGAAACTTCAGCAACCAAAGAAAGCAGCCTTCCAAGGATCAAGGTGAATAATTGATTCGTCGGGTTTTGTTTCATCTTTTAAGCTATTTCGCTCATTAAAGGGAAATTGTGAAATTTGCCAGAAGCCCAAACACTGACACACACTTTTGACAGCAAGTGCATATCCCAAACTGCAGATAATTTGCCAAGCTTATTTAACAACAATGATTAGCTGTAAGGCAGGGAAACTTACCGAGCACAAAATTATTGGAACAAAGCAGGGAGGAGACAGGAGGCACCAAAGGCAGCTTCTCCGTCTCCCTAGCGCCAGGTTCTCCAGGCTGCTGTCCGGTTCACACTTGCATTTATAACTAAGACTCAGACAGAACTCACTAGCGGAACCTGATGAATTATAAAACAGCCCCTCCTAGACGCTCATATTTTACATCACAAGGGGTGAACACGCAGCATCCTTGCTCTCTGGGTACATATATTTCCTTGTAACTCAGCCTGATAAATATATCAGCCTTAGAAGCAGTGACAGTAATTGGTGTTTGGGATGTACCACTATTAACCAATAAAGTGCTTTCCCACCATCAGTACCACACCCCCATCTTCCACCCGTGTTCCCCTACACCTTGTTAAGGTGGATCCATCCAACCCAGTAGGGGGTAGGCAAAGATGACAAAATGTGCAGAAAAGCCGCTGCATTGATGTATACATAACGGTGTGCGTTATTCAGGGTTAATTCTCACAACAGTTCTGTAAGGACCAATTCCTGTATTTGCATAGCATGTCACAGACTACCAAACACATTCACTATCACAGAGGCTCTCAGTCACTAGAAAAGGCATCAGGAGAGAGCTTAGGCTGAGTGATGCTTGGCATTCACTGAACTTAGGGGATACAGGAATCCTAGATTCCAGCCTATTCGCTGTGTGGATAAGAAGCCTCTAGCAAGAAAGATCAAGTGAATTGCCCAGGTCACACAATTTTTAAATGTGATTTTGAACCCAAATCTACTTTTTCAGATGTCAAGCACAGTGTCTTTCTATTCTACTGCACTGCCTCCATAACACAAAAGCCCAAAAAATGGCTCGGTGCCTGTGGCTCAGGAGGCTAAGGCGCCAGCCACATACACCTGAGCTAGCGGGTTCAAATCCAGCCTGGGCTCGCCAAACAATAATCACGGTTGCAACCAAAAAATAGCCGGGCGTTGTGCAGGTGCCTGTAGTCCCAGCTACTTGGGAGGCGGAGGTAGGAGAATCGCTTGAGCCCAGGAGTTGGAGGTTGCTGTGAGCTGTGATACCACAGCACTCTACCCAGGGCAACAGCTTGAAGCTCTGCCTCAAAAAAAAAAAAAAAAAAAAAACCCAGAAAATGGGACGATGTGGTGATCAGTATTGTCAAACAAAAATCATTACAGGCAGGCTGCACAGAGGAGCAGTACCTGAGTTTTTTGTTTCCTCTCCGACAAGGTCGGTATTAACCTCTTTAGGGCCATCAAATCAATACTGGAAAACAATGTTTGTTAATAACAGCCACTATCTAATGAGCACGTCTTAGGTGGCTGGCAGTGTTCTACACGATTAACGGGTATTTATCTCATTTAAACTTTTAAAATGTCCTGGGAGGTAAGTACTATCATGAGCAATATATTGCAGATAAAGAACTGAGATCCAGTGAGCTAACACACAGGATCACACGTCTCTTAAGTCGCAGAGCTAGAATGGGCCACAAGCAACCCAGAAGCAAAGCCCACCTTCTTAAACGCATCATCCTATCCTAAACAGGGTTTCATATTAGAGGCAGATGAGCAATGAGAGCAGAGTTATTCACTATGGCCTTTAGTAGAAATGATAGAAAGATCATAGAGGTTTTTTTTGTTATTATTTGAACAAACGTATTTAAAAGGTTTTATTATATATGTATTTTTTATACCATGAAATGCTATTCACCTATAAGAAAAGATGGAGAGTTTATTAAAGAATAACTAGAAAGACAAACCAGGTTCCTAAATGGAACGACTCAATATTGTAAATATATTCATTCTCTCCAATTTGTTAAATTTAAAGCCATTTGAGGCACAATTATTGAATCATTGTGATATTAGCTTAGAAATTGGCATATATTTCAACTCTGAAGTCCAATTAAGATGTATAGAGGGGATTTTGGTTTATACTTACCATTTCAAATTTCTGGCATTTCAAATTCATGAAGAGAGGATAGACTATGCAATAAGTGGTATGAAATAATTGGCTGTTCATTTGGAAAGACAAATTCCGACCTCACAAAAGACACAAAAACAAATCCCAGTTGAATTAAAGATTTAAACATTAAAAACTAACAATACTAACAGAAGAGAAACAAGGAAATACTTGTATATGGGGACATAACAAGAGGCCCTAACTTGACACTAACGTACAATATCATAATAAAATATACTGTTTGACCAGGTAAAAAACAAAAATATCTGAAAAAGAACAGACACCAGGTGGCACCTGTCTCTCAGCACTGGCCCCAGCACTGGCCCCACCACCGGCCATACCGCAACAAAAAATAGCCAGACATTGTGGTGGGTGCCTGAAGTCCCAGCTAGGCAGGAGGCTGAGGCAAGAGAATCACCTAAGCCAGGAGTTGGAGGTTGCTGTGAGCTGTGATGCTACAGCACTCTACCAAGGGTGATTAAGTGAGACTCTGTGTCTAAAAAAATAATAATAATAAAGAAAAAGAAAATTCAAATGATAAACCTTGGAGGAAAAAAATTGAAATATATGTGTATATGATAGTCAAAGAAAACATTAATTTTAAAAATGAAGCCAATTTCAGAAAAATATGTACGTATATATAAATGTTAAATATAAAAATGCATTAAAAAGAAAAGAAAAATATAAAAGAAAAGATGGAGAATTTGCATCTTTTATGTTTACCTGGGTAGAGTAGAAGATTGTAAGTTTTGGAATTAAAAAGAATTGTGTTTAAACCCAGTCTTAGCCACTAATTTACTATAAACAGGTTGTTTTATGCATAAAATGGGTACGCTAATACCTATCTCAGGAGATTAAGTAGAATATATCAAAAAAATATAGTACCTAGTTAATAGTATGTACCCCTCAAATTGGTGGCTATTATTCCATATTTTCTTTGGCAAAATAAATTTCTGCCCCATTATCTCCCTAAATCATCTTTTAAAATATCAATTGTATTTTTGCCAAGGAGTTCTAACCTGCTAGCCTGTGAAGGGATGGAAAACAAAAAACAAAAAAAAATCTAGAGAGCTCTATCATTTAGTCTGTAGAATATCACCAAAAACATATTTTTTCTGCCAGAAAATGGAAAACCCAGAGTGTCCAGCTCTAGGCTATCTGTCTAGCTCACTAGCTTCTCTTACTTCACATCCACCATTAATCAAATGAACTCACTAGCCTGGAAAGTCCATTCACAACATGTTTGCTAATAACTGTGAGACCAACTTGGCTTCCCTTGCCCTTTTCAAATGAGCACCCACTAAAAAACTTGTAAAAACAATGAACTTTTGCAGGTAACTATATACATACTTTACAGCCAAGGCAAGGTATGCCAAGCAGGGACAGGCTTCTTTGTCTTAAGGTTCCACTCCTAATTTCTGCTTTAAGTCAATATAAACTAGTGTTTGGCCATTGGTGAGGTCCCAATCAGATTGGCTCACTCATATAAGAAATTGTTTCTTCAAGGCATGCCATTAGCCTCCTTTGAGCCATCAGCACTTACCCTCTGTGGGACAAGGTGAGGCTTTGATGTTGCAAGATATGTAGGTTTGTTTGTTTGTTTGTTTGTTTGTTTTTTGAGACAGAGTCTCACTTTGTCACCCTCTATAGAGTGCCATGGTGTCACACCTCATAGCAACTTCAAATTCTTGGGCTCAAGTGATTCTCTTGCCTCAGCTTCAAAGTAGTTGAGTTTACAGGCACCTGCCACAATGCCTGGCTATTTTTAGAGATGGGATCTCGCTCAGGCTGGTCTTGAAGCCATAAGCTCAGGCAATCCACCCACCTTGACCTCTCAGAGTGCTAGGATTACAGGTGTGAGCTACTGCACCCGGCCTGATATGTAGGTTTAAACATGAGACATTTCCTTACCTCTGTATTTCCAGAGAACAACTCTGGGCAACTTAATTTGCTCATATACAGGTGACTCTCTCCTTGTTTATTTCATGCTCTGCATATCTTACTATGAGCAGAACCACATTTAATATTAGGCAGTGTAATAGAACTAAGAAACATAATTGGGGGTAGTGGTGGGCAGAGACATGAGCTTCTACTCTGGTAAGAAAAGCCTCATATAAATACCATGTGCAGCAAAGAGCAGATGATAACTGTGATTACTAGACCAACAGTTACTGCCTATACATATAGTAGTGGATTATCCACTACCTAAAGTGACGTCAACTCTTTCAACCTTTACTTCAAAAACTCCCCTCAAGAGCCATTTCCTTTCTGTTCATTTTCACCTGTTACCTTGCTACTCTGCCATCATGCCACATACCATGAAAAATTAACATAAATGAGTCTTTGTAACTTTTTTTTTTTTTGTAGAGACAGAGTTTCACTTTATTGCCCTTGGTAGAGTGCCGTGGCGTCACACAGCTCACAGCAACCTCCAACTCCTGGACTTAGGCGATTCTCCTGCCTCAGCCTCCCGAGTAGCTGGGACTACAGGCGCCCGCCACAACACCCGGCTATTTTTTTTTTTTTTTAATTGCAGTTCGGCCGGGGCTGGGTTTGAACCCGCCACCCTCGGTATATGGGGCCGGCGCCCTGCTCACTGAGCCACAGGCGCCACCCGAGTCTTTGTAACTTTTATAACATTTTTGTGTGCCCCTGTCATAGATAACCGTAAGTTTATGCACATTCTGCATATTTACCATTTATACCACCAATTACTCTCAGACTCAATACACTATGTACTGCCTTGAAGCTATACCAATATTTTGCTTATATTAGTGATGGTGCTAACATTAATTGAACACTTACTATGGGCTTGTGCCATGTTAAACTTTACTCACGTTTCCCTTTAACCCTTACAACGACTTTCTGAAATGGGCTATACTATCATCTCTACTTTACAAAAGAGGACTGTATGGCTAGAGAGGTTAGGGGATTTGCTAACAAATATCACAGTCAGAATAACAACTGAGGTCTAAGATTGCAGAGCCTGCTGTCTTAACTATTATACAGGTGGACACAAAGTTCATTTGAAATTTAAAATAGTTTAACATAGTAAATTGCATATGAACTTTATGAACACCCCATACATATCCACTGCATCTAAGAAATTGAATCAACAGATAAACAAAATATTAGTGTCTGTTTTCACTTATTTACTTTTTCATATCCCATTCTCTCACTCTGTCCTCTCACTTTACAAGAGAAGCAGAAAATACAGTTCTTAGACTGAATTAGTCAATAGCTTTATCCCCTGCTCAATCATTTCTGCTAACGTCCCAGACAGAACAATAATCTAAGCCATGTGACTGTTCAATCAGGCTTCACCCTCACGCTCCCACTAAAATTGCCCTGACCAAGGTAAACAAGGACATCCTCACTGACAAAATCAATGGCCATTAAATAGTCCTCAGTTCACATGACCTCTTCTCAACAGTTGGCAGAATCCATTATTAATAAAATCTTCTTGAAGTGGTCACTCTGTATATTTGGTTTTTGAGATGACCTTGGTTCTCCTTCTATCTCACTGATCCAGCTGTATATCACATCTAAGCATCTTCATTATAGCGGGTTTAATAGTGGGATTTTAAAATGTTCAAAATCAAACTCTTGGTTTTCTCTCCTAAATCTGCTCTATTACCAGTATGTGCCATTTTAATAAATCACATAATCATTTACCTCATTGCTCTGGTCAAAAACAACCTAGGAGTTATTCCACAGAGTCTCCCTCTGTCACTCTGGGTAGAGTGCCGTGGTGTCATAGCTTACAGCATCAAACTCTTGGGCTCAAGTGATCCTCTTGCCTCAGTCTCCTGAGTAGCTGGGATTATAAACGCCCACCTCAATGCCCGGCTAGTTTTTCTGTTTTTAGATAGGGTCTTACTCTTTCTCAGACTGGTCTTGACCTCCTGATGTTAGGCAATCCACTCACTTCGGCCTCCCAGAGTGCTGGGAGAGGCCTTGTGCCCAGCCTTCTGGACTCTTATTTTTATCTTATACCCCATCTTATTATCGTCAAATCTTCTCAACTCTGTTTGCAAAATACATCCTGAATCTTACTTCCATATCCATCTTTATCTTCCTGACAACATCATTTCTCACATGAATCTCTACAATCGCTTTCTAACTGGTTCCTTTGTCTGACTCTTGCCTTGCTACAACCCTATGTCCACACAGCAGTGACAGCAATTCTTTTAGACAAAAGTAAGATACCAACACTCCCTGCTCAGATCTCTTCATCCACTCCCCTTTCACGTAGGATTTGTGGCTTTGCTGCAGGCACTATTCTATCTGCTCAAGTGTCTCCTCCTCAAAATAGACCTCTCTGATATCTGTATAGAACAGCACCCTCCCTTTATCTCTGCCTTCTTAGTAGACTTTAAGAAATCTTCATAGCACTTATTACTATTTAAATTTCTATGTTTATTTATTTTATTAACTGTTGCTCTCCCCATCACTAGAAAGTAAGCTCCATGAGGCCAGGAGCCTTGTCTGTTTTGCCCACGGCCCAATCTCTAGCACTAGAACAGAGCTTCCCATATAATATTTATTAAATGAATGTATTCCAAGTCCTATCTTCACTACTTCTTAGTTCTAAGTACCTATACAAATTGCTCATTTCCCCTATATCATAAATTTCTTAATTGCAAATATTCTTAAATAATAAACAAACAACTCTTATGTAGTTCTACTGCTTTATATGTGCTTTATAATGCATTTAACCTTTTTCTGTAGGTTACTTTTATACAACAATTCCAGAGATTGGTGAGTGTTGTGGGTAGAATTCACATTCTAACATTCACATATTGAAGTCTTTACCTAGTACCTCAGAATGTGACCTTATTTGGAAATAGAGTTGGTGCAGATATAATTAATTAACAAGAGTCATATTGGGGTGGGGGCAGGGAGAGACATCCAATGTGGCTGATGCGCTTATCAAAAGAGGAAATCTGGACACAGATATGCACACAGGGAGAATGCCCTGTGAAGTTTGGAATTCTGCTACCATAAACCAAGGAACCACCAGCAGCTGGGACAGAAGTGTAGCACAGATCTTTCCCTAGTGACTTCATAGGTACTAATAACACCTTGATTTCAGACTTTTGGCCTCCAGAACTGTAAGACAATAAAATTTCTGTTATTCTGAGCCACCCAATTTGTGGTACTTTGTGACAATAACCTTAGAAAATGAATACAGCGGATCAGATACTACCCTCATCTAACACACAAGTAAAATGCTCAGAAAAGTTGAGTAACCTGCTCCAGGTTTTACAGCTTGGAATTGTTAGGACCAGGCTTTAAACCAAGATCTATACAGCTTCAAAGCTCATGGCCACGGGCAGTGTTTCCTAGAAACTGGTCCTTGATGCTTGTTGGTTTGGAGCAGAATGGGAAAAATAAGTAGAATGCATGGACTTTTTTTATTAAGGATTATTTTTTTAATTGTAAGATTACGTCCTTCCTACTGTTTATTTTTTCTTCTATTGTTTTTGCTATTAAGTTATAGTTTTACTTCTGAAATGATGGTGAGGAAAAGAAAATAACTTTTTTCTTTATGTTTTTGTTTTGTTTTTTAATGTCCTTCATTTTATTGGCAAAATAAAACATTGGAAATTCTGTTGGCCTATAAAAGTTTATTCTAAAATGTTTCTGGTCTATGAAATATAAAAGTCTGGGAAACAAATGTTCCAGTGCTAGTCCCTTCATAAGACAAGTTCAAGAAAGCTCTTCACATATAGCCACCTTTGTTTGGTTGTGGGAAGAAGTAAGCTTTGTTCTCAGTCAAGTGAAAAGGGCCCTCTCATATAACATACATTATGTTATGTTAATGTCACACTCTCTTTTATCACTAAATTAATCTAGTATAATTCCAGGCAATAAATTTCCTTAACTAAATTTAACAATATTCATTAATTCAAATGTTTCCTTAATCTTGCTCCCTTCCTTATTAGTGAGGATTTCTCATTTTTCAGTAAAATGCTTGACTTGCTTTTGACTTGATCCATTTTCTTTTGGGTTCAGGACTTGTGAGTTTGTGCAAATGTCTGAAGATTAAATGAGATGACCTATGTTAAGTATCTGGGACACCACAAAGCTCTCAGTAAATGCTAGTTCCTGTCAAAGAAACAAGAAGAAATCAAACTTCATGCATCCAGAAGGGAAATGGCTTTCGGACTAAAGGAGATTTAGAGCAACTGGATGACTTCGCACAGTCAGCCAGCCCTGCAGAGTGTCATGAATTTTACCCTTTTGCTGTGCATTCAATGAGCCATAAGATAGTTTACAGAAACTGTGGCAGTCTATTTTTATGAATTCATGTTCATGACTGGTCCAAAGGTAGTGAGTTAACTCACTTGATTGTTCACAGTCAGTTACAGAGTAATAATGTTCATTAATATGTTTGAGTACATATATGTACACATATAAACATATGGAAATTAATATACATTGGTAAGTTATACCAATATAAATTTGATAGGAGTGAATGCGTATATCCTCTTCAGTTTCAGAAAACCCAGAAGAAAGAAGTCTTTGTGCATCTAAGAATTTGCATTTTCTGTTTTACTATTTTCTGGTCCCCTAAATCTTATTTATATTTACCAATGTGTCCTGTCTTGAGGAACTCTAGTTAGGACAAACTTCAACTTACCTGTTTGCCAAAGTTATCTTAGACACCATATCAGTAAGGGAGAAATTCCTTCCTTCTGTGAGTATTTATGAAGGGCCTTTTATGTCCCAGGCACTGTATTATGGTTGAACAATATGCCAGAACAATGCAATCAAAGTCAGATTCTCAGTTCCCTCAGGGGCTCTCAGTTGGATAGTATCAAGAAGATAACAGCTCCAAAGTATAGCATAGTGTATTTTATAAGAATTTTCATTAAGGTGCTACAAAGGCCCAGAGAGAAAAATGACACACAACCCAGTCTAAAGGGTATGTTCCTGAAATCCTCTTGAAGAAGGGAATGAGTCTTAAATTGGCTCTTAATGGTTGAGAAGGAGATATGGAGATATCTCACTCAGAAGGTTCCAATCAGATTGAGGAGTATATAAGAAAAAAGGAAGGAGGGATTAATCATAGAACTCTGGAGGAATAAAATTTTATCCATCTAACAATTTCATCCATATATTTAACAACATAAATACATATGATAGAAAAACAACTAACTTCAGAGTTTAGGAATACTAGAGAATAAGCATTTTTTTCATGAACTTTAATGCAATGAAGGCTAAAGTGAAAAATGTCATGCTTTGTAGTTAGACAGTTCTGATTCAATCAAGCAGCACTTTGCAAGTTGCTTAACTTCATCTATAAAATGAATATAATACTATCTCCTATAGCTGTTGTGTTCTTATGAAATTAAAAGTGTTAATTATCTTATTTCCATTACATGTCCTTACATTATTAAGTACCAAAAAGAGACACCAGAGTAAATGTCAATTCATATCCTAAGAAACTTGTGTCATTGTAAATAAGAAACTAATCACTCAATCCAACTCTGGTTTCTCACTGGGATATATTTGTTTATTTCCCTCCTGGATCAGTTGATTAGTCTCAAAACGTTGATTGCTGATATCATCATTTAAAATCATTTTGAGCATCCCTGCATTATTTTAACATTTACATGTTTATGAATTTTAAAGAACCATATTAATGTAGTATTAGTATGTGTATTATAAAATATATACAAAAATAGACATTCAAATTTCTGACCTGAGAAATTAATAGAAATATGTGTACTTTTAGGGCACATATAATCACTTTGCAGAATATCGAGAGCTTCTAGAGAGAAAAGATCTAATCTTATTCATCCATACAGCACCTACTAGCACAGACAAGATTAAGGAAATGACTAGGAATTAAAGAAGCAGAAGTAGGACATTAAAAAAAAAAAGGACAAAAAATTGGTGGCCTACTGATATTACTACCTGTCCAAACCAGTTTTTTTAAATTTTAATATATTTTAATTATAATAGAAGTTTAATATCATAGAAATGTTAAGCAGCCAAAAGGTAACTACTAAAATAGTTACTATTCCTTTTGTTTTAAATGGCTAACAGGAATAATCACTTGCTAAATACTTATAAGTGACAAGCACTATGCTGATCACTTCACATGTACTTTCTTATGTGGTCTTCACAATAATCCAGACACCATACTGCATTTCTCTGAGGATATCGAACATTTTAATCCATGCCAGGGGATCTGCAAACTGAGGCCAAATCTGACCCACTATCTATTTTCATGCAGTCTATAAGCCGAGAATGGTTTTGCATTTTTAACTAATAAAAAAAAATCAAAGGAAGGATACTGTTTTGTGGCATGTGAAAATTATATGAAATTCAAAGGTCAGGGCAACACCCATTCATTTATGTATTTTCTATAGCTGCCTTAGCACCACAATGGCAGAGTTGATTATTTTTAATAAAGATCACACAACCTATAAAAGCTAAAATATTTAGTATCTAATCCTTTACAAAGTAAGTTTGAAGACCTTGTGCATGCCAAAGGAGCCTCCTATACTGGTCGCAACTTTTATTAACTATAAGTCATAATTCCAATAAAATCCTATTTGGAAATTATGGTTCAAAGAGGTTATGTCACTTGTCCGTGCACTTAGGAAATAGCAGAACCAGACTTTTCTAGGAAAAAGTTTTAAATTGAAAAGTGCCTTTGATCTCACATAGAGTTCAGGTTCCCTTTCTCTGATGGTTTCTTCTGACCATGTGACTTAGCCCGTCACCCACTATAACTGCTCCACTGTCTTCTCTTTGCACTCATGCCTAGATTTTAATACAATTATGATGAAGGACAGTGTAGAATAGGGAACAGGTCAACAAAACAAAAGCTATAATTCACTCATTCACAACACTTTTCTACTTCCTCAAGTCTCAGATACACACTTGGTCCCTGAGTATGAGGCTCTGCCGCCTCTAGCTGAACTGAAAGTGATGAAAAGGACATGATGAAATGCTGGAAACCTCATTACTGGATCTTTGCCTACAGAAACTCAGCCAGCTTATCTTCTTTCTCAAGGAACTTCAAACTTACACTGGCTTGGCTGAGTCTTTCCAAGTGCTTCTAACAAGCTGCTCTGCCCAGCTGAGATTAGAAGCCATCATGGATGGCTTCTAATCATGGAGAATATGTCCCCTTTTCTAATTCTCATTGTACCACAATCTCCTCCTAGGGTCGCAGCCACTCCTGAACTGTAATTTGAATACTGTAAACTGCAAGTTACAATAACTTCTTCCTGGACAGTATCCAGAAGGCCCAAGAGCATGAACATAATTTCAGTGGCTGCCCAATTACAGCTAGAACTTCACTTTTAAGCAAATACAGTTAAAATTGGCAGGGCACCAACTGTGTAAAGTTGCGTAAAGAACAGCTTTCACATATGTTAGTTTTGCTGAATCTCTTAGCAAACAGGGTTTTATTATTCCCATTTTATAGACAAAGATGCTGAGACTCACAAATAAGCAGTATAGATTTGGTATGTACCTAGTAAGTGGTATACCTTGGCTTCAAACTTCAAGCTCTCTGACTCCTAGTGCCTGTCACTTCAGTAAAGAGACTATTGTAAAGAAGTCAGTTGATTGCCATAATAATCATTAAAAAAACAAGCACTCTTCCCCAAATAATGGCCTGATTATTCTTTATATATATGATATTATGGAATTCAACCATGGGTAGAACTTAAAGTTATTAGCAGGTCATTTGCTATGATCCTATGTAAGTTTATTTGTAAACTGGGAATAATAACATGTCTAACTGGCAGAGTTGTGAGGATTATAAATAATGGAGGTATTCTATTTACAGGAAATATTCAGAATAGGCAAATCCATACAGACAGAAAATAGATTGGTGGCAGCCTAGGGTTGGATGCAGGGGGTTGGGAGAAAATGGGGAGTTGTTAATACCTATGGGGTTTCTTGGGAGGGGGATGAAAATGCTTTAAAGTTGATTGTGGTGATGGTTGCACAAATCTGTGAATATATTGAAAACTACTGAATCATATAATTTAAACAAGTCGATCTTATGGTATATGGATTTAAAAATAATGTGTTTAGTACAATGCTTGATACAAAATAAGTTCTTTAAAAACATTAGTTTTGTCACTTTTGTTTTGAGACAAAGTACCTGGTTCACTAAACTCATTTCCTCTTCTCCTAAGGCACAAAACTAGACTCCACCCTGGAAGTGAGGTATGGCCACGTATGTGAGCTCTGGCCAAGGGAATATGAATTCTGGCCACTGGAACAGAACAGGTCTGGCTCATGAAAACATTCCCCTCACAAGCCTTCAAGTTCTCTTTCTCTCCCACTAGCCTAATGGAAATTAATCTTTTGACCTTGGAAGCTGTATGTTGAAGATGGAGGAGCCACGGCATGGAAAGAGCTAAAGTTTCTGAAATTCTGCCCAGACAAGAGATACCTACTGGCCAAGAAGCCCAGTTTTGGACTTTATAAAAAAAAAAGAATAGGGTCTATGTTCATTCATTTTCAGATTTGATCATAACTACTAGTATTTTCTTAACTAATGATTATTCATTTTAATCTTTTCAAATTGAGGAGAAACTTCAACCCCTATCATATTTCTGAAATAAACTGACTCTGGACTGGCTGACCACGCTGGGGCAATAGTCCTGAGAGCACACAGGAAAAGTTGTCTGGTGAATCTGACCATTATTTTAGTACTGTCACATAGTCATTGGGCAGTTTGGGGCAGCATGCAGCTTCTAATTACCTTACCCAATCTGGGGAAGTTGAGTCCTTATTTTGCACTTTATTCCCTTCCAGAAGGGCCAAATGCACAGCAGGCCACACATAGTCAACCCATGTGGAGACAGTACAGGCAGCTCTGTGCAGGCTGCACCACACTTCTCTCCTGTTCTCCTTTGTGGAGGACACTGCAACTTGTCCTCCTCTCTTTTTTTTAAAGGGAAAACTAAAACTTAAAAATATGACCTAATCAAATGATGTATCTTCCTTGCTCAGGGCTTTCTAAAGCAGTATCCTTCATTCTTTAAATGTAGACGGCAAAGAGAGCTATTAGCTTTCCTGGTGAATAACACCAAAATATATAATTGCCATTGTCTCTCATTCAGAGGATTTGCTGTCAGAAAGAAAAGCTCTGAGTCATTCTTTAGAAAAGGTGAACAGAGGATGTGCAACCACAACCAAATGGTAACAGAGCAAAGCGGGACCAAATCACTGGGGGGAGGCTTTCTCGTGTTTGTGAGCCCCCTCCTTCACAAAAATGTGTCAAATTGGGCCAACAGTGCCTTCCAAGTCTTTCTCACAAGGGAATATGGTGAGGCCCCTGGTCATGTAAAGTCAAAGTACATTCAGATCTTATGAAAATAGCTGCTGGGCCAGGCATGAGTGTCATGCCTGTAATCCCAGCGCCCTGGGAGGCCAAGGTGCCTGCCAACAAAAGTTCTAGACCAGTCTGAGCAAGAGCAAGACCCCATCCCTACTAAAAATAGAAAAAGTAGCCAGGAATGATGACAGGCATCTGTAGTCCCAGCTACTTGGGAGGCTGAGACAAGAACATAGCTTGAGCCCAAGAGATTGAGGTTACTGTGAGCTAAGATGCCATAGCACTCTATCCACAGGTGACGGAGTAAGACTCTGTCTTAAAGAAAAAACCAAAGCAAAGCAAAGCAAAGAAAATAGCTGGTGGCCCTGGGTATTTAGTGTGAAACCTTTTATATAGCGTGCTTAATCCTTCACAAGGCTATTATATAAGTATTATACTATTAGCCCTAAAAGATATTAAAACTAAGATTCAAAGAGGTTAAACAAAGCAGTGTCCCTATGGTCACATGGGTAGTAAACAGCAGAGCTGGGACTCTCTGTTTACTACCCATGTGACTCTCTGGACTCTCTGGGATTTGAGGGATGCTGTAAAACTTCCTTCCTAACTACCATACCAATGCAAATGGAATGCATTAGCAAGGTAAATGGTTCTCTTCTTCCTAGAGAATCCAGGATGCTCCAAGCCAAAATGCTTACCCTTGCACAGACAGATATCCTACAAGACTGCCAGTGTTCAGCATATTAAGTGCCCAAGAGAATAATAAAACAGATAAGAGAAGGGAAGAACATTGTCCTGGGCCCCAGAGACTAGTCTGCTTGTATATGATTCATAGTCATTCACTGACTCAGACCTCATAGATTTTTGAATATCAGATCATTGCAGGTAGAAATGTGAACTTCTAGAAAGAAAGTGTGTCTTCTTACTGAAAATAGCTTCCCTCCTTCCCCAGCACAAAGTCATCAAGAAAAAAAATTGAACTTCTCTCTGCTTCCTATTTTCTAAGAAGCCTTTTTTCCTTCAACGTCAAAGTCCCATTGTTTCTCTCATTCCTTCCTAGTGTGCTCTATTTAAACCAGATGGAGCAGAAGCATTTTGAGCATGTTCTAAACTCAAGGGATTCACATCATAAATAAACAAATGAACAATTCAGCAATTGGTAAATCAAGTAGGAGTTTAACAAATGAGCTAGAAAAGTAGATGAAAATGTACTCCATGATGAAGGATTTGCAAGTGACCCAAGTTCCCTAAACCTACCAAGTAACCACACTGACTCCTTTCAGAAAACTGAGACTACACAGTAGCAGTGGGTAGGCAGTGACAAATGGTGTCAGGGAAACATTCATGGCCTTCTGTCCACTTTGTATTAACTATGTGCTAATACATGGTCCCATAGTTGCTGTGAAATATTTGTTCATCACCTATAAAAGCAAGACATTTTCTAGTGCTGATTTTCTTTAAATATATTCTCCTTCCTTTATGTCTTACATAATTCAACTATCATCCCATGTGAGGCTTAATTTAACGAAAACCATAAGTTGAATCAATTCACTGTGAAGGGTTATGGAGGTTCTATTTGTTCCAGAGAATCAGCAGCAGTGTACTGGAGTGTCTGTTACATGCTTGACCTAGAGCCAGGTTCTGGGAACATAAACATGAGTAAGGCCCAGTCTCTGCCTGTAGGAAGTTTATAGCCTCCTAGGAGAGACATGTCTGCGTAAACCAAGTGAAAGACAAGTTATGGGTATCAACAGAGAAGAAAGTGTTTGAGATGTTTAGTGGTCAGCTCTAACAAGGGAGGAAATGCATGTAGGGAGGGGAAGAGGATAGAGACTGCCGATTAGTAAGAGTCCCTTGTCAATCTACCTACAAACTTGGGAGGCTAAGGAAAGAGAATTGCTTGAGCCCAAGAGTTTGAAGTTGCTTGTGAGCTAGAATGCCACAGCATTCTACCAAGGGCAACAGAATGAAACTCTGTCTCAAAAAAACAAAAACAAAACAAAAAAACATATGAAGCCTTTAACCAAGAAGCTTCTTGGGTCTTGAGAAGATGGACTGGGGAGAAAGACCAGGAAGAATGGGAGCAGGGACACAGTGGTGTGAAACCGAAGATTATGGTTGACACTTAAAACAGCTGGGAAACAGACTTTGAGGGACTGAGATGAAAGGCAGGCCTGGGGGTCAGGGGGTGGATCATTTGCTGCCTTGTGGACCTTGGGACTGCATTCCATAGGCCATGGGAATCCCTGAAAGACTTTAAACAACAGCGTGAACATGATCTGATTTGCCCTTTAGAAGATCACCTTGGCAACCATGTGGAGGATGGACTGGAGGTGTTGAGGCTCAGAGCAGAAAGAACAGTCAGGAGGCAAATCCAGCAGCCCAAGTGGGAGGGATAGGACCTGATCTTGGACAGCCGCAGTGGGAATGTGAAGAAGGAAAAGGAAAAGGGCAGTGCCTGTGGCTCAAAGGAGTAGGGTGCTGGCTCCATTTGCCAGAAGTGGCAGGTTCAAGAAGGGAAAGGAAGACAGATGTTAAGAAGGTAGAAATTGGGTCTGAAGGTAATGAAATCTGGCTTCTAGTCTGAGCTTTGGTATCATTTCCCTGAGAGACCTTAGATAAGTCTTTCCTTTTCTGGACCTTGTTTCCTAACTTGTCAGGACCTTGTTTCCTAACTTGTCAGGTGAAAGGGAGACATTCTCATAAAGCACTTAAGGCTCGATACATGTAGCACAGTGGTTACAGTGCCAGCCACACACACCTAAGGTGGAGGGTTTGAACTCGGCCAGTGCCAAGGCCAGCTAAACAAATGCAACAAAAAAATAGCCGGGCGTTGTGGTGGGCGCCTGTAGTCCCAGCTACTTAGGAGGATGAGGCAAGAGAATCACTTAATCCCCAGAGTTTGAGTTTGAGTTTGCTGTGAGTTATGATGTCATGACATAATGAGACTCTGTCTCAAAAAAAAAAAAGAGAAAGAGAAAGAAAGCACTTAATACATGTATTTGCTTATTATTATTCATCCCACAGATGAAATAAGAGGTCATTCCCTTTACTTTAAACGAAGGAGACTTTTTAATGGGTGAGATCATATACTAAGTATTTTATATAAGAGCAACAAGACATGCTTTTTGCTTTCAAAGAAATCGGTAACATTTTGAATGCTGAGGAGAAAGTAGTTTGGTTCTACTCTTTCTACTTAACAATCCAAAGTGCCTTGAATAGTGCTTAGCCTATTGTAGGTGCTCAATAAATGATCAATGAAGTGAACTTTACGTTTGTTGAATAAAATGATGTTGACTCTAAAATAACCAATACTTGGCAGTTAATTATCTAAGGAATACACTTAGGAAAAATTACTTTTATGTAAGAAGTCACAAGCAATTAATCAAATCACAGGCAACTCCGTTGTTGTAATATTAATTCAAACAAGAATTCTAAGCAGCAGTTCTCCTTCCCAAAGTCTTGGGAAGCAGATGGCATCTAATTTGCTATAACCAGCACTTGGTTGACCACCCTTGGTTAAGCCAGAGTAAGTTCAGTTTGGAGAGCTCTCCTTAAGAGAAAATAACTTCCAACCCTTTAAACACAACAAACTAATCTGCTTATAAACATCTAGTCTGGAAAGTCCATACATGGGAATGGAGTGGCTTAGAAAAAGATAGAAGTCTGGGGGGAATAGGACGAGGGTTCTACTAGTGGCCTGACTGAGAAAAGTTACTGACTTGGCAGATGACATAATACACCTAAAAGGTTAAAAAAAATTAATTGTGATTAGACAAGAACATGCAACACATTGTGATATATTTTTTAGGAACAGAGAAGCCCAGAATATTGAGATTGCTGCTGGTAAGAATGATAACATTTAATTTCAAATCTTTGACCAATAAGAAATGATTCCAAAAGGCTTGCAATGGACTCTGAGATGTGTTACAGGCCAACTTAGCAAAACACAATGATTTCACTTCACATGATGGCTTTTGATGACTAGGTGGCCTGGTTGTCATCCAGCCTCTGTCACTAGTAGTTACCAGTCTGGACAAATCACCGAGCCTCACATAAGCATCAATGCCAGCTGTGAATGAAGATATTAATGCCTGTCTTATAGGACTGTGGTGGGGAATACATGAGATTATAGATCTAAACAGCTTAGTACAGTGTCTGACATATAACAAGTACGGTAACTATTACTATTATAATTAAGTTTGGTGAAAGGGAAATGTTCTTCCCAAAATTGGCTAAAAAACTTGTTTCAAACATTTTTGAGACTGAAATAATAAAATAGATAGATGATGGATTTGCAGAAATGGGAGTGGGTGTTTCATTTTAATATAATTGTAATGTGCAGAAGAACATAGTGGCATCTGGTGACAATCATAGAACTTTTCTCATAGTAAAATTATTTGTGAGTGAACACTGAAAGTCAGTGTCTTAATATGTACTTTAATGTGTCTCATGTAACATGAGTCTCTCCTAAACGTTATTTGATGTAACAAACCCTAACCTGAGAGGAACTTGATTTGAATCTTGTTTTTATTTATTTATTTATTTATTTGAGAATAAGTCTCTCTCTGTTGTTCTGGGTAGAATGCCATGATGTCATAACTCACAGCAACCTCAAACTTTTTGGGCTCAAGAAATCCTCTTGCCTCAGCCTCCTGAGTAGCTGTGACCCCAGCTACAACCTTGGCTAGTTTTTCTATATTTTTAAAAATGATTTTTCTATATTTAGTGGAGATGGGGGTCTCACTCTTGCTCAGGCTAGTCCTGGACTCTTGAGCTCAGGCAATCCACCCACCTTGGCCTCCCAGAGTACTAGGATTACAGGCGTGAGCCACCACATCCGGCCCCCTTGATTTGAATCTTATAGTCATCGCTTAATTGCTATGTGCTCTGGCAAAACAAAAACTTTCTGAGACTCAGTTTCTACATCTCCAAAATGAGAATAATAATTGTACTTATGCTTTTGAGAGAATATCATTGGATAATAATATCAATAATAATAATATCTTTATTGAGTTTTACCATGTGCCAAGCTCTGGAAGCCTCTACTGAATTAGATCAGTCTCACCAATATCTTGTTACCTTCCAGAAGTATGGCTGTAAAGTCAGGGTCTACGGGCATGAGTTCAAGAACCTGTTGGATAACTTTATAAGCAGAGGGCTGCTAATGATAGCCCAAAATATCAGTAGTTCTTGCTGCACTAGAGATAGCTGGGTCTCTGACAAATAAAGGGCAGGCTGCTAATAGAGGTCTGGCAGGGTCAAGAACAATAGTTCTGAAAATATACAAACATCAGAAACTTTAGGACCTATACTCATGTCTCAAGTTTACAGAGCTTATCACAAATAACTACTCCCAGATATCTATTAGAGCAGAATCTAAAGGCCCTATGAGAGCAGAAAAGAGCAGATATCCCAAAATATGTCAAATATGTTAAAAGGGTTGAAAAAGATGGGAGAGAAGAAAATAAAGCACACCAGCCTACTGTGCTCTAAGCAGAGCTGCAAGATATATGAAAGGAAGCAGAACAGGTTGAGCGTGGGGACTCTGGGAGACTGAGGCGGGTGGATTGCCTGAACTTATGAGAACAGCCTGAGCAAGAGTGAGACCCCATCTCTAAAAAAAATATCTGGGCATTGTAGCAGGCGCCTGTAGTCCCAGCTACTCAGGAGGCTGAAGCAAGAGAATAGCTTAAGCCTCAGAGCTTGAGGTTGCTGTGAGCTGTGATGCCATACTACTCTACCGAGGGTGACAAAGTAAGATGACTCTGTCTCAAAAAAAAAAAAAAAAAAAGAAAAGAAAAGAAAGAAAAGAAAGAAAGGGAGCAGAAGAGAGAGCTGCTGAGCTCTGTGTGTGTGTGCACGTTATGCTTCTTCAGATTTCTGTAGCCCTCTAAACGAGAGGTAGGGAGCACAGGAGAATTCCCTCTCTTTCTTGTGACTTTAAGAACGTTATTTAACTTCTGGCCTGGTTTCCTCTTTAAAATATGGGTAATAAAACTACAGCTCAATTTATACTGGACTACTATGCACTAACAGAGAAGCTTCTATGTCCTGACATACAAAGATCTCTAAGACATCTCATTAAGTAAAAAAAAAAATTGTGCATAATAGTGTGTAGGATGCTCCTTTGAAATGACAGAAAGAGGGTAATTATCTATCTGTACATGTGTATGTATATAATTTGGTGTATTTGCAAAGGAAACTCCAGACAGATACATTAAACCCTAAAAACAGCAGTTAGCTGTGTGAGGTAGATGAATATAGGAGAGGAACAAAACTTTTCAATAAATACCTTATAAAAATCAAATGTTTAAATTAATTTAAATAATAAAATTAGAATAGCAATCAGTGCATATCTCATAAGGTTTTTTTGAGGAATAAATGAAGTAATGTATTGAAAGGGCTTAGCATGGGGTTTGACACACAGAAAGCCTTAAATACCCATTAGTGGGATTATTGTCTCTTTTTGAGAAACAGAGTGGGAAGGAGCACTTCCTAGGCCTTAACTTTCTGCTCTAGGGTCAGAGAGCAGGAGACAAGTTGCAGGAGGCTGGCTGGCTCCCAGGGTCTCATTGAGGCTAAAGTAGCAGAGAGGCCATGATGGCCTCTGTTTTTCTCCTAGGTCATCCAGCTCTATGCGCAAGCAGAGAGATAAAAGACCCACCCAGATTAAAGATGGAACCTTTAACTCAGGAACCTGACACAACTGATGAAAGGTATGGAAAGGCAGAGTATCCAAACCCACCATAGATCAGATCCCCCATCCATGACTCTCAGAGTTAGAAATGATTTTAAAATAAGAATGTTTCAGAACAAAGTGAGAAAAGATGAACAGATGCCAATGAAATGTCATTTTCTTTGACTGTGTTCCTAAAAAAAGTTTCAATGTCCTTAAAATCTGTATCTTAGGCAATTAATTGGAAATGCCACAATGGAATGAGAATAATAAAAATAAAAACCTGGCTCTGAATAGAATCCTTTATATAGTCACAAAATTAATAATCTACATTTTCTTTGGCCCATCTGCATCAAAAAAGATTTAATAATGAGATACAAAAGGTCGGAAATTACAATGAGTCTGAGCGTCCAGATATTACAACCCAAACAACTGCTCTAATATTGCCTGTTTTACTTAGATTTATGCTAAGTGGCTGACAAAATAAAGACACTAATTCTTTCAGTTCCTTTGGAACTGAAACACACAGCATTTGTAACACAGAAAAGTATCCTTGGGGCACTTGGGGAAACAGCACATAATGGGATGTCTTGGCTTTGCTATACTTCTCTAAGTAGGTTCTATAAAAGGAGAAGGCAGTTAGGAGTCTGGGAGATGGTGATGAGGCCCCCCCTTTAGGTAGCTGCCATATTGTTAGCTATGGTGGTAAAAATTCCAGCTCAGAAAGTAGACAGATTTGAGCACAAATTCTGTCAATCATTAGTTGAATAACTTTGGCAAGTTACTTAACCTTGCTGAACTTCAATTTCCCATCAGTAAAATGAACATTAATATAACCTCTACCTTATAGGGGTGTTAGTAGGATCAAAAGAGATAATATATGTAAGATGCTTCCAACAGTCCTGGAGTATGATAGATATTAAGTAAATATTAGACTTATCATCATCATCTATATTTTCATCTATTCATTCATTCACTCAACCATCATGTAGGGATCACTTCAGGTCAACCTTTGTGTTAAGCAAAGGAAATCCAGGAAGAGTAAGAAAATTCTCAGTCCAGCAGGGGAGGATAAACAACAGAAAGCAGTATGGAATTGGGGGTGCCGTGACAGAAGTCAAAATCAGTTATACTGTGGCATGAAGAGGGAGTGGTTAGTTGTACTGCAGGAATGGGGCAATGACAGAGGAGCTGATGGTTAATGAAGGGCTTGAAATATGTAAATATAAGGCATTCAGGACAAAAGCAACAAGAAGGGCACAGACAGTGGGATGCTCAGGAATGGGAGGGAGGGGCAGGAAGTCTTCTATGGCTGGGACTCAGGCACAAGATAGCCACCTAAGGGGTAAGGCTACGGAGGGCCAGAAGCCACCTCATATAGGGCTGAGTAGACAATGAAGTTTCTGTCATTTGGCATGATTGGCAGATCAACTTCTTTAATTGGAAGTTGAGAGACAGCACTGCCCAGCCAGGGAAACGTTCTGAGGGTCCTCCACATTATTATGGTGGAAAGATAACTTTGTACTTCCTTTACTAGCCTTATTAGGTATCTGCTGACAGAGTGTGTTGAGTGATTTTGCCAGGAATTTACCATCTTTGCAAACTCAGTGTTGGCTTAGGATAAAGACATGTCAGCAAACTCCGCCCCACTCCTTACTTTTATTTTTTTTGCTTATATATTTTCCCTTGAACAGGTAGCTCACTTCAGTACAGATTAAGAGTATCAGTACTGGTTAAAAAAAAAATTTAATGGGGTGTGATAAAATGAAGTGGATAAAGACACATACAGTTTCAAATGTCTTCTGCTACTTAAAAATGGTATACAAAGAGGTGGAATGTGACTTATTTCATGATGTAAGGAAAGGACTAAATGGAATAATTAAAGTTAAGAATCTACTACCAAGAGTGACACAGTTCCACAAATTGTGTCATTGCCCCTGAAGGGAGAGCAGATAATTTGTATGGCAGTCTTGAGAGAGAGAAATTCAAGTTCATTAGGGCAAAAGGAAGTTAGGTGTGGGTGGAGGGAGAGGAAGTTAGGGCATCTTGCACTGCTAAATTGTACCATGTTCTGGCTGGGCTGCACCCAGAGAAAATTCTAATTCCTATGTGTTGAACCAACTTGGAGATGCTCTGATCTCTCCCTCTCCTCTGTTCACTTGAAAATTATCCCTCACGAGGCTGAGCTTCATGGACCAATAAAGGAACCAAAATGTTTCCTTTCAGAAGTTTCCATTACTTCAGATTTCTAGAGCTGAAGCAGAAAAAGGTGCTAACAGATGAACCTTGCTTAACTACAAGCAATTTTTCTGTGGTCAAGCAAACGTTCTTAGGAGAGGAGTTGTTAGAAAGAAAGCAAATATACTTTGCTGTTGAAGAATTGCCATTCTTCCCAAATGCACTAGAAATGGTAACATAATGATGCATCAATCCAGTCCCCAGTGGGGAAAATACATTATCCTCTATGGTACATCTGTGGCGTTCAAGAATTTCACAGACAAAACTGAACTCCCATATAGCCTGAAGAAAACCGTATACTTTTGCCTTTCAACCCAGTATCTTCAACTGGTAAAAGCTCATTACCTCTGTAGCCCACAAATGTGTATATAATAAAGGCCACTTACAATGGAATGTAAAGGGAATCTCTCTTAACACATTGCAAAAACTCTATAATCTGGATCCTGTAAGCCCACTAAGGAAAAAATAGTGATTAACAGAGAAATGGAACATTATTAACCTAGATACGTGAATTGTAATGTTTAATGCCAAATGTTAGTGGAATAGTATACATAAAAATATCAGCAATAGGGCGGCGCCTGTGGCTCAGTGAGTAGGGAGCCGGCCCCATATGCTGAGGGTGGCAGGTTCAAACCCAGCCCCGGCCAAACTGCAACAAAAAAATAGCCGGGTGCTGTGGTGGGCACCTGTAGTCCCAGCTACTCGGGAGGCTGAGGCAAGAGAATCGCTTAAGCCCAGGAGCTGGAGGTTGCTGTGAGCTGTGTGATGCCACGGCACTCTACCGAGGGCCATAAAGTGAGACTCTGTCTCTACAAAAAAAAAAAAAAAAAAAAAATATCAGCAATAATTTTTTTCTTTACATCTCAAATGATTTCTTTTTCCCATGCTATCTTTGATTGTAAGATAAGAGCTCTGGAAGGTCACATAAACAACCCATAACAATGAACCCAATATTCACCATGACAATGTTATTTACAGTAGTGAAAAATCAGAAACAATCTAAAAGTTTGCAAATGGCAAATTGGCTAAGCCAATAGTGTCACATCTGTATAACAGAAATCCTAGATTACTTTAAAATTTACTTTCACTCCCCACCCTAGAAAAGTACTGAAATGAGAAAATGCCCACAAAACATAAAACATTATTAAATGAAAAACATAAAACAATACTAAATACCATTCCAATTGTATAGGATGTAGGAAAAAGTGGTAAAGATCTACAACAAAATTGAGAGGATTTTTGTTGTTACTGTTGTTGTTTCCTTATTTTATTTTTATAATCTAAAAAAAATCCTGGTAAATTATTCCTTTAAGATATTTAATTTGGGATATGGCTTAGGATAAGGATATGTCAACATATGATCTCAATTCCCCACTTTTTTTTGTTTGCTTACCTATCTTAATCAGGTAGCTCACTTCAGTATGAATGAATTAACAATGTTCAACACTGGTTTAAAAAGTGGCTTGTTTATTTGGGTTTTTTTTTTTTTTTTGAGACAGAGCCTCAAGCTGTTGCCCTGGGTAGAGTGCTGTGGCATCACAGCTCACAGCAACCTCCAACTCCTGGGCCTAAGTGATTCTTGCCTTAGTCTCCCAAGTAGCTGAGACTACTGGCATCTGCCACAATGCCCAGCTATTTTTTTTTTTATTGTAGTTGTCATGTTGTTTGGCAGGCTAGATGTGAACCAGGCAGCTCTGGTGTATGTGGCTGGTGCCCTAGCTGCTGAGCTATAGGTGCTGAGCCTTAAGTGATATTCTTAAATGCTTAAGCTATAATGTAGTAGAAATGAACCAAGATGTGAAGTTGTACATATAACCTCCTTTATGTACTTCATATGCAGAAATAGGACTGAGATAAAGGATAGAAGAAATGCCTGACAATTTCAGCTATCCAGAGGCAACCACTAATTTGACTTTTTTGCTCACTTTTTTTTACCTGTTTCTATTATTTTGCAAAGTTTCAACAATAAACACATAATACCATTAAAGCAGAAAAAAGTTATTTTTTAGAAAGATATAATTCAGCAGGAAAAAGAATGTACTTAACTTTAATGCCACTAAACTATTGTCTTATTGACTTAACTTCTGACCTATTAAATCCAAATCTCTTTTACTTTCCAAGAAAAAAAATCCTAAAATTAATTAAATAAGATAGAAACATTCATAGTTTCTACTTACCTTCCATTAGTTTGGTTTTCAAAATGAACCATTAAAAGGTATCCAGATTCCCTAGCAATAAATTCTCTTTGTGAAAAAGCCATACAGACTCAATAGCATATGAAGGCTTACTTTGTATAGATCTTGAAAAACTAGATTTAATGTTTATATGGCAAATGAAGGAAGATTTGCTGACATAGTATAAACCAATGAAAATTTCAGCATAAACATTACACAAAGAATTTTAAGTCAACCATATTTTTACTTAGATGTGTGTTCCACAATATTTATTAGCTCCTATTCCATGTCAAGTATGTTCTTAGGTGCCAGGAATACAGAAGCACCTGCACATGGCCTGGAGACAATGCATTCTCACAGGACGTATCAAAGCTGTGGCCAAATGACCACTTGGCAAAGGTATCATGTTGGGAATCCAAGTATGTCCATGGTAGCAATGCTCTAGATATCCCAGTTCTCAGTCTGGAAACCTCTCTCCCACCCCACCCTTCACTTCCATTAATCCCCTGGAAAGCCAAGCCTGATTCGAAGGCTTGAAGTAATTTATTCAGAGTCACATTTTAAGCAGAGATCCCCAAGAAGAGGAATGAGGAACCAGGGAGAGTAAGAAGGAAAGAAAGGCAATATAAGGATGTGGTGTCCTGAGCTAGTTGCTGTTGTGGGCAACTGAACTCACCCCTACAAGGCCCTTCTACGGAGTATATGTATTGTAATTCAGCACTATCTTTCTAAGGGCTGAGGAGGAAAGCCTCTATCCCTCAGTTTTCTTCACTTCCAACTGTCAAGTGTTGCCACATGGGGTGCCAACACCCTTGCACTTCCAGTTTTGGGCATGCCATAGTGATGAGTGGACTCCTGGGCAGAAAGCAGAGCTAGGTGTGGCAGATGAGGTAAGAAGGTGTCAGTTTACACCTGTGTGAAGCTGGTTGCTATAACTAACACCTTGAATTAGTTTGGCAGAAAAGACTTGAGGCTGAGTGCAAGAGGTGACACCTCCCAGAACATTCCTCTAAGCCATATGAAGCCATGATACTAACCACAGTAACTCACATTTATTGAGCAAGTATAGACACTATGCATATGTTTTATCACTTAATCCTCAAAATCAGCTCTATAACATAGATCATACTTTCACCTCTATTTTATTATTTTTTGTCAATACTATTCCTGTTTTACAATTCACCTCTATTTTGCATATGAGGAAATAGCTTTCTAGAACTAAGAGGTCTGTCTGAGGTCATTAGTACATGATGGACAGAAGATGAGGCTGCAGGACTGGCTGCGAACCCCGGGCAGAATACTGACTCCCTGGTGCCTGCAAGCATCCAAACGTCTCCTCAATGGGCAAACAGAAATAGGTATTAGTCGCCCTTAGGATTTTTCTGTTTCTGGGCCTATCTTTGGCCAGTGCTTCTTCTTGAAGGCCGAAATTGTGTCTTACTCCTCCTTTATCTCTAATGCCTAGCTATGTATGACGTATGACAAGTGCACAGTGCTTCTGAGATTAGTTGAGTGTTATTCCCCCCTCTCCCTGGGTATTAGTGGTTCTTGAGAGGAGGAACTATGTCATAATCATCTTTATAACCCAGCAACCACACATACTTCAATTCACCTTAACAGAATGAAATTTTTGAGACAGCAGGACCATAGGGTTAAGAATGTGGAATTTCTGTCATGTGGGCCTGGTTAGAGTTCCATCTTTGATACTCACTTGTTATATGATCTTGAGCAAACTATGTAATATATCTTTCTTAACCTTTAGCTTCCTCATTTGTAAAAAGGCATGATACTAATTGTATTCCACTATAGGGTTGTTGTGTAGATTGCATGAAATGGGTATATGTGAAAACATTCATCATTACCTGGCACATGACAAACCTGCAATAAAGATTAGCTGTTATAATTTTATAATGTTAGTGTTTACCCTATATTTAGATTCCCTAAACTAGATCCAAGGAGTTTTAGAATGTGTATGGTGGAACATATGGGGAAATCTCTAGAAAAGACCCAATAGAGGGACAGTATCTGATACAGTGATGTTCAATAAATATTTATTGACCGTTTATTTGTTGATTGTTAAAAATGAAACAATGAGGGCGGTGCCTGTGGCTCAGTCGGTAAGGCGCCGGCCCCATATACTGAGGGTGGTGGGTTCAAACCCTGCCCCGGCCAAACTGCAACCAAAAATAGCCGGGTGTTGTGGTGGGTGCCTGTAGTCCCAGCTACTTGGGAGGCTGAGGCAAGAGAATCACTTAAGCCCAGGAGTTGGAGGTTGCTGTGAGCTGTGTGAGGCCACGGCACTCTACCGAGGGCCATAAAGTGAGACTCTGTCTCTACAAAAAAAAAAAAAAAAAATGAAACAATGAAACCTGCTTACTTTGGTAAAACTTGCCAGCCCAAATGCTGAAAATAGGTAAATATACTATAGGTTACTAATTAATATTTGTCAGGGAGAAAATACCAGTGACTCAAGTTCTGACTATAAATAAAATGGAGCAACCGCTATATAACCTATGGAAGATGTGAAGACAGAAACTAAGGCCAGAATTTTGGGCATTATTCTCAAAACCATACATCCACAAATTTAATACTTGGCCTTATGTCCTTCCCCAATTTAATGCCATTTGGTTATATGGTCAAAAATCATTGTAAAACACTGCAATATTTTCTTTTTTGTTTTTATTATAGAACTATGTATTTCCTTTAAGTAGTATATTCTTTCTCATGGTACATGCTTAGATAATACTATTTAATTACAATCTAAATTTAGATTCTACAGACTGAAGGATCTATTTTATTTTTTTAATTTTTTTGAGACAGAGTCTCACTTTGTCACCCTCGTTAGAGTGCTGTACTATCATGGCTCACAGCAACTTCAAACTCTTGGGCACAAGTGATTCTTTTGCCTCACCCTCCCAAGTAGCTGAGGCTATAGGCACCCATCACAGCACTTGGCTATTTTTCAAGATAGGGTCTTGCTCTTGCTCAGGCTGGTCTTGAACTCCTGAGTTCAGGCAATCCACACTCCTCAGCCTCCCAAAGTGCTAGGATTACAGGCGTGAGACACCAGGCCTGGTAGAAGGATCTATTTTAGAATCATTTTTTTTTGATGGGATGTACAAACCAGATACTGAGGAAGAAACGATGTACCCAAGGCCATGTGGGAAGAATGGGCATCTTTTTGGATTATGACATCCCCGCTGTGCCACTTACTATTTGAAAAGTTTATTTCCTGTCCGAGTCTTTTCTTCATAGTTTCAATATGAAGTCCCCATTTCCCTGACTTCACCTAATAATTTACTGGAAGAACACAGCAGAGTGCCTGGTGTGTGATACATATTCAATCCATGCTGATTCCCTTACGCTCTTAAAGGAACAAGGTAATGAGAGTCATGGGGTAGCTGCCAATACTATTCATTCTCTTAGGCTCCCTTTTCAATCCATCAAGCAACTCTTCATCAAGAAAGAATCTGAGAGGAGAAAAAAGTTCTTCAATAAGAATGAGTAGTTGGTCTCTCTCTTTCTTGTTCTCTCTCTCTCTCTCTCTTTTTCTCTTTCTCTGTCTCTATCTTTCTGCATGGATTTCTTTGGAAAAAAAATAAATGCTCAAATAAAAAAAAAAAAAATAAGAATGAGTAGACCCAAATTTTGAAAAATAATTTTTTTTTAAAACAAGATTGCTCATTAAGTAATGAACCACGTTGTAAAGTTCAGCTCAACCTCAGTTTGCTTTCTGGCTAACTAATCTGGGCAGATTTTTAAATCATATTGGCTGGAAGATGAACACAGTGTTTCATTACAATCAATAAAACTGCTACCCTGGTGTTGGCAATGTTCTTTAGGCTGCCCATGACTCTTTAGTGGCTGAGCAACAAGTCAGAAGTTTAATTTAGCTTTCAGAGCATCTGCAGGTTTTGTTTTTAACAAAGAAATTAGGTTATATAACTGTCTTGGCTTCTGCTTCACAAGGTGTACCTTGACTCTCCTAATTAGGTGTTCATATAGGTCTTCAGAAGCAGAGGTTGATGTACTTGGAAGCAATCTTCCCCAAATCATTTGGAAGGTAACAATGACACTTTGCCTCCCTAGACACTTGGCAGAAGAAGGCGAGAGAAAGAAGGTTCTCAACTTAAGTAGGTAGTCGGTGAAATGACAGATATAGCCTCTAAAAATTAGGCTAGGCTTTCTTGTTTAGCAGGCCCAGGCAGGGATCGAACCCACCAGTTCCGGAGTATGTGGCCAGCACCCTAACCTCTGAGTTACGGGCGTCCAGCCAGGCTAGGCTTTCTTTCCAACCCTCTTTGTAGCTTGACCTTACTGCTGCCCAGACCCCCATGGAATGGTCTGTTTCCCTCTTGCCAATACTGTTGTGCCTGAGCATTTTGTAGAGGGTTTTAGAGAAAGGTATTAAACAAAGGGGAAAATGTAACATGATGAAAATGGGCCTCCTGGGAGCACATGAAAGCAAATGAGAGAGGAATATCACATGTAAGGGGAGTACACTGTCCTGAACTATTCCTTTTGACACATGTGAAATCAGGGCTAAATTTACCTTGGCCCACAAGGTACTGTCCATTCACTCATGAAGACATATGAAGCAGATAATCTGAGTATAAGACAGTCAGTCTAAGACGGACAATTCTTAGGAACACAGAACAGGAGAACTGGAAGGAGGGGGGTTATCAAAAATGAATTAACAACAATAAACAGTTCACAGAACATTTCTATTTGCAGATATGAGTGGCATAATCAAAGCTTGTAACTGGTACAAGGACATTCCTGTATTAGAAGGACATGAAAAGCATTCAGGGTTTAGTTTTGTATTTAAAATTTCTGACTCCAGGGCTGGGCGAGGTGGCTCACGCCTGTGATCCTAGCACTCTGAGAGCTGAGATAAGAGGACCTCTTGAGCATAAGAGTTCAAGACCAACCTAAGCAAAAGAAAGACCCCATCTCTACTAAAACCAAACAAAAACAATTGGTAGGCACTGTGGCGCACATCTTGTACTCCCAGTCTATAGTCCCAGCTCCTCAGTAAGCTGAGGCAGGAGGATCACTTGAACCCAGTGAGCTAGGCTGATGCCACAGCACTCTAGCCTGGGCAACAAAGCGAGACTGTCTCAAAAGAACAAAGAAATTCTGATTCCAAATCCTGAGTGTTTTCTAGTAGTAACAAGCACACAAGGTCATGTAGAATGAGTTAATAAACATACTCCAGAAAAAAAAGTAAATGCAATATAGTAATATAATAAGCTAATGACTATGATTTATAACAACGTAACTAATAGAACATAACTAATTTTTATAGAACACTAACCGTAGCTAAAGACTGTTAAACACTTAACATGCATGGACTATCTTATTTATTCTAACAGCTGTTTTTGACAATCCCTAATACTTAGGTTAGGTGACAAGCCCCTCACAACCAGAGCATGAGCATGTCTGACTGTAAAAGCAGAGCCTCTACAGCCACCAACTCCCTTTGTAAACTGCATTCAAAGGATGCAATTCAAAGTCAGATACACACATTTTCTTGTCCTGTGCACACATGGAGAACTAGATAAAGATGACAATTCAGCACAGGCCAATATGTCACTCATAAGCTATTTAAAGGGACATCATGTGGGACAGGGTCTACAGAAGTTATGACCACTCTGGTCGCTGGAGGCACTGTACTCACTGCTGAAGGTCAGTGAGACAGATAACCAGCCTCCCAGAATTTTCTCCTCTGGGAGGAGAAAACATTAGATGCCTCCAAAACATCATTTGCTGCAAAAAGGAGGTCTTCCTGGTAACAGGATGACGTCTGTTTGTGACTTGACGTCGAGTGAGTCATTGGACTATTGTCATGTAGCAGGAACCTTTGAGCAGATCAAGCCCACCCTGTGGGAGCCTTCTAAGTTCCCTGGAGAATTTTATATTTATTCTGAAGTAATTGTGCTTGGCACCCTGGGCTGACTAATATGAGTATCTAGATAAGTATCCAGCTAGCTAAACTTTGCAGTTATGAATAAAGTTGTAAGCAGAAAAACATAATTAGACACTAAGACAAAGGTCACTAAGAAAATACCATGCCTAGACTCCAGCCAGAGACACAGACTAAGAGTATGGGTGTTTTCCTTGCCTACCTTTGCATTGGAGTTTGTAGCAGTGGCTAGGAACGCTTTGCAATGTGTGCTCCAGAGACTAAAGCAGCAATAGCAGCAGCTCACCTGAGAGCTAGTTAGAATTATTTCAGAAGCTCTGATATAGAATGTATGCATTTTTACATTTAGAAATTTGCTAGAAAAAATAAATTTATTATTTAGTAAATATTTGATTGCAAACCTAATAACATGTAAAAAGGAAAAGGTAATTGAATATACTAGACAGATTATCATACTAGTTACACAATGCTTTCACATGTTTTTACACTTTAATCCTTTAAAAAGCTTCTAAAATCTTTCCTACATTCTTACTAATAAGAAAATTGGGGCGGCGCCTATGGCTCAGTGGGTAGGGCGCCGGCCCCATGTACCGAGGGTGGCGGGTTCAAACCCGGCCCCGGCCAAACTGCAACCAAAAAATAGCTGGGCGTTGTGGCGGGCGCCTGTAGACCCAGCTACTTGGGAGGCTGAGGCAAGAGAATTGCTTAAGCCCAGGAGTTGGAGGTTGCTGTGAGCTGTGTGAGGCCACGGCACTCTACCGAGGGCCATAAAGTGAGACTCTGTCTCTACAAAAAAAAAAAAAAAAAAGAAAAGAAAAGAAAATTGTCCAAAGAAGGTTAAAGGGTCTAAGAAAGAATTTGAACCTAGGCCTACCTCTAGGTCCCAAAATTTTCCCTGTTGAGTCACACGATGTTATTAGATGAATCCAGATTCAGGAAGTCAGAAAAGGCAGGATTTGGACTGAGATTTGAAGAATGTAGGAGAGACACATCAGGAACATAAATACTTGGAGAAAGGCATGAGAGTATTTTTTCCGGAGAAAGCAGAAGAAAGTATTTAGACATGGGGTTCATGTCCTCATAGGAGTGGCAGGAAGAAAGAATGAAATGATGATGGAAACGAGATCATAAAAGGCTAGGCCAGAAGGATGGGCTATTTGATAACTCATGGAAAGAGTGGCATAAGGAATATATTTTTAGAAGATAAATTATTCCAGTTTTGTTCATTAAGCTTTTATTGTAGATTTTAATATGCAATGGAAATATGCCTTTAAAATGAGAGATGAGTAAGTTCCAAAGCACACTTGAGAAACTCTCTCTATATCACTGCAGTGAGGCAACTGCACCGTCTGTGATTCTACACCTGCTTTGTCAACTACTGGCTGCATCGCAGGAGACCTGACTTCACGGCTTTCTGATTGAGGCATACAGTATTTGCAGAGCACTTGAGAATGTGCAAGGATGAAGACAGCAGTGGCTAGGAACACAAATGTCTTTTCAGCAGAGCATTAGATGATGATTCATCTCTAGAGTATCAAAGAGTGTGTAGTAATTTGCTGGAGTGTACCTGAAAATATACTATTAGATCAATATTGTGCAAGTGAGGCATGTTTTTCTACCAAGGGTCACACACACTTCTAAGCAATTTCTTAACAAAACAGAAACAGTTGAAGGATATTTAAATTAAGAACAAAAGCTGGGCACAGTGGCCCATGTCTGTAATCCTAGCACTCTGGGAGGCCAACGTAGGTGGATTGCTTGAACTCAGGAGTTCGAGACCAGCCTAAACAAGAGCACAAACCCCATCTCTACAAAAAATAGAAAAACTATTTGGGTGTTGTGGTGGGCACTTGTAGTTCCAGCTACTTGGAAAGCTGAGGCAAGAGGATAGCTTGAGCCCAGGAGTTTGAAGTTGCTGTGAGCCATGATGCCATAGCACTCAACCCAGGGTAACAAAGTGAGACTTTGTCTCAAAAAATAACACAAGTGTAACTATTAATATATAAATACTAAACTACATCATTTTAATGTGTGAAGATTAAGAAAAGGAGATGAGGAAAAATAAGGAAAAAGAAAATTGAGCATGAGGAGACGAGACTAGAATGTGGGCAGATGTAGAGAAGTGGAGAGAAAAGACAAAGGAGAGGAAAAGAAGGGATGGTGAGGGCTCGGTGCCTGTAGCGCAAGCGGCTAAGGCGCCAGCCACATACCCAGAGCTGGCAGGTTTGAATCCAGCCCTGGGTCTGCCAAACAACAATAACAACTACAACCAAAAAATAGCCGGGCATTGTGGTGAGTGCCTGTAATCTCAGCTACTTGGGAGGCAAAGGCAAGAGAATCGCTTAAGCCTAGAAGTTGGAGGTTGTTGTGAGCTGTGATGTCACAACACTCTACCCAGGGTGACAGCTTGAGGCTCTGTCTCAAAAAAAAAGAAGGGATGGTGAGGAGATAGTTTATTGAGGGTCAACAAGTTTTTTAAGCGTACCACCTAATTTGATAATTATCTAACTTCAAGTGGCTAAATAGCTATTGTACACTGTTTATCCATACTACTACTAGAGATGAAGTAATTTGTCTGAGATCACAAGGATGGTAAGTGGTAGAGCTGGAATCAAATATTCAATCCATTCAAACCCCAGAAGGACTTGAAGTGAATGTCAGTCAGAAGCTGTACGAGCTTTACTCAACCTCTCTAATACTAACATCTGTCACTTCATCTAAAAAATAAGGTCAACTTGTCAAGCTACTGGATACAGTAAGCTCAACAAGTAATAGCTATATCATTCTGGGAGCCTTTGGAAAAGGATCAATATCTTTCTGCTAATTACAATTCTAACTCCTTCCTTCTGGTTTCGAGTTTGAGGATCAAAAATTATCAGGGCTCCTTGGTATTGTGGGAGGAAACCTCAAATCCAACAGGCAGCAAACTTTCCATCAGCTGAATCAAAAATATATCCTATATGTTACTATATGCTGCTAAATGTTAAATGTACATAGAATGTACTGTGAATAATTAAGTTTAACACAATGTTTTTTAAACTTAACACATTAAGTTTAAGTGTGTTTATCTCTATCAACAGAACCTAAAGTAGTTAAAAAGGGATTGTCCTTGTATTCAGAAAGCCTGGCCATGCCCATGAGTGTAACCTGTACAGTGTTCCACACTGCAGAGAGGGCAACCACTGTGGCTACATCTGACCCCTCCACCTCTTAGATCAATGATCCCTGACACTGTCTTCTTAATGATTATCCTCTGTTCACTGCACAGAGACATAATTTTTTGCTCTTTCTTTTTTTTCTTTCTTTTTTTTTTTTGAGATAGAGTCTCATTCTGTGCCCTGGGTAGAGTGCTGTGACATCATAGCTCACAGCAACCTTAAACTCCTAGGCTCAAGTGATTCTCTTGCCTTAACCTCTTGAGAAGCTGGGACTACAGTTACCTGCCACAATGCCCACTTAGTTTTTCTATTTATTTTTAGTAGAGATAGGGTCTCACTTGTGCTCAATTTGGTCTCAAAGTCCTGAGCTCAGGCTCTCCACCCACATCAGCCTGCCTCTTCCCTGCTTAAAACCACGTAACTAGTGTTACTACCTACAGACAAAAAAACAATGATCAACTCTATCTGGGCATAATACTCCTTCTGCGATCTGGATTCTCCCCAACAATGGGCATAATACTCCTTCTGCGATCTGGGTTCTCCCCAACAATCTGGGACCCCTAATTCCTTGTCTAAGCTTCTGTCTATTGAACTACTTTTACTTGCTAGGACAGGCTAAAACCTCCTGCTTGCTGGCCTACTTTTCCTCTTACTGATGGTCCTCTTTTCCACATTTTAGAGCTGATTTCTCAATCTTTCTCATCTGAGTTTTGACATTTCTTCTTCAGGAAGCATTCTCTGCTCACCTCACCAAGCTGAGTTAACTAAGTGTTCCTCTCCTACTAGCCTGTCAGACACCCACAGTATTGATTATGTGCATTGCAATTGCCCCATAGCTGGATTCTAAGCTGGATTCTAACGTCTGATTTATTCTCCAATGTCTAGCACTGGGGCTGGTACAAAACACAGCAGGTACTCAGGAAAGATCTGCTGAGTGCCTTTTAAAACTCCATGAGAGTCTTATCTCTCAAGGTCAGGGAGCACAGATTTGGAGGGATTTTTGTTGTTTGTTTGTTTTTGGTTTATTTTAATTTTCTGCAGACAAAAACCACATATCAATAAATCTATAGTTACAGCTTCAAGCACAGAGACAAAGGAATGAAGACAGCAGAGCCATTAAAACAGACTGCAAGGAGCCAGAAGCCCAGCATTAGGTCCTGGCGGTGAGCGAGGCCTGCTAGCCAGTGGAATCAGTACCAGTTTATCAGTTATTCATTTCTGTAAGAACTTCAAGGTTCCTAAGTTTTATTCATTTCTGTAAGAACTTCAGGGTTCCTCAGTAAGTTTTAAAATCAATCACTAGTTCAATAGGCAATGCTTTAGATGCAGTGTTTTAACATGGGGTGTATAGTATGGGACCTGTAGTTCAGGGTGCACAAACTGTTCTAAGTCCTCTCCAATTGCTCTTCAAAATGGATCTCAGAAAGAATTAGGCCATTGTCACAGTTTATACTCATGCTGCAGATAGAAACCTGGAGATCAGGAGGTCAAGGGATGATTTCCTTTTGTGCACATAACAAGTTTCAGAAAAGAGTATTTTCTTTCTGCAATTCCCTCTTCCCTTTTGGTCTAACACACAGACTTCTCTCACATCATGGTTGATGCTTTAATGTGTTCATAAAAACACTAACACATTAAAGTATTAATAATGCTTTCACTAGATTTTAAGTTCCTTGCAGGCGAGTCTAGGTCTTACTTTTCTTTTTATCTTTAGCTTAGGACTTAGAATTGTATGGCATGCAAAAACATGTTACTGAAACTCTTATAATGCTCTGAGAACCATGTTCTCTTACAGTAACTTCCAGGCAAGCATCCCTATCTTGTGATTTACTGAAGAGAAATCTCAGCTTCAAAAGAAATATTTTGTAGCTTCCTCTACTTCTTTCCTCTTTTTTTTTTTTATTACCTATTCATCTTGATTCTACCATTCTTATACTCCACTGAAGTTTTATTAGTAAAATGGAGCTCCAACCTTTTAAAAAATGTTCAGGGTACCTCTCAACTTGGAAAATTCCTAAATATTTCCCCTGAAGCTACAGAAGACATGATTTGCACATAGCTAGCTTCCCCAAACACCACCACCAATACAAATTGAAAACCAATGCTCTGCCATTTTATTTTATTTTTATATTTATTTATTTAGAGTCTCACTATGTCACCCTCAGTAGAGTACTATGGCATCACAGCTCACAGCAACCTCGAACTCTTGTGCTTAAGCAATTCTCTTGCCTCAGCCTCCCAAGTCACTGGGACTACAGTGCCCATCACAACACCCAGTTATTTTTTTGTTGCAGTTGTCATTGTTGTTTTAGCAGGCCCAGGCCAGGTTTGAACCCGCCAGCCCCTGTGTATGTGGCTGGCGCCCTATAACCACTGTGCTACAGGCACCGAGCCAGCTCTGCCATTTTAAATTTAATTTTTAACTCATCTAATCTAGATTTAAATTTTGCTTTTCAACTTAATAGTAAAGGAAACACTTAGATATATTTTTCAAGTAAATAAGGACTACAAGATATTAATGCTAATGCAAATCTGTGTGGCGATGAATGAGTTACTGCCAAATCCTAACAGTGGCTGCTAGAGAAAGAGGAGCAGTGAAAGGTTTTCTAAGGTTTTAATCTCATGGTCCAATAATAGCAGTGGGAGGATAAGTAAAGAGGGGAAAACAAAAATAAAAACAAAAGCAACTGTTCAATTAGTCCATAAACTAATTGATTATAGCTATCATGACAGCTGATTACAGTGTCTGCCTATAAAAACACAGGGAAAGAAGTACAAAAATACTCATGGCCCTGTTAGGCTGCCTTTTATTGGTAAAATACCCTACAAATGAATGATTGCAATGCAGTCTAGCTCCGTTCTTGGAAGAAACAGAATGAACCCAGTGAAGTGGTGGTGTGACAGGAGGCTCTGATCTGCTGACACAGAAAGTTAGGCCGCCTTGCTGACTATGGCTTCCAAGTGCCTTAGGAGCTACCTGCTATGTTATATTACCGTGTATAAAGGCAGAGCCTTTGGGATGTATCTTTTCTGTGCCCAAATGACTTACAAATGATGACACTCTTTTTTTTTTTTTTTTTTTTCTTTTTTTTTTTTGGCCAGGGCTGGGTTTGAACCCGCCACCTCCGGCATATGGGACCGGCGCCCTACCCGCTGAGCCACAGGCGCCACCCAAATGATGACACTCTTAAATCTACTGACTTAATGTTAGAGGAACCATTCCCGTCCAAGCGTATCTTTGGGAGTAAAGATGGATTTACACTCAAAGCTACTCCCTCACTCCTTCTGGTGCCCCATTATGCTCAGGGGGTTACAAAGACAATTGCAGCACATGGTTTTGGGAGAACACATCATAAACATAAGTTAAAATGCAATAGGGTAAATTCTTTGATAGTGCTATAGGGGCACAGAGGAAAAGGGCAACTCTACTACTGACAGCTGGGGGAAGAGAAGACTTCTCAGGGCAGGTCTTACATGGGGGCTTCTTTTAGCATTTGTTAGAAATGTGTGTGTGTAACACACAGCACAGAATCTAGCAAAGATTAAACTTTCATAGAAAATACTTTTTGATATTCATGAGAGTAATATTACTATGAATTGGAATAATGGTATTCAAGCAGGGAAACAATGTGTATGCAGATGTTAAAAAATATCCTATGCTCGGGCAGCGCCTGTGGTTCAGTGAGTAGGCGCCAGCCCCATATACTGAGGGTAGTGGGTTCGAACCCGGCCCAGGCCAAACTGCAACAAAAAATATCTGGGCTTTGTTGCGGGTGCCTGTGGTCCCAGCTGCTTGGGAGGCTGAGGCAAGAGAATTACCTAAGCCCAAGAGCTGGAGGTTGCCATGAGCTGTGACGCCACAGCACTCTACCGAGGGCAACAAAGTGAAACTCTGTCTCTAAAAAGAAAAAATATATATATATGTATATATTTCCTATGCTCTGGGAACAAAGGGCAGTTGTGGTGGCTGTCCTTTCTTCCTCATTTGAGTGAGGTGACTCTGTCAGCAGAATAGACTGAAAGCTAAGAGGCCGAGAGGGAGGTGAAGTCAGGGAGTCCAGTGAGGCAGCTGTTATGGAAAGTTCCTTCATGATGAAAGGGATTACTCCTAAGAAGACAATAGTGAGAAAAATGTGGTCTCAGGGTTAGAAGATTCCAGAGCAACCAGGGTTCTAGCACACTGCAGGGTCAGCCTGCACACTGCCGGCCAGGTCAGTTTCCAGCTCAGTGTTAAGACAACTGCAACTAGGACTAGTTTTGGTCTTTGACTGTGGCAGCTATGGGCATAAGAGCAGCCCTGCCTGCATCTCCTCTGGAAAACATTTTTTAAATGTAGGTGCCTTGGCTCTTCTCAAACTTCCTGAATCAGAATTATTGGAAAGACCTATACTTCATAAATGCTCTGTATAGCCAGAACCAAGAGCAATGGCCCACAGAAAGAAGAGACATAGCAGTGAGGCTTCTATTAAGTGTCTTTCTCAAGTCTCCAAATGTCTGCACTCTAATCAATACTAATCAAAAAGGAGGCAGGAGAAAACACAGGTCTCCCACATGCTGACTGGACATCATCCGTCAACGTCCAGCTGTATGTTGTACTCTGACTATGCAACCAGAACTCTGCACACTGTGGTCAAGGCAATCTTACTGAAAAGAATGACAGCTACTTGAATTATGCTTACGTCAATAAAATCATTACTGTTTCCCAAGCTCTTACGCTACTCAAGGTACAGTTTCCAAGCTCTTACTCTACTCCAAGTGCATTGCATTCTTCATCTTGTTCAAGACTCTCAAAAACCCTGGGAGATAAATATTACAATCTCACATGAAGAAATGAGGTTCTAAAAGCCTATTAGGCTCCATAAAGACTAAGTAAAGTAACTTGGGGAAGCTCACATTGCTAAGAAGTGACAGACACCACCCTGGACCCCTATCTAACAAAACCAGTGCCAGCAATTACAACATGAAACTGGTTACAGGTCTCCAGAATGCATAGCCCATCTTGGAATATAAACTCATGGAGATCAAAAATACATAATATTTAGGACAATCTCTGAGTCCCTCCTGTAGCACTCCTCAACTTTTTTTTTTAATCATCACATTTTAGAATAGTGAGAGAGGGCCAGGGAGGTTTCTCTAACTCAAGACCCCTGCTGCCCCCTGGGTCTGAGTCTCTCTAGTAAAGGTATCATTCAAGAGACCTTCTCTGCCAAATACTGATTCCTCTCACAGGCAGAAAAATCACCTACCCTGGGAGCCTCTGAGTTTTTTGAGCATCTGTGGGTATTTCTGTTGATGAGATTAATTTTTTTTCAGAGGTAGAGAGCTGGCCACTGAGAAAGAGAGAATTGTGATGAGAAAGGAAGTATCTGGGCCTTTAGGATATGAAACATGGGGCTCGGAGGTTGATAACTTGTTCAAAGCTAAATTTTAACAGGCATGCTTGAACCAGCTACTTTGGACATCTTTTATGGGCAGTAAGGGATGCAAGACAGCTGTGAGCACGACTATAAGAAGACTGAAACCCCAAAGCAGATCAATGAGAATGTACAAGTTCATTCATCTCCAACAGACACTTATTATTGAACAACTACTGGCATTTTGTGATTTGCATGGTCCCAATATGCATGAATTTCCATTATCACAGTTTAATTAAGAAGCTCCTGTTACCTTGACAACAGAATTTAAACTTCAGCTACTGCAGTGTAAGTCATTGCATAAAGTCCAAACATGCTGTTAGCTCTTTGGTTCACACATTACCACCTACCAACATGTAGACCATCAGCAGTAACTCATGCCTGTTCTTTCTAGGTCTATCAGTGACTGGTCTCTGAGCACCTGTTACTCAGTTCACACAGACAGCAAAGCATGTGCCTGTTTTGCCTCCTTATTTCCAGTGATGAACCCACATGACATTTAAAAAAAATAATCAAAAGAAGGACTCTGTCAACAATGATGAAAGTGCAGCAAAAAATAAAAAGTGATTATACTGTAAGTAAAATTCAAATGGGACAGTGAAGTAGAAAAGATATAGCTGACCTGACTGGGGGAATGTTGACAGTGCCACACCTTGAGAAATTCCAGACATGCAACCAGAGAAACTTAGCAAAGGCAAACTTATGAATATAAACAAGGGAATGATTGGGATGAAAAGGATGAAGCTATCCTAAAGGAACTAATACTGATAGTCAACTTCACATTAAAGAACTCTTGTAGATATTTATTTTCTTTTCTTCTTTTTTTTTTTTTTGAGACACAGTCTCAAGCTGTTGCCCTGGGTAGAGTGCTGTGACATCATGATTCACAGCAACCTCAAACTCTTGGGCTCAAGCGATTCTCTTGCCTCAACCTCCCAAGTAGTTGTCATTGTTGTTTAGCAGGCCCAGGCCAGATTCAAACCCTCCAGCTCCAGTGTACGTGGCTGGTGCCCTAGCCACTGAGCTACAGGCGCCGAGCCTCTTGTAGATATTTCATAACACTAAAAGTGCAAAGGATAGAGTTGAAAGCTGATCAGAAAAAAGTATGCCAATTCATAAGGCGTATAAAAGATGCTGGCGCAGTGTCATTAGTTATATGATTGACAAGGAAATAAAGGCACGCACTATTAAAATCACTTTTTATGAAGAAATAAAACACTTTAGTTCTTAATTTTTGTAATGTTTTGAATAACAGTGTACTAAACAAAAATATTATTTTTACTATATTTTTTCATTCTCCTACGCATTTATAAGCAACAAAAAGAGTTTTTGTTTGTTTGTTTTTAGTAACAAAAAGACTTTAAAGTTCATGGGTAAATCATAGATTTTTGCATTATTAAGATGCCTTTGTTATGGTCTCACACTATCATGCAAAGTAAGGACTTGCCTAAGTGCCAAGCATAGGAAGACATGGTCCCTAGCCTCCTGGTAGTTGTACACCAATGAATTAATTATAAAAAGCTGCGATGGTTTTATGTTTAATGTCAGTGCTAGCCTAGCTCAGAGGACTCATAAGGGCTTTAAAGAAGTTGTGGAATTTGGTAGGGGGATATGGTGAGAATAAGTAGCAAAGAAAGTGCTGGTGGTGGCGAGCTCCAAGTCAGGGGGAATGCAAACCTCTCCAGTCCAACAAGTTTGCTTCCTCTCCCCAGGGGCAGGGTGAGGAGTGACTGGATTTTAAACTGGCTGCCAACTGCTCATTTGTAATGCCAGATGCAGATTAGTTGCCATTAGGATGCATTCCAAAATAATACAGAAACTAGACATGCTAACAAGTGTCACCCTTAGATAGCTTGTGTGAATAAACTTTCTTAAAACCAGTACTAAGTTTTTAGATGCAAATTTGTCATGGAAATGCAAAGTAGCATCAGGGGTTGTAACAATACATGTTCTTAAGAAAACAGAGTCATCGGAGCACATGAAATGACACATCTGGCTTAGGAACTGGCTATAATTCTTAAGCCCAAAATATAGATCCTATTGGGTATTTTTCCATCATAAAGCATGCTTACATTATTTTGTTTATGGCCCCTACCAAGGAAGACATGCATGGGGTATGTATGTGGTACACTTAGCTGTTAAGAGGAGGAAGGTTCCTTAGGATTCATCCCACCTGACTACTGATTTAAAAAAAAAAAAAAAAAAAGAGGTGAATTTAGTCCAGGGAGGCCAGCTACCTAGCCACATAGTCAGACTCCTGCCTCATAACAGTTCCCAGCTAATGGGCATTAATTACTCTGTGTTAGACACAACACTGGGGGTTTTACACATATAGCATTATCTTTTTTGATCCTCACAATTCCACAAAATAATTACTACTATACAACTACTATCACTTTATAGATGTGGAAACAGGCTTATGTTATTCAGCTAACCATGAGAAAGCTAGGATTTGAACTCTGAAAGAAAAATCTGTTGCAAGAGGGACTTTACCTAACAATTGCAATCAGTGTAACCTGGCTTATTGTACCCTCAATGAATCCCCAACAATAAAATAATAATAATAATAATAAAAAAGACAAAAAAAAAGAAAAATCTGAACTTACTTTTGGGGGGAGGAGGGGCATGAGAGGGCAGACTTTCACTGTTACCCAAGCTAGAGTACCCTGGAGTCAGCCTAGCTCGCAGCAACCTCAGCCTCCTCGGTTCAAGTCATCATTTGTCTCAGGCTCCTGAGTAGCTGGAACTACAGGTACCCACCACGTGTAGAGGCTAGTTTTTCTTTTCTTTTTTAATGAAGACGGGGTCTCACTCTTGCATAGCTGGTCTTGAACTCCTGAGCTCAGGGGATCATCCCACTTTGGCCTCCCAAAGTGCTAGGATTACAGGCCTGAGCCACCAAGCCCAGCGTGTGCTGATATATTTAACTACTAAGCTATGATAGTTAATCCATCACTCTATGACCCAAAATAAAGTAACCATGCCCCGTGGAGGATCTTAGAATCTAGCTTTCCATATAAAACTACTAATTTTTAAACACCATCCAAAGTAATAGAATTCCCATTTTACAAATGATTAAATAAAAGGCACAAAGTTTAGTGGTTCTTCAAGGTTGCCTAGATTATGACTGGTGAAAGCAGGATTCAACAGTCAAGTCTATCTGGTTCTTGTAAACCTCCTCCCTGGATGAGAACTAGGTTCTTCCTGAGCAGGTTCTCCCTCCTATGTAAACAGGACTTATATGCATCAAATATCTAATCTGAAATTGGTGTGGATCCAGGCATTTGGAGAACCCATTTAAGTCTGCAGCAAGAATTTCACACTCTTGAATCTCTTTTTCCCTCTCTCTACCTTTCATCCCCTCCCCAAATATCTAATCTGAAGTTAATGTGATCTGAAATCCATGTGGATACATGCATTTCTGGAACCCTTTTAAGTCTGCAGCACGACTTTCACATTCCTGAATCAATCTTTCTCTCACACTCTCTCCCTGTGATATACAATATCAAAGGCTAGCACCAGCAGCTCCCATGAGACAGACTTACTATGAAGAAGCCAGCGGTGAATCAAACCTACAAAGTGTGATTCTGAAGCTTCACTGAGGCGGAGGAAGGGAAAAATTCACTGATCATTGTTCTTCCAGAACACAGATAGCAACAGTCATGAAAACAGCAGCTATAGGGGATGCCTGAGAGCAGTGGGTGCTGAGACGGCAGGCACTGCCACGCTAGCAAGGAAAGGGAGGGGAATCTATCTTCCTCTTTCCATTTTACTGGCCACACTCCCCATATGTTCTATCAAGAAAAATGGGTCTGACAAAAAAACATCGTGATTCTCACCACAGGTCCTTAGCCAGTTTCCAGGGGTTTTCAGCATAGCAGGCAGCTGCTTCCCAAATTCAGCTCTGTTCCCTCCTCCTGGTTGAACTGCAGGGTGTATAAACTCCGCCTCAGCAGCATACACCTCCCAAAGCTCTTGTGCGGTGGCCAAAGTCTGTTAGGAGTAAAGCTGGTAGGGCCACCTTCCCAGGCTGGAGGCAGAGCTAACTTAAGATGCTTTGCAACACAAAAGGGCCGATTTAAGAGATGAAATGACTTTCTCCATTCCACCCTTTTAAAAGCAGTAACAAATCACTTCCCAGGTATTTCACTCAAAAGGCCTTAGCCCTGGAGGCCTAACGAAGCGATCCACGTAGATTTCTTAGCCCCAAGTTCTACGCCACCCTCCAGCTAGCTGCTGGTGTTTGAAATCTCAACTCTATCCTCTTTTAAAATGCAGAAGAGAGAAAACAAAGATATTCACAGTGTAGTGTTAATTCTTCAGCTACAGGCTGGGATCTGCAAGCTCCCCTAGGCCAGGAAATGCCTGCTTAAATCCTCCCTTCCGTGGGAAGAGTATTCAAAAAAGGGAAGGTTTAGGGAAACAGACTTTCACTAATTTCTCCTTTTAGTGAAAAAACAAAACACTCATAATTTGAGAAAGTAATCCTTGCATGCATTTATTTTGAACTAGGAAACCTAATGCCAACGTCAATATTTTATTGGTTAAAGCTTTTCTTGATATTTTAGGTTGCATAGCTAAAACTTGAAAATCAGAATGATTTTTATTTCTTCCTAAATGTATTTTCCAAAGCCGCATAGGACTCTTTTTTGGTCTGTACAGTACGTGCACTTGAAGCCAAGTGCAGATACTGCTAGTCATAAATTGATTGATCATTTGATAAGTGGAGCCCAGACATTTTAATTTCCCCTCTTGACTATTGATCATCATTGCAATGCAGTTTAATATGGCACTGTCTCCTGGCCCTATCTATTGCTACTCAAATCATCTGTTGTGGTCACTATGGTGACCACACTCTCGTTTTCCCTGTTATTTCATTTATCTCACTCAAAGCGCACAGACTAGAAAGCCCTATGATTTTTTTTTTTTAACTCAGATAAGAATCATTTAAGCCCACCTGAGATGGGGACTCATTTCAGTGTGAATGTGTTATTTTAAAAAATCATTTGTAAATATGCTCATCAGAAAAAAATTCTTGCTGGGCGGCGCCTGTGGCTCAGCAGGTAGGGCGCCGGTCCCATTTGCCGGAGGTGGCGGGTTCAAACCCAGCCCCGGCCAAAAAAAAAAAAAAAAAAAAAAAGAAAAAAATTCTTGCTAGGAAATCAAAACTGAAAGTTTGAATCTGCTCAATTGTCTGAAGACTAAAAAAATTTTCAAAGTGGTTTTCAGGGACAAAATGGGGTTAATGCTAAAACTTCTCACTGGGCTTGACGGAAAGCCTGCAATGGGTTTGAGAGTTGTCAGAGTCTCCAGGGTTGTGGGTTGGGTTAGAAAACTAAACATGGTCTGTTTTAACTACACCTACCAGTATGGAATTGCATTTTTCCATATGAATTTCTCTGCCTCCTCATACAAAAATATTAGGGGAGGGGGAAGAATTTCCTTTTAAAGGAGTTCTTTGATTATTTATTTTACAATTAGTTAAGTCTGCTAATTACTGGTTTAGATGACAAGGCAGCATACTGAAATATAGTGAGTTCCTGAGCCAGGCAGGCAGCAGGCAGTTAATCAATAAAACCCCTCAGAAGGACGAGGGCTACACAACTATAGACCTATGGATCTTCTCCCTGTCAAACATGAGTATTTGCCAAGTTAGTCAGCCATAAGTGGAAGATAATCTCTAGGGCAAGTCAGTTATTGCAGACCCTATGAGACAGACATCAGATCTGCCTTAAAAGAAAGGAGTGCACTGAAGAGTTTTCATCATGAAGGCCCTCTTTTTCTCTCTAGGCATCCTGAAAGCATTGCCCTTTAGACTCCTAGAAAGATAGAAATGACCCCTGCAGATAAAAACTCTCTTCCTTCTTACAAAGCACACTGCTTCCAATTGTGATTTGATTTAAAGTTTAAGAGAAGGGAGTGTGGTTGGTTCTGGCCCCACATTGGCCAAATCTAGCTGTGTGATTTCAGTTAAATCACTTTCACTTGTTTTTTCATCCGTTGAACTATATATTTAGTGAGATTAAACAAAAGGAAATACTCTGTAAAGTTAAAAGTTTAGTACAAATGTTATATGCCAGGGAACTATTATATAGCTGAAGTCATACAAAAATTTGAGGAATTCATGGATTTTAGGGAGCATAAAGTCTTTGGCCAATGGAATCATAGTTCTAGCCATCTAAGTAAGAAACTTCAGCCTCCAACCTTGATTCCACATCTAATTAGGCATCAAAATTCTATCAATTTTAATTGCAAAATATTTCTCTAGTCTCTGTGTCCCTGTTGCCACTGCCACTGGCATGAATTGCTGCTTTCTCTAAACTCATTTCCTCCCTTTTATGTTTCTTTCCCTCAGTGCCACACCAGCAGTTAGAGCAGCAGTTCTCAACCTGTGGTTCGCCACCCACAGGAATTAAAGATCCATAGCATTAGGAAGGTCGAGAACCACTGAGTTAGAGGATATTTTCTAATATGCTCATTGGTCTTGTCATAAGTCTCTCAAAATCCATCACTGACTCTCCATCAGCTAAAGCATAAAGCCCACATTCCTAGTAAAACACATAACTCCTTCAGAATTTGCTTTCCTAATAGCCTCTCTTCTTACCCTCTTCTTCCTGGAAAATTTGGTGACTCTGGACAGACAGCTCCTTCTTTTTTTTTTTTTTTTTTGTAGAGACAGAGTCTCACTGTACCGCCCTCGGGTAGAGTGCCGTGGCATCACACGGCTCACAGCAACCTCCAGCTCTCGGGCTTACGCGATTCTCTTGCCTCAGCCTCCCGAGCAGCTGGGACTACAGGCGCCCGCCACAACGCCCGGCTATTTTTTTTGTTGTTGTTGTTGTTGTTGTCGTTGCAGTTTGGCCGGGGCTGGGTCCGAACCCGCCACCCTCGGCATATGGGGCCGGCGCCCTACTCACTGAGCCACAGGCGCCGCCCAGCTCCTTCTTTTTTATCTATTCACTTTAGTCATTCTTCTAAAACATTCAAACAGTGCTGCCTCTGGGAACTGAGATAATGACCACTCAGCTCTTCCCACTGCATTTCCTACATACCTCCAGCACTTCTCACATTATCCTGTAATGTTTTGGATTCTTGTTTGGCTGAGAGAACCACTGGTCTGACCAGCATAGCATTTCTGATGGCCTGGTTCAGATGAAGACTCTAAACAAATCCTAAGATACATCTGAATAGCTCTGGGGCAAGGAGCCATCCTTACCCTACTTTCAGCAATGTCATGCTAGCAACACCCTTGGATTAGGCCTGAATCAAAGAGTTCTCCTCCATGAAACAGGTTCAGTTACTGGGAGCCCTTTTTGGTGCTTACACTTTATCTTAAAACTAAATGGGAACTTCACAGCCCTTATGCCAGCGTCTGCCAGGTAGTACTACACAGCTGCCTTGCTCAGGAATAAATTAAGGTTGGTAAAATACTGTTGTCCTATTTTTTCATTCTTTCCTTCTAGGATGCAGGCATGAAAAAAAACATTGTTATTTCCAGGTAGGCAAATTCCAAGGTACTCTACCGTGAAGATCTCTTTTTTTTTTTTTTTTCTCTTGGTCTGTGGTTTACCTTTTCTTTTTTTTTTTTTTTTTTTTATTGTTGGGGATTCATTGAGGGTACAATAAGCCAGTTACACTGATTGCAATTGTTAGGCAAAGTCCCTCTTGCAATCATGTCTTGCCCCCATAAAGTGTGACACACACCAAGGCCCCACCCTCCTCCCACTGTCCCTCTTTCTGCTTTTCCTCCCCCCCATAACCTTAATTGTCATTAATTGTCCTCATATCAAAATTGAGTACATAGGATTCATGCTTCTCCATTCTTGCGATGCTTTACTAAGAATAATGTCTTCCACTTCCATCCAGGTTAATACGAAGGATGTAAAGTCTCCATTTTTTTTAATGGCTGAATAGTATTCCATGGTATACATATACCACAGCTTGTTAATCCATTCCTGGGTTGGTGGGCATTTAGGCTGTTTCCACATTTTGGCGATTGTAAATTGAACTGCAATAAACAGTCTAGTACAAGTGTCCTTATGATAAAAGTAATTCTAAACTAGTTTAACTCAGGAGATAGGTCTGTAAATCTGCAAAGTATATCTTTCTTGTGGATCAACAACTTAACAGGCAAAATTAGGAGGCTTAAATTCTGATGTTTTAACAGAATTGTCACTAAGGATAGTATTATAAGTTATTTTGTAATTAACTCTAGATCCATCATTTAATTCTGGATATCTTCCATTCAGATCCAAAGCCAAAAAAGGAAAGGAGATCTTATTAGGCAGAATTTCATGGGTTAGTTAAGTGGCAGTTAATGAATCAAAAACAAAGGGAGAGTTTTCCAAAAATATATTTCAAACCATAACCACCTCTGTATGGGATAGCCTAAGTTTCCTGAAAAAGAAACAGCCCACGTCTCTCCAGATTAATCATCCCTCGTCAGACAGGAATTACTCTTCCTTGGCCCTGTACTTAAACCCTGAGGCCTGGGGACAACACTCACTGCAAGGATGTGCCAAAATTGACCATAAATCATATCACTTTGCATTAAGTTCTTCAAACCAGCCTGACCAGTCTTCACCATCCTCTGTGTGCTGAAAAAATACACAATCATATTCTCAGGGCTGCCCATAAAAAGAGACTCACCAGTAGTCAGTTCAGTGGAGCTTTCAAATGTTAGATTCCATTTTGGGAAAAGTTGAATCGACAGACTTTATGTATTTTAATAGTCTCATGTTACTGCTAAATAAATATATGATCATTTAAATATATCAACGTTTGAAAAGAGTGTATTATGGTTTATATACCACAACGTCAGATCAGAAAGTAAGCAACTTATATCAGAAAACCAAATTGCTTTATAGAACCAATAATGATTGACATCGTTAGTACTTTGTTATTATTAACATTAGTAATTATTGTTACTATTAATAATTTGGTTTTGCTAGGCTATGACAATGTCCTCAGAAGGGACTGATTGAAAGATACTTGATGATTAGTTTGATTAGTTTAGATCTAATTGATACTTTAAAACCACGTCCATTTCAGGAGAAAGCCATTTCGTATTTTGAGATGTGATTCCAAAAGGCACATATAAGAAGTTCTTTTTTGGAAAAAACAAAACAAAACAAAACAACAGTTGTGGGCTGGAGAAGTCGCTGTTTAATTAAAACATACAATCTCAAATTTGATGGGAGGCTCACAAGTGAGTGTTCACTACTGTGCAGAAGGTGATTCAGGTTTTTTTTTTGTTTTTTTTTTATTTTTTATTTTTTTGCTTTGGCTCTTTTAGGTAAATTCCTCACAATTTTATAGGTATATTTTCAGATCCAGCCAACATTATCTACTGAGTGATTTATACGTATTCAGGATTATTGATATTCAAATTAGTGCATTACTAGAGTTTATCAAGGATTTAATTTTTTTTTTTGTGGTTTTTGGCGGGGGCTAGGTTTGAACCTGCCACCTCTGGCATATGGGACCAGCACCCTACTCCTTGAGCCACAGGCACCGCCCACAAGGATTTAATTTTGTATTGTATCAAGCAGGTTAGGTCACATGGTTTCTACTGTGCAGGAAGAAAGGTGGAATTTCCAAAATTTTGGGACAAGATTCTTTTTAAAAAGTCACTGTATCACCAGTGTTTTCTTGAGTCATAGTTACCCCAATTATTACTATTCTTGCTTTTAATTATATTTAGTTTAAGTTTGCCATTATCCCTTCTACTTATTGTGAATAATTTTGTTAATCCTAATGATAAATAATTTGCTTTAACTATATTTTGGCCTAATAATTTGTAACAAATTAGGCTTCAAAGACATATGGATACTTGAAGATAAATCATCTGTATTCCTATTGCTAAAGCATATGCAAACATAATTCTCCACACACCCACATTTTGCTTTTATGGTCACATTTTTCATAACTAGTGGTTTTGTTTGCCATTGGAAACTGAGAGTGAAGGAGACACAGCAGGTTTTACCCTTCTAAGTGGACTACAGTCTAAAAAAAATGGAGATCTACTTATTTTACAGATGAAAAGGCAGGTCCAGGGGCATGAACTAACTAATCAAGATTAGCAATGGCACTTGGACAATATAGGTCTCCAGATTCTCTCTCTGTTGCCAGATCATACAGACTCCAGCTATACCCCAGAATGGAAATCCTGAACCAGAGCAGAGGCCTCATAAATGTGTGCTTGGACACTTGTTTTAGTTACTATTAGGTTGGACAATTTAAACTACAGAGTTTTTCGGTCAAAAACTTTCAAACACTGGCATTTTCCTATTGTTCCACTTAAATGGTCTATTTTAACAGCTCCTGCCTTTCCACTGAGGTCCTGATTCCACAGGAAGAGCAGCACTGCAGACTACACGTTGCTCCACACAGGCTTGGTCACACTGCCCAGAATCAAGTCCCAGCTCTTACAATGGTCATATGTCCCTTGGCCAATTACTTAGCTTCTCTGTCTCTCATTGTCCTTTTAGGGGAAAAGAGTAATATACATTTGTATACATTTGCTTTTATTTTCATTATTACTCTTGGAATGCAACATACTCTCTAGTTAGCTAAATGGCCTGCCCAAGTTAGGGTAACTTCATGCACCTGTGCTTAGAGGGATTTTTCAGGCTCTGTTTTCTGTTTTTACAAGAGAGATTTTGGAATCTCTTCTGGCAAGATTGGCTATTTATTTGTTTGATTGGCATTTGGCTGTATAATTTCCAATGGTTTGCTCAAAGGTCTGATTTTCTCTGCTGACACACAGCACTGGTTAATAAATAAAACAGAAGCTGAAACATCCTAGCAACAGAAATTAACCATGTTGCTCTGTTTTTATTTCATTTATTTTTGAAAATGTAGTTACTCTTTAAAGTGCCTGTTTCTTCTCTAAAGTATTTCCCTAAAGAATAAGAGGAGGAAAAAAAGCACCCAAACTTGAAGAATGGCTTTGCTTACTCATGATATACAGAGAAGACAAGAATTTAAGGGTGAATCAGAGGGCAGCAAAGTGATTCCAGTGCAAACTGATGTTAGCTGATTATTTCTGTATAGATGGTGGTGTTTAGTTTACTGAGCATCTGTGCATGACAGAATTTGGGACACTGTGGGTGGTATAATTCCAAGATGTCTACAGAACGTGAAAAGTAAAATAAATCTATCTACAAACATCATTTTATTAGGTGAAATAAAATCTCCCTTTTTAATTAAACGATGGGCTATGTACATTATAGGGCCCAAGTCACCATAACTGCTTGGATAAAGGTAAACAAATTAGGCCACGAAAGCTGTGCCTTTTCAGAAGGGGATTTAGAATAAAAGAACCCATTACAGCAATGCTGGGAAAGATTCTTTATCTCCTAGATTTTAAGTGCGGGGCTAAACTGAAGTTAATACAACTCCTATCAGATGGATTTTTTTATAGCATTACTTTTCACTGTATTCTTACAATTTCCTACAGAAAACATTCTGATGAACAAAAGTGAATGGAAAGGAATATCAGTCAGACAAAAAAGATGGGAGGGTACATTGAGAAATGAACTTACATATTGATTGGCTCTATTTTTTATTTTATTTTATTTTATTTTATTTTTATTGTTGGGGATTCATTGAGGGTACAATAAGCCAGGTTACACTGATGGCTCTATTTTTTAAAATTATGCTTTGGTTAGAGGCATAAATGCTGTTCTTCTCTTGGATCTATACTCTTTCTCCCTATCTCTACCTAAGATGCATCTCAAAGACATAAAATGCATCTCAAATATATTTCTACCTAAAATGCATCTCAAATATATTCAGTGGCAAGACACTTCAAAATGCACAGTCTTAGGGAATATAGATTGGAAAAGGACAGCAAATAGAAGTGTATGCTTGGTCCATAGTTAACTCTAGATAAAAGTTAAATGAAAGATTAATAAAGCAATGAATAGATTAATAGTCAAATTTGTGACTAGGATTAAAAGTTTCTTTCACTCAGCACTGCTTTGACCTTGGGATCTTGGGCAATATTTTGATCCATTATTGAACATTTAATAATTTTTGGTTTTGTTTTGAGACAGCCTGACCCTGTCATGCTGGGTAGAGTGCCATGGCATCACAGCTCACAGAAACCTCAAACTCTTGGGCTCAAGTGATTCTCTTGCCTCAGCCTCCCAAGGAGCTGGGACTATAGGCACCTCGGGAGCCTATAGTGAGCTCAGGCAATCCACCTGCCTCAGCCTCCCAGAGTGCTGGGATTATAGACGTGAGCCACCGCGCCCCACCTAACATTTGATAATTTATTGAGTTTTCTCTTCACATTAGGCACTGTCCTAGGATTGGGGTATATAATAGTTAACAGTGACACAATAATCCCTGCCCTCATGGAATTGATAGTCCAGTGGCTAGAGTCAATGTTCATGGGCTCTGATCTCATGGCATTCACACAATCTCAATTTAGAAGATGACTAGTTGTCTTTAGTCTTGGTTTTCTTGGTCCCTGGAGTCACAGTTTTCTGCTTGGCCATTCCACCTAAACTGTTAGAGCATCAGTTTTCTCATCTATAAAAATAAACTATCATGTCTGCTCTATCTATAATACAGGGTTGTGAAGAATGAGTAAATCAGTATGTGAAAAGACTTGGAAACATAGTAAGTATACATATATTACAAGTTGGCAGTAAATCACTCTAGTAACAAGCAAGAGCTCTGAATGCAGTTGCCTAGATTTGAATCCCAGTTTTTCCAGTTACTAATGTAACTGTTGGGGGCAAGATACTTAAACTTTCTGCCCTCAGTTTCTTCATGAAAAGAGAATGATAATAGTACTGGCTTATGTTAAGAGCTAGGGCTGCCATAAAAACATCAGAGACTGGGTGACTTATACAGCAGGAATTAATTTTCTCACAATTCTGGAACGTGGAAGTTCAAGATCAGGGTGGCAGCATGGCTACATTCTGGGAAGGGCGCTCCTCCTGGCTGCTTTCTCACTGTCTTCACGTGGCAGAGAGAGAGGGGGAACGTGCTCGCTGATGTCTTTTTCCCACGGCATTCATCTCATCCTGAGGGTTCTACCTTTGTGATCTCATCTAAACATGTAGCTCCTGAAGTTACCAAATATCTTCACATTGGAGGTTCAGGGCTTCAGCATACAGATTTGGAGGGGTGCAATTCAGTACATAGCATGGCCTCCCAGGGTCGTTAGGAGGATTACGTATAATAATCTGTTCAAAGTGCTTTCAACAGTAACTGGCATTTGGTGTGTTCTTAATAAATATTTTATTTTTATTTCTGTAGCCAAGTGAATAAAGAGAAAAGTCATTTAAAATGAAGAGTGTCAGCTGGGCGTGGTGGCTCAGGCTTGTAATCCTAGCACTTGGGGAGGCAGAGGTGGGTGGATTGCTTGAGTCTAGGAGTTCAAGACCAGCCTAAGCAAGAGCAAGACTCCGCCTCTACTAACAATAGAAAAACTAGGGCCGGGCTAGGTGGTTCATGCTTGTAATCCTAACACTTTAGGAAGCTGAGGCACATGAATTGCCTAAATTCACAGGTTTGAGGCCAGCAAGAGCAAGACGCCATCTCTAAAAATAGCTGGGCATTGTGGCAGACACCTGTATTCTCAGATACTTGGGAGGCTGAGGCAAAAGAATCAATCGCTTGGGCCCAAGAGTTTGAGGTTGCTGTGAGCTGTGATGCCCACCACTGAGGGTGACAAAGTAAGACTCTACCTCAAAAAAAAAAAAAAATAGAAAAACTAGCCAGCTGTTGTCCCAGCTACTTGGGAAACTGAGGCAAGGAGATTGCAGTCACTCAGGAGGCTGAGGCAAGATTGCCTGAGCCCAAGAGTTGAGGTTGCTGTGAGCTATGATACTACAGCACTCTACCCAGGGCAACAGAGTGAGACTGTGTCTCAAATAAGTAAAGCAAAAGAAAAAGAAGATTGTCTACTAATATTGTGGAATCTTTAAACTATTCTCAAATCAACAGAAGTAATTAAACAATGGATGAGGGAAACTGGGAGAGATCTTTTTCTTTCTTTTTTTTTTTTTTTGTAGAGACAGAGTCTCACTGTACCGCCCTCGGTAGAGCGCCGTGGCGTCACACGGCTCACAGCAACCTCTAACTCTTGGGCTTACGTGATTCTCTTGCCTCAGCCTCCCAAGCAGCTGGGACTACAGGCGCCCGCCACAACGCCCAGCTATTTTTTTGTTGCAGTTTGGCCGGGTCTGAGTTTGAACCCGCCACCCTCGGCATATGGGGCCGGCGCCCTACTCACTGAGCCACAGGCGCTGCCCCGGGAGGGATCTTTTTCATCTCCTGACTTCACACAGTCCTCCTTTGAAGATTCCAGCTGGTTTATCTCTGGAAGCTTCTCCCCTCTTTGGAACATACTGCTTTCATCTGCATTTGTTCCACTCTCTGTGGTGATAGTATGAGCAGAGGAGAACAGCAGGAAAGGGGAAGTTAGTATCTTTAAGTTCAATTCCTTAACCATGGAAGGGTAGGATTTTTGACAGCAGCTCTTTTTACCACTAACACTATCCTCAAAGAATCTTCTATTTGGAAGGGTTACCTAGAGAAAAACCAGCCAACCTACATCTGATACAATGGCTTGCTATGAAACAATCCTGTTTTCAAACTTAAAATTGCAGGGGTATCATTACAGTACAGAAAAGAACATTGTTCCATTTTTGAACAATTCTATATATTAAAAAAATCTTTACTTTGAATTGTAGTATCCATCCCCTGGTCCTAGTTATATCTTCTGTGTCCTAGTGCTGGACACAGTGCAGCTCTCTAAAAGGGTTAGTGGAACTCATACCTCAGGTGTTCTTCCCAACTTCTGCTCTTACTCTTCTGGTGATGCCGTCCTACAGAATCTTCTTTTTGTTCATTCTCACTTCCATGTCTGTCCCTCTTTGCTTTCCTCCCTCTGCTCTCAGCTCCATATTCAGGGCCCCCAGAGGGAAATAACAGCGTGAGTGAGAGGACGGCATTGGGTAGGTTATGAAACAAGGTTAGCGATGACGCCAATTCTCTTTCCCCGACCCTTCTATGAGAAAAGGAAGGTCAAATCAAGTTCAAAATGCAAAGGTTCTGTGTTTTCTAGGGGACTTAAACATGCACCCTCACAAATTATATATTGCTGCTCTTTAATTCCAATGAGTTACCATTATAATGTTTATCTGAACCCCATTAGTAACTACTTAACTGTCCACATTAATGCTATAATTTACTTATTTAGGCTGCCTGGAGATGATACAAAGTGCAATACACAGCCAAGACTTTTTTTTTTCTAATTGTTACACTGAAAGAAAGGGCAAGGTTATCTCTCCAGGCTATTCCCTAAAGGCACTGCTAGTCATGCCGGCCAATGACTTTCTTGTCACATGAAATGCGCTTGTCTGGGACACCCAGCTGGGTGGGCTGGACTTTTTTTTTTTTTTTTTTTTTCAGTTTTTGGCCAGGGCTGGATTTGAACCCACCTCCAGCATATGGGGCTGGTGCCACAGGCGCCGCCCTAATGATAAATGCATTAGGCAGAAAAGCTTTAAAATAATTTGAATTTGGTTTCAATTTCCTCTGCCTCAAAACAGCAGGAGATATAGTCAGTCTGGGAAGCTGTGCTCTGTACAAAGAGGGACAGAATTCTAAGTCATCGACTGGCTAAAGTTGTCATCGTGGTCTTTCTTCCTCTAAAATTTGCTCACCTCAAAGGTTCTCTATTGACACAAATGCCTGGGAATCACGTCCTAATTACCAAGTCTTGCCAAGCCCACTTTCAACACACCTGTCATCTTCACCAGCTCCTCTCCAGCTGTGCTATAGTGGGTTCTCAATGTCTCCGACGTGGACCAAGACAATAACCTTCTTGCTTTATTTCTACCCATTCTCTGCTAGTAGGGTGAACTTCCAACATACAAATCCTGCTCAAAATCCTTTATATCTTACTCACTAGCCATGAGCTAACTCCAAGTTGCTCCTGGGAATACACACAATGGTTGGTGTGTAAGGGGAAGAATAGCAGCACTTCTATTTATATTATTATAGTATTTTTATCCTCTTAGAGATAAGAAATCAAGCTTTGCTATATTTGATTGCTACTGATGCTTCACAGGAATGAAGTGTCAGTTCTTCTCTCTTCTGTTTATGAATTGGGGGCTTACTGAAGAAAGAGAGAAGTTCACAAGCAGAAGAGCTAGAGTTTGTCCCCATTGGTGCTGAAGGGCCCAGTTGAAAGGGTTTGATGTATACCAGGGAATATTATTCAGCCATTAGAAAGATGGAGACTTTAACATCTCTTACATTTACCTGAATGGAGTGAAACACACTCTTCTTAGTAAAGTATTGCAAGAATGGAAAAATAAATATCCAATGTACTCCATACTAATATGAAACCAATATATAAACAATTACCTGCTCATATGAACAATAAAACACAAATACAGTCTAGTAGGGGGTCAAGAGGAGGAGGGCAGGGGAAGGGGGAGGGCAGTTGCCGGAAGGAGGGAGGGCATGAGGCAAGATCTCCCCTATTGTGCATGTGTGGGGGTGTATAACACGCCCCCTGGGTGAGGGGCTCCTTTACAATTGGAACTTTACCCTGTAAGTGAGAACAATGTAATCTAAAAATTTGTACCCTCATATTTACTTGGAATAAAAATAAATGAATAAAATGGCTAAAAAAAAGGGTTTGAATTACAGATCTTCACAGTATTTTGCGAAAAGCTGGAAAGCAGCCATAATATACTTTTGTACTACATAGCTATTCACTGCTTATATAGTATCAAAGTGCTTATTACAAGAGGCTTTAAACCTAATAATAAATTATGTATTTTTATTTTTTATAAACATCTATTCTGCTGATAGTTTCTGTGGATACCCTGTTATCAGAAACTTGCTACTTAGATAATTAAAAAGAATATTAAGTACACTCAAGATATATTGAAAAATATGAATTTGAGCCTTAAATCATTCATAAAAATCCACTTCAGGTGAATTGTAGGTCTAAATTTGAAATGTAAAACAATAAAGCTAGTAGAATATAGCATAACAACTTTATGATATTAGTAATAGATAAATATCTCTAGAACAGGATATAAAACCAGTAACCATGTAGAAAAAGGTTGATAACTTTGATTATACATATAAACATATATATATGTTTTTGAGACAGAGTCACACTTTGTCAGCCTGGGTAGAATGCCCAACCTCAAACTCTCAGGTCAAGCAATCCTCTTGCCTTAGCCTCCCCAGTAGTGGGGACTGTAGGTACCCACCATGACCTGGCTAATTTCTTTTATTTGAGATGGGGTCTCACTCTTTCTCAGGCTTGGTCTTGAACTCCTGAGCTCAAGAAATCCATCCACTTTGGCCTCCCAGAGTGCTAGGATTATAGGCATGAGCCACCGTACCAGGCCTAAATTTGATTATATTACAATTAGGAATTTCTGTTTCTCAGAATACGTCAGAATGAAAAGTCAAGCCATAGCAACATAAAACCAACAAAAAGCTGATGCAGAATTTATAAAGTACTCCAAAAATCAGTAAGAAAAAAGAAAGATAACCCAATAGAAAAAGGCTGAGAGATAAAATAAGAAATTCACTGTAGAGGACATTCAAACAGCTGAAAAATATATGAAAAGTTCAGCCTCAACCTCGTTAGTCACTAAGTAAATAAAAATTAAACTAAAATGAAGTTTTCTTTTTTTTTTTTTTTTTGTAGAGACAGAGTCTCACTTTACTGCCCTCGGTAGAGTGCCATGGCAACACACAGCTCACAGCAACCTCCAGCTCTTGAGCTTATGTGATTCTCTTGCCTCAGCCTCTCGAGCAGCTGGGACTACAGGCGCCCACCACAACGCCCGGCTATTTTTTTTGTTGTTGCAGTTTGGCCAGGGCTGGGTTTGAACTCACCACCCTCAGCATATGGGGCCGGCGCCCTACTCACTGAGCCACAGGCGCCGCCCCTAAAATGAAGTTTTCTCAGAAGTGGAATAAATTTATTTTTCCCCATTCCTCCTCCTAAACAAAGGTACAAATCTTGGATATTACATATAAAACCACGATAAGAAGACTATCAATGATAGAAGTTAACTGACTGGCTAGGAACCTTGGGGATACACACCGAGTTGAGTTTCTTGGTTCTCAAGTGTTGGTGAGGATGAAGAACTGATGTGGGAGTGTAAATTCACTTTCACTTTGGAAAATTATTTAGCAATAGCTCTTAAAGCTAAACTAATACATAGTCTACATTCCAGCAATTTTACTCCTAACTATGTACTTTTGTTCCAAAGGATATGTATTAGAATATTCATAGCATTATTATTAATGATAGCCTAGTATAGAAATAATTGAAATGTCCGCTAACTATAGAATGGACGAATGAATCCATCATATTTCATATGCTGTAATAAGACATAGCACTGAAAATAAATGAGCTATAGCTATACCCAATGGCATGGATGATCTTCACCAATATCAAGCTGAATAAAAGAAGCCAGACACAAAAGATTCCATAGTATATGATTATATTTATTTAAAGTGAAGACCAAGTAAAACCTAATCAAAGGTGCTATAAGTTAGGATAGGGGTTACCCTTGGGAAAGAGGAAGAGGGTAATCACTAAGAGAGGCACTGGGGGGGAAAAGTATTGTTTGATCTCTCAATCTGAGGGGTGATAACATGGGTGTCTTCACTATAACACAAGCTGTATACTTTCGATGTGTGTACTTCCCTGTTAATAAAAATTTTAGTAAAAATACAAAAATAAATACACCTTCTCTGTCTCTCATGGTAAAAAGTAAAGGTGTGTGATATGTTAGCACTGGAGTGAAAAAGTAACTTTTTGAAAGCACGTATACCATGGAGGGAGCATTCTGAAAACAAGATTTTGGAAAAAATCTTCATTGCTGTGTACTTTTGCTGCCCCAAATGATTTACATTTTACTTGTTTGCACACTAAAAATCACAGGGACGGAATTTTTATCCTCTTTAAAAATATTCCAAAAGAGTATGGAGAACCCTCAAAGAACTCAAGCTAGACCTCCCATTTGATCCTGCAATCCCATTGCTGGGCATCTACCCAGAAGAAAAAAATCATTTTATCACTGGGACACTTGCAATAGCTTGTTTATTGCAGCTCAATTTTAAATCACCAAAATGTGGAAACATCCTGAATGCCCACCAACCCAGGAATAGCTTGACAAGCTGTGGTATATGTATACCATGGAATACTATTTAGCCATTAAAAATATGGAGACTTTACATCTTTTGTATTAACCTGAATGTATGTGGAACATATTATTCTTAGTAAAGCATCACAAGAATGGAGAAGCGAGAATCTTATGTACTCAGTTCTGATATGAGGACAATTAATGACCCTACGTGGTGGGGGGTTGGGGGGAGGGTCATGGGATGTGGCACACCTTTTGGGGGCAGGACACAATTATAAGAGGGTCCTTATCTAACAAATACAATCAATGTAACCTGGTTCTGTGCACCCTCAATGAATCCCCAACAATTAAAAAAAAAAAAAAATCTTCCAAATGAGGAATGTCAGTGGATTTGGAACTATTAATGATGCCACAGTGAACGCTCTTGGTTTAATACTTCATGACATAAATGAGTGATTATTCATTTTGTAAAATAATAATAGTTATGATAACTAATACTTATTGATCACTTTTTATGTGCCAAGCATTTTTATTCCAAAATGTTTTTTATGTATTAACTTACTTAATTTTCACAGTAATCTATGAGGTAGGCAGTATTATTATTATTATTATTATTATCATTCTATTTGATAGATGAAGAATTTGCCTAAGGAAAAAGAAAGATAACTCAGTAGAAAAATGTTTGAAGTGTGGCCGGCCCATCAGTGGAGCATGAGACAGAATGGGATAATACTATTGTGGGAAGAGAAGAAAAGTTCCTCAGGGGCCTCCCACTGCTAAAGCTTTTTGTGAAATGTTGATCTGTGCTCCCTGGATTTGACTTTTAAAGAAATTACTCCAGCAGCACATGTAGTATTCTTGGATGATCTTGCTGCTCTTATTATTTCTCCTTTTGTGTGTGTGTGGCTATGGGTTTTCATTTATAACTCCATCTGCTTAGGAGAGTGGGCTCTCTATAAGGGAACCTGCTGTAAATGTCATTGAAGCAAGGAAGTAGAGAGAAATAGGACTTATTCCACTAGGGGCTCCCATCTCACACCTTGAGAAGGAGATTTCTAGAAAAACTGGGCCAGATTTTCTTTGTTCATCATTTTAAAGTGGCAAGCTGTTTTCTTTCCTACTCTGACCTATGTTATGTTCTTTCATAATGAGCCCCAAAAGATAAAAGACCCCAATCAATGTCTCTTGACTTTGTTCCTTGATCCTTTCAGTCTCTTCTTGATTTCAGCATTTGTTGGATTCCTAATTTTGGATATGGGTTAGCAAATTAACTTTATGTTTATTCCCTACCCAGGGGACTCCTCAGATTCTGACTTGAACTAGACTGAGAGGAATCCATGAGGTGCTCTCTGGCCAGACTTAAGTGGATTCTATTTTCTTGGTTCTCCCTCTCCCTGAGGACCTATTGTTTTAAATTCTCCCCTTTTCTAGATCAGTTCTCCTTTGATTTGGATGTGTTGACGTTTGTTGAGAAGGAGCTTGGAGAGTAGACTAGCAAAGTTCCAAGAGTGAAATTACAGTGTGTTCAAGCGTGGGGGGAAAATTAGTCTTATTTTTCCCTACATGGGATACAACACTGTGAAATTCAATCTTCAACTGAAAGCCCTGCAATTCTCCTAAAACATAGTTCTTTGTTTTTCTTTAACAAAGTTTAAGCTAGTGTTAATAAATTAAAGAGAAATTGCTTGTCTGTCCACTTCAGCTTTGTTTTATCATTTCATATTGTTGTCTGTGTTGTAATTCATACTTTTGAAACCATTTCTGATGTGTAAAATTGGTTGTCTTGTAAATATCTTATAAAGAGATTAACTGTAAATAAAAAAAAAAAAAAGAAAAGAAAAATATTTGAAGACATGTTTCAGAGCCTAAGACTTAAATGCTACTGCTTGTCATGATTTGGTCCTTTTCACCCTACCACCAGTCTTAGGCTCAAAATTTAGGCTTCCTTTGGTTCTTGAAACTCATCACACTCTGAGGTGATGTTGCCTGTAGAAGACCTTACTCTTTTACTGTATCTAGCAAACTCTCACCATACTTCAGTTTATGTTCTAAATCTTTGAAGAAGCTTTCCTTGACATTCTAGGCACACACACTGGGGCTCTTCTTTCTAAACTCACATTGCACTTTAGATGCTCAAGCAAACAACTGAAAATGTCTCCCAAAAGACTGGGGAAATCTTCAGGACAAGGACTATGTACCTTTTCATCTCTGAATACCTGTGCTTAAGATAGACTAAAACAGATTCATTTAGAAGAGATTAGGCAAGATGGCGGCCGAGTAACAGCTTCCTTGCATCTGGGCACTGTGAGTCTGGGGAGATAGGACTCCAGGCATCTCTGGCTGGTGGGATCTGCCTATCATCACTCCTATGAGGATACAGGGAGTCAGCGAGAGACTTCTGGACCCCAAGAGGAGGACTAAAACCGTGGAAAACCGGCAAGTGGTCGTGTGTGTTCAATCCGTCTAAACCCGCCCACAACTGTAAGTTCAGTAGCAGCGAGACTGCAAACCAGAAAGGCCTTACCTGTGAACTGTTTTGGTGTCCTTGGACTTGGCACTGAGTTGAACTGCCTTGGGGAGTGCCTGAGCGGGAGTGCGGAGAACTTTGGCCATTGTCTAGGGCCCCAGTCTGAGCCACTGAGCCACTGAGCCAGACGGAGCTAATAGTGTTTGGCAGTGGGTCACACGGAACCATTGTCAGTGACCTGCCCCGGCAAGCTCCGAACTCAGGGTCGCAGAGCTAGAATCGGGTGGGAGCTGGTAACCCAGCAACCAAGTAGCCTAAGGGTGGGGTCTGAGCCGCCTTGCAGCCCTAACCCTCGGGGGCAGAGTGAGACCGGTTTTGGCACACTGGTTAAGTGGATAGCCACTTCAGCAGTGATTCCAGCGAGAAAGCTGGGAAAGCTTCTGCTCAGCAAGTTTACAAGTTCAAAGTGCCTTTAAGTGTGCTGAAGAGAGATTTAAGGTGTCTACCTGCTGGGGCTTGAGAAATCAGCAGCCTCCAGTTGTATCAGAACTGTGATTAACATCTCATATCCCAGAAGACCATGTGTTGCCCAGACAAAATTCAATAACATATACAAACTGCTTTGTTTTTGGTTGTGTATTTTTTTCTCTCTTTTTTTGTTTGGTTGTTTTTTTTGTTTATTTTGACGCTGTTGATGTTCTTTTGTTTTTTAATTTCAATCTTTTCCATACAGATCCCTTTTTCTTTCTCAATATTTCTAGTTTAATTATAATTTCCCATTGCTGCCTTTTTTAATAACTAGAACTTCATTTTTGCTAGTGTTTCTACCGCTATCATTTGGTTTTTCACCCAATTTTATCCCCGTAAAGTTTTCTGTTTGCTTGTTTTGGTTTGATTTATAGCATTTTTGTCTTTCCTCTCTACTTGGTGGAGGTGGGGAACTGTGTCTGATCAGGTTAGCAAAGAGCTGCTGACCTCAAGGGAACCACGCAACTGGGCACCCCAGAAGGTGGGTTTTTTTTAAGTTGTGTCAAAGTACCCTACCATACACCTATATTGCCCTGTCTCCCTCTTTCTGTGCCTCTCTTCTTTTTGTCAATATTCCTTATACCCACCCCCTCTCCTTTCTCTATCTTTCTTTTTTTTCTTATCTCTTGGTCCTCCTTTCTTTCATCCCTTTTTTGCTCTTCAACCTTCTCACCCTTCTGGTCCTGTAACCTTTAGTCCACAGGCACGAGAACTTAAACAGCAAGAGGAAGTGAAAGGAAAGTTAGGGCAAGGAAACAGATAAAAGACATCACTCATGAGGAAGAATCAGCAGAAAACTCCAGGCAACATGAAGAGCCAGTCTAGAACAACCCCACCAAGGGACCATGAGGTAGCTACTGCAGATGATTCCACCTATACAGAAATGTTAGGAATGACAGAAAGGGAATTTAGAATACACATGTTGAAAACAATGAAAGAAATGATGGAAAAAATGAAGGAAATAGCTAATAAAGTGGAAAACAACCAAAAGGAAATCCAAACATAGAATCAAATAAGAGATGAACGATATGAAGAATATAAAAACGATATAGCAGACCTGAAGGAACTGAAACAGTCAATTAGGGAACTTGAAGATGCAATGGAAAGTATCAGCAACAGGTTAGACCATGCAGAAGAAAGAATTTCAGAGGTAGAAGACAAAGTTCTTCAGATAACTCAGACAGTAAAAGAGGCAGAAAAGAAGAGAGAGAAAGCAGAACGTTCACTGTCAGAATTATGGGACTTTATGAAGCGTTCCAACATACGAGTTATAGGAATTCCAGAAGGGGAAGAAGAATGCCCCAAACGAATGGAAGCCATACTAGAGAATATTATAAAAGAAAATTTCCCAAACATCACCAAAGATTCTGACACACTGCTTTCAGAGGGATATTGGACCCCAGGTTGCCTCAACTCTAACCGAGCTTCTCCAAGACACATTGTGATGAACCTGTCCAAAGTCAAGACAAAAGAATAGATTCTGCAAGTTGCCAGGAGTAAGCGCCAGTTGACCTACAGGGGCAAATCCATCAGAGTGACCGCAGACTTCTCCAATGAAATTTTCCAAGCAAGAAGACAATGGTCATCTACCTTTAATATACTTAAACAGAACAATTTTCAGCCCAGAATTCTGTACCCTGCTAAGCTAAGCTTAAAAATTGACGGAGAAATCAAATCATTTACGGATATACAAACATTGAGGAAATTTGCCACAACAAGACCAGCTCTACAGGAAATACTTCAACCTGTTCTGCACACTGACCACCACAATGGATCAGCTGCAAAGTAAGCACTCAGAAATCAAAGGACAGAACCTAACCTCCACACTGATGCAAAAGATAAAACTAAGCAATGGACTCTCACCAAATAAGATGAATAGAATACTACCACACTTATCAATTATCTCAATTAATGTTAATGGCTTGAATTCCTCACTGAAGAGACACAGATTGGCTGACTGGATTAAAAAACACAAGCCATCCATTTGCTGTCTGCAAGAAACACACCTGGCTTCAAAAGACAAATTAAAGCTCCGAGTCAAGGGTTGGAAGACAATTTTTCAGGCAAATGGAATTCAGAAGAAAAGAGGAGTTGCAATCTTATTTTCAGATACATGTGGATTTAAAGCAACTGAAGTCAAAAAAGACAAAGATGGTCACTTTATATTGGTCAAGGGAAAAATACAACAAGAAGACATTTCAATTCTAAATATCTATGCACCCAATTTAAATGCTCGCAGATTCTTGAAGCAGACCTTACTCAGTCTGAGCAATATGATATCTGATAATACCATCATAACAGGGGACTTTAACACTCCTCTTACAGTGCTGGACAGATCCTCTAAACAGAAATTAAACAAAGATATAAGAGATTTAAATGAGACCCTAGAACAACTATGCTTGATAGATGCATATAGAACACTCCATCCCAAAGATAAAGAATATACATTCTTCTCATCACCCCATGGAACATTCTCCAAAATTGATCATATCCTGGGACACAAAACAAATATCAACAGAATCAAAAGAATTGAAATTTTACCTTGTATCTTCTCAGACCATAAGGCACTAAAGGTGGAACTCAACTCTAACAAAAATGCTCGACCCCACCCAAAGGCATGGAAATTAAACAATCTTCTGTTGAATAACAGATGGGTGCAAGAAGAAATAAAACAGGAAATCATTAACTTCCTTGAGCATAACAACAATGAAGACACAAGCTACCAAAACCTGTGGGATACTGCCAAAGCAGTTTTGAGCGGAAAATTCATTGCTTTAGATGCCTACATTCGAAAAACAGAAAGAGAGCACATCAACAATCTCACAAGAGATCTTATGGAATTGGAGAAAGAAGAACAATCTAAGCCTAAACTCAGTAGAAGAAAAGAAATATCCAAAATCAAATCAGAGATCAATGAAATTGAAAACAAAAGAATCATTCAGAAAATTAATGAAACAAGGGGTTGGTTTTTTGAAAAAATAAATAAAATAGATAAACCATTGGCCAGACTAACGAGGAATAGAAAAGTAAAATCTCTAGTAACCTCAATCAGAAATGATAAAGGGGAAATAACAACTGATCCCACAGAGATACAAGAGATCATCTCTGAATACTACCAGAAACTCTATGCCCAGAAATTTGACAATGTGAAAGAAATGGATCAATATTTGGAATCACACCATTTCCCTAGACTTAGCCAGGAAGAAATAGAGCTCCTGAACAGACCAATTTCAAGCACTGAGATCAAAGAAACAATAAAAAAGCTTCCAACCAAAAAATGCCCTGGTCCAGATGGCTTCACTCCAGAATTCTATCAAACCTTCAAGGAAGAGCTTATTCCTGTACTGCAGAAATTATTCCAAAACACTGAGGAAGAAGGAATCTTCCCCAACACATTCTATGAAGCAAACATCATCCTGATACCAAAACCAGGAAAAGACCCAAACAAAAAGGAGAATTTCAGACCAATCTCACTCATGAATATAGATGCAAAAATTCTCAACAAAATCGTAGCCAATAGATTACAGCTTATCATCAAAAAAGTCATTCATCATGATCAAGTAGGCTTCATCCCAGGGATGCAAGGCTGGTTTAACATACGCAAGTCCATAAACGTTATCCACCATATTAACAGAGGCAAAAATAAAGATCACATGATCCTCTCAATAGATGCAGAAAAAGCATTTGATAAAATCCAGCATCCTTTTCTAATTAGAACACTGAAGAGTGTAGGCATAGGTGGCACATTTCTAAAACTGATTGAAGCTATCTATGACAAACCCACAGCCAATATTTTACTGAATGGAGTAAAACTGAAAGCTTTTCCTCTTAGAACTGGAACCAGACAAGGTTGTCCTCTGTCACCATTACTATTCAACGTAGTGCTGGAAGTTCTAGCCAATACAATTAGGCAAGACAAGGAAATAAAGGGAATCCAAATGGGAGCAGAGGAGGTCAAACTCTCCCTCTTTGCTGACGACATGATCTTATACTTAGAGAACCCCAAAGACTCAACCACAAGACTCCTAGAAGTCATCAAAAAATACAGTAATGTTTCAGGATATAAAATCAATGTCCACAAGTCAGTAGCCTTTGTATACACCAATAACAGTCAAGATGAAGATGAGAAGCTAATTAAGGACACAACTCCCTTCACCATAGTTTCAAAGAAAATGAAATACCTAGGAATATACCCAACGAAGGAGGTGAAGGACCTCTATAAAGAAAACTATGAAATCCTCAGAAAGGAAATAGCAGAGGATATTAACAAATGGAAGAACATACCATGCTCATGGATGGGAAGAATCAACATTGTTAAAATGTCTATACTTCCCAAAGCAATCTACCTATTCAATGCCATTCCTATCAAAGTACCTACATCGTACTTTCAAGATTTGGAAAAAAATGATTGTCCATTTTGTATGGAACTGGAAAAAACCTCGTATAGCTAAGGCAGTTCTTAGTAATAAAAATAAAGCTGGGGTCATCAGCATACCAGATTTTAGTCTGTACTACAAAGCCATAGTGCTCAAGACAGCATGGTACTGGCACAAAAACAGAGACATAGACACCTGGAATCAAATTGAAAACCAAGAAATGAAACTAACATCTTACAACCGCCTAATCTTCGATAAACCAAACAAGAACTTACCTTGGGGGAAAGACTCCCTATTCAATAAATGGTGTTGTGAGAACTGGATGTCTACATGTAAAAGACTGAAACTGGACCCACACCTTTCCCCACTCACAAGAATTGATTCAAGATGGATAAAAGACTTAAACTTAAGGCATGAAACAATAAAAATCCTCCAAGAAAGCATAGGAAAAACACTGGAAGATATTGGCCTGGGGGAAGACTTCATGAAGAAGACTCCCATGGCAATTGCAACAACAACAAAAATAAACAAATGGGATTTCATGAAATTGAAAAGCTTCTGTACAGCTAAGGAGACAATAACCAAAGCAAAGAGACAACCTACACAATTGGAAAGGATATTTGCATATTTTCAATCAGACAAAAGCTTGATAACTAGGATCTATACAGAACTCAAATTAATCCACATGAAAAAGGCCAACAATCCCATATATCAATGGGCAAGAGACATGAATAGAACTTTCTCTAAAGACAACAGACGAATGGCTAACAAACACATGAAAAAATGTTCATCATCTCTATATATTAGAGAAATGGAAATCAAAACAACTCTGAGATATCATCTAACCCCAGTGAGAATGGCCCACATCACAAAATCTCAAAACTGCAGATGCTGGCGTGGATGTGGAGAGAAGGGAACACTTTTACACTGCTGGTGGGACTGCAAACTAGTACAACCTTTCTGGAAGGAAATATGGAGAAACCTCAAAGCACTCAAGCTGGACCTCCCATTTGATCGAGCAATCCCATTACTGGGCATCTACCCAGAAGGAAAAAACTCCTTTTATCATAAGGACACTTGTACTAGACTGTTTATTGCAGCTCAATTTACAATCACCAAAATGTGGAAACAGCCTAAATGCCCACCAACCCAGGAATGGATTAACAAGCTGTGGTATATGTATACCATGGAATACTATTTAGCCATTAAAAAAAATGGAGACTTTACATCCTTCGTATTAACCTGGATGGAAGTGGAAGACATTATTCTTAGTAAAGCATCACAAGAATGGAGAAGAATGAATCCTATGTACTCAATTTTGATATGAGGATAACTAATGACAATTAAAGTTATGGGGGGGAAGCAGAAAGATAGATGGAGGGAGGGGGGTGGGGCCTTAGTGTGTGTCACACTTCATGGGGGCAAGACATGATTGCAAGAGGGACTTTCCTGAAAATTGCAATCAGTGTAACTGGCTTATTGTACCCTCAATGTATCCCCAACAATAAAAAAAAAAAAAAAGATACACTAAAACAGTAGAAACCTGTACAGATATTTTCTGAATAAATGAATGGGTTATAAAATTTAAGGAAACGTATTGTATACTGGGAATTTGCTAAGAGAGTATACTTTAGGTAACATTTGCCACACACACACGAAGTAACCATGTCAGATAATGGATATGTTAATTTGATTGACTATACTAATCATTTTATGATATCCATGTACATCAAAACATCAAATTATATACCTTAAATATATACCTTTTTTTTCTTTAAAAAAAGAAAAGTAGTACTCCAGGGAAAAAAAATCCAAGGACAAATTACTCTTTAGAAGAAGTTTCATTTTCCAAAGTCAAAAATTCTTGTCATTTACATTAATGAAAAAAGAATGCTAACAAAAGTCAGGAGGCCTTACCTCTGCACTAGCTAGCTGTGTGACCTTTACAAATTACTCTCCTGCTCTGGTTCTTCATGTCTTCTTTTGGGTTGGAACTTTTTTTTTTTTTTGAGACAGAGCCTCAATCTGTCACCCTGGGTAGAGTACCATGCCATCACAGCTCACAGCAACCTCCAACTCCTGGGCTCAAGCAATTTTCCTGCCTTTGCCTTAGCCTCCCAAGTAGCTGGGACTACAGGTGCCTGCCACAATGCCCGGCTATTTTTTGGTTACAGCCGTCATTGTTGTTTGGCAGGCCCAGGCTGGAATTGAACCTGCCAACTCAGGTGTATATGGCTGGCACCTTAGCCGCTTGAGCCACAGGCGCCGAGCCTTCATGTCCTCTTTTGAAGGCATTGAATTATCTCAACTATTCGTTCTTTTTAGCTTTAACATTATGTATTTACTTTCTGTATGATCCTCTTGAAAGTAATAAATCAACAGTATTCTCTGGGCACATAAAACATTTAGAATCTTCCTCAAATACCTTTCAACTTGGTCCATATTGCCAATTTTACAGTAAATTAAAATTAAATTTTTCTGTCATAGAGATTCAATTTTCTTCACTATCTGGCCTTAGTCAATCATTGGACCTTTAAATTCAATTAAATTTAATACATTTATGCCTTTGGACAACCAGAAAGTAGAAGCAAATGTAGACATATCCATCACTTCCTTAAAGTACCATGTAATCTAGTGAGAAAGTTAGGATAGGAACACAAAATACAACATGACTTTATGGGTTCCCATGACCATGAACTTAATGTCAGTCAACATTAATTCTATCTTTGGCTGCATTGATAATGACTAAAAAGAAATGAATCCATCCAACCAAAATGTAATCTTTTTAGGTCAGCTCATGGGTAGACACTTAGTTTAGTTCTGCAATTCATGTTTCAAAACTAAGCCTGACTGAGAGAAGGAAGTGGTTTTATCCATCTCTGCTAACGGAACCACCTTCTAAGTCGTCTAGGGCTCTTGTCTCTTTCCTTTTCCTAATATCTACATCTAAGAGGTCCCCAAATCCTATCAGTTTTAACTGCAGAAGGATCTCTTCAATTCCATGCTTTAATGCTTTCACTCTATCTTAAGTACCCTATTTTATATCCTCTATCTTTTGTCCCCTCCCTCCTCTATCACTTTTTGGCATATATGTGAACTCATTTCCTATATTGAATGTGGAAGTCAACATTATCACCTTTTGCTATTAAGAAATGACTACACATACAAATACATTCCCCCTAGATACATACAAGAGAATAATTTTATACTATGTTCTTGACCAAGATGGTTTAATACTGACCCAGAGATCAGATGCCTTTAGAATTCTGGAAATCCTAAGCAGCCTTTTAGTTTTTGGATTCATTGCCACTTTAATTTGATAGCTGAAAATGCTGACACAGAAAAGCCTTCATGATTCACCACCTTTGGGAGCCTGGAACACCTGTTTGGCATCAGGCTTTGGTATAAATAAAGTTTCAGGAAGTTTTTAATTCTACCTACTCAGAAGCTAAAACTGCTTTAAGTTAGCTGCCCAAACTTGCCTTGTAGCCAACAGATTTCATTATGAAGTAAAACAATTAATTTACACAGCCTTTTGTACTAAGGGAAAAATAATTTACTTCCATATTTAGAATTTTAATCCAGGCTGGCTCCATGCCAGCTGTCTTCTTAGGATTCTATAAATCACATACTTGCCATTAGTAATTAACAAATACAATGAAAAATACTAATCTCAGTTCCCAAACACTGGATAATGACACTCATGTTTGCTTCCCATGCCCCTCCATCAATTTGTCTACTAGTTCTGAGGTTCTTTTTGTAGGATTTAAACCACGCATATATTCTCAGTGTTCTTGATGCATGTTGTAAAATAAAAACCTATCCCAAAAGGTGAAAGCAAATTTTGTTGGCTGGGTTATGTTCTTTACAAAGAAGAAGTGGCCAACTCTTTTTTTTTTTTTTAATTATTAAATCATAGCTGTGTACATTAGTGCAGTCAAGGGGTACAATGTGCTGGTTTCATATACAATCTGAAATATTTTCATCAAACTGTTTAACATAGTCTTCATGGCATTTTCTTAGTTAATGTATGAAGACATTTGTATTCTGCATTTAGTAAGTTTGGCCTGTACCCATTCTAAGAGGCACCGTACGTGTGGCCCCACCACTTACCCTCCATTCACCCCAACCTCCTCCCTCCTCTCCCCTCCCTTGGTTCTTTCCCCATATTCTTGTGCTATAGTTGGGTTATATCCTTCACATGAAAGCTATAAATTAGCTTCATAGTAGAGGTGAGTACTTTGGATAATTTTTCTTCCATTCTTGAGATACTTTGCTAAGAAGAATACGTTCCAGCTCCATCCATGTAAACATGAAAGAGGTAAAGTCTCCATCTTTCTTTAAGGCTGAATAATATTCCATGGTGTACATGTACCACAATTTGTTAATCCATTCATGGGTCGATGGGCACCTGGGCTTCTTCCATGATTTAGCAGTTATGAATTGGGCTGCAATAAACATTCTGGTACAGATGTCTTTTTTATAATGTGATTTTTGGTCTTCTGGGTATATACCTAGTAAAGGAATTATAGGATCGAGTGGCAGGTCTATTTTTAGATCTATGAGTATTCTCCAAACATCTTTCCAAAAGGAACATATTAGTGTGCATTCCCACTAGCAGTGTAGAAATGTTACCTTTTCTCCAAATCCACACCAACATCTCTGGTTTTGGGATTTTGTTATGTGGGCTAATCTTACTAGAGATAGGTGATATCTCAAAGTAGTTTTGATTTGCATTTCTCTAATGATTAAGGATGATGAGCATTTTTTCATGTGTCTGAAGAGCGTGCGCCTGTCTTCTTTAGAGAGGTTTCTCTTCAAGTCCTTTGCCCATCCTGAGATGGGATCACTTCCTAATATGTTTGAGTTCTCTGTGGATTCTAGTTATTAAACCTTTGTTGGAGGTATAGTCTGCAAATATTTTCTCCCATTCTGAGGGCTGTCTGCTTGTTGTACTTATTATGTTCTTGGATGTGCAGAAGCTTTTTAGTTTGATCAGGTCCCAGTAGTGTATTTTTGATACTGCTCAATTGCCTGGGGAGACTTCCTCATAAAATATTCACCCAGGCAAATTCCTTCAAGTGTTTTCCCTGCACTTTCTTCAAGTATTTTTATAGTTTCATGTCTTAAGTTTAAATCTTTTATCCAGTGAGAGTCTATCTTAGTTAATGGTGAAAGGTGTGGGTCCAGTTTCAGTCTTCTACAGGTCGCCAGCCAGTTCACCCAGCACCATTTGTTAAATAGGGAGTCTTTTCCCAACTGAATGTTTTTAATTGGCTTGTCAAAGATCAAATAATGGTAAGTAGCTGGATTCATCTCTTGGTTCTCTATTCTGTTCCAGACATCTACCTCTCTGTTTTTGTGCCAGTACCATGCTCTTTTGATCACTATCAATTTATAGTACCGTCTCAGGTCTGGTAGCGTGATTCATCCTGCTTTGTTTTTATTTCTGAGTAATATCTTGGCTATTTTAGGTTTTTTCTGATTCCATATAAAACGAAGTATTATTTTTTTGAGATCTTTAAAATATGACAATGGAGCTTTAATAGGAATTCCATTAAAATTATATATTGCTTTGTATAGATATTTTAACAATGTTGATTATTCCCACCCATGAGCATGGTATTTTTTTCCATTTGTTAACATCTTCAGCTATTTCTTTTCTTAAAGTTTCATAGTTCTCTTTGTAGAGATCTTTCATGTCCTTTGTTAGGTAAACTCCCAAATATTTCATCTTCTTTGGTACTTCTTTGGCACTTGAAAGGAATAGAGTCCTTGACTGTTTTTTTTTGGCTTGGCTACTGTTGGTATATATAAAGGCTACAGATTTATGGGTTTTGATTTTGTAGCCTGAGACATTGCTGTATTCCTTGATCACTTCTAAAAGTTTTGTAGTTGAATCCCTGGTGTCTTCCAGATATATGATCATATTATCTGCAGAGAGTGAAAGTTTGATCTCTTTTGACCCTATGTGGATACCCTTTATTTCCTTCTCTACCCTAATTGCAATGGCTAAAACTTCCATTACAATGTTAAAGAGCAGTGGAGACAATGGGCAACCTTGCCTGGTTCCTGATCTAAGTGGAAATGATTTCAATTTAACTCTGTTCAATATGATATTGGCTGTGGTTTTGCTGTAAATGGCCTTTATTGGTTTAAGAAATGTCCCTTCTATACCAATTTTCTTAAGTGTTCTTAAGAAGGGATGAAGGGATGCTGGATATTATCAAAAGCTTTTTCTGCATCAATTGAGAGAATCATATGGTCTTTATTTTTTAGTTTGTTTATGTGCTGAATTACATTTATAGATTTATGTATATTAAACCAGCCTTGAGACCCTGGGATAAATCCCACTTGTTCATGGCGTATAATTTTTTTTGATGTGTTGTTGGATTCTCTTTGTTAGGATCTTATTGAATATTTTTGTATCAGTATTCATTAGTGATATTGGTCTATAATTTTCTTTACTTGTTGGGTCTTTCCCTGGTTTGGGGATCAGGGTGATGTTTGCTTCATAGAATATGTTGGGTAGTATTCCTTCTTTTTCTATATTTTGAAAAAGGTTTAGTAATATAGGCACTAGTTCTTTTTTAAAGGTTTGGTAGAATCTGACATGAAGCCATCTGGTCCCAGGCTTTTCTTTATAGGGAGATTTTGTATAGTTTATGCTATTTCAGAACTTGATATAGGCTAGTTCAACATTTCCACTTGATTCTGCTAAGTGTTGGTATGTGGCATGCTTCGAAGTATTGGTCAATTTCCTTCAGATTTTCATATTTCTGAGAGTAAAGTTTCTTGTAATATTAGTTAAGGATTTTTTGAATTTCTGAGAAGTCTGTTGTTATTTCGTCTTTACCATTTCTGATTGATGAACTTAGAGATTTTACTCTTTTTTTCCTGGTTAGGTTAGCCAAAGGCTTATCTTTTGAATTGACCTTTTCAAAAAACCAACTTTTTGTTTTATTGATCTGTTGAAAAATCTTTTGTTTTCAATTTTGTTTAATTCAGCTCTAATTTGGTTATTTCTTTTCTTCTGCTGGGTTTGGGGTTGGAAAGTTCTTCCTTCTCCAGGTGCTTGAGATGTCCCATTAAGTTGTTAACTTCTCTTCTTTTTGTTTACTTGAGGAAGGGTTGCAGTGCTATAAATTTCCCTCTTAGGACTGCCTTTGTAGTATCCCAGAGGTTCTGATAATTCGTGTCTTCATCGTCATTTTATTCCAAAAATTTGCTAATTTCCTTCTTAATCTCATCTATGACCCATCTATCCTTCAGCATAAGGTTATTTTGCTTCCATATTTTTGTGTGAGTATGCAGATTCCTGTTGTTATTGAGTTCAACTTTTATTCCATGATGGCCTGAGAAGATGCAAGGAATAATTTTTTTTTTTTAATTTGCTGAAGTTAGATTTGTGACCTAGGATGTGATCAATTTTTGAGTATGTTTCATGGGCTGATGAGAAGAATGTGTATTCAGTTTTGTTGGGATGAAATGTTCTGTAGATGTCTGTTAAATCCAGATGCTGAATGGTTAAGTTTAAATCTAAAATTTCTTTGCTTAGCTTCTTTTTAGAGGATCTACCCAACACTGCTAAAGGGGTGTTAAAATCTCCAACTACTATGGAACTGGAGGAAATCAAGTTGCTCGTGTTTGTTAGAGTTTCTCTTATAAATTGAGGTGCATTCTGGTTGGGTGCATAAATATTAATAATTGAAATCTCATCATATTGAGTATTACCTTTAACAAGTATGAAGTGTCCATCCTTATCCTTCCTTATTTTGGTTGTTTTAAAGCCTATTGTATCTGCAAATAGGATTGCAAAGCTTGCTTTTTTCTGCTTTCCATTTGCCTGGAATATAGATGACCACCCCTTCACCTTGAGTCTATATTTATCTTTTAAGGTAAGATGAGATTCTTGTATGCAGCAGATATCTGGTCCGAGTTTTTGTATCCTGTCAGCCAACCTGTGCCTCCCTAGAGGACAATTTAAACCATTCACATTAATCGAGAATATTGGTAAGCCTTTCAAAAGTCCAGTGGACATTTTTAATTCTGTTGCAACTGTGGAAGTTGGAATTTTTTCAAAAATTTCTGGGTGGGTTTACTTTTGTGGTGGAGGATTATGCTGGTCATTATGGAGGATAGGTCTGAGAATATCCTGGAGCTCTGGTTTAGTTATGGCAAATTTCTTCAACATGTGAATGTCATTAAAGTATTTAATTTCTCCATCATAAATTAAACTCAGTTTAGCTGGATACAGGATCCTGGGTTGAAAGTTATTTTGTTTTAGAAGATTAAAAGTTGATGACCATCCTCTCCTAGCTTGAAAGATTTCAGCAGGGAGATCTGCAGTTATTCTAATATTCTTTCCCTTGTAGGTTATGGTTTTCTTACTTCTGACTGCTTTCAGAATTTTCTCCATCATATTAACTTTAGTGAAATTGATTATGATGTGTCTGGGGGATGTCTTATTTGGATTGAGTCATGCTGTAGTTCTGACACTGTCTGCTATCTGAATTTCAGAATCTCTTGGCATGTCTGGAAAGTTCTCTTTCATAATCTCATGAAGAAGAGACTCTGTGCCTTGTGAAGCCACTTCATTGCTTTTGGGGATTCCTATAAAGCAAATATTAGTCTTCTTCAAATTATCCCAGACCTCTCTGAGAGAATGATCAGTTTTTGCCCTCCATTTCTCTTCTTCTTTGAAAGTTTGGGAGCATTTGAAATCTTTGTGTTCAATGTCAGAAATTCTTTCTTCTGCTTGCTCCATTCTGTTACTGAGGGTTTCTACTGTATTTCTCAGATCTTTGAGGGCTGAAACTTCTTGTCTCAATTTGTCAAAATCTTTCGTCATTTTGTCTTTGAATTCATTGAATTCTTGAGATATCTTTTGGACTGCTGCTTGAAATTCTAATTCGATCTCATTTGCTATCCAGATTCTGAATTCTATTTCTGACATCTCAGCCATTTTTTTATGCATGGGATCTTGTGCTGCGTCTGCTTTGTTGTTCCTTGGGGGAGTTGATTTACTCTGATTATTCACATGGCCGGAGTTTTTCTGTTGATTCCACCCCATTCTTGTTTTTACTGTTGCCTCTGACCATCCTCAGAGTCAGGGAGGTGTCTCTCTAAGATTAGACTCCAGGAGGATCACTCTATTGTTGCTGGATCTTTGTAGAGACTGACCCTGTGTAGCTCCTCCTGGACTGTCCCAGCCAGGGAGTTCTGGTTGTGGGAGCAGCTCTGGAGTGTGGTACATCCAGATCCAGCAATATGGCAGGGGATGGTGCATATGGTTCTGGGCATACATGGCACCCAGTGACTTTGGCATAGAGAGCCTGGAGCTCCAACCATCTCTGGCCAGGAGGTGGGCTCCGCGCAGAGGCAGGGAGGGCTCTGGAGGGAGGGTGTGGGTCACGCAGCTTCCATAGTCCCTGACCAGACAGGCAGGGTCATTGCGGAGGCAGGGAGAGAGGACGTGTGTTGCGCGGCTCCCAGAGTTCCTGGCCAGGGCAAGCGGAGGCCCACTGGGCATGGAGCGTGAGCCCGCACAGTTACCAACAGAGTCCTGGTGGGCACGGGTCATAGGCCATGCAGTTGCTGGTGGAGTCACTGGCTGGGGTGGGCTTGCAGAAGTCTGGTGGGCAGGGGGCCCGGGGTGTGGAGCTGTGTGGTTTCTGGCAGAGTCCCTGGCCGGGGTGGGAGTGCAAAGGCCCCTGAGGTCTCTTGCCGGGGGCGCTTGGTCCAACAGACAGGGATGAGGGGCATTGCTCAAGGACTTTCTCCTTCAGTCTGAGCAGGGGTTAGGCTTCTGGTTAGTCAGGTAAGGGGGAAAGGGTGTACTGTGAGTTCAGAATGGCAGGGAAGACTTTAGTTCAATTTTTATTCCCAGCAAGAGAGTGTTCAGAGTCACAGCAGGGACCCTCTGAGGAAGTAGTCCCCACTTCCCATAGGACTCACCCGTAGGGTGGGACAAGTGGTCCACAATTCACTGCTTGTCTGAGAAAACCACAGGAGCAAACGAAGAGAAAAAAAGAAAGGAGATAGAAAAACAAAAATACAGAAGCAGAAAGAGGGACGGAGGGAGGGGGGTGGGGCCTTGGTGTGTGTCACACTTTAGGCGGGCAAGACATGATTGCAAGAGGGACTTTACCTAACAATTGCAATCAGTGTAACCTGGCTTATTGTACCCTCAATGAATCCCCAACAATAAAAAAAAAAAAAAAGAAAAAAAGAAAAAAAATACTACAGCTTTATTGGGGGAGGGGATGGACACTTTTCCTTTCAGATGAATTTTGTACCTGAAGGTTGGTTTCTTGGAGTTGCAGCTTTTCTCAGCAGAGGTGACCTCCAATTATCATTTCTCTCTTGGCTGGGCTCCCAGTCTTCAGCTTAAATGGGCTGTTTCTGGAAGTTATCTTTCCTTTTGGATAGGTGCCTCTTTTGGAAGCTGTTTCCAGCCGCCCATCTTGCTCCTCCCCCCAACTCCTCTTTTTTTTAGAGACAGAGTCTCACTTTGTCACCCTTGGTAGAGTGTTGTGGTATCACAGTTCACAGCAACCTCCAGCTCTTGGACATAGGTGATTCTCTTGCTTCAGCCTCCTGAGTAGCTGGGACCACAGGTGCCTGCCACAATGCCTGGCTATTTTTTTTTTTTTTATTGATGGGTATTCATTGACGGTACAAGAAACCAGGTTACACTGATTGCATTTGTTAAGTAAAGTCCCTTGTCTTGCCCCCAAAAAGTGTGGCACACACCAAGACCCCACCCCCTCCCTCCTTTCTTCCCTCTACTCTTCCTTTCCCCCACCCCTCCCTCCTTCTTTCTCTCTCCCTGGCTATTTTTTTTTGTTGTTGCAGTTTGGCTGGCCAGGTTTGAACCCACCACCTGTGATATTTGGGGCCAGTGCCCTACTCACCGAGCCACAGGCGCTGCCCACCAACTTCTTTTTTTTTTAAAGATAGATTCTTGCTCTGTCACCTTAGCTAGAGTGCCATGGCCTCAGCCTTAGCTCACAGCAACCACAAACTCCTGGCTTGGTCTCCTGAGTAGCTGGAACTACAGGTGCATACCACAACACCTGGCTAATTTTTCTATTTTTTAGGAGACATGAGGTCTCACTTTGTTCAGGCTGGTCTTCAGCTCCTGAGTTTCAAGTGCACCTCTTGCCTCAGCCTCCCAGAGTGCTAGGATTATAGGTGTGAGCCACCATGCCCCACCAAGAAGTGGCCAAATTTTGAAAACAAAACAAAACAAAACAAAACAAAAACAACTAGAACTATGCAATTTATGATGTTAAATTGGATTTAGACTTTTTTCCTATTCTACTCTAATCTTTCTATCTCTGCATTTAATTTAAAACCTCCTGTTTTAGCTGGACATGGTGGCTCAAGCCTGCAATCATAGCACCCTGTGAGGCTAAAGTAGGAAGATTAGTGCATCTCAGGAGTTTGAAACCAGCCTGAAGTAGTGAACCCCTTCACTACTAAAAATAAAAAAAATAACCAGGTGTTGTGGTGTGGGCTGGCAGTCCCAGCTCCTTGGAAGCTGAAGCAAGGGACTGGCTTGAGACAAGGAGTTAGGGGTTGCTGTGAGATGCCAAGGCACTTTAGACAGAGTGAGACTCTGTCTCAAAAACAAACAAACAAAAAAAAAACAGAAAAAACTCCCATACAAAACAAAAAACAAACAACCCCCCTCCAGAAATCCCTCGTTTCTCTCAAGATCTTACTCTCTCAATTATTCCTTTACTATCTCAATTTTATCTTCAATGTCTCCCTCTTTCCTAGCTCCTTCCCCTCAATAATTAAGTGTGCACAAGTCCTTTCTTAGAAGTTTTTGTAGGGTGGCGCCTGTGGCTCAGTGAGTAGGGTGCCAGCCCCATATGCTGAAGGTGGTGGGTTCAAACCTGGCCCTGGCCAAAATGCAATCAAATAAATAAATAAAAATAAATTTAAAAAAAAAAAAAAAGAAAAGAAGTTTGTGATATTACACTCCCTTTAGTTATTCCCTCCCTCCCTTACTTCCTTTTTATCTTCCTTCCTTCCTTTCCTTCTTTCTTTTTTTTTTTTTTTTTTTTAGAAAGAGTCTCATTCCATCACTCTGGGTAGAGTGCTTTGGTATCATCATAGCTCACAACAACCTCAGATTCTTGGGGTCAAGTGATCCTCTTGCTTGAGCCTCCCAAGTAACTGGACTACAGACACTTGCCACAAAAAATGGCTTTTCTTTTCTTTCCTTTCCTTTCTTTTTCTTTTCTTTTCTTTTCCCTTCCTTTCCCTTCCCTTCTCTTCTCTCTTCTCTCTCTCTCTCTTTCTATTTTTTAGTAGAGATGGGGTCTTGCTCTTGCTCAGGCTAGTGTCAAACTCCTGCACTCAAGTGATCTACCCACTTCAGCCTCCCAGAGTGCAGGATTACAGGCATGAGCCACTGCACCCAGCCTCAGCTATTACCTTTCTTTTTCAAAGCAACTCCTTACAACCTTATTTCTTAGCTTGAAATCAGATGATATATGACTTAAACCCATGAATTCTTTATAAGATTATGCTTCTGTTTTCATTTTTATGATTACCATAAATAATAATATAAATATACTTTAGATCATCTAGATACCTGCCCTAAAACCAAGCCATTACCATGAAATTTTGATGTCTCTTCCTTTGTATATACAAATGTATACCAAATAGTACTGCTTTTATTTTCTTGAACCAAGGAGAAAAGAACAGAGGTGGCTGGACATGTTGTAAAATTAAACAGTGTCTTGGGGTGCTATACTAATACGGACAAATGGCAAGAGGATGGAGTAATTTCTAGCCCATGGAAGTCAAACTCAAGGTAAACTGTAGCCAGTATTATATTTTATGTTGAGAATTATGATTTAGTTTTAGTAAAATAACAGAAGCTATTGCACTAAATTATTATTATAAGTTTGATTTTAATTTATTTTGAAATTTTTTATATTTAGTTCATAAGCATGTGGTTTTTTGGTTGTATAGTACTGTAAGTACAGGTATTTTATGTAAAGTTTATGTTTATATATATTTAAGTAATATAAATAAACACTATAAGCCAACCTGGTGTTTCTTAAGAATTCTTTTCCTTTTTTATTTAAAATTTATTTTATGATCACTTATGTAGAACTTACTACATATCAGATAATGTAAGTATTAACTTAATTCTTACAATGATCTTATAATGTAGCTATTATTTATTTATTTTTATTTTTGTAGAGACAGAGTCTCACTTTACTGCCCTCGGTAGAGTGCCGTGGCATCACACGGCTCACAGCAACCTCCAGCTCTTGGGCTTACATGATTCTCTTGCCTCAGCCTCCCGAGCAGCTGGGACTACAGGCACCCGCCACAATGCCCGGCTATTTTTTTGTTGCAGTTTGGCCGGGGCTGGGCTTGAACCCGCCACCCTTGGCATATGGGGCCGGCGCCCTACTCACTGAGCCACGGGCGCCACCCCTGATGTAGCTATTATTATTAGCCACACTTGGCTAGGGAGGAAATTGAGGCACAGAGAGAAATTAATAACCCTCCCGTGGTCACACAACCAGTAAGTGATACAGCTGAGATTTCAATTCAGGCAATCTGTCTCTATAATTCCTATATAAAATATATAAAATGCTCCTTCCCTTTGGACAGAGTTTATATTACCATTAAGATGAGAAAAACATCATTTTATGAAATATGGTCTACTCTTGATAAATATTCACCAGGATTCTGCCCTTAGCTTTCTTCTTTTTTCACTTACTTACTATAGTTCAAACTCCAACTATACTCTGATTATTTCCTGATCTCCAATTGTAGATTAGAACTTTGCCATGTTCTTTGGCTGCATAGAATCAACTGGATATTTTCACTGCAAACTTCAAAGGCATCTCAGGTTCAACACAAGGGGAAACCCATGCCTGCTTCAGTGAACCTGCTTTCTGTACAGTATTATCTCTCCTTTTACTTTTTTTATTTTTATTTTTGTCTTTTTAGACACAGAGTCTCACTTTATCCCCCTTGGTAGAGTTCCTTGACGTTACAGTTCACAGCAACCTCCAACTCCTGGTGATTCTTTTGCCTCAGTCTCCCGAGTAGCTGGGACTACAGGCCCCCACCACAATGCTGGCTACTTTTCATTTGCAGTTTGGCCAGGGCTGGGTTCGAACCCTCCACACTCTGTGTATGGGGCCGGCGCCCCACCCACTGAGCCACAGGAACCGCCCTATTATCTCTCCTTTTAATCACCCCACTTCCTACTCAAGGTGCTCACCACTAAGTAGTGGAGAGAGACAAATATGCCAAGCATAGTGAGTCCATAACAATCACAGAGATACACCCAGAAGGAGCTATGATTCTGCCTGAGGTAAAAAGGTCAAGAAAAGCTTCCTAAGAAAGTGGTGTTTATACTGACTCAGAGCTGCTTGCATTTAGAAAGGGATTCTTGTCTCTTTCCTTATCTTTAGCATGTGGTTGAAGTGTGTACTATTTATGATGGTGTTAGAAAATAAAAATGTATGATAATTTTCCATTTTAACTCTGCAATGTAATTTCTACTACTTTGTTCTTTCTCTATTTAAAAAAAAGTAGCAATCATATAAACAATTTTTTTTTGCTACTTGAAATGAAAGATAATGTTTTCTGTATCCTTTGCAAAGATCAGATTCATTTATCTTTAAAACATTTTCTCATACTCTAACCTTTTATGTGAACAATTCTATAGAGAGTTTGGTCAATTCTGTCTGTCTGACTGACTCTGAGAGCAGGTGCAGCATGAAGTCTTGGTGTTTGTGGGGCTGGCCGTTATAGGAATTGCAGTTGTACAAGGCTGATGAGACGGCACTCAGGATTAGCAGCAACAGCCATGGAATGGAGTGACACATGCCGAGGAAGCAATTTGTTTGCCTTTCTTCTTGTAGTTGTCTATCACAATAGTGTCCCCTTCAGAGATAATTCTGTTGCATAAAACAGCTTTATTCAAAGTGCTTAAGCTAAACCAAGAGTTTCTTTTTTTTTTGAGACAGAGTCTCAGTATGTCACCCCTGGTAGAGTGCCATGGCACCACACCTCACAGAAACCTCCAATTCTTGGGCTCAGGTAATTCTCTTGCCTCAGCCTCCTAAGTAGCTGGGACTACAGGTGCCTGCCACACTGCCACAAGCCTGGCTATTTTTTTTTTTTTTTATTGTTGTTGTCATTGTTGTTTAGCAGGCCTAGGCAGGGCTCGAACCCTCCAGCCTGGGTGTATGCGCCTGGCACCATAACCATGATCTATGGGTGCCGAGCCAAAACTGAGAGTTTTATTGTCAGGGTACAGGTGTGATCTCTAAGAACCTAAGGGAAAGATGGATGTAGAGCTTGACTTTAAACAGTTTATAAACAGGAACAACAACGCCCGGAAATAAAGAGGAATTTTTCAGTTATTATCTCTGCCATTTGTCTCTCTCCAAGTCATACCATCTCCTTTTGTTTCTCTCAGAGTCAGTTTTGTTCTTCCTTCTCTCTGCCAATCATCTTCCTCTGCATACGTGGCCAGCCCCAGCTGGCCTTATGCCATCTTTGAGTTTGAGTGCCAGCAGAAAGAGACAAACATCTCTACGATGCAATTTCAAATCCTAAGGGGAGTCTGAAGAGTTCACTTTGGTTCACATCCAGCAGTGCCTAGGGAAATAGCATCATTTCACAGAAATGTGTATGAGGGAACTACAGTGGGGGGAACTGGCAGATACCTTTAAATTGTCTACTACAGGTATGTCTTGTAAATACTGAAGTTTTGTTCCAAAGAGAAAATGGCCATAAAGCCTGACCTCATAAAAGAATGAAGGATTTTCTTTGCTTCCTAGTAAAAATGATGTTGTTATTAATCAAAAAGACTGCCCTACTTATAGCCATCTGTGCTATTGAATAAACATGATTCTTTAGGATCAGATTGTCATGAACTAATTTGACCTATGTTCCCCTTCACTCCTAAGAAGGGGAAGCTCTAATTTGTGCTAAGGAAAAATCAAAGACAAAGACTGAAAGGAAACATAAGGAAAAAAAATGCTCAAGCTTGTTGTATTTTCTCTACTTTTGTTTTTGAGACAGTCTCATTATGTCACCCTTGGTGGAGGGCTGTGGTGTCACAGCTCACAGCAACCTCAAATTCTTGGGCTTAAGTGATTCTCTTGCCTCAGCCTCCCAAGTAGCTGGGACTACAGGTGCCCGCCACAATGCCCAGCTATTTTTTTTTTTTTTTTTTTTGGTTTAAGTTATCATTGTTGTTTGGCAGGTCCGGCTTGGGTTTAAACCCACCAGCTCCAGGGTATGTGGCTAGCATCCTAGCTGCTGACCTACAGGTGCCAAGCCTGTATCTACTCTATTTTTACATTAAAGTAGCAAGAGAAATCTCTAAGATTCTCATATGATGCAGCTCACTGGCCCAAGGATTTAAGGCTAAAACTCATTTTGGAATAAAGAATGTGGCTTTGTCTAGTATTCTTTATGGAAAATCCCTTTGAGAATCTAGTCAGTATTCTGTGATTGGGGTAATGACCATGTATGAGCAGCATTTTCTTAACATTCTGAATACAGTGCTATCCAGTGTGATTAAAGAGTAGATTCTTTTGGTTAATCAGATATTCAGATTAATAAGAATGATCAAGGGTGGCACCTGTGGCTCAAAGGAATAGGGGGCCAGCCCCATTTGCTGGAGATGGCAGGTTCAAACCCAGCCCTGGCCAAAAAAAAAAAAAAAAAAAAAAGAATGATCAAATTTAGAATAATAGATCTTTTTGATTAGATGATTATATAGTTCAGATACTTTTAAACTCTGTTCTGAGGTGCCTCAGATGCAATTGAGAGAGGCCTTATTGCTTACTGTGCCCTCCAATCATCTCCACTTTCATCTGTTCTACACCAGGGCTTTCACTTGGACTCTATTATATTTCATATATTTATTAAATATATATGTGTATATATGAAAAATGCTGATCTACCTCAGTCTTTCAGGAGGAATCTGAAAGTACTATAAAAGCTACACTGATAAAAAAAATAGAACAAAAAATGGAGAACATATTAAATATGATCTATTTTTTTCAATAATGATTCAAAATGTAGTTTGGGACTTATTGTGCTCTGGAGTCATATAACTCCTAGGTTATAGTGCAGATATGGAGTGGACAGAGTTTGTTTATTTCTTTATGCATTTAACAAACATTTATTGATTTCCCTCCATGTGTCAGATATTTTACTGGGCACTGGAGATTCAAGAGTGAATAAAAATAGATAAATCTTCTGACTTCATTGAACTTCTACTGAGAGAGACAGACAAATATGTTAGATAAGTAAAATATATATTTGATAGTAAAAGGTAAGACTATAAAACAGAAATGAAATATAAAATGCACTTATACTGTGGTGGCAGAGAAGTTTTCACAAAGAAGCTACTTTTTATGTTTCTCATAATTTTATTTTTATTGTTTGGGATTCATTGAGGGTACAAAGAATTAGGTCACACTGATTGCATTTGTTAGGTAAAGTCTCCATTATTATTATTATTATTATTATTATTGAGACAGAGCCTGAAGTTGTCACCCTGCGTAGAGTGCGTGGCATCACAGCTCACAGCAACCTCCAACTCCTGGGCTCAAGCGATTCTACTGCCTCCATCTCCCAAGTAGCTGGGACTACAGGTACCCACCACAACACCTGGCTATTTTTTTGGTTGCAGCTGTCATTGTTGTTTGGCGGGCCCAGGCTGGATTCAAACCCACCAGCTCAGGTGTATGTGGCTGGCACCTTAGCCACTTGAGCCACAGGCGCCAAGCTGGTAAAGTCTCCCTTATAATCGTGTTCTACTCCAAGAGGAGTATCATACACTGTGACCCCCCCAAGCCCCCTCCCTCTTCCCTTCTCCCCACTCCCTCATTCCCCTACCCCCCAGAGAAGCTACTTTTCAATAAAGCTTGAAGAAAGTAGTTATACAGATACTATGGGAAAGGTAACAGGATCTGAGCTGGAAGTGTGCCTGGTATGTCAGAAGAGCACAAGGAGGGCAGGAGGACCAGAGCAGAGAGAACAGAGGACGAGTAGTCAGAAATAATGTCAGACAGTTAATGGGGGGTGGGTAACATATAGGATCTTAGAGGTCAATATTAAGGACTTTGGCTTTTACTCTGAGTGTGGTAGGAGGAGTTTGGAGCATAGAGTGACACAGTCACGCTGACATTTGTGTTGAAAACAGATTGAAGGGAGAAAGGACAGAAGGCAATCGTTAAGGCAATGGGTGGTAGTCATATGGACTAGGAGGGAAAGATGAGGATGTTAAGAAATGGGCTAATCCTAGATATTGATTTAGGGCATAGCTGGTAGAATTTGCTTATGGAGTAGATGTAAAGTATGAGAGAATAAGGGATGTTAACATTGACACTCAGTTTTTTGACTTGGGCAGCTGGAAGAATAGAATTGCCACTGAAGTGCAAAAGATTGTAGGAGTTTTGGGATTTGGGGGAATGACTATTAAGAACTCAATTTTGGACATGTTATGTTTAAGACACCCATTAAAAATTCAAGTAGAGAAGTCAAATGGGCTGTTGAACATAGACATAGAGGTCTTTGAAGAGCTCTAGTGTTCAGACTCCAGATAGCCATGGGAGTCATTAGCATAAACACGGGATTTAAAATTATGAGATGGGGTTAGAGCAACAAGAGGGTAGGTAGAGATATAAAACAGAGGAATAAGCCAAGGGGAAACTCCAAATTAAAGGTTTTAAAAATGAGTGTGAATCTACCCCCAACATATACATACAAAATTGAGAAGAAGAAACCAGAAAGACAGGAGGAAAATCAAACAAACATGGTCTATATAAGCCAAGGGAAGCAACTATTTTTAGAAGAAAAGAGTATTGAACTATATCCAATGCTGCTGATGAAAAAATAAGGTGACATCTAAGTGATGATGAAGGTCATTTATGATGCTAAGAATAAAGAACAATTTTGTGAGTAGTGGGGACAAAAGTCTGATAACGTGGGTTCAAAAGAGAATAGAAGAAGGGAATTTGGAGACATGAAGTGAGGTTTTCCAATTAACTTTGTTATAAAGCAAGATCATTTGTTACTTCTTACTTACATTTGTTATTTGGGTACATTGCTAAAGCAACATTTATCATTTGCACTGAGAAAGTAGGAGTCTCTTGTCCTCACTGATGTGAAATAAAGAGGGGGTTGATTCAGCACGATAGCTTCACATTCCTCACGTTGGTGCCTGCTCTTCTGGCCTTCCATTTGATGATGAGAGAAGCAGGAGGACCAAAGGTTAAGAGCTTTACATGTGGTTGCTGACGCTTGTTATATAAGAGACATGAAGATTTCACTGAAACCCAAAATATAGGAGGAAAATAACATGCCATGTGAAAAAGAAGTAATTAGAAAGCAAAGTTGATTAACACTTATGTGCACATATGGGAGTAAAACTCAACAGAAATCAAATGCAGGAGGGAGGAGGAAGATAGGGTGAACTCACAACTAAAGGTACAGTGCACATATTTTGGGGTGAAAGGCACACTTGTAATATCGACCTAAAATGTACAAATGCAAATTATGTGATCAAAGCATGGGCACAACATGTAATATTCTGAAGTTAAAAATAAATGATATTTATTTTTTAAAACATTTTATAAAAAAGAAAATAAAGAGCATGGTGTGAGTTGGCAGAACAATATTGACAAAGACATGGCCCAGGATTGAAAAGATGTAATTAACATCCATGATAATTTATAATTTATTCTTTTAATTGCTATAGTAGTTTTCATAAGAAAGGAAAATAAAAGCTAACTTGCTTCTAGAAAAATACAATATTATTTTAGGGTAATACTAGAATATATTCTACCCATTTAATACCAGGATAGTTTAAATCTCAGATCTGTTTGTTTGTGAGAAAATTTAAATGAATGCTGCCTATCGTCAATATTCAGAAAGCAAATCAATGTGTTGCAAGATCTTATCAACTTCTACTTTATTTTATAAAAGATTATATAAATAAAATAATATTTTCTTTAATATAGATTAAAGAAATAAATAAATCCAGTAAATATAACTGTCATAAAAATGAATAGAAGTTAATATTTTTATCACATATAAAGTACAGATTATGCATTGGGATGAATGACCATAAAATTACTTTAAGCTATTCAAAATTGGATCTATCCTGATACTTGTATGTTTATCAAAATTTGAGTCAAAGCCAGGTGTGGTGGCTCACACCTGTAATCCTAACAATCTGGGAGGCTGAGACGGGTAGATTGCTTGAGCTCAGGAGTTCAAGACCAGCCTGAGCAAAAGCAAGACCCTGTCTCTACTAAAAATAGAAAAACTGAGGCAAGAGGCTTGCTTGAGCCCAAGAGTTGGAGGTTGCTGTGAGCTATGATGTCACAGCACTCTAACCAGGATGACAACTTGAGACTCTGTCTCCAAAAAAAAAAAAGGAAAGAAAGAAAAAAACAACTTAAGTCAATTTAATGAATAAAGCCCTTTAGTAAACATCAAATACAGTTGAGGGGGGTGGAGACAAGATGGCTGACTGAAGCCAGCTTTCCACAGAGGCTGACATCCAGAAGGAGAGTTAAAGGACGGAAATTTAGCAAGTAACCTGGTAGATTAGAGTTGCAGCAAGAGAGAAGGTTGAAGAATGCACATCAACCCTGCTGAGGTGAGCTGTGACCCCAAGGATAAAAACAAAACGTACAAATTCCATCACCAAGTGGATGGGAATCCCCACCCCCATGAGAACGGCTTGGAGTGCCCCACACATAAGAGTTCAAAGGTCCTCCCACTACGCTCCATGGGAGAGACCTTCTAAAAACTGGACCTACCTCCCCTACTAGGGGGCCACGGTGTTCTCCTGACAGGCACAAAACTGTATAAAACTGTAATTCTGAGCTCCCAGCACTCCCCTACACTCTCACTCTGATGTCTGGAGGCCTGTCCCCTAGGAGTCCAGATTCTTGGGTGATTTCTCGAGGGGTGTGGACAGTGCCTAAACTGCAGCTGGTCAGTGCTGATTCTGTGACACGGGAGTGAGGAAAGGACGGTCAGCTGATAGAGAACCACACCAGAGCGGTGGTGCCCCAAGGTGCAGAGCAGCAGCCATTTTTGGCAACAATAGGGCTCACTCCCAGATATTCCAAAGCCACACCCCCGTCTCCCTGGGCAACCAGAGGAGGTTGGGCATCTTCTCAGGTGGCAACCACCGCAGAGCAGATCTGGGACAGAAACACAGGCACCATGAGTAAAGGGTTTGCCTGAGGTGGTACCAGCCTGGGCGGGGACTAGAAAACACACACAAAGCCAGGAAGTTCCCAGGGTGAGGCTGACCCAGAGGACCACTTTACTGAGCCTAAGACACACCCGGCACTCAGGAGATCATCAGCCCATAGACAAAGGAAGGCTGGAGGCTAGAACTGACAGCTAACTGAATACAAACCTCCAGGAGCAAAGATAGGGCCTAAGGCACAGGCTCTGGGAACTCAAAACAGCTTCTCTTCTGCAGGGGAATTTAGCAGGGACAGAAACAAATTCCTGCAAAGTTATTCTGTTCTGTAAGTAACATCAATCAAGGGCAGGGCTGGAACTGAGTGAACACCCACCAGCCTCCATCAAGCGCCCGAGGTTGTCAGGCCTCACCTCTCTGCTGGATAGAGGCAGAGTGCAGTGACCTGGCTGAGCAGATATAGATTTCCTTGTGATTCAGGAAGGTGCAAACCCTTGGAGTATCTGTTCACTAGAGGCAACTGGGTCACAGCCCTGTGGGGCTATCAATGACTGGGTGTGACAGAGGTACAAGGTGGGGAAGGAGGCATCAACTTTCCCAGACTAATCTATTTGCTGGGTGAATCCTTCTGACTTCACGGAGCACTGGAGCAAGTCATATCTGAGTTGTACCAGACCCCTGTGATCCAGTTGCCAGAGACCTTTTAAACTCTCCCACCTGAGACAGGTGCTGACTGAGACAGTGTATTTGGATCTTTTGAACTGAGCCAATCGCCCAAGGACTATTCAAGTGGTGCCCTGGGTGTATGGTTTGAATTTCCTTTTCCAAATGTTGCCTGTGGGGGGTGGGGTGACATAATTGCTGGTATTTCTCCACAGCTGAGACTTCAATGCAGAGTAACTGTTTCACTAGGGTCATACAGAGACCAGCTGAAAACAAGACAGAAGCACTTAGCCCCACCACACCAAACAGGTCCCCAGTTTCTCATAGCACTGTATGGGTCCTCGACAAAGCTCCAGGGGAAAAATTAAATGGAGCAAAATAATCATGGGGTGGAATCAGTGGAAAAACTCTGGTAACATGAATAACCAGAATAGATCACGCCCCCCTAGAAAAGACATGGCAGATGTAACTGAAGATCCCATTCATAAACAGATGGCCGAGATGTCAGAAATTGAATTCAGAATTTGGATTGCAAACAAGATGGAGGAAAATTTGGAATTAGAAATTCAAGGAGGAAATCAAAAGTCAGAATTAGAAATTCGAGGAGAAGTTCAAAAGTTGTCTCAAGAATTTAATGAATTTAAAGACAAAACCACCAAAGATTTTGACGTACTAAAGCAAAACTTTGCAGCCCTCAAAAATCTGAAAAATACAGTAGAAACCCTCAGTAACAGAGTGGAACAAGCAGAAGAAAGGATTACTGACATTGAAGACAAAGCTTTTGAACACTCCCAAACTCTCAAAGAGGAAGAGAAATGGAGAGCAAAATGAATCATTCTCTCAGAGAGCTCTGGGATAATTTGAAGAAGGCTAATATGCGCCTCATTGGAATCCTAGAAAGTGACGAAGTGGCCTCGCAAGGCACAGAGGCCCTTCTCCATGAAATTATGAAAGAGAATTTTCCAGACATGCCAAGAGATTCTGAAATTCAGATAGCAGACAGTTTCAGAACCCCAGCACAACTCAATCTGAATAAGACATCTCCCAGGCATATCATAATTAACTTCACTAACGTTAATATAAAGGAGAAAATTCTCAAAGCTGCCAGACGTAAGAAATCTATTACCTACAAAGGGAAGAATATTGGAATGACTGCAGATCTCTCTGCTGAAAATTTTCAAGCCAGAAAAGAATGGTAATCGACTTTTAATCTCCTAAAGCAAAATAACTTTCAACCCCCAATTCTGTATAAAGCTAAACTGAGTTAAATTTATGATGGAGAAATTAAATACTTTAATGACATTCATATGTTGAAGAAATTTGCCATTACCAAACCAGCTCTTCAGGAAATTCTCAGACCATAATGACCAGCCCAATCTTCTACCACAAAAGTAAATTCACTCATAAACTTTTGATCAAATTCCAACTTCCACAGTGGTGAAAGGTTTAAAAATGTCCATTGGACTTTCAAAAAACTCGATACCCAAGATTTTACCAGACGTATCAATATCCTCGATTAATGTGAACGGCTTAAACTGTCCTCTAAAGAGGCACAGGTTAGCTGACAGGATACAAAAACTCAGGCCAGATATTTGCTGCGCACAAGGGTCACATCTCACCTTAAAAGATCAATATAAACTCAGGGTGAAAGGAAGGTCATCCATATTTCAGGCAAATGGTAATCAGAAAAAAGCAGGTGTTGCAATTTTATTTGCAGATACAGTAGGTGTTAAACCAACAAAAGTAAGAAAGGATAACAATGGTCACTTCATATTTGTTAAGGGTAATACTCAACATGATGAGATTTCAATTATTAATATCTATGCACCCAACCAGAATGCACCTCAATTTATAAGAGAAACTCTAACTGACATGAGCAACTTGATTTCCTCCAGCTCCATAATAGTCAAAGATTTCAACACTCCTTTGGCAGTGTTGTATAGATACTCAAATAAGAAGCTGAGGAAAGAAATTTTAGATTTAAACCTAACCATCCAACATTTGGATTTAGCAGACATTTAAAGAACATTTCATCCCAACAAAACTGAATATACATACTTCTCATCAGCCCACAGAACATACTCCAAAATTGAACACATTTTAGGTCACAAGTCTAACCTCAGTAAATTTAAAGGAATAATTATTCCTTGCATCTTCTCGGACCACCCTGGAATAAAAGTTGAACTCAGTAACAACAGAAATCTAAATACTCATACAAAAACATGGAAGTTAAATAACCTTATGCTGAATGATAGATGAGATTAAGAAGGAAATTGCCAAAATTTTGGAACAAAACAACCATGAAAACATGAATACCAGAACCTCTGGGATATGGCAAAGGCAGTCCTAAGAGGGAAATTTATAGCACTGCAAGCCTTCCTCAAGAGAACGGAAAGAGAGGAAGTTAGCAACTTAATGGGACATCTCAAGCAACTGGAAAAGGAAGAACATTCCAATCCCAAACCCAGTAGAAGAAAAGAAAGAACCAAAATTAGAGCAGAATTAAATGAAATTGAAAACAAAAGAATTATACAACAGATCAATAAAACGAAAAGCTGGTTTTTTGAAAAGGTCAATAAAATAGATAAACCTTTGGCTAACCCAACCAGAAAAAAAGGAGTAAAATCTCTAATCTCATCAATCAGAAACAACAAAGACGAAATAACAACAGACTCCTCAGAAATTCAAAAAATCCTTAATGAATATTACAGAAACTTTATTTTCAGAAATATGAAAATCTGAAGGAAATTGACCAATACTTGGAAGCACATCACCTTCCAAGACTTAGCCAGAATCAAGTGGAAATGTTGAACAGGCCCATATCAAGTTCGGAAATAGCATCAACTATACAAAATCTTCCTAAAAAGAAAAGCCTGGGACCAGATGGCTTCACGTCAGAATTCTACAATAACGTTAAAGAGGAACTAGTACCTATATCACTCAACCTGTTTCAAAATGTAGAAAAAGAAGGAAGACTACCCAACACGTTCTATGAAGCAAACATTAGCCTGAACCCCAAATCAGGAAAAGACCCAACAAGAAAAGAAAATTATACACCAATATCACTAATGAATATACATGCAAATATATTCAACAAGATCCTAACAAACAGAATCCAGCAACACATCAAGCAAATTATACATCATGACCAAGTTGGTTTTATCCTAGGGTCTCAAGGCTGGTTAAATATACGTAAATCTATAAGTATAATTCAGCACATAAACAAATACAAAGACCATATGATTCTCGTAATTGATGCATAAAAAGCTTTTGATAATATCCAGCATTCCTTCATAATCATAACACTTAAGAAAATTGGTATAGAAGGGACATTTCTTAAACTGATAGAGGCCATCTACAGCAAACCCACAGCCAATATCATATTGAATGGAGTTAAATTGAAATCATTTCTACTCAGATCAGGAACCAGACAAGGTTGCTCATTGTCTCATTGTAATGGAAGTTTTAGCCACTGCAATTAGGGAAGAAAAGGTGATCAAGGGCATCCATATAGGGTCAGAAGAAATCAAACTTTCGCTCTTCATGGATGATATGATTGTATATCTGGAAAACACCAGGGATTCTACTACAAAACTCTTAGAAGTGATCAAGAAATACAGCAGCGTCTTGGGTTACAAAATCAACATTCATAAATCAACATTCATAAAGGCTACTGATTTATGAATGTTAATTTTGTAACCCAAGACGCTGCTGTATTTCTTGATCACTTCTAATAGTTGATGCTATTTCCGAACCTATATATATACCAACCTATATATATATACCCTATTCCATTCATAGTAGTTAGTGCCAAAGAAGATGAAATATTTGGGAGTTTATCTAACAAAGGATGTGAAAGATCTCTATAAAGCCTACTATGAAATTCTAAGAAAAAAAATAGATGAAAATGTTAACAAATGGAAAAACATACCATACTCATGGCTGGAAAGAATCAACATTGTTAAAATGACCATACTACCCAAAGCAATATACAATTTTAATGCAATCTCTATTAATGCTCCACTATCACACTTTAAAGATCTTGAAAAAATAATACTTCATTTTATATGGAGTCAGAAAAAAACCTCAAATAGCCAAGACATTACTCAGAAATAAAAACAAAGCAGGAGGAATCACGCTACCAGATCTCAGACTATACTATAAATTGATAGTGATCCCAACAGCATGGTACTGGCACAAAAACAGAGAAGTAGATGTCTGGAACAGAATAGAGAACCAAGAGATGAATCCAGCTTCTTACTGTTATTTGATCTTTGACAAGACAATTAAAAACATTCAGTGGGAAAAAGATTCCCTATTTAGCAAATGTTGATGGGTGAACTGGTTGGCAACCTGTAGAAGACTGAAACTGGACCCACACCTTTCACCATTAACTAAGATAGCTCACTGGATTTAAGATTTAAACTTAAGACATGAAACTATGAAAATACTAGAAGAGAGTGGAGGGAAATCATTGAAGAAATCCGTCTGGGTGAGTATTTTATGAGGAGGACCCTTCCCGGGCAATTGAAGCAGCTTCAAAAATACAATTCTGGGACCTGATCAAACTAAAAAGCTTCTACACAGCCAAGAACACAGTAAGTAAAGCAAGCAAACAGCCCTCAGAATGGGAGAAGATATTTGCAGGTTATGTCTCGCACAAAGGTTAAATAACCAGAATCTACAGAGAACTCAAACGCATAAGCAAGAAAAGAACAAGTGATCCCATCGCAGGCTGGGCAAGGGACTTGAAGAGAAACTTCTTTGAAGAAGACAGGCACAGGCCTACAGACATATGAAAAAATGCTAATCGGGGCGGCGCCTGTGGCTCAGTCGGTAAGGTGCCGGCCCCACAAATGGAGGGTGGCGTGTTCTAACCAGGCCCCGGCCAAACTACAACCAAAAAATAGCCGGGCATTGTGGCAGGCGCCTGAGGCAAGAGAATCGCTTAAGCCCAGGAGTTGGAGGTTGCTGTGAGCTGTGTGAGGCCACGGCACTCTACCAAGGGCCATAAAGTGAGACTCTGTCTCTACAAAAAAAAAAAAAAAAAAAAAAGAAAAAATGCTCATCATCCTTAATCATCAGAGAAATGCAAATCAAAACTACTTTGAGGGCGGCGCCTGTGGCTCAAGGAGTAGGGCGCCGGTCCCATATGCCGGAGGTGGTGGGTTCAAACCCAGCCCCGGCCAAATATCACCAAAAAAAAAAAAAAAAAAAACTACTTTGAGATATCATCTAACTCCAGTGAGACTATCCTATACCACAAAATCCCAAACCAGAGATGTTGGCGTGGATGTGGAGAAAAGGGAACACTTCTACACTGCTGGTGGGAATGCAAATTAATATAGTTCTTTCGGAAAGATGTTTGGAAGACACTTAGACATCTAAAAATAGATCTGCCATTCAATCCTTTAATTCCTCTACTAGGTATATACCCAGATGACCAAAAATCACATCATAACAAAGATAGTTGTACTAGAATGATTATTGCAGCCTAATTCATAATTGCTGAGTCATGGAAAGAGTTCATGTGCCCATCAATCCACGAATGAATTAATAAATTGTGGTATATGTGTACCATGGAATATTATGTAGCCTTAAAGAAAGATGGAGACTTCACCTCTTTCCTGTTTACATGAATGGAGCTGGAAAATATTCTTCTTAGCAAAGTATCTTAAGAATGGAGGAAAAATGTACCCAATGTACTCAGCCCTACTATGAAACTAATTTATGGCTTTCACATGAAAGCTATAACCCAGTTATAATCTAATAGGGGAAGGGGAATAGGGAGGGGAGGGAGGGGAGAGGATAGGCGGAAGGAGGGTGATTGATGGGATTACACCTGTGGTGCATTTTACAAGGGTATATGTGAAACTTAGTAAATGTAGAATGTAAATGTTTTACACAATAACTAAGTAAATACCAGGAAAGTTTTCCGAGGCAGAGCAAGATGGCAGCCAAGTAACAGCTTCCTTGCATCTGGGCACCGTGAGTCTGGGGAGATAGGACTCCAGGCATCTCTGGCTGGTGGGATCTGCCTATCATCACCCCTGAGAGGATACAGGGAGTCAGCGAGAGACTTCTGGACCCCAAGAGGAGGACTAAAACAGTGCAAAACCGGCAAGTGGTCGCGTGTGTTCAATCCGCCTAAACCCGCCCGCAACTGTAAGTTCAGTAGCAGCGAGACTGCAAACCAGAAAGGCCTTACCTGTGAACTGTTTTTGTGTCTTTGGACTTGGCACTCAGCTGAACAGCCTTGGGGAGAGCCTGAGCGGGAGTGCGGAGAACTTTGGCCATTGTCTAGGGCCCCAGTCTGAGCCGCTGAGCCAGACGGAGCTAATAGTGTTTGGCTCTGGGTCACAGGCAGCCATTGTGAGCGATCTGCCCCGGCAAGCTCTGCCCTCAGGGTCATAGAGCTAGAATTGTGTGGGAGCTGGTAACCCAGCGACAAGTAGCCTAAGGGCGGGGTCTGAGCCACCTTGCAGCCCTAACCCTCGGGGGCAGAGGGAGACCAGTTTTGGCACACAGGGTAAGTGGATAGCCACTTCAGCAGTGATTCCAGCGACAAACACTTCCCTGGGAAAGCTTCTGCTCAGCAAGTGAACAAGTTCAAAGTGCCTTTTAAGTGGGCTGAAGAGAGATTCAGGGTGTCTACCTGCTGGGGTTTGAGAAACTAGCAGCCCCCAGTCGTATCAGAACTATGATTAACATCTCATACCCCAGAAGACCACGTGTTGCCCAGACAATATTCAATAACATATACATACTGCTTTGTTTATGGTTGTGTTTTTTTTTTTTTGGTTTGGTTGTTTTTTTTGTTTATTTTGATGATGTTGATTGTTGTTTTGTTTTTTAAGTTCAATGTTTTCCACACAGATCCTTTTTCTTTCTCAATTTTTCTAGTTTAATTATAATTTCCCATTGCTGCCTATTTCAATAATTAGAACTTCATTTTTGTTAGTGTTTCTACCGCTATTACTAGGTTTTCCACCCAATTTTATCCCGTAAAGTTTTCTGTTTGCTTGTTTTGGTTTGATTTATAGCATTTTTGTCTTTCCTCTCTACTTTGTGGAGGTGGGGTACTGTATCTGATCAGGTTAGCAAAGAGTTGCTGACCTCAAGGGAACCACACAACTGGGCACCCCCAGAAGGTGGTTTTTTTTTAAGGTTGTATCAAAGTACCCTACTGTACATCTATATTGCTCTGTCTCCCTCTTTCTGTGCCTCTCTTCTTTTTATCAATATCCCTTTTACCCACCCCCTCTCCTTTCTCTACTTTTCTTTTTTTTTCTTATCACACGGTCCTCCTTTCTTTCATCCCTTTTTTGCTCTTCAACCTTCTCAGCCTTCTGGTCCTGTAACCCTTAGTCCACAGGCACGAGAACTTAAACAGCAAGAGGAAGTGAAAGGAAAATTAGGGCAAGGAAACAGATAAAAGAAATCAATCATGAGGAAGAATCAGCATAAACTCCGGGCAACATGAAGAACCAGTCCAGAACAACCCCGCCAAGGGACCATGAGGTAGCTACTGCAGAGGATTCCACCTATACAGAAATGTTAGGAATGACAGAAAGGGAATTTAGAATACGCATGTTGAAAACAATGAAAGAAATGATGGAAAAAATGAAGGAAACTGCTAATAAAGTGGAAAATAACCAAAAGGAAATCCAAACACAGAATCAAATAAGAGATGAACTATATGAAGAATATAGAAAGGATATAGCCGAGCTGAAGGAACTGAAACAGTCAAATAGGGAACTGAAAGATGCAATGGAAAGTATCAGCAACAGGTTAGACCATGCAGAAGAAAGAATTTCAGAGGTAGAAGACAAAGTTCTTGAGATAACTCAGATAGTAAAAGAGGCAGAAAAGAAGAGAGAGAAAGCAGAACGTTCACTGTCAGAATTATGGGACTTTATGAAGCGTTCCAACATACGAGTTATAGGAATTCCAGAAGGGGAAGAAGAATGCCCCAGAGGAATGGAAGCCATACTAGAGAATATTATAAAAGAAAATTTCCCAAACATCACCAAAGATTCTGACACACTGCTTTCAGAGGGCTATCGGACCCCGGGTCGCCTCAACTCTAACCGAGCTTCTCCAAGACACATTGTGATGAACCTGTCCAAAGTCAAAACAAAAGAAAAGATTCTGCAAGCTGCCAGGAGTAAGCGCCAGTTGACCTACAGGGGCAAATCCATCAGAGTGACCGCAGACTTCTCCAATGAAACTTTCCAAGCAAGAACACAATGGTCATCTACCTTTAATCTACTTAAACAGAACATTTTCCAGCCCAGAATTCTGTACCCTGCTAAGCTAAGCTTCAAAATTGACGGAGAAATCAAATCATTTACGGATATACAAACATTGGGGAAATTCACCACAAAAAGACCAGCTCTACAGGAAATACTTCAACCTGTTCTGCACACTGACCACCACAATGGATCAGCAGCTGTGTAAGAACTCAGAAATTAAAACACAGAACCTAACCTCCACACTGATGCAAAAGATAAAACTAAGTATGGACTCTCACAAAATAAGACGAAAAGAATACTACCACACTTATCAATTATCTCAATAAATGTTAATGGCTTGAATTCCCCACTGAAGAGACATAGATTGGTTGACTGGATTAAAAAACACAAGCCATCCATTTGCTGTCTGCAAGAAACACACCTGGCTTCAAAAGACAAATTAAAGCTCCGAGTCAAGGGTTGGAAGACAATTTTTCAGGCAAATGGAATTCAGAAGAAAAGAGGAGTTGCAATCTTATTTTCAGATACATGTGGATTTAAAGCAAGTAAAGTCAAAAAAGACAGAGAGGGTCACTTTATATTGGTCAAGGGAAAAATACAACAAGAAGACATTTCAATTCTAAATATCTATGCACCCAATTTAAATGCTCCCAGATTCTTGAAACAGACCTTACTCAGTCTGAGCAATATGATATCTGATAATACCATAATAACAGGGGACCTTAACACTCCTCTTACAGAGCTGGACAGATCCTCTAAACAGAAATTAAACAAGGATATAAGAGATTTAAATGAGACTCTAGAACAACTGTGCTCGATAGACACATATAGAGCACTCCATTCCAAAGATAAACATTCTTCTCATCACCCCATGGAACATTCTCCAAAATTGATCATATCCTGGGACACAAAACAAATATCAACAGAATCAAAAGAATTGAAATTTTACCTTGTATCTTCTCAGACCATTAGGCAGTAAAGGTGGAACTCAACTCTAACAAAAATGCTCGACCCCACCCAAAGGCATGGAAATTAAACCATCTTCTGTTGAATAACAGATGGGTGCAGGAAGAAATAAAACAAAATCATTAACTTCCTTGAGCATAACAACAATGAAGACACAAGCTACCAAAACCTGTGGGATACTGCAAAAGCAGTTTTGAGAGGAAAATTCATTGCTTTAGATGCCTACATTCGAAAAACAGAAAGAGAGCATATCAACAATCTCACAAGAGATCTTATGGAATTGGAAAAAGAAGAACAATCTAAGCCTAAACTCAGTAGAAGAAAAGAAATATCCAAAATCAAATCAGAGATCAATGAAATTGAAAACAAAAGAATCATTCAGAAAATTAATGAAACAAGGGGTTGGTTTTTTGAAAAAATAAATAAAATAGATAAACCATTGGCCAGACTAACGAGGAATAGAAAAGTAAAATCTCTAGTAACCTCAATCAGAAATGATAAAGGGGAAATAACAACTGATCCAACAGAGATACAAGAGATCATCTCTGAATACTACCAGAAACTCTATGCCCAGAAATTTGACAATGTGAAAGAAATGGATCAATATTTGGAATCATACCCTCTCCCTAGACTCAGCCAGGAAGAAATAGTGCTCCTGAACAGACCAATTTCAAGCACTGAGATCAAAGAAACAATAAAAAAGCTTCCAACCAAAAAATGCCCTGGTCCAGATGGCTTCACTCCAGAATTCTATCAAACCTTCAAGGAAGAGCTTATTCCTGTACTGCAGAAATTATTCCAAAAAATTGAAAAGAAGGAATCTTTCCCAACACATTCTATGAAGCAAACATCACCCTGATACCAAAACCAGGAAAAGACCCAAACAAAAAGGAGAATTTCAGACCAATCTCACTCATGAATATAGATGCAAAAATTCTCAACAAAATCGTAGCCAATAGATTACAGCTTATCATCAAAAAAGTCATTCATCATGATCAAGTAGGCTTCATCCCAGGGATGCAAGGCTGGTTTAACATACGCAAGTCTATAAACGTTATCCACCATATTAACAGAGGCAAAAATAAAGATCACATGATCCTCTCAATAGATGCAGAGAAAGCATTTGATAAAATCCAGCATCCTTTTCTAATTAGAACACTGAAGAGTATAGGCATAGGTGGCACATTTCTAAAACAGATTGAAGGTATCTATGAGAAACCCACAGCCAATATTTTACTGAATGGAGTAAAACTGAAAGCTTTTCCTCTTAGAACTGGAAACAGACAAGGTTGTCCTCTGTCACCTTTACTATTCAACATGGTGCTGGAAGTTCCAGCCAATACAATTAGGCAAGAGAAGGAAATAAAGGGAATCCAAAGGGGAGCAGAGGAGGTCAAACTCTCCCTCTTTGCTGACGACATGATCTTATACTTAGAGAACCCCAAAGACTCAACCACAAGACTCCTAGAAGTCATCAAAAAATACAGTAATATTTCAGGATATAAAATCAATGTCCACAAGTCAGTAGCCTTTGTGTACACCAATAACAGTCAAGATTAGAAGCTAATTAAGGACACAACTCCCTTCACCATAGTTTCAAAGAAAATGAAATACCTAGGAATATACCTAACGAAGGAGGTGAAGGACCTCTATAAAGAAAACTATGAAATCCTCAGAAAGGAAATAGCAGAGGATATTAACAAATGGAAGAACATACCATGCTCTTGGATGGGAAGAATCAACATTGTTAAAATGTCTATATTTCCCAAAGCAATCTACCTATTCAATGCCATTCCTATCAAAATACCAACATTGTACTTTCAAGATTTGGAAAAAATGATTCTGCGTTTTGTATGGAACCGGAAAATACCTCGTATAGCTAAGGCAGTTCTCTGTAACAAAAATAAAGCTGGGGGCATCAGCATACCAGATTTTAATCTGTACTACAAAGCCATAGTGGTCAAGACAGCATGGTACTGGCACAAAAACAGAGACATAGACACTTGGAATCGAATTGAAAACCAAGAAATGAAACTAACATTTTACAACCACCTAATCTTTGATAAACCAAACAAGAATATACCTTGGGGGAAAGACTCCCTATTCAATAAATGGTGTTGGGAGAACTGGATGTCTACATGTAAAAGACTGAAACTGGACCCACACCTTTCCCCACTCACAAAAATTGATTCAAGATGGATAAAGGACTTAAATTTAAGGCATGAAACAATAAAAATCCTCCGAGAAAGCATAGGAAAAACACTGGCAGATATTGGCCTGGGGAAAGACTTCATGGAGAAGACTGCCATGGCAATTGCAACAACAACGAAAATAAACAAATGGGACTTCATTAAATTGAAAAGCTTCTGTACAGCTAAGGAGACAATAACCAAAGCAAAGAGACAACCTACACAATGGGAAAGGATATTTGCATATTTTCAATCAGACAAAGGCTTGATAACTAGGATCTATAGAGAACTCAAATTAATCCACATGAAAAAAGCCAACAATCCCATATATCAATGGGCAAGAGACATGAATAGAACTTTCTCTAAAGACGACAGACGAATGGCTAACAAACACATGAAAAAATGTTCATCATCTCTATATATTAGAGAAATGCAAATCAAAACAACCCTGAGATATCATCTAACGCCAGTGAGAATGGCCCACAACACAAAATCTCAAAACTGCAGATGCTGGCGTGGATGTGGGGAGAAGGGAACACTTTTACACTGCTGGTGGGACTGCAAAGTGGTACAACCTTTCTGGAAGGAAGTATGGAGAAACCTCAAAGCACTCAAGCTAGACCTCCCATTTGATCCTGCAATCCCATTACTGGGCATCTACCCAGAAGGAAAAAACTCCTTTTATCAGAAGGACACTTGTACTAGACTGTTTATTGCAGCTCAATTTACAATCGCCAAAATGTGGAAACAGCCTAAATGCCCACCAACCCAGGAATGGATTAACAAGCTGTGGTATATGTATACCATGGAATACTATTCAGCCATTAAAAAAATGGAGACTTTACATCCTTCGTATTAACCTGGATGGAAGTGGAAGACATTATTCTTAGTGAAGCATCACAAGAATGGAGAAGCATGAATCCTATGTACTCAATTTTGATATGAGGACAATTAATGACAATTATGGTTATGGGGGGGAACATAATGAGGGATGGAGGGAGGGGCGTGGGGTCTTGGTGTGTGTCACACTTTATGGGGGCAAGACATGATTGCAAGAGGGACTTTACCTAACAATTGCAATCAGTGTAACCTGGCTTATCGTAACCTCAATGAATCCCCAACAATAAGAAAAAAAAAAAAAAAAGAAAATACCAGGAAAGTATGTTACCCAGTGTGATAAAAATGTGTCAAACTGTCTATACAACCAGTGTATGGTGCCCATGATTGCATTAATGTACACAGCTATGATTTAATAATAATAAAAAAACTGTTGAGATCATCATAGCTATGACTATGATGATCACTGTTTGCTACTTCATATCTTCACTTATAGAAATATAGATATACACACAGCATTTTTAATCCCTGTATTCTCTAGACAGTGTATCAAATTTATAAACAAAGGGTAAACAATAAGGATATTCTATTACTTTCCCAAACTCAAGAAAGATTGTTTTGATTTGCATAGGCCTAAAAATCCAACGATCATTTATTCGATAGATTAATAGATGCCTATTATGATCTATAGTATTAATTTACTGGCCAGGAAGTTGATCTATGAGTGAAATAAATATGCAAGTGGACATGAAATGATTAACCACATGAACTGTAGGGTCAGTTAGCAGACCATTTAAAATACAGCTTCTGCTTCTGGGAGTAAGGGAAAACAGGGAGACAGAGAGGCAGAGGAAATGACTATGGGGGTTACTATTTAATTAAGGATGAGAAGATAATATTGTTATCTCAAAACCGGGATTTGGGTGGTTGGTAGACTTACTAGTTAAGAGTTTATTCCAACACATGGTTTTAATAAAATTACAGATTACTACAAACTATAGACCTTAAGAATCACATTCAAAGAATTGAAAATAAACTGAAAATGTTAAGGTCTTACTGTATTTATTTTTTGCTTCTTTAAAAGATTAAACTGTGTTTTTCATTCCTCAGTGTGTTTAGTTCTCAACTAATCCTCTGGTTTACTTTATAAACTCCTGAGCAAAATAATAGTTCCAGATGTCGTTATGACAGACAGGTGCTATACACTTGGAATCACTGCACCTGGAGTGAAATTGAGAAGGCAGAACCTGCTTTAGAGCCAAATCCCACTGGGCCTGTCCCTGCCTTCTGGGCCACATGTTTCATTCTCAAGTGTGAACTTACATAATGTTTTGTGTGCCAAACATGGCAAAAAGCTATTCACCTAGTATAATTACATAATTGGTAAGTATATAAGATTTCCAAATGGATTTATTTTTACTGTGCTTTGAAACACTGAGATACATTGCTAACTTTCATGGTTTTATGTTAAAAACAAACACGTAAACAAGGCAATAATAGAAACATGTGGCAAGACAAAACCATGGTTTGAAGTCTTGGCTCTCAAGCAAGACTTCCTGGTTTGGGTGTTTGAGTCCTGGGTCTTCCCCTCACAAGCTATGAGCCTGAGTAGGTGACTTTAAATCTTTATATCTTAGGTTCCTCATCTGTAAGAAAGGGATAATAACCTCATAAGGTTCTTGTGAGGATTAATGTACTAATACATGCAAAACATTAGAACAGTACCTTCAGCCATACCAACCATTCAATAAAAGTAATTCAGCACAGTTTTGAGGAAATACATAATCAAATAAAATATTTTCGTCTTTATAATCTGCTGCTAGGTACCGTAATATAGAGTTGGCATGTTTAAGGATTCTTAGAGTTTACTGTCCACCATAATATATAACATTTTTATGGAAAACCCTCACTATCCTTAGTCTTTCAGTTTTGTTCAGCAAATGTTTATTGAGCACGTACATGTACTAGGTGTCAGATACGTAAAGCCCAATAGAGAAATATGTGTGAGTTTTATATTTTATAATAAACATACCTATAGGAAGCACACATGTGACAGCTGTGCCTGTGAGGATGAGAGTTATCACCTGTCCTATTCACTGAGTGTCTGTTTGCTCTTGGGTGTAGGAGGCTTTGTTTGCGTTAGCTTGCTTACATCTTCTACTTTTTAGGAACTTACATGATCCCATTTTCATCCTGAGGAAATGGAGGCCCAGGAGGTTAAGCACCTTTTCTAAGGTGCTGCCAAGTGACAGAGCTGTAATTCAAATTCAGGTCAGTCTGATGCTAGAGCTGGGGTTTTCCTACTTCTTGCTACTGCCTTCTCTCTTACTGACTAAATATCAGTGAACTTATAAATTTCAAACAATTTGGGTTTGGTCCTTTCGAATACAGACTGCATTATTTACTTTCTGAAACTTTATGAACCTAGAAAGTCATCAGTTAACATGTCCCAAAGTGACCCTGAAAGGGTTCCAGGGATGAGCTCCAGACCCACAAGTAGAATCCAAAACAACAGCAAAAGGCATAATAGTAGGGACAAGCCCCTGCATTGGAAGACGAAGTGTCCTTAAGTAGAGGCTGGCATGGCTTCATGAAGGGGGTCTTGGACTGCTTAGAAAGCTTTTCTGATTTCATGAACATGCGTACAGATATACACACACACACGCTCGCACACTCTCGCACTCACACATTCTCTTTCCTTGTCAGACTGTGATGCCCAAAGTTCCTTTTTTTTTTTAGACAGAGCCTCAAGCTGTTGCCCTGGGTAGAGTGCTGTGGGCTCACAGCAACCTCCAACTCCTGGGCTCAAGTGATTCTCCTTCCTCCGCCTCCCAAGTAGCTGGAACTACGGGCGCCCGCCACAACATCCAGCTATTTTTTGGTTGCAGCTGTCATTGTTATTTCACCGCCCGGGCTGGATTCAAACTTGTCAGCTCAGTTGTACATGGCTGATGCTTAGCCGCTTGAGCCACAGGCACCGACTCCCAAAGTTCCTTTAATAGAATCATCTCCCTCTTCTTCCCTGCGTCCTTCAGCTCTTTATTTCCCTTTTTTTCCCTTCCATTCACTTCCTGTAAACCACCTGTTGAAAAACTGGTGTCAGGCCCCCTGTACAAAGTACTAATTACCATGCCTGCTGCCCGACAGACTTTGGTCAACACAGGAGAAGACTAACATCTGCATTCACAACTATGAGTTAAAGATATAATTACTACAGAATTTAGGCTAGAAAATGGTTATACGAAGGTACACATACAGAGATGTAAGTGCAAATAAAAGTATTGCTGGCTATACATTTCTCCTCTTTTTTTGGGAGAAAGACTCTGAAACTCTGAATAAAATATTCTATAACCAAACAAGTCTTTCTGTTTCCTATCAACTCTATCCCTGGCAGTCTCATCTTTCAAATCAGCAAATTCACTTACGTTTGCTGAATCTCCCTCCCTTTCATTTCTAGTCCAGCCTTCTTGATCTGTCATTTAACGCTATTCACTTTCAGGCTCCACACTCTTTTCTATGTCATTATCTATTATGCCACAGAAATGTGCACCCCTTTCAAACCCCACCCACTCTATCAGTGGACTGTATGGCTGGCTCCCTTGAGCATCAAGCTTACCAAGTACCTTCCTTCTTCACACCTCTGCAGATCCGGGCTCAGCTGCTCCTATTCTCTAGTCATGTTTATCTGAATCCACCGGTCATCAGTGGATTGATTGCACAGTACAGCACAGATGAGGTCATATATGAGTTGTGCCTGAAACCCAGCTCTGCTCCTCCAAGGCCAGGTGCCCTATTTCTGAGTCTTGCTGAATCTCAGTTTCCTAATCTGTAGAACTTGGAGATTACAAGTATCTGCCTTGTTCTGAAGATTAAATAAAATAATCCATGTTACTGCAGAGTCCAGATCTTGGCATACAGTAAGGGCTTAATAAAAGTAACTTAGAAAATAAATTTCGCAGTTCCAGTCTTACTTTCTATACCGATCACTATAGTTTTGATTATATCGTCCTCCTCTTTTCTCACCATATGGCCTCCAGTTATATCATTTATATAGTGCCATAGGGTGTTTCTCATTTTCAGTATAATATTTTTATTTGTTTTTACAATAGATATAAGTGGGCTCAGTGAGTAGGGTGCCGGCCACATACACTGGGGCTGGAGGGTTAAAGTCCAGCCTGGGCCTGTTAAACAATGACAACTGCAACCAGAAATAGCCTGGCGTTATGGTGGGTGCCTGTAGTCCCAGCTACTCAGGAGACTGAGGCAAGAGAATCGCTTAAGCCCAAGAGTTTGAGGTTGCTGTGAGCTGTGACACAACGGCCCTCTGCAAAGGGTGACATAGTGAGATTCTGTCTCAGAAAAAAAAAAAAAATAGATATAAGTGCTAAAATTTTGGTGGAGAAGAATCTATAAAATGTATGCTTTCAAAGGTCACAAAGAAAGTATGGTGCAGAAGACCCATTTATTTATTTTCACTGACTGAGTGGTTAATTGATTGCTTTGTTCAATCAACAATATGCATTGAGTATCTGATATATTCTAGACACAGAGATGAATCAGAAAGATTCTGACTTAAAGGAAGGAATAAGAAGTACATAAATACTAAGATGCAAAGTAAAAAGTTGTGTCTATATAGATGGTTTGGAAGACAGAAAGATAGCAACTAGAAGATTTACCGAGGAAGAAGCCTTGAGCTATCCTTGATGGGCAGGTTGTATGAATTGATTGGAAACTGACAAGTGAGAAGGTGACAGCTAGGGGCAGAGTGAGCATGCCAAGCATGAGTATAAGATTGTGGTTGGAGAGAACAAGTACCCACAGTGAACGGTAAGGGAACTGGCAACTTAGATGGGGGCATCTAAAAGATCTTTCCAAAATTTGCTCAACCCCCTCTCCTGGCTTTCTTTTAATTAGCACAACTGTGACATTAGAAGTGTCAGCAAAAGCCTTTGCTTTCCAGCTGATTTCATGTTTACTGATTTTTGTTGTTGTAGGACTTGAATTTAGAGTGGTTCATCCTTTCGTGTTCAATAAGTTACACTCATTCTGCTGTCCTACCACCCTACCTATTTTTTTGAGAAGTGACTTTCTTCTTTTAAAGAGGTTCCTGCTGACACAAAATTATAGAATATTAAAGGGACCTTAGGGGGCTCTGTGCTCACAGTAGTTTTAAATGAAGAAATATCTCTGCAGTAAAATTTATACCAGCAGGCAAGGTGGATTGCCAATGGCTGTTCTTCACTAGGGAAGGTTCTATAGGTTCTGTAAAGGATACCAAGAACTCAATTTAGTAATCACAACACTGATAATAATTACTAGCCCAGCCCAGCTTTGCCCTAGTTTCCGGAACCACAAGTAGGACATGAGAAAGGGAATTTTTTTTTTTTTTTTTGAGACAGGGTCTCACTTTGTCACCTTAGGTGGAGTGCTGTGGCATCACAATTCACAGCAATCTCAAATTCTTGGGTTCAAGTGATCCTCTTGCCTCAGCTTCCCAACTAGCTGGGACTACAGGTGCCCTCTACAATGCCCACTATTTGTTTTTAGAGATGGGGTCTTCACTGTTGCTCAGGCTGGTCTCAAACTTCTGAGCTCAGGTGATCCATCAGCGTCTTGAAGCTCCTGAAGATGTTTTATTAAATCATCTCAACATGGATAATACTGAGCTTGATTTGTGACATTTCAGTGACAGAGAGGACACTGTAAATTCCCCTGCATGGGCGGCCTCTACTCTACATAAAATTGAAGGCATTCCCAGGAATGGATTAACAAGCTGTGGTATATGTATACCATGGAATACTATTCAGCTATTAAAAAAAATGGAGACTTTACATCCTTCGTATTAACCTGGATGGACGTGGAAGACATTATTCTTAGTAAAGCATCACAAAAATGGAGAAGCATGAATCCTATGTACTCAATCTTGATATGAGGACAATTAATGACAATTAAGTTTATGGGGGGGGGAAGCAGAAAGAGGGATGGAGGGAGGAGGGTGGGGCCTTGGTGTGTGTCACACTTTATGGGGGCAAGACATGATTGCAGGAGGGACTTTGCCTAACAATTGCAATCAGTGTAACTGGCTTATTGTACCCTCAATGAATCCCCAACAATAAAAAAAAAAAAAAAAGAAATATTAAAAAAAAAAAATTGAAGGCATTGATAGTTGAATTGCTTAATAAACAAAATTAATGTCCTGAAACCCTCCCGCTGGGCAATATTCCCAAAGTTCTCTTATCATGTTCGATTTACTAAAATCTCTGAACCTGGTGGGCAGAAATTGTCTCTAGGCTACAGATGAATAAAAAAGAATAGAACGCCAAATTTACGAAACCCAGCTTCTATGCCTGTTATTGACAGATAACAAAACTGAGGTTCAAAAAGGTGAATGACCTCGGTCATATACCTGTATAGTGCGAAAGCTGAGACCCAAATCTCAAAAACATCCCCTTTCTCGTTTCTGGACGTCTTGTTCAATACCTGCTCACTCTCTTTATCTTACTATCTCCTCTATTCTAAAAAATGCTTCCAAATAGATTGGTCACAAATCCAGTCTCTTTTCTCCATTTCCACTGCCCCTTTCCTAGTTTAGTCCCACAATCTTTTGCCTAGCTAACTGTACAAGTTCACTCATTCATTTTGCTTCTAGTCTTTCCTACCTTTCTGCCCACATGGAGCACATTGTGGGTGATCTTTTAAAAATATTCCCTTATTTAACACCAAATATACCTTATTGTCTTAAGGATAAAGGGATAAAAATTCTCTTATTTAACACCAAATTTACCTTATTGTCTTAAGGATGAACTTCTGAGCACAAGGTATAAGACTTTCTCAACTCTCCATTCTTTTTTTTTGAGACAGAGTCTTAAGCTGTTGCCCTGAGTAGAGTGCTGTGAGCTGTGATGCCTCAAACTCATGGGCTTAAGTGATTCTCTTGCCTCAGCCTCCCAAGTACCTGGGATTACAAGAGCCTGCCACAACACCTGGCTATTTTTTTGTTCTTGTTTGTCATTGTTGTTTAGTAGGCCTGGACTGGGCTCTAACCCACCAGCCTCAGTGTATGTGGCCAGCGCCCTACCAGCACTACAGGTGCCACCCAACTCTCCATTCTAATTCAAACAGATCTGTGCCTAGAAAACAGATAAGCAAGGAGCACGTGACTTCTGGGTTGAGTTTGGCAAGAAGAGAACACTGGCAGGAGATGGGAGGAAAGATGACAGCAGGAGGGCCATTCATTTGCTAGATTCCTCACTGCAAGGGCCCAGTCTCCTCAGGTGGAACTTTCCTTATGATGAGGTGACTGCTCCTTCCCTTGTCCCTTATTGTTTAAGAGAGTAATGAACCCACAGTTAGTAGTCCTGGAGTATTTCTTATGTGTTAATACATCTTGTTCACTCCTTTATAAATAATTCCTATGTTAAATTCTCAAATCATTCACTTTGAGTCTATCAGTTGTTCCCTGAAACGATCCCCTACTGATATTTGGCCAATTCCCAGGTTACACCTTAATTTATAATTTATTTGTATAATTAATTTGCAATTATATTGGATAATGATAGTCTCTGAGAGACATGTGCCCTGTTCACTCTTCTCCGAAGCTTTGTACACATTGCTCCTTCTGTCTGAATTGCATTTTCTCTTCCCCAGTTCCCACTGTTCTCAACACCATCCTTCAGGTCTCAACTTCAATTACTAACCACTCCTAGCCTCCTTTTTTTTTTTTTTGTAGAGACAGAGTCTCACTGTACCGCCCTCGGGCAGAGTGCCGTGGCGTCACACGGCTCACAGCAACCTCCAACTCCTGGGCCTACGCGACTCTCCCGCCTCAGCCTCCCGAGCAGCTGGGACTACAGGCGCCCGCCACAACGCCCAGCTATTTCTTTGTTGCGGTTTAGCCAGGGCTGGGTTTGAACCCGCCACCCTCGGCATATGGGGCCGGCGCCCCACTCACTGAGCCACAGGCGCCGCCCCTAGCCTCCTTTTGATTGAATGGAAGTGGCTTCACTAGATACCTCTAAGCCCTCTGTGCTGCCCTCTTTTGGGTCATTCTCGACAAAGTATTGACGTGTGTTCCCTACTGGATGTGACATTTAGAGGCCAGGAGCTATCTCATTCATCCACATAAACTCACCACCTAGCACAGAGCTTGGAACAGGGTAGCTGCCCCACAAATCTTACTTAAAAAAATGTATTTTTACTTTCATGTGGAGGTCTTTCCCTACCAGTTCTTACTTGCTTAAAACTTTTCCTGGGACCTCCTAGTGAATTATTATAATTACTATTTGCTGGGCAAGTCCCAAGAAACCATGAAAAGAATGTTGCTCTAGTTTTTGACAAACTCACAGTCCAGGGTCTAACTCTTAGGCTTTTGAAGGGCTGAAAGAAGATGATTTAGATGTATACATACATTTAAAATAAGAGACTAAAATAAAATATTGGCTATTTTTTTTTTTTTTTTTGTGGTTTTTGGCCGGGGCTGGGTTTGAACCTACCACCTCTGGCATATGGGACCAGCGCCCTACTCCTTGAGCCACAGGTGCTGCCCGGTATTGGCTATTATTTTAATAAAAGGGCATCACAAAGCCAAATCCCTTTATCTTAAGTATAAGATTTCTTTTGATGAATGAAACATCAGATTCTTTATTCCTGCCAGTTTCTAAAATTGGTCAGCTATTGCTGATTTCAGAAACAATTTTAAGATGTTCTTAGTAAGCACCTGGTCCCTGAGGGCTGCTTCCTGATGGTCCCTGATAGACTACACTAGAGACGGACTGTCCTATTCAAGTTTCAGTAACTTTCCAACTCAATTATGGCACAACTAGCAACACAAACCACTATCATCTCACATTCTGCTCTAAAACTTTCACTGATTATACCAGGCTAACCTGTGCCATGAATTTGGGAATCGTAATGCTTTTCATAATAAAGATGATGGTGAACCCAAGTACAGAGATTACATATTAAATTGTTAGGTGATTTCTTAGAGACTTTGAAAAAAATCTGTATCAGGATCTGTGATGTGGTTTAGAGCAAGTAGTTTGTTTTGCTTTTTCTGTTCCTATTTTCAAGGTTGACTTTTTATTTATTTATGTTTTTAGACAGAGTCTCAAGCTTCATCCTGGGTAGAGTGCCATGGTATCATAGCTCACAGCAACCTCCAACTCAGGTTCAAGTGATCCTTTTGCCTCAGTTTTCTATTTTTTAGTAGAGACCAGGTCTCACTTTTGCTCAGGCTGATGTCGAACTCATGAGTTCAAGCAATCCACCTGCCTCGGCCTCCCAGAGTGCTAGGATTACAGAGCTACTGTGAGCTACCATGCCTGGCTAAGGTTGACTTTTTAAACAGCAAGCTATCTATGCACCGGGCAAGCAAAGTTCCCTATCCATTCTACCCTTTTACTAATTTGGGACACCAGTTCTCATCCATGGTATATTGCACACTGATATATCCCATTTTAGTAATTATACATGAAGAACTGAAATTTACACTTGATTTTAATAAATTAGTGTGAATCAAGTTTTTTCTATAATAGCTTCATTCTTACCTTCACTTGCATTCCAAATTGCTCTCTTGATTGGGAATAAAAGAAATGATGTTATGAGAGTGTAGAGAAACCCAAGGAACCCATAGTTTATCTTACTGATGCAATATATGACTGTCCACTCTGTGAGTTCCAAGGAGAATGTGAATGATTACATTTCGTCGACTGTAAAATGCAAATTTCCCACATTTTTACATCTCTGAAGTAGAGATGTATCTTACAGTTGATGGTATCTTATAGCTGTAATAGGCAATTTTTTAGTGCAACATAATAATACCACACTTTACATTAGTTACATTTTAGTTCAGAGTTAATTATTCCATTATCTATACCTTACTCTTTACTTTGAAATTTCTCTCTAGTCTGGCTCAGTGGTTCCTACAGTATTGCCTTTCATATTAACATCTCATTTTAAAAAATATCTATTAACTTCTTTGTGCCAGATCTCATATTCTTGTACAGTGGTTCCATTTATAAAACAGGCATTGCACCTAATTCAAAGCAGCTTAGAATCTTTTAGAATTTATCTTTCTAGTAAGCCAATGCTGGTTATTTGAGTAACAGCCTCTGAAAAATGTTCAGTGGATTCTAACTATGAATGCATTGTTTCAGAAAGAAAAGTTGTTTCTTGATGAATGGGAATATGCCTCTTACCAGCTTATCTAAAACCGCAGCAGTACTATTGCATGGCCAGAAGCACATAAATAACCAAGTATTGGCTACCAGATCTCCAGGACAGGTATAGAGTCCAGGTACAGAAACCTCAGGTACAATGGAGGTTATTGTGGTAGGGGTAATAGTTGTTGTGTGAGGGGAGGGGACAATCTCCTGTTGTCCTATCACCCCCAGCTTTTTTTTTTTTTTGAGACAAGCAACCTCAAACTCTTAGGCTTATGCCATTCTCTGGCCTCAACCTCCCAAGTAGCTGGGACTACAGGTGCCTGCCACAACACCTGGCTATTTTTTGGTTGTAGTTGTCATTTTTATTGAACCCACCAGTCTCAGTGTATGTGGCTGGCGCCCTACTCACTGACCTACGGGCACTGCCCTACTCTCAGCTTTTGGACCTAGAAGAGTGCTGATGTGTTGTAGATGATCAATATATAGTTGTTTAATGAATGAACATATTTAGCCAGGTGGAATGAGATTAAAGCAATTTGAATGAGTAGTACTGAAGAGAAATGAATATGACAGAGGTCAGTTGCTCCAAGAGACTGTGCAAAGGAGAGAGAAGGCAAATCTCATTCACCTTGCCTTGGTGGTGAGACTAGATGAGAGTCACTCTACATCTTTATCTATCAACACTTGGGACTTATTTTTTCCAAGGCACTATTCTCAGAGATTTACAAATATCAACTCATTTAATTTTCACAATAGTCTTAGAACATAGTTACTATTATTATTATCTCAACTCTACTGCTGAGGAGAATGAGGCAACAAGAAATTAAGTACCTTGCCCAAGGTCTCACAGCTAGTAAGTGACAGATTTAGGATTTGAAGACAAGGAAGCTGGTTTCAGAGTCTGTGCTTTGGTCACTTCACTGTCATGCCTCCTTCACTCAATAGATGCTTTTTATTTTAGCCTTTACAATGATAGCCTGTGAGGCCGGATGTCTGTGATCTGCTCCAGACTTGAGGAGAGACAAACTCACCTCTCAGATTGCAAGAAGTTATCCTATGGGTCTGCTCCATAAGTGTGGGCAGCTAGGAAGGCATATATCATAGATTTATTTGACTTGGATATGATACATTTCTCAAAACACCATTTAAAAAGTTATCAAAAATTATGTGCTTGTGTCCCACTATAGTACTAAAATGACATCTCCCCTCTCCCCTCAACTCCCAGGCTAGAGAGAAGAAACGTTGGGAAAATGTGTTGAGATTCTTTGTTCTTTTTCTGTCCTGGCATTGCAAAAATGTGGCCTAAAGAAAGCCCTAGGGAGCTTCTCAGAGCTACATGTCAACCTAATTCTTTTATCAGAATGTTAAAACATTTTTTTGTAAGTCCAGCTTTTCTCTCAAACTCTTTTATTTTATTTTATTTTTTTCCAGTTTTGGCCAGGGCCAGGTACGAACTTGCCACCCCCAGTATATGGGGCTGGCACCCTACTCCTTGAGCCACAGGTGCTGCCCCCCCCCCTTATTTTTTTGAGGCAAAGTCTCGCTTTATCACCCACAGTAGAGTACTGTAGCATCACAGCTCACAGCAAACTCCAACTCCTGGGCTTAGGCAATTCTTTTGCTTCAGCCTCCTGTGTAGCTAGGACTAACAGGCGCCTGCCACGACGCCCGGCTATTTTTTGTTGCAGTTTGGCCGGTGCCGGGTTCCAGCATGCCACCCTCAGTATATGGGGCTGGCATCCTACCCACTGAGTCACAGGTGCCACCCTCTGTCAAACTCTTGATGTAAAATTAATATCTTAAGGGATACAGAATAAAAGCAAATACATTTTTAAATTACTGCTAAAAAGAGGAATTAATCAATATACTTAGAGGTAGCAGATTTGTTTTGAAAATAATCCCGATGTCTTAGTTTCTGTGTTGAAAGAGAAAAACATTTACCTTTTAAAATCACATGTTATTAATATATTCTAAATAAAGTTCTGGCTCTTACATTGCTATTTTACATCCAGATAGAAAAAGATGGCTGTGGATTGGGCTTGGCTTTTAACAGAAATAATCAAAATGTCCTTTTGTGTACACAGACTGGACTTAGGTCCTGGTTTTAACAGAAGTTAGAAGTTTCCCAAACACAGCATCAGAATCCAGGATACCAGGGTTGTCTCAGACAAACATGGCCGTCACATTGACCTTGCCTTTTCATGAGAGTGGGATGGTGTCTTTGCTCCTTTTGCCTAGGAAAGGGCTGGAACAAAGGAGATATACTAAACGTGAACTTGACTTTCTCTAGCTGAACAGAGACGGGAAATTGCCTGATTCTACTACTCAAAGGTGCTCAATAAAGTGATAGCGTCTGTTTGTCTGGGACTTAGATGCAGATAACACATGAAAAGTAAGCCTATATGGAATTTTGAGAGGACTTGACAGCAGGCAATGTCCATTTTATTGCCTTGATATTGTACGTCACTCAGTTACTTGGATACTAACAAACACAATGGTCATATTTTCTTCTTATAAACAATGTGGAAATTAAGATTAATCTTGAGAGATTTCACTGAGTGCTTTCTTTTATTTTATTTTTATTTTTAATTTTTTTAATTAAAAATTTTTTTGTGCTTTCTTTTATAATGAGTTATGAACTAAGCCTATTTGATTTTGATTTTCTTTTTTGTGCTCTGTGGCAATGCTGATTCACTATGTTCTTTCTTCTTACAAATTTGGAAAATGATACTGTGTCTGTCTTCAATTCTGTCATCAAAAATTGAGGGTAAACATATGTGTTATGTGTTTTGCCAAGGCTACCTTTTGTAAATAAACTGCTAATTTGGGGAAATGCTTCTGAGTCATTATTAGTAATGTTTTTGTATACAATTATTTCTTAGAATCTTAATTTCTTATATATATTTTCTCCATTTTTTTAACTGATTCTTTTTTTTTTTTTTTCTGCAGTTTTTGGCCGAGGTCGGGTTTGAACCCACCACCTCTGGTATATGGGACCGGTGCCCTACTCCTTGGAGCCACAGGCACTGCCCTCTTTCATCATCTTTTTAAAAAATATTCTTATTTACCATTAGTAAATGCAACTGTGATTCAAAATGTCATAAATAATTTTGTTGAATACCTCCTTTGTAAGCCTGAAACAAAGCAGCTGAAAATAAACTAATAAATAAGGCCCTCAAGGTCCTTTCTCTCATGGACTTCTTTTCTTTTTTTTTATTGTTGGGGATTCATTGAGGGTACAATAAGCCAGGTTACACTGATTGCCTTTGTTAGGTAAAGTCCTTCTTGCAAGCATGTCTTACCCCCAAAGTTGTGGCACACACCAAGGCCCCACCCCCCTCCCTCCCTCTTTCTGCTCTTCCTTTCCCCACCCCTTCCTCCTCCTTTCTCTCTCTGCTCTCCCCTTCCTCCACCCCCACCGTGACCTTAATTGTCATTAATTGTCCTCATATCAAAATTGAGTACATAGGATTCATGCTTCTCCATTCTTGTGATGCTTTACTAAGAATAATGTCTTCCACTTCCATCCAGGTTAATATGAAGGATGTAAAGTCTCCATTTTTTTTAATGGCTGAATAGTATTCCATGGTATACATATACCACAGCTTGTTAATCCATTCCTGGGTTGGTGGGCATTTAGGCTGTTTCCACATTTTGGCGATTGTAAATTGAGCTGCAGTAAACAGTCTAGTACAAGTGTCCTTATGATAAAAGGATTTTTTTCCTTCTGGGTAGATGCCCAGTAATGGGATTGCTCGATCAAATGGGAGGTCTAGCTTGAGTGCTTTGAGATTTCTCCATACTTCCTTCCAAAAGGTTGAACTAGTTTGCAGTCCCACCAGCAGTGTAAAAGTGTTCCCTTCTCTCCACATCCACACCAGCATCTGCAGTTTTGGGATTTTGTGATGTGGGCCATTCTTGCTTGGGTCAGGGTGATTTTGATTTGCATTTCTCTAATATATAGAGATGAACATTTTTTCGTATGTTTGTTAGCCATTTGTCTGTCTTCTTTAGTGAAGGTTTTATTCACGTCTCTTGCCCATTGATATATGGGATTGTTGGCTTTTTTCATGTGGATTAATTTGAGTTCTCTATAGATCCTAGTTATCAAGCTTTTGTCTGATTCAAAATATGCAAATATACTTTCCCATTGTGTGGGTTGTCTCTTTGCTTTGGTTATTGTCTCCTTGGCTGTACAGAAGCTCTTCAGTTTAATGAAGTCCCATTTGTTTATTCTTGTTGTTGTTGCAATTGCCATGGCAGTCTTCTTCATGAAGTCTTTCCCCAGGCCAATATCTTCCAGTGTTATTCCTATGCTTTCTTTGAAGATTTTTATTGTTTCATGCCTTAAATTTAAGTCCTTTATCCATCTTGAATCAATTTTTGTGAGTGGGGAAAGGTGTGGGTCCAGTTTCAGTCTTTTGCATGTGGATATTCAGTTCTCCCAACACCATTTGTTGAATAGGGAGTCTTTCCCCCAAGGTATGTTCTTGTTTGGTTTATCAAAGATCAGGTGGTTGTAAGATGTTAGTTTCATTTCCTGGTTTTCTATTTAATTCCAAGTGTCTATGTCTCTATTTTCATGCCAGTACCATGCTGTCTTGACCACTATGGCTTTGTAGTATAGCCTAAAATCTGACATGGTGATGCCCCCCGCTTGATTTTTGTTACTAAGAACTGCTTTAGCTATACGTTTTTTTTTTTCTGGTCCCACACAAAATGCAGAATCATTTTTTCCAAATCTTGAAAGTATGATGTGGGTATTTTAATAGGAATGGCATTGAATAGGTAGATTGCTTTGGGAAGTATAGACATTTTAACAATGTTGATTCTTCCCAGCCATAAGCATGGTATGTTCTTCCATTTGTTAAAATCCTCTGCTATTTGGGCGGCACCTGTGGCTCAAGGAGTAGGGCGCCAGTCCCATATGCCAGAGGTGGTGGGTTCAAACCCAGCCCCGGCCAAAAATCACAAAAAAAAAAAAAAAAAAAAGTTAAAAAGCAAAATCCTCTGCTATTTCCTTTCTGAGGATTTCATAGTTTTCTTTATAGAGGTCCTTCACCTCCTTCGTTAGGTATATTCCTAGGTATTTCATTTTCCTTGAAACTATGGTGAAGGGAGTTGTGCCCTTAATTAGCTTCTCATCTTGACTGTTATTGGTGTATACAAAGGCTACTGACTTGTGGACATTGATTTTATATCCTGAAACATTACTGTATTTTTTGATGACTTCTAGGAGTCTTGTGGTTGAGTCTTTGGGATTCTCTAAGTATAAGATCATGTCATCGGCAAAGAGGGAGAGTTTGACCTCCTCTGCTCCCATTTGGATTCCCTTTATTTCCTTGTCTTGCCTAATTGTATTGGCTAGAACCTCCAGCACTATGTTGAATAGTAAAGGTGACAGAGGACAACCTTGTCTGGTTCCAGTTCTCAGAGGAAAAGCTTTCAGTTTTACTCCATTCAGTAAAATATTAGCTGTGGTTTTGTCATAGATAGCTTCAATCAGTTTTAGAAGTGCGCCACCTATGCCTATACTCTTCACTGTTCTAATTAGAAAAGGATGCTGGATTTTATCAAATGCTTTTCCTGCATCTATTGAGAGGATCATATGATCTTTATTTTTGCCTCTGTTAATATGGTGGATAACGTTTATGGACTTGCATATGTTAAACCAGCCTTGCATCCCTGGGATGAAACCTACTTGATCATGATGAATGACTTTTTTGATGATAAGCTGTAACCTATTGGCTAGGATTTTGTTGAGAATTTTTGCATCTATATTCATGAGTGAGATTGGTCTGAAATTCTCCATTTTGTTTGCGTGTTTTCCTGGTTTTGGTATCAGGGTGATGTTTGCTTCATAGAATGTGTTGGGGAAGATTCTTTCTTCCTCAATTTTTTGGAATAATTTCTGCAGTACAGGAATAAGCTCTTCCTTGAAGGTTTGATAGAATTCTGGTGTGAAGCCATCTGGATTAGGACATTTTTTGGTTGGAAGCTTTTTTATTGTTTCTTTAATCTCACTGCTTGAAATTACTCTGTTCAGAAGCGCTATGTCTTCCTGGCTAAGTCTAGGGAGAGGGTATGATTCCAAATATTGATCCATTTCCTCACATTGTCAAATTTCTGGGCATAGAGTTTCTGGTAGTATTCAGAGATGATCTCTTGCATCTCTGTGGGATCAGTTGTTATTTCCCCGTTATCATTTCTGATTGAGGTTATTTGAGATTTTGCTTTTCTATTTCTGTTAGTCTGGCCAATGGTTTATCTATTTTATTTATTTTTTCAAAAAACCAACTCCTTGTTTCATTAATTTTCTGAATGATTCTCTTGTTTTCAATTTCATTGATCTCTGATTTGATTTTGGATATTTCTTTTCTTCTACTGAGTTTAGGCTTAGATTGCTCTTCTTTTTCCAATTCCATAAGATGGCTTGTGAGTTTGTTGATGTGCTCACTTTCTGTTTTTCAAATGTAGTCATCTAAAGTGATAAATTTTCCTCTCAAAACTGCTTTCGCAGTATCCCACAGGTTTTGGTAGCTTGTGCGTTCATTGTTGTTATGCTCGAGGAAGTTGATGATTTCCTGTTGTATTTCTTCCTGCACCCATCTGTCATTAAACAGAAGGTTGTTTAATTTCCATGCCTTTGTGTGGGGTTGAACGTTTTTGTTAGAGTTGAGTTCCACTTTTAGTGCCTTATGGGCTGAGATACAAGGTAAAATTTTAATTCTTTTGATTCTGTTGATATTTGTTTTGTGTCCCAGGATATGATCAATTTTAGAGAATGTTCCATGGGGTGATGAGAAGAATGTGTATTCTTTATCTTTGGGATGGAGTGTTCTATCAAGCACAGTTGTTCTAGGGTCTCATTTCAATCTCTTATATCCTTGTTTAATTTCTGTTTAGAGGATCTGTCCAGCTCTGTAAGAGGAGTGTTAAAGTTTTCTGTTATTATGGTATTATTGGATATCATATTGCTCAGACTGGGTAAGGTCTGTTTGAAGAATCTGGGAGCATTTAAATTGGGTGCATAAATATTTAGAATTGAAACATCTTCTTGTTGTATTTTTCTCTTGACCAATATACAGTGACCATCTTCGTCTTTTTTGACTTTAGTTGCTTTAAATCCACATGTATCTGAAAATAAGATTGCAACTCTTCTTTTCTTCTGAATTCCATTTGCCTGAAAAATTGTCTTCCAACCCTTGACTCGGAGTTTTAATTTGTCTTTTGAAGCCAGGTGTGTTTCTTGCAGACAGCAAATGGATGGCTTGTGTTTTTTAATCTAGTCAGCCAATCTATGTCTCTTCAGTGGAGAATTCAAGCCATTAACATTTATTGAGATAATTGATAAGTGTGGTAGTGTTCTATTCATCTTATTTTGTGAGAGTCCATTGCTTAGTTTTATCTTTTGCATCAGTGTGGAAGTTAGGTTCTGTCCTTTAATTTCTGAGTTCTTACTTTGCTGCTGATCCATTGTGGTGGTCAGTGTGTAGAACAGGTTGAATTATTTTGTGTATAGCTGGTCTTGTTGTGGCGAATTTCCTTCTCTGTCAATTTTAAAGCTTAGCTTAGCAGGGTATAGAATTCTGGGCTAGAGATGGTTCTGTTTAAGTAAATTAAAGGTAGGTGAACATTGTCTTCTTGTTTCAAAAGTTTCATTAGAGAAGTCTGCAGTCACTCTGATGGATTTGGCCCTGTAGGTCAACTGATGCTTACTCCTGGAAGCTTGCAGAATCTTTTCTTTTGTCTTGACTTTGAACAGGTTCATCACAATGTGTCTTGAAGAACTCGGTTAGAGTTGAGGCGATCTGGGGTTCGATATCCCTCTGAAAGCAGTGTGTCAGAATCTTTGATGATATTTGGGAAATTTTCATTTATAATATTCTCTAATATGGCTTCCATTCCTCGGGGGCATTCTTATTTCCCTTCTGGGATTCCTATAACTCATATGTTGGAACGCTTCATAAAGTCCCATAATTCTGACAGTGAACATTCTGCCTTCTCTCTCTTCTTTCCTACCTTTTTAACTATCTGAGTTATCTCAAGAACTTTGTCCTCTACCTCCGAAATTCTTTCTTCTGCATTGTCTAACCTGTTCCTGACACTTTCCATTGCATCTTTAAGTTACCTAATTGACTGCTTCAGTTCCTTCAGCTCCGCTATATCCTTTCTATATTCTTCATATTGTTCATCTCTTATTTGATTCTGGTTTTGGATTTCCTTCTGTTTTTTTTTTTTTTTCCATTTTATTAGCAGTTTTCTTCATTGTTTCCATCATTTCCTTCATTGTTTTTCATCATGTGTATTCTAAATTCTCTCTCTGTCATTCTTAACATTTCTTTATAGGTGGAATCCTCTGCAGTAGCTACCTCATGGTCGCTTGGAGGGGTTGCTCTGTACTGGTTCTTCATGTTGCCAGGAGTTTTCTGCTGATTCTTCCTCATGAGTGATTTCTTGTATCTGTTTCCTTGCCCTAATTTTTCTTTCACTTCCTCTTGCTTTTTAAGTTCCTGTGCCTGTGGACTAAGGTTTCGATGAGCCCTTTTAATAAATAACCAGAAGGATGAGAAGGTTGTAGAGCAAGAAGGAATCAAAGAAAGAAAAAGAAAGAAAGAAAATAAAATAGAGAAAGGAAAAGGGGTGGGTAAAAGGGAATATTGACAAAAAGAAGAGGGGTACAGAAAATGGGAGACAGAGCAATATAGGTGTACTGCAGGGTACTTTGTCGCAACCTTAAAAAAATTCAACCTCTGGGGGTGCCCGGTTGGGTGGTTCCCTTGTGGTCAGCAGCTCTTTGCTAACCTGATCGGACTCAGTACCTGACCTCCACCAAGTAGAGAAGAAAGGCAAAAATGCTATAAATCAAACCAAAACAAGCAAACAGAAAACTTTGTGGGATAAAATTGGGTGAAAAACCAAATAATAGGGGAAGAAACACTAGCAAAAATGAAGCTTTAATTATTAAAAAAGGCAGCAATGGGAAATTGTATTTAAAGTAGAAAAATGCAGAAAGAAAAGAAAGAAGAAAAGAAAAAATCTGTATGGAAAAGGTTGAAATTGAAACACAAAACAACAACAACAAAATAAACAAAAAACAAACAACTAAAAACAAAGCAGTATATATGTCTTGTTGAATATTGTCTGGGCAACAGGTGGTCTTCTGGGGTATGAGATGTTAATCACAATACTGATACAACTGGCAGCCTCCAGTGATTTCTCAAACTCTGCAGGGTGGAGTCCCTAAATCTCTTTTCCACCCTCTTCAAAGGCACTTTAAACTTCTAAACTTGGCTAAGCAGAAGCTTTCCCAGGAAAGTGCTTGTCGCTGGGATCACTGCTGAAGTGGCTATCCACTTACCCAGTGTGCCAAAACTGGTCTCACTCTGCCCCTGAGGTTTAAGACTGTAAAGGCAGCTCAGTCTTTGCCTTTAGGCTGCTCAGTCACTAGGTTACTAGCTCCCACCCAATCCTTGCTCTGCAACCCTGAGGGTGGAGCTTGCCGGTATAGTTCTCTCACAATGGCTGCCTGTGGCCCACAGATGAACACTATTAGCTTTGTCCAGCTCAGCAGCTCAGTCTGGGGCCCTAGACAATGCCTAAAGTTCTCTGCACTCCTGCTCAAGCTCTCCCCAAGGCAGTTCAACTGAGTGCCAAGTCCAAAAACACCCAAACAGTTTACAGGTAAGGCCTTTCCCCTCTGCAGTCTCACTGCTGCTGTACTTACAGCTGCTGGTAGGATTATACTGATTGAACACATGCAACCACTTGCCAGTTTTCCAATGTTTTTGTCCTCCTCTTTGGGTCCAGAAGTCTCTCACTGACTCCCTGTATCCTCGAAGGGATGATTATAGGCAGATCCCATCAGCCAGAGATGCCTGGAGTCTTATCTCCCCTGACTCACGGTGTCCAGTTGCAGGGAAGCTGTTACTCGGCTGCCATCTTTCTCCGAGGTCAGAGTTTTCTTTTTAATCACTTCTGTAATCCCAGTGTTACAGGAATTTTGCTCTTCAGTAGGTCCTTGGTCTTGGGGGTTTGAGGAATGAACTCACAGACCACTGACAAGATTTTACCTGAAATGGAGCTCACAAGAATGGAAGTTGCTCTAGGTGAGTCAGTAAATGTGAAGGGCTAGGACATGACTGTCCACTATTGTAGACTTGAGTCGACCATGGTGCGCCGTGGGACTTGCTGTTTTCTCTGCCCCAGTACACAGAAGCAGTCCCCGTGCCACCCGCAGTGGTGTCATGGACTTATTTTCAACTGGGAGAAGGAAGACCATAAGCAAATAAACAAATAAGACAATTACATGGGGTGATAAATGCTATAAAAAATTAAAACAGGCTATCATTTTACTGTAAAAAAGTAGCTTGCTATGATAGTCAAGAGCGGGGTTTGGTACAGCCAGATTCAAATTTGATTACCTGCTGTGTCATCATGAGCAAATTATTTAGTCTTTCTAGGCCTTAGTTTCTTTATTTCTAAAATGGAAACAATTATAGCCACTATGTCACAGGCTTGGTTAGGGTTTACATGAATTAGTATATACGGAATATAGAGAGCCATATCTGGCATATATTAGGCACTTTGCAACATTAGCATTCATTATTTTAGTCGTTAACACTTACTGAACATTTTTTATGAGCCAGGAATTATGATTACAACTTGTTCACCAAAATTACCCTACAAAGATGATAATGCTAATCCCTTTTTATAGATGAGAAATCTGAAGGTTAGAGAGGCTAAATAATTTTCACAAGGTCATGCAGCTCAAAAGTAGCAGAAGCACTGCCTTTGATTTGTAGTGTCTTTGAACATCTTTCTGACCCCATGAGGTTCTGTTTTTTGCAAATATATACTTTTCAGTGGCTCATTAATTAAGGGCATGATATCCATAATTTCTTATTTGTGACTAGAGAGATAATATGTATTTACTGATAGTAAAACTCACTCTTTGTAGGTTTTTGCCTTTTTTTGATTCTGATTTTTTCCCCCGTTTTTCATAAGTCTTTGTTTTCCTGATGTGTAGAGTAAGGCTGATCATAATAACCTCAGCAGCATCTTTTATACACATTTGTTGTTACTTCATTCAAGTAGAATTTATTAATTATCTACCAAATACATTGCCCTTTTAGAGGGTATAGGCAGTTTCTCTTGAGTCTCTCCTTTATATTAGATGCTTTAGAGCAGAAAGCTTTAGAAAGTATTTTCATTCGTGATGTCCCAGATTTCATCCATTTAGTTGAAATTCAAAATTGCTACTATTTTTCTTTTCATGACCTTTTGAGATGTCTTTTTTCTCCTCCTAATCACAGTTCCATTTAGACCAAATGACATTCAGAAATTCTCACTTCAATGGTAATTTACTTTCTTTTTATATCCGCTTTTAAACCATAATCACTACCCTCTTCCTTCAATTGCTCAGATACTTGGTGTATATTTTATTAAGCAGTATCTTCCCAGATTTAAGAAAAGTGCAAAGGGGAGTTCCAAAGTCCCAGGGCTCAGCAGTACAACGTGGCTCAGCAGATTCTGAGAGGATGCATATAAAGTTTAATGAGGCTTTGAAGGGAGAGTGTTATAAAATACATGAACTTAGTCTAAACTAGTTGTGTAAGCATGGCATTTTTCTCCTTCTGAAGAAGTGAAGAATAGCTGAGGACATGGAGAGTGGCAGTTAACACCTGGATATTGGCCTTTCTTGGAGATGTAGTGTTTCAAATGGGCACTAGAGTCAGGCAGGCTATTGCTGGACTTTTGCATCTGCCACTTAATTGCTGCATAACTTCTCTGAGATTATATTCCTCCACCAACAAAATAACTGTGTGATAATTAAATAGTATAACATATATAAATATTTAGACTTACTAGGTACTCCATAGTAACAATTATTATTATTAGTTGCTACCTGTTCTTTCTACTCATTTGTGATTTTTTTTTGGGGGGGGCTCTTAATCCTAGTTCATTCCTTAATATGGGACCATTCATGATGGTACAGAGCAGAAGTTGTCCTCTTCCTCTGCCCAACTGTTTACCACTTATTTTTAATGTTATTTTAAGGACAAGCATCAATTTCGCTACGTGACCCAACACATTTTCATGTTTATGCTTAGAAATATCACTGGCACTCAAATCTTCATTAATCAGTTGATTGAGTCGTTCATCAAACATTTATTGACTACCTACTAGAGTCACTCCCTTCCCCCATGAACTTCATAGTCTGGGGGAGAGGTCAGATGTTTGTTTACTTTAAGTATAAGACTGAAGAAGAAATGCAATAACACAAGAGACTGAGGTAGCACAGAGCAATCAGTGTTACTGTGCTGGGGTTGGGGTGGTGAAGTCAGGGTAAGGTTCCTAGAGGAGATGGTCTCTAGCTTGCAGTGTGTCGAATGGGCAAGGGAATAAGAGAATTCTTTTTTTATTTTTATTTTTTATTAAATCATAGCTGTGTACATTAATGCGATCATGGGGCACCATACACTAGTTTTATAGACCGTCTGACACATTTTCATCACACTGGTTAACATAGTCTTCCTGGCATTTTCTTAGTTATTGTGTTAAGACATTTACATTCTACATTTACTAAGTTTCACATACACCCTTATAAGATACACCACAGGTGTAATCCCACCAATCAACCTCCCTCCACCCACCTCCCCCCGCCCTCTCCTCCCTTTCCCCCTTTCCCCTATTCTTAGTTTATAACTCATTTATAGCTTTCATGTGAAAGCCATAAATTAGTTTCATAGTAGAGCTGAGTACGTTGGATACTTTTTCTTCTATTCTTGAGATACTTTACTAAGAAGAATATGTTCCAGCTCCATCCATGTAAACATGAAAGAGGTAAAGTCTCCATCTTTCTTTAAGGCTGCCTAATATTCCATGGTGTACATATACCACAATTTATTAATCCATTCATGGATTGATGGGCACTTGGGCTTTTTCCATGACTTAGCAATTATGAATTGGGCTGCAATAAACATTCTGGTACAAATATCTTTGTTATGATGTGATTTTTGGCCTTCTGGGTATATGCCTAGTAGAGGAATTATAGGATTGAATGGCAGATCTATTTTTAGATCTCTAAGCATTCTCCAAACATCTTTCCAAAAGGAATGTATTAATTTGCATTCCCACCAGCAGTGTAGAAGTGTTCCCTTTTCTCCACATCCATGTCAACATCTCTGGTCTTGGGATTTTGTGATATGGGCTAATCTTACTGGAGTTAGATGATATCTCAAAGTAGTTTTGATTTGCATTTCTCTGATAATTAAAGATGAAGAAGAGAATTCTGAGAGGTAATTACTAAGTCACAAGGCCAGGTGCTCTGGCTCACGCCTGTAATCCTAGCACACTGGAAGGCCAAAGGAGGGGGATTGCTTGAGCTCAGGAGTTCAAGACTAGCTTGAGCAAGAGCATGACCCTGTCTCTATGAAAAATAGAAAAATAGCCAACATAGTGCTACATGCCTATAGGCCCATCTACCTGGGAGACCAAGGCAAGAGGATTACTCAAGCTAAAGAGTTTGAGGTTGCTGTGAGCTACAGCACTCTACCCAGGGTGACAGAGTAATATTCTGTCTCAAAAAATATATACACATTATATAATTACTAAGTCACAGAGGAAGAAACATTGAGGTGTGTAAGGTGAATGATAAGCATCATTTGAGCATCAAGTGTAAAAGGACGTGTAGCTGGGGAGAGGATGGGAAGAAGAGACAAACATTTAGACATGAATTTAGATGAAAAGTACCTAAGAAAATCGTTCCTGACACAAAGTAAATGCTTGATAAATACATTTAATTTTTTCTAAAGACCAACTCTTGTTTTATAAAATAAGATACATTATATTGCACATCCAGATATTACATTTTCATTTTTTTCATAGCTTGTTCTGTAGTCTCAGGCTTTCTGTACATTTTTACATTGTATTTTTCGTTTATAGCAATGAGAAAATAGAAATTGAGAGAAAAATTTAACAGCTCAGAGAAAAAAACTACAATAATGTGTACTTAATATTATAGTATCCACAGCCACAAAATGAACAATAAGAGATTGATGAGAAAGTCTACTTTTTTTGCTTCCAATAAGATTAAATAGTCATATATCAGCAGACTATTGAAAATGTTTTCTCTTGACTACATTAGGAGGAAAAATGTGCTCCTAATGATAAACAGAGGTATCCAAGTTGAAAACATTTGGTTTTCCTTAGCAAATTTCTCTGCATGTCCTGCCCCTCTCCCCAGTCCATTGTCTTCCCAGCTTCATTTCTTTGGACATTGTTTGTATCAGCTTTGTTTTGGAGATGATTGTGCAGACACACTACTTTCAGTATTTCTCCCAATAGTTACCTAAAGCAACTATTTGTCTGCAGTTGTATAGATGATTATGTTTGTTCTAGAATGCTCTTTGTGTTTCTGCTGTTCGTTACTAACTATATGACAGTGGGGAACTATCACTAAAACGCTACCATTCCTTCTTTTGCATACTGAAAAATCTCTCGCAGTGAGTGATACCTATGTTTAAGAAGTTCTAACTTTTTTTAAGAAATTCAAATATTTAAAAAAATAAAAACACAGTAATGAGTCACTTAACAGTGGGGATACATTCTGAGAAATGCATCTTTAGGCTACTGCATCCTGTGTGAGCATTACAGAGTGTGCTTACACACGCCTGGGGGTACAGCCTGCTATGTACCTTGGCTACATGGTAGAGCCAATTGCTCCTAGGCTGCAAGCCTGCACAGAATGTTACTGTACGGATTACTGCAGGCATGTGTAACACAATAGTAAGTGTTCATGTATCTCAACATAGAAAATATACCATAAAAATACAGTATTATAATGTTAAGGGACCACTGTGGTATGCATGGTCTGTTGTTAGCCAAAATGTCATTATGTAGCACATAAAAAATTTGGATTAACCAAAATATTAGTATGTGTCACATAAAAAATTTGGATTAAATGGGGTGTGATTATTTACATTACTAAAAATCCATCATTTATAAAATCACTTATGAGTGACCTTAATTCAATAGGTATTTAAGGACTGCCTATGGCATAATAAAGGATTATAAATAGATGTATATGAAGATATCTACTGTGTGAAAGTAGTTAACTCTCGCACATATTTCCAAGGAATGGGGTAGAGCTTTAACCTTGGGCTTTAACCTTGATTTTATATCCCTTCAGACTCCAATAACCTCTTTAAAGAATATTAAATATTCCACTTTTTCCTAGAAACATGTACCAGTTAATGAAGAACAATTGCATGGGAATTTCTTTTGGAATATGTCATCCCTTGGCAATTTAAAGCACATTAGTTATTATGAGCTCACAATGAAAGAAAATCTAATATTTATCAATTTTTTTCTCATTTGGGAAACTATCTTAAGGTATGAAGACTTGGTGTCAATGGTAAGCCAACTAAGAAATAACAATGTGGGCGGCGCCCATGGTTCAGTGGGTGGGACGACCGCCACATACGCCAAGTGTGGCTGGTTTGAACTCAGCCTGGGCCAGCTAAAAACCAATAATGGCAACTGCAACAACAACAAAAAATAGCCAGGCGTTATGGCAGGTGCCTGTAGTCCCAGCTACTTGGGAGGCTAAGGCAAGAGAATTGCTTAAGCCCAAGAGTTTGAGGTTGCTGTGAGCTGTGATGCCACGGCATTCTACTCAGGGCAACAGCTTAAGACTCTGTCTCAAAAACAAACAAAGAAAAAACAACAACAACAACAAAAAGAAATACCAATGTTTCAGCCCTTAACTCTCCCAGCTATTACATATTCTCCTGTTAAGCATTTCTTGTTTTCTTTAAAATATTGCCAATAAGATTTACTTATAATCCTCTATAGTTTTGATCTCAGCCTTTATTAAAATAAGTTTACATTAATTAAATGATTACTCCTCACAGGGGGCAAGAGGAAATGGGATCAGTGGAGATAAAGTGGAAGTCTGGGTTCTCAGTGTACACATTTTGATATTGATTTGTGAACCCATGTAATTACATTAGTATTAAAAATAAGGCTAAGAAGATATGCCACCCATCAACAAATAAAATACCTTTATTAGGAAACTTACGGAAAGCCAAATAATTCTAGATTGAGCCAACTAATTATTATTTGGATAAAAAAATGATCAGAGTGTGATGTTGAAGAGAGAGAACCAGGAATGGAGTCAGAGCATCTGGATGCACAGTCAGCTCACGGTCCTTACTAGTTACGTGACCTTGGGAAAGTCACTTAACTTCAGCAAGCTTCACTTCCCTTATCTATGAAATCAGAATGATGATAACATTACCAGGATATTCACTTCTTGACGTTGTTCTGTGAGTCCAATGAGAAACACATGTGAAAACCCTTTATAAATGGCAAAGTCTTATACTTTGAACTCTCCGTAGAGTCTGAACTCTACGGAGAGTTCAAAGTCATTTTTTATTTTAATTAAAGTCACCAAGATGAATTTTTAAATTCTCAAAGCCACTACTAGGCTTATTAAGAGAGAAAAAAAATTGTTTGCTTAGGTTTGCTTTCATAAACCAAACGACCAAAGTAAAGCTTAGGTGTCTTTGTCTTTAGTTAATGTGGTCAGCCGCAATGCCAGAATCATTCTCGAAAGTACCAAAGCTATTCTCATAGGTCAGCTATTTTTTTGGTATTGATGATCAATCTTTGGGAGCTCTGCTTAACTAATGAAACTCCCAGTAATCACTTCATTGGGGAGAAATTTACTTTGCCGCTTACAGTACAGAGAGAAACTACGTGGTATGGCCTTTTGTTTAGCTCATTCGCTCATTCTACACATTTTTACTGATGTCCACTGTGTACCAGGAACTTGCCTAGGCACTGCGGTCAGAGAGTTAGGGAGACAGACACTACCTGGGGCTGCCACAGAGTTTATAGTCTAATGCAAAATTAAGTGAGCTAATAGCTTTGTTTAGATCCTCACCACACACACTCCTTAATTTGAAGAGCTTTCCTTGCCTCCTGTTAAACAACTTTAAAACTTCTTTTTTTGGGGTGGAGGAATCCTTGCTTTATGTATTCAAGACCAAACATGAAAAACAAATATAGCCTGTTCTGGCTGGAGTGATATAGAGTTCAAAGTCAGGTGTTCTCCTACCATACACTCACTGGACTCCCAGACGCTGTAAAGGGCAACCTATTTGATCCTTCCACACAGGGTGTCTTCTCCACGTCAATTTTATTCCTAAAGAAATTCAGTAAACACTTGTATGCACAATCTCCCAAGGATTTTCTCAAAACCTTCTTTTCTCCTGCTGGGTCTGCTGCTCTCTCTCCTGTATAATAGCCAACTTATAGGGTTTCTGATGTTTCTGATAATTCTCACAATAACCATAGTTACCACTTATTGTTGACACTACCTGTCAGAAATTGCACTTAACATTTTTCATGCAGTTCTTCATTTAATCCTCAGACTCATCCTGTAGGATAGGTGTAAATCCTCATTTTACAGATAAAGAATGAGATTCTAAGAAGTGAAGTAATTTGTGCAGAGCTACACAGCTGTAAATGGTGGAGCCAGAATTTGAACTCATCTGTCTGATTTCACAGTAGGAATGATTAACCACTACTGCTTCCCAAACTTTGTGGAGCTTTTTGACCCTGTCAGGGACACCTCTAAATGTGGTGCAAAGGTCTGATTAGAGCAGAGGGGAGAATGATGCTTATTCAAACACACTTATAGTTGATGGTTATTATGCCAGCTTTCTTTTACTACATTCCAAATATTCTATATCCATTCTTTCATTTTTTTTCTGCAACTCTGGAAGGTAAATTTGATCATCCATAAGTTATAGGTAAGGACTCTTGAGCTTCGAAAGGTAAGGCCTCACAGCTATTAATTAATAGTAACTGGCAAGCTCTCTGTCTGACTTTGCATCAGTTTGGGGTCACAACTATTTCCAGAGCTGAACCATGGGCTCAAGACTCTCATACACTAAAGAATAGTAACAATCAAAAAAAAAAAAAGAAATTAGGAGAGAATGAACAGACTGAGGACCCTGCTCTCTCCCCAGCCCAGGGCCTACTCCAAGTCACTACTGCCTGTCTCCGTTCTCAATTATAGCTGAGTGTTGGACATTCTAATTCCACCAGCATGAATACTCCAATCTTTATTTCCCTGTTTGACTTCTTTTTGTCCCTCTGTACCCATCTCCACCCTCTCTTTTCTTCTTTGGTTTCCTTACACCCATTCCAACCCATTTTATTAGTATTATTTTTTCTCTGCAATCTGTTTCTTTTTTCTTCTCATGCTCTGGAGCTTCTGCAGTTTTTGTATTTGAGACTAGATCCTGATTTTACTCTACTGGTTTGTATAATCCTTGAAAAACCACTTATACTTTTTTTTTTTTTTTGAGACAGAGTTTCACTATGTTGCCCTTGGTAGAATGCCATGGTGTCACAGCTTCCAGCAACCTCAAACTCTTGGGCTTAAGTGATTCTCTTGCCTCAGCCTCCTGAGTAGCTGGGACTACAGGTGCCCACCCCAATGCCCAGCTATTTTTTGGTTACAGTTATTATTGCTGTTTAGGAGTCCCAGGCTGGGCTCAAACCCACCAGCCTCAGTGTATGTGGCTGGCGCCCAACTTACTCAGATACGGGCACCAAGCCAACACTTATACTTTCTGTATCTTAGTTTCCTTATCTGTAAAATGGGCAAAACAATAGACCATGTATTACAAGTTGCTGCAAATTTTCAATGAGTTAACACATGCAAAGATTTTAGAATGTCCTCAGGTATATAATGTATGTACCATTTTATTTATTAATTTTTTTTTTTGCAGTTTCTGGCCGGGGCTGGGTTTGAATCTGCCACCTCTGGCATATGGGGCCAGCACTCTACCCCTTTGAGCCACAGGTGTTTCCCATGCCATTTTAAATTGTTCTCTTTCTTACAACCAGCTCCCTTTCTCTTGCCATCTTTCTTTTGCTCTTATCTACATTTTATCCTGCTTTAGCAAAAAAAAAAAAAAAAAAGAAGAGAGTTCCTATAAATTAGGTTCACTGGCATCATTTGTTTATTTGTTCCACATTTAAATGCCTACTACTAGCCAGGCACTGCACTAGGGAATGCAGATGTGAATGTTAATGAAACATAATTTTCTCCAAAAGGTTACTAGTCTTTTAACCAGTCAGTAACACTTTTCATGTTTTAATAAAATGGATGAATCTACGTATTTAAATAAACCAATAGGTATGTGTCTTGGTTTTATCACCTACCCTCCCTCCAGGTCTGCCTACTTCTCTTCACCTGTTCTGTCACCGCTCTGATCCGACTAGCACCATCTCTCAGCCTAGACTTTAACCTACTCTCTGTTTAGCAGCCAGAGCCATCTCTCTGAACAGCAAACCTGATCCTGCCAGCCACAGGCTTACAGCCTTTCAAAGGTCAAATGTCCTTCCACTGCTTTGAGGAGAAAGGACCAAACACTGCAGGCAGTCCTGTGTGATCCACCTGGGGCCTGAAACAGAGGGCTCCTCCCCTGTTTGCTCTCAGTCCCCACACAGTGCCATCCTCTCTCCTCCACAGCATGATGTCACATAACTTTTCCTCCCAAAACACTCCTCCTTACCACGCCTGCTTCTGCTGTACCTTGGCAAATTAATGCCTACTCATGGTTCAGATTAAATAAAGTATTATTTGCTTGGTATGCCTTCTTGATACTCTCATCTAGGTCAGGGTTTTTTGTTTATTTTTATTTGGCCTGGTTTAGTGTACTCTGGGAGTCTACATTTAAGTTCTTTTCTAAAGCACTCATTTTAGTTTATCTAATTCATTATTTAGTGTGATCTTACTTGGTTGATTATAGGTTTATTAGGGAAGGAGCATAACTATAATGTTCACCATTCTATCTCCCATACCCAGGGAAGTCTGTCACTCATCAGAATCACTTAATAAATATTAGCTGAATGAAGAGTGAATGGATGCCATTACTTAATTTTCTCAATTTCTCAGCAACTCTTTATTATCAAAGTAAATTACTTTTAGCAGTGGAGCATAAATATGAGGAAACTGAGGAGGAGAATAAGAGAAGATTATCTTGAACCAAGGTACAAGTTGGATTTTTTTTTATTCCTTTGTTTTTTCTTTTTTAAAAATTGTTTGGGATTCCTTTGAAGGTACAAAGAATTAGGATACACTGATTGCATTTGTTAAAGTCCCTCTTATAATTGTGTCCTGCCCTCAAGAGGTGTGCCATATACTGTAAGCTCCTATCCCCCTTCCTCCTCTCCTCTCCTGGCTCCCTCATTCCCTCACCCCACCCCTGGTGTTGGCTCATCTACTGCCTTTATATAAGAATTAAGTACGTTGGATTCTTACTTCTCCATTCTTGTGATGCTTTGCTAAGAAGAATGCAGACCTGGTCAATGAGTCTACCAGGAATCCTATTTGAATAAGGAATTTAACAAACACATTAAAATGTATACTTCATATTCCTGTGCTTGGATTTTCTACCCTGAAGCTGCTGACTCTGAAAATTCAAAACATACCTACTATTTCAGCTTTCTGCATCCTTGATTTCCTGAAATTGATTTTTTTCTTATTACTTTTTTTCAGCCTCAACAAATCTATTTCCAAGCTTAGCAAGTACAATTTAATTTATTAAACTGATAAGATTAATTTATGCTATAATGCATCTATGAGCAAAGAGGTCACACATATCAGTTGTCAATCTTGAATCCCCAATGAGCAATAAGTGCCTCTACTTGGACTTAAAATCATTACCGAAGGGTCCAAACCCCACTGGACACAGAACAATTTACACAAATACATCGTTTCCCTTCCTCCAAGTAAGTGAAAACAGAATTTCTAAGTGCTTAAAGTGTGTGAGAAAAAAGAAGGAATATTTAGGAATTACCTTCTTGTAATAATTGCTCTTTTGATTCCATGTTTTAATTGGAAGACATGGTAAGCTAAAATGTCATCCATAAAAAGCCTTAACAATAATCTCCTAACCACCGTACTTCATGAAAAAGGAAGTCAATGTTCAGAAAAGCAATGTGACTTGGGTGTGTTAGTAAAGTTGTAGAATCAGGGACAGGAGGAGAAAACTGCCTTCCTACTCTTTGTTAAATTTTAGGAATTAAATAGGAAGATATTCAGCATATGTGGGGGTGAACCATACTGGGCACTCTAAATAGGGAGTAAAGTTAGTATGTACTTTGGAGCTTTCTTGATTTATATTCCTCTTTGCTTGTCCCTGGGACACATTCTTTTACATTTCTCATCCTGAAATTCCTTATCAAATGAAAGGATTATTTAGAGAGGATCTGTGTTCATTTTGTAATACTTTTATGGTGAAGAATATGATCAGGGGCTCAGTGCCCATAGCTTAGTAGTTAGGGCACTGGCCAGATGAATCGGGCTGGTGAGTTCGAACTCTGCCAGGGCCTGCTAAGACAACAATGACAACTATAACAAAAAATAGCCAGGTGTTGTGATGGGCACCTGTTGTCCCAGCTACTTAGGAGGCTGAAGCAAGAGAATCGCTTAAGCCCAACAGTTTGAGGTTGCTGTGAGCTGTGACACTACGGCACTCTACCAAGGGCGACATAGTGAGACTCTGTCTCAATAAAAGAAAAGAAAAGAAAAGAATATGATTAGGACTCTTCATTTTCATGCATTTGATCTGGGTGTTGCTAATGATGGATATAAACTAAGAGATCTCCTTGTTGCCAAAATGTCTCTAGCACAAGGATTTATTTGGCTTCTTTCAGTATTACTAAGTAAGTGATTTAATGTCACTAGATGCTAAGATACCCTCAAAATAATATAAAAATCTCATGATGAAATCCCCAAAGATAAATATATTGAAGTATGGAATGAGGGTTGTTATGGAGATGGAAACAGGGATAGTATAAGGAAAGGGGGATATGCCTGTTATTAACCTATAATCAACTTTGTAAATATGTTTAACTCTTTTGGTATGAGTTTGAGATATAGCATTCCCAAGATAGATAATTAAGTTAAGAGAGTTATTCTAAGAATCAAGAGTCAGGATGTGATACCTATTTTTGGCCTCATTATATTACCGTAGGTCTAAATTGGCTTTTGGAAATGGGGAGAGATGCAGAATCATTTATCATTAAAGTATCTGGAGAGACTCTTTCATGACTATAGACTCTGTTTGCAGAAATTATCTTTTTGATCATATCCCAAGGAGCTATGTGGTGATGGAAGTTAGGGAGGAAATAAAAGCAACTAGGAAAAGACTAGAAAAAGAATATGATGAGTGAATGGGCATTCTAAGGGATTCTAGAACCTGGCAGAGGGATTATCAGTTGGTGGAATGTGTATGTGTGTGACAGACTTGTGGAGAAAGACCTGTGTAAAAAATATAAATTCTAGTCTTGCAAAGTTCCTTCCTAATATTTCAGTAAAAATTAGAATATGCCAACCAGATTAATTAGACTAGAACTAATGCAGCATCTTAGGAAAATCTGATATTTAGCAGTACAGAGTATCACTAAGAATAGACTGATTGATCACAGACAATCAGATGGATAAATGGATGGATAGATGAATTGATAACAAGTGCTCTAGAAAGGAATTAACATGTGAAAGAAAAAATAACAATGTATTTGAACTATTTATTGAAGTATCAATATATGAAGATCAATGTTTATGAATAAACAGTAATTGCTTATACTTTTAACCTGTCACGTATACATCATTCAGTTTTTTTTTTTTTTTAAGAGACAGAGTCTCACTTTACCACCCTCAGTAGAGTGCCATGACATCACACAACTCACAGCAACCTCCAGCTCTTGGGCTTACAGGATTCTCTTCTGAGCCTCCCAAGTAGCTGGGACTATAGGCGCCCGCCACAACGTCCTGTTATTTTTTTGTTGCAGTTTGGCCAGGGCCAGGTTTGAACCTACCACCCTCGGTATATGGGGCCAGCGCCCTACTCACTGAGCCACAGATGCTGCCCAAATCACTCAGTTTTGATACATGAACAGTGGCAATTAACAATATCATCAAGCTAGAAATGAATGTAAAGTTGATACATGAGAGAACCCTGAGGCTCCCTAAAAGTTTTTTTGACCTCTTTCTGTCCATTTGATTATAATAATCTTATTGGATTAGATTCTTTGAGCTATTTAAGCCACACCCCATTATTAGCTACTATAGTAAATTTAAAATATTAAGGTAATTCCTAACTGCTCTGCTAGCCTCAGCTTTAGTATCTTTGGCAATTTAATTATATTGAACTGCTTTCTCTCTTTTTTTTTTTTTTTGTAGAGACAGAGTCTCACTTTATGGCCCTCGGTAGAGTGCCGTGGCCTCACACAGCTCACAGCAACCTCCAACTCCTGGGCTTAAGGCAATTCTCTTGCCTCAGCCTCCCGGGTAGCTGGGACTACAGGCACCCGCCACAATGCCCAGCTATTTTTTGGTTGCAGTTTGGCCGGGGTCAGGTTTGAACCCGCCACCCTCAGTATATGGGGCCAGCGCCTTACCGACTGAGCCATAGGCGCAGCCCTGAACTGCTTTCCTATCTGGAGGCTGAATGACCTTTTACTTCTCTCATCTGTGAAATGAGGAAGCTAGAGAAGATGATCTTTCAGGATTCTTATCACTTTTAATTTTTATTTCTGAATGAATACAAATTTCTAGTTAAAACACACAGAACCCATGACATTAATTAGGCTGCACATTAATTTCTTCTTCTGTTTTAAGAATTCAAAGAAAATATGTAATGTTAGTGTTAAAACTTTCAAGTGGTGGAATTTATGCTTCTATATCACAGGGATTTTTTTAACCTTGAATTTAATAATTGCATGGGATGTTCTGAATATATCTTACTCACCACAATTTTCATTAGTAGGTGAGAAAACAGATTTATAAAAGTGAACAAGTTCACACAGCTAGAGTTAGAGTTTGCACTGAAAAACTCATCTCATCTCAATCAAGAGTATTGCACTGTACTTTTCATTCCAGAAACTCATCTTAAATGTTCCCTGATGATGCTGATGCAATTTCTGGTCAAGATCCACAGCTGGACTTTACAAATCTTGCCAGAGAATTTTGATGCATTTATTTGGAATGGGAAAATGTTTCAGCACTCCACAGCTGTTCATTCATACACATAAGCCTACAGAGATGTTGATTTAAAGAAAGAAATATGTCTTGCATTGTAAATAAACTTCTTGGATGGTATAATGTACTCTTATTTCTGAGAACTTTGAAGGATAGAAGGTGTCTACATTCTTCAGAGGTATCAAGCTTTTATTGTATCTTAGACCCCATAGAGAAATGTACCATAATGTCCAACGGTGGTTTAAGCTTTTTGATAATAGTTACCCAAAATAAGATCTGAGTTTCACTTTGCTGAAAAAAAAGGGATTTTTCCTTCTGAATTGGCCTCACGATTTAAAAAGAATAAAAAAAAATTATTTAAATGAGCTGCTTTAAAATATAGTAAGTTACTCGAATTTTATAGTGACCCCTTAATTTCTTTCTCTTAGTTCTTACAGGCATCTGTGAGGATGGGACTCAATCTTACTTTGTCCCAAAAACTGTTTCTTAACTCTGCTGCTGAAAAGACCATAATTAAGGAGAATCTAGTCTGAATAGGTTCATTGTCTCACAAGCTGAGGCAGTCTGGAAAGATTTATGAATTTGCTTGATCATCTGTATTTAGAGGGAGGGATAGGGGAAATAGAGCTGACGGACACACGGACTTTTTCAATCTCCTGCAGCCTGACCCATCTAGGAAAACTATTGACCTGTGACTAGTCATTGCTGACACATGCCAGAAATCAAACCTGGTATATCTGAATTAAATCGGGAATATCCAAAATATTAGGTGTGACCAATTCTTGTTGGTGGAATTTGTAGGTGACTTTTAACTCGGTTAGCCAAAAGAATAGGAGAAAAAAAGAAAGGAAAATAAACACGAGGCATAATTATGCCTTTGATTAGCAGGAAACCAAGGTTTTAAATTTCTCTTTTTTTTTTTTCAAGGTTTTAAATTTCAGATGAAAACTTTGTGTAATTATTTAATGCTCTTAAGTCACATCAGAGAACTCCTAGCAAGGAAGGGAATAGGAGATGCTCTTATAGCTCTCTAACCTGGATGGGAAACATTCAGGAGATTCTGAAAACTAATACAAACTGTAAGTCAAGAAAAAAAAAAAGAAATCAAACTTGGTGATACAGCTTCATGGAACTTTGTTCAGTACTCCAGGTAAAGGGAGTCCCATACAAAAGTGACAGATGACAATTTTTGCAGGGTTCCTAAGTATACTACAGCAGTGCTTCACTAACTTTAATGTGGACACTTGAGATCTTGAGAAAGCATAGACTCTGATTTAGTAGTCTGGGATTGAGACCCAAGTTTCTCCATTTCTTTCTTTGTTTTCTTCTTTCCTTTCCTTTTTCCTTCCTTTCTTTCCTCTCCTTTTCTCTTTTTCTTTCTTCTTTGACAGAGTCTGCTCTGTCACCCGGACTAGAGTGCAATGGCATCATCCTAGTTCACAGCAACCTCAAACTCCTGGGCACAAGTGATCCTCCTCCATCAGCCTCACAAGTAACTGGCACTACAGGCACATGCCACTGTGCCCAGCTAATTTTTTCTATTTTTTGTAGGGATGGGGTCTCGTCTTGCTCAGGCTGGTCTTGAATTCCTAGCCTCAAGCAATCCTCCCACTTGAGCAGCCATTCCTGGCTGAGATTTTCCACTTCTAAGAAGCCCTAATTTAATCTATGCTTATAGTCCATGGACCATACTTGGTGAAACAAAACTCTAGAATAATTCATTTCTTTACCTCTATGGCTTATTCACTCATTTCTTTTAGATCTTTGTTCAAGTATCATCTTATCAGCATGGCTTTCCCTGTCTACCATATATTTCTCTATCACTAAGTTCTTTATCCAGCTTTATATTTCTTTATACTACTTATCACTATTTGACACATTTTATGTTTTTATCTGAAAGGGCATTTTTTGATCCACTGATTTGCTATTTGCCTAGAATATTGACTGAGGCACACTAAATGTTCAGAAAAAAATACCTATCAATTGAATGAACGTATAAATGAATAAATGAGCCACATGGCCCTTCTGCCCTAATTCTGTAAGTCAGACCATACTTAGGAGTCTCCAGGAAATAGTCAACTCTGTCCCTTGGTGATTCAATAACTCATGCACTCTATTAAAGAAGACAATGTGGGGGAAAATCAGGTCCCTTCACTGTCTATTCAAGTCTCTGCTCATTGATAGAAACTGGATGATTCAGACTCTCTTTTCTACTGGCGGGCCATTCTCCAAGCAGTATCTGCAACAATGCCCTGGGTAGTCAGATTAAAGGCAAAGGATATTGATGGTTTTCACGGGGACAGCTTAGCAATCAATTGTCTCCATTTTGTGCTTTATCCAATAATTTCTTTTGTCCACCTATTTCTCTAAGTGAATTCTGGTGGTTTATTATTTCAAACCTAATCAGGTATCTTACACTAAATATAGCTTTTATTACTGAGAAGACAACAAATACTATAAAGATTTGCTGTGACCTCTGGGGAGTGCTGTGTTAGATCATTTTTGGACAAATGTATAATTAGGTTGTAATTAATGGCTTCCGTATTCATCAAGGGTGTTAAGATTGAGTTTCAGAAGTTTAAAAAATGTTAGTGATTTAATCATTTTTCTTTGTGCTATATTGTAAAACTACAGCTGTAGATTTTCTGCAGCGTAAGAGAAAGAGAGTTTATCTACTAATGCCTCTAAAGATTTTGCAACAAAAAATAAAAAGGCACCATCTAAAAACTGTGTTAACATAAAACATCTGACCTAGGGATTCATGTACCATTTCTCCATCTAACATCAACACCCATGCCATTCATTCAATATCATTCAGAAAACATTCCTTAAGTACCTACTGTTAGGATTTGTCAACACAATGAAAATACTATATTACATTTCTAAAGCAAGGGGAGAGTCATTTGATACCTCATTAATAAAGTATAATCAAATTCATACTAAGCAAATTAACACTGGACATAAAATTAGTGACATGTTTCTTGCTCTCTAGAAACTCACTTGAGAGGAGAAATGTGCAAACTGCAATAGGGGACACACCAAGTGTCTGAGTATAGGTCTGAAGAGCTCAGACAAAGAATCAATCAGTGTTGACTGAGTGGATTAAAGAGGGCTTTATAGTGGAATTGACATCTGAGGGTCCTCAAGATGAGTAGGAGTTCTGCAGGTGGAAAGAGAGAAAGAGAATTGCGGATACAGGAACTCACAGAGCAAAGAAGCATGATTGCTCAGGATGAATTGTAGGGGCAAGGAGACATCCTGTATAGTGGAGAAAGAGTGAAAAAGGATGATTTTGTGCATGGTGATGGGGTGAGTGTGGAGGGGGAAGGGAGCATGAGCCTTAGTGTGGAATCCATTGTGAAGGGCAAGGGGTTTCTGCACAGGCACCTTAGTGTTCACAAATTTTGGAAAGATAATTCTAAAAGCAGTGAGGAAGATGATTCGGATTGGTTAGGGAAGGAAAGGAATGTGTATGCGTGTTGGACATTATGTGTTCTTGTATGGTGTTAGAGTAACTTTACTAACTAAATGTAGGTAATTAACGGTTTTACAAAAATGAACTTCCTGTAGTGTTTAAATAGAATTGTTTCTAAAATTTAAGATATGTAACCCTGCCAGGTGTGGTGGCTCACACCTGTAATCCCAGCACTCTGGGAGGCTGAGGCAAGTGGATAGCTTGAGCTCAGGAATTCAAGACCAGCCTGAGCAAGAGTGAGAACCCATCTCTAAAGAATAGTCAGGTGTTTGGAGGGCGCCTCTAGTCCCAGCTACTTGGGAGTATGAGGCAAGTGAATGAATCGCTTGAGCCCAGGAGTTTGAGGTTGCTGTGAGCTATAACACAATGGCACTCTACCCAGGGTCACAAAGCGAAACTGTCTCAAAAAAAAAAAAAAAAAAAAAAAGATATGTAATCCTCTTGAAAGAAAGAAAAAAGAGGGAAAGAAAAAAAAGAGAGAGAAAATAACTTCAATATTTTCTTCTTACTATGAATATAATACATGTTAATTAAAAAATAGGTACATGATACAAATTGGATTACAAAGGATGGTAAAAGTGAATGACGATCACACTGCAGGAAAGAAACATCAAATATAACTTCAATTCCACTACCTTGAATTAAACATTGGATAAGATCGATGATAGTAATTTGGACAACTGGAGCCAACCTCATTTTAAGCAGAAATAAGTATGATAACTTTGGCCTCACTATGTGGAGTGAAATTTGCCAAAGAAGACATTTATTGCTTCATTATAATAATGATAAATTAGTCATAATTAATTCAAAAAAAGTGCTAAGTGCCAAGCGCTATGATAAAACACAATTGACAATGGTTTTATATTTTGTACTTTACACTTCTGTAGCAATTCTCTTCTTTCTTTGAAGCAAAAATGAACATTATAAATAGCAAAAATGAAGAATCTCTTCAATCTTTAATTACCTTCAAGTGGAAACTCAAGTACTTCTATCCATTAGTTTAGCAACTCTTTAAGAAATACCAATTATAACACTAAAGATAGATCTATCAGTGAGCAAAATATAGGTATGGTGTTTGAGTGAACAGAGCTCATGATTTTGTAGTTTAAAAAGATATTATTTTTAGAATAATAGAAAGAGGGCTTTATAGTGGAATGACATCTGAGGGTCCTCAAGACACAAGTAAGCCCTCCGTTTCAGAATAGAAATCTCACCCGTTTCTCAAGGTCTGGCTCCATTTCTACATTTCTATGATGTACCCCTGACTGTTCTGACCTCTGCAAATTTTCCCTTTCTCTGATATTTCTTACTTCCTAGAGATGGTGCCATTATGATTCAATCTGTTCATATATTATCTGTAACTGGACTCTATTAATGATACATAAAATTTCTTTCTCCTCAATAAGATAAAAAAATTCCTTGAAGTCAAAGACCATGCTATATTAGTTGGGGTAGAGGTAGAGTTTTCTGAATACCTGGTAATACTGAGCAAGGCATTTTAGAAGATTCCTGAGAAAGCATTTAGAGGTGACTAAAAAATGCATTTACTGAAAGTCTGGTTCTTGGCTATACCAAGAGATGTCATAAACTCTTCTCTTAGCATTGTCCTAAGGATTAGATAACTCAAAATACTGGTAAAAATGAAGGGGACCTGGTGATAATTTCTTAATGAAAGCTCATGGTACATTCTTCATTTACTTTATTATTGTAAAGGTAAATTGTTCATTATTTCCTAAAAATGTACAATTTGAATGGCCCTAAATGACCAAAACAACAATCCAATTAGTTTCTCATTCAAAACCATAGATGAATTAAAGCTCAGTTATACATCAAGTTTGTAAAGAGGGGAAAAAATTTGATTGCTGATGTCATTACCACATTTCCAGCTAATTTCAAGCTATGAAAAATTAGAACATTAATAGACAATTAAAATAGGGAGGCCATTCTCTGAATCCAATCTGTACTCTGGCATTTTGAAAGAAGCTTGTTGTTATTTGGAGGTTTCTCTAGAGCACTTTAAAAATCGATTTATATAATTTATTAGATATGCTTTGAACAAGTGTCTTGATAAAGTACAGCATAGTATCCAAATTAAATATACTGCTTAAAGGAAACCAAGCTATAAGGAAACTACAGTGCAAAGATGAAGATTTATACTAATAGAACTAGGACATGTTTGTCCTTCAATGAACTTGAAATTATTCTGTTCAAGGTTATTAGATGAACACTTGATTACTATCAAGAGTTTCTAATTAGTGAATGTATAGTTCTAACCATCTTATCAGTCTGCAGAATTGTTTGAGATGAAATTTTCAGACACAAGTAAACAGCCTGGGACATTTATGCCATGTGTCAGGTGAAGAGCATAGAGTTAAAGACTGAAAAAACCAGTTATCACGAAAATGGAAAATTCCCATGAAAAAACTCATATTTTATATGAAATAGAATTTATTAATCAAATTGGCATAACCCGGATCTTTTCATTTTTCTGTTTTACAATGGATACTTCTGCAGCCATTTCTTCCTGTTGGAAGACAAGTTTATTAATATTTAAGAAGTGGCAAGACTTTTCAAAAATTATCTAGAAATGCATATTGTTTTGGTGTTATCATTCATCTTTACAAAATCCCCTCTTCCCTACTCTGAGGTCATATCTGGCATATGCTAGATACACTTTTATAAACACTTATAAAAATATTTATATAAATTAATTCCAATCCTAATTTTAAAGCCAGCCACACGTGAAGGTAATATACCAACACATGCACAGAAGACAGCATTTTCTTTCTTCTTGCACAGAACATGTGATTGGCCATCACTAATGGTAAAATCTAAGCTGTCACAAGCAAGGTACAAACCTTAGTCTTCCAAACAACAATAAATCAATTCATCTTAACAAAGAATTATTTGAAAAGGAACTCTTTACACTCCTATGCACAAAGGGATTCTTCCTTGATGGAATCTTATACTCTCACGTTCAGCGGTTTAAGATTCCTTTCTGCTTGCCATGTGGACCAAAATCAATTATCTACTTTTCTTGAAGATAAAAGCCATATTCCTCCTTTTTAAATTTTTTTTTATACTTAGGTGTACCTAAGTACATTTCATGAGCAAAGAAGGAATCTATGTACAAATTTGTTAAGAAATCAACCATACAATAGGTAACATCCCAGTGTCTCATTGAGCCTCTGTCTGATTACAGAAACAGATGTTTTACCAAGCCACAGAGCAGGGTATGGCTAATCCAATTTAAGATATCTCATTGAGTTTCAGTTGGCTAATCCAATTTATGACATCTCACTAAGTCTTAGGGTTTACAGTGATTTTTTTCCAAATAAGAGATAATGTAACAGAAAAGGAAAAAAAAAATCTCTATCAAGGACATTCGAAAGCATGTTAGTGTTAATGAGAATTAACTTAATGCCCCACGGAGATAATAGAGTCTACTAATCATGGTCTATTTCTGTAGATAAAATATTTACCCTTTATTTCTTAAATCTAAATTGTTTTTGCAGCATTCATTGGTGACCAAAAATGTATAATGGATAAGAATATAAATGAAATACATAAAGCTGATTGCTGGTGGTTATTTACTTGAATTCATATTCTCATCCAGGCCTTTCTAAACCCCTGATGATTTAATGAAATATTATGGGTAACAATGTCTCATGTTCTTTGGAAATGAACATTTAATTTTTCACCATAGTTGTTTTTAGAAAACAGTATTGGTGGAGACTCTGATGAACAGAGGTGATCAGTAATGTGGGTATACACAGACACATCAGAACATTGTAAGCTGGGTTCTGACTGACCTTCAGGTTGATATTGTGCTATAATTGTCACCGTCTGTCCAGCCCCCTTTAGTGCAGCAGCTGCCTGTTCATGGGATGCTCCACGGAGGTCAATGCCATTCACCTGAAAGAGAGGAAGCCGGAGGATTTTGGTATTTCATTACTGACAGAAGAAAAACCTTTTCCAAAATTGAGAGGCTGAATAAGATTATGTTACATGCATCCTCAAAACCTCTCATATCCTACGTAGACGTTTGTGAACTTAGCCAGTGTCATGGTCTCAATAACTTTTAGCTGAGGTATGAAATTGCATCTTGTGGTGTTTGTGCTGTGGTCTGATAGAGAGAAAAACATTTTTTTCTGGTGCATGCATTTAATATGCGCCTGGGATTTCTACATTTCTGGGATAAATAAAAGCCTTCAAAATTAGAAGGAAAAAAGGATCATAAGGAGAGTCACATGTAATATACATAGATAATTACATGATGACAGATTAAAATATTTAGATAAGGATCTGGGGAGATGGCATAAAATGGGTCTGGCTGGCTGCCAAACCTCCTTTGGTCAGTTGCCTAGTCCTGTCATCCTGAGCCTGGGTAGACAGCCCTGAGCTTTGTTCTAAAATAAACTTGACTGCCCCATTTCTCATGCACAATTCCAGAATGAATTCTGACAAAATGAAATAAAGAAAGCCTAGAGTTTATTTTTCTGTTGCCAACTCCCACTTTGGGTCCCATACTGAAAGAGAAACAGAACATCAAAAAACAAGCCCTGCACTCCTGGGTGAGAATCATTAAGGCAAGTTTAATGAGATGCAAACATCAAAGTCTTTCACAAATAAATCATTTTGGTCTAGGTCAACACAATATATTTGCTAAGTGCTCTCCAATGACAGGACTTGGTGTTTGCCCCAGAAAAGAAGCAGTGGGTGGGCAACAGAGGTAAACAAGAGAAGCCTCTCAGCTTTTCTGCTTGAATTAAACACATAGTAAGTCTGGTCTTCTAACCTACACGGAACTAGAACTTGGTAGACGCTATCAGAATCCTGCCAGATTACTATGGCCTATAAGAGAATAAAAGAACTTTTGCCTCTAAAAAATCCTCTTTGACAATGATATTGAGTGGTAGATGGGTTGGGGGAGAGGTTTACCATCTTAATTGTTCCCCTCATCAGACTTGGAACATCTAGATGGGAAACTTCAATCTCACATTCTGGTCCTTTCATAATAACATTGTTAAAGTCTCCTTATTTGTTTGCTTTTGTAATTTTCCTTGTCTCTATCCTGGCTTTTTATTCTGGTGAACTCCTTACTGCAAGCTCCGATTCCATGGTGGCATTGGGAAGTCTGCTGAGTTAGACCTGGGCTGGCTATGCCACTCATTAGCTGACTGACTGTCACATCAGCTCTCTGAGCCTGGGTTTTCTCCTACCTCAGAGAGAAGGAACTATAAGGCTATGTGAGTCTAAAGCCCCATTAAACTATAGAACTCCATAGTTTCTCCTTGGCAGATGACAGTCATTTTCAGAGACTATCTAGGCTATTGATGAGTCAGAAATTTGACTACCATCCAGAAAAGACTGAAAAGGTAGTTTGATCCCTGCCTACAAGAAGTTGAATTGTGCAATTCATATGCCAAATAACTTCTTCTCTTGTCAAACAATTAGAGTGAACTTTTTATTAAAAATAATATATAATCATGGCAAATAAATTCTATCTCAGAAAGATATAGAAGGAAATAAAACTTCCCTTATCAATTCCATTTTCAGAGGTAACTACTTTCATGTAAAAAATTCACTATACACATACAAGTACAATTCACTACTTTTTAAAAAATTCACTATATACACATACAAGTACAATTTTATCTTTGTTCTCTTGCTCTCTCTACATACATATTAAAATATTATTGTCTTTTTATTTAACTGAAGATCATATTACATATACAAGTCTACAGTTTGTGTTGCTTTTCATTTAACAACATATCTCGGCTCCTATCATTCTACCTTTTAATGGAAGCCGAACCTTCCCCTGTGTGGATATACTAGCACCTTTCAGTGAGAACTTCATTGATGTGGTCAAAGTTATTTCCAGTTTTTTGCTACTATAAACACTTACAAAAGTGTTTCTGAAGGATAAATTCCCAGGAAATGAAATTACTAAGTCAAGAGGCCTATGCATTATTTTTTCTATTAATTTGCTACTGCACTTTTCAAAAATGATAATTTATTCTTTAAATATATAGAAACCAATAAAGATGAAACAAAACAGGCCATAATGTCATTGCTCAGATAATGTATTGATATAAGAAATAAAATTCATATATACACATAATGTACACACATGGAAATTAAAGCAGCATAAAAAGGAATAAAAATAAAAGAGGCACCTACATCCTATTGTTCTCCCCAAAGGTAATCATGTTGATGGCTTCCTATGTATACTATGCATTTTTTGTTATGACTCTAAGCTGGTTTGTAAGATATATAATTTTTATTTATTTTATATTTTTTGAGATGGAGTCTCACTTTGCCACCCTGGGTAGAGTGCTGTGTTGTTATAGCTCACAGCAACTCTTGGGCTCAAGGGATCCTTGCCTCGGTTTTTTTTTTTCTATTTTTTTAGTAGGGGTTGAGTCTTGCTTTTGCTCAGACTGGTCTTGAACTTGTGAACTCAAGCAATCCACCTGCCTCGGCCTCCCAGAGTGCTAGGGTTATAGATGTGAGCCACCATGCCCGGAAAGACATATAATTTTAAAATTTTATGCAAATAATATCATATTCTACACATTGTTTTATATCACATGTTGATTTTTTTTTACTTACCAATATATCTTAGAGAGCTCTCTTAATTTACACATTAATTCTACACATTAATCTCATTCTTTTTAATAGCTCTGAGTACCCTACTGTGTGATATAAGAATTTATTTCACTGTGGCGTGGTCAATGAACATTTAGATTGCTAGCATTTTGCTATTGTAAACAATGCTATAATAAATATCATCTAACTGTTGAGTAAAGGATATGAGTATCACTTTGTGAAAGCCATCAGCAAATTGCCTCCAAAATTGTAGCATTAAATTATATTCCCACTAATAACATATCATTTTCAATTTCTTCACATTATCATAATAATTGCACATACCTCAACATTTGACCATTTTGATTCTGATATATAAACAATTGTATTTTTAATTTTTGTATTTCTTCAATAATAAAATTTATCTTCCTTATTATAATTAGTAATTTGAATTTATTGTTACATAAAATGTCTCTTCATTTAGTCTCTCTCTCTATATACGTATATATATTTTGCTTTTTTTGCAGTTTTTGGTCAGAGCCAGGTTTGAACCCACCATCTCTGGTACATGGGACTGGCATCCTACTCCTTTGAGCCACAGGTGCCGCCCCATTTAGTCTATATTTTGTTTAGACAGTTGGTTCTTTTAAAAATTTATCTGCATATTAGGAATATTAGTCCTCTCTCTTAGATAACTATTGCAAATATTCTTAGTTTGCAACTTGTATTTTGTATTCTCACATTTGTATTTTATGTTATTGTATTTTAACTTTTCCCTTGTATGTTATTTAATATCATAGAGAAATTTTTAAGTGTTTTATATAGTCATATTTATCATTTTTTTCTTTTTTGCCTTTGAGCTTTTGCATTATATTGTCCCCACATATTTTGCAAATTATCCACATCTTTCTATAGTACAATCATAGTTTCATTTTTAGTCATTTATTATTTAATCTATGGGAATATATTTTGATATTTGATGTGAAAACCAAGTAAATAGCCACCATTTCTTGGACTATTTTCTTATAGCATATCTTCCACCATTTTTTTTTTTAAATTGAGACAGAGTCTCACTTTGTCACCCTCTGTAGAATCTGGTGGTTTCATAGCTCACAGCAATCTCAAACTCTTGGCTCAAGTGATTCTTTTGCTTCAGCCTCCCTAGTAGTTGGGACACAGGCACCCATCCCAATACCTGGCTATTCTTTTCTGTTGTTGTTCAGTAGGCCCAGGGCAGGTTCGAACCCACCAGCCCTGGTGCACGTGGCCAGTGTCCTAACCACTAGGCTACGGATGCCCCGTATCTTTCATCATTCTAATCATAGTCTGAATTTTTTTTCAAGACACTAAGAAAAGAACATGGAAAAGCAAGAAGGAACAAGAGATTTAGAGTCAGATAAATCTGGGACTTAACTTCTTTGAACCTTAGCTTCCTTACCTGTCAAATAAGTATAAAATCTACCTACCTATCAGGGCTGTTGCAGGTACAAACAGGCATTCAACAGAGTATCTGTTATTCTCATAGTATCAAAGAGCTGTGATTATAAATGATAAAATAAAATCTAATCAAAATTAACCAATACAGAATGTACTAACTGAACCACTCCTTCTTCTTCTTCTTTTATTAAGGAACACAACATTTTTCAGCACTGAAAGAACCTCAGGAAGGGGTTTGTCCAGCACTTACTCATTACAGATGATCCCCCTATGGGAGGGGATTGGCCCAAAGTCCTATCAGAGTCAGCAGACTATTAGGCCTGGTCCAGGGCTCCTCTTGCCCCGCCCAGAGTTCTTTCTGCTGCAGCAGATATGCCCTAATATGTGTGTTTGTTTCTTTTTCACTAGACCAGTGGTAAGCATGCCTTGTTCCTCTCAGTCCTCATTCTACATGGGTCTGCATTTCTGAAGTGTTTTGCAGCTGTTATCCCACCTGAACAATATCACATTGTCTTTGATTTTTCTCTCGGTTTTAGCAAATATGCTTTCCTGCAGTCTTTCAAACTTTTCAAGGTCACTTTGATTCCAATTTCTATCCCTGAGGTTTGAGTTTTATCAGCAAACTTTGCTCAAATAACATTTTCAAAGGTACTCGCAGTTTACATCATTGATATGACATTTTAAAATACCAAGTATGACACAGCCTCATGTATTTATTATTTCTATTTTTTTTTTTTTGCTTCAGTTCAAATTTTCTCTGCTAGATGTATGAATCCTCAGAGTTCTCTTCAGCATTTTCTTTTCAAAGCATGGATTCTTGAAACTTGGATTCTCAAAAATAGGATATCGTTTATTATTGTTGAGATTAATAATAATCATTGTTAATATTTATTGAGCATCAAGTATACATACAGGAGATATTTACATATTATCTCTTTTAATCTTCAGGAGGGTGGGATTATTTTCCCATTTTACAGAAAAGGAAATTGAGCTCAAAGAGAGTCACTTAGTTTATACAGTAGAAAGAGGCTAAGGATTTAAAACTGTCTAACTAAAATTTCTGAGCTCTTAACTACCAATTCCTCCTGTCCTTCCCTTAATATCCTATTCAATCCTGAGGGTCTGTGCCCATAAAAACATCCTGATAGAGACATTAAGGCCCAACTTACGGTGGTTAGATCCTGAAGGACTGAAGCAAAAGGTTTTGGGCTGACTAGAACAATTCCATCTATTGCTACCTTCTAATGTATATAACTGTCACAGGACCATAGAAACATGTACATTCTGTACGTTATGACATCCTTTTCACAATGATGCTGGAAAACAGATAGAAAGTTGAGCACTTCTGTTTTTTTTTTCCGATGATAATGTGAAGATGAATAATGTACCATGTTCAAGCTCAATTTTGTTTGTTTTATTTTTAAAAGATGAGCATTATGATTGTTACTTGAGCCACAAAGGCCCTTGGCCTCGGGCTCCTAGGGTTCCCTGAATAAATGACAGTTCTCTGGAAGTATTTGTCTATTTCTGAGTACTAAGAAATAGATTGTACCAGAATCAGAGAACTTCAGACGTGGGGAGAAGCTCTGTGATCCTCTTCAACCTCGATGTATACCTTTAGGTTGATTCAGCTGCATTACTTATTGTTCCCACCAAGTTGACCTTTTTCCATTTCTGTGATTCAGCATTTCTGCATCTTTGCACATGACATCATTCTTATCCAGCACGTAATTTCTCATGCTTTCCTCATCTGGAAACCTTCTCCTAGTCCTTAAAGACTCAGTTTGAACTCACTTGCAGAATATATTTACTGTGAGCTCCTGGAAAGTAGGATCTTTTATTATCAGAACTTGTCTCCCTGGGATAGTGTCTGGCAAATAGTAGGTGCATATTAACCAAAGAAGTGAGAAAGTGAATAAGTCAGTGAATGAATGAATAATACATTCTTACTACATTATTCTGAGCAAATGATAACCTCTTTGCGACACTGGCTTAAGACCAATGAAGAACTATCTTTCAGAAAAATTCACTCCATTTGGAGTTAGCTCCAGTGATAGAATACAGTTCTTTATGTTCAATCTTCCTTTCCAACTTTTGGCTTCAATTCTATCTTCCAATTGTTACAGAACAATATTGTTTCTTGTTCTATATGATCCTCCTTCTAATATTTGAAGACAATTTTCTGTTTTTCAGGTTAAATGATCCCACCTCTTTCCCATCTCTTTATATCATTCTGACCAAGTGCCATTTGCTTTTGCTTGCTCCCTCCAGTGTCAGGTAGCTCTCTACCTGTCAATTCCATCTTTAGATGTCTCTTATGGGTGTTATTTATAGCATCTTAATATCACTTAATACCTCATCAGAGATTCAGCTAAGTGCATGGAGTCAAATAAGACACATGGACACTCACTGTATGGCCACCACCCTTTAATGTTGCCTACTGCAGTATCTAGAACTAAACAGTGCTGATATAAATTTGGTTTCTTTAAGATATCCATTTTAGTACTTTCCCTTTTTCATTTAAGGGAAGGGGTGAATTAGAATGACACATAGTCATTGTTTGGCAATTTGCTGCTCAGTGGAGCACGGTGACAGGTAAACGCACGATGACATATTGGGTGGTGAATGCTATGACAAGGAAAGGTCAGAGGGCTCTGGATCAGAGGAACAGCCTGTACCAAGGCATGAGGAGGTATGAGGAGGCTGTGAGACAAGATCTGAATGATTTAGCCAGGTGAGGATGTGCAAGGGTCCCCACAGAATGGCAGGAGAGGAAGGGCGAGCAGAGGAGCAGCAAGAGTGTTCCAGGCTGAGAGGGAGGTGCATCTGAAGGTCAGAGGCGAGACAGGGCCCAGCACAGCTGAAGAATGGAAAGTAGATGCTGCTGAAGGGCAGGCAGGAGAGGAATGAATGTGGGACAAGAGGGAAGGATGATGACAATGATGACAGCTGACATGCATATAGCACTAAATATGTGCCAGGCACTGCTCTAAGCACTTGATATAGCTAACTTCCCTCCCTCCCAGTAGCAGCTCTGTGAAGTGAGAACACACACAGCAATCCCAGTTTTATAGAGGTAGAAATTGAGCACTATTAAAAAAAATGGAGACTTTACATCCTTCGTATTAACCTGGATGGACGTGGAAGACATTATTCTTAGTAAAGCATCACAAGAATGGAGAAGCATGAATCCTATGTATTTTGATATGAGGACAATTAATGACAATTAAGGTTATGGGGAGGGGAAGCAGAAAGAGGGACGGAGGGAGAGGGGTGGGGCCTTGGTGTGTGTCACACTTTATGGGGGCAAGACATGATTGCAAGCGGGACTTTACCTAACAATTGCAATCAGTGTAACCTGGCTTATTGTAACCTCAATGAATCCCCAACAATAAAAAAAAAAAAAAAAAAAAAGAAATTGGGCACCGATCAAGCAATATGTTCAAGGTTACATTGCTAATAAGTGGCAAAGCTGGAATTGAACCCAAGCAGTCTGCATTCTTAACCACGACATAGGACTGCCTCTCAAGACAGGGCACATAAGTCACTTTAGTGAATTTGGAATTTATTTTGACTGTAGTGGGGAGGAATATTATTTTACCATCCATCTTGTACCCAAGCAGTGCTTAAAACTAGAGAAATGCAGGAATATACAGGAAGCACATGCTTACTGCCAGCTCTGGTGTGAGACTCAGGGGTTGTATTGATGTTTTTGGAGATCCATCCAAAACCTCAGTCACTTTGCATAGCAACTCTATGAGCTTAGGTAAATTTTGCACATGACATCTTTCTTCAACCTTCAGTTTCCTCATATGCACCAGAAGATGAAACTCTTGTTTGTTAGGTTGTTGTTGGGATGATTACAGATAAAGAAAAACTGCTTAAAAGGATACTTGTCACATGATAGCAGCTCAGTAAATGGTTGCTTTTGGTGTTATAGCATATGCATTATCTATGAAACCAGGACTTCAATATGGCTTTTATCAGCAATAGTAAAACCAAAGAACAGATTTGGTAGAAGACTGTCCTGGAATAAGAGTAGCTAAGGGCTCAGCGCTTGTAGCACAGTGGTTATGGTGCCAGCCATATACACCGAGGGTGGCAGGTTCGAACCTGTCCCAGGCTAGCTAAACAACAATAATGACTGCAACAAAAAATAGCCGGGCATTGTGGCAGGTGCCTGTAGTCCCAGCTACTTGGGAGGCTGAGGCAAGAGAATTGCTTAAGCCCAAGAGTTTGAGCTTGCTATGAACTGTGACGCCAAGGCACTCTACCAAGGGTGACATAGTGAGACTGTCTCAAAAAAAAAAAAAAAAGTAGCTAAGAACTACAAATTTAACTGAATAGTTAACTGTGAAAAAAAATACATAGGGGTGCCCTAGTGGGAAAACCTAGATAATTGGTACCAGACTTCAATTAAAATTAGTCAGATACAGAACACAGGGGACTATTTCAAGTAAATTATTTCACAGTTGGGGGTCTGGGTACAATGTGGCAGGGGCAGCAGGGAAAAAACTGGGGGCAGAATCTAAACTGTTTCCACTTCATTCAGGGAGATTACGGCTAGTAAGAGAAACAAATGTATGATCAGTGTATTAAACAAATGTAGAAGGCCTCTATTCCTTCCCCAAAGCGGGGGGAAAAGTCTATTTTCATTTTCCTGAAGTGATGAGATGCAATGAAGTGGATATCCAGGCTCTTTTGCTGCTGCCGCCACTAACTTACTCAAGCCAGTGATGAGCATCTCTGGAAAATGAAGGTGGTAGACCACACCCTCCATAAGGTCCCCTGTGTCTGTAAATTCAATTACACTCCATGTGTTTGAGAATAACACTTCAGAAGTGTTTTATAGTTGGTAAATGATTGTCTCCCCTCATATTTCTTACTTAACAAGGTGAGACATAAACAACAAATACAATAAAAACATGTGTGTGTATTATGTGATCTTGTCACACAATTATGAGGAGGGAAACTATTCATATCCCATGTGAATCTGAATTGTGAGCAGTTTGGGAGGGCAGAGTGAGGCGCTGAGAAAGCGAAGGCACAGTGGCGGCCACAGAAGTGGATCCTGAAGGCCAGGATGAGCTTTGTCAGTAAGCGGCCATGATGGAGTTTTACAGAGGCGTGTCACAAGGTCTGTCCTGTGTCGCTAACCAAGCAACGGTGAAAAGCTGGAGTTGAAGAAGTAAGTAGTGAAAATTAGGAGAACCAGATGGAAGGCTATTGCAATATTATGAATGATAAATGATAAAAAACAATGGTAGATGATGAACATCCAGATTAGAAAAATGGAATCGAGGGTGGGAGATGGGGCACAGACTTGCGAGAGGACACAGAGGGAGACTCTGTGTCGTTATTCTCCTTAAACACTTCTGGGAGCCAAAATAGAATTTAAACAATATCAATAATGTTGAACATATGGGAAATGGGAGATGAGAAAGGTGTCAAAAAGTTTTAAGATGATTGGAAGTGTGATAATAACATTAATCCAGATGGGAACATGGATGGAAAGTGGGTTTAGGTGGGAGGATGATATATTTTGCTTTGGACGTGTTGAGTACGTAGTATTTATTGGATATCTACAATTTCGCAGGCAGTTGAAGAACATCTATCTGGAGCTTAGAGAAGTGGTCAATGTTCAGAATCATTTGAGATTTTGTATTGCTAATGTCAGTACCCTGATCAGACTAGAACCAAATGTAGAAGATGCTTACTGTAAAAATAAGAATGACAAGTGTAGCCATAAGAGTTGCTATAAGCTTAGTTAATCATGTACAACACTTAACAGTGCTTGGCATAGTAAGGACGTATAATTATTAGCTATGACTGATCCCTCTCCTGACATACACAAAGTAAAATGATGATCTAGACTAGTATAAAATTATCTCAACAAAGGCTCAGGTGACCTAGGACAAGTGCTAGGGTAGCAGGCACTGAAACAGAAAAGTACCATGCTAGACATTAGGTATCCAGAGTTCCAGGCCTGCTGTTAGCTTATTTGTCTTTGGAAAGTCCCTTCATCTCTCTGGGCCTCAGTCTATTCTCCAAGAAAGACAGCCTCATGCTGAATCTCAGAGGTCCCTTTCGGTGCTTAATAAACAAATATATTCTATGCTTAATATTTATTTTGTTGACAATTTTGAGATAAACTAAACAGTTCATTCAGTATTAACTTTTCCAAATATCTTCCAGCATGTTTCAGAGTGAAAAAACTATAGATTGTTTTGAAGTGAAAATTTCTAATTAAGTTCCCTTCCACTCCCAGAGGCTGTCGCCCTTTAGGAGAATGATAACATTTCTGACAATAGATGCATGAGAGCTCAACGCTGGAATCCTCCTGGAGCAGAGGCAAAGTGGGAAACTGATATTGGATATTTACATATCTTAGCAGTTAAACATTTACATCCCTTTTAAATTGGCTTCCTGGTGCAAAAATGAGTTTATATATTTTTTAAAAAGAACAAATAACTCTCTCAAACTTTTAAAAAATGGTCTATGAAGCGAGTGTATGATGCCCCATTATCATATCAATGTATACAGTTATGATTTAATAAAAAAAAAATAAAAAAAGTTTTTGCTTATCAGGGCATTTGTAGAGGGATGATCATTTTTGAATATTTAATTAAAAATAAAATATAACTTGGCTGTCCAAACCTAGCTTACTTATAGGTCAAAAGACAGTAAATAACTTTCAGCATTTGTGCATTTTGAGTAATAAGTTAACTATCTGTACAAGAATATAGAAGAAAAAAATAATTGAAAACTTATAAAATATTATACAAATGCAAAATGATACTAGTATCTCCAGCTCTGATTTTCCTCTTAATTCTAGACTTGGGCATCCATCTGCTTCCTTGACATCTCCAGACGCATGTGTATGACTTTTCAAACTCATCATGCTCAAAATCAAACTCCCAATTTTCTCTTAAAACAGTTTCAGGGAAATTTTCTCACTATAAGCAAATAATACTGCCACAGCTCAAACCATTGAACTAAGAACATTAATTCTTTCCTCTCCCTCCAATCTCTCCATATAACGTAGCACCGCATCTGTTTACTCCAGACCTAAGCCATACTTTTTTTATTTTTATTGTTGGGGATTCATTGAGGGTACAATAAGCCTGGTTACACTGATTGCAATTGTTAGGTAAAGTCACTCTTGCAATCATGTCTTGGCCCCATAAAGTGTGACACACACCAAGGCCCCACCCACCTCCCTCATTCCCTCTTTCTGTTTCCCCCTCCATAACCGTAATTGTCATTAATTGTCCTCATATAAAAATTGAGTACATAGGATTCATGCTTCTCCATTCTTGTGATGCTTTAATAAGAATAATGTATTCCACGTCCATCCAGGTTAGTACGAAGGATGTAAAGTCTCCATTTTTTTTTAATGGCTGAATAGTATTCCATGGTATACATATACCATAGCTTGTTTATCCATTCCTGGGTTGGTGGGCATTTAGGCTGTTTCCACATTTTGGCGATTGTAAATTGAGCTGCAATAAACAGTCTAGTACAAGTGTCCTTATGATAAAAGGATTTCTTTCCTTCTGGGTAGATGCCCAGTAATGGGATTGCAGGATCAAATGGGAGGTCTGGCTTGAGTGCTTTGAGGTTTCTCCATACTTCCTTCAGAAAGGTTGTACTAGTTTGCAGTCCCACCAGCAGAGTAAAAGTGTTCCCTTCTCTTCACATCCACACCAGCATCTGCAGTTTTGAGATTTTGTGATGTGGGCCATTCTCACTGGGGTTAGATGATATCTCAGGGATGTTTTGATTTGCATTTCTCTAATATAAAGAGATGATGAACATTTTTTCATGTGTTTGTTAGCCATTCGTCTGTTGTCTTTAGAGAAAGTTCTATTCATGTCTCTTGCCCATTGATATAAGGGATTGTTGGCTTTTTTCATGTGGATTAATTTGAGTTCTCTATAGATCCTAGTTATCAAGCTTTTGTCTGATTGAAAATATGCAAATATCCTTTCCCATTGTGTAGGTTGTCTCTTTGCTTTGGTTATTGTCTCCTTAGCTGTACAGAAGCTTTTCAGTTTAATGAAGTCCCATTTGTTTATTTTTGTTGTTGTTGCAATTGCCATGGCAGTCTTCTTCATGAAGTCTTTCCCCAGGCCAATATCTTCCAGTGTTTTTCCTATGCTTTCTGGGAGGATTTTTATTGTTTCATGCCTTAAGTTTAAGTCTTTTATCCATCTTGAATCAATTTTTGTGAGTGGGGAAAGGTGTGGGTCCAGTTTCAGTCTTTTACATGTAGACATCCAGTTCTCCCAACACCATTTATTGAATAGGGAGTCTTTCCCCCAAGGTATGTTCTTGTTTGGTTTATCAAAGATTAGGTGGTTGTAAAATGTTTCATTTCTTGGTTTTTAATTCGATTCCAAGTGTCTATGTCTCTGTTTTTGTGCCAGTACCATGCTGTCTTGAGCACTATGGCTTTGTAGTACAGACTAAAATCTGGTATGCTGATGCCCCCAGATTTATTTTTGTTACAGAGAACTGCCTTCGGTATACGGGGTTTTTTCCAGTTCCATACAAAATGCAGAATCATTTTTTCCAAATCTTGAAAGTACGATGTTGGTATTTTGATAGGAATGGCATTGAATAGGTAGATTGCTTTGGGAAGTATAGACATTTTAACAATGTTGATTCTTCCCATCTATGAGCATGGTATGTTCTTCCATTTGTTAATATCCTCTGCTATTTCCTTTCTGAGGATTTCATAGTTTTCTTTATAGAGATCCTTCACCTCCTTCGTTAGGTATATTCCAAGGTATTTCATTTTCTTTGAGACTATGGTGAAGGGAGTTGTGTCCTTAATTAGCTTCTCATCTTGACTGTTATTGGTGTATACAAAGGCTACTGACTTGTGGACATTGATTTTATATCCTGAAACATTACTGTATTTTTTGATGACTTCTAGGAGTCTTGTGGTTGAGTCTTTGGGGTTCTCTAAGTATAAGATCATGTCGTCAGCAAAGAGGGAGAGTTTGACCTCCTCTGCTCCCATTTGGATTCCCTTTATTTCCTTGTCTTGCCTAATTGTATTGGCTAGAACTTCCAGCACTATGTTGAATAGTAAAGGTGACAGAGGACAACCTTGTCTGGTTCCAGTTCTCAGAGGAAAAGCTTTCAGTTTTACTCCATTCAGTAAAATATTAGCTGTGGGTTTGTCATAGACAGCTTCAATCAGTTTTAGAAATGTGCTACCTATGCCTATACTCTTCAGTGTTCTAATTAGAAAAGGATGCTGGATTTTATCAAATGCTTTTTCTGCATCTATTGAGAGGATCATGTGATCTTTATTTTTGCCTCTGTTAATATGGTGGATAACGTTTATAGACTTGCATATATTAAACCAGCGTTGCATCCCTGGGATGAAGCGTACTTGATCATGATGAATGACTTTTTTGATGATAAACTGTAATCTATTGGCTAGGATTTTGTTGAGAATTTTTGTGTCTATGTTCATGAGTGAGATTGGCCTGAAATTCTCCTTTTTGTTTGGGTCTTTTCCTGGTTTTGGTATCAGGGTGATGTTTGCTTCATAGAATGTGTTGGGGAAGATTCCTTCTTCCTCAATTTTTTGGAATAATTTCTGCAGTACAGGAATAAGCTCTTCCTTGAAGGTTTGATAGAATTCTGGAGTGAAGCCATCTGGACCAGGGCATTTTTTGGTTGGAAGCTTTTTTATTGTTTCTTTGATCTCAGTGCTTGAAATTGGTCTGTTCAGGAGCTCTATTTCTTCCTGGCTGAGTCTAGGGAAATGGTGTGATTCCAAATATTGATCCATTTCTTTCACATTGTCAAATTTCTGGGCATAGAGTTTCTGGTAGTATTCAGAGATGATCTCTTGTATCTCTGTTGGATCAGTTGTTATTTCCCCTTTATCATTTCTGATTGAGGTTACTAGAGATTTTACTTTTCTATTCCTCGTTAGTCTGGCCAATAGTTTATCTATTTTATTTATTTTTTCAAAAAACCAACTCCTTGTTTCATTAATTTTCTGAATGATTCTTTTATTTTCAATTTCATTGATCTCTGATTTGATTTTGGATATTTCTTTTCTTCTACTGAGTTTAGGCTTAGATTGTTCTTCTTTTTCCAACTCCATAAGATCTCTTGTGAGATTGTTGATGTGCTCTCTTTCTGTTTTTCGAATGTAGGCAACTAAAGCAATGAATTTTCCTCTCAAAACTGCTTTTGCAGTGTCCCACAGGTTTTGGTAGCTTGTGTCTTCATTGTTGTTATGCTCGAGGAAGTTAATGATTTCCTGTTTTATTTCTTCCTTCACCCATCTGTTATTCAACAGAGGATTGTTTAGTTTCCATGCCTTTGGGTGGGGTCGAGCATTTTTGTTAGAGTTGAGTTCCACCTTTAGTGCCTTATAGTCTTAGAAGATACAAGGTAAAATTTCAATTCTTTTGATTCTGTTGATATTTGTTTTGTGGATATGATCAATTTTGGAGAATGTTCCATGGGGTGATGAGAAGAATGTATATTCTTTATCTTTGGGGTGGAGTGTTCTATATGCGTCTATCAAGCACAGTTGTTCTAGGGTCTCATTTAAGTCTCTTATATCCTTGTTTAATTTCTGTTTAGAGGATCTGTCCAGCTCTGTAAGAGGAGTGTTAAGGTCCCCTGTTATTATGGTATTATCAGATATCATATTGCTCAGACTGAGTAAGGTCTGTTTCAAGAATCTGGGAGCATTTAAATTGGGTGCATAGATATTTAGAATTGAAATGTCTTCTTGTTGTATTTTTCCCTTGACCAATATAAAGTGACCATCTTTGTCTTTTTTGACTTTAGTTGCTTTAAATCCACATGTATCTGAAAATAAGATTGCAACTCCTCTTTTCTTCTGAATTCCATTTGCCTGAAAATTTGTCTTCCAACCCTTGACTCGGAGCTTTAATTTGTCTTTTGAAGCCAGGTGTGTTTCTTGCAGACAGCAAATGGATGGCTTGTGTTTTTTAATCCAGTCAACCAATCTATGTCTCTTCAGTGGGGAATTCAAGCCATTAACATTTATTGAGATAATTGATAAGTGTGGTAGTATTCTATTCATCTTATTTGGTGAGAATCCAATGCTTAGTTTTATCTTTTGCATCAGTGTGGAGGTTTGGTTCTGTCCTTTAATTTATGAGTTCTTACTTTGCTGCTGATCGATTGTGGTGGTCAGTGTGCAGAACAGGTTGAAGTATTTCCTGTAGAGCTGGTCTTGTTGTGGCGAATTTCCTCAATGTTTGTATATCCGTAAATGATTTGATTTCTCCGTCAATTTTGAAGCTTAGCTTAGCAGGGTACAGAATTCTGGGCTGGAAATTGTTCTGTTTAAGTAAATTAAAGGTAGATGACCATTGTCTTCTTGTTTGAAAAGTTTCATTAGAGAAGTCTGCGGTCACTCTGATGGATTTGCCCCTGTAGGTCAGCTGGAGCTTACTCCTGGCAGCTTGCAGAATCTTTTCTTTTGTCTTGACTTTGGACAGGTTCATCACAATGTGTCTTGGAGAAGCTCTGTTAGAGTTGAGGCAACCTGGGGTCCGATATCCCTCTGAAAGCAATGTGTCAGAATCTTTGGTGATATTTGGGAAATTTTCTTTTATAATATTCTCTAGTATGGCTTCCATTCCTCTGGGGCATTCTTCTTCCCCTTCTGGAATTCCTATAACTCGTATGTTGGAACGCTTCATAAAGTCCCATAATTCTGACAGTGAACGTTCTGCTTTCTCTCTTTTCTTTTCTGCCTCTTTTACTATCTGAATTATCTCAAAAACTTTGTCTTCTACCTCTGAAATTCTTTCTTCTGCATGGTCTAACCTGTTGGTGATACTTTCCATTGCATCTTTAAGTTCCCTGATTGACTGTTTCATTTCCTTCAGCTCTGCTATATCCTTTTTATATTCTTCATATCGTTCATCTCTGATTTGATTCTGTTTTTGAATTTCCTTTTGGTTGTTTTCCACTTTATTAGCAGTTTCCTTCATTGTTTCCATCATTTCTTTCATTTCATTTTCAACATGTGTATTCTAAATTCCCTTTCTGTCATTCCTAACATTTCTGTATAGGTGGAATCCTCTGCAGTAGCTACCTCATGGTCCCTTGGCAGGGTTGTTCTAGACTGGTTCTTCATGTTGCCTGGAGTTTTCTGCTGATTCTTCCTCATGGGTGATTTCTTTTATCTGTTTCCTTGCCCTAATTTTCCTTTCACTTCCTCTTGCTCTTTAAGTTCTCGTGCCTGTGGACTAAGGGTTACAGGGCCAGAAGGGAGAGAAGGTTTAAGAGCAAAAAAGGGATGAAAGAAAGGAGGACCGAGTGATAAGAAAAAAAAAATAAAAATAGAGAAAGGAGAGGGGGTGGGTAAAAGGAATATTGACAAAAAGAAGAGAGGCACAGAAAGAGGGAGACAGAGCAATATAGGTGTACAGTAGGGTACTTTGATACAACCTTAAAAAAAAACCACCTTCTGGGGGTGCCCAGTTGGGTGGTTCCCTTGAGGTCAGTAGCTCTTTGCTAACCTGATCAGACACAGTACCCCACCTCCACCAAGTAGAGAGGAAAGACAAAAATGCTATAAATCAAACCAAAACAAGCAAACAGAAAACTTTAAGGGATAAATTGGCTGGAAAAACCAAATAATAGTGGTAGAAACACTAACAAAAATGAAGTTCTAATTATTTAAATAGGCAGCAATGGGAAATTATAATTAAACTAGAAAAATTGAGAAACAAAAAGGATCTGTATGGAAAAGGTTGAACTTAAAAAACAAAACAACAATCCATAACATCAAAATAAACAAAAAAAGCAACCAAAGAAACAAACAAAAAAAACATAACCAAAAACAAAGCAGTATATATATGTTATTGAATTTTGTCTGGGCAACACATGGTCTTCTGGGGTATGAGATGTTAATCATAGTTCTGATACACTGGAGGCTGCTAGTTTCTCAAATCCCAGCAGGTAGACACCCTAAATCTCTCTTCAGCCCACTTAAAAGGCACTTTGAACTTGTTCACTTACTGAGCAGAAGCTTTCTCAGGGAAGTGCTTGTCGCTGGAATCACTGCTGAAGTGGCTATCCACTTACCCTGTGTGTCAAAACTGGTCTCCCTCTGCCCCGGAGGGTTAGGGCTGCAAGGCGGCTCAGACCCTGCCCTTAGGCTACTTGGTCACTGGGTTACCAGCTCCCACCCATTTCCAGCTCTGTGACCCTGAGGGCGGAGCTTGCCGGGGCAGATTGCTCACAATGTCTGCCTGTTACCCAGAGCCAAACACTATTAGCTCCATCTGGCTCAGCGGCTCAGACTGGGGCCCTAGACAATGGCCAAAGTTCTCCGCACTCCCGCTCAGGCACTCCCCAAGGCAGTTCAGCTGAGTGCCAAGTCCAAAGACACCAAAACAGTTCACAGGTAAGGCCTTTCTGGTTTGCAGTCTCGCTGCTACTGAACTTACAGTTGCGGGTGGGTTTAGACGGATTGAACAGATGCGACCACTTGCCGGTTTTGCACTGTTTTAGTCCTCCTCTTGGGGTCCAGAAGTCTCTCGCTGACTCCCTGTATCCTCTCAGGGGTGATGATAGGCAGATCCCACCAGCCAGAGATGCCTGGAGTCCTATATCCCCAGACTCACGGTTCCCAGATGCAAGGAAGCTGTTACTCAGCTGCCATCTTGCTCCGCCTCCCCTAAGCCATAGTTTGATCCATCCGCTTTCTCTAAACCTCTCCCAGCCCCCACCTGGATCCAACCATCATCTTCCCCAGGGAGACTGCAGCAGGTTTTTCATTGGTCTTCCTGCTATCCCTCTGGCTCCCCCCACTTTCCTCTATCCATTTCTGATTCAGCAGCCAGAATAATTTTCTCAAAATATATATTAGATCATGTCTATCCTCTGTTCAAATCTTTCCGCTGGCTTCATGTTATACTTTACATAAAATCTGACCTCTTTTCCTTGACCTCTGCCCATCCTTCTTTTTCTACCTCCTGTCACTGCCTTCCTTACTGTTGTCTTGCCACAAAGGCCTTCATCCTGCTTCACCCCAGTCCACATTTCCTAGTGGGGAGTTAGAGAAATACTAAGAGGAGAGAAGGGAATACATTTCATTTTATACCCTTTACTAGTATCTGCATAATGGTTAAGTGACCATGTATTTCCATAACAAGTTTAAAGGTTATACCAGGAAAAGTTTTAATTACTGAATTTGAGGTTTGTGTCACATTGACAAAAACCAAAAACAGTAACATAAGCAAATTAAAAATACAGTAAAATTTATAGGAAAACTGGGTCCCAGAGTAAACAAATATTGAAATATTAATCCATTCAGTACATTTTTACTTCTTTGTACCAGCCATTGTGCTAATTTTTGTACCAGCCACTGTGCTAATTTTTGAGGATGCATTAGTGAAAAAAAGCAATGTCTTGGCCCTCAGTGACTTAGAATTCAATAGTAGTTCTCAATTGGTTATGAGAATGTATATGTTTGAGTGTGGGAGGGAGCAGATATTTATTGGTGTTAAAATGTCAAGAGTTGGGAATCAGAACTGGTATTAATTGCATGAGGCTCAGGTATGCTAAATGTTCTGCAAACTGTGGCTCAATCATGAGCAGCAAAAAACTGTCCTTCCAAATGCAATAGCACTTACAAAAAGAAATACTGAATCAACACCATTTTTCACATAAATACCCTAATTCTAAATGAACTTTCTTTGTTAAAACAAATCCAGGTACTAACTTCTGGGGAAAATTTAATTAATAGGAATTGATTCAGATAGTATACAGATTTGAAAACAATAAAGCTATTTCTTTCTACCTATCCTATAATATTTACTAATTTAGCTTGGTTTTTATACTCTACTCTGAATTAGTGAGATCATAATGCAGATGAAAAAGGTTCTTTTTTCTTTTTTTTTTCCCTACACAGTTGACCTTGTTCATAAACTTTAAATCAATTTTAAAGGAAAGAATATAAATTTCTCAAATGATCCATTGCTAAAGGATCTGAAAGGCTTAAGTAGGAATAATGTACTAATAGAATTATCTTGATCAAACTCCCTTAATGTAAAACTTAAACTTTGGCTGCTGTGTTCAGGACTCACCTGACATTTGTTTCATCATCATAATGACATTCTCTGTTTGGGCTTGTGTGTACCTTGGAATCCAACTGTTGCCCATAATTATATCTTAGCATTTCTTTTACTTATTCCACACCTAAAAATAAGGTCATCTTCTGCCTAAAAGTTCTCTGGAAACAGGTTTTCTGAGTTCAGGCAAACTGTCACTTAAGCATTGATCTGGATTACTGCAACAGACCCTCTTTCCTAAGTGTTTTTTTTTTTTTTTTTTGCAGTTTTTGGGCCAGGGCTGGGTTTGAATCTGCCACCTCTGGCATATGGAGCTGGCACCCTACTCTGAGCCATGGACGCCGCCCTTTTTTTTGCAGCTTTAGCGCTTTTTTTTGAAAAATTTTTTTTATTGTACCCTTTTTTATTGAAAGGGTAGAATAAAAACTCATAAATTTTTTATCAAGATTTAGTAACTTCTAACATTTTGGCAAATTTATTCTCCCTTCCTCCATCCTTCTTTCTATCTCTGGCTACCTACCTACCTACCTATTAGAGGAGAGAAAGACACATACAAACTTCTCAACCATTTGAGATACATTATAAATGTCGTAACACCTCCAACCAAACATATCAGCAGGACGTCTCCTTAATGTAAAGATTATTTCCTGTAACCACAGTGCTTTTATCACACCAAAGAAGGCCAACACAACTAATAATAATTCTATACTATTCAATATCCTGTACTTACTTAAATTTCCTCAATTATCCTCAAAATGTTTTTATAGGTTATTTTTTCTTAAATGCAGAACTTGATGTTTTATGCGTTGTATTTGGTTGTTATTATGATTTTAATCTTATTAGTCTAAAACGCTACTGTCTTTATTCTTTAACAGCATTGACTTTTTTCTAGGCCAGATGCTTATAGACTATTACAGATTTTGGATTTCCTTGATTATTTCTTCCTGAGCAGAAACAGGTCAAATATTTTTAGTAAAATGTAGTAAATAATGTTGTGTACTTTTTACTATATCACAGTAAGAGGCTCCCAAAATGTGAAGTTGCCTCACTTTCGGTGATGTTGGTCAGTTGGTTAAGGACCACCAGACCTGTCCATTTAAAAGACATTTTTCCTTTTTGTAAATAATAATCCATGAGTGAATTTTTTAGACTTTGTAAATATTTTTTCTTCAAATAAACTCTTGCCCTCAATTTTTAAAATATCTACTGACTTTGCTTCCTTGATATAATTATTTTATTGAGCATTGGAAAGTAATGATTTTTTATTTCTTCATTTCTTCTAGAATTATTAGCTGGTATTCTGATACTCTGCTTTTTATCTTCTGTTTCTGAGTATTGTCATATACTCATGCTTTTTGTTTTTTGATCCATCATGATATTATCATCTATTATCTTACATTGACCTACTAGCCTTTTCTCTTATCTCTCTCTCTCTCCTTCCCTCTTCTTTCTACCTTTTTTGACAGTCATCTCATACATCACAACCATTATACTTTTCTCTAAATACTGCCTTTCAGATGCTCATATTCTTTTATGTTCCTCACTGCTTGTAGCTTATGTGTAAATTTTTTATCTTCAAGTTAAAGGATATTTATACTGTGGCTACTACATCTCTCTCTAGTCATTTTAAGACCATAGGCTTCTCTGATGTGAGGGAGCAGCAGATTTGATTTTGTCCAGTCCTCCCATATCATCAATGGAGAGTGTGAGGCCCAGGGAATAAAGTTATTTATCAGGGTCACTTGTGTATTCGTGCAGAGTCCACAGGAGAATGTTAGTGTTCAGTGTCCTACCTTACATATCTCCTCTTTTAAGCAAACTCTCTGCTGCCACCAGAAGCTTCATATACATTTTATCCCAATGTTATTCCCTGTGAATCACTTCCTCCTCCCTCTTCTGCTTCCTATTTCCCAGGTTTCAAGTCTTGACCTTTCACACGTCCAGCTCAAGTTCTCCCTTCCCAGACCTCCCGTAATCCTGAGGGTCTGAGTCACGCATTGGCCATCAGCCTCATAACATGGCAGAATTACATTATTTTTTTGTCCTCTTTCAGTGTTTTATTATTATTATTTTCAATGTAAAAGTGATTCAAGTTCATTTTAAATAATAAAAATAATGTGAAAAAAATCAAATAAATTGTGACCATCTTCTTTCTACCCTAACTTTCAGGTAAACATTGTTAATTGCACATATGATTTTTATCCACTGCCTGAATACATATATAAATGTCCCCAACTATATTTGTAATGTCTAAAATAGTGCCTCATTTATGAAGGTGAGTGAATAGGTGTAAAAACATGTTTACTTCCATACATAGTTTTGTTTTTAAAAATACATCATATAACACATGGTGTTGCTTTCTTTTCCTACTTAAATTTTCTTTTTGTGTGTGTGAATTATCACTGACTAGACTATAAGCCTTATGAAGGAAGTCCCAGCCATTGTTTTAGTCCTCTTGTATTCTCAGGGTGTGACACAAATAGCTTTCTTCATATGCAACTACATGTGCCCAATAAATCTCTTCCTCTACTCTGAAGAAGCCTTAAGGTTCACAAAAACTCTTTATCCTCTACAGAGGCATTATTAACCAGCTTTTCAAGAATTTTAAGGCCAATTTCAGTGGCTAATAATGAAAAGAAGACAATCTACAAAAGAAAAGAAACCCAAGAGAACTAATGTAAGACCCTAAAAAGGTGGCAACAAGCTGTCCCTGAAGAACAGCATTTTCTACACTGGAGTTGCCATCTTGAATGCAGCCTCTTCTGGGAAGTGTTAGGTGATCCATGCCATATATATATATATATATTCTTAATTCTAAGCATCAGCCATTTTATAAAAAGTTTATGAACTTTAGGAAAACCAGAAGAGCAACAGAATCAGTTCAAAGCTCTCCTGAAAAGACAAACTCCATAAAACCAAGAGTGGAAAGAGCAACCATCCTTTAGAGTTCTCTCTCCTTCTTCACTTCCTTTTTCTCTCAAGCATATATCAAGACTTCAGAACTGGGCGTGGTGGCTTATTTCTGTAATCTGAGGCATAAGGCATAACTCCGGGAGGCTGAGACTGGTGGATTATTTGAGCTCAGGAGTTCAAGTTCAGCCTGAACAAGAGTAAGACTCCATCTCTACTAAAAATAGAAAAACTAGCCAGACATTGTGGTGGGTACCTGTAGTCCCAGCTACTTGGGTGGCTGAGGCAGGAGGATAGCTCGAGGCCAAGAGTCTGAGGCTGCTGTGAGCTATGATGATGCCACAACACTACACTCATGGTAACACAGTGAGACTTTGTTTCAAAAAAAAAAAAACACAAAAAAACAAAAAACAAAAAAGCAAAGTGCTTCCTAAAAGCAGCCAAGGCTGTGCTCAGTCTTTTATCATAATTCCCAAGTGGAAAAGAACGTTTTTCCATTAACACAGCCAGGGAGGTATTTTTAGTCATTTAAGTCGTTTCTAATTACTAACAAATTCTCTCTTTCCAGCCCTCTCAATTTAGTGCACAGAATGTTGCTCCCTACAGAAAACAACTCCCAAGCAAAGTCTGGGTTTCCATGGTTAATTGCCAAGCTCAGGATGGCAACAGGGTTGCAAAGATTCAATCCATTAATTAGAGAAACAACATCAAGAAACCAAGTTCTACTGCCATGACTCAGCTACCTGCACAAAGCAAATGCTCAGTAAATAATACAAAGGAGGGAAAAAGAGAATCAGGAGAATAGGAAAGAAAAAGAGGGAAGAAAGCCAGCCAACGGACTTTTCTCACATTGTCTGTGATCAAAAATTAAAATGTCATATAATATAATAATCGCAACTGGATATGGAGGAAGAGTGCAATGCGCTAGACTTGTGATGGCTAACTGTCCCAGGAACTTTGCTAAGGTCTACTTTTAAAACAAGGAAACTGAGGCACAGAGAGGTTAGATGCTTCCAAACTAGCAGAGCTGGGCCAGGGCTCTGGTCTGTGTGATGCGCAGAAGGTGCTACTCTGCCTGCTGTTCGCAGTCCCAGGTCTGCAGGTGACACTCCTGTCACCAACAGCCACTAATGACGGTATGAGCTATCAAATCTATTCCCCAGCCCATCTTCTTCCCCATGATAACACAAAAGGATGCTTCTGCTGGTGCCTGTCATCACTGTGGGCCACTTTGCCTGTCTATGTCCTTAAATGGCCCCCTCCAGGCAGTTACAGTCCTGGTCTCCAGTGGCCGCTGCCTTCAGCCCTAACTGGTCCTTACAGGACTGATTGCCCAAGCTTAGGAGTTAGAGATCAGGCTGAACAAGAGAGAGACCCTGTCTCTAAAAAACAGCTAGGGTGTTGTGGTAGGTTCCTGTAGTCTCAACTACTCGGGAGGCTGAGGCAAGAAGATCACATGAGCCCAAGAGTTTGAGGTTGCTGTGAGCTTTGGTGCCATGGCATTCTACCAAGGACAAAAAGTGAGACTCTGTCTCGTTCCCCCCAAAAGAAAGAAAGTTTATTAAACTGTGCTTCAATTATTTATATACGTGTGTATGTATATTAACATACATCTATGGCCTATGTATCAAAATATAAATAATTTTTATGATTATTAAATAGGTAATACACTACTTTAGATTAGCCCTTTTATGCCCTGATAAGTGACAATTCCAGGAATAGGTATATTTTCACAAAAGCTTGGTGAATATAGCTCTATCTCTGTCACCACTTAGTTTGGGAATATTGAGCTTTAATTTCTTCATTAAACAAACAAAGCAAATATTGTATATATGAAGTTCCATTAGAGTTATGATTCTCTGATGTTGTCTTGTGGTTTAACCACACACACATAACCACACACACACATGGTGTCCGTAAAGTTTGAGTGCAACTTTACACTGCACACTATTTTAAATTGCACACAAACTTTATGGACACCCCTACATATACACACATACACACAGTGTATATAGTAAATGCTGTAAGATGCTTGATTCTGCAAAGAGCTATGAACCTACTTTTGTCATGTGAAAGTCATTTATTTATTGACTTTTTTTTTTTTTTTTTGTAGAGACAGAGTCTCACTTTACGGCCCTCGGTAGAGTGCCATGACGTCACATGGCTCACAGCAACCTCCAGCTTTTGAGCTTACGTGATTCTTTTGTCTCAGCCTCCTGAGCAGCTGGGACTACAGGTGCCCGCCACAACGCCCGGCTATTTTTTGGTTGCAGTTTGGCCGAGGCCAGGTTTGAACCCGCCACCTTCGGTATATGGGGCCAGACTTATTTAACCATTAATTCTGGATGCATTTCTTTGGGATTTACTATGTTCCAGGTCCTGTGCTATGTCCTAAGGATGCAAAGATTATTTAGACACAGCCTCTGTTCTTGAGGAGCTCACTGTCTATAAAAGGACCTCAGCCTTGACAGAATTTCATCTCAAAGGTCTAATTTTAAAAAGTCAAAATTTCTATGCAAAGAACTTGATACATACCCATAATACCACACCCTGTGGTAATTGGTATTGCACTTTGGAAAACTAGTTTGTTTATTTATTTACTTACTTTAAAAATGAGGCAGTGTAATAAAAGACAAGTGGATCCAGTCCATCAGACTTGAGTTTGGAATTTTGACTATGCACATCCATGAAGTAAAAATAGAACCATTTCGGCGCCTGTGGCTCAGTCGGTAGGGTGCCGGCCCCATATACCGAGGGTGGCGGGTTCAAGCCCGGCCCCGGCCAAACTGCAACCAAAAAATGGCCGGGCGTTGTGGCGGCCGCCTGTGGTCCCAGCTACTCGGGAGGCTGAGGCAGGAGAATCACTTAAGCCCAGGAGTTGGAGGTTGCTGTGAGCTGTGTGAGGCCACGGCACTCTACCGAGGGCCATAAAGTGAGACTCTGTCTCTACAAAAAAAAAAAAAAAAAAAATAGAACTATTTACTTCAAAACTATTGCAGAGGCTTGGTGCCTATAGCTCAGCAGCCAAGGCGCCAGCCACATACACCAGAGCTGGTGGGTTTGAATCCAGCCCAGGCCTGCCGAACAACAACGGCTGCAACCAAAAAATAGCTGGGCGTTGTGGCGGGCGCCTGTAGTCCCAGCTACTTGGGAGGCGGAGGCAGGAGAATCACTTGAGCCCAGGAGTTGGAGGTTGCTCTGAGCTCTGATGCCATGGCTCTATACTCAGGGTAACAGCTTGAGGCTCTATCTCAAAAAAAGAAAAAAAAGAAAGAAACTTATCTTTCAGGGTCGGCACCTGTAGCTCAGTGAGTAGGGTGCCAGACGTACACATGGGTGGGAGGTTCAAGCCTGTCCTGGGCCAGCTAAACAACAATGACAACTGCAACCAAAAACTAGCCAGGCGTTGTGGTAGGCACCTGTAGTCCCAGCTACTTGGGAGGCTGAGGCAAGAAAATAGCTGAAGCCCAAGAGTTTGAGGTTGATGTAAGTTGTGATGCCACGACACTCTACCCAGGGTGACATAGTGAGACTCTGTCTCAAAAAATAAAAAAATAAATAAATAAATAAACAAAAAATAAATAAAACTATTGCAGAACTATATTGAGGATGGGATAATATAATGCATACAAAAGTCTACTTATTATCTTTAATATAAGAAATTGAAAAACACTTCTGCTTTGCTTAAACATTCTTTTCAAATAAGTAAACCAATAAGAGTTTTTTGGTCAGAACTGTCTGAAGACATGTTTCTTACTGTCATCCATGGCTATCAACTCTACCTAAGAGTTCTAGGATCAAGACATCTGTGCAGATTCTATGCATACCAAATCAATATTGATCTGAATTAGGTTGGATCTCATGAAATTGACAATATTTGGCTTGACCTACAAAAATGACAATTTCATATGGTTCAACATTATGCCACTAAAAGCCAAATTTCAATTTTGCACATTGTAATATGAATAACATGCGAAATTTAAAAATTGTTCTTTCTGGAAGGATATTTCCTCACTAAAAAATTATTTATTTATTTATTTATGTATTTATTTTTGAGACAGTCTCACTATGTTGCCCTTGGTAGAGTGCCATGGCATCACAGCTCACAGCAACCTCAAACTCTTGAGCTTAAGCAATTCTCTTGCCTCAGCCTCCCAAGTAACTGGGACTACAGTGCTACTTTTTGTTGAGGTTGTCATTGTTGTTTAGCTGGCCCGGGCCGGGTTCAGACTCGCCAGCCTGGTGTATGTGGCTGACGCCCTACCCATAAAAAATACATTTAGTGCAAAATTCATGACATTTGTTGTTTAGATTAAGGAAGAAATGATAAAATAAATCTGCTTGGTTGTTTTTTCCAGAGTAGTTTTTAAAAGTTCAAATTTGAGTTTAATGTTGTGAAAACTTTAGCTTCAAGAAATGGAGAAAAAGACATTAAAATCCATATTGTTGACTATTAAAGATTAGAACAAATCTTGAATTTTTAAAGAGAACATTAAAGTTTTCAACTAATGAGCTGAAGCTTGTTCTGTGACATATAACTGTGCAAAAGATCAGAGTAAATTAGTATAGCAGAGAGAAAGAGAGGCCCATTTTTTTCTCCTGCTGGATGTGTGGGAGAGACAGAGTATTGGGAGTGTGTAGGAGAAGTGTGAGAGGACGTGTGGGAGAAGAAGTGTCTGAGGCATTTAAAGACAGGAAAATGTACACTAGCATACTGGCTTCCCCACCAGCCATTCTTCTAATTCTTCTGCCTAAGGAACTTGCATCAGCACCTTTTACTAGTGGCTTTTGAACTTCTGTCTGTCTCGTGGGCTGGCAAGGCTTTCTTCTTGGCAGCCACGTGTCTTGCTGCTACACTTGCCTTGAAAAGCCCAATTCAAATCCGATGTCTATGAAATTCTCCCTAGTTACAAGATGTTTTCTAGAAAAACCACTACTTGCTCTATCCTTAACACTAAAGCAAGTATTACTACTTCTTCCAGCTCTTCCCGCCCAAGTATTTTGTAAATGGTTTGTGGCTTAGTGCCTAAGAGATATATTTGTACATCTAATATGACCTCAAGACCATTCTAGTCCTTATTCATTGAACGCCTACTTTATACCAGGTCCTGCACCATGTACTGAGATAGATCAGAATAAGATTTCAGTTTGCCATCGAGGAGATCACAGCCTCATGAAGTCATCTTTGAAATGTAAAAATGCTAAATGCTGCTATTAAGCCCTCTATTATGTTTCTGGTATTTATTTATCATAAAGGGTATTGAGAATCCTATAATTCGGCCATTTGAGATTCCTTGCTTTGGAGTGTATAATAGTAAAATACCAAAATTGGTAGTTCAGATAATCATTTGCCTTTTTCCTGATAGCTAGCCTCAGCATGAAATGCTTCATCTGATTTCTTTCATGGAAGGAATATAGAAAGAGCATGAGGGCAGTAGACACCCAGGTATCACACTGTAAGAGGAGGGAGAATTCATGGGCCAAAAGTGTGGGAAATGACTAGAGGTCAGCTTTCCCCTGGCAGGAGCTGCATAGTATTACTTGAGTTGAGAAGATATGTGATGACCAAAAGGCCAGTGCCTAGTTCTCTTAGAGTCAAGGCTGGCTCGCTGGGTTGTGAATGCTTGGACACTTGGCAGCACCACTAAACTAGGCTTGTCAGCACCACCTGCTCTGCGTCAGGTGCTATGACAGCTGCTATATACCCCATGGCACATTTAATCCCCATAACGATCCTTTTGACACAGGAATCATTAGCTTCATTTTACAGATAAGAAGACTCATTCAGGGAGGCTAAGTACAAAGGTCTCACATCTGGTTGATAGTAAAACAAGACTCAAATCTATCTCCACTACTGAAGCCACATATTTCTCCTTTTTTTTTTTTTAAACTCTTATAGAAATAAAGGAGTCTAGTTAAACTTACAGGCCAAATGCCATTGCAAGGCAAATAATTGTGAATGACTGTCCATTTGAGGATCAGATGAAGACAACTTGAAAATGAGAATAAAGTTTATCTCTAACATTTTCAAGAATAGAAACAAAGACTCTTGATAGGATCTGTTGAGATTTAATAAAAAAATCCCATCCTTTGCAGGAATGCTTACTCTAAATCCCTGTGGATGGTCAGATGGCTCCTGCTTGAGTAACTATAATAGAGTGACGGGAGGTCCTTTCATTCCATGCACAGAGCTCAGCACAGGGAGAAGCCACAGCAAGTGCTACACAGCATGAGAAAATGGAGACTGGGCAAGGCTGAGTGTCTCCTTGAAGACCACTTGGGTGTTACCTTTGTTGTTGTTGTTGTTTAGACAGTCTTACCCTGTGAGACTGAGCAGAGTACAGTGGCATCATCATAGCTCACTGCAACCTCAGACTCCTGGGCTGCAGGGATCCTGCTGCCTCAGCCTCCTGAGTTGGTTTACAGGCATGCGCTATGTTGCCCAGCTGGGTTTTTAAATTTTCATGGAGGTGGGATCTCACTCTTGCTCAGACAAGTCTGGAACTCCTGAGCTCAAGCAATCCTCCCGCCTCAGCCTCCCACAGTGCTAGGATTACAGGTGTGAGCCACCATGCCTGGCGATCAACTATGTGTTATGTTGCAGAAACAGGATCTAAAGGCATCATTCCTTGCATCTTTTGGTTCTGATAACATGGTCTAGGGCATACAAAGAAGTCTACGTCTCTACAGAAAGGGCTTGAATAACAACAAAAATATAATAACCAACATTTGTCAAACCCTTCCATGTGCCAAAGTTTACATGTGTATTAATTATTTTGATTATTTCTTATAACAGCCCTATATGTAGACACAGTCATCATTTTATTAATGAAACAACTGAGGAACAGAAAAGTTAAGTAAATTATCCAAAGTCAGAATTACAAGTGATATAGGATTCAGACCCACTTTATTCTCTTTATATTTATTTTTATATTGTACAGCAAGTGACAACTTTTTAATAGCATATAAATGAATATGAGTATAAGCTAGTCAGAACAAAAGAATTAGCATGTACTTAAAAGAGTCAGAATCTCTATAATACAATAAACACATATATCCTACATTCTTTTGAGCCAGGTGGCAACTGCATTTATGTACGAGACAAGTCCTGGTACATCAGAGGTACCAGAAACACTTTTTTGATGCAACCACTTTGGAATTGCAAAAAAGAAAAACAAATTATAATATTACTCAGCTTCTGGATGCTAACAATAAAAGAGCTGTAGGCTAAATAAATAGGGAAGTCACTCCACGCCCTTTCCAACCTTTAGGAATTCAAGTTTATTTAAAAGTTTGACGTACAATCCCGGGGCATGCAGAATCCTGTAACTACTATCTCTTCTTCAGTAATTTCAGACTGTTAGATTTTAACAGCTCTAAGGCCTGAGTGCCTTCTGAATTTCCCAAAGTGTTTCTGGGCTCCTTTTCTATTGGACCAACCTCTTATGGGCCAGCTTTCCCTTTATAAGGTCTGCAGTACTATTTGCTCCCAGGAATACTGGAGAACTGTCTTCATTTATTCCACAGAGGCCCTTAATTACTGTGGAAACTGGAAGCACTTCCCTAAGATTTTTCAAAATACTTCCTGTTAAATCAGCTGCAGATAGGCCAATGACCCCCAAACTATAACCTCTTATTTTAGTAATCTCATTGGCACTGGCAATCACTCTTTTGTGGACATTTTTCCACTGCCCAGGATCTCTACTGGTTCCTAAATCTGGGTTCCGATTCTTGACACCAGTAATGCTGACTCCACTCCACACAGGAACACTGCAGTCCTCACACTCGTCAAAAATCCACTCATGACAGCACTCAGGGCGTCAACTAAGCCTCTGCCCAGTCAAGAATTAGAAGAGGCGAGGAGAGACAAGATGGCGGACTGAAGCCAGCTTTCAACAAAGGCTCCCGTCCAGAAGGAGAGTTAAGGGACAGGAATTTAGTAAGTATCCTGGTGGACTTGAGCCTCACCAAGAGAGAAGGCTGAAGAACGCACATCAACACCGCTGAGGCAAGTTGTGATCACAAGGACGCAAACAAAAGGTACAAAATCCACCACCAAGCGGACGGGAGTCCCCCTCCCCCATGAGACCGGCTCTGTAGCCCCACAATTGAACAAGTGGGCAGAAATTAAAGCCCCTCCCACTACACTCCACGGGAGAGACCTTCTAAAAACTGGACCTACCTCCCCTACTGGGGTGCCGTGGCGTTCTCCTGCCGGACATAGGGCTGAATAAAACTTTGGGAATCCTTTGCCGGCAACCCTGAATCCCCGGCGCTCCCCTCCCGCCCACTGAGGTCTGGAGGCCTGTCCCCCAGGACTTCGGATCCTTGGGTGATTTCTCAAGGGGAGTGGACAGTCCCCGAGTTGCGTCTGGTCAGCATTGACTCTGAGGCGCGCCGAGTGAGGAGAGGGCACCGGGCTGAGGGGGAGTCACGCCTCGCGGCACTTCCCTGCGGTGCAGTGCACCAACCCTCCCCGGGCATACGGGGCCCAAGACTGAATCAGACTCTGGCCTCCCCGCTGAGAGCTGAGAACCCCTACTCTCACTCGGGGTCTGAGGGCCTATCCCCCAGGAGTTCGGCTCCTTGGGTGATTTCTCGAGGGGAGTGCACAGTGCCTGAGCTGCGTCAGGTCAGCGCTGACTCTGGGACACGTGAGCGAGGAGAGGGCACTCCGCTGAGGGGAAATCAAGCCTTGGCGGCACTTCCCTGCGGTGCAGTGCAGGAGCCCTCCCCGGGCACAAGACTGAATCAGACTCTGGCCTCCCCGCTGAGAGCTGAGAACCCCTACTCTCACTCGGGGTCTGAGGGCCTATCCCCCAGGAGTTCGGCTCCTTGGGTGATTTCTCGAGGGGAGTGCACAGTGCCTGAGCTGCGTCAGGGCAGCGCTGACTCTGGGACACGTGAGCGAGGAGAGGGCACTCCGCTGAGGGGAAATCAAGCCTTGGCGGCACTTCCCTGCAGTGCAGCGCAGGAGCCCTCCCCGGGCACAAGACTGAATAAGACTCTGGCCTCCCCGCTGAGAGCTGAGAGCCCCTACTCTCACTCGGGGTCTGAGGGCCTATCCCTCCGGAGTTCGGCTCCTTGGGTGATTTCTCGAGGGGAGTGCACAGTGCCGGAGCTGCGTCAGGTCAGCGCTGACTCTGGGATACGTGAGCGAGGAGAGGGCACTCCGCTGAGGGGAAATCAAGCCTTGGCGGCACTTCCCTGCGGTGCAGTGCAGGAGCCCTCCCCGGACCGTAGTATTGCGTGAAACTGAATGAAACTCTAGCTTCCCCCCGCCCCACTCCCAATCCGGGTCTGAGCGCCCATCCCCCAAGAGTTCTGATTCTTGGGGGATCTCTTAAGGGGTGTGGACCCAGCACAAACTGCGGCCGCTCAGTGCTGACTCTGGGGCGCGGGACAGAGGAGAAAAGGGTCGCCTGAGTGCCCACACCAGAGCAGCAGTTCCCTGGAGGTAGATCAACAGCCGTTTTTTCTTTAACGGCAGAACGCTCACTTCTGGATATTCTGAGGCCACACCCCCTGTCTCCCTGGGCAACCAGAGGAGGCCACCTGTGTCACGACTCACAAACCCAGAAGCCTCCAGGGCGGGGCCGACCCAGAGAGGTGTTCAGACGCAATTCTCCAGCAGCAAAGACGTTTGAACTCAAAACAGCCCGTCTCCTGTAGGCGACGACAGGAACAGAGACAGAACCTCACAAAGTTGTCTGTTCTGTTCTGTTCTGTTAGCAGCATCCATCAGGGACGGGGCTAAGCCTGAGTGAACACCTCCTTCCCATCACCTGCATCAAACACTCAAAGATGTCAGGCCCCATCTCCTCCTGCTAGATAGCGGCAGTCTGCGGGGGCCTGGCAGACTTCCTCGCGATTCAGGCAGGTGCAAACCCCTGGAGTGTCTGTTCACTGCAGGCAACTGGGTTAGCCATCTGCAGAGATACCAGTGACTGGGTCCGACGGAGGGGCAAAGTGGGGAAGGAGACGTCAACCTTCCCAGACTGCTCTGTTTGCGGGGTGGCTCCTCCTGACTCCACGCTGCACTGGAGTGAGCTGTCTCAGAGGAGTCACCAGGCCCCTGTGATCCAGTTCCCAGAGACCTCTTGAACCCTTCCACCTGAGACAAGTGCCGATTGAGACAGTTGATTCGGACCTTTTGAACTGGGCTAATAGACTGAGGACTTTTCAGGTGGTGCCCTGGGTGTGCGATTGTAGGAAGGTTTGATTCTCCTTTTCCAACTGGGGCCAGAGGTGGGCAGGCGGGGTGACTTAATTGCTGATTTTTCCACACAGCTGAGACTTCAAGCCAGAGTAGAAGTTGCAATAGGATAGAACAGAAACCAGCTGAAAACAAGACAGAACCACTTTGCTCCACCACACCAGACAGGGCCCCAGTTTCTCAGGCCACAACACTGTACGGGCCCTCGATAAAACCCCAGGGGAAAAACCAAAGGGAGTAAACCATGGGGCGGAATCAGCGGAAAAACTCTGGTAACATGAATAACCAGAATAGATCAACCCCCCCAAGAAAAGATACGGCAGATGTGATTGAAGATCCCATTCATAAACAACTGGCTGAGATGTCAGAAGTCGAATTCAGAATTTGGTTTGCAGACAAGATTAATAAAATGGAATTAGGAATTCGTGGAGAAATTCAAAAACTGTCTCAAGAATTTAACGAATTTAAAGACAAAACCACCAAAGACTTAGACACACTGAAACAAGAACTTACAGCCCTCAAAGATATGAAAAATACAGTAGAATCCCTCAGTAACAGAATGGAGCAAGCAGAAGAAAGGATTTCTGACATTGAAGATAAAGTCTTCGAACGCTCCCAATCTCTCAAAGAGGAAGAGAAATGGAGAGCAAAAACGGATCACTCACTCAGAGAGCTCTCAGATAATTCGAAAAAACATAACATAAGGGTTATAGGAATTTCGGAGGCTGATGACGTGGCAGCCAAGGGCACAGAGGCCCTTCTACATGAAATTATGAAAGAAAATTTTCCAGACATGCCTAGAGAATCTGAAATTCAGATAGCAGACAGCTTCAGAACCCCAGCACGATTCAACCCCAAAAAGCCATCTCCCAGACATATCATAATTAGCTTCACTAAAGTTAACATGAAAGAGAAGATTCTCAAAGCAGCCCGGCGAAAGAAAACTATAACGTACAAAGGTAAGAATATTAGAATAACTGCAGATCTCTCTGCTGAAACTTTTCAAGCAAGAAGAGGCTGGTCATCAACTTTTCATCTCCTAAAGCAAAAAAACTTTCAACCCAGGATCTTGTATCCAGCTAAACTGAGTTTCATCTATGATGGAGAAATTAAATACTTCAATGACATTCATATGTTGAAAAAATTTGCCATAAGTAAACCAGCTCTTCAGGATGTTCTCAGACCTATCCTCCACAATGACCAACCCAATCCTATACCACAAAAGTAAACTCACTCAGAAACTTCGGATCAAACTCCAACTTCCACACTGGCGAAAGGATTAAAAATGTCCACTGGACCTTTGAAAAACTCGATACCCAAAATTCCACCAGACTTATCCTTACTCTCCATCAATGTGAATGGCTTAAACTGTCCTCTAAAGAGGCATAGGTTAGCTGACTGGATACAAAAACTTAAGCCAGATATTTGTTGCATACAAGAGTCACATCTCAACTTAAAAGACAAATACAGACTCAGGGTGAAAGGATGGTCATCCATATTTCAGGCAAATGGTAATCAGAAAAAAGCAGGTGTTGCAATTTTATTTGCAGATACAGTAGGCTTTAAACCATCAAAAGTAAGGAAGGACAAGAATGGTCACTTCATATTTGTTAAGGGTAATACTCAATATGACGAGATCTCAATTATTAATATCTATGCACCCAACCAGAATGCACCTCAATTTATAAGAGAAACTCTAACAGACATGAGTAACTTGATTTCCTCCAGCTCCATAATCGTTGGAGATTTCAACACTCCCTTGGCAGTGTTGGATCGATCCTCCAGAAAGAAGCTGAGCAAAGAAATCTTAGATTTAAACCTAACCATCCAATATTTAGATTTAGCAGACATCTACAGAACATTTCATCCCAACAAAACTGAATACACATACTTCTCATCAGCCCACGGAACTTACTCCAAAATTGATCACATTTTAGGTCACAAGTCTAACCTCAGTAAATTTAAAGGAATAGAAATTATTCCGTGCATCTTCTCGGACCATCATGGAATAAAACTTGAATTGAGTAACAACAGGAATCTGCATACCCATACAAAAACATGGAAGTTAAATAACCTTATGCTGAATGATAGCTGGGTCAGAGATGAGATTAAGAAAGAAATCACCAATTTTTTGGAACAAAATGACAATGAAGACACAAGCTATCAGAACCTCTGGGACACTGCAAAGGCAGTTCTAAGAGGGAAATTTATAGCACTGCAAGCCTTCCTCAAGAGAACGGAAAGAGAGGAAGTTAACAACTTAATGGGACATCTCACGCAACTGGAAAAGGAAGAACATTCCAACCCCAAACCCAGTAGAAGAAAAGAAATAACCAAAATTAGAGCAGAATTAAATGAAATTGAAAACAAAAGAATAATACAACAGATCAATAAATCAAAAAGCTGGTTTTTCGAAAAGGTCAATAAAATAGATAAACCTCTGGCCAACCTAATCAGGAAAAAAAGAGTAAAATCTCTAATATCATCAATCAGAAACAACAAAGACAAAATAACCACAGACTCATCAGAAATCCAAAAAATCCTTAATGAATATTACAAGAAACTTTATTCTCAGAAATATGAAAATCTGAAGGAAATAGACCGATACTTGGAAGCACGCCACCTTCCAAGACTTAACCAGAATCAAGTGGAAATGTTGAACAGACCCATATCAAGTTCAGAAATAGCATCAACTATACAAAACCTCCCTAAAAAGAAAAGCCCGGGACCAGATGGTTTCACGTCAGAATTCTACCAAACCTTTAAAGAGGAATTAGTACCTATATTACTCAACCTGTTCCAAAATGTAGAAAAAGAAGGAAGACTACCCAACACGTTCTATGAAGCAAATATCACCCTGATCCCCAAACCAGGAAAAGACCCAACAAGAAAAGAAAATTATAGACCAATATCACTAATGAATATAGATGCAAAAATATTCAACAAGATCCTAACAAACAGAATCCAGCAACACATCAAACAAATTATACATCATGACCAAGTTGGTTTTATCCCAGGGTCTCAAGGCTGGTTCAATATACGTAAATCTATAAATGTAATTCAGCACATAAACAAATTAAAAAACAAAGACCATATGATTCTCTCAATTGATGCAGAAAAAGCTTTTGATAATATCCAGCATCCCTTCATGATCAGAACACTCAAGAAAATTGGTCTAGAAGGGACTTTTCTTAAACTGATAGAGGCTATCTACAGCAAACCCACAGCCAATATCATATTGAATGGAGTTAAATTGGAATCATTTCCACTCAGATCAGGAACCAGACAAGGCTGCCCATTGTCTCCATTGCTTTTCAACATTGTAATGGAAGTTTTAGCCACCGCAATTAGGGAAGAAAAGGCGATCAAGGGTATCCATATAGGGTCAGAAGAGATCAAACTCTCGCTCTTCGCAGATGATATGATTGTGTATCTGGAAAACACTAGGGACTCTACTACAAAACTCCTAGAAGTGATCAAGGAATACAGCAGCGTCTCAGGTTACAAAATCAACATTCATAAATCGGTAGCCTTTATATACACCAACAACAGTCAAATTGAAAAAGCAGTTAAGGACTCTATCCCATTCACAGTAGTGCCAAAGAAGATGAAATATTTGGGAATTTACCTAACAAAAGACGTGAAAGATCTCTATAAAGAGAACTATGAAACTCTAAGAAAAGAAATAGCTGAAAATGTTAACAAATGGAAAAACATACCATGCTCATGGCTAGGAAGAATCAACATTATCAAAATGTCCATACTACCCAAAGCAATATATACTTTCAACGCACTCCCTATTAAAGCTCCACTGTCATATTTTAAAGATCTTGAAAAAACATTACTTCGTTTTATATGGAATCAGAAAAAACCTCGAATAGCGAAGACATTACTCAGAAATAAAAACAAAACAGGAGGAATCACACTACCAGACCTCAGACTTTACTACAAATCGATAGTGATCAAAACAGCATGGTATTGGCACAAAAACAGAGAAGTAGATATCTGGAATAGAATAGAGAACCAAGAGATGAATCCAGCTACTTACCGCTATTTGATTTTTGACAAGCCAATTAAAAACATTCAGTGGGGAAAGGATTCCCTATTTAACAAATGGTGCTGGGTGAACTGGCTGGCAACCTGCAGAAGACTGAAATTAGACCCACACCTTTCACCATTAACTAAGATAGACTCTCATTGGATTAAAGATTTAAACTTAAGACATGAAACTATAAAAATACTAGAGGAGAATGCAGGGAAAACCCTTGAAGAAATTGGTCTGGGTGAGTATTTCATGAGGAGAACCCCCCGGGCAATTGAAGCAGCTTCAAAAATACACTACTGGGACTTGATCAAACTAAAAAGCTTCTGCACAGCTAAGAACACAGTAAGCAGAGCAAGCAGACAGCCCTCAGAATGGGAGAAGATATTTGCAGGGTATAACTCTGACAAAGGTTTAATAACCAGAATCCACAGAGAACTCAAACGCATCAGCAAGAAAAAAACAAGGGATCCCATCGCAGGCTGGGCAAGGGATTTGAAGAGAAACTTCTCTGAAGAAGACAGGCGCACGGCCTTCAGACATATGAAAAAATGCTCATCATCTTTAATCATCAGAGAAATGCAAATCAAAACTACTTTGAGATATCATCTAACTCCAATGAGACTAGCCTATATCACAAAATCTCAAGACCAGAGATGTTGGCGTGGATGCGGAGAAAAGGGAACACTTCTGCACTGCTGGTGGGAATGCAAATTAATACATTCCTTTTGGAGGGATATATGGAGAACACTCAGAGATCTAAAAATAGATCTGCCATTCAATCCTGTAATTCCTCTGCTGGGCATATACCCAGAAGACCAAAAATCACAACATAACAAAGATATTTGTACCAGAATGTTTATTGCATCCCAATTCATAATTGCTAAGTCATGGAAAAAGCCGAAGTGCCCATCGATCCACGAATGGATTAATAAATTGTGGTATATGTATACCATGGAATACTATGCAGCCTTAAAGAAAGATGGAGACTTTACCTCTTTCATGTTTACATGGATGGAGCTGGAACATATTCTTCTTAGTAAAGTATCCCAAGAATGGAAGAAAAAATATCCAATGTACACAGCCCTACTATGAAACTAATTTGGGACTCTCACATGAAAGCTATAACCCAGCTACAACTTAACAATAGGGGGAAGTGGGAAAGGGGGGGGTGGGTAGAGGGAGGGGAATCGGTGGGATCACACCTGTGGTGCATATTACAGGGGTATTTGCGAAACTTGGTAAATGTAGAATATAAATGTTTTGGCACAGTAACTGAGATAACGCCGGAAAGGCTATGTTAACCACTGGGATAAAAATATGTCAAATGGTTTATGAAGTGAGTGTATGATGCCCCATAATCATATCATTGTATACACTTATGATTTAATAAAAAAATTAAAAAAAAAAAAAAAAAAAAAAAAGAATTAGAAGAGGCAATGTCTAGATTACAACCACATGGTTTTGGGGGAATGTACTCCCCTTTCAGGCTACGTAAGTTATCTGCCGGACTGGAAATAACAATTAATTTGCAACAAGACTTCATTAGATAATACTGGAAATCATTAATTTAAAGATGGCCACATTTCACTGGACTAAATTGAAACATATTTCTCCTTTTTCTTGGCATGAACCACCTGCTATGATAATCACTAGGTTTGAGTCTACAGGGACGAGGTAATCTTTGATGAAAAAATATTTGGCATTTTCATGAAATGCCTGCCGTATTTAAAATCTATTGTCTTATCCTTCAGTTTGCCATCATCAATATCCACAAAAGCAAGTTCATCACTCAACCCTTTTAACAAAGGGGTTGCATAGGCTATGCCATCACTCCAGTTAGTATATTGGAGATCTCACTATGATGAATGAACTTCTCCCCGTGAATGATGGTAGCCATCGTAGGACTGGGGGTGGAATGCCAGCTGCCCCTGTGAGGACACAGAGCCGTCCCAAGGCTGACAAAATTTCCTCCTGCAGGGCCTGAAGTGAGGCTGGTCCTCAGGACTCCTACAGTCCAGCTCATAGCTGCGCACCCAAGCAATAGATGAAAGAAGAGAACGAAGAAAAGCGGCAGGAAGCTGCAGGCCAAAAGCTTGCTGGGGTGTGCGGAAGGAAGCCATATGGATATCTGATGCTCCCTCACCTTACTCTGCTAGGGAGCAAGGCCATGTGCTGCTCATGGTGGCCTCACAGGAGTATCCAGAAAGTACTTCTGATGTCTTTCTGGTCTAGCCCTTTGTAAATCCTGGAGTTAAAGCTTTACAAACAGTACTCTTTTATTATTTTCAATATTTGACATGGACAAGAGGCCAACCCAGATTTCTGGAATTATTAGTTTTCTATTTTTAGGATGTATGCCAAGTCAGACACACCTGACTCCTGAGCCACCAGGCTTAAACATCTCTGCCGCTAGCTCTAACTCCATCTCTCCATCTTTACTTCTTCTTCCTTAGGACATTCATCATTCATATTTCTCTCCCCTCTTCTAATGCATCTTGTCTGAGATTCTTTTTTTTGTTTAATTAATTCTACGCTTATTTTTTATTTTTAATTTTTATTATTTATTTATTTTGTTCTTTTTTTAGAGACAGAGTCTCACTTTACCGCCCTGGGTAGAGTGCCATGGCATCACAGCTCACAGCAAAATCCAGCTCCTGGGCTTAGGCGATTCTCTTGCCTCAGCCTCCTGAGCAGCTGGGACTACAGGTGCCCACCACAACGCCCCACTATTTTTTTGTTGCAGTTTGGCTGGGACCAGGTTTGAACCCACCACCCTTAGTATATGGGGCCGGCACCCTACTCACTGAGCCACAGGCACTGCCCTTGTCCACGATTCTTAATTCTAGTCTGTGGCTTCTTGATTCCTCTATAAAAAAGCTGCAACTAAGATGGAACATATAACTAGATAGTGTGTGGAGTCCAGAAGGATGTCTGCTTCCCATGCTCCTGACTACATTTCTGTAACTAGGTTCTAGGTAGACATTTTGGCAGGATCATCCGATGGCTACCTAGAAATCCCAAGATTTTCTTTTAAGAAGCTTGCTGCCATATATCTCCCTTCTCAACTGGTACAATTAATTTTGGAACTTGTACTCTCTCAGACTATTTGCCTTAATAGAGAATTTTGTATCCCTGGTAAATGTAGTTAATTAGGGTTTTGCTTTCTTATCACTACTAACTAGCTTAAATGCCTCTGAACTTCAGTTTTCTGATTGGAATATTGAAAAAGAATGTATTCTCTGCTAGTGTTGTGGGAGGTTCATATGAGATAATGCATACAATGTGAAGTGATGTTATTATAATATCACAGATAATCTAGGTTTTAATTCTACACTAGAAAGGTAATTATAACTGCTAAACCTATAATCACAGAAACTACAGCCTACAGGTCCTATAACTATCCCCCAAATAAGACTATTTATCCAGATTTTAAGCAGAAAGCAGAAGAAACATTGTACAATTCTTCCCCCTCCCCACAGAAAGATGTTCAAAGTTTGTTTTCATTGCCCTCTAGCGGCTGCAACACAGTGGACATGACTATTAATACACTTTTTTTAAATGCTAGGCACAATCTTACAAATATTCTTCAAATATTGTAGTTTATACACATTCTTCCCAGTCAGCAAGCCTTGAAGAGTCAATCCATAGAAATGATTTTCAACTGGTGTGCTGTGAAAATTTTAAGGATTATTAATAAAACTGTTTATGAAAGGTCAAAGCACAGCGTTCTTTTACTCTCTCTCTCTCTTTTTTTGACCAACACAATTTAAGTTGGCTGTAGAAGTTTAAAGGTTCAAGTGCGCTGTGAGATAAAAAAGGTTGAAACGCTAATCTATAGGGACAGTACCTGTTATTGTTCCCTACACAATCAGAGGTACAATGCCATGCATTATTGCCCATTTATTGTTTTAGCAGGTATTCACTTAAAATTTAAGGACCTAAAATAATAATCTAGCTTTGTTGCTTTATCTGTTAATTATATAACATGTCAGGTGACTAAGGCATTGTCCTGGCTTAAAATCTATAAGAAAAATAGAGTATTAAACATGTCTTTACAAATTAGCATAGTAAGTGCTGTGATAAGAAGGACTCTGGGGGCGGCGCCTGTGGCTCAGTGAGTAGGGCGCCGGCCCCATATGCTGAGGGTGGTGGGTTCAAACCCAGCCCCGGCCAAACTGCAAAAAAAAAAAAAAAATAGCCGGGCGTTGTGGCAGGCGCCTGCAGTCCCAGCTGCTCGGGAGGCTGAGGCAAGAGAATCGCTTAAGCCCAGGAGCTGGAGGTTGCTGTGAGCCATGTGACGCCACGGCACTCTACCAAGGGCAGTAAGTGAGACTCTGTCTCTACAAAAAAAAAAAAAAAAAAAAAAAAGAAGGACTCTGGATATATAAATGCATTAAGAGGGGTGTCTAACCTGGAGGTACTCCCTCGTGTGTTGGGTGGAGGGGAATTGGTGAGAAAAGCCATTCAGAGAGTGAAACAATCTAAGATCTGAAGGGTAAATAGAAGAGATTCAGGAGAAGGAGATGGGGGAGAGAAGAGTGTTTTAAGGAGAGGATACAATGTTGGATATGGTTCAATGATGGAGGAAAGAGGGAGTATTAGATCTGAGGCTGGACAAGTTAAGAGAAAGCTATATTGAAAAAATTAATCTTTATTCTGATGTTTGCGTGGATGTATGCCTTCAATTTTAATTTCTTTTAAAGCTTTTATTATTTAAGAGGAAGTCTGAGGTTTAGTCATAACTAACATATATTCAGTCATAACTCAGTTAATGTTTAATCGTAAATTAGTTGTTCAGAAACGTTCAGTGTATCCTTATCACCCAAAGTTCTCTCAAACACACGTATTCCTGGAATGTTGGAGCAGGAAAGGACTGTTGAGGTCATGAGTCTCCATCTTTTCACTTTACAGACAAGAGAGTGGCTCAAGAGTTGCTCATGTTACACTGGGTAATTGAATGGTTGCACCTAGAAATCTTTTGCTTTTTCTACCCTGGTCTACTGCTTAAATTCCTCAGCTTGGGATTCAGAGGTCCACTAGTCTGCTGTATCTCATGTCTTACTGGTGTGGACTGTTCCTAATTCTTGAGCATCTGCTATTTTTTCACCTCTGCATTGTATTTCATGCTCTTCCTTTGATAAGATGGTTTCCTTAGACTTGGTGAAAGGATCAGGAGGTCTTCCCATTACTAAGAAGAGTGTGAATCATTCTTAGATTACCCAGTGAGGTTTTTGCCTCTTCTGTGGAACTTCCTTGCCTTTATGTACTTTTTTCATGGCGTATTTTATTGCCCACTCATCTCCCAGACTCAGCATCTAGAGGACAGGACGCATGACATTTCCGTAGAGCAACATAACAGGAGCAACTGAAAACCCCTATGAAACTAAACTGACAGAACCCCTATCAAATTTGTTGTAGACAGAGATGGGTGGGTAAATGACTAAGCAAATGAATAGATTAGAGTATCTTATTTCCTAACACGGGATTTAAATAAATGTCTGTAAGGGAGTCTGAAGGTATATTATCTTAGCTTATATCAAAATTTTTCTCAGGGAAATAAATGATGAGCTATCTGAAGACTGAGTAAAAATAGGAGTTGTATTCTTTTTTATAAGAAATGACTGTGAATATGAAGGTAATAAGATATAGGAAAGAATGGTGAGGGAAAGGGAAGAGAGATAAATACAGGCATCATGAGAGAGTGCCCAAGGACTTTAAATCAGAGATGCCTGAGACTCAATTTTAATTTTTTTTTTTTAACATGTTTTCATCTTTCAAGGCTTAAGTCCTGGCTGGTACACACATAGTTGATGCTAAGGAACACTTGATTTTATTTATATTAGATACAGAAAGAGTGTGCATTTCTCTGATGTTCTCAATCCCAGGGTCACACATGCCCGAGGATGACCATGACCCTCATCAAAGAAGCCATATCATTCAGCCTGAAGGCAGACTAAAGAAATTAAAAAAAATGGCATTTTCACCTTCCTGAATTCTATCATAAATCTGGGAATAGAATTATAAAAATACATGAAAAAGCCATAGTTTCAGCACTGTTTATGTTGCACACAATGTCTGAGAGATAAAAGCAGTAAATGTTTCTGGAAATTGTTTTATAGCATTTTCTGATGGTACATAAGAAAAGCTCCCTCCAGGGTAGATTTTGAACGTGAAGAAATAACAAGAAATTAAATTATATGGAAGATCAACTATTGGCCCTTCACTGACCCCCTCTCTTTCTTTCCTTCAAGCAAGAGACTCATAGATCATTCCAATGTTCAGAAATACACATCATTTTTCAGTCTGAGCCTTCTCAAGCAATCTTGGCTCTTAGAGCCTCTGGCTTATTACTAGTGCTTTGTTCCTTTTAAAAATAGAGAACTCTTGAAATTTAAAAAAAAAAAAAGCAACAAAATCAAAAATTTTACTCTCAGTTTTTAACTTACTTTTAATTCACTGAATTATATTTTAAAAATCTAACATTAAAATCTCCAGTTTTAATGCCATGATCAAATACAATCAACAATACAAAAACTCAGCAAATTTGCCACATTCCACTGGCATATATAGTTCAATGCAAGTCTTTTACTGCCATCTTGTGGATGTATAGAAAATTACATCAGAAACTATGTGCAATTTATTGCATCTTATTGGAATGTGAGGTTCATTTGCCACAGTTTATGAAAACATTAATACCTGGGAAAAGGTACAAAAAAGGAGTAGCTAAATAGCCATATCTCCATTTAATATTATAACTTTATATGCACTACTTAATCTCTCTGAGGCTTGGTTTCTTTATGAAAACTTGGTAATGTAATGGTGCATTCCCTGACTCAAGGTTGCCCTGATAGCAGAAATGTAAAAGTGCTCTGTAAATTAAATTTCTATTAAGAAACAATGAACTATTATCATTTTTATCCTGAAACACTCCTGTATTGATTATACTTAAGCATTTTTTTTTTATTGTTGGGGATTCATTGAGGGTACAATAAGCCAGGTTACACTGATTGCAATTGTTAGGTAAAGTCCCTCTTGCAATCATGTCTTGCCCCCATAAAGTGTGACACACATCAAGGCCCCACCCTCCTCCCTTAAGCATTTTTTATGTAACAAGGTAAAGCTATGGTCCAAGCTGAAAAGTCCAGACCTTGGTCTCTGTCTTCAGAGTGATTTGTCTAATCTTTTAGGGCTTCCAGGACAAGAGACTACGTGTTTCCAATGAAAAGAATCCCTGAAGCTGGTTTCTCCTGGAGCAGAAAATAAAATAGGCCTGGGGACCCAGGAAGGGAGTGTTTTCTTTTTATTGATTCACCCATCCACAACTGGGTGCCAATATTCCCCAAACTCAGTAAATGGACAGTACAGAAAGACCATTTTCTAGTGACAAAAAAAAAAAAAAAGAAGCTATCTCTGGGATTGTGTCCACCGATTCACATTTAGTCATTCCCTTGTAAATTTCTCAGTCTGTTTTTTTTTTTATCTCCAAAAGAACACTTAAACTGAGGCAACAGGTTGGCACAGACAACTTAAAAAAGAATCATCTGAGCATTTCAGGGAACAACTTAGAAGAAAACTTCTAAAGGTTTTTCCTTTCCCTTATGGCTTCTTCAAATTCTTTCATTCACAAATAATATTTACCACTTACTAACACTTTGCATGCCTAGCACTGGTTGAGGCCCTGAGATGCAATGATGATCAAGACATAATTATTTTCTTTTCTTTTTTTATTTTTATTTATTATTATTATTTGCAGTTTTTGGCCAGGGCTGGGTTTGAACCCACTACCTCCAGCATATGGGACCAGCGCCCTACTCCTTTGAGCCACAGGTGCCACCCAATTCTTTTAATTTCAGATTAATTTGAGGGCAGAAATGATTAGGTTACAATGTTTGCATTAGGCAAGGTCTCTGTTGTAGTTGTGCCCGCCCCTCACCCAGGAGGTGTGCTATTTAAAAACATAACTCTTATATTAGGGAACTTGCATTGAGGAAAACATTCATAAAAAATAAAAAAAGACCATAGGAGGGCATGGAATGTTACTGACGAATTGTGAAGGCACAGGGTTGGGGAGCAGGAGAGAAGCTGTCTGATCCTCTGAGTCCCACTCAAGTGTCCTTTATTATCTCCACTTTAAGTAGGTTTCTCCCTCCTCTGAATTCTTTACTGTGATAATTATTTTACCTGGTGATCATCTCCCATGCCTTGCCTGATTAGTTTCACCAAAACGGTCTTTATCCTTACTTCTCTACCTGCAATTTGATGTTAATAATTAAAATGTTATTCACAAGTGATAGTCATGCTATAGCTTCAAAAAATAATTCTTATTTCTACTTTCTCGATATAATTTTATAATTTAATTAAAATATTTACTAAGAATCTACTAAATGTCATGAATTTTGCTTCTAGCCATTCCCAGGTCCTGATTATTTTGATGTGTAGTCAGTTTTTTTGGCATTGTAATTTCAGAGCATTAGCCTCCCTGATGGTAATTTTCGTGGAAATAATTAAAATAAGGTTTTCTGCAGGTGAACTATTTTATCAGCTGGAGCTGTTCTAGCATTCTAGCGTCTGCCTAGTATTCTTCTCTTGTTGAAGGGTTTATTCATTTCCCCTGTATATTATCCAAGTTCCTTATGGCTTTTGCTTTGTTTTGTTTGAAACAGGGTCTTATCCTGTCACCAGTCTAGAGTGCATTTGCCTCATGATAGCTCACTGCAACCTCAAATTTCTGGGCTCAAGTTATCCTCCTGATAACTTGAGGGGACTACAGGCATGTGCCATCATACCTGCGTAATTTTTCTATTTTTAGTAGAGGTGGAGTCTTACTCCTGCTCAGGCTAGTCTTGAATTTATTATCTCAAGTGATCCTCACACCTTTGCCTCCCAGAATACTAGGATTACAGGTGCAAGCCTTTGCACCTGACCTCCTTAGGTTCTTAATATGGTTTGTGATCTCTCAATAGACTGGAGGCCTGATAGGGCAAAGACTTTGTCATTTAACCCTTGATTCCTAAAGCGTGGCGTGTCATGATTGTAATCTGTGTCTCAGATGAATCCTACGTCCATTCTGCGTTTACTCTCCTCTCCTTTCCATCACCCTGCGTGGCTGCATGAGTCAGGTGGGTCTCCTCGGCTTACCTCCTAGCTGGAAAGTTCACACTTCATGACTCATGTTGACTTTGCCAGGCCGATGTCTATATGACTTGGTAATTGCCTCTTTGCAGTCAGTCTGCCAGGTGTTTGTTGGAATTCTAGCACCTGGATATCTAAATCTCTAGCAGGCAAGGAAATTTTCTTCAATTATTCCCCACAAATAGGATTTCCGGCCTTTGTACATTTCCCTCAGAGATGCATATGATTTTTATATTTGGGTGTTGTACATAATCTTATATTTCTTATAGGCTTTGTTTGTTTCTCTTAATTCTTTGTTCTTTATTTTTTGTATTAGTGATTTAAAACAAAATATTAGTATAAGAAGAGAAAAAAGGGCAGTTCTTCCTTCTTATCCCATATGCAATGCATGATAACCATGTTCATGTCTTATCTCTGTACCGGGCGTCAAGCCCAGGAATGTGGGTTCAATGTCAATGTTTACTTCTCTATTCCTGCAGACTTCAGGATAGTATTTGACAGTCATGCTTTCCTTATTAAACACCTGTGAAGTGCCAAGCACTTTTTAAAGACCCTCAGAATACAGCAATGAACAAAATACACAACAGGAAATATTTAATAAATCAAAGAATAAGAATTGCAGTCATACGTACAAAGTGTTTTCTACTTTCACTTAATATACATATATTTGTGTGAATTGCTAAATGAACCACGAATTTCCTCCTCTCTACTGGACCATTTCCTTCAACATATAAACACTGTTAGGAAAACGAACTCTATCCTCTACTTACCAGCCTATTCCATTCCCCTCCATAGTAAAGCTCAAAGGCAAGGCCAAATTCACTGTCATTAAAAGTGGGAATTTGGATGAAAGGGTAGCAGGAACTTTGGAGCGATTTTAAGAAGAGAAGTAACATGATCAGAGTGATAGAATCTATGAGTTAGTGTAAAAGATAAAAAAAAAAATACTAACTTTATAGTTGGGTAGACCTAGAGTCCAGTTCTTTTACTTACTGTGTAGTCTTAACCCACTTATTTAACCTTTCCAATTCTTGAACTTTGACCTGCATAATACTAATCAAACTATGTGAATTTCTTATCAGGTATGAAGCACAGAATATATCTCCTGTTATCCTTTCCATCATTGACTTTTCTCCTTTCATTCTCTCAAGCCTAGGCCCCTCCCAGTGGAGGCTATTCTCCCGAAATAATTGCTGTTATTTAAGAAGCACTCATGAATTTTAAGATCCTAGATTAAAAAATTTCCTCATATAAAGTACAGCCAGACAAATGATCCCGAATGGTCATTTACCATTTAGGTAACTAGTATACATCGCTATTTCTTATTTGGGACAATCCATATAGAAGGATACACAGCTTTACCCCTCACTAGAGAAGCTGGAGAGGGGCAGGTATCTCCTTCTCTCGCCCCACAACAGCCACAGCAGGACAGGTCCGTCAGTCAGATGCTGCAGCCGGTGGCTGAGCATTCTACACCAGGAGGGAGGGGTGGGGAGAGAGAGGTCTCTCACAGCAGTGTGGCCTGGCCATCGTGGCTGATGGTGACAGCGTCCCTAACAGACTGTCCTTACACAGGATTTTCTCCCTAATCCTGGAAGCTATCTGTGATTTCTCCAATAAATTTTTTTTTTGTTCTTCATTTAAGTTAAGATGTTTACTGTCTGGAGTCACAGACCTCAGCAGGTAAATTCACTCTCCAGGTTCGCAACAGGCACATTTTCTGGAACAGTTAGCATTACTGCTATGAGGGCTGGCTGTGACAGAGGAGGCCTGTGCCTGGACTCTGACTGCCTTTGAGTTAGAAAATTGCCAACCTCCTCAACTTCTTCTTCTTCTTTTTTTTTTCTTCTTTTTATTTTTTTAGTTTTTGTTTTTATTGTTAAATCATAGCTGTGTACATTAGTGCAATCAAGGGGTACAATGTGCGGGTTTCATATACAATCTGAAATATTCTCATCAAACTGTTCAACATAGCCTTCGTGGCATTTTCTTAGTTACTGTATGTAAGCATTTGTATTCTGCATTTAGTAAGTTTCGCCCGTACCCATTCTAAGATGCACTGTAGATGTGGCCCCACCCATTACCCTCCCTCCACCAAAATCTCCCCCCTCCTTTCCCCTTCTTTGGCCCTTTCCCCATAGTCTTGTGCTATAGTTGGGTTATAGCCTTCATGTGAAAGCTACAATTTAGCTTCATAGTAGAGCTGAGTACATTGGATACATTTTCTTCCATTCCTGAGATACTTTGCTAAGAAGAATATGTTCCAGCTCCAGCCATGTAAACATGAAAGTGGTAAAGTCTCCATCTTTCTTTAAGGCTGCATAATATTTCATGGCATACATGTACCACAATTTGCTAGTCCATTCATGGGTTGATGGACACTTGGGCTTCTTCCATGACTTAGCGATTATGAATTGGGCTGCAATAAACATTCTGGTACAGATGTCTTTGTTATATTGTGACTTTTGGTCTTCTGGGTATAAACCTAGTAAAGGGATTGTAGGATCGAATGGCAGGTCTATTTTTAGGTCTCTAAGTATTCTCCAAACATCCTTCCAGAGGGAACATATTAGGGTGCATTCCCACCAGCAGTGTAGAAGTGTGCCCTTTTCTCCACATCCACGCCAACATCTCTGGTTTTGGGATTTTGTTATGTGGGCTACTCTTACTGGGGTTAGGTGATATCTCACAGTAGTTTTGATTTGCATTTCTCTGATGATTAAGGATGATGAGCTTTTTTTCATGTGTTTGTAGATTGTGCGTCTGTCTTCTTTAGAGAAGTTTCTCTTTAAGTCTCTTTCCCACCCTGAGATGGGATCACGCATTCTTTTCTTGCTAATACGTTTGAGTTCTCTGTGGATTCTGGTTATTAGACCTTTATCGGAGGTATAAACTGCAAATATTTTCTCCCATTCTGAGGGCTGTTTGCTTGCTTTACTTACTATGTTCTTGGCTGTGCAGAAGCTTTTTGGATTGATCAGGTCCCAGTAGTGTATTTTTGATACTGCTTCAATTGCCTGGGGAGTCCTCCTCATAAAATATTCCCCCAGGCCAATTCCTTCAAGAGTTTTCCTTGCACTTTCTTCAAGTATTTTTATAGTTTCATGTCTTAAGATTAAATATTTTATCCAGTGAGAGTCTATCTTAGTAAATGGTGAAAGTTGTGGGTCCAGTTTCAATCTTCTACAGGTTGCCAGCCAGTTTACCCAGCACCATTTGTTAAATAGGGAATCTTTTCCCCACTGAATGTTTCTAATTGGCTTGTCAAAAATCAAATAATGGTAAGTAGCTGGATTCATCTCTTGGTTCTCTATTCTGTTCCAGACATCTACTTCTCTGTTTTTGTGCCAGTACAATGCTGTTTTGATCACTATTGATTTATAGTACAGTCTCAGGTCTGGTAGTGTGATTCCTCCTGGTTTGTTTTTATTGCTGAGTAATGTCTTGGCTATTCAAGGTTTTTTCTGATTCCACATAAAACGAAATATTTTTTCAAGATCTTTAAAATATGACAATGGAGCTCTAATAGGAAGTGCATTAAAATTATATATTGCTTTGGGTAGTATGGACATATTAACAATGTTGATTCTTCCCAGCCATGAGCATGGTATGTTTTTCCATCTGTTAACATCTTCAGCTATTTCTTTTCTTAAGGTTTCATAGTTCTCTTTGTAGAGATATTTCACATCCTTTGTTAGGTATACTCCCAAGTATTTCATCTTCTTTGGCACTACTGTGAAAGGAATAGAGTCCTTGACTGTTTTTTCAGCTTGGTTATTGTTGGTATATATAAAGGCTACAGATTTGTGGGTATTGATTTTGTAGCCTGAGACATTGCTATATTCCTTGATCACTTCTAAAGTTTTGTAGTAGAGTCCCTAGTGTTTTCCAGATATATGATCATATCATCTGCGAAGAGTGAAAGTTTGATCTCTTCTGACCCTATGTGGATACCCTTGATCGCCTTTTCTTTCCTAATTGCAATGGCTAAAACTTCCATTACAATGTCAAAGAGCAATGGAGACAATTGGCAACCTTGCCTGGTTCCTGATCTAAGTGGAAATGATTTCAATTTAACTCCATTCAGTACGATATTGGCTGTGGGTTTGCTGTAGATGTCCTCTATCAGTTTAAGAAATGTCCCTTCTATACCAATTTTCTTAAGTGTTCTGATCATGAAGGGATGCTGGATATTATCAAAAGCTTTTTCTGCATCAATTGAAAGAATCATATGGTCATTTTTTAGTTTGTTTATGTGTTGAATTACATTTATAGATTTACGTATATTGAACCAGCCTTGAGAGCCTGGGATAAATTCCACTTGGTCATGGTGTATAATTTTTTTGATGTGTTGTTGGATTCTGTTTGTTAGGATCTCATTGAGTATTTTAGCATCAATATTCATTAGTGATATTGGTCTATAATTTTCTTTTCTTGTTGGGTCTTTCCCTGGTTTGGGGATCAAGGTGATGTTTGCTTCATAGAATGTGTTGGGTAATATTCCTTCTTTTTCTATATTTTGGAAGAGGTTTAGTAGTATAGGTACTAGTTCTTCTTTAAATGTTTGGTAGAATTCTGATGTAAAGCCATCTGGTCCTGGGCTTTTCTTTTTAGGGAGATTTTGAATAGTTGATGCTAGTTCAGAACTTGATATAGGCCTGTTCAATATTTCCACTTCATTCTGGCTAAGTCTTGGTAGGTGGCGTACTTCCAGGTATTGGTTGATTTCTTTCAGATTTTCATATTTCTGAGAGTAGAGTTTCTTGTAGTATTCATTAAGGATTTTTTGAATTTCTGAGGGGTCTGTTGTTATTTCATTGTTAACCATTTCTGATTGATGAAATTAGAGATTTTACTCTTTTTTCCTGGTTAGGTTGGCCAAAGGTTTATGTATTTTGTTGATATTTTGTTGATATATATTTTGTTTATATATTTTGTTGATATTTTGTTGATATTTTGTTGATATTTTGTTTTTATTTTGTTTTTGGTTGTTTTTGGTTGTTTTTCGTTGATATTTTGTTGATATATATTTTGTTTATATATTTTGTTGATATTTTGTTGATATTTTGTTGATATTTTGTTTTATTTTTGTTTTTGGTATTTTGTTGATATTTTGTTGATATATATTTTGTTTATATATTTTGTTGATATTTTGTTGATATTTTGTTGATATTTTGTTTTTATTTTGTTTTGGTTGTTTTTGGTTGTTTTTCGTTGATATTTTGTTGATATATATTTTGTTTATATATTTTGTTGATATTTTGTTGATATTTTGTTGATATTTTGTTTTTATTTTGTTTTTGGTTAATCTTTTCAAAAAACCAACTTTTGGATTTATCGATCTGTTGTATAATTCTTTTGTTTTCAATTTCATTTAGTTCTGCTCTGATTTTGGTTATTTCTTTTCTTCTGCTGGATTTAGGGTTGGAGTGTTCTTCCTTCTCCAGTTGCTTGAGATGTCCCATAACTTGTTAACTTCCTCTGTTTCTGTTTTCTTGAGGAAGGCTTGCAGTGCTATAAATTTACCTCTTAGAACTGCGTTTGCAGTATCCCAGAGGTTGTGGTAATTCATGTCTTGATTGTTGTTTTGTTCCAAAAATTTGGTGATTTCTTTCTTAATCTCATCTCTAACCTATCTATCCTTCAGCATAAGGTTGTTTAGCTTCCATGTTTTTGTTTTTTTTTTGTAGAGACAGAGTCTCACTTTATGGCCCTCGGTAGAGTGCCATGGCCTCACACAGCTCACAGCAACCTCCAACTCCTGGGCTTAAGCAATTCTCTTGCCTCAGCCTCCCAAGTAGCTGGGACTACAGGCGCCCGCCACAACGCCCGGCTATTTTTTGGTTGCAGTTTGGCCAGAGCCTGGTCTGAACCCACCACCCTCGGTATATGGGGCTGGCGCTTCACTGACTGAGCCACAGGCGCTGCCCAGCTTCCATGTTTTTGTATGGGTATGCAGGTTCCTGATGTTATTGAGTCCAACTTTTATTCCATGATGGTCTGAGAAGATGCAAAGAATAATTTCTATTTTTTTAAATTTGATGAGGTTAGATTTGTGGCCTAGGATGTGGTCGATTTTGGAGTATGTTCCATGGGCTGATGAGAAGAATGTGTATTCAGTTTTGTTGGGATGAAATGTTCTGTAGATGTCTGTTAAGTCCAGATGTTGTATGGTTGAGTTTAAATCTAAAATTTCTTTGCTTAGCTTCTGTTTGGAAGATCTATCCAGCACTGCTAAAGGGGTGTTAAAATCTCCAACTACTATGGAAGTGGAGGACATTGAGTTGCTACATTGAGAGTAACAGACTCTCATGAGAGTAACAGACTCTCATGTCTGTTAGAGTTTCTCTTATAAATTGAGGTGCATTGTGGTTGGGTGCATAAATATTAATAATAGAGATCTCATCATATTGAGTATTACCTTTAACAAATATGAAGTGTCCATCCTTATCCTTAATTATTTTGGTTGGTTTAAAGCGTATTGTGTCTGCAAACAGGATTGCAACACCTGCTTTTTTCTGCTTTCCATTTGCCTGGAATATAGATGACCATCCCTTCACCTTGAGTCTATATTTGTCTTTTAATGTAAAATGCAATTCTTGTATGCAGCAGATATCTGGCTTGAGTTTTTGTATCCAGTTAGCCAACCTGTGCCTCTTTAAAGGACAGTTTAAACCATTCACATTAATTGAGAATATTCATAAGCCTTTTGAGAGTCCAGTGGACATTTTTAATCCTTTTGTGACTATGGAAGTTGGAATTTGACCAAAATTTTCTGGGTGAGTTTACATTTGTGGTGGAGGATTACGGTGGTATTTATGGAGGATAGGTCTGTGAATATCCTGGAGAGCTGGTTTAGTTATGGCAAATTTCTTCAACATGTGAATGTCATTGAAGTATTTAATTTCTCCATCATAAATGAAACTAGATTTGGCTGGGTATAGGATCCTGGGTTGAAAGTTATTTTGTTTTAGGAGATTAAAAGTCAATGACCATCCTCTTCTAGCTTGAAAGGTTTCAGCAGAGAGATCTGCATTTATAATATTCTTCCCCTTGTAGGTAATGATTTTCTTTCATCTGGCAGCTTTCAGAATTTTCTCCTTTATATTAACTTTAGTGAAATTGATTATGATGTGTCTGGGAGATGTCTTATTTGGGTTGAGTCATGCTGGAGTTCTGAAACTATCTTCTATCTGAATTTCAGAATCTCTTGGCATGTCTGGAACATTCTCCTTCATAATCTCATGGAGAAGAGACTCTGTGCCTTGTGAAGCCACTTTGTCGCTTTCGGGGATCCCTGTAAGATGAATATTTGTTTTCTTAGAATTATCCCAGAGCTCTCTGAGAGAGTGATCTGTTTTTGCCCTCCATTTCTCATCCTCTTTGAGAATTTGGGAGCATTCAAAAACTTTGTCTTCAATGTCAGAAATCCTTTCTTCTGCTTGTTCCATTCTGTTACTAAGGGATTCTACTGTGTTTCCCAGATCTTTGAGGGATGCAACTTGTTGTCTCAATGTGTCAAAATCTTTGGTCATTTGGTCTTTGAATTTGTTGAATTCTTTTTTTTTTTTTTGGTTTTTGGCCAGGGCTAGGCCAAAAACCCACCACCTCCAGCATATGGGATGGGCAACCTACTCCTTGAGCCACAGGCGCCACCTGTTGAATTCTTGAGATATCTTTTGGGTTACTGCTTGGAATTCTAATTCAATCTGATTTGCTATCCGGATTCTGAATTCGATTTCTGACATCTCAGCTATTTGTTTGTGCATGGGATCTTGTGCTGTGTCTGCCCCATTGATCCTTGGTGGAGTTGATCTACTCTGATTATTCATATTGCCAGAGTTTTTCTATTGATTTTGCCTCATGATTGTTTTTTTACCATTGCCTCTGGCCGTCCTCAGAGTTGGGGAGGTGTCTCTCCAAGATTAGATCTTAGCGGGATCACTCTATTGTTGCTTGATCCTTGTAGGGAGTGACCCTGTGTAGTTCCTCTGGGGCTGCTCCAGCTAGGGAGTTCTGGTTGTGGAAGCAGCTCCAGTGTGTGACTCACCCGGATCCAGGAACAGGGCGGGAGGTGGTGCGCACAGTTCTGGGAGTGCCTGGCACCCAGTGACTTTGGCACAGAGAGCTCAAAGCTCCAGCAGTCTCTGGCCAGGAGAAGGGCTCTGTGTAGAGGCACGGAGGGCTCCAGAGGGCCTGCGGCTACCAGTATCCCTGGCCAGATGAGTGGGCCAGTGTGGAGGCTGGGAGGAAACAGGAGAGAGGACGCAGTGTTGCACGGCTCCTGCAGGTCCTGGTCAGGGCATGTGGAGGTTGGTTGGTGCGGGGTCACGGCACAGATCTTATGGAGGTCCGGGCAGCACCAAGCCCAGGAATTTGAGGTTGCTATGAGCTGTGACACCACGGCACTCTACCCAGTACAACAGCTCAAGCCTCCAGTGTGCCAAAGCCGTCTCACTTTGCCCCTAAGGGTTAAGGCTGTAAGGCAGCTCAGTCCCCACCTTTAGGCTGCTCAGTCACTAGGTTACTAGGTCCCGCCTGATCCTTGCTCTGGGACCCTGAGGGCGGAGCTTGCCAGGGCAGTTCTCTCACACAATGGCTCCCTGCAGCCTGGCTCAGTGGCTCTGTCTGGGGCCCCAGACAATGCCCAAAGTTCTCCACACTCCTGCTCAAGCTCTCCCCAAGGCAGTTCAACTGAGTGCCAAGTCCAAAAACACCGAAAGAGTTCACAGGTAAGGCCTTTCCGGTTTGCAGTCTCACCGCTGCTTGTACTTACGCTTGCCAGTGTGATTAGGTTGATCGAACACACGCAACCACTTGCCAGTTTCCCACTGTTTTTGTTCTCCTCTTGGGGTCCAGAAGTCCCTTGCTGACTCCCTGTATCCTCAAAGGGATGATTATAGGCAGATCCCACCAGCCAGAGATGTCTGGAGTCTTATCTCCCCAGACTCACCGTGCCCCGTTGCAGGGAAGCTGTTACTTGGCCACCATCTTTAATCCAATCCCTCTTCTTCTTTTTTTTTGAGACAGGTATCACTCTGCCACCCTGGGTAGAGTGCTATGGCATCACAGTTCATAGCAACCTCAGTCTCTTGGGCTCAAGTGATCCTTTTGCCTCACCCTCCAGAGTAGCTGGAACTCTAGGCCCCCACCACAACACATGGCTACTTTTAGAGATGGGGGCTGGCTCTGGCTCAGTCTGGTTTGGAACTTCTGAGCTCAGGCAATCCACCCCCCTCAGGCTCCCAGAGTGCTGGAATTACAGGCGTGAGTCACCACACCCAGCACTCAATTTCTTCTTGTATAAAATGGCTAAGTGATTCTTTTTCTACCTATCCTCACAGGGTCATAAAAGGATCAAATGAAATAATGCTCACAGTAAGGGACATTGTACCTAAAAACCAGTCCTGCAGAGTTAAGGATTATTAGGAATTAGCTGGTAAAACGGTTAATAAGAGATAAAAACAAACTGGAACTAAAATTGGTCCCTCTCCAGTTGATTATTATTCTTTCCCTAAAGTGTGAAATCTCTTTGGGAACATTTCTTCTTTATCTTGGGTCAGCTATTACACCGTATTTTTAACATTTACCTGAAGAAGGTATAGGACCCAGTATTAACCCATCCTTTTAAGTTGGATGAAGAAGCTCTTAATCTACCTAAATATCTTTTTGGAAGAAGAGAATATATCACAAGGAAACATCAAATATTTAGCATTTAGTGTGTAAGAGAACATTTTCTCATTTTTCTGATCTATGGGAATTCCTAGTAGTCAATTAGGAAAGGCTCTAACTAAATTGGAAAAGATATTCTATTGGGCAGAAAGTTTAAACTTCAGGATGTTGTGAATCTTCAGTACAGAAGAGGTAAATGGGCCAGAGGTCTAGATGAATATGACTGAGGGGGCTCTAGTGTTCCCAGCTGTCTTCAGAAATGTAGGCAAGGATGAGTCATTCATCCATTCATGAGAGATTTGCTCAGGGGTGGGATTCTAAGTTAGTATGAGGAATGCAGAGATGAAGAAGATTCAGTCTTGTCCTCAAGGTGAAAGAAAGTCAGAGGATTTAAATGTTACTTCTACGTCACCTCAATCTTACAACCTAGGTGTACAATGGCTTCCTGTAATGGCTCATATGTCTCTTTATAAGTGCTTCATTATTATAGGAATTTATGTTTTTTTTCACTAACTGAACTTTGAGTGTGGACAGCCCCAGACATAAGCAAACTGCCATATCAATTTTCCTTCTAAAGGCTGACACAGCAGAAAGAGCATAACATTGAAATTGGAAGCAATAGTGGCTCACTGTATAATCTTGCACAAATTATTTATTTTGTTCAGTCCTCAACCCAATATGGTTGTTGAGAAAATTCAACTAAATTGGTACAGTGTCCAGCACAACATTTTGTGCTAAGTAGATACTTAGTAAATATTAGGCATCTTCTTTTTCATTCGCTAATGTTTCTGCTTCCTTGGGAAGTTTCTCTTCCAGAGCCTTTCCACATTCCCGGGGTGGGCTAGGGAAAGCTCCTCCTTTATGCCCATTTGGTTCCTGGAACTGACCAGTAGTATTCCCATGTTATATTGGAAAAAACCTATTCACGTATCTGTATCTCTTCACGAAGCTTTGCGTTCACTGAGAGCATAAACTTGTTTTTCATGTCATGTGCTCAGTGCCTGGTAGTTTTGGGTACTTAGAGTTTGTCCCTGAGCTCTGCAAAGATTTTAAGGTGAAAATGATACTTCTTCCAAATAAAACACCCATGAGTTTTTTAAAGATTAGTTGAAGGTGGAATTTTTTTCAAAAACTATGTTACATTTTATAGGAATGTGTATTCTGGGGCAGGGGGGACAGTTCTTAAGTTAAATGAGGTTGAAAATACTTCAATAACATTTCTTTATTTGCTGCAGTTCTTCTGAGATTCTTTATTGGGTCATGAAACTTTTTTTATGGAGCATTCACAGATCTGGAATTATACATAACACAGTTTTAGAACCACCACTTTGAGAAAAGCTGGCACTGGTATCACGGAAGTGAATTTCGGACTTTTTTAAGGTGGCTTACACTTGGGTGCTTGAATTGTCATCCTGTGAGTTATCTATTACAAGTGTGACCTGAAGCAGTTGTTCCCCTATGTGCTATTTACACTGTGTCTCTCTGAGATGTGATATATAGCATGCTAATGACACACTGAATAAGCAGAACTTCAGGAATGTAATCAGAAAGTAGCAATGTTAATTTTGTTTTTCTATAAAGTTTATTGAGTGCCTGTAAAGTTTATTGACTTTTTTAATTTAGTGTTTATTACACAGCCAGATTCAGACAATGAGGGATGCTTTCTAAGTGAAACATGGGGGAATTCACTAGTTCCTTGTTCCCTTTATTTTTTATTTTTGTTTTTATTAAAAACTTTCTTTCTCTTTGTTTTTTCTTTTCTTTTCTTTTTTTTTTGAGGCAGAGTCTCACTATGTTGCCCTTGGTAGAGTGCCATGTCAGCACAGCTCACAGCAACCTTAAACTCTTGAGCTTAAGTGATTCTCTTGCCTCAGCCTCCCAAGTAGCTGAGACTATGGGCACCTGTCACAGTGCTGGGCTATTTTTTGTTGCAGTTGTCATTGTTCTTTAGCTGTCCAGGGCCGGATTCGAACCTGCCATCCTTGGTGTATGTGGCTGGTGCCGTAATCACTGTGCTATGGGTGCTGAGCCTCCTTGTTTCTTTAGATAATAGAAGGCCCTCATTCATTCCAAGTTTCTTTTCAGAGGACATTCATGTACAGACTGTAGGAGGGAGGTGGTTAGCACACAGGGCTAAGGCTGCTGTTCAATCTCCACTCATCAACACAGCTATTCCTTTTGATACAATAGTAAAACAGTCCTATGTGGTTTGCTAGTACATTACTGCTGTCCTGAGCCCTCTCAGGTGACCCACAACTCTCGCTGCCTAGAAGTCCCCACCTCCCCATAATCATGCGGCTATGACACTATGGTTATTCACTGTGTGAACTCGTGCCATGGTTGCACCAAGTTATTAAATATTTTGAATAGTATCCATGACCAGAGGTTTTAAAAAAAGCCAGAGCAGTGGAAGTATCAGTGAGAGCAGAGAAAGTAGTATAGATAAGGCCTACAGACCCTGAATAACCATGTAAAAACTTTCAGACTTAAAGAACAGCCATGGAGCTGTTGGCTCATACCATAATCTCAGCACTTGGGAAGCTGAGGCAGGTAGATTGCCTGAGCTCATGAGTTTGAGACCAATCTGAGCAAGAGCAAGATCCTGTCTCTAAAAAATAGCTGGGCGTTGTGGCAGGTGCCTGTAGGCCCAGCTACCTGGGAAGCTGAGGCAAGAAAATCACTTGAAGCCAAGAGTTTGATGTTGCTGTGAGCTAAGATGCCACTGCACTCTACCAGGGGTGACCAAGTGTATGTGAGATTCTGTTTCAAAAGAAAAAAGAATAGCCATGGAGAAAGGACATAATTAGATATGCCATTTGGAAAAGCTTGCTCTTTCCAAAGGCTGAAAAGTTTGTATGTGACAGGGAACATGTGTATGTACTGGGCCATCCAAAGGAAAGAAGGACTCCTCCTCCGGTGTAATCAGGCTGTGCTGGATCCCTACCCTCTGGCAGGTAGACTAGGAGACAGCAGGATGGTGGGGCTCTGAAGCCTAGAGCCACTTCAGGGGCCACATCTGTTTTTATTTCCAGTGGTCCTGTAACCAGGAAAGCTGTGGGCTCTGAGTTGTGAAGGAAGACAAATCCATGAAGGGCAGGAAAACGTCTAGGTGGGCTCCACAATTGAGAGATGCAAAAGCCAGAGACTAAAGAGCCAGTGGGTCTAGAGACTATGGTTTAGCCAAGAAAGCAGACAGATGCCTGGAGCCAGCACACTGGTTTGGAGAGGCGGCTTCCACACCAGAAACCTGAATTAAACTGGTGGGAGTCAGGGCAAGAAGTCTTAACCTTTTCAAAAACAGCATCCACACCACTTGGTTAGATTTCACTTCAACATTGTTTAACAGAGTGTCCTGGATGATACCAGACCTCAAAGTCTCTGAGACATGATTGATTCCTGCTCCTGAGGGGAGAGTGGAGTTTCACTGAAGTTTGGGTCCCTCCAAGCTTTAAGGAGGAGAGAAGTTGAAGGTGCTGCATAGGTGAAAGATTTTGCAGGATTTCTGGTTTAAGCTATTGTGCTTTGGAAACAAGGTGAAAAAGTACCACAGAGTTGGGGCAGGTGATCCTTGTTACTTCCTCCGCAGAGGCCTCAGACCCTCTCTGATATCTAGGGAAGTGCTAGTTTCAGGAATACTGACAGTCTCTTCAAGCAGAAATCCTCAGTACTGAAAATTATGAAAGCAAGATTCCTCTCTGGGGCTGGGGGCCAGAGCCAGAAAGGAAAGGCATGATGACTGGAAGGGGTGGGGGTTATGGGCTCCTACAAGGACTACTTATGAAATTCAAGAAATAATTCGGGACATTTTTTAGGGGGACTGGTGAGAGGGGATATATTTCAGCCATAACACCAAAGAGATTGTTATTTGAGGTAACAAAATAAAAAGATCTTATCAGTCACCCAGGATGGTGAGTACTGTATACAGTACTCACATTCCATTTGAATAATTAGACAATAAAGGCCTGGCAGATAAAGTCCTCCCCTTCTGCATGGTTCTAAACTGAAGATAGCAAGGTAGTCTGAGAATTATTGAAACACCAGTGTGAACTGTCACTCATTTTCACTTTTCTGAGTTAATGATGCAGTTTATATTTTAATTTGAAAATTCAGTTACCTGTTGTACCCTCACCTCAATAGCTGCAGGATTTCACTTTTGGCAACACATACTCCCAGCCCATGGATCTTAGGACACAGGTAAATAGTTTAAGTCAGTAAGAGTGACCTTTGGATTTAAGTCAGTTGGGAAGATCTTTTTTAGATGCCTGAGGAATGAAAGAACTAAAAGTACTTGCTTGGAAAGACAGTAAGCAATCTCTTTCTAGGGGTTTGGCTTCTCCGTGCTCTGTTCCACATTGGTTTCCCAATAAAACATGAAATGAGCAATAACAGAAGTATTTCTACCTTTCCTTCTGCAGAAAGAATGCCCGAGGAGGCTACTGCACTAGTTACTGTGATTGCATGTTGAATGCCCTAAATTTTCCTCCATGAATACTTCAGGAGGATGTTTCCATGATTGGATTTCTTTCTACAACAAATCCCTTTGAAATAGAATACATAAAAGAGAAATTAAAGAGAAAAGATCACTCACAAGAGGGTAGCCTAACGTGATTTCTTTAACTCTCAGTATCTTGACTACTTTAGTTCTGGAGTTGTAGTGCAGAAAAGGGTAGGCTTAGAATACATCCCTGCAAAGAGCTTCAGGAACCTCCGTCCTCAGCTGCCCTTAGGTTTAGTCAACACATGAACACTAGATGGCGTTCAGAACCCTAAAACATAGTAAAAGGCCAGTTCTCTTTTCTGTACAGGCAGGAATGTCGGAAACAATCACGGGAACTGTAAAAATAGCTTCTCAAGAATTTCTCATTACTGTTGTCCTGTAAGGTATTCCTTATATAAGGGTTTTCTGGTCAGATATTTTTGGGAAAACCATATACTTTATTTGCTCTAGGAAATTTCCAATGCATGTTGGTAAATAGTTGTTTCAGAGAAGTTCTTCACTGAAAAGGCCTATATACCAAGGAACCTATTACGATTCTGCTGTTCTGGTGTTATATGAAATACACTTTGGGAAATGTTGACCTAATCCAAGTGCTATCCCAAAGAAGGAACAGCCCAGACCATCTAAAATAGACTTTGTTTATGTATGGCTATTTGACACTTAAAAAAAAAAAATCAGATCTAGGCCAGGGGCAGTGGCACACTTGTAATTGGAGCTCTCTGCTCCCATTACAGGTGGGATGATCACTTGAGATTAGGAGTTGGAGACCAGCCTGAGAAAGAGCAAGACTACAGCTCTACCGAAAATAGGAAAAATTAGCTGGGCATTGTGGTGGGCGCCCATAGTCCTATCTACTCAGAGGCTGAGGCAGGGAGATTGTTTGAACCTAGGAGTTTGAGGTTGCTGTGAGCTAGGTTGACACCACAGCACTCTGGCTTGAGCAACAGAACTAAGACTTTCCCACTCCAAAACAAAACAAAACAACTCATCAGATCTATTCTTTTTTTTTTTTTTTTTTTTAATTGTTGGGGATTCATTGAGGGTACAATAAGCCAGGTTACACTGATTGCAATTGTTAGGTAGAGGTCCTCTTGCAATCATGTCTTGCCCCCATAAAGTGTGACACACACCAAGGCCTCCCCCACCGCCCCCCCGAATCAGATCTATTCTTAAGGCAGAATTGTTTTTGTTTTTGTTTTTTTATTGTTGGGGATTCATTGAGGGTACAATAAGCCAGGTTACACTGATTGCAATTGTTAGGTAAAGTCCCTCTTGCAATCATGCCTTGCCCCCATAAAGTGTGACACACACCAAGGCCCCACCCCCACCCCCTCTGAATCAGATCTATTCTTAAGGCAGAATTGTTAATGGTAATAGCAACATTGATGGACCACTTACAACATGACATGCTCTGTTTTAAGTGTTACTGCCCCTCTTCTTTCCTCAAGGTGTATGTAAATTATCCAGGAAGATTCTATAGTCTGCATGGGGGAATAATTTTGGAGAATAGGAATGGATATTCTGCCCTGTTTAGAAAGGTAATTGTCTATTAAGCAACTCTCTTATCTATAAAGAACAATTGAGAGCAAAGACATACCCCTCGGCTCCTTTCCCTGGGGATTGTATTTCCCTTCTCTGATCTTACTCTGTTATTACAAGAAAGACTCATTTGCAAATTAATCTTGCATGACCTAATGATATGTACTGAATTTTTATTTAGCTCAATTGCTATTTAGAGTTTTTGCTTTGTGTTTTCTAGGAAGGTATAGCTTGCCCTTATATGTACAGTGTAAATTTTAGTTGTAAAATATTTTATTTTCCATATTACATTTAATAATTTTATTTTGCTATTTTTTCTTTTCATATGGTGATGTTTGCATTTCTTTTACTCTCAAAGTTAACCAATAGGATCTCAACCCTGAACCTCAAAACAAGCTACTTTCTAGCCATAGCTTATTTTAGCAAACTAAAAAAAAAGAATATTTCCTCTTCTCTTTCAACTAAAAAAGGCAGATAATATTTTCATCATTCAATGTCCTTTCAAATGTTATACAAAAACTATATTCTATCTGAACTTCAGAGACAGTTGTTACGTCCTGTGAATTGTAATCTCTAAGAAGACTGTAATTCCGATGTGGTCCTGGTAACATTTAATGCATACATCTATCTACTTGTACATTTTATTTTTTGAGGCACAGACTATTCTTTTTTACAGCAAGAATTTGGGTTAAATCAAAGCATATGGCTTGGCGGATTTCTTATTTATATAGAATTAGAGAGTGTAATTTTATCTCTATGCTTCAGTTTCTTCATCCCTGAAATGTGCATAATAAGGAGTAGAGTTGCTCTGAGATTAAATTAGTTATAATAGTGATCAAATCAAAAATACCAATATCACTAATGAATATAGATGCAAAAATATTTAACAAGATCCTAACAAACAGAATCCAGCAACATATCAAACAAATCATACATCATGACCAAGTCAGTTTTATCCCAGGGTCTCAAGGCTGGTTCAATGTACGTAAATCTATAAATGTAATTCAGCACCTAAACAAATTAAAAAAAAAAAGACCATATGACTCTCTCAATCTATGCAGAAAAAGCTTTTGATAACATCCAACATCCCTTCATGATCAGAAACTCAAGAAAATTTGGTATAGAAGGGACATTTCTTAAACTGATAGAGGCCATCTACAGCAAACTGACAGCCAATATCATATTGAATGGAGTTAAACTGGAATAATTTCCACTCAGATCAGGAACCAGACAAGGCTGCTCTTTGTCTCCATTGCTTTTTAACATTGTAATGGAAGTTTTAGCCACTGTAATTAGGGAAGAAAAGACAATCAAGGGTATCCACATAGGGTTAGAAGAGATCAAACTTTCACTCTTCGCAGATGATATGATTGTATATCTGGAAAACACTAGGGACTCTACTACAAAACTCTTAGAAGTGATCAAGGAATACAGCAGCGTCTCAGGTTACAAAATCAACATTCATAAATCGGTAGCCTTTATATATACAAACAATAGTCAAGTTGAAAAAACAATTAAGGACTCTATCCCATTCACAATAGTACCAAAGAAGATGAAATATTTGGGAGTTTGTGTAACAAAGGACATGAAAGATCTCTATAAAGAGAACTATGAAACTCTAAAAAAAGAATAGCTGAAAATGTTAACAAATGGAAAAACTTACCATGCTCATGGCTGGGAAGAATCAACATTGTTAAAATGTCCATACTACCCAAAGCAATATATAATTTCAACGCAATCCCCATTAAAGCTCCACTGTCATACTTTAAAGATCTTGAAAAAACAATATTTCGTTTTATATGGAATTAGAAAAAACCTCAAATAGCCAAGACATTACTCAAAAATAAAAACAAAGCAGGAGGAATCATGCTACCAGACCTCAGACTATACTACAAATCGATGGTGATCAAAAGATCATGGTACTGGCATAAAAACAGAGAAGTAGATGTCTGGAACAGAATAGAGAACCAAGAGATGAATCCAGCTACTTACTGTTATTTGATCTTTGACAAGCCAATTAAAAACATTCAGTGGGGTAAAGATTCCCTATTTAACAAATGGTGCTGGGTGAACTGGCTGGCAACCTGTAGAAGACTGAAACTGGACCCACACCTTTCACCATTAACCAAGATAGACTCTCACTGGATTAAAGATTTAAACCTAAGACATGAAACTATAAAAATACTAGAGGAGAGTGCAGGGAAAACTCTTGAAGAAATTGGGTTGGGCGAGTTTTTTATGAGAAGGACCCCCCGGGCAATTGAAGCTGCTTCAAAAATACACTATTGGGACCTTATCAAACTAAAAATCTTCTGCACAGCCAAGAACACAGTAGGTAAAGCAAGCAAACAGCCCTCAGAATGGGAGAAGATATTGGCAGGTTATGTCTCCGACAAAGGTTTAATAACCAGAATCCACAGAGAACTCAAATGTATTAGCAAGAAAAGAACAAGTGATCCCATCTCAGGCTGGGCAAGGGACTTGAAGAGAAACTTCTCTGAAGAAGACAGGCGCACGGCCTTCAGACATATGAAAAAATGCTCTCATCTTTAATCATCAGAGAAATTCAAATCAAAACTACTTTGAGATATCATCTAACTCCAGTGAGACGAGCCTATACCACAAAATCCCAAGACCAGAGATGTTGGCGTGGATGTGGAGAAAAGGGAACACTTTTGCACTGCTGGTGGGAATGCAAATTAATACATTCCTTTTGGAAAGAGATATGTAGAACATTTAGAGATCTAAAATAGACCTGCCATTCAATCCTGTAATTCCTCTACTGGGCATATACCCAGAAGACCAAAAATCACATCATAATAAAGATATTTGTACCAGAATGTTTATTGCAGCCCAATTCATAATTGCTAAGTCATGGAATAAGCCCAAATGCCCACGGATCCACAAATCGATCAATAAATTGTGGTATATGCACACCATGGAATACTATGCAGCCTTAAAGAAAGATGGAGACCTTACGTCTTTCATGTTTACATGGATGGAGCTGGAACATCTTCTTCTGCTGCTTTTTTTTTGCAGTTTCTGGCCTGGGCTGGGTTTGAACTCACCACCTCTGGCATATGGGGCCAGTGCCCTGCTCCTTTGAGCCACAGGCACCATCCTGGAACATATTCTTCTTAGTAAAGTCTCTCAAGAATGGAAGAAAAAGTACCCAATATACTCACCCTTATTGTGAAACTAATCTAGGACCTTCACATGAAAGCTATAACCCAGTTACAACCTAAGAATAGGGAGAAGGGGGAAAGGGAGGGGAAGGAGGGGTGAGGGAAGTGGAGGGAGGGGGATTAATGGGATTACACCTGTGGTGCATCTTACAAGGGTGTATGTGAATCCTAGTAAATGTGGAATGTAAAGGTCTTAGCAAAATAACTAAGAAAATGCCAGGAAGGCTATGTTAACTAGTGTGATGAAAATGTGTCAAACGGTCTATGAACCAAGTGTATGGTGCCCCATGATCATACTAATGTACACAGCTATGATTTAATAAAAAAAAAAAATAAATAAAAATAAAAAAATAAAAAAAAAACAAAAGTAACAACATACTTACTAGTTCTGTGTGTTCCTGAATGTAATTCAAGATGTGTTAAATAGAGACTGTTGACACAATTTTGAACAGAAAATGTGCTGTGAGGAGAAAGAAAACTGATTTGGGTCAGTAGATGTGATTGTGAGTTCAGCTTCATGGTTAGTAGCTATAGCACTTCAGACAAATCATTTTGCCTCACTGAATCCCCTTTTCCTGGTCTAGAAAATTGGAGTTGTAATAACAGCCTATCCTAGCACTTAGAATGTCTTTGAACATCCCTAGAATTAATGTGTGTGACAGTCCTTTGCATTTGGGAATGCACTATGACAATATGAATGCTGACTGTAAGGTGATGAGAGTGGACTCCAGTCTACAGATTTTAAGCCAGGGTCCCAGACTGGGATGATGACGATGCTTTAGATAAATATTAGAGTCAATTTTTTAGGAACTTCATAAAGTGTCACCAGATTTATCCAACACACTTTTTTATTCAATAAACATTTCCCGAGAGACTGTTAGTTGCCAGCACTAAAAACTGAGGATATAACATCATGTACGATAGAAAATTTGCTTTTACGGAGCTTTATAATCTAGAAGAGGAAGATAAACATGTAAGCATATATGGGCAATAAGGTTTAATAGTTGAAAGCTATATAACATTTTATATATCATTTAAATGTCACAGAAGCAGGGAAGAGAAGGATTTGAAGGGTGATGCTCAGCTCTTCAATACAGAACAAGGTCCTAGCAGGTTCCTTACCCTATTTATTCAATATGCAACCTTTTAAAAGATGTGCAAGCTACAAATGAGTAGGCAGAAATCTGTGTGAGAGAGCCACAGGGACACTTATGGCAAGGCCATTAAGCAGACTGCTGGACAGTACTTAGGTTAACTGATTGTTTGCTATCTAGGTAAATCATATGTGTGAGTGTGTATGTGAGTGTGTGCATGAGAGAGAGAGAGAGGGAGGCAGAAGGGGGAGGGAAAAAGAGAGAGTTTGATTTGCTCATGTTTAAGGGGTTGGAATGATGACAAAAAATATAAAGTCATTTGGAAAATTTTAACTATAAATCATAGCTATAAAATGAGAACAATTTTTTTAAGTACATAATGAAAACCACAGATGGAATGCTTTGTTGAATTATCAACCATAATTTCAGCTATAAGACTTGGCTCCTTAGGGGGAGGAACAAGATGGTGGCCGAATAACAGCTTCCTTGCAATGAGGCACAGTGAGACTGGGGAGAGAAGGTTTCAGGCATCTCTGGCTGGTGGGGTCTGCCCAGAAACATCCCTTTGGGGACACAGGGAGTCAGTGAGAGACTTCTGGACCTCCCATGAGGAGGACAAAAGCAGAACTGGCAAGTGGTTGCGTGTGTTCGTTTGGTCTAATCCCACCAGTAGCTGTAAGTACAGCAGCAGTGAGATTGCAAACTGGAAAGGCCTTACCTGTGAGCTGTTTTTTTTTTTTTTTTTTTTTTGGACTTGGCACTCAATTGAACTACCTTGGGGGAACTTTGGCAAGAGTGCGGAGGACTTTAAGCATTGTCCAGGGTCTCAGACTGAGACACTGAGCCAGATGGACCTAATAGTGTTTGGCTGTGGGCCACATGGAGCCATTGTAGGAGAACTGCTTTGGCAAGTTCTACCCTCAGGGTTGTAGAACAAGGATACAACAGGAGACCTGGGACGAGTAATCTAGTGACTGAGCAGCCTAAAGGTGGGGACTGAGATGCCTTACAGCCTTGGCCCTCTGGGGCATAGAGTGAGACCACTTTTGGCACACTGGGTAAGTGGACAGTCACTTCCGGAGTGATCCCAGTGACAAGTACTTTCCTGGGAAAGCTTCTGCTTAGCCCAGGTTAGCAGTTTAAAATGCCTTTTAAGTGGGCTGAGGAGAGATTTAGGTTGTCCACCCCTGTGGGGTTTGAAAAATCAGCAGAGGCCTCCAGTCTCCACCTTGTATAGCCATATCAGCATTGTGATTAACATCTCATGCCCCAGAATATCATCTATTGTCCAGACAATATTCACCAAGATATATATATATACTGCTTTTTAAAAAATTTCAACATTTTCCCTCTAGATTCTTCTTTTTTTCTTGTCTTTTCTTTCTTCATTTTTCTAGTTTAAATATAATTTTCCATTGTTGCCTTCTTTAACAATTAGAACTTCATTTCTGCTAGTGTTTCTACCCCTATTACTTGGTTTTTTCCCCCAATTTGATCCTGTAAGGTTTTCATTTGCTTGTTTTGGTTTGATTTATAGCATTTTTGTCTTTCCTCTCTACCTGGTGGAGGTGGGGTACTGTGTAAGAACAGGTTAGCAAAGACCTGCTGACCTCAAGAGAACCACCCAAATCAGCACCCCCAGAAGTTGTGGGTTTCGAAGGTTGGATCAAAGTATCCTTACTGTATACTTATATTGTTTTTGTCTCCCTCTTTCTGTGGCTGTCTTCTTTTTGTGAATATTACCTTTTACTCACCCCCTCTCCTTTCTATGTTTTCTTTTCTTTTCTTTTTTTTCCTTTTTTACTTCTTGCTCTTCAATCTTCTCATCCTTCTGGTCCTATACCACAAGGACTCATTGAAACCCTAGTCCAGAGGCACGGAAGTGAAACGCAAATTAGAGCAAGGAAACAGATAAAAGAAAACACTCATGAGGAAGAATCAGCAGAAAAAATCCTGGCAATATGAAAAACCAGTCCAGAGCAAACTCCCAAGGGACTGTGAGGTAGCTACTGCAGAGGATTTCACCTATAAAGAAATGTTAGAAATGACAGAAAGGGAATTTAGAATACAGATGATGAAAACAATGAAGGAAACTGCTGATAAAGTGGAAAATAACCAAAAGGAAATCCAAAAACAGAATCAAATAAGAGATGACCGATATGAAAACTATAGAAAGGTTATAGCAGAGCTGAAGGAAGTGAAGCAATCAATTAGGGAACTTAAAGATGCAATAGAAAGTATCAACAACAGATTAGACCATGCAGAAGAAAGAATCTCAGAGGTAGAGGACAAAGTAGATAGTCAAAGAAGCAGAAAAGAAGAGAGAGAAAGCAGAATGTTCACTGACAGAATTATGGGACTTTATGAAGCATTCAAATATACGAGTTATAGGTATCCCAGAAGGAAAAGAAGAATGCCCCAGGAGAATGGAAGCCACACTGGAGAATATTATAAATGAAAAATTTCCCAAATATCACTAAAGATTTTGACACAATCCTTTCAGAGGGATATCAGACCCCAGGTTGCCTTAACTCTAACCGAGCTTCTCCAAGACACATTGTGATCAACCTGTCCAAAGTCAAGACAAAAGAAAAGATTCTTCAAGCTGCCAGGAGTAAGTGCCAGTTGACCTTCAGGGGCAAACCATCAGGGTGACTGCAGACTTCTCTAATGAAACATTTCAAGAAAGAAGACAATGGTCATTGACCTTTAATCTACTTAAACAGAACAATTTCCAACCCAGAATTTTATATCCTGCTAAGCCAAGCTTTAAAATTGACAGAGAAATCAAATCATTTACTGATATACAAACATTGAGGAAATTTACCACAACAAAACCAGCTCTACAGGAAATACTTCAACCTCTTCTACACACTGACCATCCAATGGATCAACAGCAAAGTAAGAACTCAGAAATTTTAATTTAGTTAGTTAAACTAATTAAACTAATTTAGTTTAGTTAACTAATTTAGTTTAGTTTAATTTAGTTAGGACAGAACCTAATTTAGTTAGGACAGAACCTAACTTCCACACTGATGCAAAAGATAAAACTAAGCAGTGGACTCTCACAAAATAAGATGAATAGAACACTACCACACTTATCAATTATCTCAATAAATGTTAATGGCTTGAATTCCCCACTGAAGAGACATAGATTGACTGACTAGATTAAAAAACACAAGCCATCCATTTGCTGTCTGCAGGAAACACACCTAGCTTCAAAAAGACAAATTAAAACTCTGAGTTTAGGGTTGGAAAACTATTTTTCAGGCAAACGGAATTCAGAAGAAAAGAGGAGTTGCAAACTTGTTTTCAGATACATGTGGATTTAAAGCAACCATAGTAAAAAAAGACAAAGATGGTCACTTTATATTGGTCAAGGGAAAAATACAACAAGAAGATGTTTCAATTCTAAATATTTATGCACCCAACTTAAATGCTTCTAGATTCTTGAAACAGATCTTACTCAGTCTGAGCAATATGATATCCTATAACACCATAATAACAGGGGACTTTAACACTCCTCTTACTGGAGGAGTGAAGCTGGAAAGATCCTCTAAACAGAAATTAAACAAAGATATAAGGGACTTAAGTGAGACCCTAGAACAACTGTGCTTGATAGACGTATATAGAATACTCCATCTCAAAGATAAAGAATATACACTCTTCTCATTGCCCCATGGAACATTGTCCAAATTTGATCATATCCTAGGACACAATACAAACCTCAGTAAAATCAAAAGAATTAAAATTTTATCTTGTATCTTCTCAGATCACAAGGCACTAAAGGTAGAACTCAACTCCAACAAAAATGTTCAACCCCACACAAAGGCATTGAAATTAAACAATGTTCTATGAGAGTTGGGTGCAAGAAGAAATAAAAGAGGAAATCATGAACTTCCTTGACCATAGCAACAATGAAGACACAAGCTACCAAAACCTGTGGGATACTGCAAAACCAGTTTTGAGAGGAAAATTTATCACTTTAGATGCCTACATTCGAAAAACAGAAAGAGAGCGCATCAACAAACTCACAAGCCATCTTATGGAATTGGAAAAAGAAGAACAATCTAAGCCTAAAACCAGCCCAAGAAAGGAAATATCCAAAATTAAATTAGAGAACAATGAAATTGAAAACAAAAGAATCATTCAGAAAATTCATGAAACAAGGAGTTGGTTTTTTAAAAAAATAAAATAGATAAACCTTTGGCCAGACTAACTAGAAATAGAAAAGTAAAATCTCTAGTAACCTCAATTAGAAATGATAAAGGAGAAATAACAATTGATGCCACAGAGATACAAGAGATCATCTCTGAATACTACCAGAAACTCTACACCCAGAAATTTGACAATGTGAAGGAAATGGATCAATATTTGGAATCACAACTTCTCCCTAGACTTATCCAGGAAGAAATAGAGCTCCTGAACAGACCAATTTCAAACACTGAGATTAAAGAAATAATAAAAAAAGCTTCTGACAAAAAAATGCCCTGGTCCAGATGGCTTCACACCAAAATTGTATCAAACCTTCAAAGAAGAGCTTATTCCTGTACTGCAGAAATTATTTCAAAAAATTGAGGAAGGAATGTTCCCTAACACTTTCTATGAAGCAAACATCACCCTGATACCAAAACCAGAAAAAGACCCAACTTAAAAGGAGAATTTTAGACGAATTTCACTAATGAATATAGATGCAAAAATTCTCAACAAAATCTTAGCCGACAGATTACAGCTTATCATCAAAAAAGTCATACATCATGATCAAGTAGTTTTCATCCCAGTAATGCAAGGCTGTTTTAACATATGTAAGTCCATAAATGTTATCCACCATATTAACAGAAGCAAAAACAAAGACCATATGATCTTCTCAAAAGATACTGAAAAAGCATTTGACAAAATCTAGCATCCTCTTCTAATTAGAACCCTGAAGAGTATAGGCATACATGGCACATTTCTTAAACTGATTGAAGCTATCTATGACAAACCCACAGCTAATATTTTACTGAAAGGAGTAAAACAGAAAACTGAAAGCTTTTCCTCTTTGAACTGGAAGCACACAAGGTTGTCCTCCTTCACCATTACTATTCAGCATAGTGCTGGAAGTTCTAGCTAATACAATTAGGCAAGACAAGGAAATAAAGGGCATCCAAATAGGAGCAGCGGAGGTCAAACTCTCCCTCTTCACTGATGACATGATATTATACTTAGAGAACCCCAAAGACTCAACTACAAGACTCTTGGAAGTCATCAAAAAATACAGTAATGTTTCAGGATATAAAATCAATGTCCACAAGTCAGTAGCCTTTGTATACAGCAATAAAAGTCAAGATGAGGGGCTAATTAAGGACACAACTCCCTTCGCCATAGCTTCAAAGAAAATGAAATACCTAGGAATATACCTAACAAAAGAAGTGAAGGATTTCTATAAAGAAAATTATGAAATCCTAAGAAAGGAATTAGCAGAGGATATTTAAAAATGGAAGAACATACCATGCTCATAGCTGGGAATAATCAACATTGTTAAAATGTCTACACTTCCCAGAGCAATCTACCAATTCAATGCCATCCCTATTAAAATACCAAAATACCAAATACCCATTTAATCCTGCAATCCCATTGTACTTTCAAGACTTGGAAAAAATGATTCTAAATTTTGTATGAAACCAGAAAAAAACCCACATAGCTAAGGCAGTTCTTAGTAATAAAAACAAAGCCAGGGGCATCAGCATACTAGATTTTAAGCTGTACTACAAAACCATAGTGATCAAGACATCATGGTACTGCACAAACATAGAGACATAGTCATCTGGAATCAAATAGAAAACCAGGAAATGAAACTAACATCTTACAACCACTTAATCTTCAATAAACCAAAGAAGAACATACCTTGGGGGAAAGACTCTATTGAATAAATGGTGCTGGGAGAACTGATATCCACATGTAAAAAACTGGAACTGGACCCACACCTTTCTCCCCTCACAAAAATGGATTCAAGATGGATAAAGGACTTAAATTTAAGGCATGTAAACTCTGGAAGATATCGGCCTGGGGAAAGACTTCATGAAGAAGACTGCCACGGCAATTGCAACAACAAAAATAAACAGATGGGACTTAATTAAACTGAAAAACTTCTGTACACTAAGGAGACAACAACCAAAGCAAATAGACAACCTACACAATGGGAAAGGATATTTGCATATTTTGAATCAGACAAAAGCTTGGTAACTATGATCTATATAGAACTCAAATTAATCCACATGAAAAAAGCCAATGATCCCATATATGGATGGGCAAGAAACATGAATAGAACCTTCTCTAAAGAAGACAGACGAATGGTTAACAAGCATATGAAAAAATGCTCATCATCTCTCATTATTAGAGAAATGCAAATCAAAATCACCCGGAGATACTTTCTAACCACAGCAATGACCCACATCACAAAACTGCAGATGGTGGAGTGGATGTGGAGAGAAGGGAACACTTTTACACTGCTGGTGGGACTGCAAACTAATACCTTTTTGGAAGGAAGCATGGAGAACCCTCAAAGAATTTAAGCTAGACTTCCCATTTGATCCTGCAATCCCATTACTGGGCATCTACCCAGAAGGAAAAAAATCCTTTTATCATAAGGACACTTGCACTAGACTGTTTATTGAAGCTCAACTTACAATCACCAAAATGTGGAAACAGCCTAAATGCCCACCAAACCAAGAATGAATTAACAAACTGTATGTATATATACACCATGGAATACTATTCAGCCATTTAAAAAAATGGAGATTTTACAGCCTTTGTATTAGCCAAGATGGAAGTGGAACACCTTATTCTTAGTAAAGCATCACAAGAATGGAGAAGCATGAATCCTATGTACTCAATTTTGATATGAGGACAATTAATGACAATCAATAACACAGTGGGGATGGGGGAAGGGGAAAGCAGAGAGAGAAAGGAGGAGGATGGGGGAAAGGAAGAGCAGAGAGAGGGAAGGAGGGAGAGGGTGAGGTCTTGGTGTGTGCCACACCTTCTGGGGGCAAGACATGATTGTAAGAGGGACTTTACTGAACAAATGCAATCATGTAACCTGGTTTCTTGTACCCTCAATGAATCCCCAACAATAAATTAAAAAAAAAAAAAAGAATTGGTTCCTTATATAATTCTCCACTATTATTTGCATTATTACCAAAATTCCACTGTGGACAAAAATATTCCCTTGGATTTAAGTACCTATCACACCAGGGAAGTAACTTGAAATAGTGGAAAGAAACAGTCAATAAATATTTAAAATAATAAAAGAAAATAGGAAAAGAATGGAAGAAAGGGACAGCGAGAGGGAAGAAAGAGTGGAGGTAGGGAAGGGAGAGGGTGGGTGTGGTAGACATTAAAAATAAACGTTTATATCCCAGCATTGACTTGTTCTAGTTAGGTAAACTTTGACGAGCTACTCAATCTCTCTGAGTCTTATTCTCTTCCTCTGAACATGGGGCAATAACATTCAGGGTGTTGTGAAAACTAGTACTAGAGATCTACTGTACACTATAGTACGTATAGTTACCAATATTGTATATTTAAAAATTTACTGAGAGGATGTCTTCTTATGAAAGTGTTCTTATCAGATTCACACAAAATGATAAATAAAGAGGTCTGGAAGAAACTTTTGGAGATAATGGATATGTTTCTGGTGTACATTATGGTGGTCTTTTCATGAGAATATACATATGTCCAAACTCATTAAGTTGTATACATTAAATATGTACAGCTTTTTTATGTCAATTATACCTCAATAAAGTAGTCTTAAAAATCATTTAAATAAAATGCTTGATAAATAAAAGGTGCTTAATAAATTGATGCTGACAATTCTTAAATTTTGGTAAATGGTACTGCTGCTACTACTCATCACCATCAGCAAACTGTGTATAGCATTATCTCATGCATTTTTTTAATTTAATTTTTTACTAATCATACTGCATACATTATGGGGTATAATGTGATGATTTGATATACAATGTGGAATGCTTAAATCAAACTGATTAGCATAACCATCAGCTCACTTAATTTTTTTTTTTTTGTGGTAAGACATTTATCATTTACTCTTAGTTATTTTGAAATGTACCCTTGCATTGTGCACATTAGGTGAGATCCCACCAAATGCTCTCCCTCCTCCCTCCACTCACTCTCCCTCCTCCCCTCCCCTCACCCTTCCTCTTCCCTCCTTCTTGCTGGATTATATTTGTGTTTTATCATTTGTATGAATGTGTAAGTGATTATATATTGGTTTCATAATAGTATTGAGTACATTCAATACCTTTTTTTCCATTCCTGAGATACTTTACTAAGAAGTAAAGTTCAACTCCATGTAGGTAAATTTAAAAGATGTAAAGTCTCCATCTTATCTTATGGCTGCATAGTATTCCATGGTATACATATGCCACAATTTGTTAATCCATTCATGGGTTGATGGCCATTTGGGCTGCTTGTGTGACTTGGCAATTAAGAATTGGGCTGCAATAAACATTCTGGTGCAAATGTCTTTGTTGTAAAATGATTTTGGTTGTGTGTGTGTTTTTTTTAAATAGTCACATGCACTAAACTATATACATTATAGGTGCAGTTTTTAGAGTATGGTCAAGAGTTTGGAGAAAAATCTGTTTTTTAATAAAATTACTTACATACTATTAAAAAAGGCATGTTATTTTAGATGCAAATGGGTCTCAGAAAATCTAAAAGAAAACACTGGCACCTTCATCCTTATCTGAGGGAAGTAAGTGTAGCAGGCATTAGATACCTGAAGAGCATTTAAACTGCGGCATGCACTTGAATCCATAATCCTCTTATCCATGCTTCTTTTTTAATTCAGGTGCTCCTGGTGTCATAATTGAAAGTGACTTTTTCACAGATAGTGTTAGACATGGAAGGAATGAAGACTAAAGAGAAATACTCACCGATAGGATCTGGTCTCCTCTCTGGAGCTCCCCACTCAGGTCTGCTGGTCCACCGGCCAGAATGAAGGATACAAAAATGCCTTCTCCATCTTCCCCGCCCACAATGTTGAAGCCCAGGCCAGTGGAGCCTTTGTGCAGGACCACCTTGCGGGGCTCCCTGCAGAAAACAGAGAACACAGCTCACAGGGGGATCTGCTCAAGATTTAGGTTGCTTTTACTTTCATTAGGATATATAATATCAGCAATTTGCTACCTATGAAAATGGTTTCCTGAAGTAAGACATGTTTGCACATGAAGAAGGAGGCTGATATCAGGACGGATGCCTGAGCTCTTAACCAAAATACCGTGCAAAATCATTCCTTATTTCTAAAACATTCCCTTAAGCTAGTTTTACTTCCACTTTTTCTTTGTCTAGAATATCTATTCTTGTACTGAAACCCAGAATAGTACTCAGTGGGATAAATGTATTCAAAATGAGGGACAGATTTCAGGGGATAAGAGACTAGATTGAATGGCCAGATCATGATAAATCTTATATGACAGTCTGTGGGTTTGTGTTTGTTTGAGTGTTAATTAAAATGTATTCTTCTAATCTTCATTGGAAGATTCTGAGGCATTAAGAAAATGTAAAATCATTTCAGGAAAATAACAGGTGGTCATATGTGGCACTGATGGTGAGTGAAGCACAGATTTGATGAGAGGAAAACCATGTGGAAGGTTGTCAGTGAGGAAGTGATAGCTTAAACATAGTTGACAGCAGTGATAATAACAAGAAAGGGCAATATGAAAGAGAAAATTTGAAAAGAAAAGCAATGGGTTCAGAGATTGACTTAGGCTTTGGAAAAGGAGGAGAGAGAATCCAACTGGCAAAAAGAGATGGGAGTGAAATCCAGGGTCATGAGGATGAGTGTGATTTTGAATGCCCAGTTCCAGGTAATGATGGGATATTGATGTGGAGATGTTCTGAAGCAGGTGGAGATGAAAGATAGGAATTTGGGTCCTCAGAGATGACTGTAAATGCAGATTTGAAAAAGATCATCAACAAACAAGCAAGAGATCAAATCTTGAGCAAATAGTTCACTGAGTTTGTGTACTGGTCAGAAAATTATGCAAGGAATCTTAAAAGGCATCTTGTTGAATTTTCTATATCAGCAGTTTTTTTAAAAAATGTGTTTTGCAAGGTATCTTTTTGTATCACCCAGGTCTCCCAAACATAGCAGTTCTAATCACTGAAGTTTCTCTTCTATTTTCCTTCTCTTAGTGATGGAAGAATAATAAAAACCATCCAATATATTTTTATGCTAATGATCAACAAAGTTTGTTATGTACTATCACATTTCCGTGCATAAGCAACATGATTAGCCTTATTATGACAAAGAGTTTAAAATGCACATCACAGTAAGTGACATGTTATATACCAATGTGATGCATTAAGTCAAAGATTAACTAACATAGATTTAGTTCATTTTATTCTACAAGTAATACTGTACCAGGAATAGTCCCAGGTGCTCAGAATGTTTACAAACAAAATAAATATCTCTGCCCCTGTGGGCTTATATTCTAATGTGGGTAGGCCACTGATACACAATAGATGCACTAAATAAGTTCATTATATAGCACATTAGAAGGCAGTAAGTGTTTTGGAGAAAAAGTAGAGCAGTATAAGAGCAATAGGTTGTGGTAGGAGTGGGCCTGAGTAGGATTCACTGAGTATGTAACCTTTGAGGAAAGACACAGAGGTGAGGAAACTTGTCATGTAGGTATCTAAAGGAACAGCATTCTAGCAAAAGGCAACAATCAACACAAAGGTCCTAACATTGGGACCGAGCCTGTTGTTATCAAAGAAGAACTAGGAGGCCAATGTGGCTAAAGTGCGCGAATGAGGGAAAGAGAATGGTAAAAGATGAAAAAGTTTGTGTATTAATTTTCTATTTCTGAGTAACAGAATTTAATCTGTATTCAGCAGCTTAAAACTATATCCATTGTTTTCTTATAGTTCTGTAGATTGGAAGTCTGGGTAAACTTGACTGTGTTGTCTGCCTAGAATTTCCTGAGGTTGAGGTCAAGGTGTCAGCCAAGCCAAGCTTTATTGGGAAGGTCTGTAGAAAAATCTGCTTTCAGGTTGTGGGCAGAATTTTTCTTTCTTTTTTTAGTTGTAGGATGGTACTAGTTAGGGTTCTCCAGAGAAATAGAATCAATATAACAATAGGAATATATACATATATACATATACACACACATATATATACATATGCACACATATATACACATACACATACATATATACATATACACACATAAATATATACATACACACATATATACATATACACACGTACATATACATCTACACATACATATATACAATATACACACACATATATACATATACACACATACATATATATGCACATACATATATGCATTCATACACATATATACATATATACACATACACATATAAATATATACATACACACATATACACATATACACACACACATATATACATATACACATATACATCTACACATACATAATATACAATATACACACACATATATACATATACACACATACATATATATGCACATACATATATGCATACATACACATATATACATATATACACATACACATATACACATACATACATACACACACAAACATATACATGTACATATATATGTACATATACACACACATATAAAATAAGGGACTAGCTCATGTAGTTATAGAAGCTGATGGTCCCAGTTGGCAGCTGGCAAACTTGAGGCCCAGGAGAGCCAGTGGTGTGGGTCCAGGCTGAGTCTATGCCCAAAGGCAGGAGAAGATTGATGTTTGAACTTGAAGACAGAAAGAAGAAGAAAACTCTCCCTTACTCTGCTTTCTTGGTCTATTTAGGCCTTCAATGGATTGAATGAGGCCCACCCACATTGGAGAGGACAATCTGTTTTACTCAGGAGTCTACAGATTGAAATTTTAATTTCATCCAGAAACACTCTCACAAACACACCTAGAGAAATGTTTAAATACATGGTACTCAATGACCCAGTCTAGTTGACATATAAAATTAACCATCATAAGGACAGAGGCATTGATTTCCTGACTAGCCATCAGTTGGGGGTCTCTCTCATCTTCTAGAAAACACCCATATTTCTCATCAGATGGCTCCACCTTTAAGCCAACAATAGCACATTGAATCCTTTTCACATTTGGAATTTCTTTGACTTCCTCTTTTGCAACTAATTGAATTGAATTGCTTTTCAGGGGTTAATGTGATTAGGCTAGGCACATTCATGTAATTTTACTATTTTAAGATCACCGATTAGTAATCTCCATTACATTAGCAAAATCTTTTTTGTTTTTTTAATGTAGAGAACTTAAGTGTAGGAATAATGTCAGGAGGTAGCTATCATGAGACCTTCTTAGAATTTTGCCTACCATAGTCAGAGACACAACAGTGGACAAATGTAGGGCTCTGAAGACCATTTTAAAAGCTTTGATTTTTACTCTGAGAGAAATAAGAACCTCTGAGAAGGATGACTTAATCTGATTTATGTTTTCATATGATTACTTTGGTATTAAATAGACTTAAATTGTAGCTGGGTAAGCATGCAGGTTCAGCTCCCCATGTGTCTTCATTAATGCCAGGGAAGGGGAGTGAAGCAGACCACTCATCCTACCTCAGTGGCACTGGGTGGAGGAGAAGCTTAGCTCTCCTTTGGACCCACTGACACTAATGAGGTTAAAAGAGAAAGCAGGATAGTGACTAGTACCACCTAAAACACCTCCCTCTGCTTCGTTGCATGTGGGTGGGGGTGGGAGGGCAGAAGTCTAGCTTTCTGACAACACTGCTGACATTATCCTGGCAGGCAGAGTGGTTTGCAAGCCAACCCTGCTTTCTTGTTTCTCCTTTTACCTCATTGCCACTGGATGGGATGGAAGTTCAGCTTCCTGCCCAGGAGTAGGGGAGCATAATTCCGTCTACTGATACCTCATTATAGCTTGTGATGGGTGAGGTTTTAAGTTCAGCTTCACACTGGAAAGCGGGATATCTCATACCTCCTTGCTCTGCCTATCTGCTGTCAGATAGGGATGGAACCTCATGCCAAGTGGCTTGTATTAGTCCACAGTACAACTTTCCTGAGGGCGGATGGTTGCTCCACCAGATCGCTGTGGCTTGGACCCCCGCTGTCCTTTCCCATCAGTTCTGCCATGTGGGCTTCCTTGCCTCCTGAGTCAAACTCTCAAATCTCTGCCTTGTGCCCCCTAGTAATCCACTGGAGACCTGGGGGCATTAGATCCCGCCTGTGTGTCTGACCTGCTGGTGTGCATCTTGGGGAAAGCCAGCAGGCAAGGGACTCTCAGGCCAGTACCCCTGGGTCCGCTGCAGGTCCCAAGGGGAAAGGTGTGTGTCTCATTCTCTGTGGGAACCCCAGACTGATGAGAGACAGCTATTCCTGAAAGTCTCACTTTGTCCTCCCAGCTGCAGTGGGTGGAAGAGGATGAGCAGAGGAAAAGAGTCTGAATGGAAGTGAGCAGAGAACCTTGGCTCCTGGAGTTCTCCTCCCTTGGAGGGAAGCCTGGCTGGAAGTCCAAGCCCTGGGATCATGCCAGTTCTCTACACAATTCAGTGTCAACCAAATTATTTGATATTTTGCAACTCATGAGATTTAATACTTTTTTAAAATAGTATTTTATATCACAATAGTTATGGTACTTATTTTAATAATGAGGAGAAATGATAAAGAAATAAATCTGTAAAATGGTATGCAAATAAAATGTCCTAAGCACACTTCAAATGATTTACTTTTTCTAATTTAAACTTCTTATAATAATAACCTATCACATAACACTATAGATTTTCAAGTGTTTTCACGTATACTTTTCCTGTTAGAAGATCAAAACCTTGTGAAATACCAGAAATTTTATTTTATAGATGCTTAGGTATGTAATTGAACTTGTCTACATTCACAAAACTAATAAGCATCGAGAAGCTGGTTTGCAAAACTAGAGCTCATCTGTTTGCTACAAGTAGTGTTTTGTCCATTAGATGGAGAAAACAGACAAGGAAAAATTTAATAAACTAAACTAAAATGATACTTTGTATAAGCCAGAGTAGGATTTGAATTTTAAAAGGATATTAATATTTTACAGAATACACAGTTTACTAAATAATTGACCTTCAAAAATTCACTTTAACTGTCCCTGCTTCTATCATTTGAATCAGTTCTAATACTTTATCGTATGTAAACAAATTTGCTACATTCTCCACTTTTTAAAGATAAGCCAAGAATCTAGACTTTTACATGAGTTTTCCACACTTTAAACTTGACAATGATCAAAATAAAAATTAATAGCATTATGCAGGTCAAAACAAATATGTCTGTCATAGATCCAGCTGTTGCCTGCCAGTGTGAGAGTCGGCATTGCTGGAAGGTGAACGGCACATTCATTATCTGCTTCATGTTCTCTCTTCCACAGTGCTTAGTATAGTACCTGACTCATGTTCATTCTCTGTAACTTTAAGTTGGTTTAATATTCCAAATTCATCTCATTTCTGTTCTTCCCTTTTCAAGTTCTCCCATTCTGGAATATGTTTTTCTTTTATCTTACTCTTTTCCTTTTGTCTTAAATTTTTTCCCTTTTATATCACATCTGCTTAAGGTCCATCATCTTCATGATGACCCATTCCCAAACATTGTGAGCCACAGCACTGACTCTGAGTGTGATGACTGTAATGTTCCACATTTCTGTGAACTGTTTTGTGTGTGAGGGCATTGTGTCATAATCACCTGGAGGTGAGATCATAATCTCCCTGGAGGCGAGGTATCATGCTTTGTATTTCTAGGTATAGCTAATACACCTAGGAGTCTGCTCAATGAACACACACTACAGATTTATAAGAACTCAAAGACTTTTCGTAACTAAAATGAGTTCAACTCTAATTTGCTATGTCATCTATTATCCAGAATTCAGATGACATTGGGGCCCATTGCTAGTCATTATTACACATTGGTATGCACTGACAGTGGAACAAAATTCTAACTCTTTTGTAAAATTTTAATTTAATTCTTTTTAGAAACAGTATCTTGTTATGCTGTCTAGGTTGAAGTGCAGTGGCATGATCATAGCTTACTGCAACTTCAAACTGCTGGGCTGTGGTGATCCACCTGCCTCAGTCTCTCAAGTAACCGGGACTCTAGGCATGTGCCACCAGAACTGGATAATTTTTAATTTTTTTTTTGTATAGAGATGGAGTCTTTCTAAGTTGTCAGAGTGGGTTTTGAACCCTTGGCCTCAAGCCATCCTCCTACGTTGGCATCCCGAAGGGCTGGAATTACAGGTATGAGCAACTGCGCCCAGTCTAAAATTTTAACAACTATACCTCATTCAGGTTTTAACTCAGAGATTGTGGTCTTCTGGAAGCTGTCCCTGATGCTTCCCTCAGCGTCCCTACTCCAGGCTGGGTTGGGTACCTCTCCTAGTATTCTCTCCGTATATCTGAAATAATTCTTTTTACACTGGACTATTTCAGTTGTCTCCTCCTCTAGCTAAAGTGATCAGCTTCAGGGCAGGGATCATGTCATTTGCTTTTTGTCTTTCCTACCTGGTACATAATAGGAGCTTAGTGACTGTTAATTTCAGATTTCATATTAAAGTATGAAATCTACAGAAGATGAAACTTGGTCACTCATAATGTTAATATATATTTTTTAAAAGTTACTTATTAACTTAAAATGTATTTCATTCATCCATTAAACCTTTTATTTATTTTTAAATTTTATTTCAAAATATTAAGGGAGTACAAATGTTTTTGCTACATGGGTAGCTTTTGTAATGCTGGAGTCAGGGCCACCAGTGGCTAGTGTATCTGTCACCTAAATAATGTTCAAGGTAGGTTTTTGCCCCTCCGCTTCCCCTCTCTCTTCCTTGGTTCATTTCCAACGACTTTTATTTCCCTTTGTGCACATGTGTGCCCATCAGTTAGTTCCATCCAATCTGCCAGTAAACAAACATCTACAAAGTACTTATCGTGTTAGGCATTATGAATACAAAGATTAAAGAGCCTGGGCTAGGAGGAGCCGCATGTAAACACTTATAAAAGCCCAGTGACAGGACAAATGCTATGACAGAAACATGTGAGTAATAAGCTAAACTAGCTAAAAGTAAAAAGTGACCAGCCTTTTTCTAAGATTTTATCCTCTTATCATCACGGAGATAAAATGTGCTATATTCATTTATTTAGCTTTATTAATGAAATATGATGTAAAACGCCTTTATAATTTTAAATTGGATGCTGAAAAATTGGAGAAATGCCAGCCTGACCTGCTCCCAGTTGTCAGATCCCAGCTGATCATCAGCAGTGTAATCTTGTTTAGCTGGACTGGAGTCTCAGAGGGTGGTCTATGCCAGCAGGATGTTTTCAGGAGAAGGAAATGGGGTGCTATGGGCTATCTTTCTCTTTATACCAGATGGTTTAAGAGGGAGCAATGGGGTGGTGCCTGTGGCTTAGAGGAGTAGAGCGCCGGCCCCATATGCTGGAGTTGGTGGGTTCAAACCCAGCCCCAGCCAAAAACTGGAAAAAAAAAAAAAAAAGAAAAAGAGGGAGCAGTGAATCAGAAAGGATGGTGTTGACTGTGTTTCTTACAAGTGATATAATGGACCATAACTGTCTGTCTCAATCTTTCACAGTGATCCACCTATGCCTTCAGAATAAAGTCTAAACATCTAAGGATGTTATTCAAAGCTTTCTATAATTTAACCTTCATTTGTCTCTCCATTACCTAGCTTCACTGTACTCCGTCATATCCCATGTTTCAGTTGTACGAAGTTGTCAACCACAGCTTCTCATACCATGTTATTCCTTACTGTCTTTTCTCTGGATGTTCTCTTTGAATAGATGGATATCTTTCCTGCTATTCATGTGTCTAATGAACTTATACTTGGCCTTCAAGATTGAAACCAAGAATTCTGCTCCCTTCACCTTCATCTTTAGAAGAACTGACCACCTCTTTTTTGAAATCACATTGCCCTTCATTGAGTATGTCACTATCATTGCCTTTCCTCTTTTCTGAAATTACTTTGTTTACCCATCCATACATACTGTGAATCTGTGTGGTCCTAAAGACTAAAGACTCTTAAAGTCCTTTTTTTTTTTTTCAAGATGGAGTCTCAAACTGTAGCCCTGGGTAGAGTGCTGTGGCAATACAGCTCACAGCAACCTCCAGCTCTTGGGCTCAAGCGATTCTCCTGCCTCAGCCTCCCAAGTAGTTGGGACTACAGGCACCCGCCACAATGCCCAGCTATTTTTTGGTTGCAGTTGTCATTGTTGCCTAGCAGACCAGGGCAGGGTTCGAACCCGCCACCCAAGGTGTATGTGACCAATGCCCTTGCCAATGGAGCTATGGGCGCTGCCTTAAAGTCCTTTTTTATTTTTACAATATTGAGAACTAGTATAGGCTGAATATAGAAGAGACATACACACACAAAAAAAATGTTCCACGAAAGAATAAATAAATAAAAGCAAGTGGTTGGGAGAAATGACATTGAGTTCTGGTTCCATCACTCTAGGGATGTATGGACACCCACGCATGCTCTCTGTAGGTCAGGTTCCTTGCTTAGGTAATGGAGAGAATAATGTTTGCCTTATGGGGGTGGTAAAACTCAGATAAGACAAATAGCTTAAGGCCTCTAGAAAACTGAGAAGTGTTAAAGAAAACTATACATTGAGCTTACATTTCCAGTCACTGACATATTAGATGTTACAAAATGTGAAATTAAAATTCTGAATAAAATGTTTATGAAATACTTTTAAATGCATGGTTAAGCTTGCAAGTAAGAGAAATCCTCAGAGGCTGACCATGGAGCAGAAATGCTAGCTCAGAAGAAAGCGAGTGCTGAGAATAGAAACTGATTGAAGGGCAAAAGAGCAATTGTTTCAGTGTCTAGATTTCTCAGCTGCCTAGAGAAAAGGATTGTGTGAGACCACAGGCGGGATTAGATCAGAGACTTTGAGCAAAATTAGGAACCCTGAAAGGCTACACTCCAAACAAAAGGATAATGTTTAAAAGTAGTAGCTACTCAACAATGTCAAAAATACACATTTACCCTGACCTTGGCTTAAAGCAAGGAGAAAGAGCCTGTGGAACTAATCAAGGCATATTTGAATGTGGAAGTTACACTGTAGAAATAGAATTCATTCAGCTGAATAAATCAGGAGAAGAAAGGAGGGAGAATCCACCTGGAAGGTAGGAGAAATTACTTGGCAAAGTCTCTCCAACATTGTGAGATAGTTGTGCTCCACAGCTCCAGCTCCAGGTACTGACATAAAGGTGCTACTCTGGTATGTTGAAATAACACATAAGATGAGTTCATCTGAACATCCTAGCTCAATAGCAGTAACCATTAAGGTCATCTGGGTGGCTGATTTCCATTTCTGAGAGCCCAGGCTCACCAAGTCACATACTCATTAAAATATGATTTCCCACAGTGCTTTTCCTATAGGGAATTGTATGCTAATTAGCACGTTCTATTATCTTGAGAACTTATATTTTCCGTTAAAAATTAATAACTTTGTATTACAGCACATAAGCTTGATCATCTCTGGATACACTGACAAAAATTAAATTTCAGAGAATGTCTATCTAAGGCCCAGATCATATATGTGAAGAGCCAGCTAGCTTCCCTGAACCTTCTTTCCTTCATTTCTCTATAAATAAATTTCTCTAAAACTATGCTGATGTGAGTAATGTTATTTAAGAAAAGAATAGTGGTAGGATATCAAAGATTTTTTTTTTTTAGAATGGTTTGACATGTATTAGTATACGTGAAGAGGGGGCATAGCAAAGGTGGTTGCTTGGAAGTCAGCCACATAAGGTTTCAAAGCTGCTGCTTGATTATGACTAATGTCTTATATCTAAATGAGTTGACTTCTTAGAAGAGCTGCAGTATAATGTGTGCCTCATATTTGAATAATGGTTAATTTGGCCAATTAGTCAAATAATCAACCAAGCAGATTATTGAACATCATGCAGATACACAAAAATAAAAGGGTTTTGTTGAACTAAGGACATGATGTTAAAATAATATATAAGAAATCTGACATTAGAAAGGAGAATATATGCTCTAGATAGTAATTATGCAATAGAAGGTAAGCTGACTTCAGCAAAATAGTCACTATACAGATATTGAGTATAAGTATAGTAAATATACTATGGTTGGTACTGTGTGAGATAAAAACACTCTATTAGGTGGGCATAATATGTGTACTGTAATATTGGGAAAGACTGTGGGCATTGGAACTAAACAGATCTAGGCTTGAATCATAGTCCTATCAATAAATATATGAATAACCTTTGGTGGAGGTTTTGAAATCTTAGTTTTTACAGTTGTAAATTATGAGCAGTAATATCTATTTTCTGACATTGTGAAGATGAAATGAAATAGCACATTAAATACTGAAATCACATAGTAAGCAGTGAATTCTAACTTACTCCCTTTCTAGAAAATTATGACCTTTGGAAAGCAAATAGTCACACATAAAGTTGCAGACCAACAAGGCAAGGTCATATATGTTAAGGGCTAAATAAATATGGTAGATAATGAGAGATCTCTATGTCAAAGAAAAAAGATAAGTCATGTAGAATGTGGAATCTGAGCTAGATCTTGACAATGGGTAGAAACTAGGTAAGTGAGAAAGTAAGGTAAAGGGTATTTCAGGAGATAGAATGCAATCTTAATGAAATTAACAACCCCCTTGTTCCCCAGCATCTATCATAGTGCCTGATACTGATTAGAGCTTTGATATCTGTTGGATGAGCTAAAAAATTGGTGATTGTATCCTTTCCCATATTAATAATTCACTAATTTGGCTTGGAACCCATAGCACAGTGGTTAAAGAGTCAGCCACATGCACTGAGGTTGATGGGTTTGAGCCTGGCCCGGGCCAGCTAAACAACAATGACAACTGCAACAAGAAAATGGCCAGTGTTGTGACAGGTGCCTGTAGTCCCAGCTACTTGGGAGGCTGAGAGAAGAGAATCACTTAAGCCCAAGAGTTTGAGGTTGCTGTGAAACTCTACCTCAAAAAAAAAAAAAATTCATTAATTCATATCTTCAGCCCTAATTAGTCTCCAAAACTCCCAATTTCTATTCGATTGCTCCAGAATTAAATCATCATTTTCCCCCAGAACCTTTTTTTTTTTTTTCATTTTTTCTTATCTTGTTTAATGGTGTCTGTCCAATATTGCAAATCAGAAAAGTCCTGTATTTTGGTCTCTATTACTCATCTAGTATTTCCAATTGGCAAAAAAATGCAGTCAATTTTACCTCAGATATACCCCTCACATCCATAACCCTAGTATTGCTGGCTTAGTTCAGTAGTATTACCTCAGATATACCCCTCAATTTTACCTCAGATATACCCATCACATCCATAACCCTAGTATTGCTGGCTTATGACATCTCATACCTGACCTCTGTCAAGGATCCCTAACATTCTTTCATCTTTGCACTCTTTCCTTCATACTGTTGCTATGAGAGAAATTTACTTAATAAAAAACAAATGCAGTCATTTCATTACCCTTTAAAGCTCCCATTTTTTTTTTCTATGCTACCTGAGGGGATAAAATCTTCCTTACTGTCTGTTGCATGGTATGTAAAGTAATTTATAATTTGTGCTGCAAGTACATTTAAAATCTCAGTACACAACAAATTCCTTGGTCCCGATACCCATCCATTATTGCAAACTTCCCGTGTGTCTCTGATGGCCAGACTTTCCTGTGCTATTTATGTGTTCTTCCTCTGTTTGGAATGCCCACCTCCAACTGAACAAGTTTACCTTTCAATAATTCTCCTAAGTACATTTAGACATCTTTTGGGTGGTATTCCCAGAGCATTTTATTTTGGGAACATTATAGCATTCATCACTTAAAAAATATATGCACACACATATGTATATATACACACAATATATACACAGTATATATATATGTGTGTGTGTGTATACTATGTACATGTCACTCCTCCACCAACTGAAACTTCTTTGTGCACAAGAAATATATCTATTTCACTTCCTGAAGAATGATTTATTCCTCTACAATGGTTAAATATCGGCTTTGGCTTCAGACACACATGTAAGTTTAACACCCAGGTTTTCCACTTACTAGCTACACGATCTTGGTCAATTAATTCATCTTGATGAGCCTCAGTTTTCTCATTTTTAAAATGGGAATAATGATAATACTTATATCATGTTTTTTTGTAAGATTAAATGGGCTAAGTAATGTAAATTCAATACTACACTAATTAATAAATAATCTGTAGCTTTTAATAGCCACTCAAATATTTATTGAACAGACACTATTTGCAAAGTAGTTATGTTATGTCATAGATGAGGATTATTATCACAGATTTATTTCTCACAGAAATTCTAATATAGTAGGAGGGGAGGAGTCAGTTTTCAACAGAGGGTCCTGTCTAGAGGGTGAGATGTTGGACTGAAGTGGACTCAGAGAAGCTGATGGTAGGAAGTTGAGCACAGAGATAAAAAGTGAGGTGCGCATCATCCCTACTGAGACAAGCAGTGAGGCCAAGGAAGAGGAAGAAAGAAAACAAAGATCAGATACAGACCAACGAGTTGGAAGGTGTCCAAGGTCAAGAGAATGGGAGACCCTTCCCCTAAATAGATGTCTGAGGTGGGCTTTCTACAAGGAAGTGGGGAACAAAAGATATCTCACCTTCACCCCAGGAAGAGAGCCACTAAATCCTGGTCCTTCTACACCAAGGAGGTCCCACATCTGACCCTATCCTGCCTGGCACAAAAGTGAACAAATATTTTCCGTGGAATCCTGAGCACACAGCTGACACTCCCCCCTCTCCTTGTTGCCTGAAGGAATGCCCCTGCAGAGGCCAGAGTGTTTGGTGAGCTCCTTGGGTGGCCAGGGCATTATGTGGGCCACTGAATTGCAGTTCAGAAACACTGGAGCTGCAGTTCTAACTTTTGTGGGGAGACGGGTGAACTTTCCTGAATCTCTCTCACTAGAAAAGACTCTTCTCCAGCCCCTTAGGAGCTCTCAGACATATATGCCCATGGATTTTTGTTTTCTAGCCACCTGAAGAGCCTTTGAACACTTTGGTGTGGGTGTTGCTTGTGCTATCTAAGCAAGCTTGACTGGAACTCTTTGCCAGAGCTATCTGCCTGGTGACCGTCTGAACTTGTTTGAGTGGGTATTGCTTTTGCTGCCTTGGTGAGCTTGACTGGAATTCTTGGCTAGACCCAACCGCCAATTCTTGTTATACTGGCACCACTGTCTGGGGCTTCAGATTCACCACTTGTTTGTCTTTGTTTGAGCAGCGTTGGTGTTGCAGCAGTGAGGGTGGATTCAGAAGGTCTGTTTGCAGATTTCCTTCCTCCAGCTATTGCCAGTGAGGGGTGGGGCCATAGGTGTTTGTATCTTTGCCCAGCAGAGATTCTAGTGAAATACCATGACTCCTTAGGATTGGGTAGAGTGTAGACTGACAGCAAGATAGAGTCAGGTTGCACAATCTTACCAAGCCAGCCTTCAGAGTCTCTGACTGTAGCTCCGTGAGGCTGTAGGGGAAAAGACACAATCACAGGCCCCAGATCATTAGAGAAGAGGTGGTTAGCTCTAGTTCCTGGGGCCTCCCAATCTGGTCTCACCCTGCCAGTTTTATTTGTCAAATAGGTTAGTATGGTATTACCTAAGGGGCCCCAATTAGATTACCTATTAACAATTATTTAGGAACAACCTATCATTTGAACTAAAAATAAAAAGTATAATATGTTAACAAAAAAAAAAAGCTGGAAATACTCATGGGAAGGAACCAGCAAAACAACACTGGCAACACAAAAAATCAGAGCAGATAAACTCCCCCAAGAGATTATGAAAGAGATACAACAGAAATTACCAGCCATAGAGAAATTGCTAAAATGTCAGAAGTAGAATTCAGAATAAGGATGGTAAATAAGATGATTGGAATGGAGGAAATGATGAAAATGGAAATCCAAAAAATAGTTCTAAAGTTGTCTCAAGAAACTAATGAATTTCAAGACAAAGTCACTATGGCTATGGACATAGTGAAGAAAGATACAGCAGAGCTTAAGAAATGGAAAAAGGCATTTGAGGAGTTTTGAAACACAGTAACCCCTCCCCCCCCCAGTAATAGAGTTGAACAGGGAGAAGAAAGAGTTTCGGAAACTGAAGACAAGACTTTTGAAATATCTCAAGCATTCAAAGAGGCAGAAATATTTATTTATTCTAAATATTTATTTATTCTATTATAAACAGAATATTCTTGGAGAGAGTTATAGGATCATTCCAAAAGATCAAATATTTAAATTGTAGGGATTCCTGAAGGAAAAGAGGATGGTCCTAAAGGCACGGAAACTCTCCTTCAAGACATTATGGTGGAAAATTTCCCAAGCATTGTGAGAGACATAGAGATTTAGATAGTAGATAGTTTCAGAAATCCAGCAAAACTTAATCCAAACAAAGTGTTTCCTAGACACATTGTAATAACTTTGCCAAAGTTAATATGAAGGAGAAAATCCTGCAAGCAGGAAAAGTCTTATCTACAAAGACAAAAATATCAGGATTGCAGATCTTTCAGCTGAAACTTTTCAGTCTAGAAGAGGAAGGTCATAAACCTTTAACCTTCTTAAACAAAAGAAATTTCAGCCCAGGATCCTATATCCTGCTAAACTGAGTTTTATTTGTGATGGAGAAATTAAATATTTTACTGATATCCAAATGTTGAGGAAATTTGCCATAACTAGACTAGCTCTACAAGAAGTACTCAGACCTATTCTTCATAGTGAACAAAATGATGGTCCACCACCAAAGTAAACCTACTTAGAAATTAAAGAACAAAGCCTAGCTTCCATAATGGTGAAATGGATAAAAATAAACTTTGGACCTCTAAAAACCAAGATGACCCAAATTCCACTATACCTATCAGTTCTCCCAATTAATGGGAATGGTTTGAATTCTTCTCTAAAGAGGCACAGGATGACTGACTGGATATAAAAGGTCAGGCCAGATATCTATCATCTCCAAGAAACACACCTCAGGGATAGGATAAAACAAGATTCAGGATAAAGGGATGAAAAACAGGAATCCAGGCAAATGGAAATTAGAAAAAAAAGTGTGTGTGTGTGTGTGTGTGTGTGTGTGTGTGTGTGTGTGTATGTGTGCCTGTGGATCTGGTGCTGGTCCCATATGCCAGAGGTGGCAGGTTCAAATCCAGCCCTGGCCAGAAACTGTAAAACAAAAACAAAAACAAAAAACAGGGGTTGCAATATTATTTGCAGATACAATTGGATTTAAACCAACAAAAATAAGGAAAGACAAGGATGGACACTAAATATTTGTCAAGAGCAGCACACAAAATGAAGAGATTCAATAATTAACATTCATGCACCCTAATAGAATGCTCCTCAAATTATAAAACAAATCCTAACTGATTTGAACTGTGCTATAATAGTTGGAGACTTTAACACCCCTATGGCAGTACTGGACAGATCCTCCAAGCAGAAACAAAACAAATATATACTGGACTTAGACATAATTCTAGGACAAATGTACCTAACAGACATATACAGAACATTTCATTGTAACAAGACTGAATACACATTCTTCTCATTAGCCTATAGATCATCCCCCAAAATTGATCATATCTTAGGAAAGAAGTCTAACCTCAATGAATTTAAAAGAATAGAAATTATTTCTTGTATCTTCTCACATCATTATGGAATAAACGTTGAACTCAACAGCAACAGAAATCTTCATACTCAAAGTCATAGAAACTAAATAACCTTCTGATGAATGACACCTGGGTCAAGGATGAGATTAAGAAGGAAATCATTAGATTTCTGGAACAAAATGATGTTGAAGCCACAAACTATCAAAACCTGTGGGATACTGCAAAGGCAATCCTAAGAGGAAAATGTATAGCATTAGCCACTTTCATCAAGAAAACTGAAAGAGAGCAAGTCAACAACCTAATGGGCCATCTTACTTAAGTAATTGAAAAGGGAAGAACAATTAAATCTCAAACCCAGCAGAAGAAAAATAACCAAAATTAGAGCAAAATTAAATGAAATCGAAAACACAAGAACCATTCAGAAGATCAGTGAAACAAAAAGCTGGTTCTTTGAAAAGATTAATAAAATTGATAAACCCTTGGCTAGAATAACCAGAAACAGAAAAGTAAGATCTCTAATAAGTTCACTCAGAAACAATAAAGGGGAAATAACAACAGATACCACAGAAATACAAAAGATCCTCAGCCAGTACTACAAAAAACTCTGTTCCCAGAAATATGAAAATATAGAAGAAATGGACCAATGCCTGGAAGCACATCACCTTCCAGAAAGAAGAACTGAACCAGAAAGAATTAGAAATTTTGAATAGACTTAAATCAAGCACTGAAATAGCATCAAATACACAAAATGTCCCAATAAAGAAAAGCCCTGAACCAGATGGTTTCACATCAGAATTCTACCAAACTTTCAAAGTAGAACTAGTTCCTATATTTCATAATCTATTACAAAACATAGAAAAGGAAGGAATCCTCCCCAACACATTCTGTGAAGCAAATATCACCCTGATCCTCAAACTAGGAAAGGATCCAACAAAAAAAGAAAACTATAGACTAATGTCATTAATGAATATCAATGCAAAAATATTCAATAAGATCTTAGCAAGCAGAATACAGCAACACATTAAAAAAGTTATACAGCATGATCAAATGGGTTTTATCCCTGGCATGCAAGGTTAGTTCAACATACATAAATCCATAAATATAATCCACCACATAAATAAAATAAAAAACAAAGACTATACGATTCTCTCAATTGATGCAGAAAAAGCTTTTGATAATATCCCAGTATCATTTCTTGGTATAAAAAATTAAGAAAATAGGCTGAGGTGGGACATTTTTTAAACTGAAAGAGGCCACCGACAATAAACCCACAGCCAATATCATATTGATTGGAGTAAAACTGAAAGCATTTTCACTCAGATCTGGAACTAGACAAGGATGCCCACTGTTACCATTGCTATTCAACACAGTCCTAGATAGCCTAGCCATTAGAATCAGGCAAGAGAAGGAGATAAAAGGGTATTCTAAAAGAGACAGATGAGGTAAAACTCTCACTTTTGGTGGATGACTTGATCTTATACCTGGAATATCACAGGGATTCCATTACAAAGCTCTTAGACATGATCAAGGAATATAGCAGCATCTTGAGATACAAACTCAAGGCTCACAAATCAGAGCCTTCCTATATGCCAACAACAGTCAACCTGAGGAAAAAATCAAAGACTCTATATCTTTTACAGTAGCACCAAAAAAGATGAAATACCTGGGAATAAAATCTAACAAAGGACATGAAAGATATCTATAAAGATAACTATGAAACCCTGAGAAAATAAATAGAAGAATATGGTAACAAATGGAAGAACATAAAACGTATGTGGCTGGGAAGAATCAACATTGTTAGTGTTCATACCACAAAAAGCAATCTACAGATTTAATGCAATCCCCATCAAAGCACCAAGGTCATACTTTGAAGAACTTGAAGAAACAGTACTTAATTTCATATGGAACCAGAAAAAAACCCAAATAGACAATACAATTTTTAGAAGTAAAAGCAAATCTGGAGGTATCATGTTCCAGACTTCAGGTTACAATACAAGTCTATGATGATCAAAACAGTATGGTACTGGCACAAAAATAGAGACATAGATCTATGAACTAGAATAAAGAATCTAGCAATGAACCCAGGCACATATTGTCATGTGATCTTTGATAAGCCTAACAAAAACATGCACTAGGGAAAAGAATCCCTATTTAAGAAACCATGCTGGGATTGCTGGTTAGCCATGTATAGAAAACTGAAATTGGACTCACATCTCTAACCATTGATAAAAATTGATTCTCACTGGATAAAAGGTTTAAATTTAAGACACAAAACAATAAAAACCCTAGAAGACAGTGTGGGGAAAATGGTTGAAAATATTGGCCTGGGAAAGAGTTTTATGAGGAAGATCCCCCTGGTAATTGCAGCAACACCAAAATAAATAACTTTTGATTTGATCAAGCTAAAAAACTTCTGCATAGCTAAGGGCACCACAGACGAAGTAAATAGACAGCCTTTGGAATGGGAGAAGATTATTGCATGTTATGAATCTGACAAAGGCCTGATAACTAGTATCTACAGAGAAGTCAAATTAATCTACAAGAAAGGAGCAAACAATCGCATTTCTAAGTGGGCAAGAGACTTGAACAGAAACTTCAACACACATAGGATGACGGATGAATGGCCAAAAAACATGATAAAATGCTCATCATCTTTTATCATGCAGATCAAAACCACCAAATGAGATATCACCTAGCTCCAGAAAGATTATTACACAATGCAAAGTCCAAAATCTGTATATGCTGGCATAGATGTGGAAGAACACTTTTGCACTGCTGATAGGATTATAAACTAATAGAACCTTCATGGAAAGAAGTATGGAGAATTCTCAAAGAACTAAAAGTTGACCTTCCATTTGATCCCACAATACCTTTACTTAGGAAAGGTATTGTGGGATCAATATTCTTCCACCCAGAAGAATAAAATTCATTTTACCACAAAATCATTTGAACCAGAATGTTTATTGCAGCTCAATTCATAATTGCCAAGTCATGGAAACAACCCAAATGCCCATCAACCTGTGAATGGATTAACAAACTGTGGCATATGTATGCCATGGACTAATAAACAGCCATAAGAAAATATGAAGACTTTACATAGTTTATGTTTACCTGGATTGAGTTGAAACACATTCTTCATGGTAAAGTATCTCAAGAATGGAAAAAAAAAGTCCAATGTACTCAATACTAATATGAAACCAATATATAAACAATTACACACCCATACAAATAAATGTTCAAACACAAATATAGTTTATCAAAGGGAAGGGGTGAAGAGGGAGAGGGGACTGTGATTAGTGGAAAGAAAGAGGGCATAGGGTGGAATCTCACCTAATGTGCACAATGTGAGGGCATTCAGCATGCCCCCTTGAGTGAAGGGCTCTTCTACAACTTGAACTCTACCTTGGAAATGGTAACAATGTAGCCTAAAAATTTGTACCCTCATATTAATTTGAAATAAAGAAAAATAAAAAATAAAATAAGGAAAAAAATTCAAATATAGTAGAGGAAAAAGTCAATTATCTAAAACTACATTTTGATACAATAAGTAAAAAAAAAGAGATGCATAAGGGCTATGAGGATCTGGGATAGAGATAAATAATTTCTGGATAGGGGTCTGTGGAAGGGTTGATGAAAGAGATTACATTTAAATTACCCATGAAAATATGACTAGTATTAGTTGCTCTGTTAATTACCTCATTCATCATAACAGGTGCTGTACAGAGGCAGATGCAGGTTTTATGGAGCTGAAGGTTTTATAATATGAGGGTCCCTCTTTATGAAAAAAAAAAAAACATAAAGCTATCTATGCAACATGAATTTTTTATTCACTCAGAATCCTAGGGTCTAACATCTAAAAAGTGCTTACAAAAGGAGCTCCATTTTCCCGGCATCTGTGCTTCCACTACCCAGCAAAGTGTCTGGCATAACACAAAGGGCTTAAAGAGGGTCATGCAATAAGAAGCCTAGAGTTTTCAGAGTAAATCCACTTCTGGTGCTGTGATAGGTGCTGGAAATGTAACCATAAATACAACTTAGTTCCTGACTTCATGGAGCTCTTATCCTAGGTAGACAGGGAGGTAAGGAAAATAATTAATTATAATAACATTCATTCATTCTCAACATTTGGGATACATTTTATAGTAGGTAGGAGAGCTCTGATTTGATAGAGAGACATTAGATGGTGAGAGGATTTTTAATTAATGGAGAAAAGCACAAATCAAAGAAGTGAAAGAATATGTAGCACTTAAAGAAAAGCAAATCTTCTCACTGACTGAAAGGTCTGGTTTTAGTAGGAGGACAGTGGAGACATAAAAGCAGAGTCCAGATCAGGTAGATGCTGTTAGTATAAACAGACTCAATTATCCTTTCTCAGAATGGAGTGGAGTATTTGCATATACTTTCTTTATTCATTTAACAACGGTTTACTCAACACTTGCTGGGCTAGATACTAGCTACACCTTGGGTATACAAAGCTATACAAGAATTTTATGTCCCCAAGAGGTTTACAATTTGTATTATATATTAAATTGTACCCCTCCTTCCCCTCAAAAAGGATATGTTGAAACCTTAATTCCCAATACCCTAGAATGTGATATATTAGGAAATAGTGTCATTGTGGATGTAAGGTGTTAAGATGAGGTCAAAGTGGAGTAGAGTGGGTCCCTTATGCAGTCTAACTGGTCTCCTTATAAAAAAAACAGCCATATGAACACAGATATACTGGAAGAGTGCCATGGGACAATAGAGGCCAATATAGGACTGATGCAGCTATAAGCCAAGAAACTCTAAGGATTGCTGTCAAACTATCCTTCCCAGAGATAGGAAGTATTGAAGACAGATTCTTCTATAGGTTTCAGAGAGACCAGGTTCTGCTGACCCCTTAGTATTGGACTCTAGCCTCCAGAAAATGAGATAATAAATTTCTGTTGCTTTAAGCTTCTCAGTTTGGGGTAATTTGTTACTTCAGTCTTAGGAAGATAATTCAATCTGGGAGGGGTTACTGGTGTAAATGCACAGATTGACATGAGCATTACCTATTCAGGGATGCAAAAGGGGTCATAGAGGCTGATTCAATCCCCATTACCTGTCCTTTTAGAAAATGAATTTGGGGGGGGGCAAGATGGCCAACTGGTGGCAGACTCCAACAGAAGCTCCTGTCCAGAAGTACCCAATTAAGCTGAAGACTGGGAGCCGAGCTGAGAGGGAAGTGTGATAACTGAAGGTCACCACTGCTGAGGCAAGCTGAGACTCTAAAACAGCAAACTTCAGGTACAAAATTCACCTGAAAGGAAAAGTGTTCGTCTCCTCCCCAAGAAAGCTGTTTTTTTTTTTTTCTTTTTCTCTTTGTTTGCTCCTGTAGGTTTTCTACAGGCAAGCAGTGAACTGAGGACCTCTTCTCTCACCCCACAGGGGAGAGTTATAGGAAGTGGGGACTATTTCCCCAGAGGGACCCTGTTGTGACTCTGAACACTCTCTTGTCAGGCAGAAAAATTGAACTAACGTTTTCCCTGCCATTCTGAACTTCCAGTCCAACCTTCCCCCCTCACCTGATAAACCAGAAGCCTAACCCCTGCATAGACTATGGGAGGAAGCTCATGAGCAGCACCCTCCACCCCTAGTCTGCAGGACCAAGTGCCCTGCCCCCATCCAGCCAGAGACTGCTAGCATCTTGTGCTCTGGGCCCTGCCACTGGCGCTCTCCCTGCCTCTGTGCAGTGCTGGGCCAGAGACTGCTAGAGCCGAGTGTCCCACGCCCTGTACCTGGCACCCTCCCTACCTCAGCGCTGTGCCCCACCTGGCAAGAGACTGCTAGAGTAGCTGCCCCATGCCCACCCTGCATCCATGCCATGCCCCAGCCTGGCCAGAATCATGATCCCAGCACTCTCCTTGCCAAAGTCACCAGGTGCCAGACACTGCCAGAATTGTGTGCAACATCCCCAACCCTGCTGCTAGATCCATGTGCTCCACGCTCCTGGAGCTGCTCCTACAGCCAGAACTCGCTGGCTTCAGCAGTGACATGGGAGCTGTGCAGCATCACTTCCCACAAAGATCCAGCAACAATAGAGTGATTCTGCCGGGGTCTAATTTTGTAGAGACACCTCCCCAACTCTGAGGACTGCCAGAGCAAATCAGAACTAACTCTATAGGGATACTGATGCTACACCGTAGCAGGGGCAAAGGTGTGGTGACTGAGGGAGAAAAGCATTTGCTGACTTGGTACCTTCAGGATTTGACTGAGTCCAAGTGGAACACTCGCCAGTGGCTATTGAGCACTCGAGGCAGGCAGGCCTCTGCTCCCCCAGCTGGCTGGTAGCAGAAGGCAGTGGCTGGGCCAGCAGCATTGACCTTCCTTTGACTTTGACAGGTGCTAAGCCCTGGCACATCTGCTTATTGGAGGGAGCAGGACCGCAACCCTGTGGGGTCACCAGTGACTGGGTGTGAAAAAGGAGCAAGGTGGAGAAAGAGACTCAGCCCCCTGGTCCAACTCTGCTACCAGGTGGGCCTCTCTGACTCCATAGAACACTGGAGCAAGCCAAATCTGAGTGGCCAGTAGACCTCTGCCATCTAGTTGCTGGAGACCTTTCAAACTCTCCCACTTGAGAGTTCGTACTGACTGGGTCAATTGGTTCGGAACCCATAACCTGGGCCAATCATCCAAGGACCCATCCACCCTCTCGGGTTGTACCCTAGTTGTGTAGTAACGGAAGGGTTGATTTTCCTCATCCAGTTCTTGTCCATAGGGGGGCGTTGGGGTGTCTTAGTTGCTTGTATTTCTCCATAGCGAAGACTTCACCAGAGTCACAGATCCACCAGGACTGGACAAGAACCAGCTGAATATGAGACAGAGCCACCTAACCCCACCACACCAAGCAGGTTTCCTCAGCCTCAGACTGTAATACTCTACAGGTCCTTTGCAAAGCTAAAGGGGAAAAAGCTACAGTCATTAGTTCCAGATCCTTAACAAAGGGCTGGTTCACCACAACTCCAGGAACTCCCAATCCAATTTCACCTTACCTGACACATAGCCAACAGTGTAAAACAATCATGAGGCAGAATCAGCGGGAACATTCTGGCAACATGAATAATCAGAGTAGATGAACTCCCCCAAGGAATGATAAAGCAGACACAGTACAAGATCCCCTTCATAAACGAATGGCTGAGATATCAGAAATCAAGTTCAGAATTTGGATAGCAAATAAGATCAACAGAATGGAGGAAAAGATGGAATTAGAATTCAAAGCAGTACTTCAAAAGACGTTCAAGAATTCAATAAACTCAAAGACAAAATGACCAAAGATTTTGACACATTGAAGCAAGAAAGATCTGAAAAATACAGTAGAATCCTCAGTAACAGAATGGAGCAGGCAGAAAAAAGGATCTCTGACATTGAAGACAAACCTTTTGAATGCTCCCAAATGCTCAAAGAGGAAAAAAAGTGGAGAACAAAAATGGATCATTCTCACAGAGGGCTCTGGGATAATTTGAAGAGATCTAATATTCGCCTTATAGGAATCCCTGAAGGTGATGAGGTTGCTACAAAGGATACAGATACTTTACTTCATGAAATAATCAAAGATAATTTTCCAGACATGCCAAGAGATTCTGAAATTCAGATAGCAGACAGTTTCAGAACACTAGAATGACTCAACCCAAATAAAAATTCTCACAGACACACTATAACTTCACCCAAGTTAATATGAAGGAGAAGATTCTACAAGCTATAAGACATAAGAAAACCATAACCTACAAGAGGAAGAGCATTAGAATGACTGCAGATGTCTCTGCTGAAACCTTTTGAAGCTAGAAGAGAGTGGTCATTGACCTTTAATCTCCTTTAACTTTCAACCCAGGATCCTGTATCCAACTAAACTGAGTTTCATCTATGATGGAGAAATTAAATACTTTAATGACATTCACATGTTGAAGAAATTTGCCATAACTAAACTAGCTGTTCAGGATATTCTCAGACCTATCCTCCATAATCAACAACACAATCCTTCACCACCAACTTAAATTCACTTAGAAACTTTAGATTAAATTCCAACTTTCATAGTGGTGAAAGGATTAAAAATGTCCACTGGACTGTCAAAAAAATTAATACCCCAAACTCTATCTGGCTTATCATTACTCTCAATTAATGTGAATGTCTTAAATTGCCCTCTAAAGAGACACAGGTTGGCTGACTGGATACAAAAACTCAGGCCAGACATCTGCTGCATTCCAGAATCTCACTTTACCTTAAAAGATAAACATAGACTTAGGGTGAAGGGATGGTCATCTATAATTCAGACAAATGGAAATCAGAAAAAAGCAGATGTTGCAATTTTACTTGCAGATACAATAGGCTTTAAACCAACAAAAGTAAGGAAAGATAATGATGATCACTTCTTATTTGTTAAGGGAAACACTCAACATGATGAGATATCAATTATTAACATTTATGCACCCAACCAGAATGCACCTCAATTTATAAGAGAAACTGTAACAGACATGAGCAACTTGATTTCCCCCAGCACAATAATAGTCAGAGACTTTAACACTCCTTTGGCAGTGTTGGATAGATCCTCCAAAAAGAAGCTAAGCAAAGAAATTTTAGTCTTAAACTTAACCTTCAACATTTGCATCTAACAGACATCTACAGAACATTTCATCCTAACAAAACTGAATACACATTCTTCTCATCAGCCCATGGATCATCCTCCAAAATTGATCACATCTTAGGTCAAAAGTCTAACCTCAGTAAATTTAAAAGAATAGAAATCATTCCTTGTATATTCTTGAACCATCATGGAATAAAAGTTGAACTCAGTAACAACAGGAATCTGCACATGCATACATAAACATGGAAACTAGGTAACCTCATGCTGAATGATAGCTGGGTCATAGACGAGATTAAGAAGGAAATTACCAAATTTTTGGAACAGAACAATAATGAAGACATGAACTATCAGAACCTCTGGGGTATCACAAAGGCAGTCCTAAGAGGAAAATTTATAGCGTTGCAAGCCTTCCTCAAGAGAACGGAAAGAGAGAAAGTCAACAACTTAATGGAACATCTCAAGCACCTGGACAAGGAAAAACATTCCAACCCTAAACCCAGCAGAAGAAAAGAAATAACTAAAATTAGAGAAGAACTGAATGAAATTGAAAACAAAAGAGTCATACAACAGATCAACAAATCAAAGAGTTGATTTTTTGAAAAGGTCAATAGAATAGATAAACCTTTGACTAACCTAACCAGAAGTAGAAGAGTAAAATCCCTGATTTCATCAATCACAAATGATAAAGGCCAAATAACAAAAGACTCCTCAGAAATTCAACAAATCCCTAATGAATACTACATAAAACTCTACTCTCATAAGTATGAAAATCTGAGGAAATAGATCAATACTTGGAAACATGTTACCCTCCTAGACTTAGCCAGAAAGAAGTGGAAATGTTGAACAAGCCTATAACAAGTTCTAAAATAGCATCGACTATAAGAAATCTCCCTTAAAAGAAAAACCCAGGACCAAATGGCTTCACATCAGAATTCTACAAAACCTTCACAGGGGAATTAGTATTACTTAATTACTTAATATTACTTAATCTTTTCCAAAACATAGAAAAAGAAGGAATACTTCCCAACACATTCTATGAAGCAAATATCACCCTGAGACCCAAACCAGGAAAAGAATTAACAAGAAAAGAAAATTATGACCAATATCTCTAATGAATATTGATGCAAAAATATTCAATAAGATCCTAGCAAACAGAATCCAACAACACATTAAACAAATTATACATCTCGACCAGGTGGGTTTCATCCCAGTGTCCCAAGGATGGTTCAATATACATAAATCCATAAATATTATACATCACATAAACAAATTAAAAAGCAATGACAGTATGATTGTTTCAGTTGATGCGGAAAAAGCTTTTGACAATATCCAGCATCCTTTCTTGATCAGAACGCTTAAGAAAATAGGTATAGAAGAAGAAACATTTCTTAAACTGATAGAGGCCATCTACAGCAAACCCACAGCCAATATCGTATTGCATGGAGTAAAATTGAAATCATTTTCACTCAGATCAGGAACCAGGCAAGGATGCCCACTGTCTCCACTGCTTTTTAACATTGTAATGGAAGTCTTACCCACCGCAATCAGACAAGAGAAGGCAATCAAGGGGATCCAAATAAGACCAGAAGAGATCAAACTGTCACTCTTCACAGATGATATGATTATATATCTGGAAAACCCCAGGGAATCAACTACAAAACTCCTAGAAATGATCAAGGAATATAGTAATGTCTCAGGATACAAAATTAACACTCCTAAATCTGTAGCCTTTATAGATACCAACAATAGTCAAGGGGAAAAAAATCAAGGACTGAATTCTCTTTACAATAGTGCCAAAGAAAGATGAAATATCTGGGAGTGCACCAAACTAAAGATCTGAAAGAGCTCTATAAATAGAACTATGAAATCTGAGAAAATAAATAGCTGAAGACGTTAACAAATGGAAAAATATACCATGCACATGGCTGGGAAGAATCAACATTGTTAAAATGTCTGTACTATCTAAAGCAATCTACAGATTTAATGCAATCCCTATTAAAGCACCTTTGTCATACTTCAATCTCCTGGAAAAATTAGTAGTTCGTTTTATATGGAAATAGAAAAACCTCGAATAGTCAAGACATTACTCAGAAATAAAAACAAATTGGTAGGAATCATGCTTCCAAAACTTCAGACTATCCTATAAATCAAAAGTGATCAAAACAGCATGGTACTGGCACAAAAACAGAGAAGTAGATGTATGGAACAGAATTGAAGACCAAAAGGTGAACCAAGACACTTATCATCATTTGATTTTTGATAAGCCAATTAAAAATATAAATCGGGGGAAAGATTCCCTATTCAATAAATGGTGCTGGGTGAATTGGCTGGCAACCTGTAAAAGACTGAACCCGGACCCATACCTTTCTCCTCTAACAAAAATTAACTCTCACTGGTTAAAGACTTAAAATTAAGACATGAAACTATAAAAATTCTTAGAGAGAGTGCAGGGGAAATGCTTGAAAAAATTGGCCTGGGAGAATACTTTATGAGGAGGACACCCCAGGCAATTGAAGCAACATCAAAAATACATTACTGGAGTCTTTAGAGAAAGTTCTATTCATGTCTCTTGCCCATTGATATAAGGGATTGTTGGCTTTTTTCATGTGGATTAATTTGAGTTCTCTATAGATCCTAGTTATCAAGCTTTTGTCTGATTGAAAATATGCAAATATCCTTTCCCATTGTGTAGGTTGTCTCTTTGCTTTGGTTATTGTCTCCTTAGCTGTATAGAAGCTTTTCAGTTTAATGAAGTCCCATTTGTTTATTTTTGTTGTTGCAATTGCCATGGCAGTCTTCTTCATGAAGTCTTTCCCCAGGCCAGTATCTTCCAGTGTTTTTCCTATGCTTTCTTGGAGGATTTTTATTGTTTCATGCCTTAAGTTTAAGTCTTTTATCCATCTTGAATCAATTTTTGTGAGTGGGGAAAGGTGTGGGTCCAGTTTCAGTCTTTTACATGTAGACATCCAGTTCTCCCAACACCATTTATTGAATAGGGAGTCTTTCCCCCAAGGTATGTTCTTGTTTGGTTTATCAAAGATTAGGTAGTTGTAAAATGTTAGTTTGAGACATGAATAGAACTTTCTCTAAAGATGACAGACGAATGGCTAACAAACACATGAAAAAATGTTCATCATCTCTATATATTAGAGAAATGCAAATCAAAACAACCCTGAGATATCATCTAACCCCAGTGAAAATGGCCCACATCACAAAATCTCAAAACTGCAGATGCTGGTGTGGATGTGGAGAGAAGGGAACACTTTTACACTGCTGGTGGGACTGCAAACTAGTACAACCTTTCTGGAAGGAAGTATGGAGAAACCTCAAAGCACTCAAGCTAGACCTCCCATTTGATCCTGCAATCCCATTACTGGGCATCTACCCAGAAGGAAAGAAATCCTTTTATCATAAGGACACTTGTACTAGACTGTTTATTGCAGCTCAATTTACAATCGCCAAAATGTGGAAACAGCCTAAATGCCCACCAACCCAGGAATGGATTAACAAGCTGTGGTATATGTATACCATGGAATACTATTCAGCCATTAAAAAAAATGGAGACTTTACATCCTTTGTATTAACCTGGATGGACGTGGAAGACATTATTCTTAGTAAAGCATCACAAGAATGGAGAAGCATGAATCCTGTGTACTCAATTTTGATATGAGGACAATTAATGACAATTATGGTTATGGGGGGGGAACAGAAAGAGGGAAGGAGGGAGGTGGGTGGGGCCTTGGTGTGTGTCACACTTTATGGGGGCAAGACATGATTGCAAGAGGGACTTTACCTAACAATTGCAATCAGTGTAACCTGGCTTATTGTACCCTTAATGAATCCCCAACAATAAAAAAAAAAAAAAAAAAAGGAAAAAAAAATACATTACTGGGATCTGATCAAATTAAAAAGCTTCTGCAACACCAAGAACACAGTAAATAAAGCAAATAGACAGCCCTCAGAATGGAAGAGGATTTTTGCAAGTTATACTTCTGACAAAGGTCTAATAACCAGAATCCACAGAGAACTCAAACTTATTACTAAGAAAAAAACAAGTGATCCCATTTCATTATGGGCAAGAGACACGAATAGACACTTCTCTGAAGAAGACAAGAAGACACATGGTCTACAGACAGATGAAAAAATGCTCATTATCTTTAATCATAAGAGAAATGCAATCTAAAACTACTCTGAGATACCATCTAACTCCAGTAAGAGTAGTCCACATCACAAAATACCAAGACTACAGATGTTGGTGTGGTTGTGGAGAAAAGGGAACACTTCTGCACTGCTGGTGGGAATGCAAGTTAGTACGTTCCTTTTGGAAGGAAGTTTGGAGAACACTTAAGGGATCTAAATGTAGACCTGCCATTTGATCCTGCAATTCCTCTTCTAGGTGTATATCCAAAGGACCAAAAATCATTTGAGAATAAAAATATTTGCACCAGACTGTTCTTTGCAGCTCAATTCATAATTGCCAAGTTATGGAAGAAGCCCAAGTGCCCATCGACCCATGAATGGATTAATAAATTGTGATATAATACCATGGAATACTATGCAGCATTAAAAAAATGGAGACTTTACCTCTTTTATGTTTACATAGATGGAGCTGGAAAATATTCTTCTTAGTAAAGTATCTCAGGGATGGAAAAAAAAATATCCAATGTACTCAGTACTACTGTGAAACCAATTTATAATCACTCACACTTGCATATGAAAAATAAAACACATTTTTAGCCTAGGATGAAGGAGGTAAAGGGAGGAAGAAGGGAGGGGAGGAAGATGGGTTGATAGAAGGAGGGATAGTAGGGGGACCACACCTATGGAGCACATTGCAAGTACAAATTGGATCTATCTATCAGGTGTAGAACACAAATGTCTTATTGCTGTAATTGGGTAAATGAGGTGAAAGCTATGTTGATTAGTAGGATGTAAGCACTCCAATTTGTACAAATAATCAACACATCGAATCCCATAATGGCATAAATCTATTTCTGATCTATGTACAAATGACTTAATAAAAACAAAAAATAAAAAAAGAAAATCAATTTGAAGCAAAAGGCTAGTAATGTTAGCGAAATTTGGATAGCTGTCAGAAGGTACATAGGCGATGACCTGGGTATTCAAGTGGCAAGGCTTTCCATAAACCTCATTAATGGAACTTCAGAAGCTGCCACACATTAAAATATGTATGTGAGAATCACTGTGGGAAAAAATGACAAAGCACTAACCCAAAATGCATCATTAATTACTGTTACCGAAATTAATTTTCAAAAGCAATATATAAGAAAATATACACATATAACTAACCTTTAGCTGTAGCTAAGCCCTGAAAAATTATTCTCATAAAAGAAATATTCAACCATACTTTTTCTGGGAATATCACAGGTGTTGTCTTATAAAAATGACTTTGTAGCTTTTTCCTGCTACAAATACTGTTTTCCATTAATTTTGGGGAAGCTTCACATAATAGATGAGCCACAATAAATTTTTCTCATTCCTTTTTTTCTGAAAAGAAGTGGAAGATCATTCTGACTTTTCAAATTAGGAAATTTCATTTCTCTTACTGACCTTCTTCTTCTAATCACAATCTTGCCCTGAGAAGTAGAGGACAAACTTCACTTGGGAATGGCATTCTTAAAGTTATTCTAGTTATTAAGTATTTCCTTTGCCACTGTGAAGTTTGAAAGCCAATTTTAGACACTGACATGAACTCAAAGTAATTTGAAAAACACCATCAATATTTTTTTCCCTAAACAAACACGTGTAAACTCATCTTGTGACATACCTTAAATTCCAATCACATAGAAACTCCTTGATTTTCTCTAAATTAATAGCTTTTTCTCAAATATCTGAATTTTCTCCTCCTCTTCCTTGGTCTTTGCATGTGTAGTCTCTCTGTCTACAATAGGCTTCTTCTCTTTTATTACCTAGAAAGCTCCTCCTCATTCTTCATGAATGTTTGAACAAAAACATTTGCTCACTCCAAATCTCCCTACACTAGCTTCTCTAAAATTCCATTGCCCCAGACTCACATATTGACAATCTTAATTATTATACTCTATATCTTTATCCATTTAACTATTATCTATCAAGAGTCCACTATGTATAGAAAGGCTCAACTGAGGCTAGGATTATAATCATAAAGCAGACAGTTTCTGCTTTCCAGGCATTTACAACATAGAGGTTTATTAGAAAAATAAACAGTGCTAAAATGTCTATACTGCCTAAAGTAATTTATGGATTCAACACAATCCCCATCAAAATACCAATGTCATATTTCACAGATCACACACACAAAAATAATCCCAAGCTTCATTTGGAGCCAAACGAGCCTGACTATTAAAGTAATCTTAAGCAAAAAGAACAAATCTGGAGAAAGCACACTACCAGACTTTGAATTATACTAAAAGGCTATCTTAACCAAAATAGTGTGGTATTGGGATAAAAGAAGAGGAAACTCAGGTATAAAAACATCTATCTACAACCAACTGATCTTTGAAAAAGTAGACAACAACATATACTGGGAAAATGAAGCTCTATTCAATAAATTGTGCTGGGAAACAGGATAGCCACATGCAGAAGAATGAAGCAGGATTCCTATCTCTCACTATAAACAAAATTTAATTCAAGATAAATCAAAGTCTTAAATGTAAAGCATGAAACCACAAAAATCCCAGGAAAAAATATAGGAAAAACTCTTCTAAACATTGGTGCAGGCAAAGAATTTATGACTAAGTACCCAAAGGCAATTACAGTAACAACAAAAATAAATAAATGGACTTAATTAAATTAAAAATATTCTGCATAGCAAAGGAAATAATCCACAGAGTAAATAGACCATGTACAGAATGGGAGAAAGTATTTACAAACTATGTGTCTGATAAGAGGCTAACATTTAGAACCTATAAAGAACTCAAGCAAACTACCACCAACAAAAACCCATTAAAAAGTGGGCAAACTTGTATAAGATCTATATGAGGAAAACTACAAAACTCAAAGAACTAAAAAAATCAAAGAACTAAATGAATGGAGAGATATTCCATGTTCATGAATAGGAATATGTAATATTATTAAGATGTTATTTCTTCAGCCATGTATGGTGGCTTATGCCTATAATCCTAGCACTCTGAGAGGCCGAGGTGGGTGGATTGACTGAGCTCATATGGTGCATCTTACAAGAGTACATGTAAAACTTACTAAATGTAGAATATTAATGTCTTAACACAATAACTAAGAAAATGCCATGAAGCCTATGTTAACCAGTTTGATGAAAAAATTTCAAATTGTATATAAAACCAGCACATTGTACCCCCATGATTGCATTAATGTACACAGCTATGATTTAATAATTAAAAAAAAAAGCCAGGCACTGTGGCTGGGTATTGTGGTGAGCACCTGTAGTCCCAGCTACTTGGGAGACTGAGGCAAGAGTATCACTTGAGCCCAAGAGTTTGAGGTTGTTGTGAGCCTTGATGCCAAAGCACTCTACCAATGACAACAAAGTGAGATTCTATCTCAAAAAAAAAAAAAAAAAGATGCTATTTCTTCCAAATTGATCTACAAATTTAATGCAATTCCCATCAAAATATCAACAAGTTATCTTTTGGAGATCAACAAACTAATTCTAAAGTTTATATGGGGAAGCAGAAGGCCCAAGATAGCCAAAATATATTAGGGGATAAGAACAAAGTTGGAGATGATACCACTTGACTTCAAAATTTACCACATAAAGCTATAATAATGAAGAAAGCGAGGTATTGGTAAAAGATGAGACAAATAAATCAATGGAACAGCATACAGAGCCCAGAAATATTCCTATGTAAATAGTTAGCTGATCTTTGACAAAGGAATAAAAGCAATACAATGGATAAAATATAATATTTTCAACAAATGGGTTGTGGAACAACTGGATTTCTACATACAAAAAATTATCTCCAAATGCAAAGTGCAAAGCTATAAAAGTAGAAATACCACAGCAGAAAATCTAGATGACTTGGGTTTTGCAATGACTTTTTAGAAGCAACACCAAAAGCGTGAGCCATGAAAAAAAGAATGCTAAGCTGGACTTCATTCAAATTAAAAACAAACAAACAACAACAAAAACATGCTCAATGAAAGACACTACCAAGAAAATGAAAGACAAGTCACTGATTGGGAAAAAGACACAACAGATAAAGAACTGTTCTTAAAGTATGCAAATAACTCTAGAAACTCAACAATAATAATATATAAGCAATCTGGCTAAAAATAGGCCAAAGACCTTAGGTACCTTGCCTAATAAGATACATAAAAGACATATAAGCATGTGAAAAAGTGCTCCAAATCAAGTGTCATTGGAGAAATTCAAATTAAAACAATGAGATACTAGGTTATACCTATTAGATGGCCAAAATTTAGAACACTGACAAAAATGTGCAGCTACAGGCCAGCTCAATCATTGCCAGTGGGAAGGCAAACTTTAGGAGATATAATAGTTTGGTGGTTTCTTAAAAAACAAAACATATTCTTACTCTATGAGCTAGCATAGGTATTTACCTATAGAAGTTGAAAACTTATGTCCACACAAAAACCTGTACACACAGAGTTATTGTAGCTTTATTCATAATTGCCAAAATTTGGACCATCCAAGATGTCCTTCAGTAGGTAAATGGATAAACTGTGGTACATCCAGAAAATGAAATATTACTCAGGACAGAAAAGAAATGAGCTATAAAGTCATGAAAGGACATTAAGGGAACTTAAATACATGGCTAAGTGAACGAAGCCAATTTGAAAAGGTTAAATACTGTATGATCCCAACCATATGACACTCTGGAAAAGATAAAACTATGAAGAAAGTAAAAATAAAATCACTGGTTGACAAGACCTGGGTGGAGGGAAGGATGAACAAGCAGAGCAGACAGAAATTTTAAGGCAGTGAAAATACTCTGTATGATACTATAATGGTGGCTACATGTCATTATACATTATACAAACTCATAGAATGTACACCACCAAAAGTACACACTCATGTAAGCAATGGACTTTGAATAATAATGATGCATTAGTGTAAACTCATCAATTGAAACAGATTGGTGAAGGATGTTTATAATGGGAGTGGCTATGCATGTGTGAAAGCAGGGTTTATATTTAAACTTTCTGAAATTTTTGCTCAATTTTCCTGAGCAAAATTTTTGAAAGTTCCTTATAACTGCTCTGAATAATAAAGTGTACTCATAAAAAAGATCTTAGTAAATACAAGTTCCCTTTCCTCTGCTCTGAAGTCCTTCATACCTGGTATAATACTTGGTACAAAGAACATCTTCGATTAATGATTGTAGAATAAAAACCTGAAATACTTTTGTATCTCAGTGTAAATAAGTTGATCCTAAGGCTAATTTTGATAAAAAGAAAGATTGTAGCACTGGGGACCAAAAGGAAAGAAATGGTGGTTAAGGGATGAGGAAATTTTGTCTAGCAGAATGGAGACAGGGCTTCCAAAATACCATTGTGTCCATTTTGCTCAGTGTGAGTTTTGATCTATGTAAGAACTTTTCCTAAGTCTCCTTCATATTGAAAATTATATGGAAATAATTTTTGATGACAGAGAAGAAGTGGGTTTCATGAATGTTTCAGAAGATCAAAACCCTACTAGGTAGGGAGCTTTCTGATATTTTACATCTCTTCTCACTATTTATTCTTTAAAATCACTCCTGCTTCTTCCCCTTAATCATTCCTTCTCCAGACAGAAGTGCTATAAAACCAAACAAGAACAACAACCAAGACAAAGTTCTAAGAGAATCTGTCTTCTGTTCCTTCCTAGTATGCCCACATCCATAGTAGGGTATTATAGGAGCTTAACTCTTTGCATAACTCACAATGGTGCCACAACAGTAGCTCAATTTGTGTGGATTTCCTGCTGCTCAGATATGTCACGTTAGCCATAATCCTTACCTTTTAGCACTAAGGTCAGATATTTCTAGAAGAGTATGGTACCTCATTTGGGTTTTACAGGGAGGATAAAAGCAGATAAGGCATGAGGCACTTGAAAATAAATAAACAGAAGAATGAAGACTCTTATTAATCCTCTTTCTTCTCCAGAAAAGAAAGAGTCCCTGGTCAGAAAATTAGGAGTCCTAAATTCTAGTCTTAACTTTGCTGTGGCCTTGAAAAATCTCCTACCTATCTCTGATCTTAGATAGCTTCCCCCCAAGGAAACTAGACAATTGGAAATAATAATATCTTTGACAGTTGGCAATCCTTATTCTCACGTTAACCTTTTTTCCCTCCATATTGGTGATGGCCCCCAAATAAATTAAAGCTAAGGTAATATTATAAAAAGCTCTCTACATCTCTACAAACAATGTTTGTTGTGCTGACATGTAAGGCAAAGTAACGATAATTATATTCCTTTTGCAAAATCCACATGCACTTCAAACACACAGTTTGACCTTTGATAGCCTGGGTCACTTGAGTGCCAAGGGTAAAATATGTTGATGTAGCTTACTGCAAAAATAATTTTCTAGCACAGATATGCTGAGACACACACCTGTGGTGATCTGTCACATATCGCTTCAGACACTATAGCACATTTGACCCACTAAACTATGCCAGGAATTACCAATAAAATCAGTAAGAGGGAAAGAAGCTGTTACCATCAACCTTGGTCTTTTCCATACTTGGACATAATACAGGTCTATTTTTTGATTAGTGAGATGAGCTTGAGTTTTTATTATAATCACCAACATTTAAGAGCTAAGGATATTTAGTCCTTATGATGTCCTTATAAGTTAGGTATTATTTTCCTCATTTAAATATGAGAAAACTGACGTTGGAAAGGGTAAGGTTAAAGGGTGTTTGAATTCTTGATGTCTTTCTAGATGGGGCACTCGCTCTCCGCTTCTCCTTTGTTTCTCTGCCATGTGCTGTGTTCTGTCTTCCACACTACTGATTATGTCTCTTGAGGGTATGTGAGCAGTGCACAGAAAATGTTCATTAAATGAACAATGAGTGGGGATGTTGATAATTGATTCCTAGTATGGGGGAAGAGGGAAGAGGCTCTAGCCCATCAGGAAGAAAAGAGGCAGATAGGACAGAGAGAGAGAGAGATGAGAGAGCGAACTGACTCCTACAGAGTACCTATGATTTTTTAACAACTGTGCTGGGACATTAACACATTTTAAAAAAGTAAACTGTCAAAATAATCCTATGAAGTAGACATTAATCCTTACAGATTAAAGAAAGGCTGAGAAAGGTTTAGTACCAGCTCAAGGTGAGGCAACTAGCAATTTCTGGAGCCAGGATTTAAATGAAGGTAGAGATAAATCAAAAAGTCATATTCTTTAAATGACACCAGGCTGTTATATCAAGGAGGGAGACTGAGGACAAGCAAGGACTTCAAGGATGCAGGGGGAGCACTGAGAGAGAAGAGACATTCACACACTTGATTATCATGCAACCTAGATATTGAAATGCACCTTCCAATTCTGTTTGTAATTAATTCTTGACCACAGGAGAGTTTTCCTTTGCAAAGTTGAATAGGCTATGAAGAGAGCATAGCTCTCTCCCTAACTTCCATGTAGCTTTCATAGACCTGTGCTCAGAAGGAATAATTCCCAACTGTTGATATCAGCTCATGTGAGCACTGAACTCCCTTAGACTTAGAAGGGTGTTATTTTACCCTTCAGGTTTGGTAATCACTCAGTAAAAATCACTAAAATTGCAGCTGGACAGCCACACTAGTTTCTCTCTCCAATCAGCTGCTTGTTCTTTTGTTCTTAAATTATATAGATATGACTGTAGTGAATTATCACAAATTTCAACATTCCATCAACCCAACTAGACTGTAAGCTCCGCAGGGCAGGGATTGAGCCTTTTTCTTCTTGATTTTCTCAAATACTTCACCAGAGTGCTTGACACACACTAGACATTCAGCAAATGCTTAGTTGAATGAACAAATAAGAGGTTAATCAATTAAATCAAGGACTGCATGGATGGATGCTTGGTACTTGTGCCCTGTACAATTCTGCTTAAGTGGTCTGATTTTCCATGTAATAAGCAGGAGGCTTTACCAAATGCAATCCATCAGTCAATAAAAGTTGCTGACTAACATCCTAAAAGCATATTTTAGTGAAGCAAACATTTACCAGGACTGAAAATCAGCAGAGAGATTAAATAAAGGCTAAAGATTACTGGCTGCTTTTCTGGCCATGGAGGGGCCTGTGGTCTGTGGCATAAGATACGGATGTGCTCTTTCTTTAAACTCTCTTATAATTGACCAGGAGAAGGAAGTAAACAGAAATCCTAATGGAATTTGCGAGGCTCTAAGGGATTGTAATATATGCAGAGAAAAATACAAGATTTAGTTTGGATATATAAAGACAGATGTCTCATGATCTATAATCTAATGAAGGTTGACAAATGATACCCAAAGCAATCCTCTTTGTTCCTGGTTGTGTTGGCCATGCCTCCTCCCATGTCACAGCCAGACAAGGTAAAAATATAATGAAAATCATTCTTTATAAGCAGTTAGTTCCAGGGTAAAATGTAATGCCCAGCAGCAAATATTCATCAGATTAGACTGAGTTTAATTTTATTCAGATGATGGATAAATATCCAGAAAACCCCTCTGACAATAACTTTTGTCTAGACTCATTTTTATGAATGATAAAAATAAAATGGTGAAAGATTTCTACAAGTCAGACTAACAAGCAAGGTTGGGATGGCTGTGACATCTCTGTTCAGGCAGGATGGTCTAGTGGTGAGAGTATGGGACCAGGAGTTAGGCGTCTAGGCTGCAGCCAAGACTCCTCCCTTTCCCAGATACATGACCTTGGGGAGACCACTGACCCCTTGTCTCATCTGTAGACAAGATAAACGATTCAAAGGTGACCAAGTAAGACAGGATCAAGTTTGAATCACATCCATGAGAAACTTATAAAGTACTATATATACATAAGCCTCCTACCTTTAGGTTGAACAGCAAGAAAGGAGAGAATAAAAGAGAAAAATAAGGAAATAAATGGAAGATAAGGAGTAGAAGAAAAGGAGAACAAAGAGGAAGTTTATGGAGAGAAGGAGGGGAGAGGGAAACAGCACAGAAAATAAGCTGAGGAAGGAGCTGGCAGAGAAGGAGAAGGGGAGGAAGCAGCAGTGGCCACGGAGGATCTCTGTGCTGTGATACAGACAGACAAAGCAAACACACCAAGCAGAAACTAGAAGAAAGATCAGAATCAATAAAGAGATGGGATTCAGAAAATCCTACCTATGCAGGGATGATAAGCTACTAGAAGATTCTATCAGATGGCCTCTCCAGAGGAGACAGCGAGTCAGCTGTGAGTCAGCCTCCTTTATTATACATTTCTAAATGGCAAGCACTACCGAATTCATGCTGTTCTCATCTGTGGTCTGCTCAGTAGTACACTCAGACAGATTTGTAATCATTGCCTGTGCAACCACTGATGATGACCCTTTCTCTGCCTAGTTAACGCCTACTTCATCTTCATCTTCATCTTCATCTTCATTACTTCATCTTCATTCAGATGAAGGCTCTCAAAGGGCCTTCCTAGATCTCCCTGACTTCCCCCACAAGGTTACATCCCCTATTACAGGCACTCAGGCCATTATAGGTTGCCTTTTCACGGAACGTGGCAGATTTATATTTGTACTTGCTGTTATACTTGTCTTGCTGCTCAGCCTGAAGGTACTAGGCTTATGTATATTTAGTACTTTGTGTGATTATTCTATTAATCTTTCCTTCTCCCTGCCAGATTGAAGGCAGTCAGAGTCTGCTTTGCTTACTTTTATATTCCCAATTGAATTTATTAATTGGCAGCATCAAAAACAGACTCAAGTCAGCTATGGTAGCCTTAATACTAGAAAGATATTATTAAAAGGAAAATATTCAAAGAGGGGTAATAGTACAAATGTAAAGAGGAGGTTGGTGCTAGGGCTATAATTAGAAAGTATGTGATTGATAAATCCTTTCAACAGTTCGAGCAACTAATTCCTGTGGTGGAACAGTGGTTCTTGTATTCATTTTTCTAGCCTAACTCATGACTGGCTATTTTTTTATTCTTCCTGGGTTCATACAGCATATTAACTCTTTCTTTAATGTCATGTCAATCAATGTCATGGGAATTCATATTATTATTACCACTGATAAATATGAGTATTGATTAAGAAGAACAAGCTTTTAGCTAGATATTATGTAGCACATTATTTTGGGTATGTTTAATTATACAGGGTACCCATAAAGTTCACGTGCAATTTAAAATAGACAATTATTTTAAAATTGGCATATGAACTTTATGGCTACCCTGTATAATAATGAGGACATTTATTTACAATTTACTTTGAGGCCATTACTAAGCCAATTTATTAAAAAATAACAAGATTTCCAAGGACGATTTACAAGGCAATAATAAGTAATCGTGTTGGCATTGAATTATGCACTGAAAATAAGGACTATTTAACAAATAAAGAAGGACTATTTAACAAAGAGCCCTAAACCAAATCCCCGAGTGATTTCTGTGGCAATCTTCCAAGATCAACTCTGTTGACATTGAGCAGCCTTGAGTGCTTGAGGCCACTGAACAGGACAGCCTAGCAGTTCTCATAACCAGACTCCTGACCTACCATTTCTGGGTTCCTTCCTAAATCCTGCTGGATATTCCTCGGTGCATTTCAAGGTGAGTGAAATCACATTAGGCATCCATTCCCTTTTATCATCATTCTTATTTGAAATTGGATTTTTGGTAATGACTATCATAACGAAAACCTCTAAAACCTTAGAATCACACTGAGCTCCACTTTAGCTAGGCCTCCAGATTAGCCAGCTGATAATAACAAAACACATGCAAGTCTGGGGAGGCAAGAGGGGGAAATGACTTAGAAATGTGGGCTCAACTTTCAGTTTTGTCAGTTATTAGTTATGTGATCTTAAATCTCACACTTAGTTTCTGTAAGCTTTAGTTTCTTAATCCATAAAGTTGGATAATATGCATGTAATTGTTATCAGAGCCAAATGAGAGCCACAGAAAGCACTTACAACACATATCAGTGACCATTAAATTAAAATAAAATGGGTAATATTTAGTGTCATGTTTTTAGCATTTAAATATAGAAAAATATGCCTTTTGGATTTTAGAATCTATATATCTGAATTGCCTGCTTTATCATGAAATACTTTGTGTTCTGTATTTTATGTCTTTCTTTATTTCTTCATTTAAGAGGATTTCTTTTATGAAATAATAACTGTGATAGTCGTTAATATTTATAAAAGTTTTTAATCTGGAAAAAAAAACCCATATTCTCTATATCATCTCCCAAAATGCTTTTTGCAATTTTAATAGTGTTTGTAATTCCAAATTTGGAAACTTCTATTTGTTCTATGTAAGAATCCAGAGATTTTTTTTATTTTTACACTTTTATTTCAACAGCAGATGGCAATAGAAATCCAGGCCCATGAGAGAATTAGAACCCATGTATCGATAGACCTTAAAATTCAGTGGTTCTTAACCTTCCCAATGCCTCAATGTATTTTCATTGTTAAAAAGGGGTCGTGACCCACAGGTTGAGAACCACTGCCTTGAATATTGCTTAGCTTCTTATGGCCTAAGCATTTTTTCAATACTGATAAATCTTGGGGAATCCTTAAAATTTGCCACAGCTATACACATGTAGGGAAGAATGATTGCAAAACTTAGGAAAGGATGTCTTATAGAGTAAGAAAATGGAAAAAAAAAGTCGTAGGTAAAATAGAAATGGGGCTGAAGAAAACAAGCTGACAGGTCAACTAGAGGCAGAGCTGGAATTCCAGGCGCATGTGGAGAAATGAATAGGAAGCACATGAAATTAAACTGGGGAAATAGAGATGGGTTTATCTGCTGCTCTGATTGATTCCTAATCAATCTCCTGATTTTTTTTTTTTTTTTTTTTTGTAGAGACAGAGTCTCACCTTATTGCTCTCAGTAGAGTGCCATGGCATCACACAGCTCACATTAAACTCCAACTGATTCTCTTGCCTCAGACTCCCGAGTAGCTGGGACTACAGATGCCTGCCACAACGCCCGGCTATTTTTTGTTGTTTTTGCAGTTTGGTCTGGGCTGGGTTTGAACCTGCCACCCTCAGTATATAGGGCCAATGCCTACCCACTGAGCCACAGACGGCGCCCCAGTCTCCTGATTTTTACACTCTGAAGGTCTATCTGTAAACTCCCTGAGTCCTTCTTGGCAAATAGGATCCATTAGCAGGAGATCTGGCAGCAAGAGTAAAGTTGGGACTCTCACCCAAAGCTTTCTAACCCAATAGGTTGGTCTGTCTGTAGAAGAATATGTGGTATAAGTCACAAAAATAAATGTTTTTTGGGTGGGGAGAGGAGAGTTTGATTTCTTTTAAATATTTTTAAAAATCCTCCATTTTCTTATATTTTCCATAAGTGAACCCTATGGCTGGAAGGACAGCAAAATAAAGAAGAAAATGACAACTATACATATTCTTTTAATACATTCTGAAGAGAGAAAAAAATAGCTTGCACTTAATCCAACTTGCCTCTCTGTTTTGGTAGAATCACTTAAATTTCTGTGGTAAACGCATACTCAGGTTTTTGGCCAGTGATCCCAGCAAGTAACAACCTAAATGAGGCCACTGTTCCAATTTGAAAAAGTAATTTAGTGTATTGATATAAGGCCATCCGATTTCCTATTAAGCGCTACTTACAAAGGATGGTCAACACATTCCAAGGCAGTTGTTTTACTGATGTAAAAACACTAGTCACTAGAATAGGCTTCCTCAGACACTACTTAGCACTGCTTCTGAGGGTTAAGGTGCAGATATGTTGAAGGAAATTGAACGCTCATGCTGATTATGAATCCTGAGGGATAGAGAGGTCACTGAATGTGTGCTTAGCAGTAACTCACGCCAACTGCACTCCAAAAGTCAGCTACTTAGAGCTCCATGGTTCCTTAAAATTTCAGGCTTCATATCTAGTCATTATCCTTGAATTCCATAAGCTAATCTTTTATATCCAAAATGTTAGAGTTGAAAGGCATCTGAGACATTGTTTAGTTAACTCAACCTGATACTCTGTATATGAAGTAACCAACACCTGCTCAAAATCACACAGTATGAAGTGGCAGACCTTGGTTATAGGTCCTGATTCATTGATGGTTCTCAAGTCACTCCCTACGGTGACCATATATTTTGAAACAAATATCTGGGCATTTAGCCTAAGAAGATTGAGTCTTTTAAGTCAGTGTTATCCTAGGAAATTTGAAACATGTTAGCTGTAAATAAGCATCTCTTATTTAAGCAAAAGTGATCAAGTAGAGAACAAGAGAGGGAATAATTCCATCAAAGGTCTTGTTACCTGCCTGCTCAGGCCCAACATGGGACACCAATGATGTCATTGCATCATGAGCTTAAAATGGTCTTAGAGTATGGAGAGGGTCTTTCTCATACCAGGCAGAGGTATATGGCTTTCTCTATGGAGTTAGGCCTGTCCTGGTAAGAAAATATGACTGATATCACAGACCAGTGAACCTGAATGGATGGTTCCATTAGATGTATCCATTTATAAGCAAGACCACTTTTTTCTCATAGACTTCGTGATTTAGGAGAGATTTTTGGTTGAGGTCAATTAGACCAACCATTTATTCCATAAAGAATTCCTTCTTTCTTGGAGAAGGCCATCCTATTTTCTATTAAGTGCTACTTTCAAAGGATGGTCAACACCTTCCAAGGCGGGTGTTTTAAGGATGTAAAAACACTAGTCACTAGAAAATTCTACCTCTAAATACGTTGCTGAAATGATCTTGTGAGATAGCATACAATAAAGCTCCTTCTACTGGATAAAATAAAGCTTTTTGAGTAGCTGGAGATACTTCTTGGTTCTAGAGGTGTTAGCAAAGTGCATCTAGGTTTCTGCACATGATTTTCTTTTCTTTCCTTTTCTTTTTAATCTCTGACTTACTCCAACTATATTCCTCAAAATTCAACTTGTGCCCTTTCCCCTGAGAATCATATCTGTCATCCCAGAGGCAATCCCTTTTAACCATTTCAGTTTTAATTCTAATAGTTGCCTCCATATTGCTAAAACAATATGCTTATGCTGAGTATGTTTTTCAGATTTTATTTTGTTCCCAGAATTGCCTGTTTGCTTGAAGCTATTTCTCTCTCTCTCTGTATGTGTGTATTATTAACCTCGTCTCTGCCATTTTTCAGTTTAAAAAATAAATTTGGTAACCTGTGGCTGTCAGTTTAATTTAAGAACAAAGTGGTAGAAAGGCTGTCAGAGGATAAGGCTTTTTAACTGGCAGGCATCCAATTATGTGAGCAACCCAGAAAAAGTTGCCCCACTGGCACATTGTGAAGGGCTTTTCTGTGGGGTCAACTCTCAAAAGAACTCATCTAGGTTCAACAGAAGGAGCATTCTATTTCTTCAGAAAAGAACCTTCCTTTTTGACTGCTGGTAATTACTCGCCTGGGAGCTGTTTGGGGTGCAGGAGTCTATATGTTAAGTAGTGGGCATCTTCATTCCTATTCTCAGACTCCACTCTCAGTCCTACCCATTGTCACCACTCTGAATTCCCTGTGTTTTCTGGGTTCTGCTGGGCAGACCTGCGGTCTTCTGAGCTGTAGGCAGCCCCTGCTCAGGGTGCTACTACACTGTGGTAGAGCCTTTTGTGGGTGGCTTCCCTGGAAACATAAAGCCAGGAGATACCTCCCATCCATACCAAATACGTGAAAGTGTGTCCCGAGTCTGACAGGGATTTCAGGCTGCTTTGTTCTGCTTCATCAATCAATACCCTTCTATCAGCTTTCTGTTGACCTGAAATGTGATGAAAAATTTTGACCTTTGATACTCTCTTCCATTTTCCTTATCACTATGGAACTGTCCTTTATTATTGTTATTATTCCATTAGCTTCCTTTTAATAGGGTCTCAGGAGGAAGAGGAGATTGAGGTGTGTGCTGTGTCTGTCAACTTGAACCTGAAGCATAGAGCTTGCACTGTTAATGAGGATGCCACGGTGTCTCATTTTGCCTAGCATAGTTACAGATGATTCAGATATCAATTTAAAAACAACAGTGACTCTGTGGTGGGGGGCCCAATTAGACAGTTCTGTTGTCTCCATGGATCAAATTAACTGGAAATCTGAAATATCTTCACTTATTTTATGTCAAGTACATAGCAGCTTAGATGAAAATTATATAAACATATGGCCTTTTAAACTACATTAATTTAAAAAATATACTCTGTAGTTGCTTTTCACAGAAGCATTAGGAAGCAGAGTTTTGAAATAATAGAATTTCCAATTTCAGTTGATTGCCTACACTCAGCAGTATAACATCTTAATGGGAAACCCGCTAAAGACTCACCGGCCTATGTAAGAGGAAAAATCACTTTTCCACTACTTGTTCAGTAACGATGATTATATGCTACATTATCTCTCAGTCTGACAGCCAGCTGGGCACATAGAGTATGACGTGCAGAGTCTGGACTTTATAGACAATCACTGAGACTTCCTATTTAAATATGCCAGCAATGTAAAGTTATTTCTACCTCAAATGTTTTATTTTATATCCAGAAATGTTTTACATAATAAATAAACAAATAAATAAGTAAATAAATATGCTTTTTAAATACACAATAAACAAACAAATAAATATGTTTATTTAAGAGCAAGTGTTCAAAGTAGGTCTTCAAATTAATCTAGGCTAGAAAAAAAAGTTTGGTTTATTTTTCAGAACATTTGGACTAAATGCATATTTAACCAGTACTTATGGAGGGTATAACATGTACCTGCTACTTTTACAAAAAATCGGTACATTCTGTACTATTCGTCCCTCTGGGTGTTGAGGAAATCCGTGCTCACAGAGATGAAGGGTCTTTTTTTAAGATCCATAACAGCAGAAGGCAGAGGTGGGATTCAAACCTAATTCTTTGATTCAAGAGTCAGTTTTCTTCCACTCTTGCATGGAAAAGAATGTTTGTTATGCTGCATTATTTGCTAGACATAAGGCAAACTACTTTGTATTAGAACAATGGAGCACTATGAAGTTGGCTGTACAGTGTGTTGTTTTTCAGTAAAGGCGCCGCTGTTGCATTTTGTAGTCAGGATAAAGTCTTTATGTTTTTTGGCTTCATTTCAGCAGATAACTAGAATTGGTGATTATGTCTATCGTAAAGTTCATTTAACTCAAGTGAAAAATCAAAGAAAATGCCTATTATCAAACTGCTAATAAGCTTTTGTTAATAATAAGAAAGAAAAAGTTTGGAAATAGTCTTAGAAGGAAATGCCATTAATTATCAGACGAGACCAGGTGCGTTCAGGGTGGTATGGCCATAGACAATGCCATTATCATAGCTGGAGGAAGTCTTCTTTGTGTTAGAGAATAAATGTAAAATGATGATGACCCTGTGCCCTTCCAAGAGAGGTCTTCAAAAGGAAAGAGTTGAGATGGACAGAAGAGGTGAGATTAGTCCCCGCACCCTCATCTCCATTGCAAACAATACTTCAGCCACATAGTAGGCAATGTGTCTCTAGAACCACCCCAGACAGTATGTTATTGGTTCTATTTAATAATTTCTAAGGTAGAGTCAATTCTAGTTCTTTATCTTTTTTTGTTTTTACTAGAGAATCCTCACTATGTCTAACATAGCCTGAAGGTGGTTTATAAAGAATGTTACCAATGCTCTCCAGCTTGGCTCAATAGTCTTTTCATATTATGTTACAGAGGACAGAGCTATACAGTGGAGACAGATTTGATTTCAAATCCAGGCAGCGCTACTTTCTATGTAAATGTCCTTGGGAAAATTACTTTACTTAACCTGAGAATCAAGGTTTAGGAAAAAAAGACCCCTATCTCCGGGTGGCACCTGTGGTTCAAAGGAGTACAGCTCCAGCCCCATATGCCGGAGGTGGTGGTGGGTTCAAACCCAGCCTTAGCCAAAACTGCAAAAAAAAAAAAAAAGACCCCTATCTGCTAGGTCTATTTTAGAAATAAAATCAGATAAGCTATATAAATGGATAGATAGGTTATATAAAAAATATACAATCTATCAATCTATCTATGAAAGGAATAGATAGATAGATGGATGGATAGATTGATTGACTGATATAGACTGGAGCCTAATAAGCACTCAGTAAACGTTAATGTCTTTTCTCTTCCCTTGAGGTAATATCCATGCATCTGTAGCACTGGGCAAATAACCATGTACTCTTTGGTTCTCAGCTCTAGAGTTACATCTTGTTCAGAAACTACCCTGACCTGCTTCCCCTCTTCCCTTTTGATGCCCATTTTCAGTCAGGTGGTACCCCTCCTTGATCGTCCAGTAATCCCTTATACATACTCACCCTAGACAATGAACCCTCTGAAGAGAAAAAAGAGATCTTATTCAACTTATTAAATCTAGTACTATGGTTTGAGGCCAAAGCTACAGGCACAAATTTAGAGCCTTAAATGCTGTAGCTAATATAGTAAATACAAAAGAATTACGATAAATAAAACTAAGTATTAAAAGGAAAAAAGCTAGCACCCAGCACAGTGCTTGGCAAGAAAAAAAAGAGTGTGAGGTATGTGTCTGTGTGTGTGAGAGAGACAAAGAAAAGAAAGACAGAAAGAGAGAAAAAGGGAGTGAAACAAAGAGAAATAAAGAAAGGAAGGAAAGGAGGGAGGGGGGAAAGGAAAGGATGGAGGAGTGAGGACTTTCTTTATGTTCACAGGTTGCACAGTTTATGTTAAGAGGAGGTTGCATATCTTACCCTTCCAGGGAGATGGCCCGTTGGAGAGTCACTGAAGGCTGACGGGTTGCCGTGCTATGTTGAGAATGACTGCGAGAAGAAACAGAGAAAACAAACACAGGTCATTTATTTAAAATGTTTTTGAATAATTTAATCAGTCTTATTGTCAAAAAGATAACTTATCTTTAAAGAAACAGCAGAGATTAACTCTTTGGTGGTAAGCACTCTATCAGAAAAGGGATTAATATTTTCTTGTAAATTAATTTCAATATGTAGTATTCAAAAGTAAGCTTTAAATGATAAGTAAACATGAAAAGAAACAAACATATTTGGGAAAGGTAATATTTTCTCCCTGTAATGAGGTAACAATAGAGTTTAAAAAAATAAATTTCTTTATGATGCAATGTATTATATTTTCTAAGCTGCAGATTATTTTTCTAACAAAATTTTGTATGGGGCCTATTCCAAAAATCAGAGAAGTAGTATTTAATTAATGCAAATTTATTTATAAATTCAAATTTATAATATTTATTTGTAAAATTAATCAATAACAATTCACCTATTTGATGAACACAAAAACTTGAAAAATGGGACTTCCAGTTGCATATCAATCTTATAATTTAATGCAATTCCATATTTTGTTTTCATTTTAAGAAAACAAGATTTTATAGATAAGTACAGAAAAAGACGGGTTTTGTAGATAAGTAGGTCAAATAAAAATTATAATATCTAACATTTATTGGCTGAGCCACTTTTCTAAGTGTTCTATATGTTTATGCCTTTTTTGTCTCAAAATTCTGTGAGGTACGTCCTATTTAACAAATGAAGAAATTGAGGTCAAGAAAGGGTTAGTAACTTGCTCAAAGTCATAGGGTAAATACCTGTGTTAAAACATGGCATTTAGACTGTCTGATTCTAAATGCATTATTCTTAGCCATCATGTTAAAACAATTTTTTAGATTTGTAAGAATTTGCTATGCAGTCTTGGAATATTTTTCAATTTGAAAGAGATGGCAGGAAAAATTTTCATCGAGAGAAGTACAATATAATTCAACAGAAAAAACATATTTAAATGTGTATTTTTAGGTTGTAGCATCAATTAAATATTTAGTTGAAATATTAGTTACATATACATGTAGCATATGAATGTATGCATACCTATAGATATGTGTAAAGAGAAACCTGAGTAAAATGTTTGCAGAATATTAGGCACCTTTGCAAAGCCTGGGATTTCTTAGCATGCGTTTTGAAAACACTGACATTGCCCCAGAGAGCCAAGCTGTAGACTGCAAAGACTTTTATTCAGAGCCATGGTCATTATGGGTGAGAAGGGATGTTTTCCTGTGAGTAGCATTTTTGGATGTGACGTGGATGACATTTGTCTAAGGTTGAGAAAGCAACATTTCTAGACTATAGCTAATGCCTAGAGAATGATCATTTTCAAGTTACAGATTTTGTCCTGTGTTCCCTGGTATCTCTCACAGTGCCAAACACCACAAATATTCAATGAATATATTATATTTGACTAGTTGAAAAATACCCTGGAATTCAGGACTTGGACCATGTAGCCAGGCTGCCTTAGGTGTCCAGTTCCTGGCTCCACCACGTGTATCTCAGGGCCTTACGTAAGTGACTTAAACCTCTCTGTATGTTGGTTTCTCATCTGTAAGATTAGAGACTATACTTTATTCACAAGGTTGTTGAAAGGATTCCATGAATACAGTGATTTGGCTGTCACATGGTAAAAACTATGTAAGTATTTGTTAGATAAACAAACTAATACGATTTAGCAGAGTGCATATTTTGAGATGTTTGGTACTAAATAAAAATAATTCCTTAGATTACTTCAGTTAGCCATATAGTGAATGCTACAAGGTATATATTTCTGCATAGAATATCACTTTGGTGATAAATATAAAAATTAAAATATATATCCTCTTATAAAAAAATTATAAAATTAGTGGAAAAAAGAGAAAGTAATAAATCAAATCCGTAATTTCTTTACCTTCTCTAAGACTTTACAGTGTTGTCTAATTTAATTTCATAGCAGTCCTAGTAGGTGAATAGAAATAACCCCATTTTATATGTAAGAAAATATATATATATAACTTAAATAACTTGTCAAAAATCAACAGCTTGCAAATGTGGAGCCAGAATTCAAACTAAAACCTGTCTTGTTGCTAAATTCATGCACTTTCCATTCTGTCCTACTGATCGTATGTTCACATGTGTTTCACATAGTTTATATATATGCTGAATTTTATATATATGCTGAGCATCTATAATTTTGCTTCCTGTGTATTTCTTAATATCCTAAGATAAAAATTTCCAATAGGCTTTTCATAATTATTGTTACTTCCTATGAATATGTAACTTATTTATCCTTTGATATTTGAATATATGGGTTATTTCTACTATTTTATACTATTAACAGTGCTGCAAAGAAAATGTTATGTTAATATCACCTTTTTTTATTCTACAATTTCCTTCTGATGCATTCCCCCAAATGGAAACATTTATTAGATTCTTGATTCATGTTACGTGTGACTTTTTGAAAGCTTTGTACCTTTTAATTGCCTCTAAAAATGTATATCTCTAACAGTTTCACCACAGTCTTACAAGCATTAACATAATTTTTTTAAAAAACTATTATTTTGATAGATGCAGAATGATATTTCAGATTTTTTTTTTTTTTTTTCAGTTTTTGGCCAGGGCTGGGTTTGAACCTGCCACCTCTCTGCATATGGGGCTGGCACCCTACTCCTTTGAGCCACATGCACCACCCAGATACTTCAGATTTTTAATGAGCATTTCTTGGTTTATTAGTGAGAAGGACCTTTTTTTTTCTATACACTTATTTGCTAATTGTATTTCTTTTGTTCAAACTGTCTAATCCAGGAGTCCTCAAACTACAGCCCACGGGCCACATGTGGCCTGCTGAGGACATTTATCTGGCCCGCTGAGTGTTTTTGCTGCCTCTGCCTGTGCTGCTCAGCAGCCAACTCATCCCAGCCACAGTGCGCATGTGTGGAATGTGCGCTGCACTCTCCAACTCCCGTCCTTCTCTCTGTCTTTCCACTCCTCCTCTCAGTCCTGAGTCATGAGCTTGCCTGTACAGAACCTGCTGTTGTCTGAGGACTAAGATAAGAACAAGTTAGGATTTTTTTTTTTTGAAGTTAGGAGGTCTATTTTTTTTTTTAAATTTTGCAGTTACTAGGGCCTTTTTTTTCTGAAGTTAGGAGGTCTCTTTTTTTTTTTGCAGATAGGGAGTGCCTTTTCTTGAAGTTAGGGGAGCCTTTTTTTTAAAGTTGGTTAGTTGGTTGGGGGTGTTTTCTGGGGGGGGTTGCATCACAGTGATAACGCAAATAGTCAGCACTCAGTGCTAATGCAAATTGTCAATTCTCAGAGGTAATTCAAATGGTCAGTGCTCAGAGGTAATGCAAATAGTCAGTGCTCAGTGGTAATGATAATTGTAAGTCCTCAGTGTTAATGCAAATTGTCAGCAGTCAGTGTTATTGCAAATGGTCAGTGGTCAGTGTTAATGCAAATTGCCAGTGCTCAGTATTATGGCATGGGGGCCCCAAACTGGCAATCTGCCTAGGGCCCTGTGGGAACTTAATCCGGATGTGCAGACAGCTGAGGAGTAGGAAATGCAATTTAATTGGCAGTAAGTGCATTTATATTCTGATTGCTATTCAGTTGTGTATGATGTTGTATGTTGTGTGCTGTGTAAGCCCCAGTTCACACTGTTGTGATCTCTGAGCAGCGCAAGTTCAGCCACATGCATTAGATTAGGAAGAAAAAGGCATACGTGCTTTCTTTTTTCCTGCAGTGGAATCTGGTCACATGGGTCTTCTCACCCATGCAATCAGATTTTGGTGCGAGTTCACAGATCACAGTGTGGTTCACACTGGAAAGGTGGTGGAGGAACTGGCTCTGTAATCATGCCAGTTCCCACACTGCAGCAGTGTGAGCCTGAGGTAAAATTGGACTTCCACCAATATGGGCACTGGTAAGGCTGAAATGATGTGGACTAGCAAGGCTGCATTGATGGACACTGATCAGACTGCATTGATGGGCAGTACAGTCTATATGTCTCTGTGTGGGCAAAGTTATTGCTGGGATATTGTTTTTGTAGTACTGTATATATACATATATTGGTATTTTACTAATAGCAATTTGGAATCCCTAGGAAACAATGAGCTCAAGAAAGAGAAAAATTGAGTCAGAGTTTAGGATATTCAAAGAACAGTTTCATGCACTACAAGGAAAGAGTTGTGTGTTTGATATGCCAGAATATAGTGTCTGTGTTCAAAGAATACAGTTTGCATCAATACTATCAAACTCAACATAAAGATAAATATGATTGTTTGGTCAGAGAAGTGAGAAAAGATAAAATATTAAAACTGAAAAATACATTGACAGCTCAGAAAAATACTTTTGTGAAGCTGAAGCAGCTAAACATTTCATCACTGCAAGCAAGTTTTCAAGTTGCCAAGCTAATAACGTGCACTGGCAGACCATTTGTGGAGCGAGAATTTGTTAAAGAATGCCTTCTTTCTGTTGCCAAAGAGATGTGTCCAGCGAAGGCCGATTTATTTACTATAGTGAGTCTTTCAGGACCTACAATTACATGAAGGATTGAAGAAATGGGAGACAATTTGCATCAGCATTTGCAAAACTCTGCAAGAAAACTTTCCTATTTTTCCTTGGCACTCAACGAAAGTAATGACGTTTGTGATTCTGCACAACTTCTAATTTTTATTCGTGGTATGAATGACTATTTCAAAGTCACAGAAGACTTGCTGCACTGCAAAGCATCAAAGGAACAACTACTGAAGAGGATATCTATGAAAAGGTTTGCCAAACTGTGAATGGTTTGGAGCAGTACTGGACTAAACTAGCCAGTGTGACAACTAATGGTGCTCCTAGCATGGTGGGGTTTAAGAAAGGAGTAATTGCTCACATTAACCAAGATATGGAAAAACATAATTATCATCTAATAGTCATACACTGCCTCATCCACCAACAAGTGCTGTGTAGTAAATCACTGACATGGGACTTTGTTATGAAAATTGCGATATCTTGTGTTAACTTCATTAGAGCTAATGCACTAAACCACAGACAATTTCAGGAATTTCTGTCTGAGCTAAATGTTGCCTATGAAGATGTTCAGTACCACACAGAAGTCCATTGGCTGAGTCAAGGGAGAGTTTTGAAACATTTCTATGACTTACTTCCACAGATTACAGCTTTTCTGCTTTCAAAAAACAAAGAAGTATAGAACTCAATGATGCAGAATGGAAAAGGCACCTTGTATTTCTGACAGATGTAACAGAGCTACTCAGCAGTTTCAATGTGCAACTTCAAGGAAAGGAGAAGCTCATCTGTGATATGCAACCACATGTGAAAGCATTTGAAGCAAAATTAGGCCTCCTCATCAAACAAGTGAAGGAGGAAAATTTCTACCATCTCCCACAACTCAAAATCTGTTAGTGGAAAAACCATTGGTTGCATTCCCAAACAAAACATGTGTGGATTCACTGGAAAAGTTGCAAAAGAGTTCCAATTTAGATTTAAAGAGCTTTGTCTCCATGAACAGGACATACAGCTTTTTCGTAACCCATTTTCTATTGACATTAAAAATGTGGATACGATTTACCAAATGGAACTGGCTGAACTGCAGAATTGTGACTCTCCGAAAGATGCATTCAAGTCAAGCAGCGTTCCTAATTTCTCTGCATCTCTCCCCTCTTAGACATATCCTAATCTCAGGAATCATGCACTCAAAATGGCAACCATCTTTGGCAGCACTTATGTCTGTGAACAGACTTTTTCCAGACTGAAACATCTGAAATCTCCAACCAGATCTAGACTAACTGATGCCTACTTGCATCACTTGTTATGACTAGTAGTGACAAATATGGAACCAGACATTGACCATCTCATTAGCCAAAAGCAGGCCCATAGTTCCCACTGAAATACTGGTAAGTTTGTTGATTTAACTTATTCTCATTTTAAATATTGTATTTGTTCCTGTTTTTTTTTTCTTTTTTTCTTTTTTACGTCAAAATAAGATAAGTGCAGTGTGCATAGGAATTTGTTTATAGTTGTTTTTTTTAAACTATAGTTTGGCCCTCCAATGGTCTGAGGGACAGTGAACTGGCCCCCTGTTTAAAAAGTTTGAGGACCCCTGGTCTGATCTTTTCCTTTACCATTTATCTTCCATTGGTATAGAAAGTACTAACAGTTCTTCTTGGGTAAAGATCAATGATACTAATGAAGATTAATGAGTAACTGACAGCTTCCTCACCATCAGCCCAGCCTCAAAAATTAAAACAGAAGTATTCAGCAATCTCATTTCTTTTATCACCGCCTAATATCTAATTACTTTATTATTCCAATAATGACCCTTTTAAAGTTTCAGTGACACTTAAACACAAATGATAGCATGAAGTGTTCAGAGTTTGACTCCTTTGATACTACACATGCAAAATTAGCCAGTTTCTCCCAGCATACAAATTTGGAGCAAATGGAACCTGTTTTAAAATGTAACTACCCTTTAACTTTACTAACACACATGCAGTGTATTAAAACAAATACAGTCAAGACCTGTGAACACAAGTAAATATTGCTATTCCAGGATAGTAGCTTCAGACTTGCAGAAAGGATACTGGCAGTGATATTAGGAGTTGCTTATGGTGATTATAACTGATATTTTTATAAAAACACATGAACGCCTGCTTTTTTCTGCTTTCCATTTGTCTGGAGTACAGTTGAACCCAGCTACTTAACGTTATTTGGTCTTTGACAAGCCAATTAAAAACATTCAGTGGGGAAAAGATTCCCTATCTAAAAATGGTGCTAGGTGAACTGGCTGGCAAACTGTAAAGATTGAAACTGGACCCACACCTTTCACCATTAACTAAGATAGACTCTCACTGGATAAAAGATTTAAAATTAAGACATGAAACTATAATGATATTTGAAGAAAGTGCAGGGAAAACTCTTGAAGGAATTGGCCTGGGTGAATATTTTATGAGAAGGATTCCCCAGGCAATTGAAGCAGTATCAAAAATACACTACTGGGACCTCATCAAACTAAAAAGCTTCTGCATAGCCAAGAACATAGTAAGTTAAGCAAGCAGACAGCCCTCAGAATGGGAGAAAATATTTGCAGGTTATACCTCCGATAAAGGTCTAATAACCAGAATCCACAGAGAACTCAAACATATTAGCAAGAAAAGAACACAGGACCCCATCTCAGGGTGGGAAAGGGACTTGAAGAGAAACTTCTCTAAAGAAGACAGATGCACGATCTACAAACACATGAAAAAAAAAGCTTATCATGCTTATTCATCAGAGAAATGCAAATCAAAACTAGTTTGAGATATCACCTAACCCCAGTAAGAGTAGCCCACATAACAAAATCCCAAAACCAGAGATGTTGGCGTGGATATGGAGAAAAGGGCACACTTCTACACTGCTGGTGGGAATGCACACTAATACGTTCCTTCTGGAAGGATGTTTGGAGAATACTTAGAGACCTAAAAATAGACCTGCCATTCGATCCTATAATTCTGTTAATAGGGTTATACCCAGAAGACCAAAAATCTCAATATAAAAAAGACATCTGTACCAGAATGTATATTGCAGCCCAATTCATAACTGCTAAGTCATGGAAGAAACCCAAGTGCCCAATGACCCACGAATGCAGTAGCAAATTGTGGTACACATATACCATGGAATATTAAAGAAAGATGGAGACTTTACCTCTTTTATGTTTACATGGAAGGAGTTGGAACATATTCTTCTTAGCAAAGTATCTCAGGAATGGAAGAAAAAGTATCCAATGTACTCAGCCCTACTATGAAGCTAAATTATAGCTTTCACATGTAACCCAACTGTAGCACAAGACTATGAAGAAAGGAACAAGGAAGGGGAAGGGAGGGGGAAGGTTAGGGTGGAAGGAGGGTAATGGGTGGGGCCAAACCTACGGTGCATCTTAGAATGGGTACAGGCGAAACTTACTAAAGGCAGAATACAAATGTCTACATACAATAACTAAGAAAATGCCATGAAGGCTACGTTGAACTGTTTGATGAGAATATTTCAGATTGTATATGAAACCAGCACATTGTACGCTTTGATTGCACTAATGTACATAGATATGACTTAACAATAAAAAAAAGAAATAAAAAAACACACCAAACATCTTCCCTTGGGGACAAAGCAGACAGTTTGTTGTAGTGTAGTTACTATGACTAAAAAATTACAGATAATCACCACCTGGTTCTTTCACCTCCTTATGCAAAGAAGCTAGCCAGATGGAATTCTAGAACTGCAGTAGAAAGAACCAAGGGAGGAAAGCACAGCTTAAACTTAAAGTGTTCAACAATGGAGAGGTGTTTGAAATATTCTTCACCTTGAAAACCCCTATCCAGAGGGGGGCGGAGACAAGATGGCTGACTGAAGCCAGCTTTCCACAGAGGCTCCCATCCAGAAGGAGAGTTAAAGGACAGAAATTTAGCAAGTAACCTGGTGGATTTGAGCTGCAGCAAGAGAGAAGGTTAAAGAATGCACATCAACCCTGCTGAGGTGAGCTGTGACCACAAGGATACAAACAAAAGGTACAAAATCCATCACCAAGCGGACAGAAGTCCCCTCCCCCATGAGTGCCCCACAAACAAATGAGCAGAATTCAAAGGTCCTCCCACTACACTCCACGGGAGAGACCCTCTAAAAACTAGACCTACCTACCCTAGTAGGGTGCCATGGCATTCTCCTGCCAGGCATAAAACTGTATAAAACTGTACATAGTCTCTACCTGCAACTCTGAGCTCCCAGCACTCCCCTCCACTCTCACTCTGAGGTCTGGAGGCCTGTCACCCAGGAGTTCAGATTCTTGGGTGATTTCTTGAGGAGTGTGGACAGTGCCTAAACTGCAGCTGGTCAGTGCTGACTCTGTGGCACGGAAGTGAGGAGATTACAGTCGGCTGAGAGGGAACCACACCAGAGCAGCAGTGCCCCGAGGCACAAAACAGCAGCCATATTTTAGGAACAATACTGCTCACTCCCAGATATTCTGAAGCCACACCCCCTGTCTCCCTGGGCAACCAGAGGAGGCCAGGCATCTACACCAGGGAACAGATCTGGGACGGAAATGCAGTCGCTGTGAGTAAAGGATTTGCCTGAAGTGGTACTGACCTTGGTGGAGCACAGGGACTAGAAACGCACTTGCAGACACCAGAAGTTCCAGGGTGGGGCTGACCCAGAGGACTGCTTTTCTAAGCCTAAGACGCACCTGGCCCTCAGGGGATCATTAGCCTATAGACAAAGGAAAGCAGCAGGATAGAACTGACAGGTAACCAAATACAAACATGCAGGAGCAAAGACAGGGCCTGAGGTGCAGGCTCTGGGAATTCAAAACACCTTCTCTTCTGCAGGGGAATCTAGCAGGAACAGAAACAAACTCCCACAAAGTTGTTCTGTTCTGTTCTGTCAGTAATATCAATCAGGGGCGGGGCTGGAACTGAGTGAACACCCCCCAGCCTTCATCAAGCGCCTGAGGTTGTCAGGGTTCACTTCCTCCTGCTGGATAGAGGCAAAGCGCAATGATAGATTTCCTGGTGATTCAGGCAGGTGCAAACCCCTGCAGTATCTGTTCACTACAGGTAACTGGTTCAGGCAATTGCAGGGTTATCAGTGACTGGGTTTGACAGAGGTGCAAGGTGGGGAAGGAGGCATCAACCTTCCCAGACTGATCTATTTGCTGGGTGGCTCCTCCTGACTCCATGCAGCACTGGAGTAAGCCAGATCAGATTAGTCACCAGACCCCTGTTATCTGGTTGCCAGAGACCTCTTAAACTCTCCCACCAGAGACAGGTGCTGACTGATACAATTGATTGGGACCTTTTGAACTGAGCCAATCGCCTGAGAACTATTCAAGTGGTGCCCTGGGTATGTGGTTGAAGGAAGGTTTGATTTTCCTTTTCCAATTGTTGCCTGTGGGGGACGGGGTGACTTAATTGCTGGTATTTCTCCACAGCTGAGACTTCAATCCAGAGTAACTGTTTCACTAGGGTCGAACACAGACCAGCTGAAAACAAGACAGAACCACTTAGCCCCACCACAACAAACAGGTCCCCAGTTTCTCAGGCCAAAGCATTGTACAGGTCCTCGACAAAGTTCCAGGGGAAAAATCAAAGGGTGTAAAACAATCATGGGGCGGAATCAGCGGAAAAACTCTGGTAACATGAATAACCAGAATAGAGCAACCTCCCCCCGCCAAGGAAAGATATGGCAGATGTAAATGAAGATCCCATTCATAAACAACTGGCCGAGATGTCAAAAATCGAATTCAGAATTTGTATTGCAAACAAGATTAATAAAGTGGAGGAAAATTTGTAATTAGAAATACGAGCAGCAATTCAAAAGTTGGAATTAGAAATTTGAGGAGAAATTCAAAAGTTGATTCAAGAATTTAACAAATTTAAAGACAAAACAAGCAAAGATTTACACACACTGAAGCAAGAATTTGCAGCCCTCAAAGATCTGAAAAATATAGTAGAATCCCTCAGTAACAGAGTGGAACAAGCAGAAGAAAGGATTTCTGACAATGAAAACAAAGCCTTTGAATGCTCCCAAACTCTCAAAGAGGAAAAGAAATGGAGAGCAAAAATGAATCATTCTTTCAGAGAGCTCTGGGATAATTCAAAGAAGGCTAATATTTGCCTCATTGGAATTCCTGAAACCGATGAAGTGGCCTTGCTAGGAACAGAGGCCCTTCTCCATGAAATTATGAAAGAGAATTTTCCAGACATGCCTAGAGATTCTGAAATTCAGATAGCAGACAGTTTCAGAATCCCAGATGACTCAATCCCAATAAGACATCCCCCAGGCATATCATAATTAACTTCACTAAAGTTAACATGAAGGAGAAAATTTTCAAAGCAGCCAGATGAAAGAAATCCATTACCTACAAAGGGAAGAATATTCGAATGACTGCAGATCTCTCTGCTGAAACTTTTCAAGCCAGAAGAGGGTGGTCATCAACTTTTAATCTCCTAAAGCAAAATAACTTTCAACCCCAGATCCTGTATCCAGCTAAACTGAGTTTCATTTATGATGGAGAAATTAAATACTTCAATGACATTCATATGCTGAAGAAATTTGCCATAACCAAACCAGCTCTTCAGGATAGTCTCAGACCTGTCCTCCGTAATGACCATCCCAATCCTCTACCACAAAAGTAAACTCACTCAGAAAGTTTTGATCAAACTCCAACCTCCACAATGGTGAAAGGATTAAAAGTGTCCACTGGACTTTCAAAAAACTCGATATCCAAAATTTTACCAGACTCATCAATATTTTCCATTAATGTGAACAGCTTAAACTGTCCTCTAAAGAGGCATAGGTTAACCGACTGGATACAAAAACTCAGGCCAGATATTTGTTGCATACAAGAGTCACATCTTACCTTAAAAGACAAATATAGACTCAGGGTGAAAGGATGGTCATCCATATTTCAGGCAAATGGTAATCAGAAAAAAGCAGGTGTTGCAATTTTTTTTTTTTTTATTGTTGGGGATTCATTGAGGGTACAATAAGCCAGGTTACACTGATTGCAATTGTTAGGTAAAGTCCCTCTTGCAATCATGTCTTGCCCCTATAGGTGTTGCAATTTTTATTTGCAGATACAATAGGCTTTAAACCAAGAAAAGTAAGGAAGCATAAGAATGGTCACTTCATATTTGTTAAGGGTAATACTCAATATGATGAGATTTCAATTATTAATATCTATGCACTCAACCAGAATGCACCTCTATTTATAAGAGAAACTCTAACAGACATGAGCAACTTGATTTCCTCCAGCTCCTTAATAGTCGGAGATTTCAACACTCCTTTGGCAGTGTTGGATCGATCCTCCAACAAGAAGCTGAGCAAAGAAATCTTAGATTTAAACCTAACCATCCAACATTTGGATTTAGCAGACATCTATGGAACATTTCATCCTAACAAAACTGAATACACATACTTCTCATCAGCCCATGGAACTTACTCCAAAATCAATCACATCTTAGGTCACAAGTCTAACCTCAGTAAATTTAAAGGAATAGAAATTATTCCATGCATCTTCTTAGACCACCATGGAATAAAACTTGAGCTCAGTAACGACAGAAATCTGCATACTCATACAAAAACATGGAAGTTAAACAACCTTATGCTGAATGATAGATGGGTCGGAGATGAGATTAAGAAGGAAATTGCCAGGTTTTGGGGGTGAAGCAGAAAGAGGGACCGAGGGATAGGGGTGGGGACTTGGTGTGTGTCACACTTTATGGGGGCAAGACATGATTGCAAGAGGGACTTTACCTAACAACAATTGCAATCAGTGTAACCCGGCTTATTGTACCCTCAATGAATCCCCAACAATAAAAAAAAAAAAAGGAAGGAAATTGCCAAATATTTGGAACAAAACGACAATGAAGACATGAATTATCAGAACCTCTGGGATACCGCAAAGGTAGTCCTAAGAGGGAAATTTATTCACTGCGAACCTTCCTCAAGAGAACAGAAAGAGAGGTAGTTAACAACTTAATGGGACATCTCAAAGAACTGGAAAAGGAAGAACATTCCAACCCCAAACCCAATAGAAGAAAAGAGATAACCAAAATTAGAGCAGAATTAAATGAAATTGAAAACAAAAGAATTATACAAAAGATCAATAAATTAAAAACTTGGTTTTTTTTCAGATGGAAATAGTTATATAATGCAAACAATAAACATAAGTAGGGCGAGATGGGCATACAAACATTAGTGACTATACCTGACAAAACTAGTATCACAAAGGAAGGCCACAGGGTAGTGGTACACAGATCAGTGCACAAACATGAAATAAAATATTAACAATTAGAATCCAGTAGCCCATGAATGTGGTAATAGTCTATGCCAGCTGTGTCCAAACTTTTGGCTTCTCTGGGCCACACTGGAAGGAGAGTTGTCTTGGACCACACATTACATAAAGTTGGTTTTTTGAAAAGGTCAATAAAATAGATAAACCTTTGGCCAACCTAATCAGGAAAAAAAGAGTACAATCTCTAATCTCATCAATCAGAAACGACAAAGACGAAATAACAACAGACCCCTCAGAAATCCAAAAAATCCTGAATGAATATTACAAGAAACGTTATTCTCAGAAATATAAAAATCTGAAGGAAATTGACCAATACTTGGAAGCACGTCACCTTCCAAGACTAAGCCAGAATCAAGTGGAAATGTTGAACAGGCCCATATCAAGTTCAGAAATAGCATCAACCATACAAAACCTTCCTAAAAAGAAAAGCCTGGGACCAGATGGTTACATGTCAGAATTCTGCCAAACCTTTAAAGAGGAACTAATACCTATATTACTCAACTTGTTCCAAAAGGTAGAAAGAGAAGGAAGACTACCCAACACATTCTATGAAGCAAACATCACCCTGATCCCCAAACCAGGAAAAAGACCCAACAAGAAAAGAAAATTATAGACCGATATCACTAATGAATATAGATGCAAAAATATTCAACAAGATCCTAACAAACAGAATCCAGCAACACATCAAACAAATTATACATCATGACCAAGTCGGTTTTATCCCAGGGTCTCAAGGATGGTTTAATATACGTAAATCTATAAGTATAATTCAGCACATAAACAAATTAAAAAACAAAGACCGTATGATTCTCTCAATTGATGCAGAAAAAGCTTTTGATGATATACAGCATCCCTTCATGATCAGAACACTTAAGAAAATTGGTATAGAAGGGATATTTCTTAAACTGATAGAGGCCATCTGCAGGAAACCCACAGCCAATATCATATTGAATGGAGTTAATTTGAAATCATTTCTGCTCAGATCAGGAACCAGACAAGGCTGCCCATTGTCTCCACTGCTCTTTAACATTGTAATGGAAGTTTTAGCCAATGCAATTAGGGAAGAAAAGGCAATCAAGAGCATCCATATAGGATCAGAAGAGATCAAACTTTCACTCTTCACAGCTGATATGATTGTATATTTGGAAAACACCAGGGATTCTACTACAAAACTCTTAGAAGTGATCAAGGAATGAATACAGCAATGTCTCAGGTTACAAAATCAACATTCATAAATCAGTAGCCTTTATATATACCAACAATAGTCAAGCCGAAAAAACAGTTAAGGACTCTATCCCATTCACAGTAATGCCAAAGAAGATGAAATACTTGGGAGTTTATCTAACAAAGGACGTGAAAGATCTCTATAAAGAGAACTATGAAACTCCAAGAAAAGAAATAGCTGAAAATGTTAACAAATGGAAAAACATACCATGCTCATGGGTGGGAAGAATCAACATTGTTAAAATGTCCATACTACCCAAAGCAATATATAATTTTAATGAAATCCCTAATAATGCTCCACTGTAATACTTTAAAAATCTTGAAAAAAACCATACTTCATTTTATATGGAATGAGAAAAAAACCTTGAATAGCCAAGACATTACTCAGAAATAAAAACAAAGCTTGAGGAATCACGCTGCTGACCTCAGACTATACTACAAATCGATAGTGATCAAAAGAGCATGGTACTGGCACAAAAATAGAGAAGTAGATGTCTGGAACAGAATAGAGAACCAAGAGATGAATCTGTTACCAGCTCTTTCTGTTATTTAATACCAGCTCTTACGGTTATTTAATCTTTGACAAGCCAATTATAAACATTCACTGGGGAAAAGATTCCCTATTTAACAAATGGTGCTGGGTGAAATGGCTGGCAACCTGCAGAAGACTGAAACTGGACCCACACCTTTCACCATTAACTAAGATAGACTCTCACTGGATTAAAGATTTAAACTTAAGACATGAAACTATAAAAATACTAGAAGAGAGTGCAGGGAAAACCCTTGAAGAAATCATCCTGGGCAAGTATTTTATGAGGAGGATCCCCCGGGCAATTGAAGCAGCTTCAAAAATACACTACTTGGACCTGATCAAACTAAAAAGCTTTCTGCACAGCCAAGAACACCATAAGTAAAGCAAGCAAACAGCCCTCAGAACGGAAGAAGATATTTGCAGGTTATGTCTCTGATAAAGGTTTAATAACCAGAATCCACAGAGAACTCAAATGTATAAGCAAGAAAAGAACAAGAGATCCCATCGCAGGCTGGGCAAGGGACTTGAAGAGAAACTTCTCTGAAGAAGACAGGTGCACAGCCTACAGACATATGAAAAAATGCTCATCATCTTTAATCATCAAAGAAATTCCAATCAAAACTGCTTTGAGATATCATCTAACTCCAGTATGATTAGCCCATATCACAGAATCCCAAGCCAGAGATGTTGGTGTGGATGTGGAGGAAAGGGAACACTTCTGCACTGCTGGTGGGAATGCAAGTTAATACATTCCTTTTGGAAAGATGTTTTGAGAACACTTAGAGATCTAAAAATAGATCTGCTATTCAATCCTATAATTCCTCTGCTAGGCATATACCCAGAAGACCAAAAATCACATCATAACAAAGATATTTGTACCAGAATGTTTATTGCAGCCCAATTCATAATTGCTAAATCATGGAAAAAGCCCAAGTGCCCATAGATCCACAAATGGATTAATAAATTGTGGTATATTTACACCATGGAATATTATGCAGCCTTAAAGAAAGATGGAGACTTTACCTCTTTCATGTTTACATGGATGGAGCTGGAACATATTCTTCTTAGTAAAGTATCTCAAGAATGGAAGAAAAAGTATCCATAGTACTCAGCCCCACTATGAAACTAATTTATGGCTTTCAAATGAAAGCTATAACCCAGTTATAAAGTAAGAATAGGGGGAATGGGGAAAGGGAGGGGAGGGAGGGGGGAATGGGCGGAGGGAGGGTGATTGGTGGGATTACACCTACAGTGCATCTTACAAGGGTACATGTGAAACTTAGTAAATGTAGAATATAAATGTCTTAACACAATAACTAAGAAAATGCTAGGAAGGCTATGTTAACCAGTGTGATGAAAATGTGTCAAACGGTCTATGAAACCAGTGTATGGTGCCCCATGATCGCATTAATGTACACAGCTATGATTTAGTAAAAAAAAAAAAACAAAAAATATAATCTTTCATTTCTGCAATAAAACCTGATTATTCATGATCTCTTCAAAAAAAAAGAGAAAACCCCTACTCAAAAATGGCTGCCATCCTCCTCATACCTATCATTTTTTCTCGACACATCAAACACCTCTCCCATGAAACATCCCATGTTAGACCTCCTCACATTTCCACCACAAGTTGACACTGCTCTGTGCTTCCATCTCATTTTTCCACATAACCATGACAATATCCAGGACTGAGAATCACCAAGATTTATTTCTGGGCCTGCTTTTTCTACTAAACTTGTGTGTGCTCTCAGAGCAAGTTGTTGGCCTTACTCGTGTACATTTCAGCCCAGAGCTAGTGCATAAAAGGTACCTCATGAATGTCTTTTGAATAACCATGAATTGAGTTCCATCTATCTGTAAGGCTCCATGTCTTATCTCTTAAATTTCATGACAACATTGAGCATTAGGTATTATGACCATTTCTTTCTTTCTTTCTCTGTCTTTTTTTTTTTTTTTTTTTTTGAGACAGTCTCAAGCTGTTGTGCTGGGTAGAGTGTCATGGCATCACAGCTCACAGCAACCTCAAACTCTTGGGCTTATGCGATTCTCTTGCCTCAGCCTTCTGAGTAGGTGGGACTACAGGCACCTGCCACAATGCCAGGCTATTTTTTGGTTTCAATTTTCATTGTTGCTTTGCAGGCCAGGTCTGGATTTGAACCTGCACCCTAGGTGCATGTGGCTGGTGCCCTGTCAACTGAGCTATGGGTGCTGCCTATTATGACTATTTCTTAGGGAAATTAAATTAAGGATCAGAATCCCAGCTAGTACGTGGCAAAAGTTTTGCTAGATCAAAGTGCTTGTTCCCAGGAGATAAATTGCGTTGTCTCACAGAAGGTCAAATCAAATCTCTGTGACTAGTCCATACAGAAGGCCTGACACATTCTGTTAGAAAACACAGAACTTTTACTGAGGAAAACTGACAGGTCTTTCTTTTTGTTTGTTTGGCATAAAACATCACCCGTTATTATCACCATGTATGTCCAACTTCCATGTCAGTTGCTTCTGAAGATCATTTATATGATGATTATAACAAAATTCCTTAATACAGGCACTTCTCTGTCCTACACACCACTTTGTTAGTGAGACCTGGAAATTTATAAGGACACTGACTAGTGAATGAGCAGGATGAGCATGAGGAAGGCTCAGCATCACGCCACAGCATGGTTGCTGGGGAAGAAGCCCCTGCCACGTGGCAGAAAATATGTGGCACTAATTCTGTATTTTGGTAGCTTGGCAGAGGTGTTAAATAAGGTGACTGTGAAAGTAATATCTTACCAAGACTTTTTAAAACCCAGAAAGAAGTATCAGCCCCGTCACCTGTCTAAACCATGCTGTCACTGAATAAAGTTGAGCCAGAGCACAAGTCTCCTTTCCAAGAATTCTCTTATTTTCCAAGTAAAAGACTCCAAGCTGTTGCCTAAGGAAATGACATTTGAATGGTGCTGAAAGATGCATTTCTATTTCTGTGTTAAATTAAAAGCTTTTGAGGATCTAAACTGAAGTTGTTCTATTACACATAGAACATGAAGTTCCTTCTAATGGTATTATTAATTTTCTCCTTCTCTGAAGCAATGAGAGGCAGGTTAAGTAAGTGGTCTTTCTAATATGTTATAACGTTAAAACTATGCCATTTTAATGGAAAGCACAGAAAGTTTTTTTGTCCTTTTTTTAATGAACTGATAACAGTAAAGTTACTTAATGGGATTAGTAAAGTCATATCCATTATTAAATACCTACTGATGTATGTTAATATTGTCTGTTTCTTCATCATTTGCTAAAGAGCTTGCATTTCTCCTTGTCATATTTCTTTTTTCCCTTTGTCATGTTTAAATATTCATCTTTCTCTTGAATATCTGTATCCATCATTTAGTTGATCGCTCTTAATATTTTTTTCTTCTCTTTCTCTGTCTACTTCCCTTCTCTTTTAATGAAATGTTTACATTAAGTGGCCACTACTCTTAATAAGAAAAGTATGTCTTAGATATACGATCAATACCTCAGAAGCAACATGATCATAACATCATCACCTTCCCCTATGACGCTGCATATTCCTCCTGTTGTTTTGTTGACATTTAGCATGAATTTTCCTAGGTAACCATTTATAAGTTCTAGCAACATCCAATAACCATTAATTGGACAATTATTTTATTCCAGGAATTATGTTAAATACTTGGGATGACTCTTCAATTCCTTAATATTGTTGTACTTGGCAAATACCTGATAATAAAGAGAATGCTAAAATCAAAGAAACCATTTGGACCATGCCCATATGGATGACATGTTTTCAACAAATCTCTAGGTATATTTAACTGGCAGACCATTTAAACTACATTTGAGAGGATGTATAAGAATTTTACAGGGTAAAGAGAACGTAAGACATTTGGGAAGACATTTTGGGAATCAAAAAGAGCATGACCAAGATCACAGAGGGTTAAAAGTATGTGATGTGCTCTGGGAACCTCAAGTGGCTTGGACTGAGCAGAGTGGCTCGAGATAAAGTAAGAAAGCTGACTGGGGGTGGGTAATGGGGGGCAATGAATGCCTGGTCAAGAGGTCTGGACTTAAAACTGCTGGCAATGTTGGGCTTTCCAAGGTTGTTAGGTAGGGTGTGAGGGGGTCAAAGTGGTGATATTTGAGATTCAGAATGGTAAACTGGAAAATACTCTGCACAGTAGAAGGAAGTGGAGGAAATCTACAGTCAAGGAGACTAATACATGTAGTAAACCACCACGACGAAGAACATTAATAAATGCCTTAAGTGACTAATGCAGTAGGAATTAAGAAAAAAGTATACATTTAATTCTATATTTGGAGGTAGAATATCCAGTAATGAATAGCAAAGAAATATGAAGAAGCCACTTTAATCTCCAGAACTGATTCTATTGATCTGGTAGGGTATTTCTCCTTTTAAAAATTAAATTCTCCTAGATAGAAAGGGCTTGTTCTTTCTAGCTATAGGAGTAGATAAGCTCTTTTCTCTCTGTCTCTCTCTTTTTTACTGGGTTGCTATTTTATTATTTTTCTTTTATTATTATTATTTTTTATTAAATCATAACTTTATACATTGATGCATTTATGGGGTTCAGTGTACTGCTTTGATATACAACGTGAAATGCTTACATTGAATTAAGTAACACATCCATCACAATTTTACTCATTTCTTAATAATTTTGAAATGTACCATTGCATCATGCACATTAGGTGAGGTCCCCCCAAATACCCTCCCCCCTCCAATATCCCCTCTCCCCTCCCCTCTCTCTTCTCTTCCCTTCTACTTTCTGGACTATAGTTATGTTTTGCCATTCATGTGAATGTGTAGGTGATTATATATTGATTTCATAGTAGTATTGAGTACATCGGATGTTTTTTTCTAAGACTTCAAAACAAGCCTTCAAATGTAGACAGGCTCTGTTGTTAGAATGTGGGGAGGTGAGAATGAATTGAATGTTCTGTTATTAACTAAGAAGATCATGGCGCTATTAACAGAATCAAATTGTATTTGTGCAGAAAGGAAAGTGTATTTGTGGATAGAAGAATATAATTAAGTTTGGTTCTCTACCAAATTAGTTTAATGTGCTTTCTACATACATGGAAAATATGATCTATGGTGGGATAGCTCTAGTTATTAAAAATTTATTCCTGGGCGGTGCCTGTGGCTCAAGGAGTAGGGCACTGGTCCCATATGCCAGAGGTGGTGGGTTCAAACCCAACCCCGGCCAAAAAAAAAAAAAAAATTTATTCCTTTTCTTGGTGTGTTACCCATGTGTTCATAGTAGCCACTGAATGAGAGATTCCTTGCATCTTAAATACTTCCACAAATAAACATTCCCTAACACTTTTGATTGTTTCTTTATTAGATGGTTTTAAGATTCTTAGGCTTTCCTTGTATGCTCTTAAATTTGTTTTTTGATTTCTGTTTAAACTGAAGAGCCTAGAAATCAATTCATAGCTCCAGATGTGTTCAGACTAGGGCAGAGCGCCATGAGATACTAACTTTCCTCCATATGGATTCCATACTCTTGTCAAAGCAGCCCAAGATAACATGGGCTTTTAAAATGTGCTGAATTGTGCTGTTAAGTTTAGGGTTAACCAAATCTCTTATATGTTATTGACACCAAATGATTCAAAATCAAATCCATCATGTACTTGCACATTTGAGTTTTGGAACTCAATATAGTTATTACATGTATAATTTAATGGTATTGATTCTGATACAGTTTTTAAGTTTTTTAGCTAACATTCAATCATCAATTCAATTCAATAAATATTTACCAAGCATTTAAGATGTGTTAGCCATTGTAGAACTTTATTCTTTCATTTAGTTTTGTATTATCTTCAAATATGATCAATGCCTTTTATGTTTTTATTTAAGTCATTGATTACAATAAGGCAAAAGGAGCACACATTGTGGCAAATCATCACAGACTTTCCTCCAGTTTAATAGCTAGTCCACAAGTTTACTGTTGAACTCTCTTAATCAGCATCCTTTTAACAGATTAATCAGTCTTAACAGTGACAGACTGATAAATGCCCACAGAAAGCTCAATGCTTATGCCTCATAAATTTCATTCTGTCCAGGAATTGTTCTTACATCATTCATTCCTATTTAATTGTTTTTATAATTATGTAATTTAGTTAAATATTACAAGAATAAAATATGAGAATGTAAAAAAAGCCTTTATTTTATCAAGAGTAAATTTACTAACCAAGAAAGTTAGTTACTTAAAAGGCTGAGGCAAGAGGATCATTTGTGCCCAGGAATTTGAGGTTGTTGTGAGCTATGATGCCCTTGTGCTCTACCCAGAACAGCATGAGACTCTGTCTCAAAAAAAAAAAAAAATTGTATTTAGTTAAAAACATTGCTGTCAAGTACAGGAAAGACAAGGTTAGAAAATAATTATAAAATAGAGAGAATGTTTCACTTAGTTCACTTTTGATTCTCACCCAAATTAGAAGAAATCCAAACTAGAAAGTATAAATAATAGATTAAGGGTGTGCTTTAAGTAAGAAAAATAAAATATTAAATAGAAATTCAGAAAGAATGGTTCACTGGTTTCCATCTTACAAATCAATTTTGTGTGCCAAATATTTTAAAGCATTTAATGTATAATTTAGATTTTAGACAATAACACCAACTGTGGCCACAGGATGATAATGCTAGAAAAAAATCTTGACTCTTAGACATAAATAAATGATGAAGAACACAACGTGCTAACTGATCTCAGACAAATTAAAAGTTCTGATGATTTACAGAATGACTGGATATAACATTGGACTAATGATTGTGATTTGTTTAAAATGGAAACTGTGGGCAATGAATAAATCATGCATACTGGGACAGACATAAATATGAAGAAATATTACATCAAATTCAGAGCCTCAAATTTTTCATGCCAAAGATACTAGAAATGTGGTTTTACTTTATGTTGAACAGTTTCAGTTAACAGTCAGCTGGCTCAGCCCCCATAGCACAGTGGTTACGGTGCCAGCCACCGAGGGTGACTGGTTCAAACCCTGCCCAGGCCAGCTAAACAACAATGACAACTGCAACAAAAAATAGCCCAGCATTGTGGCAGGTGCCTGTAGTCCCAGTTACTTGGGAGGCTGAGGCAAGAGAATTGCTTGAGCCTAGGAATTTGAGGTTGCTGTGAGCTGTGACGCCACAGTACTCTACTGCGGGCGACATAGTGAGACTCTGTCTCAAAAGAAACAAACAAACAAAAAACAGTCAGCAATAACACTGTGTTTCAAACAAAAGAAATTGGAGGGGATTTATTTGTAGAAACACTATTTTTTAGTAACAATAAACCACTGATTTTATTTTTAAAAGTTAAAGTAAAATTAGACATCCAAGTATGTATTTTTCAGAATGGTAACCATTTAAATTCAACCTTTGGACTAACAAATAAATAACTGGTTCTGGTTGTACAAATTTTAGAACTCTAGAAAAGTTCTGTTGTATGAATGCCTAACAGGGTTATCACCCAGATATTAGTTCTAGCTTCACCATTAAAGAACATTATGAGAGACGTATGATCTTCTTACAGAGTTGACCTAGAAAGGTTCAAGTGCACAGCCAGAATGTTGTTAAGGTAAGATAAGAACACAAATCCAATTCATAGCCCAAGATTTTCTTCATTCTGTGCCACTGTGACCTCTTCACATTCTCTGTGATGATAGTTCAATGATAAACATGGTAGTCCACAAATATTGGCCATTTTAAAAATCCCTACTCGTCACTGTTAGGTATTTGGAAGAGTTTAAGGCAGTGGTTCTCAACCTTCCTAATGCTGTGGCCCTTTAATATAGTTCCTGTGGGTCACAACCCACAAGTTGAGAATGGCTGCTCGAAGGGTACATGTTCATTGCTGATCTACTCTCCAGGACAAACTCCTTGCTTAAAGCAATAACGAGAAATCCCAGCATTTTGCCCTGTCAATGGACCTATATAGTTTCTGACTGGTCTCAGCCTGAAGCAAGAGGAACAAAATGTCGTGTTTTAACATAATGGGCATATTCTTGCCTCCACTCATTTTGTTTTGGATGGTTGGTTGTACATCACTCTTCTTATCTTTTGTAGTATTACAAGCTGCATCTGAAAAGTAATAAGGCACCTAGCAATGCATGAACATGCATCTGCATTGAAAAGTCGCTTTCCACACAAACTATTCTTCACAAGAAAAGTAAAAAATTGAATTTATAATAGTTTAAGTCAAGTATCAGCTAGGTCCATATATGCAGCTACTTCACAAAGGAATGCATATTATAGTTAGGGATTTTACGTAAAATACAGAGAAGTACTGCAGAAGGCACTGACCATTAGAGAATTTGAAATGAAAGATTTTTGCACATCAACTGGGATTTTAGGCATCTAATTGATAGGGCATTTCATATACCTTCATTTCATACAGGGTACAAAATTTTTAGGATAACACACTCTGGTTTACATCCTTTGGCAACATCTGAAAAGCACAGTTAAGTGGGGGGAAAAAGAAGAGGTCTAGAAGTCAGAAATCTGGGTCAAGAAATTCCTGTGTTCATAATGAGCTCAGTACTCTCAGATGTCACTTTACTTTTCTTATTTTGATTTTTCCCTTGATTTAAATGCTGACAATTGTTACTGTCCTGCCCATCTACTTCACTGGGGGTTAGATGGGAGACAGCACTGAGATGGGGAAGGAGTGTGGACTTGGGAATAAATGGCTTTGGGTTAGGGATTTTCCATCCTTCTTAATTACATACTTGACAGCCTCAAAGACTGAAAACTATCATCTCTAGTCTTGTCTTCATACGACGTAGATAATAGTGCCTTCTCACAGATTGCTCTGCAGGGGAAAATAAAGCAATAAATGTGAAAGGAATTTTGTAAAGTGTGAAGCATGAGAAATAGTAAATTGAAATTTCTACCCAGGGAAGTAGGCTGATTTGGTCATAGGCATTTGTAAATACTAGCCTGAACCTGAAATAACCAATGGGCCTAGGGAAGAAAAATATAGCTAGAGCCAAAAATAGAACCTACAGGATCTGACAATTGCATGTGGTGGGTGAGTGATAAGTCTAGCTCAATTTTAATATGTCTGGTTGGGGGTGATTGCATCTATGGCAGTGATTTTTAACTGGTGTGCCGTGGCACCATGTGTGTGGTATGATAGGATCTTTAGTGTGCCACAAAAATTTTTAAAGATCATTAATTAAATTATTTTTGCCACAGTAAGTATATATTTTTTATTTCTTTTTTTAATCAACACAATTTAAGTGTATCATGGAAGTTTAACTATAGGTTCAAGGGTGCTACGATATAAAAAAACTTGAAAAAACTGGTCTATGGTGTTACTCTATACTGAGAAAGCAGTATGAGAATAATAATGTATTTGGAGGAAATATTATCTCAGCATTGTATATGGTGAATTTAGGGGAAAATGTGTATGACATCAAGCTAGATAAAACTCATAGTATAGGTATGGATGTTAAATTTCACTAGTAGCTCTGATCTAAAAAGGTTCATTTTGGTACATGATAGAAGTACATTTGAAGTCATGGGTATTATTCCTAGCAAGATTGTGAAGAAAAGAATTGAAACCTGAGATGGATAACTTAGGATAGCCCATAGTATAGAATGAATAGAGAAACGCAGACATTGAAAAAAAAAAAACAAGAAGTGAGTGGAGAGGTAAGAAGGAAACCAAATTTCATCCAAGAATAGGGGCAGAGAGATAGTTTCAAGAAGGAGAGTTTGGTTAACAGTTGCTAAAGATCTTAAAAGCTTAAATATGAAACAGAGTGGAAACTGGTAAGTAGAGTTTGAGTTACATTCTATAGGCAGAGAAGAGGCCATGAACAATTTTAAGCCAAATTAAGACACAGAGCTGTCCATGATCTCAGATTTGTGAAATAGCTGGAGAAGGGTTAGATACAGCCAAGAGGAAGAGACTCTGAGGAAGACTGATATGAATTCCAAGGCTTTCTGTCCTCATATTTCCATGGAACAGTCCTCACAGAACCTCTCTGAAAAGGGAATAATTACCTTTCCCTTGGCAAACCAGTGTCATTACTAAGGCAAAAATCAATCAATAAATAAATTGAGACTTTACTTCCTATCATTTTTATAGGTTCTATTTTCTACGAAGAATTGAGTTTATTCTACATTTTATTTTCCTTTTTGATTTTTCATGCAGAGAGCTGGAAAATTCAGATGCATGCAGACTGTTTGGCTTGGCATTATAGCATTGGTTAGTTTGCATGTGCAGTATACACTTAGGTCTCATGGAAAAGCCCCATCTGCATAATGAAAGGGGAGATGTTTCACTTGACATCTGTAGTCTGAATCTGCCTTACAATGGTCACTACAGAGTCATCAGCATCATCACACATGAGGTAAGAAGATGGGCACGAACAGTAAAAGGACATTTGTTCATTTCCCTCTAACCGTCACTTTCATATGCCTAAGGTCAGAATTGTCTCCTTCTTTGCTGTTCTCCTTTGGTTGATATGTTCAAAGTGGCACTGAGGTCATTTGTTCAGCTAAGCTTCTACTTATTACCAGGGTCTAGCATTGAAGAGAAGAAAATAAAATATGAAAATAAAAATCCAGCGTGATACAATGCAATTCTTTCTAAGATTTTTGCTGTTGTTGTTGCCATTGTTGTTTAGCAGGCCCAGGCTGGGTTCGACCCACCAGTCTTGGTGTATGTGGCTGGTGCCCTACCCACTGAGCTATAGGCGCCACCCTCTTTCTAAGATTTTTAATTTGATACAGTGAAGTGAAACTAAGTACTGGCAACAAACCCTTTTCATTTAAATAAATCCTTTATTTCCTCTGGGAATAATTTTCCAATACAAAGCAACTTCTTTTTTAAATTTTTGTGGCTGTGAAAGGCTTGGTATTATGCCTGATATAAAGAAGGAAACAAAAGGCTAAAACAAGGACTGTGACATTAAAGCATTATAATCTAACTTGGGAGAAAAGACATTCATTTGATCATTCCAGTTCATTCCTTCCCACATTCTATAACCAGTAGCATTACCTACCCAAATCTAGGCATTTCCAGTGATTCTTCATTTTCGGTCATACTCATACCCAATCCAGTAACAAGCTCTTTCGCTTCTCCCGCAAAAATAGATGCCACCTCTCCAGTGCCACCACCTCAGTGGAAACAACACCTTCTGTGATCAGCAGCTTCCTAACTGGTTTTTCTCCTGCCCTGCAGCCACTTCTCACAGTGGCCTGCGAGGAATTGTTTTAAAGCATAAAATCAGGTCGTGATTTGTCTGCCTTACAGAAAATCTGTCAATAACTTTTCCATTGCAGTTTGAATAAAATTCACAGTCCCTTGGAGAATTGTAAAATCCCAAAGCCACTGTCTGCCTTTTGGTGCTCATTGCTCACCCTGTCCCCCACTCTCCAAGACCTAGCTATGCTGTTCTTCTTGCTACTCTCAGATACTCTCACTAGTCCCTCTGAGGGCATCTGCATTAACTGCTTGCTTTATCTCTAGGTCAGCTCCTGGACACCTTCTCATTTGAGTCTCAAATGAAAGGTTACCTCCCTGAGAAAGCTTCCCTTGTCTTTCAGCTAAAGGTGCTTCATTCCCATCCTACATATTATACAGTCTCTTTAGGTTACTCCGTGTCACCTATTATTCACTGAAATTATTTGTTTATTGATTCATTTTTGGGTTAAGTGACTTCTCTGAGAGTACTGCTTCCATGAATAGGGCAAAAACAAACAAACAAATAAATAAATAAATACACTTACATGCAGAAGAACCTCCATAGCTGACCACCTTCCTACATTGACCACCTCCTTAAATTGACCTAATGTCATAGACTGGACATGTATCAGGACAGCAGGCCTACTTCCATTTGGTGACCACCTCCATATGTTCACCTGTTGGTTACAGTTCCTTGGGGAGGTCAACTTAACAAAGTTTCTACTGTATATACTATATACTTAAAGAAGAGCAAAAAAGGCTTGTGAACTTAATACTTACTGGGACTAGATAAAGTTATTTAGAATTATTCAATTCCATGCCTCAAATCAAAGGTCATAGTTTTAATATCACTTAATTCATTCTGTGTATCTTGCTGAAATAATGCTTTCATAGACTCCATTCCATTCCATTCCCCCTGCCCATTTTGGTTCTTTTTTATTTTTCCTTGTTTCATGGCTAAAGCTTATTACAGCAAAAAGATACAGAACAAGAACAACAAAGAGAAAATGTACATGGGGAAACCAGGTACAAGGGTATAAGGGTCCTATCCCAGTATGATCACACATGACATTCTCAATTTCCCATAGCTATGAATTGTGACAATGCATGTGAAATGCTGCCAACAAAGGGAGCTAGGTAGAGTCTTAGTACTCTGGATTTTTATAGAGAGCTGGTCATAGCATTAAGCTAAATTAAATTTTGCCTAAGGCTGCCTCTGTACCTTGAGTTTCTATGTAGCAAACTATAACCTAGCTCAGTGTGTAAAAAAGATTGAAAACCTAACTTAAGAGTATATTCTGGTTTCCGGTTACAAATAACTAAGTCTCAGCAAATCACAGCAGCCAGGCTTCTGTCAGTTATAGGTTGCCAACTGACTACAGAATGCCCAAATGAGGCAGATGCCTCATCACACAAAGACCAAAGAAAGCAGATGCCTCACTGGAGTCAATCATGTGATTTCTTTCCTTTGCTTGTGAGTCTGCCTTGGTTCTTTCAAACACCTAAGAACAAAGTACTGACTTCATTTTCAAGGGAGCATCCAGTCAAACACCCTGTTGGGGATTATTAGACTGAGCATGTCATTGATTTGTAAAATGCTCCAAATCCTTTTGCCCACCTCCAAATTTTATCCAGGCCTATCAAGGCACTGTGTAAGGCACTATGAAAGAGAAAAATAGGGAACAAGTTCAGTCCCTGCTATTAAGAATCTTATAATTTATAGAAAGAGATAGGTAAGTGATAAAATACCCCTGCTCAAAAAATAAAAAAAAAGACAGAAAGAAGAAAAGAAAATGAAGCAGCAAAAATATAGACAGAATATTATCATAACAGAGGAGATCTCTCCCTAGCCAAGAAATTTATAGAGTTCCAGAAAAAAACAAACAAACAAAAAATAAAAGGTTTTAAAAGATTTTGCTTGTTTGCCCTAAATTTTTGAGAAAGTTTTCACTTCAAATTTTTTTTTTTATTGTTGGGGATTCATTGAGGGTACAATAAGCCAGGTTACACTGATTGCAATTGTTAGGTAAAGTCCCTCTTGCAATCATGTCTTGCCCCCATAAAGTGTGACACACACCAAGGCCCCATCGCCCTCCCTCCGTCCCTCTTTCTGCTTTTCCTCCCCCTCATAACCTTAATTGTCATTACTTGTCCTCATATCAAAATTGAGTACATAGGATTCATGCTTCTCCATTCTTGTGATGCTTTACTAAGAATAATGTTAATATTAACATTATTAATAATGTTAATAATGTTAATCCACGTTAATACGAAGGATGTGTAGTCTCCATTTTTTTTAATAGCTAAATAGTATTCCATGGTGTACATATACCATAGCTTGTTAATCCATTCCTGGGTTGGTGGGCATTTAGGCTGTTTCCACATTTTGGCGATTGTAAATTGAGCTGCAATAAACAGTCTAGTACAAGTGTCCTTATGATAAAAGGATTTCTTTCCTTCTGGGTAGATGCCCAGTAATGGGATTGCAGGATCAAATGGGAGGTCTAGCTTGAGTGCTTTGAGGTTTCTCCATACTTCCTTCCAGAAAGGTTGTACTAGTTTGCAGTCCCACCAGCAGTGTAAAAGGGTTCCCTTCTCTCCACATCCACGCCAGCATCTGCAGTTTTGAGATTTTGTGATGTGGGCCATTCTCATTGGGGTTAGATGATATCTCAGGGTTGTTTTGATTTGCATTTCTCTAATATAAAGAGATGATGAACATTTTTTCATGTGTTTGTTAGCCATTCGTCTGTCGTCTTTAGAGAAGGTTCTATTCATGTCTCTTGCCCATTGATATATGGGATTGTTGGCTTTTTTCATGTGGATTAATTTGAGTTCTCTATAGATCCTAGTTATCAAGCTTTTGTCTGATTGAAAATATGCAAATATCCTTTCCCATTGTGTAGGTTGTCTCTTTGCTTTGGTTGTTGTCTCCTTAGCTGTACAGAAGCTTTTCAGTTTAATGAAGCCCCATTTGTTTATTTTTGTTGTTGTGGCAATTGCCATGGCAGTCTTCTTCATGAAGTCTTTCCCCAGGCCAATATCTTCCAGTGTTTTTCCTATGCTTTCTCGGAGGATTTTTATTGTTTCATGCCTTAAATTTAAATCCTTTATCCATTTTGAATCAATTTTTGTGAGTGGGGAAAGGTGTGGGTCCAGTTTCAGTCTTTTACATGTAGACATCCAGTTCTCCCAACACCATTTATTGAATAGGGAGTCTTTCCCCCAAGGTACGTTCTTGTTTGGTTTATCAAAGATTAGGTGGTTGTAAGATATTAGTTTCATTTCTTGGTTTTCAATTCGATTCCAAGTGTCTATGTCTCTATTTTTGTGCCAGTACCATGCTGTCTTGACCACTATGGCTTTGTGGTACAGACTAAGATCTGGTATGCTGATGCCCCCAGCTTTATTTTTATTACTAAGAACTGCCTTAGCTATACGGATTTTTTTCCGGTTCCATACAAAACGCAGAATCATTTTCTCCAAATCTTGAAAGTATGATGTTGGTATTTTGATAGGAATGGCATTGAATAGGTAGATTGCTTTGGGAAGTATAGACATTTTAACAATGCTGATTCTTCTCATCCATGAGCATGGTATGTTCTTCCATTTGTTAATATCCTCTGCTATTTCCTTTCTGAGGATTTCATAGTTTTCTTTATAGAGGTCCTTCACCTCCTTCGTTAGGTATATTCCTAGGTATTTCATTTTCTTTGAAACTATGGTGAAGGGAGTTGTGTCCTTAATTAGCTTCTCATCTTGACTGTTATTGATGTATACAAAGGCTACTGACTTGTGGACATTGATTTTATATCCTGAAACATTACTGTATTTTTTGATGACTTCTAGGAGTCTTGTGGTTGAGTCTTTGGGGTTCTCTAAGTACAAGATCATGTTGTCAGCAAAGAGGGAGAGTTTGACCTCCCTGCTCCCATTTGGATTCCCTTTATTTCCTTGTCTTGCCTAATTGTATTGGCTAGAACTTCCAGCACTATTTTGAATAGTAAAGGTGATAGAGGACAACCTTGTCTGGTTCCAGTTCTCAGAGGAAAAGCTTTCAGTTTTACTCCATTCAGTAAAATATTAGCTGTGGGTTTGTCATAGACAGCTTCAATCAGTTTTAGAAATGTACCACCTATGCCTATACTCTTCAGTGTTCTAATTAGAAAAGGATGCTGGATTTTATCAAATGCTTTTTCTGCATCTATTGAGAGAATCATGTGATCTTTATTTTTGCCTCTGTTAATATGGGGGATAACGTTTATGGACTTGCATATGTTAAACCAGCCATGCATCTCTGGGATGAAGCATACTTGATCGTGATGAATGACTTTTTTGATGATTACCTGTAATGTATTGGCTAGTATTTTGTTGAGAATTTTTGCATCTATATTCATGAGTGAGATTGGTCTGAAATTCTCCTTTTTGTTTGGGTCTTTTCCTGGTTTTGGTATCAGGTTGATGTTTGCTTCATAGAATGTGGTGGGGAGAATTCCTCCTTCCTCAATTTTTTGGAATAATTTCTGCAGTACAGCAATAAGCTCTTCCTTGAAGGTTTGATAGAATTCTGGTGTGAAGCCATCTGGACCAGGGCATGTTTTGGTTGAAAGCTTTTTTATTGTTTCTTTGATCTCAGTGCTTGAAATTGGTCTGTTCAGGAGCTCTGTTTCTTCCTGGCTAAGTCTAGGGAGAGGGTGTGATTCCAAATATTTATTCATTTCCTTCACATTGTCAAATTTCTGGGCATAGAGTTTCTGGTAGTATTCAGAGATGATCTCTTGTATCTCTGTCTGATCAGTTGTTATTTCCCATTTATCATTTCTGATTGAGGTTACTAGAGATTTTACTTTTCTATTTCTTGTTAGTCTGGCCAATGGTTTATCTGTTTTATTTATTTTTTCAGAAAACCAACTCCTTGTTTCATTAATTTTCTGAATGATTCTTTTGTTTTCAATTTCATTGATCTCTGATTTGATTTTGGATATTTCTTTTCTTCTACTGGGTTTAGGCTTAGATTGTTCTTCTTTTTCCAAATACATAAGATGACCTGTGAGATTGTTGATGCACTCTCTTTCTGTTTTTCGAATGTAGGCATCTAAAGTGATGAATTTTCCTCTCAAAACTGCTTTTGCAGTATCCCACAGGTTTTGGTAGCTTGTGTCTTCATTGTTGTTATGGTCAAGGAAGTTAATGATTTCCTGTTTTATTTCTTCCTGCACCCATCTGTTATTCAACAGAAGATTGTTTAATTTCCATGCCTTTGTGTGGGGTCGAGCGTTTTTGTTAGAGTTGAGGTCCACCTTTAGTGCCTTATGGTCTGAGAAGATACAAGGTAAAATTTCAATTCTTTTGATTCTGTTGATATTTGTTTTGTGTCCCAGGATATGATCAATTTTGGAGAATATTCCATGGGGTGATGAGAAGAATGTATATTCTTTATCTTTGGGATGGAGTGTTCTATATGCGTCTATCAAGCACAGTTGTTCTAGAGTCTCATTTAAATCTGTTATATCTTTGTTTAATTTCTGTTTAGAGGATTTGTCCAGCTCTGTAAGAGGGGTGTTAAAGTCCCCTGTTATGATGGTATTATCAGATATCATATTGCTCAGACTGAGTAAGGTCTGTTTCAAGAATCTGGGAGCATTTAAATTGGGTGCATAAATATTTAGAATTGACACATCTTCTTGTTGTGTTTTTCCCTTCACCAATATAAAGTGACCATCTTTGTCTTTTTTGACTTTAGTTGCTTTAAATCCACATGAATCTGAAAATAAGATTGCAACTCCTCTTTTCTTCTGAATGCCATTTGCCTGAAATATTGTATTCCAACCCTTGACTCGGAGCTTTAATTTGTCGTTTGAAGCCAGGTGTGTTTCTTGCAGACAGCAAATGGATGGCTTGTGCTTTTTAATCCAGTCAGCCAATCTATGTCTCTTCAGTGGGGAATTCAAGCCATTAACATTTATTGAGATAATTGATAAGTGTGGTAGTATTCTATTCATCTTATTTGGTGAGAGTCCATTGCTTAGTTTTATCTTATGCATCAGTGTGGAGGTTAGGTTCTTTCCTTTAATTTCTGAGTTCTTACTTTGATGCTGATCCATTGTGGTGGTCAGTGTGCAGAACAGGTTGAAGTATTTCGTGTATAGCTGGTCTTGTTGTAGTGAATTTCCTCAATGTTTGTATATCCGTAAATGATTTGATTTCTCTGTCAATTTTTAAGCTTAGCTTAGCAGGGTACAGAATTCTGGGCTGGAAATTGTTCTGTTTAAGTAGATTAAAAGTAGATGACCATTGTCTTCTTGCTTGGAAAGTTTCATTAGAGAAGTCTGCGGTCACTCTGATGGATTTGCCCCTGTAGGTCAACTGGCGCTTACTCCTGGCAGCTTGCAGAATCTTTTCTTTTGTCTTGAGTTTGGACAGGTTCATCACAATGTGTCTTGGAGAAGCTCGGTTAGAGTTGAGGCGACCTGGGGTCCAATATCCCTCTGAAAGCAGTGTGTCAGAATCTTTGGTGACATTTGGGAAATTTTCTTTTATAATATTCTCTAGTATGGCTTCCATTCCTCTGGGGCATTCTTCTTCCCCTTCTGGGATTCCTATAACTCTTATGTTGGAACGCTTCATAAAGTCCCATAATTCTGACAGTGAATGTTCTGCTTTCTCTCTCTTCTTTTCTGCCTCTTTTGCTATCTGAGTTATCTCAAAAACTTTGTCTTCTACTTCTGAAATTCTTTCTTCTGCATGGTCTAATCTGTTGCTGATACTTTCCATTGCATCTTTAAGTTCCCTAATTGACAGTTTCAGTTCCTTCAGCTCTGCTATATCCTTTTTATATTCTTCATATCATTCATCTCTTATTTGATTCTGTTTTTGGATTTCCTTTTGGTTATTTTCCACTTTATTAGCAGTTTCCTTCATTGTTTCCATCATTTCTTTCATTGTTTTCATCATGTGTATTCTAAATTCCCTTTCTGTCATTCCTAACCTTTCTTTATAGGTTGAATCCTCTGCAGTAGCTACCTCATGGTCCCTTGGCAGGGTTGTTCTGGACTAGTTCTTCATGTTGCCTGGAGTTTTCTGCTGATTCTTCCTCATGAGTGATTTGTTTTGTCTGTTTCCTTTCCCTAATTTACCTTTCACTTTGTCTTGCTCTTTAAGTCCTCGTGCCTGTGGAGGTTAGATGAGTCCTTTTGGTACAGGACCAGAAGGGTGAGAAGGTTGAAGAACATGAAAGGGATGAAAGAAAGGAGGAATGAGTGAAAAGAAAAAAAAAATAGAGAAAGGAGAGGAGGTGGGTAAAAGGAATATTGACAAAAAGAAGAGAGGCACAGAAAGAGGGAGACAGAGCAATATAGGTGTACAGTGTGGTACTTTGAGACAACCTTTAAAAAAACCCACCTTCTGGGGGTGCCCAGTTGGGTGGTTGCCTTGAGGTCAGCAGCTCTTTGCTAACCTGATCAGACACAGTACCCCACCTCCACCAAGTAGAGAGGAAAGACAAAATTGCTATAAATCAAACCAAAACAAGCAAACAGAAAACTTTACGGGATAAAATTGGGTGAAAAACCAAATAATAGTGGTACAAACACTAGCAAATATGAAGTTCTAGTTATTTAAAAAGGCAGCAATGGGAAATTATAATTAAACTAGAAAAATTGAGAAAGAAAAAAGATCTGTACAGAAAAGGTTGAAATTAAAAAACAAAACAACATCAACAACATCAAAATAAACAAACAACCAAACCAAACAAAAACAAAAACAAAAAAACAGAAAAAACAAAACACAACGAAAAACAAAGCAGTATGTATATGTTGTTGAATATTGTCTGGGCAACACATGGTCTTCTGTGGTATGAGATGTTAATCACAGTTCTGATATGACTGGATGTTACTGATTTCTCAAACCCCAGCAGATAGACACCCTAAATCTCTCTTCAGCCCACTTAAAAGGCACTTTGAACTTATAAACTTGCTGAACAGAAGCTTTCCGAGGAAAGTGCTTGTCACTGGTATCACTGCTAAAGCCACTATCCACTTACCCAGTGTGCCAAAACCGGTCTCACTCTGCCCCTGAGGGTTAGGGCTGCAAGGAGGCTCAGACCCCACCCTTAGGCTACTCGGTCGCTGGGTTACCAGCTCCCACCCAATTCTAGCTCTGTGACCCTGAGGGCGGAGCTTGCCAGGGCAGATCGCTCACAATGGCTCCCTGTGGCCCACAGCCAAACACTATTACCTCCATCTGGCTCAGTGGCTCAGATTGGGGCCCTAGACAACGGCCAAAGTTCTCCACATTCCCACTCAGGCTCTCCCCAAGGCAGTTCAACTGAGTGCCAAGTCCAAAGACACCAAAACAGTTCACAGGTAAGGCCTTTCTGGTTTGCAGTCTCGCTGCTACTGAACTTACAGTTGCGGGCGGGTTTAGACCGATTGAACACACGTGACCACTCGCCAGTTTTCCACTGTTTTAGTCCTCCTCTTGGGGTCCAGACATCTCTCGCTGACTCTCTGTATCCTCACAGGGGTGATGATAGGCAGATCCCACCAGCCAGAGATGCCTGGAGTCCTATCTCCCCGGACTCACGGTGCCCAGATGCAAGGAAGCTGTTACTCGGCCGCCATCTTGCTCTCCTCCCTTCACTTCAAATTTTTAATTGACATGTAATAACTGAACATATTTCTGGAGTACATGAGATATTTGGTACCACTACACAATGTGTAATAATTAAATCAATGTGTAATTGGCATATCCATCACCTTAAACATTTACCTGTTCTTTGTGTTGGGAATATTACATATCTTCTAGCTATTTTAAAACATACAATAAGTTATTGTTATCTATAATTTCCCTGCTATCCTATTGAATACTAGAACCTATTCTTTCTATCAAACTGTGTTTTTGTACCTCTTAACGAACTTCTCTTCATCCTTCCACCTCCTCTTTTTCCTTCCTCTGGTTACCACCATTCTACTCTCTCTCACCATGACATCTGCTGTTTTTGCTCTGACATATGAATTAGAATGTGCAATATTTATCTTTCTGTGCCTGGCTTATTTCATTTAACATAATGACCTCCAGTTCTATTCACGTTGCTGCAAATAACACCATGGAATATTATTCAGCTGTAAAAAAGTCCTTTTGAATTTCTTTGTATAGGAGCTCCAAATTGCTAAATCCTCTAATAAAAATCATTATAGGAATAAATATGAATAAGACAATTTATAAATAATACACATACATCTGTATCAGGAGACATGAATTACTGTCTTTTTTAATACAGGTAGTAGTGCTAATATTCGTGAGTTAAGTGGAATCTTAGAAAAAGAGCTATTTCCAAACATCTTTCATTTTGAGAAAATCTCAGCCATTTTCTTCACACAGGGCCTTTAAATATGACACTTGACCACTAGACAGAACTCCAGAAAAAAGCACCCAGAGGATTTCAAGAGCCACAATCCCTGCTGCTGCTTTTTGCCCAGTCTGCTGATATTTATTCTTCAGTACAGATCTCACATATACTCAAACCCAGGAAACCTTTTCTAATCTCTGAGCTTTGTTTCCACAACACCCAGGAATCAAGGCATTTCCCCCACACTAGTAAAGCACTTTTTAAAAAATGGCTGTTTCCAAGAGTCAAAATAGTTTGACTCCAGAAGCAGTCTTAACACATTCTAGTTGGACTGTGAGCTCCCTGAAGGCAGTACCATGAAAGTTAACCACTGTACCCCTTCATTCTCCATGTCTAGCACAGTTCCTGTGGTTGAAATGAACACTGGGATCCTTGTTACACTACTTCTACTGAGTTCCCAAGCAAAGATGCTTATGTTTGTCAAGCAAAACTATTTGTGATTAGATTCTGTGAGGATAAATAAATATACCAAGGACCATCTACTCCATTTCCCCGAAAATAAGACATCCTCTGAAAATAAGACCTACTTACAGGAAAGATAAGATGTCCTCTGAAAATAAGACCTAGTGCATCTTTGGGAGCACACCTTAAAATAAGACACTATCTTATTTTCGGGGAAACAGGGTATGTACAGAACCCACTTAACAAAGGAGGAAGATTAATATATATTGTCAATCACATCTTCTGAAATTTATGAAATAGAACAAATAAGGGGGGACCCATTGATTGAAATTTGAGAACACAGTAGTGGATCTTAATTTTGGAATAAAATATGTGCTGAAATATATGAAAATGACAATAAATGGATTCTGCTCCGCTCTAGTAAACTTATGTCTTATTAAAAATTTCTAGTTGAAATAGTAGTCACAAGAGTTATAGATACAGAGATAAAACACTGAGGCAATCAGCCATGGGAGGCCATTATAGGGTTTACTGCTGTCCATAGTTGTTCTACTTAAACAAGGCTGAAAGTCATCTGTGCAGCTAAGCATGGAATTACAGAACCCTAATATTCTCACTGTGATTACACTCAAAGTTCATTTTTAAGTTAATTTTATGAAAGATGGAACAGCCATATTTGCTTTCACTTTGGTTAAAAAAACAAAAAAAAAAAAAAAGAAAGAAAGAAAAGGAAAAGAAAGAAAATAGTTTGACTCCAGAAGTAGTCTTAACATATTCTATAACTAGTCACAGTTTTTTATGGAGTTTTGAACATTAAAAATACAAAGGTTGATCCAGAAAAGGCAAATTTATAAAGAAAGAAAATAGCTTTGGGGTTGTCTGGTACTAGGGGGGGTATGAGGATTAACTGTAAATAGGCATGAGGAATTTTCTGAGAGCATTAAAATGTTTTAACACTGATGGTCACATCACTGAGTAAGTATCACTGAATTATGCCCTTGAACTGGGTGAAGTTTATGATAAGTAAAATATACATCATAAATCTTGATTTTTTTTTAAATAATAAATCTTTATTTATTTAAAATAAACAAGATTGGGGCAAAATATAAAGCTTGAAATGTACAGCACAAGTTTTTTTCCCCTAAATGATGTGTCATTAAGCATTTAGTGTATTTTTTTGTTTTGAGACAGAGTCACACTATGTCACCCTCAGTAGAGTGCAGTGGCGTCACAGTTCACAGCAACTTCAAACTCTTGGGCTTAAGCGATTCTCTTCCCTCAGTCACCCAAGCAGCTGGGATTACAGGCGCCTGCCACAAATGCCTGGCTTTTTTTGCTGTTGTTATTATTGTTGACATTGTTGTTTAGCAGGCCCTGGTTGGGTTTGAACCTGCCATCCCTGGTGAATGTGGCCAGCGCCCTAACCACTGACCTATAGACACCGAGCCAATTTAGTGTATTTTTTAAGTTCTAAATTTTTATATTTACAAAACTTTTTATCAGATCCCATACAAGCAGAAAGCATTTGAAATCAGAGAAGTAAGGACACAGGACAGCCACTAGCGGCTACCAGGGCTGAGTTTAATGAGATGGATGCACCCATCAATATGGATGTGATTTTAGCTGCTGACTGGCCTTTGGTCAATTACCAATATTTGGGCCACATACAATTTACAAGTACTAGATTTAAAGTTTTGTGCAATGGTAAAATATAAGCAAACAAGCAAACGAGAAAACAAACACAATTGAAAAGCATGAAAGAACACAAGCTAACCCTAAGGAGATTCTATTTTGTTTTTCAAGGCTTTTAACTAACTAAAATGGCACTGAAGTAAAACTATGAGGCTCCAATTTGCCTTCAATCAAAATAATGAAATTTAAAATGTTTTGTTTTAAATTTGTATTTCTTTGAGTATCTACAAATAAGCCTCTAAGATTTCTGGTTTTTTTTTTTTTTTTTTTTTTTTTTGAGATAGGATCTTGCTCCATTGCCCAGGCTGGGCTAAAGTAATCTTCCTGCATCCCTACACCTAGCTAAGTTTATTTTTTAATTTCTTTGTGGGAATGAGGTCTTGCTTATTGTCCAGGCTGGTTTCAAACTCCAGGCCTCAGCCTCCCTCAGTGCTGGGATTACAGGTGTGAGTAACTATGTTAGGCATAAAATACAATTTGTGATCGTAAAAGGCAAAAGAGTAACTTGTCTCTAAGGCTAGCCTGGGCAAAGTGGGGCCAAATTACCCATTAAGTCATTCACTTTTTATTTATTCCACAAATATTCACTACATGCCCAGTATGTGCCAAGTACTCTCTAGAACCCAGAAAAGAGCCACGAATAAAATGAAAAACAGAAACAAACAAAAAGTTTACATTGTCATGATAGGAATTGGGAGGGATAAAAAACAAAATAAAAATGAAAATATCTATTTATTTAAAAATTACTATGTCTAAGACATTTTGCTAATTGCTTCATATACATCACCTTATTAAATCCCCTTGAAGGTTATATCATTCCCATTTTACAGAAGAATTAACAGGCTCAGACAGGTAAAATGCTTAGTGTTGTCCATAAAAGCTAGTAAAGAGAAGATTCTCCTCCAGTCTGTTCAAGTTCAAAGCCAGTGCTTTTGCCTACTGTACACATTGCCTGTACAAAAGGCCTTGAGCACTGTCGGTAGCTAAATAATGACTGACCTCTGAATTTGCAAATAAAACTACTCTCTATCAATGAACATAAATAACAGAGATCTGTCCTAAAATTTGAATTTTTTGATAAATCATAGTTATAAATTATATGTAAATAATATTTATATACGCTTGCATATATGCATATGTACTGTGTAGGTAAAAATGTCTCTCTTACATTTAAGTAAATATAAACTTAATGTGCTCAAGAAAGCTCTAAATGACTTTCTTTATCCTAGAGAGCTTTAGCTAATGTTTTTTGCCAAATGTTAAATCAAAATTTTGTTTTATATATACTCAGAATATAGAAAAGGCATAAAGACTTTTTAAATTCATTATAAGCCTACTGATGATAAAGTTTTATTTTAAAAACTTTTAGGAGTTTGTACTAATACTGATCAAATAAATTAAGGGACAGTTCTTTTTCTTCTTTTCTCTTCATTTACTTTATTTTACTTTTTTTTGTGAAATATTTAAAAATAAACCTCAATGGCAAGAGTATTTTTTCCAATAATCAACTTAACTTTTATCTGATTTAATTTTTCTCCAATTGCTTTTGCATACTTGTAACACATCTTACCCACTTAGGTAGAAGTGGATAAGTTGTCTTTCCCTGATGTTAACACTTTTCGAATATTTATAGACTAATAACAAGATCCTATCAATTTTGCTATTTCATCAAAGTGAATTTCTTTTCATAGCCCTATATAATTCAGAAGAAATATGGCTATAGCATAATATGGATAATACTATTTAATTTTTTATTTTAACAACCTTACTGAGAGTCATAAACATGTGAAAGAACATTTCTGTTCTAATAGGTGAGGATTAAATAGCAAAGCTCTCATTATCAATTGTCAGATAGTTGAATTTATACACTGAGTAGATTATTTCTTATGTACAATGAATGAGGATATTTTTAAGTTAAATCATTTGATATAATAGTGTCAAAGTAATTATCTTTGAATACATGACTACTCTTCCTGCCAACCGTGGGCCAGGGAAATTGGTCAGTGAGGGCGTACCCATTATGTCTAAAACTTTCTTGACAACTTAGTACTCCTAGGTGGAATCACCAGTCTCATTTCCTAAAAAGAGACTGTCCTGTGCTGATTACTGCACTTAGATCTCTGTCTCAGATCATCTCCTATCTTTTTGGTCTCCCAGGCTGAGAAGTCCAGTTATGCTAGATTCTTCCCTTTCTTTCATTTCCTGCTTTGTAAAAGGACATTGGTTCTACCTCTGGAACATTTTCGCCTTGATCTCCATCTCACAGTATTCCTGCTATTGCCATGGTATAGCAGAGACAAAGTCAGAAGACCTGGATTTGATGGACCTGGCTCTATCAGCAAATAGCTGTGTTACCTTGGCAAATCCACTTAACTAAGCCTCAATGTCCTCATCCATAAAATGGGAATAAGTCCTTACAGTTTGTGCATGGGTATGTGATATAAAATGAATGTATGTAGGATACATTATACAGAATATATAGCAGTAAAAAACTATGATATTTGTGTGTATATATATTAATTTTTGTCTGTGGTTCCTGGCTTATAATTCCCAAAGTACTTGTTATTTTTCCCTCATCCTTCTGTCTGGGACCTTTGCTATAAAGAGATTCTCTGATTTACTTGTCGGATTGTAGGTCATAAGGTCCCCATTTCAGTCCTACCCTATGCCCTGGAGGAAGGCATATTGCACAAAGAGCCCAAGAAGAATCTGGACAGATAGTCCTTGCTGGGTTTACCCATCCAGCTATCATTAGATCATGTCCTTTTTGTCCACTTACATTACTACAAGGTTGTCAGTCATGCCTGTCCATGAAGTCTCCATAAAAGGCCCCAAAGGACTACATTCAGAGAGCTTCTGGATAGTTGAACATCTACAAGTTTCTGGAGGGTCGCACCCCCAGGGAAGGCATGGAAACTCTATGTCCCTTTCTATACCTTGCTCTGTTGTACCTCTTAATCTCCATCCTTTATACTATTCTTTATAATAAAGTGGCCAGTAATTATTTCTCTGCATTCTGTGAGTTACTCTAGCGAAGTAATGAAACTCAAAGAGGAGGTCATGGGATTCTTGATTTGCACCCAATTAATCAGAAGCACAGGTAAAATAACCTGCATCTAGCAACTGGCATCTGAAAGGGGAAGCAATCATGGAGACTCAAACTGACAGATCTGACTCTATCTCCAGGTAGAAGAGCATCGGAATTGAATTGGATTGGAGGACACTAAGTGAATGGCCCCGGCAGAACTGACTGCTTGCTTGCTGGTGGAGGGAAACCCCCATGCATCTGGTCACACATGTCATCTGTGTTGATTGTTGTGGTTTAAGAGCACAGGAAAAACAGGCTGTGTTTTTCTAATCAATTAATTGTTGATCGTAATTACTATTATTATTTTCATTATTATTAACTACCATCCAGATCTTCAAGGTGTTTTTCCTTCAATTCATTCTTTAATATTCTAGCATCCTGCAAAGCACTAATTCAATGAAGTTATCCAAAAGCTTTTAATGATTTCCAATTTAGCCCCATGTCCCTCTGCATATTCTATGATGTATTCACTTGGGGCTGCTAAGCCTTTCTCAAATGATTCCCCTCATCTCAGAATGTCCCTCTCCTATCTCCTATTTCTTGCCATAGGCATTAACTTCATTCTGTAGTATCCACTACAGATTACCAGCCTTCATTGGAAAGTAAGAGTTGGAGGACTCATTTGACAACAGGTTTGTAATGAATCAAGACTATTATGTGGATATAAAAACTGCCATATTAACAAAGGTAGTGTCAAGAACAATGAAGGAAATAGTTACATTGTATCATTATTATTATTACGGTTATGTAGCTTTAATGTGTAACAGTATGCCAGTTGGGGAGGATAGGATTGTCAAGGCCCCAACCCTTCCCCAGATGACCTGGGACCTGTGTGCCTGAGCTAATCCCATGATGGCCCTAGCTCTGAGGGGTCCTATTCTGAGGGAAGGGAGGGAAAGAAAGTTAGATGGCTGGAGGCTCAGCCTCAAGAATTCAGGGAAGCAAACATAGGGGCTTGTTAATTCTGGTCTTGAAAAAATCTACCTGCAGATGCTGATTCATGAACCTCTTTGTAATCTCCTGTTTCTTCTGTTTCTCAGAGGTAGGCAGCCATGGACTTCTGTCTCTGGTCACACATCACCTTTCTCCCAGTGCTGTGGGCTTCACTGTCCAGGTTCTTAGGGTTAGTTCTTCACGGTATTGATCTCAGGGTACTGGCTCCACCACCCCATCTTCTTGGTCTTCAGATGAACCGTCGCCTCCATGTATTCATCTCAGGGTAGTGGATCCACCACCCCATCTTACTGATCTCCAGATGCACAGTCACCTCCATGTATTGATCTCAGGGTAGTGGATCCATCACCCTATCTTACTGATCTCCAGATGCACAGTCACCTCCATGTATTGATCTCAGGGTAGTGGATCCACCACTCTATCTTACTGTTCTCCAGATGCACAGTCACCTCCATGTATTGATCTCAAGGTAGCAGATCCATCACCCCATCTTACTGTTCTCCAGATGCACAGTCACCTCCATGTATTGATCTCAGGGTAGCAGATCCATCACCCCATCTTACTGTTCTCCAGATGCACAGTCACTTCCATGTATTGATCTCAGGGTAGCAGATCCATCACCCCATCTTACTGTTCTCCAGATGCACAGTCACCTCCATGTATTGATCTCAGGGTACTGGCTCCACCACCCCATCTTACTAGCCTCCAGATGCACAGTCGCCTCGATGCACCACAAGGTCTCCTACACCAGCCAACTATTGCTTGAGCTCCCCCTAAAGGTCCCGGCTTCCATGTTCACCACCACAACCTTCAGCCACAGGTAGAATGGCGAGCCAGGTCTAGCTTCAACTCGGCCCGGGTCCCGGGTAATCCGGCAGGTCGGCCCCACAGCTGAGGTTGGGTGTCCGTTCTCCTTTGTCCCTTTCGTTTTCCTCTTCCTCACCCTCTCCAGGCTCCCGCTTCCCTGATGAACCCAGGCTGCCACTCTTGAGCCGATAAGGTTCTTTGCACCCTTTTCCTGGTCAGTCTGTTCCTTCATCTGGGACTCGAGGTGTCCGGCTCGGCTTCCTCGGCGAGCCTGACCGCCGGCTGCCTTGTCGCTCCACTCAGCTTCCTAAGGGCTCTCTTTTCCTGCTGGGCTTTCTGTGCCAGCTGATGATGGCAGCTGAAGGTCTGTGTGATAAGCTTCTGCACCATCCTCTCTCCTCCTCCAGTGAAAAGCCTGCTTTGCGTGGAAGGAAGCTGAAGGTGTTCCCCAGCTCCCACCTGCCGCCCCCGCGCTGCCCAGCCGCAGCCGTGGGACAGCTCCTCCTCCTCCTCCCGCTGACCCTGCTGCAGAGCGGCGCCTGCCATCCGCACCCTGCCTGCTCTCATCAGGCCACATTAGGAACGTTGTTTTAGATCTGGAAAACACATCCAATTTCGTGCTTGTAAATCATGCCACACGAGACTGAGGCTCTGGAAATGTCTAGCCTAGAGACGAGAGGGAGCTAAGCAAGTTACCAACACGTGCAACCCCCAGTCTGGAATGGGCAGTGGACTTCACTGTGTGACCCTGAAGGGTAACACTAAAACCGATTAGCAAATGTTGTAAAGAGTCAAACAGGAACATATCCCAAAGAAGCCCTTCCTAATCCTCGGGGTTACTGGGAGGCGAATTGGACTGTGTGAAGAGATTGTATTTCCTGCCCCGGAGGATAACAAAGCAGTGTCTGAAGGCTGGGAGAGTTGAAGGTAGTCCTAAAGCCCCACCCGGGTAACAGAAAACATGAGCTGTGATGTCCCTGAGATGGTGACTCAGATGCTCATCTTCCCTGAGACTTCTTACCCTGTCAGAATGATTCATGTGCATTTCTTAATTTCCACTGCAGTTTTACCATGATCTGAGCACTTTCAGCATGAGCAAATCATATCTCTATTTCACTCACGATGAGGAAGGCTATTTCTGGATGGGACATGTGTCATCAGCCTCTTACTCTCATGGTTTCCACCACATTTCCTTGAACATGGAGCTTCTCAATGACAGGAATGGATTTATTTTTATGAACATGGGCCAGGCATTCATTCTTCAGAAGTAAACAAAAGCTTTAAATTTGAGGATCAAGCTTTGCTATATAGTAAACTTTATGAGAATTAAACAATACGAGGATTACTTTCTAATAGTTACAAAATAGGAATGCCAATGTAAAAACTGAGCAGGACAAAACCCAGTTGGTCTACATTAGTCTACTTTAAGTGGAGAGTGTTTGGAGGTGGAACTGAGTTCATCTGAGGTACTACTCTGCAGTTCCCGCACTCTTCTCTGGGTAAGAATTTCACAGAAGAAAGTTCTTATGGTTTTACAAATAGTGTTCATTGATTCTCAGTCTCAGAAAATGTAGACATGAAATCCATTGTATGTAGGTATTGAGGATTTTATTAAAATAGATTGTAAACTTTTGTAAACAGCCTGGAGATGTTCCATTATTAGCACCATTCTTTGTTGGAAACTGATTTTAGGCAAATTGGCAATATTAGCATCTAGTTTTTTCATATTCCCTAACTCCTCTATACTGCTAATTCAGCAAAGAATATAGTTGCTTTACATTGTCAACCAATTCACATCTTAAATATTCCTTAATAATTTCCAAAATTCAGAAGAAAACTAAACCTCCTTTAAAAGAATAGCTAAATTAATTATTATGGATATTATTAATATATAGTATTTCCCTTACATCCACATTCCAAGACCCCGAACAGATGCCTAAAACTGAGGATTGTACCAAACCCTATATATCTATGTTTTTTTCTGATATATATCTAGGATAAAGTTTAATTTATAAATTAGGTATAGTAAGAGATTAATAATAATAAAATAGAACAATTAAAACAATATCCCAGTATCACTACTTTTGTGCTTTGAGACCATTATTAGGTAAAGCCAGGGTTACTTGAACAAACACTGTAACAGGGCAGTTGATCCATTAAGTGAGATGGCTACTAAGTGACGACAGGGTAGACAGAACATACTTGTGTGGATGATTCAGGTCCCAGGCGGGCAGCATGAGATTTTATCACACTACTCAGAATGACACACATTTAAACTTACAAATTGCTTATTTCTGGAATTTGCCATTTAATATTTTTGTACCATGGTTGACAAAAGACTATGGACAGTGAAACCATGGGTAAGGAAGGAGTATTATATTGTGTAATCATCAAAAAACAGTGTTGTAAATACAATGTGGAAATTTGAAAAATGCTCATGGTATAGAAAAAGAAGTAAAAAATGTAAAATTGTATGAATACTTATAAGTTCAACAGCTTTCAGAATGATTTTGTCAAAAAATCTGATCTGATTATACAATTCTTAGGAGACAATTCCTTATGAGTTTTGCATTTCTGTACATTTTGTTGGCAGAAGCCCTTGTTTGGGACTCCTGATTCAAGAATATCTCCACAGCATATAGCCTTGAAAGATATAGTGTCTCTCTCTGGAGCAAAAAGTAGGTTTGTGCCCATTCAACATAATAAAGATAATGTGTTTCTCCATTACAAAGGGCAAATAGGCTTACTGCTCATCATAAAAGATTCAGGTTCCCAGGCTTGGGGTTTCTTTCCTGTAATACAACCCACTGCATGTAAAGGTATCATTTGGCTTTCTTTGTGTTGCCCTGTGGGAATAGGGAACTAGTGAAATGCTGAAACTCTGGCTATAGCTATTATTATGAGTAGTAAGTCTCTGATCTCGGACTCTTGATCCTCTGTTAGTGTCCATGACAGTGTGTTAGGCTAACTTGTTAGCTTGCAAGTGAGGTAAAAATCTCAGACCTTTCACAGTTCTTCACATTCATTCTCTTGCTTAAAGCTGCTTGCTTTTTTCAGTGGCATCCCATGAATTTAGGATAAAGTTGTTAGTAATAATAACATCCAACAACAACAACAGCAGTAATGGCTAATATTTAATGAGTGGCAAACATTGCACTAAGCATGTGACAGGTCATATATCTCACACTGATATAGTTGTTTCACCATTTAATATGTGAGGAAACTGAGGCAGAGGCTCACTGGTTTGAAAGAAACAAGGATCACCACACACTCAATTTCTCTCACTTTTGGTCTGATTCTAACTTATCTGCTTAAATGGAATTCCCTTATAAAAGTCTTCCCTTGACTTTAGCTTTAGTTTTATTTCCTCATGAAACTTGGTTCTTTTCCTTCATAGAACTTAACAATTCATGTTTATTGTCTGACTAAATAAGGGACCCTGTGATTGTTTACACACTAAAGGATGAGGTCTGCTTTGTTCTCCAAAGATTTTAGCATGACAAGTGATCAGTGCACATGCTGAGTTAATGAGTAAATGAATTGTATATGACAAAGGACTACAAATAACTTAAAATATCACATGGTGCTGATTTCACTACATCCAAAATATTCTGCAATACAACAATTTTGCCTTTATTATGAAAATACGAGATTTAAACTATACTGTTTTTTAAAACTTATTACATTGTCATATATTATTTATGACAATATGTAATTATTACATATTATTTATTATATGAAATCAACTTATGTTACATATAAATTAATCACATTATAAGAAATAAAATTTGAGTGCCTTGTTCCCATGAGGAATATCAGAAGCATTTTCAGAGTCTATGGAATGCAGGCAGAATTGCAGAAAATACAGCACATAGCGGGTGGTATTGAGTGTAGGGGATAAGCAGACATGTTTTCCAGGGTTGTTTTGGTCACATATACATATTATAAACCATTTACTGAGAACCAAGTCATTTGAAATAGTTTATCCTAAGTGATTGTTAATCACTTTTATTTACTAAATGCACCATTCCACTTTCATCTTTTGAGGGCTTATTGCTTTGTCACCTCTTTTCTTTTCTTTTTTTTGAGATAAGGTCTTGCTCTGTTGCTCTGCTGCCTGGGCTAGAGTACAGTGTCTTCATCGTAGCTTACTGCAGCCTCAAACTCCTGGACTCAAGGGATCCTCTGGCCTTGGCCATCTATAGGGCTAGGATTACAGGCATGAGCCTTTCTTTCTTGAGATAAGGTCGGGCTCTGTTGCTCTGTTGCCTGGGTTTCATCATAGCTCATCACACCCTCAAACTTCTAGCCTCAAGGGATCCTCCCTTGTTGGCCTTCCATAGTGCTAGGATTAAAGGCATGAGCCACCTCAACCAGCCACTTTTTACATTTTAATGGCCTAATTCATCTTTTCCAGAAGCCATTTTTATATGTTATCAGTTTACTGTTATGTAGCTGTATGATAGATAGGGTGGGCCAAATAAATTCTGATATGAGAATTTATCTTTAAAGAAGCAATTTTAATATAATTATATTGTTTTGAACTTGAAAAGCTTACAAAACCAGAATCAGAAATAGTTTTGTGATAGCTGCATTTTGTTAGAAGTAAATTCAAGTTTCCAAGTTGCTAATGGGAGAGTGACCATATTAAATGACAATATTTAATAATGATACATCATGTACACTATTTGGGAGAGAGAGAAACAGAGATGTGTTATAGAACTGCGTACAATATTGTAGAGGAGACGAGAGTCATTAAAAAAGTTGATTAGCCATTCATCCATTCAAAAAATACTTTTGGCTTCTACTTTTGAAGAGAATAGTGTGATGTGGTTAGAATATTAACAGCAACAGTGTCTTTTCCTGTATCCAATGCTAACTATGTAAGCAATGCATGGCACTTTACATGTGGTCACCTAATGCTCCAAATAACCTTTGAGATAAATATTACCTTCCCCATTTTACACATGAATCTCATTGGAGTTAAGAAACTTCCCCAAGGTCATTGAGTCAATGAGCAAAGTTGATGGAGCAAAATCAACACATAAAAACAAAAACCAACCAAACAAAAAAAGCCTAACAAAATCCCATGTCAGTATGGCTCCAAAATTTAACTGCTTAATAACTACATCATAGGAATTTATCGCTTCTGCAAGGAGTTTTAGAGTTTAGTGATAACACAAGCACAGAAATAACTATATATATTAAAAGCACAATAACAGTGGTACAGAGAAATTGCTGAGAAGGAAGAGCCAGTTTCTCTTAAGGTCTACAGGAGAAGAACCAGAAAAGGCTACATGGAGGAAATGACATTTGAAAATCTTACACTGAAGTTTTAGATGCAGATACTGTGAGAGAACATTGAATATGGGAGAAACAGCTTGAGAAAGAAGGCGTGAAAGACAATAAGGGATCATTCTAGAAGGAGAATGAAAAAATACAGCCACTCACGAAACACTTAACTATATCCTAGACACTGGGAAATACAATATGAATAAGGCAGCATAGTGAGGGAAATAGGGCAAGTAAACACTTTATTATTTAGCCTAATAGCATAAGTATATAGAAAGTACAAAAATAATAGAAAATAAAAATTGCAAGATTATGGATCCTTTCTTTGGTTTACACTGAGTGAATTAGAATAATAGCTGTCCTGGAGCAGACAAAAATTACTTTTAAATGCACAGATATCCTCTCTTTCTTGTTATTTTTGTTTTTTAATCTTGAAAAAGAAAATAATAAGAGCTTAACAGGTATTTCATAACATGCGATTTCAAAGCATGGTTGTGAACTTCAAATGAGCTACTGTATATAGCATTGTAGTGCTGTAAAATGATCAGTTATTATTATAAATTTTTCCTGACACTACTGATAAAGGAAGAAAATCACACTCAGTAAAAGTGACAAGAAGTTCATAAGCAAGTCCTTCCTGCCCTGGCATTTAAGGCCCTCATATATGGTGTCCATAAACTTCGTGTACAATTTACTATGTTAAACTATTTTAAATTGCACATGAACTTTATGTCTACTGTCTCTGTGAGAGAGAGAGAGAGGAAGAGACGGAGTTCTAGTCCATGGTTTCAGCCTTGTCTACTGCTGCCACGTATGTCCCTCGTTCACTAAGTCCACGTTGACAGCTGCCACCAGTACCTCCATGTCTACTTCCCAAGGCATCCTGGACTCACCTCTGTTATGGCAATCTGCCACATTACATTACAATTGTCTCTTTATAAGCAAGTCTTGATACTTAAAGTGTGGTTCAAGTACTTGCAGGATTAGCATTCACTCAAGGGTGGGGAACCTGCAGCTTTGGGGTCACATGTGGCCTTCTGGATCCTTGAGTGCAGCCTTTTGACAATGCAAATTTTATAGAACAAATCCTTGTAATAAAGGGATTTGTATGGTAATCTGTTAGGAGTAGGCCATTGGCCAGAGGATGAGACCCAACATGCAGCTTCTTAGACTCTGCAGACATGGCTTCCTTCCCTAAGTGTCAGTTGAAGAAACTAAAGGAATAAGAAGCTTTTACCACTCAATATTTAAGAGATTTCAGTGTGGAATACTAGAATGATAAATGGAGTGAAAACTATAAGACCTTTGCTCTGACAGGACACTTAATCCTAAATTGCTGCCCAACTTCAGATAAGCTGTTTTCTCTTCTGTGGGACTATTTTCCCAACTATAATTTCTGAGACTCCTTTCAGTGTCAGCAAGTAATAATTATTTGCAAGTAATAATTATTCAGAGGTATAGGTATAACAATTCTTAGTAGTAAACTGAGTACAATCTCACACCAGACTGGTAGCACTGCAATTGACAATGGATACTGTCCAAGGCCTTGCTGAAATTCACTCTGGTGAATAGCAAGAAAGTACAGTCCTTTTGGGAAAAGATGCAAGGTTTATATATAGGTTAGAAAAAAGCAGGAATGCAGAGAAATTATGGGCTATTGTAAAACAAAGAAAAGTTTAACTTTTCAAATTTACTAACATCAATTTTAAATTTTAAATTTATGATAAAATAAAACAAGGAGATAATAAATATCTGAAAAGTGAACCACCTGAAAAAACAACTTGGAGCTAGGAAACTCCAAGCTAGGACCAGCTAGGAAACTCCAAGTGTCATTAATTATTATGCTTCAACAAATGATTATTGGTTTAGAGGAAAGGACTTTGATCCTTGGGGATAACATTGCACAAGTATTCAAATGCATCATAGGCTTATCTTCTAGTGCAAACTTCCATTGAAACTTTTCTTTTTTATTAAATCATAGCTGTGTACATTAATGCGATCATGGGGCACCATACACTGGTTTTATAGACCATTTGACATATTTTCATCACACTGGTTAACATAGCCTTCCTGGAATTTTCTTAGTTATTGTGTTAAGACATTTATATTCTACATTTACTAAATTTCACATGTACCCTTGTAAGATGCACCGTAGGTGTAATCCCACCAATCACCCTCCCTCTGCCCAGCCTCCTCCCTCCCTCCCTCTTCCTCTTCCCCATATAAAGTATCTTAAGAATGGAAGAAAAAGTATCCAATGTACTCAGCCCTACTATGAAACTAATTTATGGCTTTCATATGAAAGCTATAACCCAGTTACAACCATTGAAACATTTGATACAGGTCAATACTAGAAAGCCTGGGAAGACTCTTCCTCTGTTCCAGGAAAGCAGCCTCAATGTCTCCATGTCCTGTTCATGCCCTAGAAAGTGATCCACTAGAGATTCTAATTAAATTTGCTATCTGAAGATCTGGGAGATGTGACTAATTATGCTAAGCTCTAAAAACGCGATGAAGAATGTTATCAGAGTCCTTTGTTAGTCATTAAATTAAATGAACAGTTCAGTAATAAACCCAAAAGAGTAAATCAACCAAGTGAAGTGGAGTGCAGATTACGTTGAAAAGTTGGAGTGATAAGGTATCAAACCTGTAGGAGAAATGCTCCTATTGGGCTCTGTAACAGACCATTTGAGAAATTAATGTGCTTTGTGGAAGTGTGTGCACTCTGCTGTGATGCAAGAAAAGAGGTCTTGTAGTAAGGAAGAAGAGTTTTAGAGTTGCCAGAGTTACACGTGATGATCTCAAAGCTGATGACTTTGGAATTAACATACTTGGTTAATTGTATTTTAATTTAGGTTTAACTTTTCTGCTACTAAAGAGGTCAAGGTCCCGTGAGACGTTAACATCAAATGAACAGGACCTAGAGGTATTGTGGAGAACTTACTTGTCTTCTTGGTTGTTTCAAGTTGTGCTACACAAGATTATTGTAGGGGAAAATATAGTGATTTTAACTTAAAGGAAAATGTGGTTTTCATACAGATATTTTGATAATACGTTTCAGTTGCTGTTGATCCCTTGACAGCTATCATAGTGGCTATGATTATTAAAGATGATACGTTGAATGTATGAGAATCTGCCATGACTTTCACAGTATTGTAGTGTCTGGGGGTATACAGACAATCCCCCGGTTATGAACAACATAGGTTCTATAGGTTTGTTCTTTTTTTTTTTTTTATTAAATCATAGCTGTGTACGTTAATGTGATCATGGGGCACCATACACTAGTTTCATAGACCGTTTGACACATTTTCATCACACTGGTTAACATAGCCTTCCTGGCATTTTCTTAGTTATTATACTAAGACATTTACATTCCACATTTACTAACAGGTTTGTTCTTAAGTTGAATTTGTATGTAACTTGGAACAGGTACATTTACCTATTACCTGTAATAGCCTCCATTTGTAAGTACAAGTTATATGTCAGTCAGATGATTGTAACTCAGGGACTTACTGGAATAACCTCTGTTCATAAATGCAAGTTGTACATAAGTCAGATGCAAGTTGGGGGCTGCCTGTACTAACACACTGATATTAAGAACCTCTATATTTAAGAGGTTTATAAACAGTGAGACAAGACTACAGAAATACATAATGAAGAATAACACCAAACAATCTTCAATCAAGCAAAAAAAAAAACCCTCCAGAACTTGGCCTACGGGGTCAAGAATATGACTTCAGAGAAGACAGGGAGTCACATAGGTGGGAGTGTCCAGCAAAGAATTCATTGAACTGGATTTTGATATACTGAGATAATGTGGAAAATCAAAGAAGGATGGGGAAAGTAGCCTAGCATAAAGGAAGAGCCAGGGCAGAGGCAGAGAGGGGACAGGCGGGGGAATGAAGGTGGCAAGAAGTCTCTCTGAATTGAGACAAAGGTGTAGGCTAAGCATATTAACACAAAAAGAATTCTCTCATCATTCTATGTTGCTTTTACCATAGCTTTTCCCTCCATGTTACAGCTTCATCATAACAGAATCAAGAGGCTAAACCTATAATTTTCTCCTCCCCAAGCAGCTTGTCTTAGACTGTTTTTGTGAACTCAGGTTTTTATCTTTCATTTCTTTTTAGTGTGTGGGATTTTTCCTTTGTGTTTAAGACCAGTTTCTTTGTATACACGGTGTTAATGAGTGACATTTAAGAATGCTGGTTTTACAGCAAAATTATTCATTCCAGGTGTTAGTGCTGGCTTCTGTCGCCTCTATAATTCTCACCCCCACTTTCCATGTTGGCCTCATAGTATATTATAATATGGAGTTATTAAATCACTTTACTGTTCTATCTAGCAGGATCAGAGCTACAAAAAAAAAGTTCTCTACTAAGGCTAACATTGTGTAATGAATCAACTAAAATATTGAGAGAGATCAATTCAGAACAAAAGAAAAATCTTAGAGAATAAAATGACACTCTTTGTGGCTGTTCATAGGGAAAAGCAAAAGGACAGTGCAACTACAAAGTATGTTTCCTTATTTTGGTGTTTTGAAAGTTATACAGATAATTTGATAATTCCTACCCCAAATGTCACGATATAAGCAGTTGAGAGCAATGGAAAAAAATTAATAAAAAAGGAACAAGTAAAGCACAAAAGCAAGAATGGCAATCATATTTTACAGTTCAAATGACAATTTACAAATTGTCATTTGATGGGGACTATGACAGTAGTTCAAGGCAATTATATGGGGGGAAGGAAAGGAAAAATAAAACTTTCCCCTGAAATATGTGAATTTTCATTTTCAAATGGAGAGATGTGAAAGTGGCTAATGACATCACCAAAACCAAAAAGTAAGACTATTGATGATGGCTTGTATATATGATAACCATCACATTTATGACTGGTTGTCATATTTAATATCTGTCTTGTTTGGGTATTTAACAATCTCTATTAGATTGTCTCTTGTCTATAGGCTGAAAAGAGCCAATCTACAGAGAGGATGTACAGTTACAACTGTACAGTGGACATGATCAGATGCCTATCAAAGGTACTGAAGAAAGAGTGCCAGCCAACCTGGGAGCTCCACCAAGAGCACAGAGTGACAAGAACAAATACACAATTCTGAAAACACAACTAACTTTTAATTTGCAAAGCAGAGGCTATGAAAATGATATCCAATATCTATCATCACTGTAAATTTACCAAATAAAATATTTTAACATAAAAATTAGAGGCAGATTATACTCTCAGGAAGGATTCTTCCCAAGGAAGTACAATAGGTAACCCATTGCTGATATGTGTACATGTATATTGCAAAGTCTTCCTTGTCTTTCCTTTTGCCCCAGACCAGTAAAAATCTGACTAGGAACCAGCAAAATCTATTGACTTGAATTTTGGAAAACACTAACTTAGAGACTATCTAGAGTGCTGGAATTATATAGAATTGAATGCTTTATAATACAACTGTGGCTTTGTCAAAAGGTGGGCAAGAGTCTAACAACACAATTTAAATAGTGGAAAGAGCAAGGCAGGGAGGGATATAGTTACGTCCCAGAAAAGTCTCTGTATTTTATTTCAAATTGAATGCAATCACCTGACTTCATTATTTAATATCCCACGGACTTCTGAGAGTCAATCAGTCTGTGTGTGTTTTTTGTGTGTGCATACATCCCTTAACTTTGCTCTCATATTAATCATGTTAATAAATTAACATATTCCTTTTTTAATACCCTCATAGCACATGCATACCACCTATTGTATAGAATTCTAATTGTTTTCCTATCTGCTGTGGTGTTTTCTATTAGGATGGGTGTCTCTTCAGGAAAAACCTATGTCAAATATATCTTCGTGTTCCCAGTGCAAAGCACAGAGCCTGTCACAGCCTCACTAAATATATAGCTCTCTAAATATTTATTGGAATAAATAAATAAATAAAGTTGTAAATATTTTATCTCTTATTACCTTATCAATAACTTAATGCTTTTGAGGCACACTGCTGGGCACTAGGGATAGAAATAATGATTAAAACACAGCCCTTGAGTTCAAGTGGCTCTAGTTGATAAGACAAAGAAATCAAATAATAATAATAATGATGATAATAATAAAGTAGGCTAAATTCTATAACTTTGGGAGGATAGAGAGGGGCCCTGTTGGCCAGGGCTGAGGATATCAGGGAGGGGTTTCTGGTAGTACCACAGAAGACACAGTTCTTGGGTTTATTCACAAGTTATAGACCAATGTCAGGGAGTTGGCATTGAGATGGTCAGGTGAATGGGAATGTGCACCTATTAAGAGAGCAGAAGCAATTCAAAAATGGGAGAAGCACAGCGAAGACTTAAAGTAAGAAAGACTTTTTCCCTCTGTGAACTGAAAGGAGGACTGAAATGATTGAAAGGCAGGTATATGGGAAGTGGGGAATTGATCAGGGCAGTTAAAATCAGATTTGTATTTCAGAAGGCTCTCCATGGACTATAATGTGGGGAAGGAATTCAAGATGCATAGAGATTGTGGCAAAAACCAACTGATGAGGACTGGAGGTGTGCAATGATTCTAGTTGAATATACAACGGAGGTAACATGGAAAGATGGCAGATAGTTATTAAAGATACATGGATAGGATGCTTAGAGATCAACATAAGGTGAATAAGTCAGAGGAATCTAGGAAAACATCTTGATGAAAAAACTATAGAAATATTTAGCTTACTATGGCCAAGTGCTTTTCATGTATAAATTTATTAGCGTTCACAATGACTTTATGAGGTGGATATTTTTATTATTCCCATTTTATGGATAAGGCATAAAGATGTTGCACAGCTATTGAGAAGTACAGGCAGGATGTGAACCCAAGTACATACACTTAAATGGTACACCAAACTGTTAATGTTTCTTAAGATAATGGTTTTAACAGGAGATAACAATCTGGAAGGTAAATATCATGATCATACTTTATGATGTGCTTTAGGGCACTGAAGACAGATGTCCAGTAGGTATTTAGATGATGATTCTGAAGCCAAGGTGAGATCTGTTCACAAATATAGAGATGAAAGACATAGGCATATAGTTTAGAACTAAATCTGTGAATGGAGGATATAGTCCACAGGGAGGGTGTCCAGAGTAGGAAAAGAAGGCTTCACTGGGTGAAACAGACAAATACAGGATAAGGAGAAAAGGAAATGTCTAAGGACAGAGAAGAGAATGAGAATCAAGGAAGACCATAAGCCTGGTAGTGGCATTGTGTAAGTTATAAAAAAGGGTTTCAGGCTCAGCAGCTGGGGCGCCAGCCACACCAGAGCTGGCAGTTTCAAACCCAGCCTGGGCCTGCCAAACAATAAGGACAACTACAACCAAAATATAGCTGGGCATTGTGGTGGGCACGTATAGTCCCAGCTACTCGGGAGGCTGAGACAAGAGAATCACTTAAGTCCAAGAGTTGGAGGTGGCTATGAGCTGTGACGTCGTGGCACTCTACCGGGCAACATAGTGAAACTCTGTCATTCCTCCGCCCCCCAAAAAAAGGTTTCAGGAAGAAGCAAGCAACATAGGCAAGTATACAGAAAAATAAAATTTAATGGAGACAACAAGTTTCCATTGGATTAGAAACAAAGAATCTTGGTGACCTTGGTAAAAATAATTTCAGTACCTAGGTGGTAGCAGAATTTGGACTTTAGTTCTCTAATAGTGAATGCGGCATAGGGAAAGGGAGATGGGGACTGAAAATTTTAAGGATTATTTTTATATAATGGGATGGTTGTTGTGGGATTATACCAGAAAATTAAACTAAGTTCAGATCTCAGCTCTGCTGGCTATTGTCTTTATCAGTAAAAAAGATACCTACTGTGCAGTAGTACATTTTTTATCAGTAAAAATACCTACTGTGCAGATTTATTGTTACGATTAGAGAATATGTTCCAGAACACCTAAGAAAAAGTAAGTATTTGGCAAATGAGAGCCCTAGTCTTACTAAACATGTGAAGACCTATAAATCTTATGGATAATTTATTATTCGAATAATCTGTCATTGTATAAACAAATCATCTAAATTTTAAGTGGGTTTCTATTATTTCTATCTGAATAGTTGATGTCATGATGATATATTAGTTTTATTGTTAGTAAGTGAAAAATGTAACTGATAAATAGGAATTTTTAACAGCCTAATTGAGATATAATTCATATACCATAAATTCACCTAAAGCGTGACCATCATTCAGTGGGTTTATTTTCCTAACATAATTGTGCAACTTTTATTACAGCTTAATTTTAAAAGATTTTCATAATCCCTCCAAGAAATCCTATATCCATTATCACTCACTCTCCAGCACTAGGCAATCACTAATTTAGTTTCTGGCTCTACAGATTTGTCTACTGCTGACACTTAATACCAGATGGGGTTCTTTGCGAATGCCTTTTTTCACTTAACACTATTTCTTCAAAGTTCATCTATGGTGTACTGGAAATCAGTACATAGATCAGTACTTTCTCTTTCTTGCTTAATAATATTACATTGTATGGATATACCAGATAATATTTATCCATTCATCAGTTGATGAGTATTTGGGTTGTTTCTGGGTTTTAGATATTATGAACAATATTGCTGTGAACACTTACAAACAAGGTTTGCACGAACCTACTTTTTTATTTCTCTTGAGTATATACCTAGGACTGGAACTACTGAGCCTAATGGGGGATTCTTAAACTTAGTTTTAAAACAAAATGTAAACATGGCTTGCAAACAATTTAAACAATTTTAAACTGCATGAAGTAAAAGATAATTTCTGTTCTGATCCCCTTTAAACTGTCTTAGGATAAACACTGCTACCTGGAGGAAACACTTCTATTTCTTACCCAGCTTCACCTATAATATGCAACCTTTCTTATGATGAAACATTCTAGAAGATTGTTAGTTAAAATTACAGGCTGATGCATGAGAAAAAGCATTACACTTAAAATCTCTCACTCAAGTCTTATATCTGTCATAGACTAGTTACGTGACTGTGTGATGTTGGGTAAGTCTTGATTTTGCTGGAGCTATTTTTTCAATTTTGTAAAAGTGTTTGGAAGCAATCTTCTCTAACTTTTTCTGGTCAAGCATTTGATAATTAATGATTAAAGGCCTCTTAGAAGATACACTTATTTGAAAGATATTTTTCTTTTCTTTTCTTTTTACTTATAGTTGGTTGAAAGAACTTTATTTTTTTTTTACTTTTTATTTATTTATTTATTTTTATTAAATCATAGCTATGTACATTAGTATGATCATGGGGCACCATACACTTGGTTCATAGATCATTTGACACATTTTCATCACACTAGTTAACATAGCTTTTGTACTGGCACAAAAACAGAGAAGTAGATGTCTGGAACAGAATAGAGAACCAAGAGATGAATCCAGAAAGAACTTCAAAGAATGGAAATAGTTATTACCTTCACCTTGTCAAGCACTGACATTTACTTAGCCGCTAAATAAACTTTCAGAGTGACCAGCATTGAAAATAAAGTCCTTCTGCATATCTTAATTTGTTTCTTTTCTGCTTTCTAAGTTTGTTGAATTGATTTTTTTTTCTTTTTTTTTTTTTATTGTTGGGGATTCATTGAGGGTACAATAAGCCAGGTTACACTAATTGCAATTGTTAGGTAAAGTCCCTTTTGCAGTCATGTCTTGCTCCCATAAAGTGTGACACACACCAAGGCCCCACCCCCCTCCCTCCATCCCTCTTTCTGCCTTCCCCCCCATAACCTTAATTGTCATTACTTGTCCTCATATCAAAATTGAGTACATAGGATTCATGCTTCTCCATTCTTGTGATGCTTTACTAAGAATAATGTCTTCCACTTCCATCCAGGTTAATACGAAGGATGTGTAGTCTCCATTTTTTTTAATGGCTGAATAGTATTCCATGGTATACATATACCACAGCTTGTTAATCCATTCCTGGGTTGGTGGGCATTTAGGCTGTTTCCACATTTTGGTGATTGTAAATTGAGCTGCAATAAACAGTCTAGTACAAGTGTCCTTATGATAAAAGGATTTTTTTCCTTCTGGGTAGATGCCCAGTAATGGGATTGCAGGATCAAATGGGAGGTCTAGCTTGAGTGCTTTGAGGTTTCTCCATACTTCCTTCCAGAAAGGTTGTACTAGTTTGCAGTCCCACCAGCAGTGTAAAAGTGTTCCCTTCTCTCCACATCCACGCCAGCATCTGCAGTTTTGAGTTTTTGAGATGTGGGCCATTCTCACTGGGATTAGATGACATCTCAGGGTTGTTTTGATTTGCATTTCTCTAATATATAGAGATGATGAACATTTTTTCATGTGTTTGTTAGCCATTTGTCTGTCATCTTTAGAGAAAATTCTATTCATGTCTCTTGCCCATTGATATATGGAATTGTTGGCTTTTTTCATGTGGATTAATTTGAGTTCTCCATAGATCCTAGTTATCAAGCTTTTGTCTGATTGAAAATATGCAAATATCCTTTCCCATTGTTGTCTCTTTGCTTTGGTTATTGTCTCCTTAGCTGTACAGAAGCTTTTCAGTTTAATGAAGTCCCATTTGTTTATTTTTGTTGTTGTTGCAATTGCCATGGCAGACTTCTTCATGAAGTCTTTCCCCAGGCCAATATCTTCCAGTGTTTTTCCTATGCTTTCTTGGAGGATTTTTATTGTTTCATGCCTTAAATTTAAGTCCTTTATCCATCTTTTTTTTTTTTTTTTTTTTTGTAGAGACAGAGTCTCACTTTATGGCCCTCGGTAGAGTGCCGTGGCCTCACACAGCTCACAGCAATCTCCAACTCCTGGGCTTAAGGGATTCTCTTGCCTCAGCCTCCAGAGTAGCTGGGACTACAGGTGCCCGCCATAACGCCCGGCTATTTTTTGGTTGCAGTTTGGCCGGGGCCGGGTTTGAACCCGCCACCCTCAGTATATGGGGCCGGCGCCCTACCGACTGAGCCACAGGCGCCGCCCCCTTTATCCATCTTGAATCAATTTTTGTGAGTGGGGAAAGGTGTGGATCCAGTTTCAGTCTTTTACATGTAGACATCCAGTTCTCCCAACACCATTTATTGAATAGGGAGTCTTTCCCCCAAGGTACGTTCTTGTTTGGTTTATCGAAGATTAGGTGGTTGTAAGATGTTAGTTTCATTTCTTGGTTTTCAATTCGATTCCAAGTGTCTATGTCTCTGTCTTTGTGCTAGTACCATGCTGTCTTGACCACTATGGCTTTGTAGTACAGACTAAGATCTGGTATGCTGATGCCCCCAGCTTTATTTTTATTACTAAGAACTGCCTTAGCTATACGGGGTTTTTTCCGGTTCCATACAAAACGCAGAATCATTTTCTCCAAATCTTGAAAGTACGATGTTGGTATTTTGATAGGAATGGCATTGAATAGGTAGATTGCTTTGGGAAGTATAGACATTTTAACAATGCTGATTCTTCCAAGCCATGAGCATGGTATGTTCTTCCATTTGTTAATATCCTCTGCTATTTCCTTTCTGAGGATTTCATAGTTTTCTTTATAGAGGTCCTTCACCTCCTTGGTTAGGTATATTCCTTGGTATTTCATTTTCTTTGAAACTATGGTGAAGGGAGTTGTGTCCTTAATTAGGTTCTCATCTTGACTGTTATTGGTGTATACAAAGGCTACTGACTAGTGGACATTGATTTTATATCCTGAAACATTACTGTATTTTTTTATGACTTCTAGGAGTCTTGTGGTTGAGTCTTTGGGGTTCTCTAAGTATAATATCATGTCATCAGCAAAGAGGGAGAGTTTGACCTCCTCTGCTCCCATTTGGATTCCCTTTATTTCCTTGTCTTGCCTAATTGTATTGGCTAGAACTTCCACCACTATGCTGAATAGTAATGGTGACAGAGGACAACCTTGTCTGGTTCCAGTTCTAAGAGGAAAAGCTTTCAGTTTTACTCCATTCAGTAAAATATTGACTGTGTGTTTGTCATAGATAGCTTCAATCAGTTTTATAAATGTGCCACCTATGCCTATACTCTTCAGTGTTCTAATTAGAAAAGGATGCTGGATTTTATCAAATGCTTTTTCTGCATCTATTGAGAGGATCATGTGATCTTTATTTTTGCCTCTGTTAATACGGTGGATAACGTTTATGGATTTGTGTATGTTAAACCAGCTTTGCCTCCCCGGGATGAAGCCTACTTGATCATGATGAATGACTTTTTTGATGATAAGCTGTAATGTATTGGCTAGTATTTTGTTGAGAATTTTTGCATCTATATTCATGAGTGAGATTGGTCTGAAATTCTCCTTTTTGTTTGGGTCTTTTCCTGGTTTTTTTATCAGGGGATTTTTGTTTTATTACTCATTCCAGGGACAATTGGAGCTTCTGAGAATTTTGCTTATGTAACTTGATCACACTGTTGAAAATCTAGCCCTACATTACAGTGACCCAACTCTTCTAATACATATTAGAGGCATCCACATATGATGAGGCTTCTGCAGATTGTCTGGTACTGACAAGTTAAGTATAAATGAAAAAGTAGTACATTAATAAAAAGTATATGCCACCTGTTACAATGCATAATAGTTGGGCTTATGAAAATCAGTTTCTGTGGCCTAACTTAACAATCAGAAATCCCAAAAGAAACTGTATATATCACCTTCCTTCAAGAGATCAAGGGTAAAATCTGACTCATTTGGAAGGCTTCCTCTCTGTCTAACCTCTCCTAAGTGTTGCTTTGAGTATAAGGAAAACCTACCACTAAATGTAAACTCTCCCTTCAAGCTGTGAGACCAAAATTGTTGCTGTAGGTGAACATTCACCATTTGTCTTTCCACCAGATGTCTACTGTGTATTCTCATGCCACATGGATAATATAAGGCATGGTTCCCATCCTCAAAGAGCAGACCTAAAGCTTGCTTTCATGTTACACAGTTGTTAGAGGAAAATTTACAAATTGATTTGGGCTGTTCTTGAGATTCATTATTCCCCTTGGAATTATGAGATGGAAGTGCATGAGGCAGAATTAAGGATTGTTTGCAAGCCCCCTTAGAAGCTGATTTTAGAGCTAGCATGAAGAAAGGAAAAGTCTGAAGACAACTATAACACAAGAGGAAAGATGGGGGCTAGACAAAGCTTGAGTTTTAAGCACCAGTGAATTTCTACTTATTGACCTAGGGAAAAAAAGAAGATCCCATGATATTCCATGATCGAGGTCTCATCGTGAACTACAGCAAGAACATGGGATGTGTTAAAAGGCTTTTTAGAGAGAATGGAAAGAAGAAAGCAACACTATGTGTTTAGGCGAGAACTTAGGAAAAACAGCCAGCATTGTGGAGCTGTGACTTAGAGGTCTTTGACCAGAGGTCATAGGCATTCTGCATCTACTTGAGACCAATAGTGAGGCCTGAGTTCTGACTAGCCAAGGCATTCACATATATCTATCCTGATTTCCCATAGTCATATCTTCATCCTTCCTGTGCTAATATTTTAACTTTAGGGTTTTAAAAAGTAGATCATCTTCCAAGAGAGGTCTGATGTGCCTGAAACTGAATGTTAATTCTGCTCTGTGTCTGTCTTTTTTTGTGTCTGTGCCGGGACAAGAGTCTGGATTAGAAGCTGTTTTTATGGGTCACAAGGATCCCAGAGGGAAAGACTCCATTATGAAAATCAGGACAAGGAATCCTGCTGGCACAGAAACAAAGCTGTTCTGGAAGATAGAAGGTGAAATAGGAAAGGCCATAGTCTGTGGGTGAGAGAAGAGGCAGTTACACATGGGTCCCCTATGGCTCCTGTCGAAGGAGAGAGATCAGTCTTAATGCTGTAACACAAGACTCCTAACTCTGAAGTAGCAGTCCAGGGTAGCAAAAGTCTTTGTCAAAAACTGTCTTTGTAAAAGCAGTGGAAGGCTTCTCACCTTGAAGCGAACAGACACTGTCCAGCTCCTAGAAGTCTAGGCTAGGCATGGAGCTTCTGTGTGGACAACAGTATGAAAGGAGGGGATGGTTATCTGAAATAACATTACTCCAAGGGCTTGGGACAGTGACAAAGGTGAGAAGGGTGAGTGAATTGTTATAAGTGAGAGGACTCCTACCGGATAGCAATGAGAAAAAGGTTGCATTTAAAAGTGTGGAAATGGTTGTATAGAACAACACATGAGTCCACGATGGACCCTACAAGGGGAAGAAAAGTAACAGAATTCTAGCAATTATACTCATGGGAATCTGGGCTGGTCAGAAGTTTTTTTTTTTTTTTTTTTAATTCACAGCTTTTTTTCCCCTAGGGCCTACATTAATATAAATTCAGTTGATAGCAAGAATGATAAGAACTTATGAAATAGCTGGTTAGAGTAGGGAGCATGGAAAAAGAAACTGGGTTATCACCTGACCTTCAGATTTCACATGAAGAGTCTCTGAATGCTGAGCATTCAACGTACAAATCCATATATAGATAGCTGTAGGAGAAATCAGGCTAGATCCAATATAAATAGGGGTAAAACTAATTAAAATTCAGATATTTGAAGTATGCAATCCACAATAAATTTCTGGACTTTTTTATTTTAACATTACAGATGGCTGTTGACTATATCCACAAACGAAACCCTCTAGGCCCAGTTGTTCCTAACCCTCCTGAGAACAGGGTTCAGCTAAATCTGGATTGCATATTCTCAGAAGTACCTACCCTATAATATTCACTTCATACCTATTGTGGTCTGAGTGACAAATTTTCTCATCTGGAAAATACAAAGATTGGACTCAATTAGTTAGTCCAATCTTTGAACCCCTCCCTCTCTGCATGTACAGTAGCCTTTAATTATTTTTTCTGTGTAAAGTTGACAGAATGATAACCTTATAGTTATTCCAGAGATATAAGAAAGGAAGCAGATGGAAATAATAAAAAAGAAATAAAATTCTCATTTCTTCCACTTATACCCATCTTCATTTGGGTTACTCCATTATGTTAGGCAGGTTGTTCAAGAGAATACTTGGTCAAGGAGATGAGCTAGGCCTAAAATCTGGTCTTGGCTCTGTTCACCAGGCCATAGGTCCGCCACAATGTGTTCTTCACCCAGAAAAAGGGTAGCCTTTTAAAAATTTGTATAAACTCTCTGGCTGACTTCTCAGTGGCCCAGTTTATCCTTCCCTTTTAAAATCCAACCATAAAATTCCTTTTGCTTCCTAATATATTCATTTTCTCTGGAATAGAGTGATCGTAAGTTTCAGTATTCAGTTTGGAACACACATCCCAACTGAAAAAGTCCTGTTCAAGGGATTCTTTAAACTTCAATTAAGCTGGAGGCCTACAGAACTGAATTAAATGGTTGAAATGGAATATTTATTTTCTTTGCTCTGAAAGGTACATTTTTATCCCTTAATTAAAACAAAATTCTGCATTCTAAAATAATTTACATTGCTACATAAATACAGGCAGGCCTCTATAACCCTTTTCCAGGCTGCCAATCACCCAATCATTCATCTCCCTACAAATTTATTTGATTCACTGTTAGGCTATGAATGGAAATAGTCTTTTTTTTTTTTTTTTTTGCAGTTTTTGGCTGGGGCCAGGTTTGAACCCCTGGCATATGGGGCCAGGGCCCTACTCCTTGAGCCGCAGGTGCCGCCCACAAATAGTCTTTTATAACAGTCCTTTAATATAAATTCATTCTCACCTCACCCTGAGGTATCTATTTAGGGGGTCATAATATGTCACCTAATACACATACATACAGCTCTTTAATGTAATTTCATTAAATCCTCATAGAGACCTGATAAGGTGGATGCTAAAATTATTGCCATTTTATAGAGAAGTTGCTGGCTCAAGTTTACACAGCTAGAAAATTGTAGGGGCAGAATTCAAACCCTAATCCTCTGATTCTAGAGAACCTAGTTTCTTTTTTTTTTTTTTTTTTTTTTTGTAGAGACAGAGTCTCACTGTACTGCCCTTAGGTAGAGTGCCGTGATGTCACAGGACTCATAGCAACCTCCAGCTCTTGGGCTTACGCGATTCTCCTGCCTCAGCCTCCCGAGCAGCTGGGACTACAGGCGCCCGCCACAACACCCGGCTATTTTTCTGTTGCAGTTTGGCCGGGGCTGGGTCCGAACCCGCCACCCTCGGCATATGGGGCCGGTGCCCTACTCACTGAGCCACAGGTGCCGCCGAGAGCCTACTTTCTTAATGAAATGTTTACTGTGCATCTAGTCTATCATTTATGAGGGGCTTTGATTATAGTTAAATGGGATATACTTTTTTCTCAAGCAGAATTCAATACTTGAAGAGTATTATGTGTGACTAAGACAACATTCAGTAAATATTTATTACATACATTTAAAATCTCAGATTCTGGTGCCAGGCTACTTAGGTGGAAATCCTACCTGTGTGATCTTAGATTACTAAACTTCTTTAGACCTTAGTTATATCACCTGTAAAATGGGGATAATAATAACACGTATCTTCCTGGTTTGCTGTGGGAATTAATGCATTAAGTTATTTAAAGTGCTGTCTGGTAGGTAATAAGATTATAAATATGGCAGTGAGTGCTATCTTTATCCCTATAGTCACCGTCATTATCAGCATCATTATTGTTATTATCGGTATTACATGTCCGGTACCATTTTCGGCACAGAGAATAAGAGAGTAAACAAAACAAAAATCCTGCTCTAATATGAAATTAACATTTAAGGGTAAGTCCTCATGGTTTCATTTTTAACTATCTGGCTTCATTGTTTCCATTTGTTTGTCAAATCATATACCACAACTTTTCTATAAAATTGGAAGGATCATGCCTGTCCCTGAGATTGTTATGATGATAAGGTCAGAAAGCACATGTAAAAGTTTTGAAACAATGCCTCACACATAAAAACACTCAATACATATTAGTGGTTTTAATTAATGTCAAAGCTGTGGGTGTCATAGTTCAAAATTATAATCTTGATTCTTCCTGAGTCCTATAATTTGTTGCTATGGTGATTTTACATAGCATTTTCTCACACCTATTTTTTCGCTATGTGCTTATTCTGTTTTCTTCTTGTTATGGTGGTTACTAAAGACAAAGATTATTCCAAAAACACAAAAAAGCATCCTAGAAGTAAAAGGAAATATTCACGTGAGCTCAGACAGAGAAGTAAACTCAGTTACTTTTTAAAAAAGCAAATCAATTAAATTTAGATAGTTTTATCACAAAGAGTTATTTGAACTTCACAGAACATGAATTTTAGAGTGGGACTGTGTGGGTTCATTTCCCAGTCCTGCTGTTACAAGGTGTTACCCTGAATGAGCTTCACACTCTCAACCTACTTGCACACAGTCATTGTGCAGAGTAAATGAAAACTTTTAAAACCGGGTAAGTCCCTTGTTTCTGTCATTACTTTATACAACAAAATTTTAACTGTGCTTTACAAAAAGTCTCGAATTCTTACTGAAAGAAGATCTTCCTCCTACTATCCAAAAATTACCTGGGGGCGAAGGGGGGGAGGAATTAATGCCATCATCTATTTAGAGAATGCATTGACCACACAGCAAAGGGCTGTTTCTTTCAATGTGAACCAGCATATATTACATTGCAGGGGAAAGAGGCAAATGTTGCAAGAGTGGCCCCTGTGACGTCGTGGGAATCAATTAATCTTTCCATATTTTTACTTTATTCAAATTGGGCTTAGTGATCACCCGCTTCAAAAAGGCAGTGAAGGGCTCGGTGCCCATAGTATAATGGTTACAGTGCCAGCCACATACACCAAGGCTGGTGGGTTCGAACCCAGCCTGAGCCAGCTAAACAACAATGACAACTGCAACAAAAAACAGCCGGGCATTGTGGCAGGTGCCTGTAGTCCCAGCTACTTGGGAGGCTGAGGCAAGAGAATCACTTGAGTCCAAGAGTTTCAGGTTGCTGTGAGCTGTGACACCAGGTTGCTGTGAGCTGTAACACTCTACTGGGGGGTATAAAGTGAGACTCTGTCTCAAAAAAAAAAAAAAGTCAGTAAAGGCCATTGAAGAAGAAGCTGCTAGATGAACTTCCCACAGGGCTTCCTCTCCTTATTTTAATTAAAAATGAAATTAAGAATTATTTAAGAGTATATCACCCCCTTTTAGGGCATAAGAAGGTCAATGATTTGTTAAGCATCCTTTTTCTCTTTTTAATAGTATTATTTCCCAGATTGAATTATGTGAACAAGGCTTAAATTTCCTTTCAGAATCTATAGGCTGGTGTCAGTGCAGTTGTGTGATATGGAGGACTGAGTGAACAGTTGTGGTGTGCAGGGCAGACACAATTAAGGCTCCTTAAGAACATGAGCTTCGATGTGAGAATGCCTTGGGCAGAGCCCAGATCAAAACCCACACTTGGTGAAATTGCTGAGATTATTTGAAATTATAAGGTACATATGTATATTGGCTGCTATCTGTGCTCCATAGAGTATCTGTGGGATAGAAATACCACTACATGAGTAGATTAAAAAAAGATAATCTCACATAAATACGAAGTCACATATGGGTTTAGAAACATGCCACCTTTCACAGGAGCCAATAAAAAAGCTCTAATAAAAGGGAAAATACATGACTTTGCCAAGTAGGATGGCTGTTAAAAATGATAGAAGGACTTAGCTTCAACAGCTTTCTTACAGCCTCCGGGGATTTACCTGTGATGATAAACATTTTCTGCCTGCTTTGTGATAGCAATAAAAGTAAATATACACGAGTTCAAGGTTTTAAAATAGAATAAACATATGGGAACACTTAATAGTGACTAAAGTGGATTTGTGCCTAGATTTTTAATTTTAGATGTTTAAGGGTATTTACTATGGACAAGAGTGCTCACTCTTTCCAAAAGGAGGCAATGAATCACCATCTAGGTGAATATTCCAACCTAGAAAATTCTCCTGAATCAGTTACTAAGTACCACCTGCTCTATTTGATAAATAATTCTGAATCCATTTGTACCTCTTTATCTCATAGTCTCAGTTTACTGCATCATTTCAACCTGCCTCTATGACAGCTACTAACTAGTCTTCCTGTGCTCAAACTCTTTTCACACAGCTGGCAGAGTGATCTTTCTAAAAACGCACAGAAGTTATGTCTTTGCTCAGCTTTAAAACTCTTATACAGCTCCCCATTGCTTATAGGAAAAAGTTCAAAATCTTTAGCTTGACAAGTAAGGCCCTCTGTGATCTTCAGTGTCCTCTATCTCCAACCTTGACACCCACCCAATAACCCCTAGTCACACATAATACTGTTAGTCCCAGAGTACACTGTATTTTTATATACCAGAAGAATGAACTCTGTGCTATTTCTTTTCTTTTCCTTTTTTGTAGATACAGAGTCTCACTCTATCGCCCCTAGTAGAGTGCTGTGGTGTCACACAGCTCACAGCAGCCTCCAACTCCTGGGCTTAGGCGATTCTCCTGCCTCAGCCTCCCGAGTAGGCAGGACCATAGGTGCTTGCCACAGTGCCCGGCTATTTTTTGCTGCAGTTGGACCGGAGGCAGGTATATGGGGCTGGCGCCCTACCCACTGAGCCACAGGTGCCGTCCCACTGTGCTATTTCTTTTACTTGGAACACATTTCTTCATTAATCCTACTGATAAGCCCAGTGTGTTCCTGCTAATTCCAAGAAAAGAAGAAGTAATGTTAGGAGATTCCTCCTCTGCTCTCCAGAGACTCACACATGCACTTCTATTACAGGTTAGGGCTGGCATTCATATTTGATTTTGAATATTCAGGCTTTGAAACAGTTAAATCATTAAACTCCCAGATAAACTTTCTGTTAATTTTCAAGAAGAGAAAGCTTACCAAACATAGATTTAATATTAAAATTGAAACAAACACATCTGCTGACTTAAAAAACCCATTTAAGGGATCCTTTAAATTTTGTATAAGCTGAAGGTCTACAGAACTGAATTAAAGGTTTGAAATGGAAGATTTATTTCATCCTCTAAAGGTAAATTTTGATCCCTTAATTAAAACAAAATTCTACAATATTTAAAACAATATTCTAAAATATGTATATCTCTATATGAATACAGGCAAGCTTGCTCAGCCATCTTCATACTGCCAACCACCCTACCACTTATCTCCATTCACAATTCATTGGACTCACCATTTAGCTATGAAAGGAAATAGCTTTTTACAACAATCCTTTAAGATAAATTCGTTCTTAACTCAGCCTGAGCTGCTTACTTAGGGGCTCACTATAACTTTGGCATATGATTTAGTCTTATGAGATAAAGAACTTGCTCTGTGTCCTAAAACTAACAGTGTGTTGAGTCTGCCAACATTATGATTTGTATAAAGACAGCAAATTATAAATGGGTTCTTTGACTTCAGCAAAGAATTGTTAGAAGTTAGACTAGCAGATTGAAGTATGAGAAAATGAGGTTATATTTTTCCATAGGTAATGCTTCTCATAAATGATTAGGAACTGCTGAGTCAAGATGAGGTTGGGAAAATTCCTGTGTGTATATGCAGAAGGCACAGTTAAGATCATGCTTGCTTCCATCACTAACTCTTATACTAGTCTAATTTTAGTTATGTTAAATTAAATAAGCAGGAGGCCATTAGCTTGAGGCTGTCTCCATACTTTCAATTCCTCCTTGTGAACTACAATCTAACTTCTACATAAATGAACCAAAACCTGACCTAGAAGTATAAAATACAGTAGTGTTTTACACAACGACAAGCAGACAACTTTCAGTCAATTGCATGTCACTGACTCATCAGATTATGCCCAAGTAAGGCAAATGCCTCATCACAGCATATTCAAATAAAGCAAATGTCTCATCACATTATGCCCAAACAAGGTAGATGCCTAGCTTTAGCCAGTCAGCGGAGTTTTCTACTTTGCTTTTATGTTCAGCCTTTAAAAGCTCCCACTGCAGAGCTCTCTTTTGGTTTTAAGTGCTGCCTGGTTCATGAATTGTTCTTTGCTCAAATAAACTGTTAAATTTATCTATTTTTGTTGTTGTTGTTATTGTTGTTGTTGTTTAATAGACAGAGACTAGGTACATTAGTGAAATTGAGACCTTTTAGCAGATACTTTGGCAGGTATTTATCACAGGGTAAGTAATTCTCTATTTACAATGTCTATGAGCTGCTGAAGGGAAGAGACCATGTTTATTTACCTTTGATCCCTGGCACCCAGGACAATGCCTGGTACTTAGATGAAGTCCCATACTTCACCTCTTTAACAAGTATTAACAAAATTGTTTTGTGAACATACAGTGAATCAGATTTCATTTCCTATTCAAAATCTGCCAACACATTTTAATTAGCCTTCATCTGGTTTCTCTCAGTCTCTGCTTTCAACTGCAAAATAACAATAATTAGAACCATTCATGTAAAAGGGCAAATGAAAATACTATATTCCTGTTGAGAAAATAGCCAAGAATACTATTCTCCTTGCCCTAGAAATATCAGAAGATGAACAACTTATTCTTCCAAAGTAGTGAAACCAATTGCAACATTAAAAACTACATTTTTTTTTTTAAAGAAAAAGAGGTGTACTAGATAAGTAAGATTCCCATAGCAATCCAATTTGGTTTTCACAGAGCTTCAAATTTTAGTTTGATTTCAGGATCTGCCCATTTCTGGCTGTTATAAGCTCTAAAAAGTCAATTGTTCTAAACATAATCTGCAGCCTTAGGTTCTGTGCCAAGTAATTTAAAATGCTTTGCTAAGGAAAACTTACAACTTCTGTTTTCTTTTAAATGATCTCAACAAAGTAAATTGTGTGTACAATTAATTTATCCCTGGATGTTTGCTATTAATTTGAAGAACAAAGAACTTGGGCATTCCCACGGAGGTTCAGAAAATATAGGAGACGAATATGATTGCTTTTGACAACTTACCTCTGTTTTTTCTGAATGCCAATTAAGAATTAAACTGATATATTTGCAATCAGTGTAACCTGGCTTATTGTACCCTCAATGAATCCCCAACAAAAAAAAAAAAGAATTAAACTGATATAAATGTAAGGGTGGCTTTACATGCTAACTTTCCTAGAGCTAGTTTATATCCTAATCTGAGGCCCTAATTGGTGTATTAGTATGTGCATACTTCTAGAATAAACTGTAGAAATTTTTCAAAAACCTTGAAAAAATACATATCATCACAACTGCAACTTAAAAAAAAGCATTTATTCAACATTTTTGGTTATCATTTTTTTGGAAAGAGAAGGAAAACCTTCGGAAAAAGTTATCTTAATATAGTGTCTTGTACTTTGTTGGTGGTTGATAAATCTTGGTTGAATGGATTGATAGATACATTCTCATAATGTCCTATTTAGGGTAGAAGATCTCAAAATGTTCTTATTTTACCATCAGTGAAAATGAAACATAGACCCATGAAAAGAGTGGGTTGTGTTCCTCAATATTACTAGAATTGGATAGCATTTGCCTAATTCTAAATTCTCATCTACTTTTATGATTCTTTGAGTTATGCAAGGACACAATGATGGTGTCATAAATGAACCAGAATTCTTTTCCCTGAATTATTGACTTGGAGAGATATTTTCTATTGGAGAAGAAATAAATAATATCTGAAACAAATTACTTAGTCTTCATAAAGAACAGTTATCCACTGACTCTATAATGGAGACAATAATCATAAAAATAGTTCAAAGTGATTATGTCGCATATATTGAGTTCTAGTTATTGTTACTTGTTTCTATGCATGTTTCATTCATTCATGGAGTAATTTTATGTACCTTCTAAGAACTTGGTAAAGCACAGCTTGAGCTATGACTGGTTCCTGAAACAGGTATCATTTTGATTGTCTTGTCTGCTGATCTCATTTTTATGTTTATTTATTCATTCAAAAATTCTGAGCTCCTACAGGGCCAGGCACCGTGTTAAGTGTTATGGACATAATAGCAGACAAAACAAAAACAATTCCACTCACTGAGCTTATAGAGTGTAATACAGGCATTTAGTTTGAAAATTATCCAAATGTACAATTATAAATTGTTTGAGTCTTATGGGGAAAAAAGAGTGAGAATATACATATATAATAGGGGACCTAATAAGGTACAATTTAAATTTGGATCTAAGATGACCAGAAGTTAATCAGGCAAAGTATAAGAAGAGCTTTTCAATTCCAAGGAAAAGAATGTGTGATGCACTTGAGACCAGAAGAGATTTGGTACATTTTGTGAATAAATAGAAGGCTAATATGAATAATGTGGTCAGCCAAGGAACAGGTGAAATGAGAACTTTAAGAGGCAGGCAGAGGCTAGATCATGCAGAGCCTGGATGCTGTTAAAGACTTTGCATTTTATGCTAATGCAAAAGGAGAAAAAATATCTGATCTGTATTTTTAGCAGATCATTTAGGCTGCACTGAGAAGGGAGGACAATAGTGGAAGTAGTGAGACCAATTAGGAGGCTATTCTGGGTGTGAGATAATGGGGGCTTGGATGAAAGTAGTGGAAATAGAAGTAAGTACCATGAGTGGATTTGAGATATATGTGGTAGAATCAATAGGATTTGAAGGATGACTGAATGGTAGATATAAGAAAGAACAAGGTAGTAAGGATAACTCTTGAAATTTTGGCTTGAACAATGGCATCGAGGTATATGCCATTTACCAAGATGGAGAAGGATGGAGGAGGGGCAAACTGGAATGAAATTAAGATTTTTAGTATCAGTGTCCTGCTGACAAGGCCACCAAAATGGTGGATATATGTTTATGTGCATATGACATTTTTCTGGAAAGATAAGATAAAGAACAAGACAATGGATAAAAGAAATAAAATAAGGAGGTAAAAGACAGGGGCAAAGTTAGAATAAATAGAAAATAGAATTCCCAAGAGAGGGATGATATATAGGGAGTTGCTGAGGGTGGGTAATTTGAAAAAGACATACTCTATATTATATTATATATATATTAATTTCAATAAGGAAAAAAAGAAACCCTGTGGTTTCCATAATGCAGACTACAGAAGGAAACTGAACAGAATAATATTTGTGTGTCTACATAGAAGGTAGACTCAATCAGCTACTTACTGGTGAGTTTTTCCAGAAGGATGCTTCAAAATCCCCAGTGAAGTAAAAAGAAACCAGTGTAACTGCTATAATAATCAAAAAAAAAAAAAAGAGTACAGGGTGAAAAAAGAAAAAGAAAAAAAAAAAGATTTACTGACCCAGAGCCAGAGGAAGGAGATGAGAAGTCTGGATAAAGATAGATAAAGGGTAGAAAAAGAGAAATGGGGGTGGAGAATTTTTTCAGTGAGCAAAAATGTCTCTGCCGTCATGTCTATGCAGATGTGGGGGATAATGGTCTGCCAGGTCCACCGTTATCACCTGGGTTTGAGTCTCACTCTGCTCTGTACTAGTGGATGTCCTTGGGAAAGTGAGGCATCTTCTCAAGTTTCATTTCTCATTTTTAAAACAAAGAGAATGATAACAAGTACCTCATAAGGTAATTGTGAGAATTAAAAGAAATAATTCATAAGATGCACATTTGTAATCCTAGCACTTTAGGAGTCTGAGGCCAGAGGATCACCTGAGCTCAGGAATTCAAGACCAGTCTGAGAAACAGAGAGATCTCATCTCTACTAAAAATAGAAAAAGTTAGCCAGACATAGTGGTGGATGCCTATAGCCACAGCTACTTGGGAGGCTAAGGCAAGAGGATTGCTTGAACTCAAGAGTTTGAGGTTACTCTGAGCTATGATGATGCCAAGGTACTCTACTTAGGGTGAAGAGTGAGACTCTGTCTCAAAAAAAAATAGTTTTTATGATTTGTTAAAATACTAATTAATATTTATAAAGCATTCTGAAAAACTCTTAGGCTTTAATTGTTGCAAATTAATAAAAAATGCCCCAACTGATTATATAGTCAAAAATATATTTTCTCAATTATTTTTGGAAATGCTAGATATAATTTAAAATTTGCTATTTAACTCCCCTAGAGAGACAGGTAATTGACTTCTAAATTTATTCTTTGAAAATGTCAAAAAATAAAGATGATATCCTAAGGAGATCCTCTTGATATATCCATTTTCACCTTAAATCATTTAAAATTCTATATTTGCTCAACCCTGACATTATTATGAAGATACTGTGTCTGAAAACATAATTATATAAACACCTCATTGTGTGTAGGAACATCACATTATGGAACACTGGATCCTATTTTGTTTCCTCTCCTTTCTCTCTGACTTTGGTTACTCTGTGAACATGGAAGTTTTGTTATTTATTTATCATACATATGCTTTAGAATTTTAACACAGAATTATGTCCAAATTTTAGACTTATACTGATTTGCTTATAACGTTGTTGTGGAAAGACAAATCCATTCTAAGGTCTAATCAAGATTCCACATTTATTGGCAAGGTGATACTAAGGCAATGCTTTTACCTCTCTGAACTTCTGTTTATTTATATAATATGGGAGTAATTAAAGAAGAGTATACATATATATGTATATGTGTATATACATATGCACTTAGCATGATAATACTATGTAAACATTATTTTTATGTTCTGTGTGGTCAGATCAAACATAACCAATTAATTACATAGTTTGGGGCACTTTACTTAATACCTCAAAGAGTCAAATGATGATATTAATTTAATATTTTCATTAAATTATGCCATGTCATGCCTGGAACATAATAAGCACTTATAAATATTATTAAAAATACTCAATACATGTTCTTTCTATTTCATTCTTCTATATGAGGGAAATGGCACTAATTAGTTCCAAAATTAAGGAAAAATATACTTAATACCTTATTAAAAGATATGGGAACCAAGAACATGTGAAGCATCATGTTATCTTAGCATCCGTGATCACAACATGAAAAAAAAAGGTGATGTTCTTAATTTCTGCCATTGTAACAAGGGCACAGAACATCTCTCCAGCTTGGGGAAGACGTTTTGTGTCACAGAAGTGAGCAGAGGTGGCTTCTACCCTTCACCCTTGGAAGCACATGCAGTTGGAGAAAATGAGGCAGGAAGCGCATGCAGTACCTGGTCATCTCAGAGTCAGGGAGCAGGCCTAGGTGGTAGTGGGGGTAGGGAGATGAGAGGAGGAAGCTTTTGTCACACTCAACAGGGGAATAGTGCCTGGGAGAAGCAGGCTTATCACACAGTTTGTTCACAGTGCTGTAAACAGGTTCCGGAGGCCTGGTGATATAAGAGGAAGAGAAAGATACACATGGTTAACACACACTAGGAACAACTGTGCAACTACTAGAATTTCACCATATGCAAAAGTAAAACTCTAAAACAATGGCATTTACTTCTTATTTCTTATTAATAGAAACTGAGTTTTCTGCAGTTCACTTTAAAGACTTCATTCTTCAGCTTCCCTTGTGGGCAGATGTGACCATATGAAAATGTTTGGTACAATGTGATTTGAGCAAAAGGCTTTTGTGAACTCCTGGGATGGCTACATACAGGGAAGCTGACTGAGCTGAGATTCCTGCAATTTTATTCCCTCCTGCTTCCTTCCTTTGCTGATGGGGAAGCTGGATCTGATGGCTGGAGCTCTAGAGGTCATCTTGAACCATGAAGCGACCTTGAGGATGAAGGCAAATACACAAAGGGGAGCACAAAGATAGAGCCTGCAGATATGGGGTAACACCATAATGCCTCTGGATTACCAACCTCTGGATTTCTTTATGTAGATAAAATTAACTTACTTTTTTAAGTTAGTGTCTTTTTTTATTATATAAACAAAATCTAAGATTAACAGAAGTACTCCTACAAAATTTAAGATTGCAAATAATAAAAGAAATGATTATAGATAGGACCTACTATAAGTATTAATACGTTTAATTATGTTTGGAATCCATCTAACAATCTCTATATACACAGGAAAATATAAAGAATGCTATTCTCTTACTGTATAACTTAGATTCATAACTGTTTAAGAAAACACATTGCTTCTTTATTTAAAAACATCCTTATACATACAATTGCCTTTGATCTAAACTGCCAGCACAAAACCTGAGAGGAAAGAAATCAGTGACTCCTTTCAGGCTATAAAATAGTCTCACGATGATGTCAATTTCAGTAACATTGTACTCTGCCTGAGAGGGTTGATTCGATTTTCTTTTCTTTTCTTTCCTTCTTTTTTTTTGTTTTTTATTTTTAGTGCAACTAAGTTATCATCTTCTTGGAAATAATATATTTAGCTATATTGATTTTGCCACACATTCCTTTACTAGTCATGTTCAAAATATCTTCTGTCAGTCTTAAAATAATTTTGGTGAGATTTTAGTTTGCTCATTTTATAGATCACAGAAAGGTGGCTCAGGGAAATTGAGTGCCTTGCTCCAAGATCAAATTATACATCCAGCAAGTATAATCCAGCAAATTATAGATCTAGAATTCGAGCCCAGTTGTATCTGACTCCAAAGCTGATGCTCTCTTTCCATCATACCGAACTTCTTCCTCCTGGTTTTGCAAAACCAGTGCTAATAAAGAGATAATTTCAGAACAATAAGTGACATATTTAAGACCCTTTCCTGGAGACAGAGTTGGGAAGCAAATTAAAGTTTAGAATGTAATAATCACCCATAAAATGAATAGGAGTGTAAATTAATAGAAGCTTTTTGGATGGGAGTTTCTTAATTTGCCTCAAAATTTAAAATACATGTAGTTTTTGATCAATCAACTTAACTGTTAGGTAATACAATGATAGAATTAAAAGATATTATGCAGCCTTAAAGAAAGATGGAGACTTTATCTCTTTCATGTTTACATGGATGGAGCTGGAACATATTCTTCTTAGCAAAGTATCTCAGGAATGGAAGAAAAAGTATCCAATGTACTCAGCTCTACTATGAAGCTAAATTATAGCTTTCGCATAAAGGCTATAACCCAACTATAGCACAAGACTATGGGGAAAGGGCCAAGGAAGGGGGAGGGAGAGGGGAGGTTATAGTGGAGGGACGGTAATGGGTGGGGCCACACCTACAGTGCATCTTAGAATGGGTACAGGCGAAACTCACTAAATGCAGAATACAAATGCCTACATACAGTAACTAAGAAAATGCCATGAAGGCTATGTTGAATAGTTTGATGAGAATATTTCAGATTGTATATGAAACCAGCACATTGTACCCCTTGATTGCACTAATGTACACAGCTATGATTTAACAATAAAAATAAATTAATAAAAAAAATATACATTACAAAAGTTTTTTGGAATAAGATTAGGAAATAACAAAAATGTCCACAAATGGAGATATAACTAAATTACATCTATCTATGTAATATTTTAAAAATTTTAATATCTTACCTCACCTCTATGGGTGCCAACATGTAAACTTTTCTATGATGTAAGTGAAAAAGAAACTTATAAAATGCTTGCTTTATATGACATTATTTCTACTTTTTCTTTAAAAAATGAGTATTCATTCATTAATCAAATATTAATGTGTTTCTGCTATGTGTGGAGACTACTCTGGGTGCTCAAAGGTATCTGTGAATCTGGCTCACAAACATGATCCTAGCTTTTGTAAGCTTATATTTTGTTAGGAGAATTCAAATAATAAGTATTATATTATAAACTCTATTAGAAGGTAAGATGAAAAAGTAAAAGGAATAGAGCAAAGTAGAAGGAATTAGAAAGGCAAGGAGGTGGTAGGAGACAGTGGTGAGGATGGGCCTCATGTCGTGGATGAGATTTGAAATGTAAAGAAGTGAGGAAGTCAGACTAAAATGTGAGGGGGGAATGTGCCTAGCAAGTTCTACAAACAGCAGGAGGTCCCTGTAGCTGGTGCAGCACGAGGAGGTGGAAGGAGACGAAGGCAGACGGTGTGCTTAGTAGAATGCTAAATGAGGCCTCAAAAGAAACTTTACTCATCAAACAAAATGATGCTGCCTCCTGGAATGTGTGTTCATTTCTGTAAGGGTGCATATTTAAGTTGTGTTCATCTACACATAGATGTATAAATTCAGTGGCTATAACAAGTATAGGTACTTATGTATTCATATTATTTATACATATGTATTTATGCTATTGTTTGCTTATACAAAGTTAAATTCATGCAATGAACTATTTACAATGTTCACATCTAGTTGTGAAGACAGAAATCACTGGGAATTTCACTTGTTTTTGTGTTTCAGTGACATATGAATTTTTTCAATAAATATATATTGCTTTTGTTTCTATTTTATTGTAACATATAAAATACAGAGAAAAAGCACATACAAATTAATGCATAGCTTAAAGAATTATCAAAATGCAAACAATTACGTTACACCTCCCGAGTCAAAAGACAAGCTAACCTGGACCAGAAGTTTCCACCCTGCCCTGTTGTCTAAGACTAGCCTCCCTTTTCCTTGGAGAGAACTAACAACTGACTTTTATGGTAATTGCACTTCTGATTTCCTTTTTCTTTTACCTCCTAACCACGCATTTGTTTTAAAAAAATTATTTTATCAAAAAAACACTTGCACTCAAATATCCATTGCAGCACAATTCACAATCACAAAGATATGAAATCAAACCAAGTGCCCGCCAATTCATGAGTGGATTAACATAATGTGGTATATATATACAAAGGGTGCCAAAAATGGATATGCATTTTAAGCAAGGACAAAACTGCATTAAGTTCTTATATAATACACAAAATATACAGATAACAAAAGATGAATACAAGTCACGTTGAGTGCCTCTTGTAACTGCAGAGTCAAACATGACTTGAGTATCACAATTTTAATGCAGTCTTTTCCTTTCTCAAAATGTGCATACAGTTTTTGCTATCCCCTGTGTACATACCATGGAATACTACTCAGCCATGAAGAAAGATAACTTAATCCCTTTGTTTCTTTTTCTTTTTATGTTTTTACATATACATTTGTTTATTTGGTTTCCACTTTTTGCCTTAACAGAATCAAAAAGGCTTAAAATTTAATAACAATAACAATGTTTAAGATAAGCACTAGAAACAAAAACCTCACAAAGAATGGACAAAAATAAATATATTCAAAAAAGAAATCAGATGATTGCTGCAATGAAATATTGAGCAATAATAATAATGCAAAAAAAGTAACATTCACATTGTCAAATAAGAGTACGTCTATTATAGAATGCTTTGACTCTGAGGTTCAGTATGGAGAATAATTCAATTTTCTCAATGTGATGACACTACAGATTAAGACAAGGATGTTTCTAATTTTCTCTTGGTCCTTTCACCTCCATAGCACTATCTTTTGAGGCAAATTTTCAGAATCAAAGCTAGCTAATACACATCTTTAAAAAATTCCTAATTATATTGTATTTAAATTAAAGAAAACTATTTAATTTCTGGAATTGTTTCACGATGGATTGATTATGTGCCTAAGCTCAATTACTCATCATTCAAAGTCTTATCAATACAGAGATATAGTTACTGATATCGAAGGTTCATTTTAATCTTTAGTCTTCCATTCCTTCTCCATTTATTTAATTAATATTTTCTATAATGGCTGGCTAAAGAATACACATATCGAATCCAGTTTCTTTTCTTAATTGTGAGAATGCTTGATATTTTAGAAGATAAATAGATGAAAAATTGCCAAAACATAACAAACCTCTTGACAAACTTGCAATATTGACATGGTCTTGCAATGAAACTACAAAATTAAAAATATCAGTGAAAATCCCCTTTCAGGTGTTATAAAAATGAGGTTCACATATGAAGGTTTCTGTCTAACAGTCCTAGGAATCTGCCATGCATTCTCTCATATAATTTGTATATGATCTACTAGGGCACAGTACAATTTACAATAAGCACTATCCAGGCCACAATCTGAATGGAGGAATGTCACATAGTAGGCACTTGAAAAAGGTTTCTTTGAATTAATGGGTAATTTTTTCACCATTTTCCATCAGGAGAAATAAATCTTCTGACCCTTTCAGGGGAGCCAAAAGTTATTTTGAGTCTTTTAATTAGGTTTAAATTTTTTAGGCCATTATTAACTCTTATAGGCTATTCCAGAGGACAAAAACTCCAAGCTTGTCAGGAACTGATGAGCCTGAAGTACTTATTTAAAACATATGTTCCTGGTTCATCTGCCCCCCAGAGGAAAGGGCTTCATTTTGTATTTAAGTTTGGCCACCACAACTCCTGCCCACAGTCTTAGCAAAATCATCCCACGGGCACAGTGAACTGCTCCTCAAAGACTCAAAGGCCTAATGCTGGCAGTCAGCAGTAACTTCCCTGCAGTTATATTCTCTGTGACCTCTCTGCCAGACAGACAAGAAATGCCAATTTATGAGCCGTCACTGGGTGGCAGGAACAAATGCCACCATCACTTCCCATTTAGTCAGTAAAAAACAGGCTTAGGGAAATGACTTTTGGCAGTGTGAATCAGCCGGTCACAACTGAAAAGCCTTGTTTATTCTATTATAAGCCTCCAGAGAAGCCTAGGTCAGAAGGTGCTGAATATGAAAATCCAACCAAGGTGCTTACTGGCTTCCTTTGGATGCCTCCAGAAGAGGGGAAGGGTAACTGGAGATATTAAAGTGATTTCTAAGTGAATTTATAAACAAATCATTCCTCTTGCTGTCCACTTATCAACTGCCACAGAAAAATGGCTTTGTAGTGTCATCTGCTGAACTATCAGCATTTATTTGCATATCTATGGTTTTATAATTGCAGGCTCTTATAGCCTAAAATTAGCACACCCTGGCACTTGGTGATCTCTCTTTTCTGTGAACCCCATTAGCACTCGCTCTTTGTTCTGCTTCCTTGTCATTTTCAATTGGTAATCCACAGTGCTGGTGTGAGTTAGAGAGGAGGTGCTTCATCTATACCCTACTCTAAGGAAAACTACCTTGCTTGCAAAGGCTACTTCTCATTTGTCCTGCTTGACTCCAACTCAATTTCTTCTCCCTAGCCACAGGAGTTTAGACCAGGGGTCCTCAAACTACAGCCCACAGGCCACATGCAGCCCACTGAGGACATTTATCCGGCCCGCTGGGTGTTTTTGCCACAGCTGCCTATCCTGCTTAGTAGCCTACTCATCCCAGGCCGCAGTGCGCATGTGTGGAATGTGCCCCACACTCTCCAATTCCCCTCCTACTCTCCAACTCTGCTCCTTCTCTCTGTCTCTTGACTCCTCATCTCAGTCTCTGGTGTAATCAGAGGGGTTACCAGGTTGCCTGTGCAGAGCCTGCTGCTGCCTAAGAACTGAGGTAAGAACAAGTTAGGATTTATTTTTTTTTTTTTGAAGTTAGGAGGTCTTTTTTTTTTTTTTTTTTGCAGATAGGGGGCACTTTTTTTGAAGTTAGAAGAGCCTTTTTTTGAAGTTAGGAAAGCCTTTCTTTTTTAAGTTGGTTAGTTGGTTGGGGGTAGTTTCTGGGGGGGGGGGCGTTGCATCACAGTGATAATGCAAATAATCAACAATCAGTGCTAATGCAAATTTTCAGTGCTCAGAGGTAATGCAAATGGTCAGAGCTCAGAGGTAATGCAAATAGTCAGTGCTCAGTGGTCATGATATTGTAAGTGCTCAGTATTAATGCAAATTGTCAGTAGTCAGTGTTATCGCAAATGGTCAGTGGTCAATGTTAATGCAAATGGTCAGTGTTCAGTGTTATTGCATGGGGGTCCCAAACTGGTAATCTGCCTATGGCCCCATGGGAACTTAATCTGGCTCTGCAGACAGCCAAGGAGTAGGAAACCCAATTGCCAGTAAGTGCATTTATATTCTGATTGCTATTCAGTTGTATATGATGTTGTATGTTGTGTGCTGTGTAAGTCCCAGTTCACACTGTTGCGATCTCTGAGCAGTGCGAGTTCAGCCATATGCTTGAATGGCTGAACTCACATTACATTTGAAAGACAAAGGCACATGTGCCTTCTTTTTTCCTGCAGTGGAATCTGATCTCATGGGTCTTCTGACTCATGAGATCAGATTCCTGTGCGAGTTCACAGATCACAGTGCCATTTGCACAGGGTAGTGTGAACTGGAAAGGAGGTGGAGGAACCAGCTCTGTAATCATGCCTGTTCCTGCACCACACCAGTGTGAGCCTGAGGTAAAAGTGGAGTTTCACCATATGGGCACTAGCGAGGCTGAAGTGATGTGGACTGACAAAGCTGCATTGATGGACATGATGAGACTGCATTGATGGGCACTGATCAGACTGCATTGATGGCCAGTGTAGTCTATATGTCTCTGTGTGGGCAAAGTTATTGCTGGTATATTGTTTTTGGAGTGCTGTATATATATATATATATATATATACACATACATACATTGGTATTTTACTAATAGCAATTTGGAATCCCTAGGAAACAATGAGATCAAGAAAAAGAAAAATTGACTCAGAGTGTAGGATATTCAAAGAACAGTGGGCTTATGATTACTTTTTCATGCAGTACAAGGAAAGAGCTGTGTGTTTGATATGCCAGAATATAGCATCTGTGTTCAAAGAATACAATTTGCATCAACATTATCAAACTCAACATAAAGATAAATATGATAGTTTGGTGAAAGAAGTGAGAAAAGATAAAATATTAAAACTGAAATATACATTGACAACTCAGCAAAATACTTTTGTGAAGCAGAAACAGCTAAATACTTCACCATTGTGAACAAGTTTTCAAGTTGCCAAGATAATAGTGTGCACTGGCAGACCATTTGTGGAGGGAGAATTTGTTAAAGAATGCCTTCTTTCTGTTGCTAAAGAGATGTGCCCAGAGAAGGCCAATTTATTTAGTACAGTGAGTCTTTCATGACCTACAATTACATGAAGGATTGAAGAAATGGGAGACAATTTGTATCAGCATTTGCAAAACTCCACAAAAAACTTTCCTATTTTTCCTTGGCACTTGAAGAAAGTAATGGTGTTCGTGATTCTGCACAACTTCTAATTTTTTTTGTGGTACAAATGACTATTTCAAAGTCACAGAAGAGCTTGCTGCACTGCAAAGCATCAAGGGAACAACTACAGGAGAGGATATCAATGAAAAAGTTTGCCAAACTGTGAATAGTTTGGAGCTGAACAGGACAAAACTAGCCAGTGTGACAACTGATGGTGCTCCTAGCATGGTGGGGTCTAAGAAAGGAGTAATTGCTTGCATTAACCAAGAGATGAACAAACATAACCATTCTCATCCAATAGCCATACACTGGCTCATCCACCAACAAGTGCTGTGTAGTAAATCACTGAAGTGGGACTCTGTTATGAAAACTGTGGTATCTTGTGTTAACTTCATTACCGGTAATACACTAAACCACAGACAATGTCAGAAATTTCTGTCTGAGCTAACTGTTGCCTGTGAAGATGTTCCATACCACACAGAAGTCCATTGGCTGAGTCGAGGGAGAATTTTGAAACATTTCTATGACCTACTTCCACAGATTACAGCTTTTCTGCTTTCAAAAAACAAGTACCAGAGCTCAATGATGCAGAAAGGAAATGGCACTTTGCCTTTCTGATAGATGTAACAGAGCTACTCAACAATTTCAATGTGCAACTTCAAGGAAAGGGGAAGCTCATCTGTGATATGCAATCACATATGAAAGCATTTGAAGTAAAATTACGCCTCCTCATCAAACAAGTGAAAGAAAAATTTCTGCCGTCTCCCCACAACTCAAAATCTGTTAGTGGAAGATCCATTGGCTGCATTCCCAAATAAAATATGTGTGGATTCACTGGAAAAGTTGCAAAAGGAGTTCCAATTTAGATTTAGAGAGCTTCATCTCCATGAACAGGACATACAGCTCTTCCGTAACTCATTTTCTATTGACATTGAAAATGTGGATATGGTTTACGAAATGGAACTGGCTGAACTGCAGAATTGTGACTCTCTGAAAGATGCATTCAAGTCAAGCAGCCTTCCTAATTTCTATGAATCTCTCCCCTCTGAGACATAGTCTAATCTCAGGAACCATGCACTCAAAATGGCAACCATCTTTGGTAGCACTTATGTCTGTGAACAGACATTTTCCAGAATGAAACATCTGAAATCTCCAACCAAATCTAGACTAACTGATGCTCACTTGCATCACTTGTCATGACTAGCAGTGACAAATATGGAACCGAACATTGACCATCTCATTAGCCAAAAGCAGGCCCATAGTTTCCATTGAAATACTGGTAAGTTTGTTGATTTAACTTTACTTGTTCTTCATTTTAAATATTTTATCTGTTCCCATTTTGTTTTTTTACTTCAAAATAAGATATGTGCAGTGTGCATAGGCATTTGTTCATAGTTTTTTTTTTTTTTAAATTATAGTCCAGCCCTCCAACAGTCTGAGGGACAGTGAACTGGCCCCCTGTTTAAAAAGTTTGAGGAAGCAGAAAGAAGGATGGAGGGAGGGGGGTGGGGCCTTAGTGTGTGTCACACTTTATGGGGGCAAGACATGATTGCAAGAGGGACTTTACCTAACAATTGTAATCAGTGTAACTGGCTTATTGTACCCTCAATGAATCCCCAACAATAAAAAAAAAAAAAAAAACAGGAAATAACTTCCCAGATTTATTATAATGTCCTTCAGATTATTTTCATGCACTATTCTAAATCTCAATCTTTCTTTAGAAGATACTATCTAATGATATTGCAAACAATAAATCTTTTATAGTTCCCCTTCAAAAAAAAAAAAAAGTTTGAGGAACCCTGGTCTAGAGAAAGAAAGTAAAGCCAGGTCGGGCACGGTGGTCCATGCTTATCTAGCACTCTGGGAGGATGAGGTGGGCAGATTGCTTGCTCTCATAAGTTCGAGACTAGCCTGAGCAAAAGTGAGCCCTTGTCTGTACTAAAAAGTAGAAAAACTGAGGCAAGAGGATCACTGGAACCCAAGTTTGAGATTGTTAGAAGATACAATGCCACAACACTCTACCCAGGGCAACAGCTTGAGACTGTGTCTCAAAGAAAAAAAGAAAGAAAGTAAAGCCATTCTTTAGAGGAAAGTTTGGAAACAAGAGACCATAGAAAAGGAAATGTTGGGAACATCACAAAGGGATGAAAAGAGCAGATTAAAAGCATAATATCACTGAGGATTTTGTTCTGTTTATCGTGGCATTAAAATATAAAGCTATAGAATTTAAACTCTACCAGTAAAACATTTTTTTCCTCATAGGTTCCAAGATGATTTATCTATATAATATCTAAACTAAAGGTCGCCAAATCTTATAAGGCCTTGGAATTAAAAAAAAATTATTTCACATGAATTGTTTGCATTTGCTAGGTCTTGGGTTTTAAAATTCACAGCTACATAAGACTTTCTGAATATGTTTAGCCAAATCTTGTGAAATAGAATGCAAAATATTCAAGTCTATACTTGTGTATGCCAATTTTGCATTATGAATATAGACTGTACAGGAGAGAAGACTTTGTTCTTTTACCTGAATGGACTCTAAGCTTAAATATAACAGCATCTTCCTAGAAGGAAAAATGTTCAAATATAATTCTTCCTTTATCAACAGGAAGGATGAGGTGGCTTTAACCAAATCACTTAAATAGATTTCGTTCACATCCCTTTGAAATGACACATTCCCTGGACTTCATGAAGCTGTTACCATTTACTCTTCTGTGCTTGTTTCGGCAAACAGATTATGAAGATTGCCTGATGGCCAGGACAAGAAATGGACGTAGCTCTGCCTTACTCTCTTTGGAGAAGACTGGCAAGAGGCACCTTTGTTAGGATTTCAGATCAAGTCATAAAGGTCATAAATGCCATTGAGTTGTTGATTTACATCCTACTAAAATTTATGTGTATTGATTTTTTCCTCTAACCTAAACTTTAGGAAATTTCCTGGTTTCTGTCAGGGTCTCATTCCTACTTTCTCCATCAAGTCTTCTGAGTATAACAGATTGCAGATTTTTCTCTCTTCTGGACAGTATTTCCTCATGATTCTCACTTGGTTTTGTATTTAGATAAATTTTAAATAATAATAACACAATATCTTAGGAATTTATTATGAGGCAGACTGTATGTTGCACATGGTTTACATATTGTATATCATGTGATCCTCCTGTAAATGGTAAGACATACGTAACACTCTTATTGTCAAGGCTTCGTGCTAATTTTCCTTCCTTGTTTATCTCTCTTATATAGTGGTAGGGCTGGGCTTTGAAACTTAATTGTCTGGCTTCAAAGCCTGTGTGTATAATCACTATGCATTTTTATTATTTATTTACTTATTTTTTATTAAATCATAGCTGTGTACATTGATATGATCATGGGGCATGATACACTCGCTTCATAGACCATATGACACATTTTCATCACAATGGTAAACATAGCCTTCCTGGCATTATCTCAGTTACTGTGCCAAGACATTTACATTCTACATTTAACAAATTTCGCAAATAACCCTGTAAGATGCACCGCAGGTATAATCCCACCAATCCCCCTCCTTTTACCCACCACCCCCTCCCTCCCTCCCTTTCCCCCTTCCCCCTATTATTAGGTTGTAACTGGGTTATAGCTTTCATGTGAGAGCCCCAAATTAGTTTCATAGTAGGGCTGAGTACATTGGGTACTTTTTCTTCCATTCTTGAGATACTTTACTAAGAAGAATATGTTCCAGCTCCATCCATGTAAACATGAAAGAGGTAAAGTCTCCATCTTTCTTTAAGGCTGCATAATATTCCATGGTGTACATATACCACAATTTATTAATCCATTCATGGATCGATGGGCACTTGGGCTTTTTCCATGACTTAGCAATTATGAATTGGGCTGCAATAAACATTCTGGTACAAATATCTTTGCTATGTTGTGATTTTTGGTCTTCTGGGTATATGCCCAGCAGAGGAATTACAGGATTGAATGGCAGATCTATTTTTAGATCTCCGAGTGTTCTCCATATATCTTTCCAAAGGGAATGTATTAATTTGCATTCCCACCAGCAGTGCAGAAGTGTTCCCTTTTCTCCACATCCCCGCCAACATCTCTGGTCTTGAGATTTTGTGATATAGTCTAGTCTCACTGGAGTTAGATGATATCTCAAAGTAGTTTTAATTTGCATTTCTCTGATGATTAAATATGATGAGCATTTTTTCATATGTCTGTAGGCCACAAGCCTGTCTTCTTCAGAGAAGTTTCTCTTCAAATCCCTTGCCCAGCCTGCGATGGAATCCCTTGCTTTTTTCTTGCTGATGCATGTTAGTTCTCTGTGGATTCTGGTTATTAAACCTTTGTTGGAGATATAACCTGCAAATATCTTTTCCCATTCTGAGGGCTGTTTGCTTGCTTTACTTACTGTGTTCTTGGCTGTGCAGAAGCTTTTTAGTTTGATAAAGTCCCAGTAGTGTATTTTTGAAGCTGCTTCAATTGCCCGGGGGGTCCTCCTCATAAAATACTTGCCCAGACTGATTTTGTCAAGGGTTTTCCCGGCACTGTCCTCTAGTATTTTTATAGTTTCATGTCTTAAGTTTAAATCTTTAATCCAGTGAGAGTCTATCTTAGTTAACGGTGAAAGGTGTGGGTCCAATTTCAGCCTTCTGCAGGTTGCCAGCCAGTTCACCCAGCTCCATTTGTTAAATAGGGAATCTTTTCCCCACTGAATGTTTTTAATTGGCTTGTCAAAATCAAATAACGGTAAGTAGCTGGATTCATCTCTTGGTTCTCTATTCTGTTCCAGATATCTACTTCTCTGTTTTTGACCAAGTAGGTTTTATCCCAGGTTCTCAAGGCTGATTCAATATACGTAAATCTATAAATGTAATTCAGCACATAAACACATTAAAAAACAAAGACTATATGATTCTCTCAATCGATGCAGAAAAAGCTTTTGATAATATCCAGCATCCCTTCATGATCAGAACACTCAAGAAAATTGGTCTAGAAGGGACTTTTCTTAAACTGATAGAGGCCATCTACAGCAAACCCACAGCCAATGTCATATTGAATGGAGTTAAATTGGAATCATTTCCACTCAGATCAGGAACCAGACAAGGCTGCCCATTATCTCCATTGCTTTTTAACATTGTAATGGAAGTTTTAGCCACCGTAATTAGGGAAGAAAAGGCGATCAAGGGTATCCATATAGGGTCAGAAGAGATCAAGCTTTCGCTCTTCGCAGATGATATGATTGTGTATCTGGAAAACACTAGGAACTCTACTACAAAACTCTTAGAAGTGATCAAGGAATACAGCAGCATCTCAGGTTACAAAATCAACATCCATAAATCGGTAGCCTTTATATACACCAACAACAGTCAAGTTGAAAAAGCAGTTAAGGACTCTATCCCATTCACAGTAGTGCCAAAGAAGATGAAATATTTGGGAATTTACCTAACAAAAGACGTGAAAGATCTCTATAAAGAGAACTATGAAACTCTAAGAAAAGAAGTAGCTGAAAATGTTAACAAATGGAAAAACATACCATGCTCATGGCTGGGAAGAATCAACATTATTAAAATGTCCATACTACCCAAAGCAATATATAATTTCAACGCACTCCCTATTAAAGCTCCGCTGTCATACTTTAAAAATCTTGAAAAAACAATACTTCGTTTTGTATGGAATGAGAAAAAACCTCGAATAGCCAAGACATTACTCAGAAATAAAAACAAAACAGGAGGAATCACACTACCAGACCTCAGACTTTACTACAAATAGATAGTGATCAAAACAGCATGGTTGGCACAAAAACAGAGAAGTAGATATCTGCATTTTTATTTTTAACTTTTTCTAGCATGTACTTTACCTCAGTGATCTAAGTATAATATATTTCTTGGTCATCTTGGTGACTATAGCTCTTATATTAAAGGCAATAGAGAATAGAATGGGGAAAAGGAAATTGTGAGTCTGACCATTCAAGTTCTTGCCCCATCACGTATAAGCCAGAGCAAGTTGTAACCTGGGCAAGTTTTGTTCTCAGTTTCCTACCACATGAAAAGGAATAGTGCCTACCTCTTAGGGCTTTATGAGTATGAGATGAAATTTGCATGAGTAGCATTTATCACAGTGTCTGAAGTCATTCACTAAATGTAATGACTACCACAGATATTTAAATAGGAAATCTAGCTATAGTTCATTTGGTTTATATATCTCTTTCTTATAATTTCTATAGACATATCTACATTTTTAAGAGATCACTTCCTCTTATGATGACAAAAGCATGTTTCTGGGCATGCTGAGGATTGCAAGGCTTAGCTAAGAAAAATATAGGATGCCTAGTTAAATTTTAATTTCAGATAAATAACACATAATTTTTAGTATAAATGTGCTAATATCACATGAAGCATGTTCATATTAAAAGCTATTCATTATTTATCATTGCTTAAATTCAAATATAAGTGGATACCCTTATTTTATCTAGCAACCAACCAGCTTCTTCACCTTGAGAGCTCTTTCACATTGCCAGTAATCTGCCTTCTAGCATATATATTCACTCTGTAGTATAATTTACTTGTTGCTTCTGATTTTATTTTAGTTTGCTATACATTTTTAAGTCAACAAATTTGCTTAATTATTTTTTAATTTCCAATACTCAACACTATGTTCCTATATTTATCTATGCCTATGTTTATATCTACACACAAACCTATACATAAGGACCCAGACACGTAATTATTTACTAAAAAGTTGGTAACATTGTATACATTATTATGCCACTGCTTTTATTTTTAATTTTTCCTTGTATATATTTCCATCAATACACATAACACCATCTACCTTTTCTCTGTAACTGCAGAAACCCTCTTCAATATCAAATTTATAGCATTGGAGGCCTTCATCAAGAAAACAGAAAGAGAGGAAGCCAACAACTTAATGGATCATCTTAAGCAACTGGAAAACGAAAAACAGTGCAACCCCAAACACAGCAGAAGAAAAGACATTACCAAAATTAGGGCAGAATTAAATGAAATTGAAAACAAAAGAATCATTCTGAAGATCAACAAAACAAAAAGTTGGTTTTTTGAAAAGATTAACAAAATTGATAAACCTTTGGCCCACCTAACCAGAAATAGAAAAGTAAAATCTCTAATACTGTCTATCAGATATGATAAAGGAGAAATAACAACAGACACTTCAGAAATTCAAAAAATCCTCAATGATTACTACAAAAATCTCTATTCCCAGAAATATGAAAATCTGAAGGAAATGGACAATACCTGGAAGCACACCACCTTCATAGACTCAACCAGAAAGAATTAGAAACCTTGAATAGACCTATATCAACCACTGAAATAGCATCAACAATATGAAATCTTCCTAAAAATAAAAGTCCAGGACCAGATGGCTTCACATTCAAATTCTATAAAACCTTTCAAGAGGAACTAGTACTATCTTATACAATGTTCTCCAAAGCATAGAAAAAGAAGGAATACTTCCCAACACATTCTATGAAGCAAATATCACCCTGATCCCCAAACCAGGAAAGAATCCAAAAAAAAAAAAAAAAGAGACAGAGAATTATAGACCAATATTAGTAATCAATATTAATGCAAAAATATTCAATAAGATCTTAGCAAATAGAATTCAACAACATATCAAAAAAATTATACACCATGATCAAGTTGGTTTTATTCCAGGGTTACAGGGTTGGTTCAACATATGCAAATCTATAAATATAATACATCAAATCAATAAAACAAAAAACAAAGTCTATATGATTCTCTCAATTGATGCAGAAAAAGCCTTTGATAATATCCAGAAACTTTTCATGATCAGAATTCTTAAGAAAATAGGCATAGAAGGGACATTTCTTAAACCAATAGAGGCCATCTACAGCAAACTCACAGCCAATATCATATTGAATGGTGTAAAATTGAAAATATCTCCACTCAGATCAGAAATGAGGTAAGGATGCCCACTGTCTCCACTGCTATTCAATACAGTAATGGAAGTTTTAGCCATCACAATCAGGTAAGAGAAGGTGATCAAGGGTATCCAAATAGGGTCCGAGGAGATCCAACTCTCACTCTTTGCTGATGATATGATACTATACCTGGAAAATCCCAGGGCTGCAACTTCAAAACTCTTAGAAGTGATCAAGGAAATACAGCAATGTCTCAGGATACAAAATTAATACTTAAAAGTCAGTAGCTTTTATATATACCAACAATAGTCAAGCTGAAAAAACAATCAAGGACTCTATCCCTTTTAGAATAGTGCCAAAGAAGATGAAATATCTGGGAATTTACCTAACAAAGGATGTGAAAGAACTCTATAAGGAGAACTATAAAACTCTGAGAAAAGAAATAGCTGAAGATGTTAACAAATGGAAAAACATACCATGCATGGCTGGGAAGAATCAACATTGCTAAAATGTCCATACTACCCAAAGCAAGGTACAAATTTAATGCAAACCCTATTAAAGCACCATTGCCATACTTTAAAGAACTTGAAAAAATAGTACTTCATTTTATATGGAATCAGAAAAAACCTTGAATAGCAAATACATTACTCAGAAACAAGAACAAATCAGGAGGTATCACGTTATCAGACTTCAGGCTATACTATAAATCTATGGTGATCAAAATAGCATGGTACAGGCACAAAAACAGAGCAGTAGATTTATGGAACAGAATAGAGAACCAAGAGATGAACCTCACTACTTATTGCCCTTTGATCTTTGGCAAGCCTATTAAAAATATTCAGTGGGGGAAAGACTCCCTATTTAACAAATGGTGGTAGGTGAACTGGCTGGCGACCTATAGAAGACTGAAACTGGACCCCCACCTTTCACCATGAACAAAAATTGATTCTCACTGGATAAAAGATTTAAACTTAAGACCTGAAGCTATAAAAATACCAGAAGAGAGTACAGGGAAAACACTTGAAGAAATTGGCCTGGGAGAATATTTTATGAGGAGGATCCTCCCAGGCGACTGAAGAAACACCAAAAACACATTATTGGGATCTGATCAAACTAAAAAGCAAACAGACAACCTTCAAAATGGGAGAAGATTTTTGCAGGTTGTGTTTCTGACAAAGGTCTGATAACTAGAATCTATAGAGAACTCAAACTAATCAATAAGAAAAGAATAAATAACCCTACTTCTATGTGGGTAAGAGACTTGAACATAAACTTCTCTGATGAAGACAGGCGCATGGCCTACAAACACATGAAAAAATGCTCATCATCCTTAATCATCAGAGCAATGCAAATCAAAACCACTTTGAGATATTACCTAACTCCAGTAAGATTAGCCCACAAAATCCCCAAATTACAGATGTTGGTGTGGATGCGGAGAGAAGGGAATGCTTCTACACTGCTGGTGGGAATGCAAGCTAATACGGCCTCTTTTGAAAGAAGTTTGGAGAACACTCAAGGAACTAAAAGTAGACCTACCGTTTGATCCTGCAATTCCTCTACTAGGTATATATGCAGAAGATCAAAAATTATTTTACAGCAAAGACATTTGCACCAGAATGTTTATTGCAGTCCAATTCATAATAGCCAAGACATGGAAGAAGCCCAAGTGCCCACTGATCCATGAATGGATTAACAAATTGTGGTATATGTACACCATGGAATACTATGCAGCCATAAAAAGATGGAGACTTCACATCTTTTATGTTTACCTGGATGGAGCTGGAACATATTCTTCTTAGTAAAATATCTCAAGAATAGGGGGGAAAAAAGTATCCAATGTACTCAATACTATTATGAAATCAATATATAACCATTACATACTCATACGAATGGCAAAATATAACTATATTCAGAAAGTAGAAGGGAAGAGGAGAGGGAGGGGTGGGAGGATATGGGTTTAGGAAGAGTATTTAGGGGGACCTCACCTAGTGTGCATGATGCAATGTTACATTTCAAAACTATTAAGAAATGAGTATAACTGTGATGGATATGTTACTTACTTCAATGTAAGCATTTCACATTGTATATTGAAGCAGTACTATGAACTACATAAATGCATCAATGTACAAAGTTATGATTTAATAAAAAATAAATAAATTTAAAAATTGACTCAAGATGGATAAAAGATTTAAATCTAAGGCATGAAAAAATTAAAGTACTTGAAGAAAGAAAGGGAAGAATATTAGAATGATTGCAGATCTCTCTGCTGAAACTTTTCAAGCCAGAAGAGGGTGGTCATCGACTTTTAATCTCCTAAAGGAAAATAACTTTCAATCCCAGATCCTGTATCCAGCTAAACTGAGTTTCATTTATGATGGAGAAATAAAATACTTTAATGATATTCATATGTTGAAGAAATTTGCCACAACCAAACCAGCTCTTCAGGATATTCTCAGACCTATCTTCCATAACGACCAACCCAATCCTCTACTACAAAAGTAAACTCACTCAGAAAGTTTTGATCAAACTCTAACTTCCATACTGGCGAAAGGATTAATAATGTCCACTGGACTTTCGAAAAACTTGATACCCAAAATTTTGCCAGACTTATCAATATTCTCCATTGAGAATTCACATTAAGCCATTAAAGTGAATGGCTTAAACTGTCCTCTAAAGAGACATAGGTTAGCTGACTGGATACAAAAACTCAGGACTGATATTTGCTGCATACAAGAGTCACATCTTACCTTAAAAGACAAATGTAGACTCAGGGTGAAAGGATGGTCATCCATATTTCAGGCAAATGGTAATCAGAAAAAAGCAGGTGTTGCAATTTTATTTGCAGATACAATAGGCTTTAAACCAACAAAATTAAGGAAGGATAAGAATGGTCACTTCATATATGTTAAGGGTAATACTCAATATGATGAGATTTCAATTATTAATATCTATGCACCCAACCAGAATGCACCTCAATTTATAAGAGAAACTCTAACTGACATGAGCAACTTGATTTCCTCCAGCTCCATAATAGTCAAAGATTTCAACACTCCTTTGGCAGTGTTGGATTGATCCTCCAATAAGAAGCTGAGCAAAGAAATTTTAGATTTAAACCTAACCATCCAACATTTGGATTTAGCAGACATCTACAGAACATTTCATCCCAACAAAACTGAATACACATACTTTTCATCAGCCTACGGAACTTACTCCAAAATCGATCACATCTTAGGTCACAAGTCTAACCTCAGTAAATTTAAAGGAATAGAAATTATTCTTTGCATCTTCTCTGACCAACATGGAATAAAAGTTGAGCTCAGTAACAACAGGAATCTGCATACTCATACAAAAACATGGAAGTCAAATAACCTTATGCTGAATGATAGCTGGGTCAGAGATGAGATTAAGAAGGAAATTGCCAAATTTTTGGAACAAAATGACAAGGAAGACACGAATTATCAGAACCTCTGGGATACCACAAAGGCAGGCCTAAGAGGGAAATTTATAGCACTGCAAGCCTTCCTCAAGAGAATGAAAAGAGAGGAAGTTAACAACTTAATGGGACAGCTCAAGCAACTGGAAAAGGAAGAACATTCCAACCCCAAGCCCAGTAGAAGAAAAGAAATAACCAAAATTAGAGCAGAATTAAATGAAATTGAAAACAAAAGAATTATACAACAGATCAATAAATCAAAAAGTTGGTTTTTTGAAAAGGTCAATAAAACAGATAAACCTTTGGCCAACCTAATCAGGAAAAAAAGAGTAAAATCTCTAATCTCATCAATCAGAAACGATAGAGACGAAATAACAACAGACTCCTCAGAAATTCAAAAAGTCCTTAATGAATATTACAAGAAACTTTATTTTCAGAAATATGAAAATCTGAAGGAAATTGACCAATACTTGGAAGCACGTCGCCTTCCAAGACTTAACCAGAATCAAGGCCCATATCAAGTTCTGAAATAGAATCAACCATACAAAACCTCCCTAAAAAGAAAAGCCCGGGATCAGGTGGTGTCACGTCAGAATTCTACCAAAACTTTAAAGAGGAATTAGTGCCTATATTACTCAACATGTTCCAAAAGGTAGAAAAAGAAGGAAGCTACCCAACACGTTCTAGGAAGCAAACATCACCCTGATCCACAAACCAGGAAAAGACCCAGCAAGAAAAGAAAATTATACAGAAAATTATAGACCAATATCACTAATGAATATAGATGCAAAAATATTCAACAAGATCTTAACAAACAGAATCCAGCACACATCAAACAAATTATACATCATGACCTAGTTAGTTTTATCCCAGGGTCTCAAGGCTGGTTCAATATCCTTAAATCTGTAAGTACAATCCAGCACATAAACAAATTAAAAAACAAAGACCATATGATTCTCTTGATTGATGCAGAAAAAGCTGTTTGATAATATACAGCATCCCTTCATGATCAGTACACTTAAGAAAATTGGTATAGAAGGGACATTTCTTAACTGATAGAGGCCATCTATAGTAAATCCACAGCCAATATCATATTGAAACGAGTTAAATTGAAATAATTTCCACTCAGATAAGGAACAAGATAAGGTTGCCCATTGTCTCCACTGCTTTTTAACATTGTAATGGAAGTTTTAGCTACGGCAATTAGGGAAGAAAAGACGATCAAGGGTATCCATATAGGGTCAGAAGAGATCAAATTTTTGTTCTTCCCAGATGATATGATTGTATATTTGGAAAACACCAGGCTTTCTACTACAAAACTCTTAGAGGTGATCAAGGAATACAGCAGTGTCTCAGGTTACAAAATCAACATTCATAAGTTGGTAGCCTTTATATATACCAACAATAGCCAAGTTGAATAAAAAGTTAAAGACTCTATCCCACTCACAGTAGTGCCAAAGAAGACAAAACATTTGGGAGTTTATCTAACAAAGGATGTGAAAGATCTCTATAAAGAGAACTATGAAACTCCAAGAAAAGAAATAGCTGAAAATTTTAACAAATGGAAAAATACACCATGCTCATGGCTGGGAAGAATCAACATTGTTAAAATGTCCATACTACCCAAAGCAATATATAATTTTAACACAATCCCTACTAAAGTTCCACTGTCATACTTTAAAGATCTTGAAAAAACAATACTTCGTTTTATATGGAATCAGAAAAAACCTCGAATAGCCAAGACATTACTCAGAAATAAAAACAAGGCAGGAGAAATCACGCTACCAGACCTCAGACTATACTACAAATCTATAGTGATCAAAACAGCATGGTACTGGCAAAAACCAGAGAAGTAGATGTCTGGAACAGAATAGAGAACCAAGAGATGAATCTAGCTACTTACCGCTATTTAATCTTTGACAAGCCAACTAAAAACATTCACTGGGGAAAAGATTCCCTATTTAACAAATGGTGCTGGGTGAATGGGCTGGCAACCTGTAGAAGACTGAAATTGTACCCATACCTTTCACCATTAACTAAGAGAGACTCTCACTGGATTAAAGATTTAAACTTAAGACACGAAACTATAAAAATACTAAAAGAGAGTGCAGGGAAAACCCTTGAGTAAATTGGTCTTGGTGAGTATTTTATGAGGAAGACCCCCTGGGCATTTGAAGCAGCTTCAAAAATACACTACTGGGACCTGATCAAACTAAAAATCTTCTGCACAACCAAGAACATAGTAAGTAAAGCCAGCAAACAGCCCTCAGAATGGGAGAAGATATTTGCAGGTTATACCTCTGACAAAGGTTTAATAACCAGAATTCATAGAGAACTCAAGTGTATAAGCAAGAAAAGAACAAGTGATCCCATCGCAGGCTGGGCAAGGGACTTGAAGAGAAACTTCTCTGAAGAAGACAGGCTTGCGGCCTACAGACATATGAAAAAATGCTCATCATCTTTAATCATCAGACAAATGCAAATCAAAACTACTTTGAGATATCATCTAACTCCAGTAAGATTAGCCTATATCACAAAACCCCAAGACCAGAGATGTTGGTGTGGATGCGGAGAAAAGGGAAAACTTCTACACTGCTGGTGGGAATGCAAATTAATACATTCCTTTTGGAAAGATGTTTGGAGAACACTTAGAGATCTAAAAATAGACCTCCCATTCAATCCTATAATTCCTCTGCTAGGCATATACCCAGAAGACCAAAAATCACATCGTAACAAATATATTTGTACCAGAATGTTTATTGCAGCCCTATTCAATTGCTACGTCATGGAAAAAGCCCAAGTGCCCATCTATCCATGAATGGATTAATAAATTGTGGTATATGTACGCCATGGAATATTATGCAGCCTTTAAGATGGAGACTTTACCTCTTTCATATTTACATGGATGGAGCTGGAACATATTCTTCTTAATAAAGTATCTCAAGAATGGAAGAAAAAGTATCCAATGCACTCAGTCCTACTATGAAACTAAGTTATGGCTTTCACATGAAAGCTATAACCCAGTTACAACCTAAGAATAGGGGGAAGGGGGAAAGGGAGGGGAGGGAGGGAGATTGGTGGGATTACACCTGTGGTGCATTTTACAAGGGTATATGTGAAACTTAGTAAATGTGGAATGTAAATGTCTTAGTACAATAACTAAGAAAATGCCAGGAAGGCTATGTTAACCAGTGTGATGAAAATGTGTCAAACGATCTATGAAACCAGGGTATGGTGCCCCATGATCACATTAATGTACATAGCTATGATTTAATAAAAAAATTAAAAAATTAATAAAAGAAAAAATAATTAAAAAATAAAATACTTGAAGAAATTATGGAGAAAACAATGATGTTGGCCTGGGGAAAGATTTTATGAAGAAGACTTCCATGACAATTGGAAAAACACCAAAAATAAACAAATGGGACTTAATTAAAATGAAAAGCTTTGTACAGCTAAGGAAACAACAACGAAAGCAAACAGACAGCCTTCAGAATGGGAAAAGATATTTGCATATTATGAATTGAACAAAAGCTTAATAACTAGGATCTATAGAGAACTCAAATTAATCAACTAAAAAAGACCCAATAATCCCATACATCACTGGGCGAGAGAGATGGATAGAGCCATCTCTGAAGAAGACAGACGAATGGCTAACAACCATATGAAAAAAATGCTCATCATCTCTAATCAGCGAAATGCAAATCAAAAGTACCCTGAGATATCACCTAACCCCAGTGAGAATGGCCCACATCACCAACTCTCAAAGCTGCAGATGCTGGTGTGGATGTGAGAGAAGGGAACACTTTTACCCTGCTGGTGGGACTGCAACTTAATACAACCCTTTTGAAAGGAAGTATGGAGAATCCTCAAAGAACTTCAATTAGACCTCCCATTTGATCCTGCAATCCTATTACTAGGCATCTACCCAGAAGGGGAAAATAAAACCCTTTCATCATTAAAACATTTGCACTAGACTGTTTTTCACAGCTCAATTTACAATCATCAAAATGTAGAAACAGTTTCAGGAATACTGAAAAATTCAGTATAGGCCCACAAATTCAGGAATAGGTTAATAAGCTGTGGTATATGTATACCATAGAATACTATTCAGCCACTAGGAAAGATAGAGATTTTACATCTTTTATATTAAGCTAGATGAAGATGGAACACATTCTTCTTGGTAAAGCATCATAAGAACAGAGAAGAAAGAATCTAGTGTACTCTATTCTAACATAAAAGCAGTAAATGAGCTAATACAAGGTGGAGGGGGTAGGGGAATGAGTGGGGAGAAGAGAGGACAGAGAGGGATGAGGGTCACAATATATGACACACCTCTTGGGGGAGGGACATAATTATAAGAGGGACTTTATCTAACAAACGCAATTAGTATAACCTAATTCTTTGTACCCTCGATGAATCCCCCAAAATAAAAAAAAGAATAGATGTCAAGAAAAATAGTCATTTCCAAGTGTCTACCATATAGCTGGTGGTTTGTTAAGTCTTTGCATATTTTCTCTCAATTAATGCTGCAGCAGTCCACTAAGGTAGGTCTTATTAAGCCATTTTCCAGATAAAGCAGCCAAAATTTGAACAATTAAGTCACTTCTTCAAAGTGGTGAGAGGTCTGGGTCTAGTTTCAGTATTTTACATGTGGTTATCCAGTTCTCCCAGCACCATTTATTGAATAGGAATTCTTTTCCCAGTGCATGTTCATGTTGATCTTTATCAAAGATCAGGTAGCTGTAAGATTTTACTTTCATCTCATGGTTCCCAATGACCATGTCTTTATTTTACACCAATACCATGCTGTTTGATCACTGTGGCCTTGTTGTATAGCTTAAAGTCTAGTAGGGTGATACTCTCAGCTTTGTTTAAATTACTATGAATTGCCTTGGCTATACAGAATTTTTCTGGTTCCATAAAAAACAAAGAATTATTTTTTCCATTCTTATAAGTGTGATGATGTTATTTTAATGGGGATTGCACTGAATATGCAGATTGCGTTGGGAAGTATAGACATTTTAATAAAGTTGATTCTTTCCAGCCATGAGCATGGTATGTTCTTCCATTTGTTAATTTCTTTTGCTATTTATTTTCTTAGTGTTTCATAATTTTCTTTGTAGAGGTCCTTCATCTCTTTTGTTAAGTATATTCCTGGGTATTTCTTTCTTTCTTTCCTTTTTTTTTTGAAACTATTGTGAAGAGAATTGTGTCCTTTTTTTTCATAGAGAAGCATTTTAAGTTTATTTTTATTTATTTATCATCACCATGGTTAACATAGCCTTCCTGGCATTTTCTTAGTTATTGTGTTAAGACATTTACATTCTACATTTACTAAGTTTCACATGTGTGCTTGTAAGATGCACTATAGGTGTAATCCCATTAATGACCCTACCTCCACCCATCCTCCCCCTCCCTCCACTCTCTCTCCCCTTTCCCCATATAGTTAGGTTATAACTGGGTTATAGCTTTCATATGAAAGCCATAAATTAATTTCATAGTAGGGCTGAGTACATTGGGTACATTTTCTTCCATTCTTGAGATACTTTACTAAGAAGAATATGTTCCAGCTCCATTCATGTAAACATGAAAGGGGTAAAGTCTCCATCTTTCTTTAAGGTTGCATAATATTCTATGGTGTACATATACTACAATTTATTAATCCATTCGTGGATCGATGGGCATTTGGGCTTTTTCCATGACTTAGCAATTATGAATTGGGCTGCTATAAACATTCTGGTACAAATATCTTTGTTATAATGTGATTTTTGGTCTTCTGGGTATATGCCTAGTAGAGGAATTACAGGATTGAATGGCAGATCTATTTTTAGATCTCTAAGTGTTCTCCAAATATCTTTTCAAAAGGTATGTATTAATATGCATTCCCACCAGCAGTGTAGAAATGTTTCCTTTTCTCCACATCCACACTAACATCTCTGGTCTTGGGATTCTGTGATATGGGCTAATCTTTCTGGAATTAGATGATATCTCAAAGTAGTTTTGATTTGCATTTCTCTGATGTTTAATGATGATGAGCATTTTTTCATACGTCTGTAGACCGTGTGCCTGTCTTCTTCAGAGAAGTTTCTCTTCAAGTCCCTTGCTCACCCTGAGATGGGATTACTTGTTCTTTCTTGCTTATACGTTTGAGTTCACTGTGGATTCTGGTTGCTAAACCTTTGTCAGAGACATAACCTGCAAACATCTTCTTCCATTCTGAGGGCTGTTTGCTTGCTTTACTTACTATGTTCTTGGCTGTGCAGAAGCTTTTTAGTTTGATCAGGTCCCAGTAGTGTATTTTTGAAGCTGCTTCAATTGCCTGGGGGGTCCTCCTAATAAAATCGGTCTCACCCAGACCGATTTATTCAAGGGTTCTCCCTGCACTCTCTTCTAGTATTTTTATAGTTTCATATCTTAAGTTTAAATCTTTAATCCAGTGAGAGTCTATATTAGTTAATGTTGTTAGTTTCAGTCTTCTACAGGTTGCCAGCCAGTTCACCTAGCACCATTTGTTAAATAGTGAATCTTTTCCCCAGTGAATGTTTTTAACTGGCTTGTCAAAGACCAAATAATGGTAAGTAGCTGGATTCATCTCTTGGTTCTCTATTCTGTTCCAGACATCTACCTCTCTGTTTTTGTGCCAGTACCATGCTGTTTTGATCACTATCGATTTGTAGTGTAGTCTGAGGTCTGGTAGCGTGATTCTTCCTGCTTTGTTTTTATTTCTGAGTAATGTCTTGGCTATTCAAGGTTTTTTCTGATTTCATACAAATCGAAGTATTATTTTTTCAAGATCTTTAAAATATGACAGTGGAGCTTTAATAGGGATTGCATTAAAATTTTATATTGCTTTGGGTAGTATGGACATTTTAAGAATGTTGATTCTTCCCAGCCATGAGCATGGTGTATTTTTCCATTTGTTAACATTTTGAGCTATTTCTTTTCTTAGAGTTTCATAGTTCTCTATAGAGATTTTCACGTCGTTTGTTAGCTAAACTCCCAAATATTTCATCTTCTTTGGGACTACTGTGAATGAAATAGAGTCCTTACCTGTTTTTTTAGCTTGACTATTGTTGGTATATATAAAGGCTACCGATTTGTGAATGTTGATTTTGTAACCTGAGACGCTGCTGTATCCCTTGATCACTTCTAAGAGTTTTGTAGTAGAATTCCGGGTGTTTTCCAGATATACAATCATAGCATCTGCGAAGAGCAAAAGTTTGATCTCTTCTGACCCTATATGGATACCCTTGATCACCTTTTCTTCCCTAATTCTAATTGCTAAAACTTCCATTACAATGTTAAAGAGAGTGGAGCCAATGGGCAACCTTATCTGGTTCCTGATCTGAGTGGAAATGATTTCAATTTAACTCCATTCAATACGATATTGGTTGTGGGTTTGCTGTAGATGACCTCTATCAGTTTAAAAATGTGCCTTCTATACCAATTTTCTTAAGTGTTCTGATCATGAAGGGATGCTGGATATTATCAAAAGCTTTTTCTGCATCAATCAAGAGAATCAATATGGTCTTTGGTTTTTAATTTGTTTATGTGCTGAATTATACTTAAAGGTTTACATATATTGAACCAGCCTTGAGACCCTGGGATAAAACCGACTTGGTTATGATGTATAATTTGTTTGATGTGTTGCTGGATTCTGTTTGTTAGGATCTTATCGAATATTTTTGCATCTATATTCATTAGTGATATTGGTCTATAATTTTTTTTTATTGTTGGGTCTTTTCCTGGTTTGGGGATGAGGGTGATGCTTGCTTCATAGAATGTGTTGGGTAGTCTTTCTTCTTTTTCTATATTTTGGAACAGGTTGAGTAATATAGGTACTACTTCCTCTCAAAAAGTTTGGTAGAATTCTGATGTGAAGCCATCTGGTCCCAGGCTTTTCATTTTAGGAAGATTTTGTATGGTTGATGCTATTTCAGGACTTGACATTGGCCTGTTCAACATTTCCACTTGATTCTGGCTATGTCTTGGAAGGTGATGTGCTTCCATATATTGGTCAATTTCCTTCACATTTTCATATTTCTCAGAATAAAGTCTCTTGTAATATTCATTAAGGATTTTTTGAATTTCTGAGGAGTCTGTGGTTATTTTGTCTTTGTCATTTGTGATTGATGAAATTAGGGATTTTACTCTTTTTTTCCTGGTTAGGTTAGCCAAAAGTTTATCTATTTTATTGACCTTTTGAAAAAACCAACATTTTGGTTTATTTATCTGTTGTATAATTCTTTTGTTTTCAATTTCATTTAAATCTGCTCTAATTTTTGTTATTTCTTTTCTTGTACTGGATTTGGGGTTGTAATGTTCTTCCACTTTCAGTTGCCTGAGATGTCCCATTAAGTTGTTAACTTCCTCTCTTTCCATTCTCGAGGAAAGGTTGAAGTGCTATAACTTTCCCTCTTAGGACTGCTTTGCCGTATCCCAACGGTTCTGATAATTCATGTCTTCATTGTCGTTTTGTACCAAAAATTTGGCAATTTCCTTCTTAATCTCATCTCTGACCCAGTTATCATTCAGCATAAGGTTATTTACCTTTCATGTTTTTGTATGAGTATGCAGATTCCTGTTGTTACTGAGCTCAACTTTCATTCCATGGTGGTCCGAGAAGACGGAAGGAATAATTTCTATTCCTTTAAATTACTGAGGTTAGACTTGTGACCTAAGATGTGATCGATTTTGGAGTATGTTCCATGGGCTGATAAGAAGTATGTGTATTCAGTTTTGTTGGGATGAAATGTTCTGTTAATGTCTGCTAAATCCAAATGTTGGATGGTTAGGTTTAAATCTAAACATTTTTAATCAGCTTCTTAGTAGAGGATCTATCCAACTGCCAAAGGAGTGTTGAAATCTCTGACTATTATGGAGCTGGAGAAAATTAAGTTGCTCATGTCTGTTAGAGTTTCCCTTATAAATTGAAGTGCATTATGGTTGCTTGCATAGATATTAATAATTGAAATCGCATCATAGGAGTATTATCCTTAACAAATATGAAGTGACCATTCTTACTCTTCCTTACTTTTGTCAGTTTAAAGCCTATTGTGTCTGCAAATAGAATTGCAACACCTGCTTTTTTCTGATTACTATTTGCCTGAAATATGGACAACCATCCTTTCACCCTAAGTCTATATTTATCTTTTAAGGTAAGATGAGACTCCTGTATGCAGCAAATATCTGGCCTGAGTATTTGTATCCAGTCAGCTAACCTGTACCTCTTTAGAGAACATTTTAAGCCATTCACATTAATGGAGAATATTGATAAATCTGGTAAAATTTTGGGTATCAAGTTTTTCAAAAGTAGAGTACATATTTTTAATCCTTTTGCACTGTGGAAGTTGGAGTTTGATCAAAAGTTTCTGAGTGAGTTCACTTTTGTGGTAGAGGATTGGGCTGGTCATTATGGAGGATAAGTCTGAAAATATACTGAAGAGCTTGTTTGGTTATGGCAAATTTCTTCAACATATAAATGTCATTAAAGTGTTTATTTCTCCGTCATAATTGAAACTCAGTTTAGCTGGATACAGGATCTGGGGTTGAATGTTATTTTGTTTTAGGAGATTAAAAGTCAATGACCACCCTCTTCTGGCTTGAAAAGTTTCAGCAGAGATATCTGCAATCTTAGTGTTATTCTTCCCTTTGTAGGTAATGGATTTCTTACATCTGACTGCTTTCAGAATTTTCTCCTTGATATTAACTTGGAGGGCTGCAAATTCTTGCTTCAGTGTGTCAAAATCTTTTTTTTTCTTCATGAAATTTTTTTTTTTATTGTTGGGGATTCATTGAGGATACAATAAGCCAGGTTACACTGATTGCAATTGTTAAGTAAAGTCCCTGATGCAATCATGTCTTGCCCCCATAAAGTGTGACACACACCAAGGCCCCACCCCCATCCCTCCTTCCCATTTTCTGCTTTTCCTCCCCCCCGAAACCTTAATTGTCATTAATTGTCCTCATATCAAATTGAGTATATAGGATTCATGCTTCTCCATTCTTCTGATGCTTTACTGAGAATAATGTCTTCCAGCTCCATCCAGGTTAATACGAAGGATGTAAAGTCTCCATTTTTTTAAATAGCTGAATAGTATTCCCTGTTATACATATACTATACCTTGTTAATCTCTTCCTGGGTTGGCGGGCATTTACGCTGTTTCCACATTTTGGAGATTGTAAATTGAGCTGCAATAAACAGTCTAGTACAAGTGTCCTTATGATAAAAGAATTTTTTTCCTTCTGGGTAGATGCCCAGTAATGGGATTGCAGGATCAAATGGGAGGTCTAGCTTGAGTGCTTTGAGGTTTCTCCATACTTTCTTCCAGAAAGGTTGTACTAGTTTGCAGTCCCACCAGCAGTGTAAAAGGGTTCCCTTCTCTCCACATCCATGCCAGCATCTGCAGTTTTGAGATTTTGTGATGTGGGCCATTCTCGCTGGGGTTAGATGGTATCTCAGGGTGGTTTTGATTTGCATTTCTCTAATATATAGGGATGATGAATATTTTTTCATATGTTTGTTAGCCATTCGTCTGTCTTCTTTACAGAAGGTTCTATTCATGTTTTTTGCCCATTGATATATGGGATTATTGGCTTTTTTCATGTGGATTAATTTGAGTTCTCTATAGATCCTAGTTATCAAGCTTTTGTCTGATTGAAAATATGCAAATATCCTTTCCCATTGTGTAGGTTGTCTCTTTGCTTTGGTTATTGTCTCCTTAGCTGTACAGAAGCTTTTCAGTTTAATGAAGTCCCATTTGTTTATTTTTGTTGTTGTTGCGATTGCCATGGCAGTCTTCTTCATGAAGTCTTTCCCGAGGCCAATATCTTCCAGTGTTTTTCCTATGCTTTCTTGGAGGATTTTTATTGTTTCATGCCTTAATCCATCTTGAATCAATTTTTGTGAGTGGGGAAAGGTGTGGGTCCAGTTTCAGTCTTTTACATGTAGATATCCAGTTCTCCCAACACCATTTATTGAATAGGGAGTCTTTCCCCCAAGGTATGTTCTTGTTTGGTTTATCGAAGATTAGGTGGTTGTAAGACGTTAGTTTCATTCCTTGATTTTCAATTCGATTCCAAGTGTCTATGTCTCTGTATTTGTGCCAGTACCATGCTGTCTTGACCACTATGGCTTTGTAGTACAGACTAAAATGTGGTATGCTGATGCCCCCAGCTTCGGTTTTATTACTAAGAACTGCCTTAGCTATATGGGTTTTTTTTCGGTTCTATACAAAACGCAGAATCAGGGCGGCGCCTGTGGCTCAGTGAGTAGGGCGCCGGCCCCATATGCCGAGGGTGGCGGGTTCAAACCCAGCCCCGGCCAAACTGCAACAAAAAAAAAAAAAAAAAAATAGCCGGGCGTTGTGGCGGGCGCCTGTAGTCCCAGCTGCTCGGGAGGCTGAGGCAAGAGAATCGCGTAAGCCCAAGAGTTAGAGGTTGCTGTGAGCCGTGTGACGCCACGGCTCTCTACCCGAGGGCGGTACAGTGAGACTCTGTCTCTACAAAAAAAAAAAAAAAAAAAAAAAAAAAAAAACGCAGAATCATTTTCTCCAAATTTTGAAATTATGAGGTTGCTGTTTTGATAGGAATGGCATTGAATAGGTAGATTGTTTTGGGAAGTATAGACATTTTAACAATGTTGATTCTTCCTGTCCATGAGCATGGTGTGTTCTTCCATTTTTAATATCCTCTGCTATTTCCTTTCCAAGGATTTCATAGTTTTCTTTATGGAGGTCCTTCACCTCCTTTGTTAGGTATTTTCCTTGGTATTTCATTTTCTTTGAAACTATGGTGAAGGGAGTTGTGTCCTTAATTAGCTTCTCATCTTGACTGTTATTGGTGTATACAAAGGCTACTGACTTGTGGACATTGATTTTATATCCGGAAACATTACTGTATTTTTTGATGACTTCTAGGAGTCTTGTGGTTGAGTCTTTGGGGTTCTCTAAGTATAAGATCATGTCCTCAGCAAAGAGGGAGTGTTTGACCTCCTCTGTTCTCATTTGGATTCCCTTTATTTCCTTGTCTTGCCTAATCGTATTCGTTAGAACTTCCAGCACTATGTTGAATAGTAAAGGTGACAGAGGACAACCTTGTCTGGTTCCAGTTCTAAGAGGAAAAGCTTTCAGTTTTACTCCATTAAGTAAAATATTAGCTGTGGGTTTGTCATAGATAGCTTCAATCAGTTTTAGAAATGTGCCACATATGCCTATACTCTTCAGTGTTCTAACTGGAAAAGGATGCTGGATTTTATCAAATGCTTTTTCTGCATCTATTGAGAGGATCATGTGATCTTTATTTTTGCCTCTGTTAATATGGTGGATAACGTTTATGGACTTGTGTATGTTAAACCAGCCTTGCATCCCTGGGATGAAGCCTACTTGATCATGATGAATGACTTTTTTGATGATAAGCTGTCATCTCTTGGCTAGGATTTTGTTGAGAATTTTTGCATCTGTAATCATGAGTGAGATTGTTCTGAAATTCTCCTTTTTGTTTGGGTCTTTTCCTGGTTTTGGTGTCAGGGTGATGTTTGCTTCACAGAATGTGTTGGGGGAAGATTCCTTCTTCCTCAATTTTTTGGAATAATTTCTGCAGTACAGGTATAAGCTCTTCCTTCAAGGTTTGATAGAATTCTGGCATGAAGCCATCTGGACTAGGACATTTTTTTGGTTGGAAGATTTTTTATTATTTGTTTGATCTCAGTGCTTGAAATTGGTCTGTTCAGGAGCTCTATTTCTTCCTGTCTAAGTCTAGGGGGAGGGTGTGATTCCAAATATTGATACATTTCCTTCACATTGTCAACTTTCTGGGCATAGAGTTTTTGGTAGTATTCAGAGATAATCTCTTGTAACTCTATGGGATCAGTTTATCATTTCTGATTGAGGTTACTAGAGGTTTTACTTTTCTATTTCTCGTTAGTCTTGCCAATTTTTTTTATCTATTTTATTTATTTTTTCAAAAAACCAACTCCTTTTTTCATTAATTTTCTGAATGATTCTTTTGTTTTCAATTTCATTGGTCTCTGATTTGATTTTGGATATTTCTTTTCTTCTACTGAGCTTAGGTTTAGATTGTTCATCTTTTTCCAATTACATAAGATGGCTCATGAGATTGTTGATACGCTCTCTTTCTGTTTTTCGAATGCAGGCATCTAAAGCGATGAATTTTCCTCTCAAAACTGCTTTTGCAGTATCCCACAGGTTTTGGTAGCTTGTGTCTTCATTGTTGTTATGCTCAAGGAAGTTAATGATTTCCTGTTTTATTTCTTCCTGCACCCATCTGTTATTCAACAGAAGATTATTTAATTTCCATGCCTTTGTGTGGGGTGGAGAGTTTTTGTTAGAGTTGAGTTCCACCTTTAGTGCCTTATGGTCTGAGAAGATACAAGGTAAAATTTCAATTCTTTTGATTCTGTTGATATTTGTTTTGTGTCCCAGGATATGATCAATTTTGGAGAATGTTCCATGGGGTGATGAGAAGAGTGTACATTCTTTATCTTTGGGATAGACTGTTCTATATGCGTCTATCAAGCACAGTTGTTCTACGGTCTCATTTAAATCTGTTATATCTTTGTTTAATTTCTGTTTAGAGGATCTGTCCAGCTCGGCAAGAGGGGTGTTAATGTTCCCTGTTATTATGGTATTATCAGATATCATGTTGCTCAGACTGAGTAAGGTCTGTTTCAAGAATCTGGGAGCATTTAAATTGGGTGCATAGATATTTAGAATTGAAATGTCTTCTTGTTGTATTTTTCCCTTGACCAATATAAAGTGACCATCTTTGTCTTTTTTGACTTTAGTTGCCTTAAATCCACATGAATCTGAAAATAAGATTGCAATTCCTCTTTTCTTCTGAATTCCATTTGCCTGAAAAATTGTCTTCCAACCCTTGACTCGGAGCTTTAATTTGTCTTTTGAAGCCAGGTGTGTTTCTAGTAAAGAGCAAATGGATGGCTTGTGCTTTTTAATCCTGTCAGCCAATCTATGTCTCTTCACTGGGGAATTCAAGCCATTAACATTTATTGAGATAATTGATAAGTGTGGTAGTATTCTATTCGTCTTATTTTGTGAGAGTCCATTGCTTAGTTTTATCTTTTGCATCAGTGTGGAGGTTAGGTTCTGTCCTTTAATTTCTGAGTTCTTACTTTGCTGCTGATCCATTGTGGTGGTCGGTGTGCAGAACACGTTGAATTACTTCCTGTAGAGCTGGTCTTGTTGTTGCGAATTTCCTCAATGCTTGTCTATCTGTAAATGATTTGATTTCTCCATCAATTTTTAAGCTTAGCTTAGCAGGGTACAGAATTCTGGCCTGGAAATTGTTCTCTTTAAGTGGATTAAAGGTAGATGACCCTTGTTTTCTTGCTTAGAAAGTTTCATTAGAGAAGTCTGCAGTCACTCTGATGGATTTGCCCCTGTAGATCAACTGATGCTTACTCCTGGCAGCTTGCAGAATCTTTTCTTTTGTCTTGACTTTGGACAGGTTCATCACAATGTGTCTTGGAGAAGCTCAGTTAGAGTTCAGGCGACCTGGGGTCCGATATCCCTCTGAAAGCAGTGTATCAGAATCTTTGGTGATATTTGGGAAATTTTCTTTTATAATATTCTCTAGTATGGCTTCCATTCCTCTGGGGCATTCTTCTTCCCCTTCTGGGATTCCTATAACGTGCATGTTGGAATGCTTCATAAAGCATAAAGCAATAATGTTCTGCTTTCTCTCTCTTCTTTTCGGCCTCTTTTACTATGTGAGGCATCTCAAGAACTTTGTCTTCTACCTCTGAAATTCTTTCTTTTGCATGGTCTAACCTGTTGGTGATACTTTCCATTGCATCTTTAAGTTCCCTAATTGACTGTTTCAGTTTCTTCAGCTCTGCTATGTCCTTTTTATATTTTTCATATCATTCATCTCTTATTTGATTCTGTTTTTGAATTTCCTATTGGTTATTTTCCATTTATTAGCAGTTTCCTTCATTTTTCCATCATTTCTTTCATTGTTTTCAACATGTGTATTCTAAATTCCCTTTCTGTCATTCCTAACATTTCTTTATAGGTGGAATCCTCTGCAGTAGCTACCTCATGGTTCCTTGGCGGGGTTGTTCTGGACTGGTTCTTCATGTTGCCTGGAGTTTTCTGCTGATTCTTCCTCATGAGCTATTTCTTTTATCTGTTTCCTTTCCCTAATTTTCCTTTTACTTCCTCTTGCTCTTTAAGATCTCGTGCCTATGGAAGTTGCGGGCGGGTTTACACCAATTGAAGACACGCAACCACTTGCCGGTTTTCCACTGTTTTAGTCCTCCTCTTGGGGTCCAGAAGTCTCTCACTGACTCCCGGTATCCTCACAGGGTGATGATAGGCAGATCGCACCAGCCGGAGATGCCTGGAATCCTAGCTCCCCAGACTCACAGCGTCCAGATGCAAGGAAGCTGTTACTCGGCCGCCATCTTGCTCTCCTATCAGTGTGTCAAAATCTTTGTTGGTTTTGTCTTTAAGTTTGTTAAATTCTTGAGACAACTTCTGAATTTATCTTCAAATTTCTAATTCCAAATTTTCCTCCATTCTATTAATCTTGTTTGCAATTCAAATTTCGAATTTGATTTCTGACATCGTGGCCAGCTGTTTATGAATTGGATCTTCACTTACATCTGCCATATCTTTCCTTGGGTGAGTTGCTCTATTCTGGTTATTCATGTTACCAGAGTTTTACTGCTGATTCTGCCCCATGATTGTTTTGCACTGTTTTATTTTTCCCCTGGAGCTTTGTTGAGGACCCGTATAGTGCTACGGCCTGAGAAACTGGGGATCTGTTTGGTGTGGTGGGGCTTAGCGGCTCTGTCTTGTTTTCATCTGGTCTCTGTGTGACCCTAGTGAAACAATCACTCTGGGTTGAAGTCTCAGGTGTCGAGGAATACAGCAATTAAATCACCCCATTCCCCACAGGTAACAATTGTCAAAAGAAAATCAAACCTTCCTACAACCACACATCCTGGGCACCACTTGGATAGCCCTTGGGTGATTGGCTCAGTTCAAAAGGTCCAAATCAATTTTTTCAGTCAGAACCTGTCTCAGGTTGGAGAGATTAGAAGGTCTCTGGCAAGTAGATCACAGGGGTCTGCTGACAACTCAAATATGACTTGCTCCGGTGCTCCGTGAAGTCAGGAGGACCCACCAAGCAAATAGATTAGTCTGGGAAGGTTGATGCCTCCTTCCCCACCTTGCACCTCTGTCACACCCAGTCACTGATAACCCCGCAGGGCTGTGACTCAGTTGCCTCCAATGAGCAGATACTCCAGAAGTTTGCACCTGCCTGAATCAAAGGGAAATATATATCTGCTCAGCCAGGCCGCTTCTCTCTGCCTCTATCCAGCAGGGGCAGGTGAGGCCTGACAACCTTGGGTGCTTGATGGAGGCTGGGGTGTGTTCACTCAGTTCCAGCCCCTCCCCTGATTGATGTTACTGACAGAACAGAACAACTTTGTGGGAATTTGTTTCTGTCCCTGCTAAATTCCCCTTCAGAAGAGAATCTGTTTTTCAGTTCCCAGAACCTGCACCTCAGGCCCTGTCTTTGCTCCTGCAGGTTTGTATTCACAGCATGGTTAGCTGTCAGTTCTAGCCTCCTGCTTTCCTTTGTCTATATGCTGACAATCCGCTGAAGGCCAGGTGCATCTTAGTCTCAGTAAAGTGGTCCTCTGGGTAAGCCCCACCATGGGAATCTCCCAGCTCTGGACATGCATTTTCTAGTCCCCATGCTCCACCCAGGCCGGTACTGCCTAAGGCAAACCCTTCACTCACAGGGCCTGCATTTCCATCCCAAATCTGTTTCCTGGTTGTTGCCACCTGAGAAGATGCCTGGCCTTGTGTGGTTGCCCACAGAGACAGGGTGTGTAACTTCAGAATATCCAGGGGTGAGCCCTAATGTTGCCAAAAATGGCTGCTGTTCTGTGCCTCGGGGCACCACTGCTCTGGCATGGTTCCCTCTCAGCCGATCATCCTTTCCTCATTCCCGTGCCACAGAATCAGCACTGACCAGCTGCAGTCCAGGCCCTGTCCACACCCTTCAAGAAATCACCCAAGAATCTGGACTCCTGGGGGACTGGTCTGTAGACCTCAGAGTGAGAGTGGAGGGGAGTGATGGGATCTCAGAATTGCAGGTAGAGAATATATACAGTTTTATGTAGTTTTATGCCTGGCAGGAGAACGCTGTGGCACCCTAGTAGGGGAGGTAGGTCCAGTTTTTACAGGGTCTGTCCTGTGGAGTGTAGTGGGAGGACCTTTGAACTCTGCTAGTTTATTTTGGGCACTCTGAGCTGTTCTCATGGGGGAGGGGACTCCCGTCTGCTTGGTGATGGATTTTATACCTTTTGTTTGTATGCTTGGGGTCGCAGCTCACCTCAGCGGGGTTGATGTTCATTCTTCAACCTTCTCTCTTGGTGCGGCTCTAATCCACCAGGTTACTTGTTAAACTTCTGTCCTTTAACTCTTCTTCTGGACAGGAGCCTCTGTGGAAAGCTGGCTTCAGTCAGCCATTTTGTCTCCACCCCTCAAATTGTGTCCTTCATTAGCTTCTCACCCTGGATGTTATTGGCCTATACAAAGACTACTGATTCGTGGATAATGCTTTTATATCCTGAGACATTGTTATAGTTTTTGGTCACTTTCAGGAGTCTTGTGGTTGAATCTTTGGGGTTTTCTAAGTATAAGATCATTTTTTTGGCAAAGAGTAAGAGTATGACCTCCTTTGCACCCATTTCAATGCCCTTATTTCCTTCTCTTGCCTAACTGTATTGGGTAGAACTTCCAGCACTATGTTGAATAGTAGTGGTGATAGAGGACAACCTTGTCTGGTTTCAGTTCTAAGTGCAAAAGCTTTCAGTTTTACTCCATTCAGTATAATATTAGCTGTGGGTTTGTCAGAAATGGCTTTCATTGGTTTAAGTAATGCACCACATATGCCTATATTCTTCAGAGTTCTAATTAAAAAGGATGTTGAATTTTATAGAATGCTTTCTCTGCATATATTGAGAGGATCATATGGTTTTTGTTTTCACTTCTGTTGATATGATGAATTACATTTATGGACTTGCATATGTTAAACCAGCCTTGCATACCTTGGATGAAACCAACTTGAATATGATGAATGATTTTTTAAACATGTAGCTGTAATCTATTGGGTAGTATTTTATTGCGAATTTTTGCATCCATACTCATGAGTGAAATTGTTCTGAAATTCTCCTTTTTAGTTGGGTCTTTTCCTGATTGTTTCTTTCATTTCCTTAAGCTCTGCCATATCCTTTCTATATTCTACATATCTCTCATCTGACTTGGTGTTCTGTCTTTCTATTTTCTCATCTATTCCTTTTATTGTCTTTATTATCCATATTTTAAATTCCCTTTCTGTCACATCATTAATTCTTTATAGGTGGAGTCTTCTGCAGTAGCTGCCTCATGATTCCTTGGGGGAATTCTTCTGTTTTGGTTTTTCATGTTGCCTGAATTTTTCTGTTTGTTCTTCCTCATGTGTTCTTTCTTCTTGTTCCCCTCTTGGTCCTCCTTTTTCATTCTCTGCTTCCTTTGTTTCAAACAGAAGTCCTTGCTCTTAATGACAGTATGTTGTAGTATGTCTCCAGGACACCGGGCACTGTGGTTTGTTTAGGAGACAGAGAGCACAGCCCGCAACCTCTATGCTCTTTATACCAAACTTAGTTGCCTTTGGTGGTCACCTGATAGTTTCCTCAGCATTCAGATCTTGCCAGGTTGGTATCTTAAAGATCACAAGAATCCTTCAGAAACAGATGTCACAGTGGCCTCTTATTCCAGTTCGCATGAGGTACAGGAGTCTCTCAGCCTGTCCCAAGAGTGGAGTTCTGATCCCAGCAGGCAGAATTAAGACTGCTATACTTTAAGTCCCTGTTAAGACCTTCACCTTAGCTACCACAACAGCAGCCCCCTGGCTGACAAGACCTTCTCAGTATGAATGCCTTGCCAGCCATCAAATATGGCAAATCCATGCCAACTTACATTCAAATCTGGTTGCTGTATACTGTTCAGGTCTGCTCTCTCTTCTAAGCTTTCCACTCAACTGCACAGCTTCCTCCAACAATGGAAAAACTTTGAAAAGGCTTCCTCCCATCCTGGACCTCTGTGGGGGGCCAGCCAATCCCAGCCAGTGGCATCATTTGTCTAATTCATCAGATTTCCACTGCTCCAAATCATACCCTGTATCGACCGTACCACCTCCTCACTGTCCTCGCTGATCCACAACTCTGGGGTATGTCCCTGTACCAGGTATGGCTGGGTTTTCTCCTTTTGCCTACCCATTGTAGGAGAGCTCAGCTGAATGATCCTTCTGGTCTGCCATTTTGTTCTTTCTTAAGCATCACTTTATCTCAGAAAAGATATGTGCATGCATTTTATAAAATAAGGCTAACAATGGTTAAGTGTGATGGGAGAGAAAGAAAGACTCCCCACCTCTTGTCAAACACATTTTTGAGACCATCAGACCTATAGCTTTCTTGTTCATGCTTTTAAAAATAAGAGATGCTTCCTTGTACTTTGTTGGTTGAAGTACTTTGAACAGGTTGAGTACAAATTACACTGAAGGACAAAGTGACTGGTAGTGAAGCCCATCTGAAGAGAAAACTATTAGGCTATCTTAAGGATTCAGGGAAATCTGTGCTTTATTGGGAATCCTTGCTGGACCAGTATGATCAATGGAAGTCAGAGATTATATTAAATGAACTGTTAGAATAAGGACACAGCAATACGGAAACTAGATGAAGGAAATTTCTTTTCTAGTAAGACTAGCAAGGGAGCGGAAACTTCTGCCTACCTTATCTAACCATACCGGAATAGATTCAGTAGATGGGAGAAATTTTAGAACCATACATTCCAATTATAGCTAAGATGATTACTAGGCCACATACTTAATAAAGAGTCACAATGAAAAAGTAATGGTTAAAACATCAAAGAGCCAGTGGGTTCCAAAGAGTCTTGTGGTTATCTCAGGATACTTCAGTACAGCAAAAATAAATAAATAAAATAATAATAATTAAAACAAAATTAAAAGTAAAGACTAGATATTTTGGAATGAAGTCATCCCATATTCATCTCTTTTGTCTCCTCATGAAATATTCTATAAAATCTACATAATTTGGCTGAGTTTTTTAGATAGCATGGTATAGGAGGGAAGTAGTTGAATACAAGGTTACTATAATAACAGAGAGTCTCCAAATTTCTCATCAATATTTGGTCATATATATCATCTTTAATCATTAAAGGAAAAACTTCCACAGTGGATATTACCTATGATATTTTTTGCATAATGAAATTGATTTTTCATAATGAAATTGAGTTGTTAGGTGACAAACATGAGGGAGGAGTCATAGTGTGATTTAAATGTAGGTCTTTTCTATTCTAGCATTCACTATGCCAGAGGTCCTCAAACCATGGCCTGCAGGCCACATGCAGCCCGCCGAGGACATTTATCCAGCCCGCTGGGTGTTTTTGCCACAGCTGTCCTGCTTAGCAGCCGACTCGTCCCAGGCTGCAGTGCACATGTGTGGAATGTGCGCCAACTCTCCAACTCTGCTCCTTCTCTCTGTGTCTCCCCGCCCCTCCTTCTCTCTCTCTCTCCCCACTGGGTGTTTTTGCTGTCCTGCTAAGCAACCTCATCCCGGCCTGCAGTACACATATGTGGAATGTGTGCCAACTCTCTGATTCCTCTTCTCTTCTCTGTCTCTCCCCGGCCCTCCTTCTCTCTGTCTCTCAACTCCTCCTCCCAGTCTTTGGTGTAATCAGAGGAGTCACCAGGTTGCCTGTGCAAAGCCTGCTGCTGCCTAAGGACGGCGGTAAGAACAAGTTAGGATTTTTTTTTTTTTGAAGTTAGTAGGTTTTTTTTTTAATTTTGCAATTAGTAGAGCCTTTTTCTTTTGCAGTTAAGGGGGCCTTTTTTATCTGAAGTTAGGAGATCTTTTTTTTCTTTTAAAGATAGGGGGGCCTTTTTTTGAAGTTAGAAGACCCTTTTTTTTTGAAGTTAGGAGAGCCTTTATTTTAAGTTGGTTAGTTGGTTGGGGGTGGTTTCTAGGGGGATTGCATCACAGTGATAATGCAAATAGTCAGTGCTCAGTCTAATGCAAATAGTCAGTGCTCAGAGGTAATACAAATAGTCAGTACTCAGTGGTAATGATAATTATAAGTGCTCAGTGTTAATGCAAATTGTTAGTACTCAGTATTAATGCAAATTGTCAGCAGTCAGTGTTATCACAAATGGTCAGCGGTCAGTGTTAATGCAAATGATCAGTGCTCAGTGTTATCACATGAGGGCCCCAAACTGGTAATCTGCTTAGGGCCCCATGGGAACTTAATCTGTCTCTGCAGACAGCTGAGGAGTAGGTAACCCAATTTAATTGAAAGTAAGTGCATTTATATTTTGATTGCTAGTCAGTTGTGTATGATGTTGTATGTTGTGTGCTGTGTAAGCCCCGATTCACACTGTTGCAATCTCTGAGCAGTGAGATTGCCATACAAGCAGTTCAGCCATACAAGCATATGGCTGAACTTGCATTAGATTTGGTAGAAAAAGGCATACATGCCTTCTTTTTTCCTGCAGTGAAATCTGATCTCATGGATCTTTTGCGGAGAAGACCCATGAGATCAGATTCCAGTGCAAATTCACAGACAACAGTGCGGTTCACACAGGGTAGTGTGAACTGGAAAGGTGGTGGAGGAACCAGCTCTGTAATCATGCCTGTTCCTGCACCACACCAGTGTGAGCCTGAGGTAAAAGGGGAGTTCCAGCATATGGGCACTGGCGAGGCTGAAATGATGTGGACTGGCAAGGCTGCACTGATGGACACTGATCAGACTGCATTGATGGGCACTGATCAGAATGCATTTTTGGGCACTGCAGTCTATATATCTCTGTGTGGGCAAAGTTCCAGAGAAGGCCAATTTATTCAGTACAGTGAGCCTTTCAGGACCTACAATTACATGAAGGATTGAAGAAATGGGAAACAATTTGCATCAGCATTTGCAAAACTCCACAAAAAAACTTTCCTATTTTTCCTTGGCACTCAACAAAAGTAATGATGTTCATGATTGTGCACAACTTCTAATTTTTATTCGTGGGATGAATGACTATTTCGAAGTCACAAAAGAGCTTGATGCACTGCAAAGCATCAAAGGAACAACTACAGGAGAGGATATCTATGAAAAGGTTTGCCAAACTGTGAATAGTTTGGATCCAGACTGGGCAAAACTAGCCAGTGTGACAACTAATGGTGCTCCTAGAAATGTGGGATCTAAGAAAGGAGTAATTTCTTGCATTAACCAAGAGATGGACAAACATAACCATTCTCTTCCAATAGCTATACACTGCCTCATCCACCAACAAGCGCTGTGTAGTAAATCACTGATGTGTGACTCTGTTATGAAAACTATGGTATGTTGTGTTAACTTCATTAGAGGTAATGCACTAAACCACAGACTATTTCAGGAATTTCTGTCTGAGCTAAATGTTGCCTGTGAAGATGTTCCGTACCATACAGAAGTCCATTGGCTGAGTCAAGGGAGAGTTTTGAAACATTTCTGTGACTTACTTCCACAGATTACAGCTTTTTTGCTTTCAAAAAACAAAGAAGTACAGAGCTCAATGATGCAGAATGGAAATGACACCTTGCCTTTCTGACAGATGTAACAGGGCTACTCAGCAGTTTTAATGTGCAACTTCAAGGAAAGGGGAAGCTCATCTGTGTTATGCAATCACATGTGAAAGCATTTGAAGTAAAATTACGCCTCCTCATCAAACAAGTGAAGGAGGAAAATTTCTACCATCTCCCACAACTCAAAATCTGTTAGCGGAAAATCCATTAGTTGCATTCCTGAATAAAACATGTATGGATTCACTGGAAAAGTTGCAAAAGGAGTTCCAATTTAGATTTAAAGATCTTCATCTCCATGAACATGACATACAGCTTTTCTGTAACCCATTTTCTATTGACATTGAAAATGTGGATATGGTTTACCAAATGGAACTGGCTGAACTGCAGAATTGTGACTCTCTGAAAGACGCATTCAAGTCAAGCAGCGTTCCTAATTTATATGTATCTCTCCCCTCTGAGACATACCCTAATCTCAGGAACCATGCACTCAAAATGGCAATCATCTTTGGTAGCACTTATGTCTGTGAACAGACTTTTTCCAGAATGAAACATCTGAACTCTCCAACCAGATCTAGACTAACTGATGCACACTTGCATCACTTGTTATAACTAATAGTGACAAATATGGAACCAGACATTGACCATCTCACTAGCCAAAAGCAGGCCCATAGTTCCCATTGATATACTGGTAAGTTTGTTGATTTAGCTTTACTTGTTCTTCATTTTAAATATTGTATTTGTTCCTATATTGTTTTTTTTTACCTCAAAATAAGATATGTGCAGTGTGCATAGGAATTTGTTCACAGTTTTTTTTTTTTGTTTTTTTTTTTAACTATAGTCTGGCCTTCCAACAGTCTGAGGGACAGTGAACTGGCCCCCTGTTTAAAACGTTTGAGAACCCCTGCACTATGCAATACTTGCAATACTTAATTGAACCAAAATAAGAATCACCAACAGGGTATGTAGTACTTATGTACATTACTGAATCTCTGTTTGTGAGGCATTAGACTGCTGGGTTCTCATGAGGAGCATCAAATTACAATAGATCTAAGGGAGTAAGATGACAGCCTAAAATGGGAATGGAAGTTGGATCAGAATTTTTAATCTATCTTTACACAGCCTCTAATGTTGCTGTTTGTTGCTGCCTTTGGTGTGTGTGATACATCCATGAGATGATCAGTGCCTTACTCTGCCATAAAGATATTGTCTCTTCTACTATAAGGTTGTAGCTGTGTACTATAGGAAGTTTGAAGCATCTATGATTTCTTTATAAAAGTAGTGTTTTAATGGGAAAGGGGGTGTTAAGGAGTAGAGCACTTCTGATTTGCACTAACATGTGAAAGTCTGACAATTATGTTTACAAACTCATCCTAGAAAAACTAATACATACCTCATTGCTAAATATCACTATGGTCACATACAAAGTACTCCCCTTGGGAATCTATGCACCAGTGCTAGCACCTTCTCTACCCTTCAAAGCAATTTTGGAACTCCTTTTTCTGGAATGGCCATAAATGTTGTCCTTGTATTTCCTTAAATATTCTGAATGTCATTAAAATGTCTTCATTTCAATATTTCCTTTATTTTTGAGTAAAGAAAAAAGTCACTAGGGGCCAGATCAGGTGATTAGGGAGGATGTCCTAATACAGTTATTTGTATTTGGCTAACCTCCCTCACAGACAGTCCTGTGTGAGCTGGTGCATTGTAGTAATGCAAGAGGTATGAGTTGTTGTTAGCCAACATATTCAGTTAAGATTTTACTGTTTCTCTTTCACTGTTTAATTGGTCTGCTATGCTTCTCACACTCAACTGATGATTTTGATGCACTATTTAAAGAGTTTTTGCAATGTTTTAATCAGTTCTACTCATTTCTGGCCACCCCAAACTCTATCAGTGATGCTTTCTCTCTCCTCACAAAAATGTTTAACCTATTTGTACACTGCTATTTTTTCCATGGTATTTCCCCCATAAACTTGGACTAACAAGGATTTCACTTCCACCCTTGCCAAGATTAATAAGAAATTTATGGATGTTTGTTTGTGTCTCTAATTCAAGCTCCAACATTCTCACAAAGGCACGCAAAAAACACGAAACAACAATAATGAACACCACTCAGAAAGACACCACCATACATCAACATGAACACAACCGTGAGGCACATTGATATACCAAGGTTATGAAACCTTACCAAGTTGTTTGTTCAGTGCTGCCAATGTAAGCGCAGGGTGACAAGTTTGCTAACTTAATTGTCAGTAAACATTTTCTGGTGCAATTTAGATAGTAAGGGAGTGGGTGGGTAATTTCTCGAAATATTATTGTGTTTTGGCTGCCCCTTTTTATTTCTCAGGTTTGAATACCAAGGTAAAAATACCTTGGCCTCATTGAAGATTTTTGATACAGGAGAGAAAGCAGAATTTTCCCAAAGAAATCGCTCTTCCAGGTTTCTTTTCTTCAAATTTGAGCTCCTAAATGATTTATTGTCAAGGAGGACTCTGAGAGCAGAGGCAGGCAACACATATGAAATTATAATTATAATTTGAATTAAATGAGAAAAGTAATATTCCATTAAAATGTATTTATAGAATAAAATTTATACCTTTCACAAGTTTTTCAATAGCTAGTGATTTTAATTATAAAATCCAAACACCACTGAACAAATTTTGTGTTTGGTAACTCTCAGGAGCTATGCTTTGTACATTATCACTAGTACTATCAGTGGATTAGGGTCATCCACTCTTTTAATGAAAATTTACCCTGAAGGAGAAATGCCTGTCCTGGTTTTCATCTAATGTGCTATATTTTGCTTTTACTCTGGTAATATAATTTTAGAGACATAATGGATTTAAATCAGCAGTTCCCAAATCTACCTGTGCATCAGAATCATTTGTGGAGGCTTTAGTTCTGTTTGATACTAATGTTTCATCCCCCACTCTGGACATTCAGATTCAGTACGGCTGAAATAGGGCTAAAGACAGACTCTATGTTTAAAAAGATTTCATAGGCTGTCAGAGTTGAGAACTACAATTTTAGACAGTTAACCTGGTCTTTTTGAGAAAGATATGAACTAGTCATATTTTGAGTGGCAAAATAACACTGAAATTGTTATAGTAACATATAAAAAATTATTGCCTCCACATTTTCTGACTTGATAATATGCAGCAGATAAATGTTAATATTTGTAGAGTACATACATTAAGTTCTTTTTCTAAGGCAAGGTAAAAAATAGTACCCTTTATTATTTCACCAGCGATTATATCTAACTATTTATCTCTATATATTTACATCTTTTTTCCTTTAAAACTTTTGTAAGCAAAATTTAACCAAATATTTTTCTTGAAGCTGCAGAAGACAGTTTCTGGGGGGTGATACTCCTTTGTGTCAGTCAGATTGGCCAAATTCTCACTAAGAGCTCCATACTCAGTTGTAGTTCCTGTGGAGCTTACTTTAGTTCTCATTTATTGAAATTCAACATGACATAAACAGATCTACCTTCAGTATTATATAGATTTGGACATATACTTTATGTAAAACTTTGTCTAATCATATATGGTTCAATCTAATATGATGTAGGAAAGCCATGGAATTAATGCTATTCCTGGGAACTAGGAAGTAATCTGTAGGTGTTGCTATACATATAATTAATTTCTGTGTTTAAATCATGAAAGTATGCAAAAATAAACATTGCATTTATTTTTAAAAGTTTGTGATATTTGTATAATAAATTTCAATATTTGGTGAATGTAAATTTTTGTACTTATTTCACATTCTAGAATTTTTTATTTAAAAAATTTTTTATTGAATATTATTCCCTTTAACACAGAGACTTATTTTATTGTGTAAGTTTTATAATTAGCCTGGTTTTAAATAGGTTCTCCCTAGTTAACATCAATACATGCTTTTAAATGACAATGAAATATAGAGGAAACATCACTAAATCAACATAAAGTAACAAAAATCTACCCTTGAATGCAAGTGTAAATTTACACTTTAGTTGAATACCCAGATAAGTATTACCCCTGTATCCACTTCCGAATATCACTCCTAATATCTATTAGGATACTATTAGATTTGGATACTATTGCCAAATCTGCTATAATCCCACCTACAACCAGTCCTATAATAACTGGTTGGAAGTCAAGACTTTTAATAATAATGGCTAAGCTAACTGTAGATTAAGTCAAGGCTTTTTAATAATAATGGCTGACCTAACCATAGGTCAAGTTAAAGCTGTTAACCTAACTGTAGCTCATTTTGTGCCAGGCTCTGTTCAAAGTGTTTTCCATGATTAATTCATTTAATCCTAATGATAACCCATGGAATAGGCATGAATGGAGAAAATGGAGTACAAAAAGATTACATAACACATCCAAAGTCTAGTACATGTTGAACCCAGAGTCTTTTGACTCTAAAATCTGTGCTCTTACCCAAGAAGCTATTCTATCTCTGGATTCTGTGTTCTGGATTTCCTACTTACTTTTTAACTGTTATACAGAAAATTGTGGGACTATCATCTTAGATTCCCAATGTGTAAAATAGATATAATAGCATCTCTCTGTCCATTTGTATGGAGTCATAGGAATTAAAATGAAAAAGAGGAAAGTAGCTATCAGTACTAGATAGCCATGTTATAAATTCAGAGTAAGGTCTCACAAATTGGCTTCAAAATCTTTGGCTGTCACATTTACTTCAACTATTTCATTTGCCTTCATCCTCTGTCTGAAGGTGGTAAATGAGACTTAAGGAAAAGATTAGAGCAAACCAAAAAATAAAACAAAATATCAGGCTCCTGCAGGTCAGTTGACAAAATTTCCATTAGGAAGCAATCCACATGAGAAAGGATTCACATTGTTCTACTTCAAGGTCAACCCCCCCAAAAAATCCAAGAAGGGTTTGGATACTTAAATGTTTACATACAGGGAGATAACACTCACAACTAAGCCTTTGTTCTTTCAATAAAAGTTCACTAAGGAAGCCATATGGGGTCTGGTGTAATGGCCAGAAGGACAGGCATTAAAGACTGACCCCCTACCTGCCATTGCACCAAAGTCGATTACTTCCCCTGTTCAGGTTGTAAATGTTTCCAAGAGGAAGTAATCTTTTGTTCTATCTTTGTGGATAAAAGAAAAACTGAAGACTAACTACAAGCATAGAGAAATCCTAGAAGTCTTAAAGCAAATTAATGCTACCTATGTGATTAAAAAACCAACAACAAAGAAAACAACTTCAGACTATGGAGTTGGTTTGAATTTTGATCCTGATATATACCAACTATACAACCTTTAATAGCATAATCAAGGATATGAATTTTGGAACCCCACAGTCTGTTTAGACACCAGCTTTACTTATTACTAGCTTCATGGGCAAGTATTTAACTGCACTTAAGTTTTATCATCCGTAAAATGGGGATAAAAATAGGATTTACCTAATGAGATGATGAGTTTATATAGAGTGTCTAACACATAGTAACACTTCATAAGTATTCATCATTAATAATCTTTCTTGATTCTGCTTCCTCATGTATATAAAATAATAATACCTATCTCAAAGATTAAATGAGATTTTATGGAAAATACTTGGCATTGATTGGCACATAGTAGATTCAATATATGGTAACAATTATTAACATTTTCACATTTTTTTCTAATGTTGCTGTCCATTTTGGTTCCAGTGGTTATTAACAAAAATTTAGAGGAGAATATAGTACTTTGCTTCATATGGAAGCAGAAAAAAACCTGAATTGCAAATATAATTCATAGTAATAAAAACACATCTGTAGACATCATGTTACCAGATTTCAGGTTATATTACAAGTCTATAGTGATCAAAACAGTATGGTACTGGCATAACAATTCTATGGAATAGAATAGAGAACCACATATCCAGCCACATATCACCATTTGATCTTTGATAAACCAAACAAAAGCATGCACTGGGGAAAAGAATCCCTATTTAATAAATGGTGCTGGGATATATAGAAGACTAAAACTGGACCTGCATCTCTCACTACTGAAAAAAATTGATTCTTATTGGATAAAAGATTTAAATTTAAGACACAAAACAATAAAAAACCTAGAAGAGAGTGTGGGGAAAATGTTTGAAGATATTGGTTATGAAAAGAGTTTATAAGGAAGTCTTAGCAATTATAACAAAACCAAAAATAAATAACTGGGATTTGGTCAAGCTAAAAAGCTTCTGAACAGCTAGAGTACCCCAAGCAAGGCAAACAGACAGGCCTTCACAATGGGAGATTTTTGCATGTTATGAATATGCCAAAGGCCTGATAACTAGAATCTACACAAAATTCAAATTAATCAACAAGAAAAGAGCAAACAATCTCATTTATAAGTGAGCAAGAGACTTGAACAGAAACTTCTCTGAAGATGACAGATGAATGGTCAACAAACACATGAAAAAATGCTCATCATCTTTGATCATCAGAGAAATGCAAATTAAAATCACTCTGATACGTAATCTCAGTAAGATTGGCCTGCATTACAAAGTCCCAAAACTGCAGATACTGGCATGGATGTGGAGAAAAGGGAATACTTTTGCACTGCTAGTTGGATTGCAAACTAATACAACCTTTTTGGAAAGAAGTATGGAGAATTCTTAAAGAACTGAAAGTCAACCTTCCATTTGATTTACAGTTCCATTATGAGGTATCTAACCAGAAGAACAAAAATCACTTTACCACAAAGACATTTGCACCATAATATTTATTGCAGCTCAATTGATAATTGCCAAGTTGTGGAAGCAATCTAAATGCTCATCATCCTTTGAATGGATCGATAAATTGTGGCGTATGTATACCATGGAGTACTATATAGCCATACAAAAAGTTGGAGATTTTATACTTTTTATGTTTATTTGGATGGAGTTGAAGTACATTATTCTTAGTAAAGTATTTCAAGAATGGAAAAAGAATATTCAATATACTCAGTACCGAAACCAACGTATAAACCAATTTGAAACTTAATATGAAACCAACATATAAATAATTTCCCACCCACACAAACAATAAAATACAAATATGAGGAGGCAAGAAGAGGAGGAAGAGAGAGAGGGCCATTAGAGAGAGGAGGGAGGGCAATTGGCAGGATCTCACCTAATGTGTTCAGCATTGCCCCCTAGGGGAAGAGCTCAACTACAACTTGAACTTTACCATGGAATTGAGAATAATGTAACCTAAAAATTTGTACCCTCATATTGATTTAAAATAAAATAAATAAATATGAAACATTTTTTTCCTTAATGGGCTGAGAAGAACTGTTAAAATCAACTCAGTTGAGATTTCAGATTAACTGTGCTAACACATGAAGGGTATCCAGCATCAAGAGGTTCTCCATACATGGTATACCATTCCCTAGTTTCCTTTAAGATTAATAAATGTGTTGATTGTGATAACTCCACAAAGAGGTTTTAAATCCAGTGATCCTTTCTCTACTTTACTTCCATTTTCTTGAATTGAGGTATTTTTAGATTATCTATAATATAAATAAGAATTGGTACCACTATAAGAAAAAGGAAGGAAGAAGCAATTTAACATATATTGAGTGTCAATTACTTGCCTTCCATGTGGCATCTCTATTCTCCAATACAATCCTCTAAGCTAAGTTATCCCTTCATTATAAATAGCCTAATGTCATTGGGGCATTTAGTAGTAGAGGCTTTTTTTTAATCTTAGTGAATTTCAAGTATTAGTATTATTTTTAGTATTAACTATAATCACCATGTTGTTTATTATATCTACACACTCATCCTGCATAACTGAATCTTTATACCTTTAGAACAACATCTGCTATTTCCTCCTTGGTTGCAGAGCCTTGATACACACCTAGGAATTACATATCCTGACCCTTCCTTTCATTTCCCTCATTGTCTCCAAAAAAAATGAATATCAGAGTAGAAATATAGGAATTAAAAAACAAACTAACCAATATTATAGGTAGATATTTTAATAATGTATCTTTAAAAAGAATTGAAATAAATGATCATGATTTTTATAAATTATAATATAGAGCTTAATTCCCAACTATTAAGCCTAATATATTTACCTCAGATATTGTATATGGTCAGTACATTTTACATAATGTTCAGTCTCCTATAGGTTCTGTTACCAGCCGAATCAGCTGTGGATTAATCAATGCTGGTTACTTCATGTGTAAAAGGGGATAATTATAACTGCCCTCTGGAATTACTGTGCAAATTAAACAAAGTATATAAATTATAAGGTATAATACAAATATCAGTTATTACTATTGCCATAATTCTTAAGAATTCTAAAAAGTATTTAAATAATATCTGCTCGTGGGGATGTTCTGGACCTGAATATTGTTTGTGAAAAATATAAGCAAATGTCTTGGGCCAGAAGATAAGCAGAATTTCTGTCTAAGTGTCCTTGTGTGTGACTTTTACAATTTTGCCTCCTCTTACATCCTGGACCCTGTTAAAGCTGTCACAAGGAAAGTCATAGTTCTACTGGCTAATTCCTATTATTCTTCCTAATCTCAGTCATTCCACCAAGAAGCTGTCCCTGAGTCACTGGGCTGGATTAAATAAATGCCTTTTCTGAGCTGAGTATAGCTTTTGGTATTATTCTTTAACATAGCATTTATCACTTGTATTATATTTTTGGGTTTACTTGCTTGTCTCTCCACACTGTCTACTTTCCTGTCTCCTTGTGGATATAAAACACTAGCAAATATCTGTTAAATCAATCAAGTGATGGAAAAATGAAAGAGTGGATGAGATGGGAGATTAATAAAACAAATGAACAGGTATGGAGGGAAAAGGCGGAGAGAGAAAGAAAAAGAATTAAAAAAAAATTAAAAGAGAAGTATTTTATGAATTAAATGACCTAAAGTATTAAGACAAACATATTCATTGTACATGATGGGAGTGTAAAGTGAGACAGAAAAAAAAAATCGAGAAATCAATCTGACAGCAATCTCAAGAGTATTTTCAATGTTCACAAAGTTTCATTATACTCAGTATATAAATATTTGCTAGGTATTTTATATGTTCTAGGCTTTCTTCTCTGTGCTCTAGGGCTAATCAATATACAAACAGATTTTTTTTCAATCTTTATCTCTATATTTGTTTTCTTTTTATTACTTATCAATCTACTTTATATTCCTCATTAATTTTTTCTTTCAATGTTTTACATTTTTATCTTATTTTATTGTTTTCTCTAATTTTAGAGTTCTCATAGAACTTAGTCTAGTTTATTTTATTTCAAATAAAAAATCTATCAGGCAGGAATAAGCACTAGGGCTAAAAATAAAACAGAATAAGGGACTAATGAGTGATCACAAATGGTTATAAGGGTGATAAGGACTAAAGCGTGAAATGGCCTTTGTGATAAGATGGCTTTTGACCAGAGAGCTAAAGGAAAAGAAGTAAAGCAAGTGAACAGGTGGACATGAAAGGGGAAAATGTTCCAGGCAGAAGGACTGGTAAGTGTGAACTTCTTGAAGTGAAGCACGCCTACGATGTTCAAGTAACTAGGAAGTCTGAGTGTGAATGAAAGGACTGATGGGAAATGAGGTCACGGTGGTCAGCTAAAGACAGATCAGGAAGGGTCTGATAAGTAAGGCCTTTGGATTTCACTCCTGGTGACATGATGTCATTTACTGTTTAAAACAGTAATATATTGCCGGGCATGAGTCACAAAGGCAGAGACAGGGAAGCTGTTTAGGAGGCTACTGCACTTATCAATGACAGATGCTGTGGACTGGACTAGCATGCTGTTAGTGGAGAACAGCATGCTGTTAGTGGCTCATTGTATATGTACTTTGAAGGTGAAATGTATAGAATTTGTTGATGGACTGGATATGGATATAAAAGGAAAAAAGAGAAAAGGTTAACTTCAGGTTTAGGGCCTGAGCAATGGCAGAGCACAGCTGTCATTTACCAAGAAGAAGACAATGCAAAGGCGGGGGGACACTGAAAATGCACCTCAAGAGCTTGTTTTTGCACATCTTAAATATGCGTTGTCTGTCTGGCAACTGAGATGCTGACTAGATAGTGAGAATCTAGGCGTTTATTTTAAAGAAATACATAATCAGGAGATGGAGTCAGGTCACATGTGCATTATCTATAATAATAAAAAACTATAAAGAACACAAATGTCCAATATAGTAGTTAAATAATTATGGTTTATCTATGTAACAGACTATTAAATAGCAAGTAAATTATGGTTTTGAAGACTAAAACATACTAAAAAAGCCAAAAAAATCCCAAACCCCACTATATATATATTATTATCCACAGTTTATAATTTAATATACAGACATAAAGAAAGCTCAAAGGAAAATATACCAAATGATCATCTCTCTACGGTTGCATAAGTAATATTTTATTAGTTTTTCTTTATTTTTTTATAATTTGTATACAAATTTATGTTGCTTTTATAATTAGAGAAAACAATAAAATAAGATAAAAATATAAAACATTAAAAGAAAAAATTAAGGAGGAATATAAAGTAGACTGATAAGTAATAAAGATTTTTTAAAAATCTGGGAAAAATATCCAAAGGCAGTATTTTAAAAATGCATTTTTACTCAAAAATAGTTTTCTCCATCATCTAAATTAGTGAAATTACCTAGAAGCAAAAAGTGAATGATGGAACACCAAACTTAGGAAATTTATAACTTAATAATATAGTTAGAATATAAATATTTGGAATGCAATGATTGTATCTCAAAATTTTCTTATATTTTAGTAAGGCAAATATTAATACACATAATAATATAGGAACTTCACACAAAACAGCTAATGCAACAGGAGATGGCAGGACCATGACTCAGGTATTGCACTACTGTCATGGATAATTGTCAAATTATATATCTACCTGCTGGGCAATTAGGAATCAGCTACCATCTTGTCTTTTGTTACTATTTATTGATATCTGAACGTGAACGTAAACTCCTAGAGGAAGAGATCATATCTACTTTCTTGAGTCATAGTATACATCCTGTTTTGGTGTCATACAGATAAAGTCAGAAATAAGCTATATATTGTGTTGACAACAATAGTTAGCTTGTAATGGAAGGGGTTAGAGATCAGCTGATGGTTGATGGCTTCTGCAGGGGTCACTCCAAAATTCTCCACTATTTATCAACAATCTTTTTTCTTTTTTGTATTGATGAGCCATGAAAGCCAAGGACATGCTCATCTTATTAAGATGCAATGCAGCATTGATCAAATAACCATTTAAATTCTATACATATAGCATCATCTATAACTATTGATGTGTAATAACTATTTTCTGTAAAATTATCAGGCATAGAATTGTGTTTATGTCTAGCTAATTCATGAGGTACATAGAAAATGATAAGTATCTATAGCAGACAGTCTTAAAATTCTCATTATTGTTTCATTTTTGTTGGCATCAAATGTATTACTCTTAGAGCAAACAGCAACTTAACACATTTTCTAATACATGTTTTGATAATCCCCTTTAATTAAGATTTATCAACTTCCCCATTAGCATACCCACTCTCTAAACTTCTAACAGGATAGCTCTATACATCACGACTCATGTTTTATGTAAGTAAAAACTAAATGATTATAAGGAGCCATCATTTATAAAGAGAAAAGTCCCCTTGAGGCTTCCACTTAATGGTCTATCCTCCATCTGTCTCACTAATTTTGCCCCAGTTCCCCCCTTCTATTACTATACTTTGTGTCAAAAGATACATTATAGTACCAGTCTGTGCTGGAGAAATCAGGCATGTAGCACAGAGGAAAACAAATAACTCAGACACTTGCTTATGAATCTTTCATTTGGTTAAGTTTAAGAATAAACTTCATAAAGGCTCTGAGGATTCTAATGCCATGCTCTGCAGAAGTTTTTAAGAGAAAAGCTATACGGTTTTAGTTACTGAGAGTTACTATAAATAAAAAGGAGCAAAATCAAAATTAACAAATTATCCATAGATAATTATATTTTAGACAGAGAGGTCAATGTGACAGACTAGTTTATATCATATTTGGTTCCTCTGAATTCTATATTAGATGTTCAATGCAGGTGGTGCTAGATATAGTCATAAAAATAAAGATCCCAATATAGCATTCAGACTATATGACTTTATGTTTGTAACAACATTTCATTTTTAATATTTATTTCTTTTTGAGACAGTCTTACTCAGTCATCCTGGGGTTGAGTGCTGTGGCATCATGGCTCACAGCAACCTCAAATTCTTGGGTTTAAGAGATACTCTTAGCCTACTGAGTGGCTGGGACTACAGGTGCCAGCCCCAACACCTGGCTAGTTTTTGTATTTTTAGTAGAGACTGGGTCTCACTTTGCTCAAGCTGGGCTCAAACTCCAGAGCTCAGGCGATTCACCAGCATCAGCCTCCCACGGCACCCACCCTAGACCATATGACTTTAATAAAATATTCTAATATGCTCTGTCACTTAAATAACTTGAAAAAATATATAGATTACCACATGCGAGTAGCTGCATAATGTTGTTGGTTACATTTCCATAAATACTTGGGGGGATGTTTTCCAAAAGTTATTTCATCCATATAACAGGTTATCTTAAAATTTTTGTTTTTCAATGGTATTTAACAACAGCTAACATTTATCATGGGCTTACTTTTTTTCTAAACTTGTTATGTATTAATTCAGTTTATTGTTGCAATAAGCTGAGGTGGAAAGCATCATTCTACTCCATTTATGAATGAGAACGCTATAAGAAAGGGCAATTACATAACTTACTCAAGGTTACAAAGGTAAGAAATAGTGCGATTCAAACCAGAGCCGGGTGGATTTAACCCCATGCACCTAATCACTGTTATACTAATCACAATTCTAAATCGGGGTTCGTTATCTGCTTGGGGTACTCTCAGCTCTTTGTCATTATATTTGATTAAAGTTATATAAGACAGCATTTCTTTCTGTGTGAGAAGAAACTTCCAGTTTACCCAGAAATAGTTTCAAGTCTTCCACTAGTTCTAGTTCATCTCTCTCTACTAGTTCATCTCATTTAGGTCATAAGTGGCTGGACTCCTTTATGTTCCTGAGGGAAAAACACTGAACTTATTTCCGCATCAGCGACTTTGGCCTTGCTATTCTCTCTTCTTAGAACGCTCTTTCTCTGATCTTTAACCATTTTCTTCTTTTCATTCATATGCTGTCTCCTAAGAGAGGCCCTCCCTGTTATCGTCCTTCAAACTGTTCTCTTCTCCAGTCACTGCTTGTCACATTATCCTATTTTATTTTCTTTATAGCATTTAGCACTATTTTAACTTAACCCATTTATTCCCATAGCTCTTCTTCAATACGCTTGGATGTAAATGCCAGATAAGAGGGTGTATGGTTTGCTCACCAGTGTGATTTTATTGCTAATAACTTTGGGTATAAGGTGACTGTTCACTGAATGATAAACAAATGAAAAATTAAAGAGAAAAGATAACTTACTATACATTAGACGGCATGGCTAGTAAGCTTGTGGTCTGTCATTTGGAGAGACTGAAGTAGAAGTAGACTCCAGACTGACAGGACCATGTATCTGTTTAGTAAATGAGGGAGCCAAAGTGGTGAATAACAGAGTCACAATTTTGAGGGGTTCTTAAAAGTTTCTATAGACAATAAATCTTTCTTGACACTTTTTTCTTTTTTAATGAGACAGAATTTCACTTTGTCACCTGCAGTACAGTGCCATGGTGTTATAGCTCATAGCAACCTCAAACTCTTGGGCATAAGTGAGCCTCTTGCCTCAGCCTCCCGAATAGCTGGGACTACAGGCATTCACTATAACTCCCAGCTAATTTTTAGAGACAGGGTCTCGCTCTTGCTCAGACTGGTCTTGAACTCCTAAACTCAAGCAATCCACTTGCCTTGGGCTTCAAGAGTGGTAAGGATTACAGGCGTGAGCCATGGCACCTGGCCTAGTTTATGCTTTTTGATCAACCAGTCTACATGAGGGAACATTATGCAGGGCCAGTGAGAGAAACATGGATTTATTAAGTTCAGCGTTAGGTGAACTTGGTTTCTAATATGGAGGAATACATCTCTGATGGTTAAATTTAGGTCCCTCGGTTCCATAATGACATTTGTCACATTTATAACTTGTGAAAGTTGCCGCACCCCCGGCATCTAGCCGTGGTGAGGTGGCGCTGTCCGCGTTGTAAAACACGTGGTTAGGTGGTCTGTGCTCCCCGGAGCGATACCCCCAGCCCCCCTGGTATGCGACAGCAGCGCAGAAGTTGCCTAGCATACTTTTTGATGAACGTAATGACTCACGAGGTGCGGCATAGAAGCCTAAGAAACCTTTACCCTGAAACCTGTTTGTTGAGTTGTATGCCTGATTGTTACCTGATTGTTTTAAGAAACCAAGAATAAACATAATGACTTACTGATCCATAATCACACATAGCCGATGGAGACTCAATGTCTCCAGGGGAACGATGCAAGAGCACGCTCCCACCATAAATGTCAGTGAATTGAGACAATGCATTGAGACAATGCAGGAACAGCAAACAAGATGCTCCATCTAGATATGTACTTACACCACCCACAGCCACCCACGACTTAAAACTTTCCACATACCTTTACATTTCATATATTTCCTAGTACTATAATCACTTACATAATTTACACATATATGAAATCTTTTAATCACATTAGAAGTAAATAATTTGTGAATTATTACTAATACTAGTAGTTATAAAGAAAGAATTTTCACGTTTTAAAACTCTAACCTTTAAAGCATTTACTTAGATAAGGGGAAGTGAAAGACACAACTGATAACCAGCAGCCTTTGTTCCCCCTCGCGGGCAAAACCCCTTGCAGACAGGATATTGTTTAAGTGAGATGGTCAAATACTCACATCTACAAGGTTAGATATTAACTTGTAAAGCTCAGCAAGTTGTAAAAATACCTTTTGTAATTTGTAATGCTTTGTCAAAAATGTATAAAAACCAATCTTAAAATTCAGTAAAGTACAGCTGCTTTCTTCATCACTCGTGGTGTGTGGCAGTTTGTCATTCCATCCTGCGTCGACCTTTCAATCAACCTGTGCCGTTCGCCCTGAGCACCCTCGAACTGAGACCCATCGACTGGCGGTCCGCGACAGAAAGTAAGTCATCTTGAAAGAAAACTATTACTTTATATCCCTGATTTTTGGTTTCATTTAGGTTCTGATGATTTGTTTGTATATCCTGAGAACATTTAACCAGACAGTGATGATGTGCTGTTTGCACCTCTTCTGAGCGACAGGGAAGACTTGGCTCAGCAGAGGCAGAATCCATAGACAGGTGATGGACCAAGAGGACGCTGGTCACAGAGGACTGATTACAGCTTTTTGTATGTTATTTTATTAGTAAAAACAAGTGAACATTAGCTTAGTGAAAAAAAGAGAACATTGGGGTGGATATTCAAAGACATTGTTCTAAATTTCTGGTTCTAAATATGAACCAGAAAAAAAAAAACAACAAATAATTCTGGGCCCTGTGTCCCTTGCCCATTTTGTCCATTAAATGAAGGGAGATTAGAGTCTACATTTATTTAGGGTCCTTCCACTTCTGACAGTCTATAACTACTGAGCCTAAAACTATCTCAGCATTATTGTCATAGCTTCGTATTTCAAAAATTGAAAACCAGATCTCTGCATCACAATTGATATGGATTCATAGGGAACTCAGTGGGCATTCTACTAAGACGATTTTATCCAAGACTTTTTTATTTGTGTTCCCTTTCTGTAAATCAATGGAAAAACAAAATTTCCCACCTTATGCAGATATATGTTTTTTTAAATAATGATAAAGAGATTTAAAAACCTCAGCTAAGTCATTGTAGCATTATTCTAATCAAAACTGCTTTAAAAAGTCTTACTATACATGTATATTCAAAAATGAATATAATGAGAAAAATAGAGAAGTACTTCTTGCAACAAATTAAGATAGATATGAGCATATGAAGTAAAAGACTTCTAATAAGATGTGAATTTAAAGGTTGTTGGAAAGTTCACATTTCATAAAAATGTTTCACTATTGGTCCAAGTATCATTATTAGATATTTATCCTCTTGATTTCTATTTTAGGAAAACATAAAAAAGGTTTCAAACATATTATATGAACTTAGGAAAATAATAAATTTATAGAGCCTTCTAAAAATGACAAGTAACATTCACACAGGTTATATTAAAACTTCATAATACTTTGAGGAAATTAGAAGACCCTTCATCCTAAATCTACAGATGAGGAAATCAAGACTCACAGAGATTAAATTACTTGTTCATAGTCATTTAGGTCATAAGTGGCAGGAAAAGGACTACAAACCAGGGATGTGGGAAATAGGCCTTTGAAGACAGACTTGAATCAAATTTTGATTCTGCTATTAGTTTGCTGCATGATATGAAGCAATTACTTAACCTCTGTGAGCATTTTTTATCTGTAAAAATAAAAAGAATCATGTAAATAACATTAAAAAATGATATAGTGTATTAAAGCACTTTGTGTTAATGGTGCATCATAGCGATCCTTTTGTTTTTACTACTCTCTTTGTTTGTTTATTTATTTAGGCAGAGTCTCAAGCTGTTGCCCTGGGTAGAGTGCTGTGGCATCATGGCTCACGGCAATCTCAAACTTATGGGCTTAAGTGATTTTCTTGCCTCAGTCTCCCAAGTAGCTGGGACCACAAGCGTCCACCACAACACCTGGCGGAGGGATTATTTTTCTTTATGAGTCTTATTTTAAACCTTAGTATTTGCTTCTATTTTATTTCACATTCTTCTTGAGTCTGCACAACCGATCCCCTTACCACAAATGCCCTCCCTGCTTTTTTGACTCTGTGACCAGTGCCTAGACAGTTCTGAATTTAAACTCAAGAGACATTTTCTCTTTCAAACCTTCTTTTGTGTCATTGGCTGTTTCTATGGCAGTCATCTAAAACTCACATTCATTTAAGACTATTTCCTAAGTACCTTCTATGGTGTTAGGAATCTCTGCTAGGGTTACATGAGGGCATTTCATACAGTCTTCAAACAGCCTCTTGTTTTGTTTGTTTCTGTTGGTAGTTCCCAGACTTTGGGACTAATATAAAGTGGCCAAGATTTTATCTTCTAAATAAGGACAAAATAAAGAACAGTATTTACTATCACAATTCTTTTACAAAAGAAAGGACGTTTTGGCACCAAAATATATACCCTTAAGAATTTGAAAATTTAATAAATAAGGAAAATAAGTGCAAAACTTCATGGAGGGGTGGGTCTATATCATCAGGGAATAGGCACTGGGCAATATAATGGTTTACATAGATTTCTGCTCTAATTTTTTAATAGTTCTTAGATGCTATTTCTTACTCAGTTTTGCATTTCTAATGCAGCACCCACTGTCAGAACTATTCAGTTAATATTTATGAATGAGCCAATGAAGCTGCATCTGGGAAATACCTCTGATAGCAAGACTCATAGTAATGGCTGTAGCACAAAGTGCTGGTGAGAGGACATGGGCTGTGGTGGGAGAGCAGTGGAGTGGGGGTGTGTTTGTGTATGTGCGTAAACTGTTAGAATTTACTTCACAAATTTACCAGGCACCAACCATTCAGAATATTTTATTCAGGTTTATTAGTGAGATTGCTCTGCAGGGTATAGGGGGCAGGAAGTAAGATATTGAAGCATATCACCATAGGAAGAAACTGACCTTTTCCCTAGGATCCTGGAATAGTATCTGTAAAAACATTTCATGTGACATCTGGAGCATTGAGTATTACATGCCAGGCACTGTTCTAAGTTATTTGCATTCATTACCCAATTTAGTCATTACAGCAATCTATTGAGTAGATTCAATTACTACATGTGTTCCCTTGTACAGATGAGAAAACTGAGGCTTACGAAGGTTACGTGGTTTTCTCAGGGTTACCCAGCCAACAGGAGATGTAGACGGCAAGTCTTCTAGCTGTCTTTAGAGCTCACCAAAACTCTTAGGTTCCTTTCTAGACACATTTTTATATGATGGACATATATATGACTTGGCTTTCATTTTAAAAATAAAGAGAAAATTTAAATATCTCTTTTAAACTAAGATTTTAAAGCTGTCAGGGCATTCAGTTTTTGTACGTAAAAGGTGTACGACCATAAACTAGTCCTTAACCTCATTGAACTTCAATTTCTACATCTCTAACATGGGGATGAAAGCCCTTCTCTCTCTGCTTTTGGGAAGATTAAATGGTTAGGGTATGTAAAACAGCTAGCAAAGGGTCTGGATTATGAAGAGGCTTTAATAAACATGAATTCACTAAGGGCTTAGTAAGATAAAATGACATTTTCAAATTAAAATCAGATCAAATATTAGTAATATGATGAAAGCAAATAGATCATTGCTCTTGTGGATAAAGGTGCCTTATTTACAGAATTCTTTAGAGAGCCATGTGGATTATCTTTGCTGTAGGCCTCATTTTAATTAAGAGCAGAGAGATCAGACATTTCAGCATAGGCAGAAGTTTATATTTGATTTACACCACAGATGCACATTTTCAGCATCCAAACATTCCATCCTTGGCTAAAGATATAACAAGCTACTTCAGCAAACCTGATATTGCAAAATAAATGGAAAATGCTTAATCATTTAAAAAGACACGCCAAAGAACGAAATGGCCAAAGCACGCACATGTACCAGTGAGGAAAGTTAACCAGCAGGAAGTCTTCTTTACTTTTGTAAAGGCTGACAAATAGTTTCAGTTAAACAAGAAGGATGTAAAATCAAAATAGTCTATCTCTATCATTTTTTCATACACAAACACACACAGAAATAAAGCATACATATCTATATATAATTTCATTTTTGATAAAAGTATTGTTTATGAAGAAAAATCAAGTTGTGGAGCAACGTGTAAAATATTTATTTTGTATAAACAAAGCCAAGTCCCACCTCTACCTACACATACATTTGGGTATGTCAGCAAGAACACGGAGAAGGTATAAAAAGTTTATGCCATGCTGTCACATTAGCTGCCACAAGACAGGTCACTCTGTAGGGGTTTGGTGGAGATTTCTGTTTCTTCATCTTCTTTACATTTCTTTCCCATATGTAATTAATATATATTACTTTGAAACAAAAGTGTTTACAGATAAAAAGAAAAAATGTGCATTTTTTATCACACACCCACCCATTCATTTATTCACTCCTTCATTCATCATCAATATGTTTTGAATCCTTACTAATGACTATTTAAGTTGGTCTTTCTGAATTGCCCAATTTGGCTTTTTCAGAAGAGTGCTTACTAAATTTGGCTTTACTTGTGGGTAGCGATGTGGTTCTATGATCTGTCCTAGATTCTGCCCTGTTCCACTTTGGAATTAACAGGACATACTCAATTCAAACCATTTGGAGGTAACTTCTCTCCATTCCTTCCTACCTATACTTATTGCACAAGAGGGGATGTTGATTGACCACTAACTTCTATTGAATCGTGGGTGGCAATTAGTGGCAAGAACATGGAATTTCAAGTCAAAAGACTAGAGTGCCGCTTCTGACCTCCGCTAACCAGATATGTGGTATTTATATGTTACTTTCTTTCTTCTGAACCTCAGCACTTTATTCTCCTCTAGCGATAAGACCTATCTTACAGTATGGCTGTAAAGTTCAAATTAGATCAGATATGAAGTCTCAATACATTGCAAAGTGGTATATCAGTGATGCAACACTATTTCTCCATAAAGAATTTGTTATTTTGCTTCTTAACAGAAGATAATGACATATGTTTGCAACTATTTGCAGATTTCTACTTGAGGCAAGGCTATAATAAGTTTGAATGGCACTTAGAAGCTTTAGTTAGTCCCCAAACAACACTTGACATGTTAAGCAAACATGATTTCTTTCTGGTAATAAAAGCAAACCCAATTAACCAACGAGTATATCTGACCTTGTATAGTCGTCATCAACAAGCATGTGCTTTGGAATTGGTGAATACCTTCCTGGAGAGATGGGTGGCAGGGAGGTTTTGTATTCTAAAGTGCCATTGTTGCCAGAAAGTAGATGGTTTTCCATTGGTGGAGAATAAGCTAAGGGGTGGGGGCAGGGCGAGAAAAGGAAAAAGAAAAGAAACCTGTTACGTGGGTGATTCAAGTGTCATGCTATACTTTAGAGGATGTGCTAAAAATAGAAAGGCTTTTCTACATGCCAAGGACTTTCTTGTCCTCCAAGAGTGGGGAGTTGCTGTTTGTTTGCATTTAATATATACAAGCACATGGTGACCTTTAGGAGGACAAAGATGTAATAACAGTTCAATCTGTAACCCTAGTACGCATAATTAGGTGAAGAGAAGAATTGAAGGGGAGATCCAGCACACACATTTTCAGAACAATGATTAATTTCCTATTGAAATAAAATTCAAGCTTTCTAACTGCAGAGCTTACTTTCTTTTTACGTAATTAATATCTAATCATCAAATCAAAAGACTCAGAAGAAGTAGATTCTTGTATGAGACTTTTCCCCCAAATATGCTATATTCTCATCCCAGAAAGGCCAAGAACTCTGGCTTTTCTTTTCTATTCCTCCTCTCTAATATAGCTCTGCTTTAGGTGAGAACTGGATCTGGTCTTTTCTCTCTCCTCAAATTCACCTTACAAATTGTGATGAAGTAACACTCCTGATCATGCTGTTCTCTTACTTAAATGCTCTTAATTGCCACTGTGTATTGAATATAGTCTAAAATCTCCTCTTTGCTATTCTTACAAAATCGATCCATTGTAGTATCTTCCTAACACAGATTCTTCGGTCCTCAAATGTCACTTGTACTCTGTGACATCCATACCTTTCTGTTCTATTATACCAACTATCTATAATTTTATGGTTAGGAGACATGCTGAAATATCACCCATTCTTCACAGTACAGTTCCAATGCTATCTATCTTATACATAAAGATTTTTCTGATTTTCCAAAGACAGATCATATTTCTCCTTCCTTTGAATCCCCAAAGAACATTTATTTTTCCATCACCCATATCATATATTTACCTCTTATTCTGCCAAATATTGCTGCTATTTATATATCTTACTTATCCTTCCTTCTGACCAAGCTCTTTGAAGCCCATGATCGTATCTCCTCTGCATCCCACATATTACCCAACAAGGTATCTTGCACATACTGAAGTTACCCAATACATATTTCGTGAATTGATTTGAGAGTTTTATTTTCTTTCTTTTCCCTCTTTGACCTTGACCCTATATGCCCTTTATAACATGGCTCACAGACTCTCAAGGATGATATTTCTAAATTCATCCAGTTTGAAAAACTCTGAAAGTTAAAACTCCTTCATATCTTATGGTAAGGCCAATCTCAGCTTATCATTTACTTGAGAAAAAAATATATTTGGGGGGCAAAGTGTTTTAGAATCATAAGTAAGGAAAGAAATAGCAAATGTAATGGATGGGTAAGAAAATTTTTAGCCCTAAATTTGTCTAAAGAGAAACATCCAAATCTACACAACTTGCTTAAGACTATAGTACTAATTAATAGCAAACCCTCAGGGCATACTTTCTCAGTCTCATAGGTGGAATCTCAAAAGTCTCAGAATGAGGAAGCTTAGTGATGATGACAGAACTATCCCTTAAAATTTACATAAACCATGAATCGCTTCTAAATCTAGCCCCCCCCCAAACAAAACCTTAGATGAAGTTGCTACTGACCTATTAGGAAGAGGAGAAACCATGGGCTTATGCAGCAGTAAACTTTGTGGGGATCCCAGCACAATGTCTCATCAGTTAATTGCTAGTGGTTGCCCCAGAAGCCCCCATGTCCAGCTCCCCTCTGCTGCCATAGTGACAGATATTTTTCTTTGGTTTTCTTGCAAATATAATAAATTTGGGTAGAGGTAAAAGCTATGATAGTGATTGATGATTACGATTTGGTCATTCAAGTGTAAGATTTCCTCCCTAGGAAAAAGCATAGAGCTATTTTGATCTGGTTTGCCATTCTCTCCTTTCTATTTTTTTACTACATAGATCTGAACTAGGCAGAGATTTCATGGCATGAGCATGATCATGCTTTAGGTGCTTGAGAAGTAGCCTTTAAAAATATATTACCCACATACTATTGTAATTACACTGTCTGCAACATATACCATCAAGCCTTCCCATAATGGTGAACCCACCAACTGGTTAGGATTTCTCCCTTTCAAAGCACTTGGTGAAAGCCTATAAGGCAATATGAGAGTAAAGTACAGGATATTCTCTCTGACACATTTGCAGAAGTTAACAAAAGGAATAGTGCAACTAGAGGACATTGTCAATAATTTTATAAAATTCCAATTTTGCAGACTTTGTATGCTATTCAAAGATGATACTAGTGTGGTACTTACAATGAGTAATATCCGGTGGACCATAAGGATCAGTCATATAAATGGTGGTGGGTTTGCCAACTTTTAGATAAACTACATCTGATGTGTTCTTCAATATTGCTACTGCCTCTTCATGAGTTACTTCCTCTAAACTGTAGTTATTTACCTAAAATGGGAAAAAAACCAACATTAGAGTTAAATCTATGCATCTGTAGAGAAATATCCAGGCAAGAAGATATATAGAATTATGATGCCATTTAAAGATTAAATTGTAATAATTAGTCTAGTAATTAGATCACACTTTGACAAAATAGTATAATAATGGCATTAGTCAAAGCAGACAAGATACAGTCATTGATATACTATAAACAAAGTTGCCACTCCTTTTTTATGAGACAGTAAGAAAATGAAATTCAGAAAAGTATTTGTAGGAAAAGGCAATAACAAATCATATGTTGTCTTATTAAGTTACAGTTTTTGTGATTGCAAAAAGTGATACATAGAAGTTGAAGAAAAGTTAAAAAGAGAAGGAGAAAATAAATATTATCTATAGTCTCCCTACTTGGATATCTTTTTATGATTCCGCACATCAGTGAGATCATGAGATAGTTTCCTTTCAGTGTCTGGCTTATCTCATTTAGCACAATATCCTCTAGTTCCATCCATGTTTTGGCAAATGACAGAACTTCCTTTTTAACGGCTGAAAAATATTCCACTGTGTGTGTGTGTGTACACATGTGAGTATATACACACACTACAGTTTCTTTACCTCTTCATCCATTGACAGATACATAGATTCTTTCTATATCTTGTCTATTGTGAATAATGCTGTAATGAACATAGCAGTACAGGTGTCTTTGCAAGTGGCGATTTCATCACCTTTGAGTATGTAACCAGAAGAGAGATTGATGGGTGATAGGGTAATTCTCTTTTTTTCAAATGAGAAAGAATATTTATTCCACATGGTAAAAATTCAATAGCTTTAATACATGAAGAGTTTTTCTGAATCAATACAAAAATGATACCTGAATAGGAAAATGGGCACTTATGAATAGGGAAACATAGAACAACCAATAAACGTAGGAAAACATTACCAAAATCATGAGTATATAAAGAAACTGAAAATAAAACAGCAATGAGGTACCTTTAAAAAAAGACACCATCTCTTTTAAAATCTACCAGATTGGTAAATCTATTTTAAAATGATAATGCCAGTGTGAGAGAGGGTGGTTGGAAATACTCACTCTCAGTAACTAATAAAATTTATATTTCTCTCTAACTTTTCTTTCTTTTTCTTTTTAGTGATATTATAATTTTATTCATAATTTTTTTATTATTAAATCATAGCTGTGTACATTAATGCAATCATGGGATATCAAACACTGATTTTATATACCATTTGACATATTTTCAGGTGATAGGGTAATTCTATGTTTAATTTTTTTAGAAGCCTCCATGCTGTTTTCCATAGTGGCCATACTGTCTGTGTTCCCATTAACAGTTTACAAGTGTTCCTTTTTCTCCAAGCCTTCACCAACATTTGCTAAGTCTTGTCTTTTTTTTTTTTTTTGCAGTTTTTGGCCAGGTCTGGCCCACCTCTGGCTTATGGGGCTGGTGCCCAACCCCTTTGAGCCTTAGGTGCTGCCCCTAAGTTTTGTCTTTTTGATGATAGGTATTATACTGGGTGTGAAGTGATAGTTCATGGGGGTTTTGATTAGTATTTTTCTGATGATTAGTAATGTAGATACCCATTGGCCATTTTTGTGTCTTTGGATAAATTTCTATTTAATATCTTTGTTTATTTTTTGATCAAGTTATTCATTTTTCCATACATGCTATTGAGTTATACAAGTTCTTTATACATTTTAGATATTAACCCATTATTAGGTATATGGTTTGCAAATATTTTTCCAATCTATAGGTAGTTGTTTTACTTTGTTGATTGTTTCCTTTGCTGTGCAGATTTTAACTTTTATGTAGTCATATATATTTATTTTTGCTTTAGTAGTCTGAGATTTTGATGTGATATCCAAAAATATTATTTGATACACCAATGCCAGGGAGACGTTCCCCTATGTTTCTTCTAGAAGTTGTACAATTTCAGGTTTTATGTTTCGGCCTTTGTTCATTTGGAGTTGATTTTTGTGTATGGTGGAAGATTAGGGTCTAATTTCCTTCTTTTGTGTGTGCAAATTCCATTTTCCCAGTACCATTTATTAAAGAGATTATCTTTCCCAGTTGTGTTCTCATGATTTCTTCATCAAAAATTAGTTGATCATATATGTTTGGATTTATTTTAGCTACTACATTTTTAATGTAGTGATGTTTTTGTTACTTTCTGCCAAAATGCTGTGGAATTAAAATAAATATGCCAAGAGCATTGAATTCAATCCCTAAGCACAAATTCCCTGTCTTATCTAACTAGCACTTTAGTTGTATAATGCCTTGGAGCACTGCTATCTTTTATTATCATTAGTTTTGCCCCACCTTGTTATTTAATTGTTATGGGCTAGTTATTCCTTGGTAGTGTAGCCCAAGTTAAAGACTCTGGAACTGGAGAAAACTGAACCTGACTGATGTGTTTGAATGCTGACTATGAGCTCTCCATTGAACTGGAGACCTCTTTATTGGTCCTTATATTTCTCTTCTAGATAAGTGTCATTTTCTTTCTTTCTTTTTTTTTTTAGAGACAGAGTTTCACTTTGTTGCCCTCAGTAGAGTGCCATGGCGTCATTTACAGCAACCTCCAGCTCTTGGGCTTAGGCGATTCTCTTGCCCCAGCCTCCTGAGTAGTTGGGACTACAGGCACCTGCCACAATACCCGGCTATTTTTTTTTTTTTTTTTTTTTTTGTTCTTGTTGTTGCAGTTTGGCTGGGGCCAGGTTCGAACCTGCCACTCTGGGGTACATGGGGCCAGCGCCCTACTCACTGAGCCGCAGGCACCACCTAAATGTCATTTTCTTAAATCATTTTGTATCTGGCATTTGTTTATTCTTTGATCAAATGTTTGCTTCATATCTGTTTGTTATGTGTCAGGCACTGCTCTAGGTATTAGAGGTATGGTAAACAATAAGAATGCCAAACATTACTTTAAGGTGTTTTATATATACCTACACAATTAAACATTTACAACAATTTATAAGATAGCTATTATAATTACCTTCATTTTGCCCACATCACAAAATCCCAAAACCAGAGATGTTGGCGTGGATATGGAGAAAAGGGAACACTTCTACAGTGCTGGTGGGAATGCAAACTAATACAGTCCTTTTGGAAAGATGTTTGGAGAATACTTAGAGATCTAAAAATAGACCTGCCATTTGATCCTATAATTCCTCTACTAGGTATATATCCAGAAGACCCAAAATCACATTATAACAAAGATATTTGTACCAGAATGTTTATTGCAGCCCAATTCATAATTGCTAAGTCATGGAAGAAGCCCAAGTGCCCATTGATCCACGAATGGATCAATAAATTGTGGTATATGTACACCATCCAATATTATGCAGCCTTAAAGAAAGATGGAGATTTTACCTCTTTCATGTTTACATGGATGGAGCTGCAAAATATTCTTCTTAGCAAAGTATCTCAGGAATGGAAGAAAAAGTATCCAATGTACTCAGCCCTACTATGAAGCTAATTTATAGCTTTCATATGAAGGCTATAACTCTATTACAGCACAAGAATACGGGGAAAGGGGCAAGGGAGGGGAGGGAAGGGGGGAGGATGAGTAGAGGGAGGGTAATTGGTGGGACCACATGTATCTTAGAAGGGTATAGGTGAAACTTACTAAATGCAGGATATAAATGTCTGAACACAATAACTAAGAAAATGCCATGAAGGCTATGTTAACCAGTTCAATGAAAATATTTCAAATTGTATATAAAATCAGCACATTGTACCTGATGATTGCATTAATGTACACAGCCATACTTTAATTTTTTAATAAAAAAATTACCTTCATTTTATAGGTTAAAAAAGTGCATCTCTAAGAGGTTAAGAAACTTTCCCAGTCATTGATCTGATAAGTGGCAGAGGAAGAATACAAAGCCAGGCAGTTTGGCTACAGAGGCCATACTCTCATTCAGCTACACTGCTTCTTCCAGATAAACAAAGTCCTCACTTTCACAAAGCTCATATTCTAAGGCTGGGTGTGGTGGTGGCTCGTACCTGTAATTCTAGCACTCTGGGAGGCCAACATGGGTGGATTTCCTGAGCTCAGGAGTTCAAGATCAGACTGAGAAAGAGTGAAACCCCATTTCAAAAAATAGCTAGGCATTGTGGTGGGTATTGGTGGTCCCAGCTACTTGGGAGGATGAGGCAAGAGAAGCCCTGGAGCCCAAGAGTTTGAGATTGCTGTGAGCTATGACACCCATAGCACTCTACTGAGGGCAAGAAAAGTGAGACTCTGTCTCAAAACAAACAAAAAAACACGTTCTAATAGGACATATCTATTTGCAGAATGAATGAAAGATATAATGTGGATAGGGAGGATGCAGGGACTACAGGTGTGGAGAACAGAGTTGATAACAGCAGCTCTTAATAATAAATAAAAACAATACTACTACTACTAACAGCTAATATCTATTTAATACGTAAGTCATATATTTTGGGAGTACTGTATCTTATATATTGAAATGAATCATATAACTTATCCTCACTATAGCTACATGAGGTAGACACTAATAATAAGGCCCCTTTTACAGATGAGAAAAACTGACATTTATAAAGGTTAACTTGAAACAAAGAGATTCACTGTCTCCAATTGGCAAAGTCATCACTTAGATTAGAAAACCCCTTAAGACAGAAAATGAGACTGTACTTGTATGGTGGTTCTTTAAAAGCCAGAGCTTAAGTCAGTCATTATTTCTCCCTGCAGGGGAACAACATCTTCTAAGTTTACACATAAAAGTAACATGAATTCCAAAGTAATATAAAAGCTTGAGTAATCATTATACTTGTTGCTTGATCCAGTAGTGACAGTATATTGCATCATCCTGACACACTGACTAGTCAAAAAATAAGTAAAATGGAAAGTGGCTTAATATATCTTACCGTCTCTTCAAATCCTTTTTATATCTTTGATAAATCACTTACTTTAGAGTAGCACCACTTGTGCCTAGACAATGAATATTTACAAATAATGTTCATATTCCATGATTTAAAATGTATATGGAAGTGGATGTTTTCTCTAAAAAAAGATTATTTAAGGCAGCTCTGAATATTGTAACTACGGCCCCCTGAAACATCTGAATTGAACAAAAAACAGAACACAAACAACATTTGGAGAGGACAAGCCAATTAAAAAAAAAAGGGGGCCTCTAACTGGATTACATTATAAGTGGCACCAAAGTTCTATTTCTAACAAGGGCTCATTGTGTCTATTCCAAGGGTACAGAAGGTACAAAGTTCATTAGATTATCCGTGAAAGAGAGATGTAGCTAGTGCTTATTAAATTGTACCTTTCACTATTATTAAGGCGAGTGTGAAATGATCCCAAAATGTTACCTTTAAGGGCATTTTCAGAGAGTGACTTTGATAACAGTCTCCCATGCCACTAGGAAAATCTTTAGACCAGAAAGCAAAAGTTGAAGGAAGAGTAGAGGTGAGAAGTGAGGGAAGGGAGTTGGGGGGATAACAATAGTGGCAGTTCTGTTTCTATTTGGTGACTAAGTATTGAAATGTGTACATAGATTTTAGTCATGGAACAGGTGGTATTATGATATAGGCAACAGAATGTAGTAATTAAAAGAAAATGCTTTTGAGTCTCACAGATAGAGATTTGAGCCTGGCACTTCCCAGCTGTGTGGCTTTGGGAAATTGATTTAACCTTCTAAGCCTCAGTTTTGACATCTGTAAAATAGGAATGAGAATGGTCAATGCCTGAAAGGTTATTGCTTTAAATGCACTGGTCTATGTAAAGTGGCTTAAAGTACTTAATGTTAGCTGTTATCACTATTACTATTGTCATCATCCTTCCCTCTTCCAGGAAACAGGATTTCTTGGTGAAAACTTTCGCTGATCATTTTCCTGTAAACATCTGTGAACTGATGAGTTTAATTAGGGTACTGCTGATGAAGCTTCTGTGTTTATCTTTTTAAAAATTCAGAATAGTATGGGATTTGGACCAAAAGTGCTCTTTTGTGCTGAAGTCTTCAAAATGTTTTTCATAAAAGTGAGTTTGTTTGGGTTAATTATGTACAACATTATCCTATGAACTGGAGATAAAGAGCCTACAGCTGGGGCTGATTGTACACAGAGAGAAGGGACATTACACTGATTGGCTAGTTGCTCTTGTCATTGTTTTTTATTGTCTTTTTTTTTCCATTTGTATCAAGTATCTGCCTATAATGGTGAACACAGAGCAATTGGCCTGGTTTCAAGAAAGAAAATCATCTGAGTTTGATTGAAGTGCTCTCTGCGGGGTGTACCACACAGAGGGGGACGTATGTGCAGACTCCCCATGTGTTTGCAAAAGGAAAGAGGACTGAGGTCAAGAAAGAGGGCCTGGAGGTGAGGCAACTCATTCTCTCAGATTGAACAGGGAGCCTTAAATTTGAGCATGATGCAGACAAAGAAGATCAAATTAGCTAAGAAATCGGTGCTAAGAGACTTGCAAGGAGGGGTATGGCAAGTTTTGTGAGAATTCAAATGAGTGTAACAAAAAAAAATGTGTGATAATAGAAAGATGGGAGGTGTGGGGGCATGAGAAGGTGGTAATCAGGAGGAATAGGCAAGGTGCAGATGGTGAGATACTGACCTTTCCACATTCTTGCAGTAATATCAACACAGTGGGACAAACGTGATGATTGGGAGTGTGAAGGTTACTTAAGACACAGTGCAAGGAAATGTGAGACTGTAGACACATGGGAAAGAAAATCACACTCTAAAGTTCACTATTAAGAGGGAAACAAAATGGTTGGTCAGATTACAAGATAAATGAAAAAGGGCCCCAATCCAATGCAGTGATGCCAGTGCTATGAAAGTAAATATGCGTAAACCAAGGACTAAATCTCTATAGTATGCTGAAATTAATGGTTTTAATAAAATGTAATAGACTAAATCAATAGAAAGCATGGTCCTTATGCTTTCTATTAATACATAGAAAATATATCAGTGATGATTATCATTGGGTTCTTTTTTTTTATCTTTTTAGAAACGAGCATGTATTAGTCATCACTAGAATAAAATTTAGTGTATTTGAGCAAGAACAAAAATTTTAAGAAAGAACAGAAACTACGTACAGCTGCCTCAGTAGGCAATACACATAGCAGAATCTCATTAGTAATGAAAATCAGAAGAAGAAAGAATTTAATTTCTCATGGCCAGTGAATAGAATCTGATTTATTGAAATAATAGCCATATGTTACTTAGACCTTTTTTTTCTAGAAATAAAGACAACTTGTTGCAGTGAAGAGTCATTCTGAACGTAGGACAAGATCTGGTTTTAATTCCTAGTTTCATGAATTTGAGTCAGTTAACGTATTTACCAAGAATTCATTTTCTTACATATAAAATGGGAATTATACTGATTTATTTGTGTTTATGGGAAGAGTAGTATACCATAAAGTTGAAAAGATTCTGTATAACATAAAGTGGTATACAAGTAGAAATCAAACGATCATAATTAGACAGATGTGGAAATTATCACCCTCTGCCTTTTTTAACATTTACTCCTAACTGTGCCTCTTCCCATCTCCCAGAATTACCTTCTTAAGGGCCGGTGGTTAAACTGTATTTCTCTCTGTATTCCCCTATCTGATGTTGCTTATTAGATAATTGCTTTTACTTAATAAATGTTGAAATAAAAAAATGTAATAGTTACAAAAATATTGAGTGCAGTGTACCTTTATTTCATAGGAAGAATGAAGCATTTGTCTGAGTTTCTATTTTACATTTATGTTGAGTCAGAGAGGAAGGGAATAGCAATGAAGGTTGTAGAAACAACACACATTTATTGGATATTTGCTTTGTGCCGCGCATGGGATATAAGGATGAAAGCTGGTACAGAATGTGAGCCTGGGGTGCATCAGTTTATAAAGTACACAATCAAAGTTCCAGTAACGAGAATTTTCTTATGGCACATAAAGAGAGAGAACAAGCAAGAATGATATTTTGATTCCCTGAAGTTTTCTCTACAGCAGGATTATCAAAATGGATGGTATAGTATGAGCCCTAGGGCAATCCACTGGGTACAGGAAGAGAGTACTGAACTTCTATTTAATATTTATTACACTGATCTTTATAGCTCTATTTTTAGTGTTTTTAAAATATAAGCAATATGTTAATATAGTGATATATGTATGAATTTAAAGTAGAGAAATATACATATTGTAACTTTTGTGTTTTATTGGTGGTGTATATGATTAAAACAATTTAAAAATAACACTGACATAAGACACATGGGTTATTACACTGAGGATAAACAAAATAAAAAGAATATAATAGAAGGCTTTAACCCTTAAATAAAATGTGCCATGCATTTGTGTTATATTAATATTATAACCTGCCATATTTTTAATAAATTAGAAGGGAGTCTAAGAAGGAATTTTTTTTTTTTTTGCAGTTTTTGGCCGGGGCTGGGCTTGAACACGCCAACTCCAGCATATGGGGTGGGTGCCCTATTCCTTTGAGCCACAGGCACCGCCCAAAAGTGATTGTTTTTTTTTTGCAGTTTTTGACTGGGGCCAGGTTTGAACCTGCCACTTCCAGTATATGGCCCAGTGCCCTACTCCAGAAGTAATTTTACAAGTTTTTTTCCTGGTGTTTCAGAAGCGACGCTAACAGCAGGGGACAGAGTTTTAAGGGTGAACTATTCTAAATGCTTTTCAAGTCATCTCAGGAAATTGCTAAATGGCACTCTACTAGCTTGGCAGAATGAGCATTACCACCAAAATCATCCTTAGGAGAAGCAGCAGCAGAATGGGCTAGGATGTGGTTAGGTCAAGAAAGGTCTATGGTTTTTAACCTGGGTACACATTAGAATCATTTGGAAAACAAACAAAAAACAATTTTTAAATAAAGCATGGTTCCTATCCCAGAGATTCTAATTTTATTATTATGGATTATTTGAGGATTGGGTATTCATCGTATTCGAAAGCTTAACACAGATTCAAATGTGTAACCAGAATTGAGAATCAGAGGGGTTGAGAAAACTGGTGAAAAGAAATTGACTTTAGGACATCAATATCTGGATCTGAACCTATTATCACAATTTACTAGTTACAAGGATATATGTGAAACTTAGTAAATGTAGAATGTAAATGTCTTAGCACAATAACTAAAAAAACGCCAGGAGATATGTCAACCAGTGTGATGAAAATGTGTCAAACGGTTTATGAAGATAGTGTGTGATGCCCCATGATCATATCAATGTACACAGCTATGATTTAATAAAAAAAAAAGAGATTCTATATGTACAATACTCAGCACAGTGTTTAACATTTATTAAGCATTCAATAAACATAACTACTATTATAAAAATAATTCTAAACTATCCACAAAAAAAAATATTAGAAATCTCTTTTGTCTCTGAGTTCTACATTTCTCTTCTGAAAAATAAGAATACCAGTAACGATTGCCCTACTAATTACCTCTTCAGGGTAGGGGTTAAGAATAAGTGAGGCGCTATAGGCAAAAGATCTCAAGATGAGAGCAACGTGTTGGTGATAGAGAGAATTACAGCTTTTGGTTCTAAGACACTTAAGATTGGTATAACCAATGAATATACTTAAAAGTTCTCTTGCACATTATTCAGACAATGTTTGCATATTTGTATTATCTTCAATATGGTTTTCTTATTGATACTTGGATCTAATTAGGCAATTTTGTAAATATGCTAAAAAAAGTAAATCCTCACAACTAATACTCATTTGGAAAATTACATTCTTTGTATTCATAGTCCCTAAATCTATTTCATGTCTTTACTATAGCATTTAAATTTGGGAATAAGAGATGGTCAGACATAGGGGTGGGTGTGGTGGCCCTTGCTTATAATCCTAGCTGTCTGGGAGGCCAATGTGGGTACACTGCCCGAGCTCAGGAGTTTGCGACCAGCCTGAGCAAGAGTGAGACTCTATCTGTACCAAAGATAGAAAAACTAGCCTGCTCTCGGGAGGCTGAGGCAAGAGGATCACGTGAACCCAAGAATTTGAGGTTGCCATAAGCTGCAATGCCATATCACTCTATCTAGGGTGACAGAGTGAGACTGTTTCGAGGGAAAAAATAAGAAAAGAGAGAGATGCTCAGACATAGAAAATTTCAGAGTATATTCCATTGAATACTAGTTGTAGATGTTTTACAAGTATTACTTTAAGAAAAGGATTTCATGATGAAACAGATTTGAAAATTATAGAGAAAATTGTTAAAAATTAAATCAGTTTAGGGCGGCACCTGTGGCTCAAAGGAATAGGGTGCCGGCCCCATATACTGGAGGCGGTGGGTTCAAACCCGACCCCAGCCAAAAACTGCCAAAAAAAAAAAATTAAATCAGATTCTTGACTGCAGGACTTCATAGACTTCTTAATATGTTAAAATTTGCTGAGAATCTACAAGAAGGATGAGACACAAGTTGCAGAATTTCTTAAACTTCTTTGGTCACAGAATCTTTTCATGTGACATTAGTAATGAGACTAATACTTTAATTTGGGAAATACCAATCTAATGTAATGCTACTGTGGTGGAGGGGCCAAAGTAGCACCACAATGCTACTGTGGTGGAGGGGCTACTTTGACTTGCCAAAGTAGCCCAGGTAGACTCAGTGCTAGCTTCCTGTGACAAACTCCAGTATTCCCAACTCCAAGTCCAGTGTCTTTCCACTTGACTGAAACGACTTTGTTATCTCCCCTTATCTACTACTTCCCTTTAAGGAAAAAAAACACACAGACTAATTGTCTTTAGGTGTAAATGTTTTCTCACTGACAATTTTTTTTTTTCAAATGTCAAGCAGAGGTTTTGGAAAGAAAAAATTAAGATTTTAAACCTTACATTGGAATGTGACAAGGAGCTTTGACAACTAACAATTAAAGCTATCCTGTGGAGAAGATAATCAAATGATCCTGGATTCAAAGTTCTGGTATTATATGGAAATGGGGGAAGAAAATCACATTTTTGTAACGTATTTGGCATTATGTAGCACCTTGGTTGGCATAATAAAAACAAGTATGTGAAAATATGTAAAATAATTTGAAAATCATTGATGCTGTTAACTTCTGACCATTTCTGAAATTAAACGCCAAGAGATAATTTGTTCAGTCTGAGACCACAGTACTAACCTACTGGTACAATCCACAAAAATCAGGTATCACTGTCACTTCACAAAATAAACACACATAAAAAACCCAACTAAATTCTAGAGAACAATAAATGGCAAGTAATAAAGATAATTGAATATATGTATACACATACACACACACACATACAATTTTGGTAAAGAGAACATATACCATTTATTAGGGTGGCCCATGAAACAAGGGTCTGACATTATAATCTTCTCATTTAAAATACTAAGAGGTGGGTGGCACCTGTGGCTCAAGGAGTAGGGCACCGGTCCCAAATGTAGGAGGTGGTGGGTTCAAACCTAGCCCCGGCCAAAAAAACCACCAAAAAAAAAAAAAATACTAAGAGGATTATTGCAAAGGCAAGAAGTAGGATAACTTTTCCTCATAGTAGAATAAATGCAAAGGTCAAATGCTACAATATTATCTGGGATTTTTTTAAGAGGGAAATAAGATTATAAGGTATGAAGTTTCGTTATAAGTGTAATCTATTTATAGAAGACAAATGAATAAGTAATAAAATTGACTGGAAGAGAAAAGGTATAAAACATCCCCCAAAATTTGGAAGTGGAGAAGTGATAAGACATAATACTTTCAGACATATGTGGGAGAGGAATTAGTTCTCAGTCTTCTGTTTTCCAGGGACAAAGCGATGAATATAGGGAAAATATACAGGAAATGATATTTCAATATAATTATAAGGGAAAATTTTTTAAGCATGGTTATTACCTAATGAACAGCTTTGGGGAAGTATTAAATTCTCCATCCTTAGAGGGGGTTCTATCAGAGGCAACGGACTGTCTCACATGATTGCTTTTTTGTAGAATTATAATGTACCAAATGAAAAGTTGGAATAAGATAACATTTAAGACAGGTACTTTTCAATTCTGTGATATAAGAAATTCTTAGGGAGGAAAAAAAAGTCCCTAATAGATACGGTGATTTAAATGGTACTCAACACTATCATTATTTCACTTGAGAAATTGAAAGGTTGTTACTAAGACTTTAAAAAAAAAAAAAAAAGAGACTATCCTCCCAGAAAAGGACAGATGCTGAAATACTTCCTGAATTGTGGGTTTTGAAATCTAAACAAATTAATGGAGTTTCATTTTAGACCAGTTTACTTACAGAACTCTCAGTGGATAATATATGATGGAATTTTTCCTGAGATGTTAGGAGAGGAAGTGGTGCAAATTGCTTTAGAAAGAATAGTATATTTAGAGAAAAATATGCAGAGTGCGGTACAGCTGGTACACCAGGACTCCAAATCATTTGTACTTCCTTTGCTGGAGACACATAGACGAGGAGGCGAGACAAAGGATATGAATGTCGGGTAGTAAAGGGAAGTGGAGGTGGAAAGGAATGACAAAAGGAGAGCATTGTTAATAAATATTTTTGGACTGAAGCAAGATAATTGTTCTTTTAGGGTGCCTTCAGTGATGTTTTATCTTTATTCTCTTCCGGGGTTATTTTTCTTGCAGAGCATTATAAAATGAATCATTTTCTTTCATTTCCAGATTCAGCTTGGCAGTTGCCTTGGAAGTACTAATTATGTTTTCCTTACATAAGAGAGGAGAGACCTATTATTTTTGAAGGTTCTTTTTTATTTTTTAACTATGCTTTAAAACTTAAAACAGTTAAAGATTATGTCACAGCTATTTTTGAAATCATTATATTGACAATGAATATCAAGTGATAGTGTGGTGTTTGGAAAATCCTTTGATAGAATTATTGGACTGAAGTTTTTATTTTTTAAGAAAATGAAACTATAGCTAGAAATTTAAATATAACTTCACATAACATCTAGCATGATTTTATAATAGCAGCACTTGAAGAAATAATCAGAAAAGCTATCTACACTCAAACTCTTACAGAATGAGTCAAAGGTCAAACTACTCATTATCTAAGACAGTTGTGATTTAAAAATAAAATCATCCTATTCATTTTTAATTTGTACTATGTAGAAACTGATTATCACAATTTATTTTATTTCCAAGTTAGCGTTTCAAGTAATAAAGTTTATATTCCAGAGATAAGTTGTTCAGGTCTTATATCCCAATAACAACTTTTCTAGTTCAGAAGATAAAATGACATCATAAGAACCATCAAAAACAAACAAACAAACAAACAAAATAATTTCTTATGAAAATGATAGTGGCTTTGGGTGAGAAAGAAGCCCAAAGCTCTAATTGCAACCTTTAAGTCATTTATGGTAACATTTTGCCCATCCAGGTAGACCAGATGTTTTTTCATGACAGTTCCTTTTTGAATACCATCCAATATGGTAGATGGTCAATATACACTTATTAAATAAAAGAACTAATGAAAGACTGAATGATGACTAAAGGAGGAAAGTAAAGAAATGGCTGACAAATTCAAGGAAACTAATGCAAATGCCAGGAAGCAGTATTGCTTATTACAAGCATGCCATCCAGGTTGCCTCAATTTGAAATCTCGTTCTGTCCATCATGAAGTATGAGACCGTAGGCAAAGCAGTCAACTCCTCTATATCTCAGTTTCCTTTTGCTTATGTTAAATATGCTGTTGTGAGAAATATATGTTACATTACAAAAAAATCACTTTTAAAAGTATATGAAACATAGTAAATTTTGAGTAAATTTTAGCTATCAAGATTATTATAAATGCCTTACCTGGGTAATTTACTACAAAGGTCATCACCACTATTAAATTAGACCACTGCAATTAAAGACAAGTTTTCTAGAACTCAGAGAAGTGAGCACAATGAATATAAAATTTTAGGGTCCAACCTCTAAAATTTGCATCTATCATAGAAATTACTTTTCTGTTTTGAGATTGTATAGGCTGATCCTTCACAAACAATTCTCAAAAATGTCCTGAAGATAATGGTTCCCCACAGACATAGATTAGAGGCCTTGTTTTACAAGGGTAGACGGATGACTGATAAATTAATCTTAACTTGAGAGCTACTGACTACTAATTTTCATTATAGATTTGGTATACAAGAGTAAGTGGAGATGAAACAGTCCTATTAGTACACCAATGATTTATTACTTATAATTGCTTTAATTTTGCAGATAAACTAAATCAGAGAGTTCCATGATCCAGAAAAGATGGCTATGTGTTGGTGAAAATCATTATCTGGGACTCCTGAAGTCTTTGGGAAGCTGCAAATGAAACACCTATAACCCTGTATGAGGGGAGGGGAAAGGGGGATCTATTTACACATGTGAAAGAACTCAGATTATAAATTTTTGGAAATCAGGTGTTGTGTTTAGTATTGTTTCCTTTATTATACAAAATCTACCTCTCTAGCAGTCAGGACATAGCAGTTGCTCTCCTTATTAGAAGATGGATTACATTAGAGGAACAACAGGTAATCTCTGTGCTATGTGCAGCTAAGAAAACTGGTGAAAATTTAGATTTCTGTTTTGAAAATATCAACAAAACTGACACATTGCACATCTACTTTTGATCTCTCTTACTCTTAACCTGCTCTCCCTTCTTTTCTATTTCTCTCTGTGGTCACTGCTATGGACTGAATGTGCTTCTTTGCAAAGTCATATCCTGAATCTCTAGCCCCTGACGTGACTATATTTAGTGATAGGGTCTTTAGGAAGTAATTTAGGTTAAATGAGTGTCCTTACAAGAAGACATGATGTGTTTATAATAAGAGGTGTTCTTATAAGAGGAAGAAGAGAGATTTCTTTGTCAGCACAAATACAAAGGCAAGGCCATACAAGGGTGCCGGGAGAAGATGGCCATCTGCAAACCAGGAAGAAAGCTCTCACCAAAAACCTAGTTGGGTGGCTCATGTCTGTAATCCTACCACTTTGGAAGGTTGAGATGGGAATTCCAGGAGTCCAAGACCAGCCTGAGCAACAGAGCAATACCCTGTCTCTATAATAAACAAACAAACCAAAAACCAAACCTAATTGGTTGAAACCTTGGACTTCCCAGCTTCCAGAACTGTGAGAAAATAAAGTTCTATTATATAAGCCACCCATTCTGTGGTATTTTGTTATGGCTGCCTAAGCAGACCACGACACTGGGAAACAAGAGCTTTGTAAATTTGCACACGGTTTTCCTAGAGTCATACTCACCATTAGTAGTCTGTCTCCTACTTGCAATCTTCCATCCTTTTGTGCAGCTCCTCCATCTATGATTTTAGTTACATAAATGCTGTTGTCTCCAGGAATGTGTTGGTTTCCCACACCTCCTGCAATACTGAAGCCTAAACCTAGGTTAAAGGAAGAGAAAATAGAAAGCCTTATTAATGTTTTTTTAAGAACATAAATGAGCCATATTTAACCCTTTTTAAATGAATCCTTAATTCATTATAACAGCAATAAAAAGAGTAAGACTTATATTTCAATATATTTTGTTCCCAAAATATTTGAAAGATTGTTGATTTGTGCAAATGAGGCAAAGGTGTTGAAGTAGATCCCATGTGAACATTAGTTTTATTCTATTTCAAGACTGTATAACTAACTGTTATTAACGCAACTAATTAGTTTATGATAGATGACTGGCCAGAACAGGGATCTGACAAAGGGTTTAGAGTGATGCTAGGTGAGCCAGAAAACCAGAAATACAGTCTGAACATGTGGCCATTGAGTCTATGGGCTCATCTTCCTAGTTGTTACTATGGCATAGAGGACAGAAGTATCCCCAGTCATTTGGACAGAAACCTGGATGCTCCTGACACTTCAGGAAGAAAAATAAAGTTGTTGGAAAACTGCACAAATTCTGAGATAAGAGCCACGAGGAAAACACGATAGATATTTACATAATGATTTCAGAGAGAAGATAAGGGAAAGAAGGTGGTAGGCTTCGCGTTTCTTCTCCAGCCACCTTGTCATATTTTTATACTTCCTAGCACTTACTATTATTAACTAGTCAGTCAAAAAACTGAATCATCTCTCTCCAGCGGTTCTCAACCTGTGGGTTGTGACCCACAGGAACTATATTGAAGGGTCGCGGCATTCTTTGCAACATGAAAGTGTATTTTCATTGTTACAACGGAGTTGTGACCCACAGGTTGAGAACTGCTGGAAAGAATAAAGAAATAAGAGTATATACTTTGACCTTAATATCTTTATAATCAATGGCATAATATCCAATCATCTTAAACACCGTGATTTTTCTGGGCTGGGCGAAGTGGCTCACGCCTATAATCCCAGCACTCTGGGAAGCCAAGGCAGCTGGATTGCCTGAGCTCATGAGTTTAAGACCACCCTGAGCCATAGAGAGACCTTGTCTCTAAAAAATAGATGGGCGTTGTGGCAGATGCCTCTAGTCCAAGCTACTTGGGAGGCTGAAGCAAGAGAATCACTTAAGCCCAAGAGTTTGAGGTTGCTGTGAGCTGTGATGCTACAGCACTCTACAGAGGGCAACAAAGTGACACTCTCTTTAAAAAAAAAATGGTGATTTTCTATTTTGCGAGATGAATTTTACTGTACTATGACAGACATATGAAATTTCTATTTACATTAAACTATAGAATGATAACAATAATAGAGTTACAGTTATGTAGTATATAATGCCATTTGGGTTAATGATGGACCACATGTATAATGGTGGTCTCATGAGATCATAATAGAACTGAAAACTTCCTATCGCCTACTAACACTGTCATCATTGTAACACTGTAGTGGTACGTATTACCCATGTATTTCTGGTGGTGTTAGTGTAAAGAGAGCTACTGTGCCACCAGTATAAAAGTATATACATACAAGTGTGTATAGTACATAATACTTGACAATAAATGACTATGTCACTGCCTTATGTACTTATAGTATACTTTCTTTAATCTTAGAGTGTATTCCTCTATTAAAATAAAAAAAGTTGGGCAGCGCCTGTGGCTCAGTCGGTAGGGCGCTGGCCCCATATACCGAGGGTGACGGGTTCAAGCCCGGCCCCGGCCAAACTGCAACAAAAAAATAGCCGGGCGTTGTGGCGGGTGCCTGTGGTCCCAGCTACTTGGGAGGCTGAGGCAAGAGAATCGCTGAAGCCCAGGAGTTGGAGGTTGCTGTGAGCTGTGTGAGGCCATGGCACTCTACCAAGGGCCATAAAGTGAGACTCTGTCTCTACAAAAAAAAAAAATAAATAAATAAAAAAAGTTAACCATAGACAGTCAGAGCAGGTCCTTCAGGAGGTATCCAGAAGAAGGCATTGCGATCCTAGACTATGATACTCCATGCATGTTATTGCCCTGAAGACCTTCCAGGGTGACAAGATGTGAAGATAGAAGACGTTGACATTGATGATCCTGACCCTGTGTAGACCTAGGCTAATAAGTGTGCTGATGCCTTAGTTTTTAACAAGAAAGGCTAAAAAAGTAAAAAATAAAATTCAAAATAGATAAAAGCTTATCAGGAAAAAATACTTTTGTATAGCTATACAATATGTGTGTGTATCTTGAGCTAGGTACTATTAAGCAAAGTCAAAAAGCTCAAAAATTAAAAAGTTTATAAAGAAAAAAGTTATGGTAAGCAAAAATTAACATGTTATTAAAGACTTTTAAAATAAACTTAGCGTAGCCTATGTGCACAGTGTTCATGAAGTCCCCGGGAGGGCACAGTAGCGTCCCAGGACTTCATAGTCACTCACCACTCAATCACTGACTCTCCCAGAGCAGCTTCGAGCCCTGTAAGCTCCACTCATGGTCAGTGGCCTATACAAGTGTATCATTTTCATATTTTTGGTGTATCTGTCCTATGTTTAGATATGTTTAGTTACAGAAAGATATGTACCATTGTGTTCCAGTTTCCTACAGTATTCAGTATAGTGACTATTTTATAGGTTTTTAGCCTAGGAGCAATAGGCTGTATCATCCAGGTTTGTGAAGTACACTCCACTATGTTTGCAGAACAATGATGAAATCACCTAACATTTTTCAGAACATGTTCCTATTGTTAAGGGACACATAACTGTATTAAAAAAATCATGAAGAGGTCTTCTAAAGGAATGATTGATAGAATACTTAAATGTAAAAAGATAAAAAAACTCTTTCAAAATATGATTAGATGCACATTTGGTACAATACTTACACAAAATATATAAAATATATTTTCATTGCATTTTAAAATCATGATAATTAACTTGCAAATTACTAAGAAAGATAGATATTAATCAAAGCGCTTTGTACTAAAGACAATTTCTGTAACTAACTTGGCTTAAGAAATTTTTTTTAAAAATACACCTAGTCAAATGATAAAACTGTCAGAAAACTTTTGTCATTTTACACAACACTAATGAAAAATACTTTAAAAATACTCCATCTGACTATACTTTTACTGTGTAAACACTGGGTAGGACTCTGCTTTTAAGATAGTATAAATGAAGAGTTCACTGAAAAATGATGAGATAGTAAACTACAATATGACACCTCTGGAATTATACTTGAAATGCAATGATTGTTTTGTTAAATTAATTATAATAGTTCTTAAAAACAAATGCAAAAATGGATTTAAGTTGATAGGGCAATTCAAGAAAGTGTTTTCAAATTTTCTTCTGATGTGGGTAATTATTCTTTGTCGATGCTCTGCCGTCCATAGTATCACGAATGTATTTGCTTGCCTTAGATTTAAAATTTGTTTATTAAGCAAAAGATGATCAAAGAATAAATAAAATGACTCTAAATTGGGTTTCCTATGACATTTGAAACACATATTAGCTTCTGTTTCTTCTATTACTTTTTTGTTACGAATTTAGGGAGTTCAAAAAATATATTTATAAAAGTTTCATACAACACACTAAGATCAAACTATTGCATTTGCAATAGTGCAGAGGTCATTTCAAATTCTGGAAAGAGAGGGTTAAAAACAATTTCAGGGGCTCTGATTTACATGCACCATGCTAAGCAGTAAATGCTACAGATGGTCTTAGTCACAGCAGAGCTGTAGAAGTAAATTTTCACCATAAAGAAGGCTAAGTCCAAGAAGGACAATACGTATGTAGTTGATGTTTAAAGATTGTACCAAGACAATGAAATGGATACCAAAGATACAAATATATCTGTTAAAATGCAAACATTTTTTCTTGAGATTAGGTTTACGTCTTTCTTTTAAAGTAGTGACTGTTCAAGGTGAAGCAAGGTATTTTTAGTAAATATTGTTTCCTGAGCCAGGGGATGTTTCTGAAGGTACAGAGATTTCTTTTTTGTTGATGAGACATGAATGCATTTAAAAACAAGATTTTATCAACACCCAGCCATACGGTGGATAGTTAATTCAACACAGTAAATATGTAATTTATGTCTCCATCCAGAATACAAGTTTATTTAAAGGTGGACATATCCATCTGGGCATCCACCTTCATTGATTCTCATATCCATCATTTAGTAAATATGTCTTGAGTACAAACTATGCATTGTATAACCAGCTGCTATCAATCGTGTGTACAAAATAAACATAAAGGTAGGCACTGACACTACAGAAACACTATAGTAATAATAATCCTTGAGTGGGTTTATGTGAGAGAGTGTAGTTGAATCTGACAGAAGCAATGTTCTAAACCCAAAGAGTACTAGTATTAATAATTTTTGGATGACTACTCTATGAAGACAAATATGGGCTAGGATCACTAGTCGGTAACACCAAAGCCAAATTATCCAGACCTCCCTTATGTGCATGCTGTTAAAGCCAGGGCAGGTGGTATACATTATAGAACCTAGACCAGGTAAGTCCCTTCATGATTAACACCCCCTTTTCCCTGTCACTGTTCTTTCATTCCCTCCTGACATTAGCTAACTTTCTCCTCCTTCGTTCCACTGTAAACACATCTGCAGCCCTGATATTTCTAAAGCACTCTCGGCATGATCCCACCTTGGAGTCACTGCTGCAGCTGTTCCTGCTGCCTGGAATAGACTTCTGTCAGGGTTTTGTTCTGATCACAATGTCTCCGGGTGTTTGACCCGGGAGCTCCCTATTGAATACCATCCCCTGACTATACACACCTCTCTTTTATTCTGCTCTAATTTTCATTTTCCCTTAGGACTTAGTATCTTATACTATACAAGATGTTACCACACACACACACACACACACACACATACACGTGCATATACATCATGATGACAGGGTCTTTTGTTTGTTTCATATGAGTACTATCAAAGTAGAACAAGACCAGATCCGTAGTTGCCTCATAAATATGTATTAAATGAAAGAATGAACAAATGTAATACAAGAAGACAAGGAAAGTCACGTCTCTGAGAAAAGTCCCCCCTAAAGGATGAAGTTGGTGGTTTCGAATGAGTGAGGAACAGAACCAGAGATCCTTGTTAGTCAGACTCAGTAAGCATTGTGCAGCCTCAGGTAAACTCTGATTCGCGCCCCATCCTCAGTCTGTACCGGTGTACGCTAACTACAGAGCAGGAAATGAGGCATCGGCAGAGCTGTCTTCACATTCTGATTCCTTCATCTAATAATTATGTAAGTTGGAGTCCTAAGTACTTAATCTGTAATACAGGAGTATGTTTATATTCTATAGGGCTGGGCGCATAATAGATACACATTAAGTAAAATTTTCTGCTCTCAATAAGCTCTCAAGTTGTTTGGAAAACAAGATACTTAAACACTTTGACATAAAGGAAGGGTTCTATGTTGGTACTGGTGTTATGTGAGAGGAGCATGACTTCTCAGGGCAGTGGGTGAAGAATTAACAAAAGGTTTAGCATTAGAGTTGGATCTTAAAGTTTAAACTAGAATTGATAAAATAAAACGTACTTTGGAAATCAACACATTGTCTGGATTCTGGACTGACTTAATGACTAAGTAGTCAGCTGCCCTGACTTAGGACACTCACTGCTAATAAGACCTCCTTCTACCAAACTGGAAAATGAGGCAAAAATGGCTGGTAAACTATCAAAACATGTATTTATGATGCAACATACCAAGATAGTTCCTAACAGGATAAATACAAAGAGTATTACAACGGTTTGAATAAGAAACAGTGAAAAATATAAAAGCACTGATTTGGGGAAGGAATAGTTTTATAACAATTAGAGATTTGGTGATCATTTATAAAAGAAGTGTTTATGATAAAGAAACAGCCCTGAACCATCAAATTGCACAGAGTAGTTAATTATGAATAAACTCAGGGAAAAGATTTGGTGGGTCTCATCCACAAACAGTGATCAGAACACTACCTACCATGAAATGTCTGGGTATTAAGAATAAGACTAAACATTCTTACGTGTGGGCTGGTAATATACAAAGCTGACACAGAAGAATACAGGTAATCCAATCTTGGAAGGAGTCAAACCAGTGGAAGTTCCAGTACTCTAGCCAGGAAAAAAGGTATGTCAAATTAAAAAACTTAAGTCCACAAGTACTTAAAAAGGAGATATCTATTTGGCAAACATGTGATATATATATGGAATATCTGGATTACACCCATTGTCTAAAACCCGGTTCATCTTTCCATGTTTCTCGCATTTTCCTAAATGGTAATTCCTCGTGTTAATACAGGAGATGCAGGCATAGGCAAAGGAATGTCTGAACCTTGTTAATACCTTTAATTGAAACTTTTCCACACCAAATCTTTTCCTCATCCTATAAAAAGAGAACACCATGAACAGATCACAGTTCACCCTTTTCTCTTGTTGTCTGCCTACGCTGAGGAGGAGGTGTCAGTGAGAGGTGGGGGCCTGAAGCAGAAGTCTTGGCAGCAGAGATTGATATTGTGCTTGAGAAGCTCAGAATAAACACTCAAATGCTTTAAAAAGTCATATGATGATAATGTACCCAAATATTCTTTGTGGGTGTAGAGAACTAAGCCCCATGATGTCTTATAATCATTCAATAACTTCGTTCAACTTTATTTTATGTGACTGTATTCGGAAAGCACTCTGGGGCTTCTCCAAATAATTCAAAATTATAAGGCAGATCGGTTCCGTCAGAGTTCATTTAGGTAGGGTGTTTATTGCTTTACAAAAAGCTAGTAGTATTCCACACATTCTGTCTACATGTTCTTCTTAAAGAAGACACAGAATCTGTCTTGAATCCCGGCTACCCCTGTCTTAGAAAACACCCAGCCACACAATCAACTTAACATGAATGCGCATGTTTCAGTATGAAAAAAACAACAACGAAAAAGCCTCTTCCCTGTCGGTCTACACTGATAACAGATTATTTAACTTTTCTTCCCTTTTAAAAAGAAAATCTTTGTTTTAAAAAAAACCCACAATGCAACTTTTATTTTATTTATTTATTTTTAGAGCTAGAGTCTCACTTTGTCGCTGTTATATGGCGTCACAGCTCACAGCAACCTCCAACTCCTGGGTTTAGGCCATTCTCTTGCCTCAGCCTCCCGAGTAGCTGGGACTACAGGCGCCTGCCACAATGCCCAGCTATTTTTTGTTGCAGTTTGAGCCGGGGCTGGGTTTGAACCTGCCACCCTTGATATATGGGGCTGGCACCCTACCCACTGAGCCACAGGTGCCGCCCGCACCTTTCATTTTAATTTGACAAACTAATTATTCTCAGTAGGCACTGCTGATATAGTTAATTGAAAGCCAAAGCTTATCTTCTTATTCTCTGGATTCCTTCTGTGTTCAAAAGAGGAAGTTGGGGGTTGAAAGAAATGGTTCTGTTTAAAATTCCCAAGGCTCTGCCCAAACGTTCTCAGTCCTGCATAAAGCATCTTTTCATAGATCATCCAGTTGACTTCCCAGAGTCACAGCTTCCAGTCTTTTTTCTTACTATGTATCTCGATACCCACTCAGGCTTTTGCACATCACTTTAATTGCCTGCTTTATTGTGAAAAGTCCCCCTGTCCCCTTTCTGCTTTTTCTTTGCTCAAAGGAAGAAACATCATTTCTCTTTTCTAAAACTAAGTCCTACTCTCTGCTATAGGACTTATTATTATTTTGTCTCTCTTTAGAATATTCAATCTTTTACCCATCAGGGCTTTTCTTCTTTTCTGGCTTCAACCATCCCTCTTTCCTATCCTGAAAGGATCTCTTGAACTTACCAAGCCTCTTTACTGTAAGTAATATCTGAAGTTTCTAAGAGTGTTCTATAGTTGCTAACTCTATTTTCATATTGCAAATCCTCCTTAATCTCATCCACCTGGCTTCATACACCACAATCTACTCACATGGCATCTGTTATAGGTCGAATTATGTTCCCTAAAAAGATATGCTAAAGTTCAAACTGCTGTCTCCTGTGAATATGACCTTATCTAGAAACAGGTCCTTTGTAGATGTAACTTAAGATGAGGTCACATTGGATCAAGGTGGGCCTTTATCCAATGATCTGTGTCCTTATAAGAAGAAAAAATTTGGATGATGAAATGCAGAAATACACAGGGAAGAGTTTATATGATGGCAGAAGCAGAGGCTGGAACAATGACTCTGCAAACTAAGGAATGCCAATGACTGCCAGCACACACTAAAAGCTAGAAGAAATAGAACAGATTGTCCTTCATAATCCTCTACAAGGAATCAACCCTTGTGACACCTGGATCTCAGACTTCTAGCCTCCAGAAGCATGAGAAAATAAATTTGTGTTGTTATAAGTCATCTAATTTTGTGGTCATTTGTAATAAAAGCCCGAGGAAACTAATACAGAATCTAATCTTTACGGTCTGAGTGGTTGTGTTTGTCTGGCATGTTCGTTCTTTTTCTCCCATTAATAGTCATATTCATACATTGGCATATATGTTTTAATGTCACCCACTCCTTTAATGGGATGGGTGACAACTATGAACCAGTTTTGCCAGGCAAGAAGCTATATATTTATCCAGAATTTCTTCCAAAAGTCTTAAAAATGTGTTTTTGCTTTTTTCTTGCATTTTACAGAACACTATTGATTACTTTTACATTCTTATATTTCATAGCATTAATCTTCTGTTTCTTCTCTGATTCTTTGTACCACTACTGTTTCCATTGCTGACTTATCTTTTTTTTTATTCCTCTAAAACAGTGATTCACAGAAGTGATCCCCACATGGGAAGTATTAGCATCACCTGAGAGTTTGTTAGAAATGAAAATTTGGGGGTGTATGCCCAATATACTGAACCAGAAACTCCAGAGGTGCATGCTAAATGTGGTGACCAGTTCTCTAAAATAATAGTTATTTCCCATGATACAATCTATTAAATCCTATTTTTTCTATAATCTCTTTCTTGAAAAGGGTCCATTTCATAGTTTCAATTAACACTGCTATGCTGATAAATGCCCAAACTTCTTGTATCTACAGCACCCTCACTGGATTGGATTCGTCATCGTAAATTCATAAGCTTAAAAGAATGTACTCAGAGTGCCCCTTCAAAACTTGATTCTGTTCCTGGATTCTGTGTTCTCCAGCTATGTTAACATTTCAGATAACATTAGAAGCTTTGTCATGTTTGGCATCATACTTGTTCATCACTCAATCCCTGAGCCTGTATGATGCCTGTCAGAGAGGTTGCAAAAATATGTATTTGTCATTATTAGTACATTTTATCAGACGCCTCAGTAAATATGTAAATGTAAATATGAATGTATTCCTCCTTGTCACTGCTGCTTCACTAAATCAAGTGGTTATCTGAACATGCCCACTTATTGTAAAATTCTTTAAAAGACCTGATTTTAGTCTTTCCCTGCCTGCTTCTCCAATCTAGTCTGCAAATATTTTTCAGATCATTTTTTCCCTAAAATTCTACATTATCTTGTCCTATTGCTTGCAATTGTCTATTACTTTTAATTTTCTGTAAGAAGTCTATATACCCTCTTGTCACTATTCCTTACTTCTCTGCTACTGATTCTCAGCTAATCTTGCTCTTTGTTTATGTCATTATGTTTCTTCCCTACATCTGAAATGTCTTCAGCCCTCTATACTTTCCCAGATCACTTTAGTCTTCGTCAACTCTAGCCTATGGTAGTTCACTTCTAAGTTGAACTCCGATAGAACTAATGTTTTATACCTTGTTTTTCTACTTCTATTTAAATTATTGTTTTTGTAATTTGTTAATGTTTATTAAATTTTGTTGCAGGCATGATCTATGATTTGGGTGAATTTTTTTTTTTTTTTTTTTTGCAGTTTTTGGCGAGGGCTGGGTTTGAACCCGCCACCTCTGGTATATGCAGCCAGCGCCCTACTCCTTTGAGCCACAGGCATCGTCCTGAGTGAATTGTTTTGATCATTCAACATTTTTTTTTTTTAAATCATAGCTGTGTACATTAATGCAATCCTGGGGTACCATGCACTGGTTTTATATACAATTTGAAATATTATCATCAAACTGGTTAACGTAGCCTTCCTGGCATGTTTTTCGACTTCTAATAAATTATTCTATACCACGTTTTCCTGCTTCTATTTAAATTATTCAGGAAACATTTATTGATGATTATGTATGTGCCAAGTACTGGCTTAACCACTGTGGCTATATCAGTGAACTATAGATCTATGATTCTTGCCCTTACACAGATTATTTTACAGTGGAGGGTAGGATAAGAGAAAAGAATGAAATGTAGTGTGGTAAGTGCTGATAGGAGAGGAAGAGTGGCTAAGGTAATACATAGGAGGTCTGCCTACCTTGGGGTGTGGGAAGGTGTGCCAGGGAAAGATAACAAGTTATTATATACAACCTGAGACTTGGAAGACGAAAATGAGCCCAGAAAAGAAGAAATATGGAGAGGTCATCCCTGCAAAGGGAAACACATATTCAAACCCCTCAGCAGGGAGAAAACACATCTTGGGAAACTGAAGTTCAGGTGAAAGCAATAGAAGTTTTAGGCCTCAAGAGAAGGACCACATCCATTGTATTTATCAATGTATACTTAGCCCCAACAGTGCCCTTAATATAATAATAAATGTAGTTTGAGATAAAAAAATACATGGACTTGAACTCCTGGACTCAAGGGGAGTGTTAGGATTTTAAGGGTGAATCATGCCCCCCCCCAGGCAAAAATGAATACTTGGAGGTAAGAGGCTACTTTCTCCACTGAATTAAAAGAAAAGGAGGAAAAAATGGTGGTGAGGATTGCTAAGATTATAGGTTGAGTGACAGGACACTAAAGGAGTTCCCATCTTCAATTTACTCTGATAACAAGAATGGTCATCAGCCAAGAATGAGGGAACTAATGAGGTCAGAAAACTAAGGAAGTACAGAAGTTGTGAAACGCTCTTATGGAAAATGGGAGATATAATTGCTTAGAGAAATGCATGGAAATTGCGAAACTGTGTTGATTGTTTAGTTAAAGTTTAAATTAATGTTATCACTATTCTAGTTTGTTTTTTCATTCAGTAGTTCTCCACAGTGTGTGTACAGAGAATATTATAGATAGTTAGGTTGACTCACCTAACAAATTAACCTTTCATGTGCATTGATTTTTCCTCTTTAACCAATTATGTCATCCTAGAAAGTGGGGGTTGTGTACAACGGACTGTGTTGAGCATGGTGCTGACATTCAGTAATGGTTTAACAAATACATACATACATATATATATTTATATATATATAGAGAGAGAGAGTCTCACTATGTCATCCTCAGTAGAGTGCTGTGGTGTCACAGCTCACAGCAACCTCAAACTCTTAGGCTTAAGCGATTCTCTTGCCTCAGCCTCCCAAGTAGCTGGGACTACAGGCACCTGCCATAACACCTGGCTATTTTTTGTTGTTATTATTGTAGTTGTCGTTGTTGTTGGGCAGGCCCAGGCTGGTTTTGAACCCACCAGCTCCAGTGTATGCGACTGGCACCCTAGCTGCTGAGCTATAGACGCTGAGCCTATTTAACAAATATTTTGCAGAATCAATTAATTGCTGAATTATTCTAAGACCAAATGATCAAATTTTTTCTAATGTCAAGCATTCTACATCAACAAAAATGTATACACTTTAGTTGATGGTTTTAGCACAAGGAAAGAAAAGTGGACCCAAATATTTCATGTTGAGAATTTTTAATGTGCCAACTACTGTTTTGGGTGGTGAGGAATTAATGAAGAGTATGTCAGTGTCTTCCCTAAGGACACAATAGAAACATAAATGACCAATGAGAGCCCTGATTACTCTTTATTAACTCAAAGAATCATCAGCCCTGACAAATTGCTTTCTTTTGTCCTTACAGAAAAAATATGTATATTTTATAATATGTACATAAAATATGTAAACTGCTTGGACCATAAATTGTTCATGGGAATTTCTGACAGATTATGATTAGACGTTCTCTCAATGGTTTACAGACTATTTCATTACACTTGAAATGGAATATCTGCTAAATTTCCAGCACTAGATTATAACCTAAGTTAAGGGTACTATCTCTGCCTACCAATCATGTCTGTCTCTGTGGTTTTTCTAGATTAATTTTAGAAAAATGTTAATGTTAATGACCTTAGTTTGCCAGTGCAAATTAAGGTCATTAACATTGACTCCTGAATACTGTCCAGATTGTCTTGGAGGTATCTGGATTCCAGCATACAAAGCCATAAAAAATGACACAGATTATTTTAAAAAATGTAGAAGTCATCTCATGTTGAAGTTTGATGGGGATGTCCAGGCTGGCAGGGGACATCCTGGGGAAAACAGATTGAAACACCTGAAGGATAGCCTGGTAGATCTTAAAAAATTTCCATTTGTGAAGACCTTTAACCAGCAACACCTTCCCTGTGAAGTACTTCCTAAACCTCAGTCTTTCAAAAGTACTCTCCCCCACTGACCATATATGATGCTTTATCTCCCTCTCTCTCACTTTTAATGAAACATCATTTTCTTTTCTTTTTTTCTTTCTTTTTTTTTTTTGAGACAGACCTCAATTTGACAGAGTGAGTAGAGTACAGTGGTGTCACAGCTCACAGTAACCTCAAAGTCTTGGGCTCAAGTGATCCTCTTGCCTCAGCCTTCCAAGTAGCTGGGATTACAGGCTCCTGCCATAACACCTGGGTATTTTTAGAGACAGGATCTCACTCTGGCTCAGGCTGGTCTCAAACCTGTGAGCTCAGGCAATCCACCTGCCTTGGCTTTCTAGAGTGCTAGGATTACAGGCGTCAGCCACCATGCCTGGCCTAAAACATCATTTTCTACATTGAATTAGGATATAGTTATTTTTGGGAAAAGTTAATATTCAGAATATTTAACAGCTGGTATGGCATGAATACCTACCAATCACATTAGGTAGCTACCATAAAGGTCTGCTGTGGTGTGCACAAAACTGTCAGCTTTGTTGTAGGAATATTTCATTTCTCAGTGTTGGACAGTTAGCATTTTGAAGGTAAAGAGGATAACAACACTTTTAGTTGTTCTAGGTGTGTTATGAATAAAGTAGACATTCCAAACCTAATTTTTAAAATTAAAATTACTGAATTAAAGATCACTGAATCTTTTTTTCATAAGCATACTTTAAGAGACTGTGCAGCACAAGGTGCAGGAGATATATTAATGTAGTGAGCTCTTCATTCATTCATCTATAAAACATTCAATTCCAGGCTACATTAATTTCCTAGAGCTGCAACAACAAAGTCCTAAAAACTAAGTGTCATAAACAATAGAAATTTATTGTCTCATAGTTCTGGAACCTAGAATCGAAGATCAAGGCATCAGAGGGTCAGTTCCTTCTGAGGGCTGAGGGAGAATTTGTTTTGTTCCTCTTTCCTAGCTTCTGAAGTTTGCTGGTGATTTTTGTCATTCACTGGCCTGTAGATGCATTAGCCACTCTCTGTCCTCATCTTCACATGGCGGTCTCTGTGTCCAGGTTTCTTCTTTTTGTAAGGACACCTGACCTATTGGAATAGAGTCTACTCTAATGACCTTAACTTGATGACAAGCAAAGACCATTTTTAAATAAGGTGACTTTCACAGGTACTGGTGGTTAAGACTTCAACATCTTTCTGAGGGACACAATTCAACTCTTAACATTGGCCTTGGGAAATATAAGTATGATAAGAATACTCTCTGTCCCCAGGAAGCTTGTAGAATAGTGTTGGGCCTTCTCGCATGGGCAAGGCCTACTTGAGGCCTAGAGGAACTTCCTAAGCCTGAGTCGAGTTGGTGCTGTCCGTGCACTTCCTCATAGGAGTGACTCGGCAAGACCCGACCTGAAACGGCCTCTGCCTGGATACAGGTGATGGGGTTAGATATTATTGGCTTGAAGCCTGTCACCCCATTTTATGTACCCCCTCCTTCCTGCTCCCACCTCTTGCCCCCTAGCCGAAGTGTATAAAAATTGCAGCATGTTACAATAAAGTTGAGTTCCTGCTTCGACAGACTCCTGGCTCCGTGTGTCCCTGTTCGAGCCGCCGACACTCACCATCCCACTCACCCCCTGGGACGAGATTGGGCTGGCCCCGATCTTCCCTCAACTGCGACTCCCGGAGGACCCGGCAGAATAGTATATGCCAGTGCTTTGAGAAAAATGGCAGAAAGGTAGATTATATCAAGGTAAACTTCCTGGGGATGATGACAGACAAGTCAAGCCTTGTTGAATGGCTAGAAGAAATGGAGCCAGTAAGGAATTCTAGGCAGAAGAAGCAGTTTGTAGAAAGGCATATGCAGTTTTTGTTTTAGATTTTGAAATATTAATTAAGGAGGTACAAGTAATTTTACTGTATAGATATCGTGTATAATGCTTAATTAGGGCTTTTGGTGTGCCCACCACCAGAAGAGTGTTAATTGTACCCCAAAGGTAAGTTTTTATCCTACACCCACCCACCCTCCCTCTTGGTTTCTCGTGCTTTTTATATTGACTTGTGCCCGTGTGTACCCTTCTATCAGCTCCCACTTACTAGTGAGAACATATGGTGCCTTATTTTCCATTCCTGAGATACTTCACTGAGGATAATGGTTTCCAGTTCCATCCATGTTGCTGCAAATGACATTATTTCACTCCATTTTATGGCTAAGTAGTTGTCCATGGGGGAATGTACGTGTGTGTGTGTGTGTGTGTGTATGTTTAATTTTCTTTATCCACTTGAGAATTGAAGGACACTTAGGTTGATTATACATCTCTGCAATTGTGAATTGTGGTGTGATAAACATTCAAATGCAGATGTCATTTTGATAAAATGATTTCTTTCTCTGGGTAAATACTCAGAAGTGAGATTGCTGGATTGAATGGCAGGTCTACATTTCTTTCTTTGAGGAATCCCTATACTGCTTTCCATAGAGTTTGTACTAATTTGCAGTCCCATCAATGGAGTGTAAGCATTCCTTGATCATTATAGTGAAAAAAGGAATGGGGTTAGGAGGAGATACTGAGAACTAAAGCTTGAGAAATAGAAGCTCATCAAATTCCTTAAATCCTAAGTTAAAAAGTGCCTTATGTTAGTAGCAATGGGGACGGAGCCTTTGAAAAGTTTTAAGTGCAAAAATGACATGATCAAATTTTGTCTCTTCTCATTTTCATCATTAATTCTTGTTATAATTTTAAAAATACATCAATTTATATTCTGTCTGGTTGGAATGAGGTTCTCTTTTTTTATAATAAAGCACCTTTTTTTCTTTCTCACATTTGTCTTGCTTTACCATATTTAGTTATCACTCAGTAAAACTCACCTTGTGGAAACATTCTCTTTCTATTTTCTCTCTGCTCATGTTTCAGTTTGAGATACTAATTTTTCTTTGTTCTCCCCACATTCCCTGTTTGTTACATTCTTTTAATAAAACCAAATAATAATAATAATAATAATATCAGCATGCATCTTTAATCTGCTAAAAATCTGAAGGACTAGGGTGGTGCCTGTGGCTCAGTGAGAAGAGCACCGGACCTATAAACTGAGGGTGGCAGGCTCAAACCTGGCCTCAGCCAAACTGCAACAAAAAATTAGCCGGGCATTGGGCTGGTGCCTGTAGTCTTGGAGGCGGAGGCAAGAGAATGGCCTACTCCCAAGAGTTGGAGGCTGCTGTGAGCTGTGTGACCCCACAGCACTCTATGGAGGGCGATAAAGTGAGACTCTTTCTCTATAAAAAAAAAAAAAAATCTGAAAGACTAAACTTAAATTTACTTACAAACATTGTAAATTCACTAAAAATTTCAAATGGGCATTTTTAGTAGCATCTGACTTCACTACCCAGTGGATAACCCTTATGGAGATCTTTGTAAAAGAGGTAATTTGAAAATCTGAACTCAGTTTGGATCCTAGAAAAGAATAGGAGTTATGTAATTGAAATAATTATACAAGTACCTCTTTTCCAAGGACATCTTGCTCACTATGAAATAATAATGAAGGGTTTACTCACTATGATTCAGATTTATGCGGTTGCTAAACAACATTTTTGGTATTTATTGCATGGTTTCACACACACCAAAGAAGATATTTGAAAGTACTGAGCAACAGAGGAGCCCTTGGTATATTAAGTGTGGCAAGTGTTAACATTTTCAATTCCACACCAATTGAAATAAGATACCATTCCTTTATTTATTTATTTATTTATTTATTTATTTATTTATTTATTTATTTTTGTAGAAACAGAGTCTCACTTTACCACCCTCGGTAGAGTGCCATGATGTCACAGGACTCACAACAACCTCCAGCTCTTGGGCTTCCTCGATTCTCCTGCCTCAGCCTCCCGAGCAGCTGGGACTACAGGCGCCCGCCACAACGCCCGGCTATTTTTTTGTTTTAGTTCGGCCAGGGCTGGGTTTGAACCCGCCACCCTCGATATATGGGGCAAGCGCCCTACTCACTGAGCCACAGGTGCCACCCTCCTTTCTTTATTGTTACTGGAGATTTTTTTTATGTCCAGTTCTCCAATTTTTACAACCGTCTGTCCTATCTTGCACATTCAGTAGTATGAAGCTTATAGCATGGGCTTTTGGCTTTAATCTTATACTTTTGTCTATGTTAGTTTAATTTTCATGAAGAAATTCTGCTATATATTTGAACATTTTTAATGATTGCTTAAAAGATACACTATATTTTATATGCTAACATAGTAATTCGACTTTTGGAAAATGTCACTCACTTTCATTGTGTCTCTTTTCCAATATTTAAGAAGGAAAAGTAGTATATGACATGACCACCATATGGGAAAGTAGAAAGATTACTAGTATATATTTTGGTTTTATCACTTAAAAGATATATGACCTTCTTGGGTGGCGCCTGTGGCTCAAAGGAGTAGGGCGCTAGCCCCATATGCCGGAGGTGGCGGGTTTAAACCCAGCCCCAGCCAAAAACTGCAAAAAAAAAAAAAAGAAAGAAAAGATATATGACCTTCTAATAAATTGTTTGGCATCTCTGAGAATCAGGTTTATCAGGAAGATCATATCAAGGAGGCTAACACTTTCAAAATATCACAGTGAGAATTAGTTATGATAATTTATGAGAAGGAACCATACAATGTAAGTACCAGTTTAGAAGATATTCAAAGAATATCCATTTCCTTTGCTTTTGCTTTTAAGATTGTAATTAGAGTCTAATGTGATGATAATTATTTATAAACTGTAAACCATTTATATTTATATACATTTTAGGTATTAGTACTACTGTCTAAAGTAAGATAAAATACTGGATGACAAAACAAGTTATCAGACACACAAAACTGTGCAGATCACGGTCACTCACATCATCTATCATCTTATATTTTATTTCCAAAACTACCTTAAAATGCCATCATTTGTCATCATAATTTGTTTTTTCCCAAGGAAGAAAATGAGATGAATTATAGATTTGGCTTCTAATCCCTTACTCTGGTGTAGTCTTGTTAGTGAACGTCTTCCAATTACTCTACACTTTGCTTAAGTTGTAAGAGTCTCCATCAGGCTTTCATATATGCATAAAATAAAATTCAATTAATAAATAATGTTATACATTTGGAACTGTGCTGGATTTTGCAGCACTGTCCCAAATGTATAGGATCTGTGAATATATCTCAATGATTGACATGATCAACTCACATGTAGCTTTGGGAATTTGGGTTCGTGGGTCTCTTCAGGCAGCTGTTAGCACATGAAGCCTTAGTTTAATCACAACTACAGAACATTCCTCACTCTCCAAAGAATTATCAAGTTCTTTTTTGTAAACATATTGGAAACGATTAGAGAAACAGACACACAGTATTACCTGTGGTGTAACAGGTATTGTGATAAGAGCTAAGTGCTTAAGAAACAGAGACAGACAAAGGGAAAAAAGTGTCTGACAAGTGAAGTTAGATGAATTCATATACACTACCAAAAATAAATCTGCATGCTGGGTAGAGCAAAACAAGAGCTAAAACTACTTTGGATACTCTGGGCATGGATAAAACAGTAAGTAATATAGATCTAAGGAGAATGGAGGGCCCTTTAAATAAGAAGTCAAGGATGAACCAGTTGTCTGTCATTAGGTGGATCACTATGGTGTCTCTGTCTTCACGTATAGTTCTTTTGTCCAGAGTTAGAAAGAAGAAAGCATTACGCAAGTCCTCTCCTTGATGCTCTGTGCCTAAAAAATATTAGTCTTTAGCAAATATTTGTTGACTAAATGAATCAACAAATAAAATGGGATTGCTGTTGCTTCTCATTAAACAAGTTGTCTTAGATTTTTTATTTTTACAGTGCTTAAGTATAGCTTTCTATGTATTATTTCATGTTAATAAGACAAGTACTGTAACTTTTTGATCTTAATTCAGGGATTTTGAGTTAGACTATGTCTAGATGATTAGAAATGTTAAAATATAAACCTCTCTAGCTGGGCGTAGTGGCAGGCGCCTGTAGTCCCAGCTACTTGGGAGGCTGAGGCAAGAGAATCGCTTAAGCCCAAGAGTTTGAGGTTGCTGTGAGCTGTGATGCCATGGCACTCTACCCAGGGTGACATAGTGAGACTCTGTCTACAAACAAACAAACAAACAAACAAACAAACCTCTCTCACTGAGATGGTGAGAAGAATGCCCACTTGCATTATGGTGGTCTTTCAGTTTGATTTCTACCTCTCCTTCTACATTTGCCATGATAATTTGGCATTTGAGATGTAAAAGCAAACAAACTTCTAAAAACCATCCCCAACCTGATAGGAGATGATTCTAGAGGTGAAAATATGAGGTATACCCATAAAAATGCTAACTTAAGATTTTTTTTTCTAACTTAAGATCTTAAAATGACCATATTGTTTAATTCCTATTCTATATTTACATAGCACAATTTTCTTTCTGATTTATTCTTCAAATATGGGCTATATAACTTGATGAGCTAATTTAGCAAGGAAAAGCTAAACTACCTATTAGTATTACTAAGAGTGAGTTTTTATTTGACTTCTAGTAAAGGTGATTGAGTTTTAATTGGCAATGATGGAGTCAACACTACCGTCTATTTTGGCACTGAACAGTGCTAAGTTTTTGAAGGTTACCCTCATTATTTATTTTTATTTCTTTTTTAAAGACAGGGTCATTGTCACCTGGGTTGGTGTACAGTGGTATAATTATAGCTCATGGTAACCTCAAGCAAGTGAACTCAACTGATCCTCCTCTCCTCCCAAGTAGCTAGGACTCCAGGTACAAGCCAATACACTTGGCCAATTAAAAAAAAAAAAATTCTTTTTAAAGATGAGGTCTTGTCCAGGCTAGTTTCAACTCCGGGCCTCAAGCTATCCTCCAACTTTAGCGAGGTTACTCTCTTTAGGAAACAAATATTTAATATTAGATAAAAATGTATGACATTGACTTCATGTGATGAAACTGCAGAGGTGTGCACTTCAAGAAAACTAAATTTGATGTCCTAGGAAATGTCCTAGCTCCTTTCTCAAATATTATACCAAACGAAGTATGCCAACAAAAATTGTGAAGAGTTTTTTTTTTTTAGTTATTTATTCAAAAAAACAATAATTGTATTTACTAATCATTGGATGCCAGGTACAAAGAAAATAATACTTCATTTATTTTGTCTTAAATCATTTAATCTCATAAAACCCCAATAATGCAGGTATTAGAACTTTTTACAAATAAGAAAATAAAGATTAAAAAGGCTAAGTAATTTTTTCAAGCTTGGTAATTTAACAACTGGTAGGTCTGGATATGAACCCAAAACAGTTTGGCAACAAAGCCTTTTCTTCTCACTACTGTTCTGTTCTGCTTCCCAATCTATGCATGCCGTCCCTGTTTGACAAACTCTAAAACATTATACAAATACACACTAATCTTAGCAATAGTCACAATAAAAATGAATTTAGAAGGGTCCTCAGGACAAAAATGTAAATACAAACATATGAAAATATTAATCTTTCTCATACTAGATATTAACTAGAACTAATCTTTAACTGTAATAGGTACTGTTAAATTTTAGATTTATTTAAAGGTTTCTGGTAAGGAAATCAATGATTATGACCACTGCATTGACTTCATGTGATGAAACTGCAGAGGTGTGCATTTTAAGAAAACTAAAAGTTGATGTCCTAGGAAATCTCCTAGCTCCTTTCTCAAATATTGTACCAAACGAAGTATGCCAACAAAAATTTTGAAGAGTTTTTTTTTTAAGTTTTTTAATTCAATGCCAATACTAAAATGAGGGCAATCAAAGTACTGACTAGCACAGAGTAAACACTTGAACATTATTATTATTAATTACATGCTTTAATTAATTACATGCTTACAAGATTGTGCAAAGATATAAGCATGTAATTAATAATAATAATGTTTATTATTATTCAACCAATTAATTTAATGTGTAAACTGGAAGAACAACTACTTTAGAAGGGATTCCCCAGATCATCTGTTTTACTTTCCCAATTTTATAGGGGGTTAAACTAAGATCTCCAAAAATTCAGTGAACTCTTAGAGCAGCGGTTCTCAACCCGTGGGTCACGACCTACAGGAACTGTATTAAAGGGCCATGGCATTAGGAAGGTTGAGAATCATTGTCTTAGAGTTACAAAGCAGTATAATTGTAGAACCTGAACTAAAATCCAGGTGGGGTCACTCTAAAATCAGAGGTTTTGAAGCCAGCTATCGTAGCCACTATAGCTTCTTTGTTCTAAACAAACCTGATTTTGTTTACTACGGGCTAGGGATTGTCTGCACAAAGACAAGTGTCTTAATACGGAGAAGCTCAGAGTCTAGAGCAGAAGATAATCAAGCAATTAACTCTAACATCAGGAGAGAAGTGCTATGTCTGAGCAATATGTCTAAATTCCTATGGGAATATAGATGTCACAGTGATTACAAAATGTTACTAAAATGATATTTCAGTTAACAGATCTGATTTAACCTCTTCCACAGCAGCAGTATAGTAGAAGTTTTCTTACCTTAGTTAAGGATTTCCTGAATTAACCAACACTCATCATTGTCTTGACCTGACATGGGGAAGCTAATCTGGAGTATATTTTCACAGTGCTCCCCAAACAAACGAGATAGTACACTTGCCAAGTAGAGTTTTATATCCACCCAGTAGAGTTATATATTTACCAAGATTTATCTGAGTTTTGTACTGAGTCTATTCATATGGCTTGTACTTATTAATCATATCATTTGTTTCTATAATTAGGTAATTTGATTAAATATTACGTGTATTGATAAAATACTAATCTGAAAGTTGTTTCTATAAAATAGGTTAGAAAGACTGGCTAAAAACTTTTTATAGAAAGTTGTTTCTATAAAATAGATTAGAAAGACTGGCTTAAAAAAATGTTGTCAAATCAAGGTGGGCAAGAAAATTGCAAAAGATTGAGAAAAAAATACAAAGTCTCGAAGTATTTGACATTAGATTATCTCCCAATGTCTTTGATTATTGTGATATATTCTGTGTAAACATGGTGGAGGTCTCTAAAAATGGAAACTGTTTTACAGAAAAATGGGCAATTTAATATGCATCAATATTTTAAATGAAAATAAAATGTTTAAAGAATCCTTTCTATAATGACTAACATTTTCAACAGGTCTGTTCTTATTACATAAGTGAGTTCTTTGACTGCATACCATATGCCAGACATAGTTCTGAAAGCTTTGCATGCATGGTTTTATTTAATCCTTAGACAAATTTAATAAATGAGTAGTCTTAAAGATGTTCAATGACAAGTTCACATTCCCACAGCTGATAACTGGAAATATGGCATTTCAATAAGGTCTTGAAAACTGTATGATTGCCATCCAGTGTAAAATCAACCATATTTCTTGTGTAGGTGTACCTGTCTGCACCCTAATTATAATACAGTTTTCTTTCTGGTTACTTAGTTTTGAGGTAAAAAAGGCCAACATCTGCACAGGACATCTCCACCTCAAGAACGTCACTTCTTGTTCTAGAAGGTCCCTTTCCCCTATTTGTCTATTTGAATACATATGCTCTTGGATATTGCTACTCCTTAACTTCTTCCAGAAATTCTTCCAATGAATCCACTTCATATTGGTTTCCCATTACCTTTACATTTTATAAAATAGCATTCAACATTGAATTTCATATGTTCAATCATTTGCCTATCTGTCCATCTATTCAATAAATATCGAAGTGTTAATCCATGCTTTGGGTACTTAATAAATATTAACTAGACTGATTTTACAAAAGATTTAGAAACAGAAGCAAGTAAGGCTCACTTAATTCCCACAACAATTATTAATTGATTGCTTAATATATGAGGCGTGTGCTAAGTTGAATGATGATGAATATGGAAGCTCTATTAGCACTTATTGATTTAACACCATCAATACCAGGCACTATTATAAGACTTTGTATATATTAGCCTTTTTTATGAGATTGCTACAATTATTATCTTCATTTTATTGATGAAACAAATATGCAAAAGATCAAGTAAAACATTTCCAAGGTCATGCAGCAAGAATTCAGTGAAGCCAGGATTTACATATAATCTGACCAGAGCCTGCAGTATTAATCATTACACATGTTGCTTAATAGTGATAGGATTAAATACACCATTCTTTGAGATTATATAAATATAAGTGGATATTCCCCAATGAAAGTAACTTTTCTATTGGATTCTGAAGGAAGATTAGGAGATAATTTATGGAGAATACCAAGCAGAAAATATACTGTATGCAAAGGCCCCCTGGAAAGAAAAAGAGAGCATGGCAGTTTGGGGAAACAAGTACATCAGTTCAGAATTGCAGAGAATTATTATTTTAGACTGGGAAAAGCAGGGAGAACAACTAATCAATGAATTTTAAAGAATAGCATTTACAAATTTGTTTAAATAAGCAAAATCTTCTCAAATATCTTTTCATTTGAATAAAGCATTACTTTAATAAGCATAGCCTTCTCCCCATAAACTCACAGAAGATTATAAACAAATAAAGAAAATAAAAAACAAGAATTAACTCATAGATGTTATATATAAATTAAGTCAGTCATAATTGGACAGGAATTCTTATTATACTTTATACCGAAAACCATTTAGTTTTCCTCTTTCTAATCATCACTCTAAGGTCAAATATTTGACAAATATCTTACAAATTATGTATCTAATCAAAGAGAAATTTCTACATCTATGCCTTCTATAAAGATAGCTGTAAGTTTCATGTACATAAATTTAAAGTCATTTATATAACTAACCCTTTTTAAATAATGTCAATGAAATAACCACCTGGTTATGACCCCTGGTGGCCTAGTATTTCACATGGAGATTCTATTTTCTACCAGAAAGCCACCCTTTAAGTTGTCCTGTGAAGTGCCAAGAGAAGTGTGTCACATTCATTTAGTGGCCCCTGCCACCTTAAAGAAGGAAGCTAGGGTGGCGCCTGTGGCTCAAGGAGTAGGGCACCGGTCCCATATGCCGGAGGTGGCAGGTTCAAACCTAGCCCTGGCCAAAAACCAAAAAAAAAAAAAAAAAAAAAAGAAGGAAGCTAATAGTAAAGTTCAGAATAATATTATAACAACTAAATTTTACTTAGCACCTATGTGCCGGGCACCGTTCTAAATACTTTAACTTGGCACATTATCTTTCAGCCCTTTAAACAGGTTATTACATAGGTGCCTGGCCCCTGTGGTTTCTGCTGAAAAGTCAGAAACAATTCTCATGTACTTTTCCTGTCTGTAATGTATTTGCTTCTTTTGCTGTTTTCATTATTTTGTTTTTTGTTTTCTGCAGTGTCTTTGTGATCTGTTGTTGCAGTTGTCTGTTTTATTGGTTTGTATTTATCCTGTGTGAAGCTTCTTGGATTTCTGTGTTGATGGTTTTGATTAAATTTGGAAAGATTTTAGCCAATACTTTTTCTTTTTTTGGAGTCATTATTTCTTTTCTATCCTTATGGGGCTCAAGTTACACATTTGTTAAACTGGCGTGATACTGTCCTTCAGGTTGCTAAGGCTCTGTTTTTCTTTAATCTTTTTGTTTCAGTTACACTCAAATTCATTAACTCAAAATATTATTATTACCAATAATAATGGTAATAATAATACAACTAATTGTACCTTTTGAGGATGACAGGGAATCAACTCATTATTTTGGGAAGTGGGTAAGTAATAGCGAAGAATCAATCGCTTATCTTGCCTTTCCTACATAAAGTCTACAACTGTAATAATTAAGGTTAAGTGGTTTGTTAAAAAATTATTCCAGCCCGTAATCCTAGCACTCTAGGAAGCTGTGGAGGGTGGGTTGCCTGAGCTCAGGAGTTCGAGACTAGCCTGAGCAAGAATGAAACCCTGTCTCTACTAAAAGTGGAAAAACTAGCCAGGCCTTGTGGCAGCCCCTAAAGTCCTAGCTACTTGGGAGGCTGAGGCAAGGGGATCAACTTGAACCTAAGAGTTTGAGGTTGTTGTGAGCTATGATGCCACAGCACTCTATCCAGGACTCTGTCTCAAAAAAATGAAATTATTCCCAATAATAAATAAAAATAAAATTGATAAGATTACATTAGAACCTCTGTAAGTTGACTACCTAAGGGACCATAACACACTGGGCAACATATGGGGGTAATTAATGCAAGGAACTATGCTAACTGTACATTAAATATGTGTGGTACATATCTGGTCTACAGACATTAGGTAAACTTAAGGAAATAGTCACCGTAGGGAGATAGTAAACTATGGATTCTACTATATAATATCGCCATTTTAAGAATTGAATACCACCAAGAATACCAATTGAATACAAATACATCAAGAAAAGTAAAACTAGTATTATTTGCTTCATTATAAAAGAATATAATACAACCTATAGTAGCAGTCCCCAACCATTCTGGAAACAGGAACCAGTTTCATAGAAGATAATTTTTCCATGGACAGGGGATGGGGTGATAATTTGAGGAAGATTCAAGGGCATTACATTTATGGGTGCACTTTATTTTTATTATTTTTACATTGTAATATATGATGGCATGATTTATCATGGTCTTTGTGAGTCAAACCACTCTGCTAATGATAACCTGCATTTGCAGTTGCTCCAATTCCACCTCAGCTCCACCTCAGCTCATCGGGCATTAGGTTATAAGGAGCACACAGCCTAGGTCCCTTACATACACAGTTCATGGTAGGGTTCATGCTCCTGCAGGAATCTAATGCTGCTGCTTATCTGACAGGAGGGGGAGCTAAGGTGGTGTGGCAAGTGATGGGGAGGGGCTGTAAATGCAGATGAAGCTTCTCTCACTCACCTGCTGCTCACCTCCTACTTGCAGCCCAGTAGGGCCACAGACCAGTACTGGTCTATAGTCCAGGGTTTGGGGACTGTAAACCTATAGTCTTGCAAAGGTACTCGTGAATCTGGATCTAGATGCCAAATAGTTTTGGAAATATAGAGGAGAGAAAGACAAACTTGGGGGACTCTACTGGTCTAATGGCCTGAGTGCTTCAGTAGATAAACTGTAAGGTAAACAGAAAGGAACTGAAATCCTATCTATTAAAAGAGACTTAAAAGACATAAAAAATTAAAAAAAATTTGGGCAAAACTGAAAAGGAGTCTCTAGGGGTGCATTAAAACATAAAGAAATGGATAATAAAATCAAAGAAATGGAAGGAAGTGATTATTATAAAAGGTTAGGGTCTGACTTTCTGTTTGTCAAAATCTTTTTCCATGCTTATAAAAGGTCATTAACCCTTTATAAGAAAAAAAGAGCTACAATTAAAATGGGCATGTTAAAATCTTTTAGTGGCTGACAAAGTTCTCTTTATGCTGTAGGTGGTGGTTATAGGATGTGCGACTTATAATAATTACATATAAATCATTCTCTAAATAATATTTTATTTTGTATCTGTGCTGTATTTCATGATAAATTGGAATAAAACACACACATTATATTGTTCACTATTCTCTATGTGTGCATGTATTTTTATTTTTTATTAGAAAATAATTCCTGAATTAACTTTTAATTCTGTCAAAATAGTCCCTAAGAATGAACTAGTTGCAAGAAGGTGAAATACAGAGAGTTACATTTCTTTACAAAATAAGAAATCATGAATTTTTAGTGTTTACCTAGTAGATTCTAAGAGAAAAGGAAGTTGTTTTTTTTTTTTTTTGAGTCAGGGAGTGTTGTGGGTTGAAGCTACCCACCTCCAAAAGAGGATGAAGTCTTAATCCCTAGAATCTATTACTTTAGAGTTATGGTGGTTGCCGTTGATTAGAGGAAGATAAAGTTATCAGAGTGGACCCTAATCCAATATAATTCTGTATTTATAAAAAGGGGGAATTTGAGTACAGAGATAGACGTGCACAAAAGTAGAACACTGCATGAAAATGCAAGGGAAGATAAGAGTGATTCATTTGTAAACCAAGAAATGTCAAAGATGGCCAACAAACCACTAGAGGCTAAAAGAGAGGCATTGCAACAGACTACCCCTCAGAAGGAAACAACCTTGCTGATACCTAACCTTCAGAACTGTGAGACTAATGGTTATGTTGTTTAAGCCATTTGTGGCACTTTGTTACAGCAGCCCTAGCAAACTATCATAGGGAGAGAACAGGTTAGTTCCATAGGACGGCACATTTTGGACTAAGAGGAAAGACACAGGGAGGATTTCCTTGTGGAGGGATGACTGAAGAACTTTAAGACTACAGGAGACCAGGAGATAATCTTCGGAAAGGCCAAGAGGGTGGTGAATTTCTCATAGTTGAGGGCTTGAGCCCTTGAGATATTAAGGAAAGGATGATTCCTGAAGGTAGAGAATTTTGTGACATAAAGGTTTTTAATTCAGTTATATACTAGAGATTGTATATGTAAGTATTGTACATGTCTTTTTTTCTTTGCAGTTTTTGGCTGGGGCTGGGTTGGAACCCACCACCTCCAGCATATGGGACCAGCACCCCACTCCTTGAGCCACAGACGCCACTGGTATTATCTATGTTTTTGAATAGATACATAAGGAAGACTTGCTTTTATACAGAAAAGGAATATGTGTGTATGTTACTAAGATATATTGATATAGATATGTGTGTATATATATTCACATACATGTATATATTAATTTTCTTGCTACATAAATATTTAAAGACCTAGAAATAGGTATATAAAAATAGGTTTACTATCAGTTTAATATATACACATACGTGTGCATATATGTAGATCACTACAAAAGTTGTATTCTTTTCTTTTTTTTTTTTTTTGAGACAGAGTCTCACTGTGTGACCCTTGGTAGAGTGCTATGGCATCATAGCTCACAGGAATCTAAAACACTTGAGCTTAAGTGATTCTCTTGCCTCAGCCTCCCAACTAGCTCGGACTACAGGCGCCCACCACAATGCCTGGCTATTTTTTTTGTTGCAGTTGTCATTGTTGTTTAGCAGGCCCAGGCAGGGTTTGAACTCACTAGCCTTGGTGTATGTGACTGGCACCATAATCACTGTGCTACAGGCACCGAGATGACTACAAAAGTTTTGAAACAGAATTTCAAGAAACACAGTTAACAGCATCCTTTCTGACTCACCTGGCCAAGTTTCAATTTGCTCAGCTCATTGGTGTTGCTAGGAGGGCTTCATGGTTTCCATCTGTGCAGATTTTACATATGATTTTTGTGTATCTCAAAATTTTCGTAATGATGTGTGTGTGTGTGTGTGTGTGTGTGTATTCGAGTGTGAGAAAGAGAAAAAGTATTCTTCCTTCAGAGACATCTATCCCTCATCGCCGGAAATAAAACAAGCTGAAAGGAAACTAAAAAGATGAAATCACTGCCAAGGACAGACACACAGGAAAGCGGTTTTATTTTTAACGTTTTGAAGTCATAAGAGTTATTTCTGCAACTGGACTGCTTGGTTATTTTTCTTTTTTTCATTTTCAGGGTTTGTCTTTCATGACTTGTGGGCAAGGGCATTTGTACTGTTCCTAGCATAGTCCCTTCCAATAAAGTTTCCCATTCTACTCTCTCAGGACAGCATACAAAGCCCATCAATTACAACGATTGCCTTTTAAGAGACTGTGTGGGCAGCTCTGTTGGTTACAACATTTTCAAAGCTTTAAAGTACTAGAGTCAATTACTGGGGCAATTAGTGGGTGACTTCTCATTATGATTACTACCTTTAAGAGCCCCTGCTGCCAAGAGAGCTGGGCCGCTGCGCTTTCCTCCTAAACCATCAGGCCTTGGTCAGACCAGTGTTGGGAATCAGTAAATGATATAGAAAGCATGGAAAAAAAGATATTGAGAAACAGGAAGACAGACCATAAGAGATGAGAATTTCACTCTAGAACATAGACAATAAGAGCTGCCATTTGAACATGCCTACAGTGTGCCACATCTCTATTTTGCTAGTCCTTTCATATGTTATTATTTTACTTATACCAAAAAGAAAAAAAAAATGCATTTTGACATTGGTATCATTATTCTCAGCTTACAGAAAAGGTATTGAGACTCAGAAATTCTGTGCTTACTATTTACAGAAAGCTAAATAAGAATCATATCCAGCAACTAAACTTAGTCTGACAACCAAGTTATAATATTTCTAATCCACATACTGAGAAAGAAAAAAAAAGATTACAATCTGTTATGAGATATAAGTCTTTTCTCCCCCCAAAGTTTGTGTTTCAACCTATTCTGAACAAAAGAGTTGACCCTAGTTATGCTGTGGCAATAGCTCTCAAGAGAAAGAGTTGACAGGTGTCACAACCTCCATGAGTCTGGTTCCTAAGCAGCTGCTAATAGTGATGGGATACTCCTCTCTGAAATGCCTGCCAGCAGCAACTTCTTAGAAAGTATTAGTCCATGACAGTACCTTTCATTCCAGGGAGTAAAAGGAATCCTTGCCTTCCAGCTACCTTGGCCATCTAGTAACATCAATTTGAGGGAATAAGTTAAAAACTTAGGTAAAATTTTTAACCGTACAATGTATTATTTCACTTTCTCTTATTGTTATTGGTATTATGAATACATAGTACTGAATACATCAGAGAAGGAACAACCTTGAATGCAGGTAGAATTACAAGTGAAATACACTTGGAAGTTTCAGCACCATTATGTTCATGGATGATCTTCTGTCAGATTCCAGGAATTTGAAAGAAACCAAACTCACAAGTAAAGCTTTTAAAAAAATATCCAGTATCCTTCTCTCTGTCCACAAACTACCAGAATAAAACAAGCAAAATCAAAATGCCTAACACATCCACTATCCAGCACAGAATTTGTTTCTGTTCATAAAAGACTTTGAGGGAGAATAACAACATTATAAAACACAACCTACTCAACAACACTTAGTCTTTTTGACATTAATTTCTGAAACATGTGCTGGGTGAGCAGAACCACAGGAGGAATTGTCATACACAAAAGCCCAATCATAAGGCTCTCTTTATAATCCTCCTGAGTTGGCCTCCCAAAGAGCCAAGATTACAGGCGTGAGCCAGTGCACCCAGCCTAACATTTTCTTTTCTCTACCAGAAAAAAATGCAGTATATAATATATATTATAAACAAAATATATATTAATCAACTATACATTATCAGTAAGGGTTTCAGTCAATAGTAGGCTACTAGCAGTTCAATTTTGGGAGAGTCATAAATTACATACAGATTTTCAACTATGCTGGGATCTGCATCTCAACCCCACATTGTTCAAGAGTCAGCTGAATATGCTTTTCTGTAAAGACATGTCTACAGAACTGCAGGTGTGGGAATTCCTAACTCTCTCATGTGGTAAAAGATGCATCAAACTCTTTAAACTATATTCAATATGATATAAGAATAAAATTAATTAATGGTCCTTTCATCATTAGCACAGACTGAAGGCCAACAGAAAAAATAGAGCCTTCTAGCCTAGCAGCATCAAAAGCAAATAAATAAAGCTAAAAATAGAATTACTATACAATCCAGCAATCCCACTTCTGGATATTCACATAAAAGGTTTAAAATCAGTTTGTCAAAGCAATGAGACATCTGTACCCTTTGTTCATTGTAGTACTATTCATGAGAGTTATGAAATCAACGAAAGTGTCCATAGACAGATTAGAAAATGTAGCATATATAAACAATGGAATACTATTCAGCCTTAAAAAATTCTGTTATTTGTGATAACATGAATAGAATTGAAGAACATTATGGTAACTAATATATGTCAGGCCCAGGAAGAAAAATACCACATAATTCTCACTTATGTCTGAAATCTAAAACAATTAAACTCACAGAGGCAGAAAGTAGAATGATGGTCACAGAGGCAGGGAGGTGGGGGAATGAGGAGATGATGCTCAAAGGGTATAAAACTCTCAGAAAGAAGGAATAGTGATCTGTGTTCTTTTTTCTTTTTTTGCATTCTATTGCACAATGGAGTGAATCCAGTAAATAATAGAGAACTATACATTTAAAAACTTAAATTTCAAATAGTCTTACTACAAAAAATGTTAAGTATTTGAGGTGATGAATATGTTAACTAGTTTGATTAGTTATTCCACATTATATTCATGAATTATTACATCATTCCATATCCTGTAAATTTACACAATAAAATTGTCACTTTACAATGAGAAAATAAATTTAAACCTAGTTCTCTGTCAAAAGGAAAAAAAAAAAAATAGGGGAGGAGACAAGATGGCTGACTGAAGCCAGCTTTCCACAGAGGCTCCCGTCCAGTAGGAGAGTTAAAGGACAAAAATTCAGCAAGTAACTTGGTGGATTTGAGCTGTACTAAGAGAGAAGGTTGAAGAATGCACGTCAACCCCGCTGAGGTGAGCTGCGACCACAAGGATACAAAAAAAAGGTACAAAATCCATCACCAAGTGGACGGGAGTCCCCTCCCCCATGAGGACGGCTCAGAGTGCCCCACAAACAATTGGGCAGAGTTCAAAGGTCCTCCCACTACACTGCACCGGAGAGATCCTCTAAAAACTGGACCTACCTCCCCTACTAGGGTGCCATGGCGTCCTCCTGCCAGGCAAAAAACTGTATAAACTGTATATAGTCTCTACCTGGAATTCTGAGCTCCCACCACTCCCCTTCACTCCCACTGAGGTCTGCAGGCCAGTCCCAGTCAGTGAAGAGGGGACCGCACCGGAGTGGCAGTTCCCTGAGGCACAGTGCGACAGCTGTCTTTTGGTGACAATACGGCCAGGCACAAAAATGTAAAACTGTGTGTGTTCTCTGCCTGCAACCCCAGGCTCTCAGCACTCCCCGCACTCCCCTCTGCTCTCGCTCCAGGGTCTGGAGGCCTGTCCCCCAGGGATCCAGACTCTTGGGCGATTGCTCGAGGGGTGTAGACAGGGCTGGGCTGAAGTTGGTCTGTTGACTGTGGGTACAGGAGTGGAGAGAGGATGGTTGGCCGGAAGGGAGCTACACCGGAGCAGTGGTTGCCTGAGACATTAAACAGCAGCCCTCTTTTACTAGCAATACGGTTCACTACAGAATATTCTGAAGCCACACCCCCTGTCTCCCTGGGCAACCAGAGACTCTGAGTATAGGATTTGCCTGAGGCTACTCCAACTTGCAAACCAGGGAAACTCCCAGGGCGGCGTTGACCCAGAGGTCCGCTTTACTAAACCTAAGACGCACCTGGCCCTCAGGGGATCGTCAGCCTACAGACAATACAAGAGCTAAGACAAGCTGATTTGGAACTCAATTCAGCTTCTCTTCTGCAGGGGAACCACAAAGTTGCTCTGTTCTGTTCTGTCAGTAACATTAATCAGGGGCAAGACTGGACCTGAGTGAAAACTCCCCAACCTTCATCAAGCACCCGAGGTTGTCAGGCCTCACCTCCTCCTGCTAGAGAGAGGCAGAGCGCAGCGGCCTGGCAGACTTCCTTGTGATTCAGGCAGGTGCAAACTCCTGGAGTAATGATTCACTACAGGCAACTGGGTCAGCCAACTGAAGGGCTATCAGTGACTGGGTGTGACAGTGGTGCAAGGTGGGGAAGGAGGCATCAACCTTCCCAGACTGATCTATTGGCTGGGTGGCTCCTCCTGACTCCATGCAGCACTGGAGCAAGCCACACCAGAGTAGTCACCAGACCCCTGTGAGCCAGTTCCCAGAGACCTCTTAAACTCTCTCACCCGAGACAGGAGCAGACCGAGACAATTAATTTGGACTTTTTGAACTGAACCAATCGCCTGAGGACAAATTAGGTGGTGCCCTAGGTGCACAGTGGTAGGAAGGTTTGATTTTTCTTTTCCAATTGTTTGCCGGTGGGGGGTGGGGTGACATAATTGCTGATATTTCTCCATAGCTGAGACTTCAATCCAGAGTATCTGTTTCACTAGGGTGGAACAGAAACCAGCTGAAAACAAGACAGAACCACTTAGCCCCACCACACCAGACAGGGCCCCAGTTTCTCAGGCCACAACACTGTACAGGCCCTTGAGAAAGCCCCATGGGAAAAAAATCAAAGGGAGTAAAACAACCATGGGGTGGAATCAGCGGAAAAACTCTGGTAACATGAATAACCAGAATAGATCAACCCCCACCCCCAAAGGAAAGATATGGCACATGTAATTGAAGATCCCATTCATAAACAACTGGCTGAGATGTCAGAAATCAAATTCAGAATTTGGATTGCAGACAAGATTAACAAAGTGGAATTAGGAATTCGAGGAGAAATTCAAAAGTTGTCTCAAGAATTTAACGATTTAAAGACAAAATCACCAAAAACTTAGACACACTGAAGCAAGAATTTGCAGCCCTCAAAGATATGAAAAATACAGTAGATTCCCTCAGCGACAGAATGAAGCAAGCAGAAGAAAGGATTTCTGACATCAAAGATAAAGCCTTTGAATGCTCCCAAACTCTCAAAGAGGAAGAGAAATGGAGAGCAAAAATGGATCACTCTCTCGGAGAGCTCTGGGATAATTCGAAGAAGGTGAATATCTGAATTATAGGAGTTCCAGAAAAAGATGAAGTGGCGTCACTGGGCACAGAGGTCCTTCTGCATGAAATTATGAAAGAGAATTTTCCAGACATGCCTAGAGATTTTGAAATTCAGATAGTGGACAGTTTCAGAACCCCAGCAAGACTCAACCCCAAGAAGACATCCCCCAGGCATATCATAATTAAGTTCACTGAAGTTAAAATGAAGGAGAAAATCCTCAAAGCTGCCAGGAGAAAGAAAACCATTACCTTCAAAGGGAAGAATATTAGAATGACTGAAGATCTCTCTGCTGAAACTTTTCAAGCCAGAAGAGGGTGGTCACTGACTTTTAATCTCCTAAAGCAAAATAACTTTCAACCCTGGATCTTGTATCCAGCTAAACTGAGTTTCATTTATGATGGAGAAATTAAATACTTTAATGACATTCATATGTTGAAGAAATTTGCCGTAAACAAACCAGCTCTTCAGGATATTCTCAGACCAACTCAATCCTATACCACAAAAGTAAACTCACTCAGAAACTTCGGATCAAACTCCAATTTCCACACTGGGGAAAGGATTAAAAATGCCCACTGGACTTTTGAGAAACTTGATACCCAAAACTTCACCAGATTTATCAGTATTCTCCATTTATGTGAATGGCTTGAACTACCCTCAAAAGAGGCATAGGTTAGCTGACTGGATACAAAACCTCAGGCCAGATATTTGTTGCATACAAGAGTCACACCTTAACTTAAGAGACAAATACAGACTCAGTGTGAAAAGATGGTCATCCATATTTCAGGCAAATGGTAATCAGAAAAAAGCAGGTGTTGCAATTTTATTTGCAGATACAATAGGCTTTAAACCAACAAAAGTAAGGAAGGACTGGCGGTGCCTGTGGCTCAGTGAGTAGGGCGCCAGCCCCATATGCCGAGGGTGGTGGGTTCAAACCCAGCCCTGGCCAAACTGCAACCAAAAAATAGCCGGGCGTTGTGGCGGCCACCTGTAGTCCCAGCTGCTCAGGAGGCTGAGGCAAGAAAATCGCATAAGCCCAAGAGTCAAGAGGTTGCTGTGAGCTGTGTGATGCCACAGCACTCTACCCGAGGGCGATACAGTGAGACTCTGTCTCTACAAAAAAAAAAAAAAGGAAGGACAAGAATGGTCACTTCATATTTGTTAAAGGTAATACTCAATATGATGAGATCTCAATTATTAATATCCATGCACCCAACCAGAACGCACTTCAATTATAAGAGAAACTCTAACAGACATGAGCAACTTGATTTCCTCCAGCTCCATAATAGTCAGAGATTTCAACACTCCTTTGGCAGTGTTGGATTGATCCTCCAACAAGAAGCTTAGCAAAGAAATCTTAGATTTATACCTAACCATCCAACACTTGGATTTAGCACACATCTACAGAACATTTCATCCAAAAAAAATGAATACACATACTTCTCATCAGCTCATGGAACTTACTCCAAAATTGATTACATCTTACGTCAAAAGTCTAATCTCAGTAAATTTAAAGGAATAGAAATTATTCCATGCATCTTCTCAGACCACCATCTAATAAAACTTGAGCTGAGTAACAACAGGAATCTGCGTACTCATACAAAAACATGGAAGTTAAATAACCTTATGCTGAATGATAGCTGGGTCAGAGATGAGATTAAGAAAGAAATCGCCAACTTTTTGGAACAAAACAACAATAAAGACACAAACTATCAGAACCTCTGGGACACAGAAAAGGCAGTTCTAAGAGGGAAATATATAGCACTGCAAGCCTTCCTCGAGAGAATGGAAAGAGATGAAGTTAGCAACTTAATGGGACATCTCAAGCAACTGGAAAAGGAAGAACATTCCAACCCCAAACCCAGTAGAAGAAAAGAAAGAACCAAAATTAGAGCAGAATTACATGAAATTGAAAACAAAAGAATAATACAACAGATCAATAAATCAAAAAGCTGTTTTTTTGAAAAGGTCAATAAAATAGATAAAGCTTTGGCCAAACTAATCAGGAAAAAAAGAGTAAAATCTCTAATCTCATCAATCAGAAACAACAAAGACGAAATAACAACAGACTCTTCAGAAATCCAAAAAATCCTGAATGAATATTACAAGAAAATTTATTCTCAGAAATATGAAAATCTGAAGGAAATTGACCGATACTTGGAAGCACGTCACCTTCCAAGACTTAGCCAGAATCAAGTGGAAATGTTGAACAGGCCCATATCACTTTTGGAAATAGCATCAACCATACAAAAACTCCCTAAATAGAAAGCCCGGGACCAGATGGTTTCATGTCAAAATTCTACCAAACTTTTAAAGAGGAACTACTATCTATACTATTCAACCTGTTCCAAAAGGTAGAAAAAGAAGGAAGACTACCCAACACGTTCTATGAAGCGAAAATCACCCTGATCCACAAACCAGGAAAAGACCCAACAAGAAAAGAAAATTATAGACCAATATCACTAATGAACATAGATGCAAAAATATTCAACAAGATCCTAACAAACAGAATCCAGCAACACATCAAACATATTATACATCATGACCAAATCGGTTTTATCCCAGGATCTCAAGGCTGGTTCAATATACGTAAATCTATAAATGTAATCCAGCACATAAACAAATTAAAAAACAAAGACCATATGATTCTCTCAATCAATGCAGAAAAAGCTTCTGATAATATCCAGCATCCCTTCATGATCAGAACACTTAAGAAAATCGGTATAGAAGGGACATTTTTTAAACTGATAGAGACTATCTACAGCAAGCCCACAGCCAATATCATATTGAATGGAGTTAAATTGGAATCATTTCCACTCAGATCAGGAACCAGACAATTGTCTCCATTGCTTTTTAACATTATAATGGAAGTTTTAGCCACCGCTATTAGGGAAGAAAAGGCCATCAAGGGTATCCATATAGGGTCAGAAGAGATCAAACTTTCGCTTTTCGCAGATGATATGATTGTATATCTGGAAAACACTAGGGACTCTACTACAAAACTCTTAGAAGTGATCAAGGAATACAGCAGCGTCTCAGGTTACAAAATCAACAATTATAAATCGGTAGCCTTTATATATACCAACAATAGTCAAGTTGAAAAATCAGTTAAGGACTCTATCCCATTCAGAGTAGTTCCAAAGAATATGAAATATTTGGGAATTTATCTAACAAAGGATGTGAAAGATCTCTATAAAGAGAACTATGAAACTCTAAGAAAAGAAATAGGTGAAAATATTAACAAATGGAAAAACATACCATGCTCATGGCTAGGAAGAATCAACATTGTTAAAATATCCATACTACCCAAAGCAATATATAATTTCAATGCAATCCCTATTAAAGCTCCACTGTCATATGTTAAAGATCTGGAAAAAACAATACTTCATTTTATATGGAATCAGAAAAAAACCTCGAATAGCCAAGACATTACTCAGAAATAAAAACAAAGCAGGAGGACTCACGATACCAGACCTCTGACTATACTACATATCGATAGTGATCAAAACAGCATGGTATTGGCACAACAACAGAGAAGTAGATGTCTGGAACAGAATAGAGAACCAAGAGATGAATCCAGCTACTTACCATTATTTAATCTTCGACAAGCCAATTAAAAACCTTCAGTGGGGAAAAGATTCCCTATTTAACAAATGGTGCTGGGTGAACTGGCTGGCAACCTGCAGAAGACTGAAACTGGACCCACTCCTTTCACCATTAACTAAGATAGACTCTCACTGGATCAAATATTTAAACTAAAGACATGAAACTATAAAGATACTAGAGGAGACTGCAGGGAAAACCCTTGAAGAAATCGATCTGGGCAAGTACTTTATGAGGAGGACCCCCCGGGCAATTGAAGCTGCTTCAAAAGTACACTACTGGGACTTGATCAAACTAAAAAGCTTCTGCACAACCAAGAACACAGTAAGTAAAGCAAGCAAACAGCCCTCAGAATGGGAGAAGATATTTGCAGGTTATGTCTCTGACAAAGGTTTAATAACCAGAATCCACAGAGAACTCAAACGCATTAGCAAGAATAGAACAAGAGATCCCATCGCAGGCTGGGCAAGGGATTTGAAGAGAAACTTCTCTGAAGAAGACAGGCACGTGGCCTTCAAACATATACAAAAATGCTCAGCATCTTTAATCATCAGAGAAATGCAAATCAAAACTACTTTGAGATATCATCTAACTCCACTGAGACTAGCCTATATCACAAAATCCCAAGACCAGAGATGTTGGCGCAGATGTGGAGAAAAGGGAACTCTTCTACACTGCTGATGGGAAAGCAAATTAATACATTCCTTTTGGAAAGAGATATGGAGAACACTTAGAGATCTAAAAATAGATCTGCCATTCAATCCTGTAATCCCTCTACTGGGCATATACCCAGAAGACCAAAAATCACATCATAACAAATATATTTGTACCAGAATATTTATTGCAGCCCAATTCATAATTGCTAAGTCATGGAAGAAGCCCAAGTGCCCATTGATCCACGAATGGATTAATAAATTGTGGTATATGTACACCATGGAATATTATGCAGCCTTAAAGGAAGATGGAGACCTTACCTTTTTCATGTTTACATGAATGAAGTTGGAACATATTCTTCTTAGTAAAGTATCTCAAGAATGGAAGTAAAAGTACCCAATGTACTCAGCCCTACTATGAAACTAATTTAGGGTTTTCACATGAAAGCTATAACCCAGTTACAACCTAAGAATAGGGGGAAGAGGGAACGGAGGTGAGGGGGGGGCAGGTGGATAGAGGGAAGGGATTGGTGTGATTACACCAGCGGTGCATCTTACAAGGGTATAGGTGAAACTTGGTAAACAGTCTGTGAAGCTAATGATTGATGCCCCATGATTATATCAATGTACACAGCTATGATTTAATAATAAAAAAAAATCTAAAATAAAATAAAAAAAAGAAAAAAGAAAAAAATAACCTGTTAAATGGATCTGTTTGTCATTCATGTGGGCTTTTAGTGGTAGGCTGGTTGGTTGATGGGTCAGTTGGTTGTAGTAACTTAAGGTTCTATAGCTAAGCACTCTCATTTGGACAATAAGGTTCAAAAGGAAGAGAGACGAGAGGGTTAGGTGAGAGAGGAGAGAAAAAAAATTTTTTAAGGTATCTTAAATCAGATATTTTTTCTACTTCCTGAAATTAAATAAATGATTTTCAGGAGAAGTTGAAAGGAGAAGCCTGATTTAAGGGTGAGCTATAGTGATGTATGAAGTGTATGCTGACATAAAGAAGCCTAGAAAAGGAATAGTGCAGACAGAGGGAAAAAGTAGAGGCACCAAGGCAGGGGTGTTGCAAGATTTTATATAAAGAATGAATCCTGATGAGGTTGATCTTGCAGCTTATAATACAGTACAAAATGTTGAGGGGTGGTAACGGCTTTTATCGCCCACTGAAATGACATAAATATTTAAAGAATAGTTCCTAGATTTGGGAAGACCTATTTATTTAGTAGCAACCACCTAATCCCTAGTCATAGAGATATGTAGGACTGTATCTGATTTCTACAGACGAGAATTAAAGGACAGAAATTTAGCAAATAACCTGGTGGATTTGAGCTGCACCAAGAGAGAAGGTTGAAAATGCACATCAACTCTGCCAAGGTGAGCCGTGACCTCAAGGATACAAACAAAAGATACAAAATCCATCACCAAGCGGACGAGAGTCCCCTCCTCCATGAGAACAGCTAGGAGTGTCCCACAAAAAAACAAGAAGAGTTCACAGGTCCTCCCACTACACTCCACGGGAGAGACCCTCTGAAAACTGTACCTACCTCCACTACCATGGTGTTCTCCTACCAGGCATAAAACTGTGTAAAACTGAATATATTCTCCACCTATAACTCTGAGCTCCCAGCACTCCCCTCTCACTCTGAGGTCTGGAGACCTGTCCCCCAGGAGTCCAGATTCTTGGGTGATTTCTCGAGGGGTGTGGACAGTGCCTAAACTGCAGTTGGTCAGTGCTGACTCTGGGGCACAGGAGTGAGGAGAGGATGGTTGGCTGAGAGGGAACCACACCAGAGCAGCAGTGCCCCGAGGCGCAGAGCAGTAGCTGTCTTTTAGCAACAATAGGGCTCACTCCCGGATATTCTGAAGCCACAACCCCTGTCTCCCTGGGCTACCAGAGGAGGCTGGGCATCTACTCAGGTGGCAACCACCACAGAACAGATCTGGGATGGTAACGCAGGCCCCATGAGTAAAGGGTTTGCCTGAGGCGGTACCGGCCTGGGTGGAGTGCAGGGACTAGAAACGTACGCACAGAGCCAGGAAGTTCCCAGGGTGGGGCTGACCCAGAGGATGGCTTTACTAAGCCTAAGATGCACCCAGCCCTCAGGGGATCATCAGCCTATAGACAAAGGAAGACTGGAAGCTTGAACTGACAGGTAACTGAATACAAACCTGCAGGAGCAAAGATAAGGCCTGAGGCGCAGGCTCTGGGAACTAAAAACAGCTTCTCTTCTGCAGGGGAATTTATCAGGGATAGAAACAAATTCCTTCAAAGTAGTTCTGTTCTGTTCTGTCAGTAACATCAATCAGGGGCATGGCTGGAACTGAGTGAACACCCCCCAGCCTCCATCAAGTGCCTGAGGTTGTCAGGTCTCACCTTCCCCTGCTAGATAGAGGCAGCAGCCTGGCTGAACAGAAATAAATTTCCTTGAGATTCAGGGAGGTGCAAACCCCTGGAGTATCAATTCACTACAGGCAACTTGGTCAAAGCCCTGCGGGCCTATCAGTGACTGGGCATAACAGAGGTGCAAGGTGGGGAAGGAGGCATCAACCTTCCCAGACTGATCTATTTTCTGGGTGGCACCTCCAGACTCCACGCAGCACTGGAGCAAGCCATATCAGAGTAGTCACCAGACCCCGGTGATCCAGTTACCAGAGACCTTTTAAACTCTCCCACCTGAGACAGGTGCTGACTGAGACAATTGATTTGGACCTTTTGAACTGAGCCAATCACCCAAGGACTATTCAGGTGGTGCCCTGGGTGTGTGGTTGTAGTAAAGTTTGATTTTCCTTTTCCAATGGTTGCCTGTGGGGCGTGGCGGGGGGTGACTTAATTGATGGTATTTCTCACAGCTAAGACTTCAACCCAGAGTTACTGTTTTAGTGAAAACAAGACAGAGCCACTTAGCCCCACCACACCAGACAGGGCCCCAGTTTCTCAGGCCATAGCATTGTACGGGTCCTCCACAAAACTCCAGTGGAAAAATCAAATGGTGTAAAACAATCATGGGGCAGAATCAGCGAAAAAAACTCTGGTAATATGAAAAACCAGAATAGATCAACACCCCCCAAGGAAAGATGTGGCAGACGTAACTGAAGATCCCATTCATAAACAGCTGGCCGAGATGTCAGAAATCGAATTCAGAATTTGTATTGCAAACAAGATTATAAAATGGAGAAAATTTTGGAATTAGAAATTTGAGCAGCAATTCAAAATTCAGAATTAGAAATTCGAGGAGAAATTCAAAGTTGTCTCAAGACTTTAACGAATTTAAAGACAAAACCACCAAAGATTTAGACGCACTGAAGCAAGAATTTGCAGTTCTCAAAGATCTGAAAAATACAGTAGAATCCCTCAGTAACAGAGTGGAACATGCAGAAGAAAGGATTTCTGACATTGAAGACAAAGCCCATGAATGCTCCCGAACTGTCAAAGAGGAAGGGAAATTGAGAGCAAAAATAGATCATTCTCTCACAGAGCTCTGGGATAATTCGAAGAAGGGTAATATCTGCCTCATTGGAATCCCTGAAACTGGTGATGTGGCCTCACTGGGCGCAGAGACCTTTCTCCATGAAATTATGAAAGAGAATTTTCCAGACATGCCAAGAGATTCTGAACTTCAGATAGACAGTTTCAGAACCCCAGCACGACTCAATCCCAATAAGATATCCCCTAGGCATATCATAATTAACTTCACTAAAGTTAATATGAAGGAGAAAATTCTGAAAGAAGCCAGATGTAAGAAATCCATTACCTACATAGGGAAGAATATTAGAATGACTTCAGATCTCTTTCCTGAAACCTTTCAAGCCAGAAAAGGGTGGTTATTGATTTTTAATCTCCTAAAGCAAAATACCTTTCAACCCCGGATCCTGTATCCAGCTAAACTGAGTTTCATTTATGATGGAGAAATTAAATACTTTAATGACATTCATATGTTGAAGAAATTTGCCATAACCAAACCAGCTTTTCAGGATATTCTCAGACCTATCCTCCATAATGACCAGCCCAACCCTCTACTACAAAAGTAAACTCATTCAGAAACTTTTGATCAAACTCCAACTTCCCCACTGTGGTGCATCTTACAAGGGTATATGTGAAACTTAGTAAATGTAGAATGTAAATGTTTTAACACAATAACTAAGAAAATACCAGGAAGTCTATGTTAACCAGTGTGATGAAAATGTGTCAAACGGTCTATAAAGCCAGTGTATGGTGCCCCATGATTGCATTAATGTACACAGCTATGATTTAAATAAAAAAAAAAAAGAAAAAAGAAAGATCTCTATGAAGAGAACTATGAACCTCTAAGAAAAGAAATAGCTGAAGATGTTAACAAACGGAAAAATTATGCTCATGGCTGAAAAGAATCAACATTGTTACAATGTCCATACTACCCAAAGCAATATACAATTTTAATGCAACCCCTATTAAAGATTCACTGTCGTACTTTAAAGATCTCAAAAAAATAATACTTTGTTTTATATGGAATCAGAAAAAACCTCGAATAGCCAAGATGTTACTCAGAAATAAAAACAAAGCAGGAGGAATCACACTACCAGAACTCAGACTATACTATAAATTGATAATGATCAAAACAGCATGGTACTGGCACAAAAACATAGAGGTAGATGTATGGACCAAAATAGACAACCAAGAGATGAACCCAGCTACTTACTGTTATTTTATCTTTGACAAGCCAATTAAAAACATCCAATGGGGAAAAGTTTCCCTATTTAACAAGTGGTTCTGGGTGAACTGGCTGACAACCTGTAGAAGACTGAAACTGGACCCACACCTTTCACCATTAACTAAGATAGACTCTCACTGGATTAAAGATTTAAACTTAAGACATGAAACTATAAAAATACTAGAAGAGAATGCAGGGAAATCACTGGGTGAATATTTTATGAAGAGGACCCCCTGGACAATTGAAGCAACACCAAAAATACTTTACTGGGACCTTATCAAACTAAAAGACTTCTGCACAGCCAAGAACACAGTACGTAAAGCAAGCAGACAGCCCTCAGAATTGGAGAAGATATTTGAAGATTATGTCTCCGACAAAGGTCTAATAACCAGAATCCACAAAGAACTCAAATGTATTAGCAAGAAAAGAACAAGTGGTCCCATCTCAGGGTGGGCAAGGGACTTGAAGAGAATTTTCTCTGAAGAAGACAGGTGCACAGCCTACAGACACATGAAAGAATTCTCATCATCCTTAATCATCAGAGAAATGCAAATCAAAACTACTTTGAGATATCACCTAACTCCAGTAAGATTAGCCTGCATCACAAAAATCCCCAAACCAGAGATGTTGGCGTGGATGTGGAGAAAATGGAACACTTCTACACTGCTGGTCAGAATGCAAACTTATATGTTCCTTTTGGAAAGATGTTTGGAGAACACTTTGGGATTTAAAAATAGACCTGCCATTCAATCCTATAATTCCTCTACTAGGTATATATCCAGAAGATCAACGATCACATTGTAACAAAGGTATTTGCACTACAATGTTTATTGGAGCCCAATTCATAATTGCTAAGTCATTGATAAAGTCCAAGTCCCCATTGACACATGAATGGATTAATAAATTGTGCTATATGTACACCATGGAATATTATACAGCCTTAAAGAAAGATGGAGACTTTACTTCTTTGATGTTTACATGGATGGTGCTGTAAAATATTCTTCTTAGCAAAGTATCTCAAGAATGGAAGAAAAAGTATCCAATGTACTCAGCCCTACTATGAAATCAATTTATAGCTTTCATGAAAGCTATAACTCTATTATTGCCCAAGAATATGGGGAAAGGGGAGAGGGAGAGGAGAGGAGGCAGGAGGATGAGTGGAGGAGGTAATTAGTAGGACCACACGTACAGTGCATCTTACAAGGGTACATGTGAAATTTACTAAATGTAGAATATAAATTTCTTAACACAATAAAAAAGCTTTCATTGCAAAAAATTAAATAGATTTAACACTACAAACCCATATTTGATTTGTTTATATACGCTGCTTACTTAGGATACGTATCATAGGTGTGTTCATCATCTTTGAATTGTTCTTTTCTTAAATGATAACAAAGGTAAAGATAAGAACTATAATATCCTTTAAAAATGAACATGCCATGATCAAAACAGAGCAGGGAGAAACACCTTTTGGGGTAAAGGACTGATGATGTTATCAGTCATTCAGTTATTAACACTCCCTTCACTTCCATCAGTCAGCCAGTACTTTGTATGCCAATTAAAAAAAATTAAATATCTTTAAGGAGACTCAAGGATAGATTTAAAATTCTACTCCCTTGGGGCAATTGGGAGTCATATTTCTTCAATAACATAAAGATGTATAAAATAATGTAGGTCCATTCACAATTCCAGAGCATTTTTCAATAAAATGTTTTTTATTTTGATTTTGTTTATAAAAATAGAAAAAAGATTGTACAGAAGGATAACTGATTGATAATTTACCAGTGACAATATTCAGATGTCTGTAACTGATTTCCAACTGGAAAGTAAAACCTGTGTATTTTCTTATTACTTTGCTTTACTTGTTCAGATGAACAGAACCACACATCATTGTATTTCATGCAGAGAAAATTGAATAGAAAGACCTGAGTGCAAATCTTCTCTATTAAGATAATAACAGCAATATAAATCTTTCTTCTTCATTCCAGATATTAATTATAAGAAATTAATACTGCGAATGATGTACAGAGTCAAAGAAGAATGGAGTCATAATTTGTTTGGGTATATTGATGATGTCTTCCCTTTGTGTGAGCCTATTTTGAATTTATAGTCCTTTTAAAATGGCCAGATTTAGGTTATCGATATGAACTTCGAGTATTGATCCTCTAACTATAAGATAATTTTGAAGTTGAATGAGTAGTGGGTAAACACCAGGTGATGAAGGTTAGTTGAAAAAGTTTTATCATTAGACCAATTGGAGATTAAGACTCTCTCTGTAAGCTATATGATTTAAGTACTCAATTTAATGATCATCTCCTTAAAAGGTCTTTCTGTTTTCACACATATGTATCTATATCTATATATGTGTAACTATGTCATATCTCTATGTGTCTCTCTCACACACAAAGGTAGGCATCTGTATACTTATATATTAGTTTACATTCTGTCTCCCCCAAAGAAATAAGTGCAGTGAGGACAGAGATGTTGACTTTTTCACTCACCAATTTAAGTTGTATGATCTTGAAGTAATTTTCCTGAGACTCATTACTTTATTTTAAGAATGAGGAAAATCTTCAGTCCTCACAATATTGTTTGAAGAGACAATTAACATAAAATGGAATCTTAAGTATGATGCTTCCCATTGTTTCTGAGTTTTAGAAGAACCTCCTTCATATTCTCACATTCAAAGTCAAGCTGTTATAGCTTCATTATACACATCCGACTTGAAAAGGAGATAGTCCAAAACGGGTTTTACCTGTCTCTGTTGACCAACACCCTCCCTTGTGCTCCCTTATCTGCCTTTATGGAAGGTGAAGTTGAAAGAACTGATAAAGTAAGTTTCTTGGGAGAATATTGAGTGAACTATATTTCTGTCCCTACTTCCTCATAGAGAATGGAAGAAAGATGCTTTCCTGACAACTTTAGTTCAGAGAGAGAGAGGCTTAATGGGTTGACTCAGAGTTCTTGACATGTGTCTCCTAGATTGTGAGAGTCACAAATCCAGATAGTTGACTCCTCCTAAAAAATATAAAGTGAAAGATTATGGCTAGAGTTTCTGTACCTGGGAGCAGAGGGAAGATTAGGAGCAATGTTAGGAAGCAGCTGAAATTCCTCTGACAAGAAGAGAAAATGTAAGTTTCCCATGAAAGACTTAGAGGAGGTAAACTGGCTGGAGGTCTTCATTAAAGGGACTGTACTCAAGAGGACTGCCTGGATTTCAGAAGAGAAGGGGACCCTGGAAACCTAGGGATAAGAGTGTGTTCAATGTGGTCATCTAAAGGAAGCCATATTCAAAGAACCACAGTTTTGAGTTTGCCAGCAGGAGGACCTAAGAGAAACCCACAAAAGCACCAGCAAGGAGAAAGCCATCATGGAAGTATTGAAACCCTTGCAATCATACCACCCATAAAATGGTGTACTTCTCCCATGTTTTTCTTCACCTCCACTCTATTCCAGAGTGTTGAGGAAAATGAAGATAGGAAGCAAACATGTTGAAAAAAAGAAGTAATTCTCATTTCCCTTCCCTACCCCAAATATTTTTGGTCTGAAGAAGGATGGGGCTGGGAAAGAGGAGAAATTCTAAATCAAATATGAGTTCAAAGTTTTTATCTTATATTTGACTATGTAAAAGTTATAGGACTGCGAAACTAGAGTACACTTAATTATTACTAAAAGTGACCTGGCTTGAGATTGTATCAAAGGAAAGAATAAATTATTCTCCAGAGGCATTGTGAGATGGCAGAGAGAGGAAAAATAAAGTTGGCTTCTGCTTTTACTTTACTAAGTCCAGCTCATTCAATAGACTAGGTATGAGTGTATGCCTAATATTTCCTTCACACAGCACATTAGAAGTCAATTCATAACAAAGAACTATTTGTTACAGAGTAGATGCTTAATATATATTATTTCTCTGTTGCTCCTTTTGAATGAAAATTTTATTTTATTTCACTTCACTTTATTGTGCTTTACAAATATTGCATTTTTTACAAATTGAAGGTTTATGGCAAGCCTGCATTGAGCAAGTCTACTGATACAATTTTTTCAACAGCACATGTTCATTTCATGACTGTGTCACATTTTGGTAATTCTCTCAATACTTCAAGCTTTATCATTATTATATTTGTTCTGATGGTCTCTGATCAGTCATCTTTGATATCTCCATTTTGGGGAGCCAGCACGAACCGGGCCCGTAAGAGATGGTGACCTTCATCTATAAATATGCATATGTTCTGAGAGTTCTACTGACCAGCCTTTGCCCATCTCTTTCCTTCTCCTTTGGAATTTCTAGTCCCTGAGTTTTAACAATATTGAAGTTAGGCTGATTAATCACCTTACAATGGCTTCTAAGTGTTCAAGTGAAAGGATAAGTCATATTTATCTCACTTCAAAACAAAAGCTAGAAATCATTGAGCTTAGTGAAGAAGGCCTGCAAAAGCTGAGATAGGTGCCAAGCTATTCCTTGTGCCAAGCAGTTTGCCAAGTTGTAAATGCAAAGGAAAACTTCTTGAGGAAATTAAAAGTGATACTCTATGTGAACATACAAATGCTAATAAAACAAAACAGCCCTATTGCTGATAGGGTAGACCTTTTTAGTGGCCAGAACATTCCCTTAAACCAAAGCCTAATTCATAGCAAGCCTGTAATTCTCAATTCTATGAAGACTGAAAGATGTAAGAAAGCTGCAGAAGAAAAGTTTGGAGCTTGCATAAGTTAAATAAGAGATTTAATAAGAGAGGACATCTCTATAACCTCAAAGTGCAAGATGAAGCAGCAAGTGCTGAGGTTGAAGCTGCAGTAAGTTAGTGAAAAGATCTAGCTAAGGTGATTGATGAACATAGTTAAACTAAGAAACAGATTATCAATGCAGATGAAACAGCCTTCTCTGGGAAGAAGATACCATTTAGGACTTTCATAGCTAGAGAGAAAAAGTCAATGCCTCTCTTACTAAGGGCTAATATAGTTGGTGACTTTAGTGGAAGCCAATGCTTATTTAACACTCTAAAAATTGTAGGGCCCTTAAGAATTATGCTAAATCTACTCAGCCTAACCTCTATAAATGAAACAATAAAGCCTGAATGACAGCCCAACTGTGGCATGGTTTATCGAATATTTGAAGCTCACTTTTGATATCTACTGCTCAGAAAAAAAGATTCCTTTCAAAATATTATTGCTCATTGACAATGTCCCTGGTCATCCAAGAACTCTGATGAAGATGTGCAAAAATTTTTTTGTTTTTGTCCTTGCTAACACAATATCCATTCTGCCATCTGTGGATCAGAAAATAATTTTTACTTTCAATTCTTATTCTTTAAAAAATACTTTCATAAGGCTTATAGGTGCCTTAGATAGTCATTCCTTTGATCCATCTGAGCAAAGTAAATTGACAGCCTTCTGGAAAGGATTCACCATTCCAGAAACAATTAAGAACATCCATGATTCATGGAAGGAGGTCAAAATATCAACACTAACAAGGGTTTGGAAGAAGTTGATTCCAACTCTCATGGATGACTTTGAGGAGTTTGAAACTTCAGTGGAGGAACTAACTGCAGATGCAATGGAAATAGCAAGAAGGCTAGAATTAGAAGTGGAGCCTAAATTGCTGCACTCTCATGATAAAAATAATGGATGAGGAATTGCTTCTTATGGATAAGCAAAGAAAGTGTTTTTTTGAAGTTGAATCTACTCATGGTGATGATGCTACGAACATTCTTGAAAAGACAACAAAGGATAGCAGTCCCTGGCCGGCATCCGAGCCCACCCGGTGGTCGGTCTGCTGCGACCCTCAGCCGGGGCTGGTGGAGGTGGCTTGGCTGCTAGTCACAGGAGGACTTGGGTCGAGCCCCAGCCCCAGACCTCTGGGCAACTCGCACGGACAGGATGGGGGAGACCCTGCCCTAACTTTTATCCTGGATAAGGCTCTCCTAGAGAGTGCCAGGTGCACCTGGTTCATGCCTTTAATATCTTGGGAGGCTAAGGCAGAATTGTTTGAAGATATGCCTTCAAAACCAGTCATATCAACATAGCAAGACCCTGTCTCTACAAAAATTAGAGGTGATGCATGACTGTAGTCCTGGATACTTTGGAGGCTGAGGCATGAGGATCTCGAGGATCTCTTGAACCCAGGAGACTAATGATAAAATTGTTGCTTTTGTGCCTCTGCTACCTTGTGTTGAAAGCATTTTCACCAACCTTCTGGAAAAACTCAGACATCCAAAAGGTTTGCAGAGTTACCTAAAGAGAACCAGAAGAGTGAAAGAAGCTGAATTCTACTCTGAAAAGTCAATCAACAAGTGTTGGAAAGAAAAAGTGTAAAAGGGCTTCTGGACAAGATGGCGGACTGAAGCCAGCTTCGCACAGAGGCTCCCATCCAGAAAGAGAGTTAAGGGACAAAAATTTAGCAGGTAACCTGGTGGATCTGAGCTGCACCAAGAGAGAAGGCTGAAGAACACACATCAACCCTGCTGAAGTAAGCTGAGACCACAAGGATGCAAACAAAAGCAAAATGGCTCACTCCGGATATTCTGAAGCCACACTTTCTGTCTCCCTGGGAAACCAGAGGAGGCCACTCATTAGTAAAAGATTTGCCTGAGGCTACTCACAAATCTGGGAAGCTTCCAGGGCAGGGCCGACTCAGAGAGGCAACTGACTACAAACCTCCAGCAGCAAAGAGGTTAGAACTCAGAACAGCTTATCGTCTGCAGGTGATTTTACTAGGAACAGAGACAGAACCCTGCAAAGTTGTTCTGTTCTGCTCTGTTCTATCAGTAACATCAATCAGGGGCGGGACTGAGCCTGGATGAACACCCCCTGACCTTCATCAAGTGCCAGAGGACGTCAGGTCTCACCTACTCCTGCTAAATAGCAGCAGAGTGCAGAGGCTTGGCAGATATCCTTGGGATTCAGGCAGGTGCAAACACCTGGAGTATCTGTTCACTACAGGCAACTGGGTCAGCCATATGCAGTGACATCAGTGACTGGGTCTGACAAAGGGGCAAGGTAGGGAAGGAGGCATCAACCTTCCCAGACTGATCTATTTGCTAGGTGGCTCCTTCTGACTCCATGCAGCACTGGAGTAAGCCATATCAGAGTAGTCATCAGACCCCTGTGACCCAGCTCCCAGAGACCTCTTGAACTGTCTGACCCGAGAGTGGTGCCAATTGAGACAATTGATTTGGACCTTTTGAACTGAACCAATAGACTGAGGACTTTTCAGGTGGTGCTCTAGGAGTGCGGTTGTAGGAAGGTTTGGTTTTCCTTCTCAAATTGGTGCAGGAAGTGGGCAGAGTGACTTAATTGCTGGTTTTTCTCCACAGTTGAGACTTCAACCCAGAGTAAATGTTTCACTAGGGTCGAACAGAAACCAGTTGAAAACAAGACAGAACCACTTAGCCACACCACAACAGACAGGGCCCCAGTTTTTCAGGCTACAACACTGTACTGGCCCTCGACAAAGCCCTAGGGGAAAAACCAAAGGGAGTAAAACAACCATGGAGTGGAATTGGTGGAAAAACTCTGGTAACAAGAAGAATAAGAATAGATCAACCCCCCCTAAGGAAAGATATGGCAGATGTAATTGAAGATGCCATTCATAAACAACTGGCTGAGATGTCAGAAATCGAATTCCGAATTTGGATGGCAGACAACATTAATAAAGTGGAATTAGGAATTCGAGGAGAAATTCAAAAGTTGTCTCAAGAATTTAACCAATTTAAAGACAAAACCACCAAAGACTTAGACATGCTGAAGCAAGAATTTGCAGCCCTCAAAGATGTGAAAAGTACAGTAGAATCCCTCAGTAACAGAATGGACCTAGCAGAAGAAACGATTTCTGACATCGAAGATAAAGCCTTTGAATGCTCTCAAACTCTCAAAGAGGAAGAGAAATGGAGAGCAAAAATGGATCATTCTCTCAGAGAGCTCTGGGATAATTTGAAGAAGGGCAATATACGAATAATTGGAATTCCAGAAACCTATGAAGTGACCTCGATGGGCACAGAGGCCCTTCTGCATGAAATTATGAAAGAGAATTTTCCAGACATGCCTAGAGATTATGAATTTCAGATAGCAGACAGCTTCAGAACCCCAGAACGACTCAACCCCAATAAGACATCCCTCAGGCATATCATAATTAACTTCACTAAAGTTAAGATGAAGGAGAAGATTCTCAAGGCTGCCAGGCGAAAGAAAGCCATTACCTTCAAAGGGAAGAATATTAGAATGACTGCAGATCTCTCTGCTGAAACTTTTCAAGCTAGAAGATGGTGGTCATCAACTTTTAATCTCCTAAAGCAAAATAACTTTCAACCCAGGATCTTGTATCCAGCTAAACTGAGTTTCATTTGTGATGGAGAAATTAAATACTTTAACGAGATTCATATGTTGAAGAAATTTGCCATAACCAAACCAGCTCTTCAGGATATTCTCAGACCTATCCTCCATAATGACCAACCCAATCCTATACCACAAAAGTAAACTCACTCAGAAACTTTGGATCAAACTCCAACTTCCACACTGGAGAAAGGATAAAACATGTCCACTGGAACTTTGAAAAACTCGATACCCGGGCAGCGCCTGTGGCTCAGTGAGTAGGGCGTCGGCCCCATATGCCGAGGGTGGCGGGTTCAAACCCAGCCCCGGCCAAACTGCAACAAAAAATAGCCGGGCGTTGTGGCGGGCGCCTGTAGTCCCAGCTACTCGGGAGGCTGAGGCAAGAGAATCACGTAAGCCCAAGAGTTAGAGGTTGCTGTGAGCCGTGTGACGCCACGGCGCTCTACCAAGGGCGGTACAGTGAGACTCTGTCTCTACAAAAAAAAAAAAAAAAACTCGATACCCAAAATTTCACCAGACTTATCAATATTCTCCATTAATGTGAACGGCTTAAACTGTCCTCTAAAGAGGCATAGGTTGGCAGAATGGATACAAAAACTTGGGCCAGATAATTGTTGCATACAAGAGTCAAATCTTAACTTAAAAGACAAATACAGACTCAGGGTGAAAGGATGGTCATCCATATTTAAGGCAAATGGTAACCAGAAAAAAGCAGGCATCGCAATTTTATTTGCAGATACAAAAAGTAAGGAAGGACAAGAATAGTCACTTCATATTTGTTAAGGGTAATACTCAATATGATGAGATTTCAATTATTAATATCTATGCACCCAACCAGATGCATAGATATTAATGCATATGGTTTAATGCACCTCAGTTTATAAGACAAACTCTAATTGACATGAGCAACTTGATTTCCTCCAGGTCCACAATAGTTGGAGATTTCAACACTCCTTTGACAGTGTTAGATCGATCCTCCAATAAGAAGCTAGCCAAGAAATTATAGATTTAAATCGAATCATCCAATATCTGGATTTAGCAGACATCTACAGAACATTTCATCCCAACAAAACTGAATATACATACTTCTCATCAGCCCACGGAACCTACTCCAAAATCGATCACATCTTAGGTCACAAGTCTAACCTCAGTAATTTTAAAGGAATAGAAATTATTCCTTGCATCTTCTCGGACCACCATGGAATAGAATTTGAGCTGAGTAACAACAGGAATCTGCGTACTCATACAAAAACATGGAAGTTAAATAACGTTATGCTGAATGATAGCTGGGTCAGAGATGAGATTAAGAAGAAAATTGCCAAATTTTTGGAACAAAACAACAATGAAGACGCGAACTATCAGAACCTCTGGGACACCGCAAAGGCAGTCCTAAGAGGGAAATTTATAGCATTGCAAGCCTTCCTCAAGAGAATGGAAAGAGAGGAAGTTAACAACTTAAAAGGACATCTCAAGCAACTGGAAAAGGAAGAACATTCCAACCCTAAACCCAGTAGAAGAAAAGAAATAACCAAAATTAGAGCAGAATTAAATGAAATGGAAAACAAAAGAATTATACAACAGATCAATAAATCAAAAAGTTGGTTCAATAAAATAGATAAACCTTTGGCCAATCTACTCAGAAAAAAAAGAGTAAAATCTCTAATCTCATCCATCAGAAATGACAAAGAAGAAATAACAGACTCTTCAGAAATCCAAAAAATCCTGAATGAATATTACAAGAAACTTTATTCTCAGAAATATGAAAATCTGAAGGAAATTGACCAATACTTGGAAGCACATCACTTTCCAAGACTTAGCCAGAATCAAGTGGAAATGCTGAAGAGGCCCATATCAAGCTCAGAAATAGCATCAACCATACAAAACCACCCTAAAAAGAAAAGCCCGGGACCAGATGGTTTCACGTCAGAATTCTACCAAAACTATAAAGAGGAATTAGTACCTTTATTACTCAACCTGTTCCAAAAGGTAGAAAACGAAGGAAGACTACCTAACATGTTCTATGAAGCAAACATCACCCTGATCCCCAAACCAGGAAAGACCCAACAAGAAAAGAAAATTATAGACTGATACCACTAATGAATAGGAATGCAAAAATATTCAACAAGATCCTAACAAACAGAATCCAGCAACACATCAAACAGATTATACATCATGACCAAATCGGTTTTATCCCAGGGATTCAAGGCTGTTTCAATATACGTAAATATATAAATGTAATTCAGCACATAAATTGAAAAACAAAGAACATATGATTCTCTCTATCGATGCAGAAAAACCTTTGATAATATCCAATATCCCTTCATGATCAGAACACTGAAGAAAATTAGTATAGAAAGGACATTTCTTAAACTGATAGAGGCCATCTACAGCAAACCCACTGCCAATATCATATTGAATGGAGTTAATTGGAATCATTTCCACTCAGATCAGAAACAAGACAAGGCTGCCCATTGTCTCCATTGCTTTTTAACATTGTAATGGAAGTATTAGCCACCGCAATTAGGGAAGAAAAGGCGATCAAGGGTATCTATATAGGCTCAGAGGAGATCTAACTTTCGCTCTTCGCAGATGATATGATTGTAGATGGAGACTTTACCTGGAAAACACTAGGGACTCTACTACAAAACTCTTAGAAGTGATCAAGGAATACAGCAGCGTCTCAGGTTACAAAAATCAACATTTATAAATCAGTAGCCTTTATATATAACAACAATAGTCAAGTTGAAAAAACAGTTAAGGACTCCATCCCATTCACAGTAGTGCCAAAGAAGATGAAATATTTGGGAATTTATCTAACAAAGGATGTGAAAGATCTCTATAAAGAGAACTATGAAACTATGGGGAAAGAAATAGCTGAAAATGTTAACAAATGGAAAAAGATACCATGCTTATGGCTGGGAAGAATCAACATTTTTAATATGTCCATACTTAGCACAGCAATATATAATTTCAATGCGATCCCTATTAATGCTCCACTGTCATACTTTAAAATAATATTTAATTTTATATGGAATCAGAAAAAACCTCAAATAGCCAAGACATTACTCAGAAATAAAAAGAAAGCAGGAGGAATCACGCTACCAGACCTTAGACTTTACTACAAATCAATAGTGATCAAAACAGCATGGTATTGGCACAAAAACAGAGAAGTAGATGTCTGGAACAGAATAGAGAACCAAGAGATGAATCCAGCTATTTACCATTATTTAATCTTTGACAAGCCTATTAAAAACATCCAGTGGGGAAAATTTCCCTATTTAACAAATGGTGCTGGATGAACTGGCTGGCAACCTGCAGAAGACTGAAACTGGGCCCACACCTTCCACCATTAACTAAGATAGACTCACTGGATTAAAGATTTAAATTTAAGATATGAAACTATAAAAATACTAGAGGAGCGTGCAGGGAAAACGCTTGAAGAAATCCATCTGGGCGAGTATTTTATGAGGAGGACTCCCTGGGCTTTTGAAGCAGCTTCAAAAATACACTACTGGGACTTGATCAAACTAAAAAGCTTCTGCACAACCAAGAACACAGTAAGTAAAGCAAGCAAACAGCCTTCAGAATGGGAAAAGATATTTGCAGGTTATGTCTCCGACAAAGGTTTAATAACAAGAATCCACAGAGAACTCAAACACATTAGCAAGAAAAGAACAAGGGATCCCATGCAGGCTGGGCAAGGGATTTTAAGAGAAACTTCTCTGAAGAAGACAGGCACGTGGCCTTCAGACATATACAAAAATGCTCACCATCTTTTTTTTTTTTAATGCTCACCATCTTTAATTATCAGAGAAATGCAAATCAAAACTACTTTGAGATATCATATAACTCCAGTGAGACTAGCCTATATCACAAAACCTCAAGACCAGAGATGTTGGCGTGGATGTGGAGAAAAGGGAACACTTCTGCACTGCTGGTGGGAATGCAAATTAATACATTCCTTTTGGAAAGATGTTTGGAGAACACTCAGAGATCTAAAAATAGATCTGCCATTCAATCCTATAATTCCTCTGCTGGGCATATACCCAGAAGACCAAAAATCACAACATAACAAAGATATTTGTACCAGAATGTTTATTGCAGCCCAATTCATAATAGCTAAGTCATGGAAAAAGCCCAAGTGCCCATCGATCCACGAATGGATTAATAAATTGTGGTATATGTACACCATGGAATACTATGCAGCCTTAAAGAAAGATGGAGACTTTACCTCTTTCATGTTTACATGGATGGAGCTGGAACATATTCTTCTTAGTAAAGTATCTCAAGAATGGAAGAAAAAGCACCCAATGTACTCACGCCTACTATGAAACTAATTTAGGACCTTCACATGAAAGCTATAACCTAGTTACAACCTAAGAATAGGGTGAAGGGGGAAAGGGTGGGGGGGAGGTGGTTAAAGGGAGGGGGATTGGTGGGATTACACCTGCGATGCATCTTACAAGGGTATATGTGAAACTTAGTAAATGTGGAATGTAAATATCTTAGCAAAATAACTAGGAAAATGCCAGGAAGACTATGTTAACTAGTGTGATAAAAATGTATCAAACGGTCTATGAACCAAGTGTATGGTGCCCCACGATCATATTAATGTACACAGCTATGATTGAATAAAAAAAAAGTATATGCACCCTAAAATGTCTTGAAATAAAAGTACACCAATATACAGTGATTGACAAAAAAATAAATAAATAAATAAAAATGTGCCCATCAAAAAACAAATTGTCATATATGTACACCATGGAATGTTATGCAACCTTAAAGAAAGATGGAGACTTTACCTCTTTCATGTTTACATGGGTGGAGCTGGAACATTTTCTTCTTAGTAAAGTATCTCAAGAATGGAAGAAAAAGTACCCAATGTACTCAGCCCTTAGTATGAAACTAATTTAGGGCTTTCACATGAAAGCTATAACCCAGTTACAACCTAAGAATAGGGGTAGGGGGAAAGGGAGGGGAGGGAGGGAGCAGGTGGGTAGAGGGAGAGGGGTTGGTGGGATTACACCTGCGGTGCATCTTACAAGTTTATATGCGAAACTTAGTAAATGTGGAATGTAAATGTCTTAGCACAATAATTAAGAATGCCAGGAAGGCTATGTTAACCATTGTGATAAAAATGTGTCAAACGGTCTCTGAAACTAGTGTATGATGCCCCACGATCATATCAATGTACACAGCTATGATTTAATAAAAAAAAAAAAAGAAAAGAATAGACAACAAAGGATTTAGAACATTGTATAAGCTTAGTTGATAAAGCAATGGCAGGGTTGGAGAGGATTGACTCTGATTTTGAAAGAAATTCCATTGTGGGTAAAATGCTATCAAAGAGCATCAGATGCTATAGAGAAATTTTTTATGAAAGGAAGAGCCAAGTGATGCAGAAAACCTCATCATTGTTTTATTTTAATTAATTGTCACAGCCACCCTAATCTTCAGCAACCAACACAGCAATCAGTCAGCAGCAATGAACACAAGAGCCTTTGCAAAATGATTATGACTTGCTGAAGGCTCAGATAATTGCTGGCATTTCTTTAGCTTTTTTTTTTGCAGTTTTTGGCTGGGCTGAGTTTGAACCCTCCACCTTCAGCATATGGGGCTGGTATCCTACTCCTTTGACCACAGGCACTGCCCAGCAAAGTATTTTTTAATTAAGATTTTTTATTATAACAATAGAAATTTATTTTATCACAGTTCTCCAGACTTCTGGAGGACAGAAGTCTGAAATCAAGCAGGGCTGGTCTTCTCTTGAGGCTGCTGGAGAAGGAGAATCTATGCCTGCCTTCTAGCTCTGCTGGTTGCTAACAATCCTTGAGATTCGTTGGCTTTTACAATTTTGCCTGTCTTCACCTGGCTTTCTCTGTTTCAAATCTTCTCTCTTACACTTTTTTTAAAATTAATTTTTTTTTTTTTATTGTTGAGGATTCATTGAGGGTACAAGAAACCAGGTTATACTGATAGCATTTGTTAGGTAAAGTACCTCTTACAATTGTGTCTTGCCCCCAAAAGGTGTGCCACACACACACCAAGGCTCCACCCTCCTCCCTCCTTCCCTCTCTCTGCTCTTCCTTTCCCCACCCCTTCCTTCTTCTTTTTCTCTGTGGTACCCCCTTCCCCCACCCCACCATGTCCTTAATTGTCATTAATTGTTCTCATATCAAAATTGAGTTCATAGGATTCATGCTTCTCCATTCTTGTGATGCTTTACTACCCCATTTCTCTGAAAATAAGACATCCTCTGAAAATAAGACCTACTTTCAGGAAAGATAAGACGTCCCCTGAAAATAAGAACTAGCGCATCTTTGGAAGCAATACTTAATATAAGATACTGTCTTATTTTCGGGTAAACAGGGTAAGAATAATGTGTTCCACTTCCGTCCAGGTTAATACAAAGGATGTAAAGTCTCCATTTTTTTTAATGGCTGAAAAAAATGTAGTTTTCCATGGTGTACATATACCACAGCTTGTTAATCCATTCCTGGGTTGGCGGACATTTAGGCTGTTTCCACATTTTGGTGATTGTAAATTGAGTTGCAGTAAACAGTCTAGTGCAAGTGTCCTTATGATAAAATGATTTTTTTTCCTTCTAGGTAGATGCCCAGTAATGCGATTGCAGGATCAAATGGGAGGTCTAGCCTGAGTTCTTTGAGGGTTCTCCATACTTCCTTCCAAAAAGGTTGCATTACTTTGCAGTCCCACCAGCAGTGTAAAAGTGTTCCCTTCTCTCCACATCCACGCAAAGATTTGCAGTTTTGAGATTTTGTGATATGGGCCATACTCTCTGAGGTTAGATGGTATCTCAAGGTGGTTTTGATTTGCATTTCTCTAATAATTAGGGATGATGAGCATTTTTTCATATGTTAGCCATTCATCTGTCTTCTTTAGAGAAGTTTCAATTCATGTCTCTTGCCCATTGATATCTGAGATTGTTGACTTTTTTCATGTGGATTAATTTAATTTCTCTATAGATCCTAGTTATCAGGCTTTTGTCTGATTCAAAATATGCAAATATCCTTTCCCATTGTGTAGATTGTCAATTTGTTTGGTGTTGTCTCCTTAACAGTACAGAAGCTTTTCAGTTTCATTAAGTCCCATTTGTTTATTTTTGTTGTTGTTGCAATTGCCATGGCAGTCTTCTTCATAAAGTCTTTCCCCAGGCCAATATCTTCCAGTGTTTTTCCTATGCTTTCTTTGAGGATTTTTATTGTTTCATGCCTTAAATTTAAGTCTTTTATCCATCTGGAATCAATTTTTGTGAGTGAAGAAAGGTGTGTGTCCAGTTTCAGTCTTTTACATGTGGATATCCAATTCTCCCAGCACCATTTATTGAATAGGGAGTCTTTCCCCCAAGGTATGTTCTTGATTGGTTTATCAAAGATTAGATGGTTGTAAGATGTTAGTTTCATTTCCTGGTTTTCTATTCGATTCCAAATGTCTGTGTCTCATTTTTGTGCCAGTTCCATGCTGTCTTGACCACTATGACTTTGTAGTACAGCCTAAAATCTGGTATGGTGAAGCCCCCAGCTTTATTTTTACTACTAAGAACTGCCTTAGCTATACGGGGTTTCTTCTGGTTCCATACAAAACAGAATCATTTTTTACAAATCTTGAAAGTACTATGTTGTTATTTTAATAGGAATGGAATTGAATAGGTAGATTGCTTTGGGAAGTATAGACATTTTAAGAATGTTTATTCTTTCCAGCCATGAGCATGGTAAGTTCCTACAATTGTTAATATCCTCTGCTATTTCCTTTCTTAGGATTTCATAATTTTCTTTATAGAGGTCCTTCACCTCCTTTGTTAGGTATATTCCTAGGTATTTCATTTTCTTTGAAGCTATGTGAAGAGAGTTGTGTCCTTAATTAGCCTCTCATCTTGACTGTTATTGGCGTATACAAAAGCTACTGACTTGTGGACATTGATTTTATATACTGAGACATTACTGTATTTCTTGATGACTTCCAGGAGTCTTGTGGTTGAGTCTTTGGAGTTCTCTAAGTATAAGATCATGTCATCAGTAAAGAGGGAGAGTTTGACCTCCTCTGCTCCCTTTTGGATTCCCTTTATTTCCTTGTCTTGCCTAATTGTATTGGCTAGAACTTCCAGCACTATGTTGAATAGTAATGGTGACAGAAGACAACCCTGTCTGCTTCCAGTTCTAAGAGGAAAAACTTTCAGTTTTACTCCATTCAGTAAAATATTAGCTGTAGGTTTGTCGTAGATAGCTTCAGTCAGCTTCACAAATGTGCCAGCTATGTCTGTACTCTTCAGTGTTCTAATTAGAAAAGGATGCTGGATTTTATCAAATGCTTTTTCTGCATCTATTGAGAGAATCATATGGTCATTATTTTTGCTTCTGTTAATATGGGGGATAATGTTTATGGACTTGAGTATGTTAAGCCAGCCTTGACCATGATGGCTTAGTATGTTAAGCCTACTTGACCATGATGTACGACTTTTTTGATGATAAGCTGTAATCTATTCGGTAGGATTTTGTTGAGAATTTTTGCATCTATATTCATGAGTGAAATTGGTCTGAAATTCTCCTTTTTAGTTGGGTCTTTTCCGTCTTTTCCTGGTTTTGGTATCAGGGTGATGTTTGTTTCATAGAACATGTTAAGGAGGATTCCTTCCTCCTCAATTTTTTGGAATAATTTCTGTAATACAGGAATAAGCTCTTCCTTGAAGGTTTGATAGAATTCTGGTGTGAAGGCATCTGGACCAGGGCATTTTTTTGTTGGAAGCTTTTTTATTGTTTCTTTAATCTCAGTGCTTGAAATTGGTCTGTTCAGGAGCTTTATGTCTTCCTGGCTAAGTCTAGGGAGAGCGTGCCAAATATTGATCCATTTCCTTCACATTTTCAAACTTCTGGGCATAGAGTTTCTGGTAGTATTCAGAAATGATCTCTTATATCATTGTGGCATCAGTTGCAATTTCCCCTTTATCATTTCTGATTGAGGTTACTAGAGATTTTACTTTTCTCTTTCTAGTTAGCCTGGTCAAAGGTTTATCTATTTTATTTATCCTTTCAAAAACCCAACTCCTTGTTTCATTAATTTTCTAAATGATTCTTTTGTTTTCAATTTCATTGATCTCTGATTTAATTTTGTATATTTCTTTTTTTCTACTGGGTTTAGGCTTAGATTGTTCTTCTTTTTCTAATTCCATAAGATGGCTTGTAAGTTTGTTGATGTGGTCTCTTTCTGTTTCTCAAATGTAGGCATCTAACGTGATAAATTTGTCTCTCAAAACTGCCTTTGCAGTATCCCGGAGGTTTTGGTAGCTTGTGTCTTCATTGTTGTTATGTTCAAGGAAGTTAATAATTTCCTATTTTTATTTCTTCCTGCACCCAACTGTTGTTCAACAGAAGGTTGTTTAATTTCCATGCCTTTGTGCGGGGTTGAACATTTTTGTTGGAGTTGAATTCCACCTTTAGTGACTTGTGGTCTGAGAAGATATAAGGTAAAATTTCAATTCTTTTGATTCCGTTGAGGTTTGTTTTGTGTCCTAGGATATGATCAATTTTGGAGAATGTTCCATGGGACAATAAGAAGAAAATATATTCTTTTTCTTTGCAATGGAGTGTTCTATATATGTCTGTCAAGCACAGTTGTTCTAGGGTCTCATTTAAGTCCCTTATATCTTTGTTTAATTTCTGTTTAGAGGATCTGTCCAGCTCTGTAAGAGGAGTGTTAAAGTTCCCTGTTATTATGGTATTATCAGATATCATATTGCTCAGACTGAGTAAGGTCTGTTTCAAGAATCTAGAAGCATTTAAATTGGGTGCATAAATATTTAGAATTGAAACATCTTCTTGTTGTATTTTTCCCTTAACCAACATAAAGTGACCATCTTTTTCTTTTTTGACTTTATTTACTTTAAATCCACATGTATCTGAAAATAAAATTGCAATTTTTCTTTTCTTCTGAATTCTGTTTGCCTGAAAAATTGTCTTCCAACCCTTAACTTGGAGTTTTAATTTATCTTTTGAAGCTAGGTGTGTTTCCGGCAGACAGCAAATGGATGGCTTGTGTTTTTTAATCCAGTCAGCCAATCTATGTCTCTTCAGTGGGGAATTCAATTATTGACATAATTGATAAGTGTGGTAGTGTTCTATTCATCTTATTTTGTGAAATTTCATTGCTTAATTTTACCTTTTGCATCAGTGTGGAAGTTAGGTTTTGTTCTTTAATTGCTGAGTTCTTACTTTGCTGTTGATCCACTATGATGGTCAGTGTGTAGAACAGGTTGAAGTATTACTTGTAGAGCCAGTCTTGTTGTGGTGAATATCCTCAATGTTTGTATATCAGTAAATGATTTGATTTCTTCATCAATTTTAAAGCTTAGCTTAGCAGGACATAGAATTCTGGGATGGAAATTGTTCTGTTTAAGTAGATTAAAGGTAGATTACCATTGTCTTCTTACTTCGAAAGTTTTCATTAGAGAAATCTGCAGTCACCCTTATGGATTTGCCTCTGAAGGTCAACTTGGTTTACTCCTGGCAGCTTGAAGAATCTTTTGTCTTGACTTTGGACAGGTTCATCACAATGTGTGTTGGAGAAGCTTGGTTAGAGTTGAGGCAACCTGTGGTCTGAAATCCCTCTGAAAGGAGTGTGTCAGAATCTTTGGTGATATTTGGGAAATTTTCATTTATAATATTCTCTAGTATGGCTTGCGTTCCCCTGGGACATTCTTCTCCCCCTCCTGGGATACTTATAACTCCTATGTTTGAACACTCCCATAATTCTGTCAGTGAACATTCTGGTTTTTCTCTTTTTTTCTGCCTCTTTAGCTATCTGAGTTATCTCAAGAGCTTTGTCCTCTACCTCTGAGATTCTTTCTTCTGCATGGTCTAATCTATTGTTGATACTTTCTATTGCATCTTTAAGTTCCGCATTTGACTGCTTCAGTTCCTTTGGCTCTGGTGTATTGTTTGTATATTCTTAATATTGTTCATCTCTTATTTGATTCTGTTTTTGCATTTCCTTTTAGTTATTTTCCACTTTATGAGCAGTTTCCTTCATTGTTTCCATCATTTCCTTCATTGTTTTCATTACCTGTATTCTAAATTCCCTTTTTGTCATTTCTCCAGTAGCTACCTCATGGTCCCTTGGGGAGGTTGCTCTGGACTAGTTTTTCATGTTGCCAGGATTTTTCTGCTGATTATTCCTCATGAGTGATTTCTTTTATCTGTTTCCTTGCCCTAATTTTTCTTTCACTTCCTCTTGCTCTTTAAGTTGATGTGCCTCTGGCCTAGGGTTTCGTTGAGTCCAGTTTTTCACTGCTTTTGTCCTCATGGGGTCCTGACGTCTCTCACTGACTCCCTGTGTCCTCAAAGGGATGTTTATGAGCAGATCCTACCAGCCAGAGATGCCTGAAGTCTTTTCCCCCCAGACCCACAGTGCCCAGTTGCAAGGAGGCTTACTCAGCCATGATCTTCAAGATTTTTTTTTTTTTTAGACAGTTTTACTTTGTTGCCCTTAGTAGCGTGCTGTGCCATCGCAGCCCACAGTAACCTGAATTCTTGGGCTCAAACGATCCTCTTACCTTAGTCTCCCAAGTAGCTGGGACTATGGGTGCCTACCACAACACCAGGCTATTTTTAGTGATGGGGGTTTCACTCTTGCTCAGGCTGGTCTTGAACTCCTGAGCTCAGGCAATCCACCCACCTTGGCTTCCCAGAGTGCTAGGATTGCAGGTGTGAGCCACTGTATCCAGCAAAGGTATTGTTTTTTAAGGTATAATGCTATTGCAATGTTTTATAGACTATAGTGTAGCATACACATAGCTTTATATGCACTGGGCAACAAAAATGTAATGTGATTTGATTTATTGTGATATTCACTTTATTGTAGTGGTCTATAATGAATGTGAATTCCTCTGAGATATGACTATACAAAATTTTAAATAATTTTGATATTTTTTCTTGAATAGTCAGTTCCTATTTCACATGCTAACCTTTCACTCAATTCTTTGCAGAATAAAAACATAGACAGGGGTCATTCTTTTCTCAATATGATTTAGGATGGAAGAGCAATGTTGCTCTGGGAAGTGTCCTCATCTGTAGACTAAAATGTAGGAGCAGAGTAAATTTGCATCCAGTAGGCTACATCCATCTGATAAGAGACAACCAGTAGTCAGAGAGCAGCAAGAGAATTAGAGGGCTAGTGCTCTCCATCGATCTGAAAGACTTGTTAAAGATACAATGACAGGCCTGTCTGGCATCCTGGAATTTAGTCTTGATGAGGAGGGAAGCCACCTGGTGCCTTTTTCTGGGGAGTTTTGTTTTTGCAGATTAAACTTAATTTATTTTATCTGTAAATCATTATTTCATACTCACATTTTAATCAAATGCAAGCTTTTTACCCTCTGCTTCCCAATCTTCAACACAGGCTCTTCAGAGATGACCCAATTTGCTCCCCTCTAGGTCAAAACCTTTCTGGTAACAGAGAGTTCCCTATATTACAAGGGCCTATGCTGTAGAATTAGATAGTTTTCAATTGTTCTCAAGCTTTTCTTCTTTTCCTAAGCCAAGGTCTGTTGCCCACTCATACCTATTCTCCCTAGTTCTGTGTTTCAGAGTGACAAAATTCTTTTCTTCTTCCCACCCACCCCTCACTTACCTAACATTTACTGAGTATTTCAGTGAGCAAACCAAACTTTTCTGCTTTCCTAGGGCTTAAATTCTAGTGTACACAAATAAAATGAATTTGGAATACAATACCTAGTGGCAATACATGTTATGAGGAAAAAGAAAGCCCTGAATAAAGGAAGGGAAAAGCCTTGAAAAGAGCATTCCTGGCAGAGAGAACAGCAAGTACAAAGACCATAGGCAGGAACATGCTTACAGCTTTGGGCAGTCATCCGAAAAAGCCAGTGTGACTGAAGCCTTGTGGACAGGGGGAAATGGATAGGAGAGGAGGCCAAAGAGGTAGTCAGGAACTCATAAACTATGGCAAGGCTGTGGATTTTGATTAAATTGAAAGGGAAGCTAGTTGATAGTGTGAAGGAGGGGGTTGATATCCTATAATTTATGTTTTTAACAAATTGCTTTTATGTGAACAGACTGTAGAGGGGCAAAGTGGGAAGAAATACTAGTTTGAATAATACTGCAGCGACTAAGAGATGACAGTGGTTTTGTTTACAGCAGCCGGGGCAGAGTTTGTGAGTGTAGACTGACAGCATTTGCTAATGAATAGATATGGGTGTGAGTATAAAAGAGAAAGCAAGGAAAACTCTCCATTTTTGGCCTAAGCAATTGTCTGTCATTTAATGAGCTGGGCAAGAGCAAGAAAAGCTGGTTTTGAAAATAAAATTGAGGTATGTTTTGTATGTTAGTCTAGAAATGTCTATTAGATAGATGGCATATAGATGATTATATTAGATATATAGCATGGGGATGGAATTTAATGTCATACTACCAGATAAGACTACCCAGAAAATGTTGGTAAATAAATCAGGTAACTAAATCTTAGGAATTGTAGATTTTAGAGCTTAAAGAAAGAAAATGTTCAAGAACTTTTACAATTTTCTACTCTAAAGTTATTTATCTTCACAGATAAATCTTGAGAGAACACTATTAGAAAACTAAACTAGCTTCTTCCTGGAAAAATAGCTGATATGTTTCATGAAAATGAGATGTTGTTGCTAGGACTCGAGAATCAAGGTAAAACAAATAAGCCAGAGCTCCAAAGTGTTCTTTTTCTAATTTAAATTGACTAATGGAGCAAATGTTTCACTCTAACAGATGTCCCATTTTGTCCCCGTATTGATATTTTTAACTCAAACGATCATGAATACAAATGGCAAGAGTAAAACTGAAGCTTTTCACAATCTACTATAAGTATGTCATTTTCCATGGTATTATTTCCAAAAATTATGTGTTATTCCTGAGAAATTATATTGAATTTATAATTAAAGTCCTGATTATTTTTGTTTTCCTTAAGTTTACTTAGATTGCAAGAATCTTCTTAGGAAAATTTGAAAAGAAATTTCCAGCTAAAAGTTTTAAGGGTTGTGAATTGCAATAATGAGGAACAATACCAATGAAGTTAATGAGAGAAGTAACTCTGCATGATTTTTTATCTAGTGGGTCACAGTGCCTTCTGTGAATGAATGGGGACTAATTTCAAAGTGCTGAAGGAAATATATAGAAGGGAGCAATTCAATTTCAGCAACCAGTTGGTAAACTGCCAAACATTCAACTGTTGTACTTGGCTTCCAAGGACTCATCCAAAGTCTAACCCTTCTGAAGTCTGATCTAATGGTACCACCAGAAAATGCCTGCCTCAAATGCCTGTCGCCAATAACAGTCTAGGGTAGAAATGTATATGACAGATGCAAATGAATATGCTGCTTGGCTACACAAAACAGTGAGTAAATCCAGGTGACTGTAGGCCTAAGATTATCTTTTATTAGTTAATGTAAATGCAGAATCTCAAAGATTGGTTTCCTATTAAGCAAACGAAAATATAAATTTTAGGGTGGCGCCTGTGGCTCAGTGAGTAGGGCGCCGGCCCCATATGCCGAGGGTGGTGGGTTCAAACCCAGCCCCGGCCAAACTGCAACAAAAAAAAAATAGCTGGGCGTTGTGGCGGGGGCCTGTAGTCCCAGCTGCTGCGGAGGCTGAGGCAGGAGAATCACGTAAGCCCAAAGAGTAGAGGTTGCTGTGAGCCGTGTGACGCCATGGCACTCTACCCGAGGGCAGTACAGTGAGACTCTGTCTCTACAAAAAGAAAATATAAATTTTAGTTCAAATTTAAGCACAGGGAAAGATGCTTCCACAAACTACGCATCTTTTGTTCTAACAGCTCATTCCTTTAAAAACTCTCTTTTCACAAACTGCTTCATTCATTAGAAAATCAAATTGCAAATACCTGGGAAAGATCAGAGAATCAAAGAATAAAACTTGCTGAAGTTTCTAAAGATAAGAGCCATCAAAAAAGTCCAGTTTCTTTTTATGTAAGACTAGATTTGATGGACAGGAAAAACAACACTTTTGATCCATCTTGCTTAATGCAGTCTGTTCAGACTATTTACATACTGATTTAAATGTGAAAAATTGTATTTCAAGACAGTTTTGATCAAAGACTCATACTTTTAAAGGCTCTAATAATTGTATGATGGACACTGAGAAAGAGAGAAAAGTCTTACACATTTCTGTATTTCCTGTCTCTAGCACATTTTCTGGCCACTGGTGTTGGATATTAAACTAGACGTTTATTGAAAGAATTGAGCTGAATCCATTCAGAATTACTTTTCCTAGTCAAACATCTTTCACAAGTGGTGTTTCTTCTCATTTTTAATTTCTTCCCATACAAGTTGATGTTAAGTTATTTCTTAGGACTGGTTATGATTTGTTCATACACAGTACTTTTTGCTTTTTTATATTAAATCATACCTGTATACATTGATATGATCATGGGGCATCATACACTCACTTCATAGACCATTTGACACATTTTCACCACAATGGTTAACATAGCCTTCCTGGCATTATCTCAATTACTGTGCCAAAACATTTACATTCTACATTTACCAAGTTTCGCAAATACCCCTGTTAGATGCACCACAGGTATGATCCCACCGATCCCCCTCCCTCTACCCACCACCCCCTCCCTCCCCTCCCTTTCCCATTTCCCCCTATTCTTAGGTTGTAACTGGGTTATAGCTTTCATGTGAGAGCCCAAAATTAGTTTCATAGTAGGGCTGAGTACATTGGGTACTTTTTCTTCCATTCTTGAGATACTTTACTAAGAAGAATATGTTCCAGCTCCTTCCATGTAAACATGAAAGAGGTGAAGTCTCCATCTTTCTTTAAGGCTGCATAATATTCCATGGTGTACATATACCACAATTTATTAATCCATTCGTGGATCAATGGCACTTGGGCTTCTTTCATGACTTAGCAATTATGAATTGGGCTGCAATAAACATTCTGGTACAAATATATTTGTTATGTTGTGATTTTTGGTCTTCTGGGTATATGCCCAGTAGAGGAATTACAGGATTGAATGGCAGATCTATTTTTAGATCTCTGAGTGTTCTCCATATCTCTTTCCAAAAGGAATGTATTAATTTCATTCCCACCAGCAGTGCAGAAGTGTTCCCTTTTCTCCACATCCATGCCAACATCTCTGGTCTTGAGATTTTGTGATATAGTCTAGTCTCACTGGAGTTAGATGATATCTCAGAGTAGTTTTGATTTGCATTTCTCTGATGATTAAAGATGATGAGCATTTTTTCATATGTCTGAAGGCCGTGAGCCTGTCTTCTTCAGAGAAGTTTCTCTTCAAATCCCTTGCCCAGCCTGCGATGGGATCCCTTGTTTTTTTCTTGCTGATGCGTTTGAGTTCTCTGTGGATTCTGGTTATTAAACCTTTGTCAGAGATATACCCTGCAAATATCTTCTCCCATTCTGAGAGCTGTTTGTTTGCTTTACTTACTGTGTTCTTGGCTGTGCAGACGCTTTTTAGTTTTTTCAAGTCCCAGTAGTGTATTTTTGAAGCTGCTTTAATTGCCCGGGGGGTCCTTCTCATAAAATACTCACCCAGACCAATTTCTTCAAGGGTTTTCGCTGCACTCTCCTCTAGTATTTTGATAGTTTCATGTCTTAAGTTTAAATCTTTAATCCAATGAGAGTCTATCTTAGTTAATGGTGAAAGGTGTGGGTCCAGTTTCAGTCTTCTGCAGGTTGCCAGCCAGTTCACCCAGCACCATTTGTTAAATAGGGAATCTTTTCCCCACTGAATGTTTTTAATTGGCTTGTCAACGATTAAATAGCGGTAAGTAGCTGGATTCATCTTTTGGTTCTCTATTCTGTTCCAGATATCTACTTTTCTGTTTTTGTGCCAATACCATGCTGTTTTGATCACTATCGATTTGTAGTAAAATCTGAGGTCTGGTAGTGTGATTCCTCCTGTTTTGTTTTTATTTCTGAGTAATGTCTTGGCTATTCGAGGTTTTTTCTGATTCCATATAAAACGAAGTATTGTTTTTTCAAGATCTTTAACATATGACAGTGGAGCTTTAATAGGGAGTGTGTTGAAATTATATATTGCTTTGGGTTGTATGGACATTTTGATAATGTTGATCTTCCCAGCCATGAGCATGGTATGTTTTTCCATTCGTTAACATTTTCAGCTATTTCTTTTTTAGAGTTTCATAGTTCTCTTTATAGAGATCTTTCACGTCTTTTGTTAGGTAAATTCCCAAATATTTCATCTTCTTTGGCACCACTGTGAATGGGATAGAGTCCTTAACTGCTTTTTTAACTTGACTGTTGTTGGTCTATATAAAGGCTACCGATTTATGGATGTTGATTTTGTAACCTTAGATGCCGCTGTATTCCTTGATCACTTCTAAGAGTTTTGTAGTTGAGTCCCTAGTGTTTTCCAGATACACAATCATATCATCTGCGAAGAGCGAAAGTTTGATCTCTTCTAACCCTATATGGATACACTTGATCGCCTTTTCTTCCCTATTTGCGGTGGCTAAAACTTCCATTACAATGTTGAAAAGCAGTGGAGACAATGGGCAGACTTGTCTGGTTCCTGATCTGAGTGGAAATGATTCCAATTTAACTCCATTCAATATGATATTGGCTGTGGGTTTGCTGTAGATGGCCTCTATCAGTTTAAGAAAAGTCCCTTCTATACTGATTTTCTTGAGTGTTCTGATCATGAAGGGATGCTGGATATTATCAAAATCTTTTTCTGCATCCATTGAGAAAATCATATGGTCTTTGTTTTTTAATTTGTTTATGTGCTGAATTACATTTATAGATTTATGTATATTGAACCAGCCTTGAGACCCTGGGATAAAACCAACTTGGTCATGATGTATAATTTGTTTGATGTGTTGCTGGATTCTGTTTGTTAGAATCTTGTTGAATATTTTTGCATCTATATTCATTAGTGATATTGGTCTATAATTTTCTTTTCTTGTTGGGTCTTTTCCTGGTTTGGGGATCAGGGTGATATTTGCTTCATAGAACGTGTTGGGTAGTCTTCCTTCTTTTTCTACCTTTTGGAACAGGTTGAGTAATAAAGGTACTAATTCCTCTTTAAAGGTTTGGTAGAATTCTGACGTGAAACCATCTGGTCCCGGGCTTTTCTTTTTAGGGAGGTTTTGTATAGTTGATGCTATTTCTGAACTTGATATGGGTCTGTTCAACATTTCCACTTGATTCTGGATAAGTCTTGGAAGGTGGCGTGCTTCCAAGTATCGGTCAATTTCCTTCAGATTTTCATTTTTCTGAGAATAAAGTTTCTTGTAATATTCATTAAGGATTTTTTGGATTTCTGACTAGTCTGTTGTTATTTTGTCTTTGTTGTTTCTGATTGATGATATTAGAGATTTTACTCTTTTTTTTCTGATTAGGTTGACCAGATGTTTATCTATTTTATTGACCTTTTCAAGAAACCATCTTTTTGATTTATTGATCTGTTGTACTATTCTATTGTTTTCAATTTCATTTAATTCTGCTCTAATTTTTGTTATTTCTTTTCTTCTACTGGGTTTGGGGTTGGAATGTTCTTCCTTTTCCAGTTGCTTGAGATATCCCATTAAGTTGTTAACTTCCTCTCTTTCCATTTTCTTGAGGAAGGCTTGCAGTGCTATAAATTTCCTTCTTAGAACTGCCTTTGCGGTGTGCCAGAGGTTCTGATAGTTTGTGTCTTCATTGTCGTTTTGTTCCAAAAATTTGGCGATTTCTTTCTTAATCTCATCTCTGAACCAGGTATCATTCAGCATAAGGTTATTTAACTTCCATGTTTTTGTATGAGTATGCAGATTCCTGTTGTTACTCAATTCAAGTTTTATTCCATGATGGTCTGAGAAGATGCAAGGAATAATTTCTATTCCTTTAAAATTACTGAGGTTAGACTTGTGACTTAAAATGTGGTCAATTTTGGAGTAAGTTCTATGGGCTGCTGAGAAGTATGTGTATTCAGTTTTGTTGGGATGAAATGTTCTGTAGATGTCTGCTAAATCTAAATATTGGATGGTTAGGTTTAAATCTAAGATTTCTTTGCTCAGCTTCTTGCTGGAGGATTGATCCTACACTGCCAAAGGAGTGTTGAAATCTCCGACAATTATGGAGCTGGAGGAAATCAAGTTACTCATGTCTGTTAGAGTTTCTCTTATAAATTGGGGTGCATTCTGGTTGGGTGCATAGATATTAATAATTGAGATCTCGTCATATTGAGTATTACCCTTAACAAATATGAAGTGACTATTCTTGTCCTTACTTTTGATGTTTTAAAGCCTATTGTATCTGCAAATAAAATCGCAACACCTGCTTTTTTCTGATTACCATTTGCCTGAAATATGAATGACCATCCTTTCACCTTGAGTCTTTATTTGTCTTTTAAGTTAAGATGTGACTCTTGTATGCAAGAAATGTGTGGCTTGAGTTTTTGTATCCATTCAGCTAACCTATGCCTCTGTAGAGGACAGTTTAAGCCATTCACATTAATAGAGAGTATTTATAAGTCTGGTGGAATTTTGGGTATCGAGTTTTTCAAAGGTCCAGTGGACATTTTTAATCCTTTCACCAGTGTGGAAGTTGGAGTTTGATCCGAAGTTTCTGAGTGAGTTTACTTTTGTGGTATAGGATTGGGTTGGTCATTGTGGAGGATAGGTCTGAGAATATCCTGAAGAGCTGGTTTACTTATGGCAAATTTTTTCAACATATGAATGTCATTTAAGTATTAATTTCTCCATCATAAATGAAACTCAGTTTAGCTGGATACAAGATCCTGGGTTGAAAGTTATTTTGCTTTTAGGGGATTAAAAGTCGGTGACCACCCTCTTCTGGTTTGAAAAGTTTCAGCAGAGAGATCTGCAGTTATTCTAATATTCTTTCCTTTGTACATAATAGTTTTCTTTCACCGGGCTGCTTTGAGAATCTTCTCTTTCATGTTAATTTTAGTGAAGCTAATTATGATACGCCTGGGGGATGACTTATTGGGGTTGGATCGTGCTGGGGTTCTGAAGCTGTCTGCTATCTGAATTTCAGATTCTCTAGGCATGTCTGGAAAATTTTCTTTCATAATTTCATACAGAAGGTCCTCGGTGCCCTTCGAGGCCACTTCATCATTCTCCGAAATCCCAATTATGCATATATTGCTTTTCTTCGAATTATCTGAGAGTTCTCTGAGTGAGTGTTCCGTTTTTGCTCTCCATTTCTCTTCCTCTTTGAGAGATTGGGAGCGTTCGAAGACTTTATCTTCAATGTCAGAAATCCTTTCTTCTGCTTGCTCCATTCTGTTGCTGAGGGATTCTACTGTATTTCTCGTATCTTTGAGGGCTGTAAATTCTTGCTTCAGTGTGTCTAAGTCTTTGGTGGTTTTGTCTTTAAATTGGTTAAATTCTTGAGACAACTTTTGAATTTCTCCTCGAATTCCTTATTCCATTTTATTAATCTTGTCTGCAATCCAAATTCTGAAATCAATTTCTGACATCTCAGCCAGTTGTTTATGAATGGGATCTTCAATCACATCTGCCGTATATTTTCTTGGGGGGGTTGATCTATTCTGGTTATTCATGTTACCAGAGTTTGTCCGCTGATTCCGCCCCCTGGTTATTTTACTCCCTTTGATTTTTCCCCTGGGGCTTTATCGAAGGCCCATACAGTGTTGTGGCCTGAAAAACTGGGGCCCTGTCTTGTGTGGTGGGGCGAAGTTTTTCTGTCTTGTTTTCAGCTGGTTTCTGTTCGATCCTATTGTAATGTTTACTCTGGTTTGAAGTCTCAGGTGTGTGGAAAAACCAGCAATTAAGTTACCCCACCCACCCACCTCTGGCACCAGTTGGAAAAGGAAAATCAAACCTTCCTACAACTGCATACCCAGGGCACCGCCTGAAAAGTCCTCAGTCTATTAGTTCAGTTCAAAAGGTCCAAATCGATTGTCTCAATCGACACCTGTCTTGGGTGGGAGAGTTCAAGAGGTCTCTGGGAACTGGATCACAGGGGTCTGGTGACTGGTCTGATATGGCTTACTCCAGTGCTGTGTGGAGTCAGGAGGAGCCACCTAGCAAATAGATCAGTCTGGGAAGGTTGATGTCTCCTTCCCCACTTTGCCCCTCCGTCGGACCCAGTCACTAGTATCTCTGCAGATGGCTAACCCAGTTGCCTGTAGTGAACAGATACTCCAGGGGTTTGCACCTGCCTGAATCGCAAGGAAGTCTGCCAGGCCCCTGCAGTTTGCCACTATCTAGCAGGAGGCGATGGGGCCTGACATCTTTGAGTGCTTGATGCAGGTGGTGGGAGGGAGGTGTTCACTAAGGCTTAGCCCTGTCCCTGATTGATGTTGCTAGCAGAACAGAACAGACAACTTTGCGGGGTTCTGTCTCTGTTTCTGCTAAAATCGCCTACAGAAGACGGGCTGTTCTGAGTTCAAATGTCTTTGCTGCTGGAGGTTTGTGTCTGATTACCTCTCTGAGTCGGCCCTGCCCTGGAAGCTTCCGGGGTTTGTGAGCAGCGTCAGGCAAATCCTTTGCTCACTGGTGGCCTCCTCTGTTTGCCCAGGGAGACAGGGTGCGTGGCTTCAGAATATCCAGAAGTGAGCCATTTTGGTGTTAAAGAAAAAACGGCTGTTGATTTGCCTCCAGGAACTGCTGCTCTGGTGTGGGCACCCAGCTGACCCTTTTCTCCTCTGTCTCACGCCCCAGAGTCAGCACTGCATGGCCGCAGTTCATGCTGTGTCCACACCCCTCGAGAGATCGCCCAGGAATCTGGACTTCTGGGGGGCTGGCCTCCAGACCTCCGAGTGAGAGTTGGGGGAAGCTAGAGTTTCATTCAGTTTTATGCCTGGCCGTATTGTTGCCCGGGGAGGGCTGCTGCACTGCACCGCAGGCAAGTGCCGCCAAGGCGTGACTCTCCCTCAGCCAAGTGCCCTCTCCTCACTCGTGTGTCTCAGAGTCAGCACTGACCAGTTGCGGCTCGGGCACTGTGCACTCCCCTAGAGAAATCACCCAAGGATCCGAACTCCTGAGGAACAGGCCCCCAGACCCCGAATGAGAGTGGGGGGAAGCTAGAGTTTCATTCAGTTTTATGCCTGGCCGTATTGATTCACGGGGAGGGCTGCTGCACCGCACTGCAGGGAAGTGCCGCCAAGGCGTGACTCCCCCTTATCCGGGTGCCCTCTGCACACTAGCGTGCCTCAGAGTCAGCGCTGACCAGTTGCAGCTCGGGGACTGTCCATTCCCCTTGAGAAATCACCCAAGAATCTGAACTCCTGGGGGACAGACCTCCAGACCTCAGTGAGCAGGAGGGGAGTGTTGGGGATTCATGGTTGCTGGCAAAGGATTTTGAAAGTTTTATACAGTTTTATGCCTGGCAGGAGAATGCCATGGCACCCTAGTAGGGGAGGTAGGTCCAGTTTTTAGAAGGTCTCTCCCATGGAGTGTAGTGGGAGGGCCTTTAATTTCTGCCCATTTGTTTAATTGTGGGGCTCTTGAGCCAGTCTCATGGGGGAGGGGGACTCCCGTCCGCTTGGTGGTGGATTTTTTTTTTTTTTTTTTTTTTTAAACATTAGTTCATGTCTTTTATTAATTCATATATAATTACTTGTCTTCTGGTTTGTTGAAACAGTAAGTAAGACAACATTTGCCACAATAATGTCTATCAAAGTGGCTGGCCATAAAAACTCCAGCACCACACTCATCTGAAGGACACTCTCGACGAAGGCGACTTATTTTGCCATTCTCATCCACCTTATAGTATTTCAGGACAGCAAGCTTAACCTTCTTTCTCTTATGCTTATTCTTCTTGGGAGTGGTATAAGACTTCTTCTTCCTTTTCTTAGCACCACCACGAAGTCTTAACACAAGATGAAGAGTGGACTCCTTTTGAATGTTGTAGTCAGACAAAGTACGTCCATCTTCCAGTTGCTTGCCAGCAAAAATGAGTCTTTGCTGATCAGGAGGAATCCCTTCCTTATCCTGGATCTTGGCCTTCACATTTTCTATCGTATCCGAAGGTTCAACCTCGAGAGTGATGGTCTTCCCCGTAAGGGTTTTTACGAAAATCTGCATCTTGGTGGCGGTCCCACCGCGATGGCGGATCGGAAAGGACTTGGTGGTGGATTTTATACCTTTTGTTTGCGTCATTGTGATCACAGCTTGTCTCAGCGGTGTTGATGTGAGTTCTTCAACCTTCTTTCTTGTTGCAGCTCAAATCCACCAGGATACTTAACAAATTCCTATCCCTTAACTCTCCTTGTGGACGGGAGCCTCTGTTGAAAGCTGGCTTCAGTCCGCCATCTTGTCTCTCCCCCCGCCTACTTTTTGCTTTTTATGAGCAGAAAGTTGCCACTTTTTAAAAGCTGCAAATACTATTTTTCTGGCATTAATACTGCCAAGTCTATTTCTCGTTGAGTATCTTTGCTTATCCTTCTGTTTTTAAACTTTCTACATTTTCTTTAAAAATTACTTTTTGGTTATTTAAAAGATGTAATACATGTACACGGTAGAAAAAAATCAAAATTTATAAAGAACATACAGTAAAAAGGTAAGTTTTCTTTCCACATCATATTCCTTCCTGGGAATCACTATTCTCTGTTACTTTTCTAGATATTTTAGATTCTATGTATATAAAAAGGATATTATTTTTGTTCCATTTTCTTTCACACAAATGATAAAACAGTAAGCATCATGCCCAGTTTATGTGTTTTAACAACATATATCGAATTTTGTTCTATATCAGTCTATTCATTTCATTCATTCCATACATTCACCCAGTACATTCATTTTTGTTCTTCTTTATTTTTTTAAGTGAATGGTATTGCAATGTATTATATGGGTGTAATGAAATTCTTTCAGCAATTTTTCCTTTGTCATTGAACATTTTGGTTGGACAGTTGTTTTTCCCACTAGAGATGCTGTTGCAATTAACATTGCCATTTCACTTATACATTCACATTTGTATAATGAATTCTTAGAAGTAGAATCACTATGCCAAAATGTTCAAGCAGTTAAAAAGTTAAAGATATTTTAATATTATTTCCAAGATGATGGAGCAATTTACACTCCCCCAGACTTTTTAGTTCGCGGAAAGAGAGGGCTGTTTTGCCATACCTGCCAACATAGTGTATTGTTACAATTTTTGAACATGGGCAATTTGATAGGCAAAAGTTGGCATTTTGTACTTTTAATTTGCAATTCTTTTGTTATGAATAAGGTTCAACATCATCCAACAGTATGATAGATTTATTTGGGTTATTTTTTCTAGTCTATGGCTTCCTTTTTCACTGTGTTAACAGTATCATTTAATGAACATAAGTTTCTAATTTTTTTTTACTTTTTTTATTTCTTATTAAATCATAGCTGTGTACATTAATGCGATCATGGGGCACCATACACTGGTTTTATAGACCGTTTAACACATTTTCATCACACTGGTTAACATAGCTAATTTTAACATAGTTCAATTTACCCATTTTCTATTTACAGTGGCCTGCTTTCATTTTTAAACATAAAATTTGATTGAGCAATAATTTAATTGAATATGGATTACTAAGTAGGAATACAACTTACATTTGGTTTTTAAGATTCATGTCCAATTTTCTCAATATTACTTATGGAACAATCCATTTTTTCCCCACTTACTCAAAATGCCATCTTTTTTTTTTTTTTTTTTTTATTGTTGGGGATTCATTGAGGGTACAATAAGCCAGTTACACTGATTGCAATTGTTAGGTAAAGTCCCTCTTGCAATCATGTCTTGCCCCCATAAAGTGTGACACACACTAAGGCCCCACCCTCCTCCCTCCATCCCTCTTTCTGCTTCCCCCCCATAACCTTAATTGTCATTAATTGTCCTCATATCAAGATTGAGTACATAGGATTCATGCTTCTCCATTTTTGTGATGCTTTACTAAGAATAATGTCTTCCACGTCCATCCAGGTTAATACGAAAGATGTAAAGTCTCCATTCTTTTTAATGGCTGAATAGTATTCCATAGTATACATATACCACAGCTTGTTAATCCATTCCTGGGTTGGTGGGCATCAAAATGCCATCTTAATCATATACTGAATTCTTTTATATGTCTTGTCTATTTTTGGATTTTATATTTTTATATGTCTTTATTTTATTTTAATTATTATAGCTGTATGAAAATTTTTTATTAATTCATAAACACATAGATCATGTATACATTGATGCCTTTATGGGGTACAATGTGCTGATTTTATATACAATTAGGAATATTTACATCAAACTAGTTAATGTACCTCCACATCGTTTACTTAATTATTGTTTTAAGACATTTATACTCTATACTTAATAGATTTGACATGTACCCTTGCAATATGAACCATATAGGAATGGTCCCACCGTTTACCCTCCTTCCATCAAATCTCCACCCCTCCCCTCTGATCCCCATCCTCTTCCCTCCTTCATCTATGGTAGTGATTTATCTTTCTTATGAAAGTGTGAGTGATTATAAATTGGTTTCATTTATATAATGTACTGGGTACATTGGATACTTTTTCTTCCATTCTTGAGATACTTTACTAAGAAGAATGTTATCCAGCTCCATTCGTGTAAACATAAAAGAGGTAAAGTCTCCACCTTTTTTAAGGCTGCATAATATTCCAAGGTGTACATATACCACAATTTAATATACGATAATCCTGGATCTCTCTCGCTATCATTGTTTTCTGAATTTTCCTGGCTATTCTTGCTCACTAATATTTTCTAAGTTTTAGAATTAGCTTTTCTTGCTTAAATTTTTTTTTTTTTGAGACAGAGTCTCAAGCTGTCACCCTAGGTAGTGTGCCATGACATTACAGCTCACAGCAATACAGCTCATAGCAACCTCAAATTTTTGGGCTTAAGCAATTCTCTTGCCTCAGCCTCCTGAATAGCTGGGACTATAGGCACCCGCCACAACGCCTGGCTATTTTTGTTGTTGTTGTTGCAGTTGTGGTTGTTTTAGCAGGCCCAGGCTTGGTTTGAACCTGCTAGCTCCATGTGTGTGGCCAGCGACTTACCCACTGAGCTACGGGTGCCCTTTCTTAAATTTTTTAATTGGTATATTTTCTTTAAATTTTTAGTATAAAACTGAAATATTTTGATGTTAATATCTTTTTTTCCAATGATACATTATGGTGCTCCCTTCTCGTATGTACCTTCGTAGCATTTTAAAATTACCTTTACATACATATTACATATTTATTAAAAACTTTATTCCTAAGTGTTTATTGTAAGTGTTACTGTCCTACATGATATATTTTCTGGCATTGTATTCTTTGGTCAGTGTTGACATATGTGCATATGTTTACATGCTGTTACTTTCTGTATTTTTATTTTCTTTTTTGTCATCTAACAAATTCCTTTATTATTTAAAATGATTTTTTTCTAATATGGTTGACAAACACATCAGAAAGATCCAAAGGTACATGTGAAGAATCATGGCCCAAGTGGAATACTGAAGCAAGAATGTCAGGACCTACCAGAAAACCCATAGGAAGAAGCTGCTGCAGGATAAGGAGGAAGCTAGAATGTGGCAGAGATCAACCCCTGAAGAACTTGCAGTCCCATAGCAAGGTTAGATGGGGGTGTTTGTTTTGCTCCTCTCACTCCTGCTGGGTTCTGAACTATGAGAGAACTCATCTACCTTGCAAGTCCCAGCACTGTCTAGATAGCTATTTGGGAATTTCTCAAGAGCACCAGGCTGCCAGCTTGTGCAGGGTCACTTATTCCTATCCCTGCTCCATACCCCACCTGGAACTCAGAGCTGACGTGGTGGGTGCCATATTGGTTGTGCACCCATATGGGCCTCTGTTCTGCCAGGGAGATGGGCTCTCTACATCAGTGGATCCCCAGTAAACATATCCTAGTACCCACTCAGACGATGACAACTATACAACTGGATGACTGATGACAAGACCCAGGGGAGTGGCAAGATTCTTAGAGTTCTAACTGGTCTGTCCCTGGGGGAAGGGAGAGTATGGCATGCAAAGTAGCCCCCTGGGACAGAAGAAATGAGAGCATGCCCTTTAACTGAGAGCTACTGGCTAGTGAGTTGAGTGTCTACACCCCACCTAAGGGGATGAGGTTGTGCAGCTGGGTCCTATAAGGCACACGAGCGGTTTTGCCCCAATAGCTAAGTGGCACAGGTGCCTGGGAATAGACATGGATATGGGAACCTCTCTCACACTGCCCACTGTTAAAGACACAGAAGCAACTGTTTCTGTGGAGGGTTGGTACAGGTACACCAGGGTACAGCTAGTCAAGGAGTCAAGGGCTTTTAGGGAGGTTGCACCTCCACCAATGGTGTCCCCACTGTGCCCAACTTTTCAAGGAAGGTGTGCCACATCCCCTCCCCACACTGACCAGCAGGATTCATGCAGCTGCCTAGCCCAGAGAACCTCAGCCCCTGTGCCTCAGAATGGCCACATCCTCTGCAAATATTTTTCAGTACTCACTCAGACTATGGCAGTCACAGGGGGCCAGTGGCATCAAAGGGATCTGAGAGATTCCTGGAGTTCTAACTCTCAGGGCGGTTGCCCCTAGGGGAAGGTAAGTGCAGCTGGCCAGAGTGCCCACATGGGACAAAGGAGATGAGTGTGGATGCTCTCCTCATTCCAAGATAGACCACATTTGTGGCTACAAAGCAAGTCTCAATAAATTTAAAAGTTATTAAAATCATATGTGGTCCATGAATAAACATTACAGCAAGCTTTGATGTTGCTGGATCTCAATGTTTCATAGGAGAAAAATTTAATGCACACTAACTGATGACTTGGAGAAGCAAAATGTGTTCATTAGCATGAAGTCAGTGTCAATCAGCAAAGGAGGACTGCTTTGTTTCAGCCTAGGTGAATGCCAGCGTTCCAAGAAGATCATTGAGAAGAATGCCAAAACTTATTTATTTTCATTCCTTTATCTTAGCATTTAGAACTGCGTAACTTAATAAACGTTTTTGAAATAAGATATTTATTAAAGGAATGGGTGATTATTTTCTGCACATACTTGCTTTTTTAAAAAAGTAAACATGAAAGAAGAGCACTCAAAATTTATTTGGCCAAATATCTCAAATATGCCTATTCAACAGGTTAAGCAAGGATTTCAACTTAACCCTTGGCTTCAAATTGTAAAGTCTTTTCATCAAATTGCTTTGCTACTGACCACAAATATAAAATATTTATAGTCATAATATTTACAATGGCAACACATTTTCTTTTAAAACTTAAAAATGCTCTATAGGTAAATACTCACCTTGATAAATGTCCACAGCTATTGACATGGTTTGCTGTGTGGATGATAAAAATTTAAATGTCGAAAAATCAAAACTATGTCTAGTACAGTGCATCTTCTAAAATTTGAAATTTTCATTGTAAGAATAAATTTGCCTTCAAAGGTTTGTTTAAGGAGCTATTGTTCATAAATTCAGTTAAAAAATTATAGACCAGTTGGCTGGCTCATTCCTGTAATTCTAGCATTCTGGGAGTGCTAGGCTGGTGGATTGCTTGAGCTCATGAGTTCGAGACCAGTCTGAGCAAAAGTGAGACCCTATCTCTACCAAAATTAGAAAACCTGAGGCAAGAGGATCACTTGAGCCCAAGAGTTGGAGGTTGCTGTGAGCTATGATGCCACAGCACTCTACCCAGGATGACAGCTTGAGACTGTGTCTCAAAAAAAAAAAAAAATTATAGACAATCTTAAACATCAAAAGTAAAACAAAAAAAAGAAGTGGTGGCAATATTAGCTTCAAAGGGCAAATGAGAGGAGTGGCATCCTTCTTTAATTTCAAAAGGGATTTAGCAATAGTAATTCAGCAATTTACTCTCCCGTAATGTTGTAATGTACAAAACAATGGGGATTATAGTGGCAATATCTGTAGTTTAGTGAGAAGTGACTTGCAATAAGATCTCAAAAGAGAGCATATTTATAGATATCATTCTGAAAATTGACCAAATATTAGCTTAAAGAAAGAGGTCCCAGTTCACAAATAAATAACTTATATACAAAAATAATCATAAATTAATGATTATGCCTTATTCACCGTCTGAGAATAAGGTGAACTTATTAAATGTGATGTTCTTTTATTTTTTCATTTTTTCAAAATATTAAGGGGATACAAATATTTTTGTTATTAATGGGGTACAAATTTTTATAATGCTAAGTCAGGGCTTTTAGAGTGCCTGTCACCCAGTGTTCAGTGTACTTGATAGAGACGTTTTTGCCTAACCCCTTCCCCCACTTCCTTCTTGATTTCCAGCGATTTTTACATTTCTCTGTGCCTGTGTGCACCCTACAATTAGCTCCCAATTATTAGAGGGAGTGGTATGTGTTTTTATATTCCTGAAAATCACTTAGGGTAATGGCCTCCAGCTCATCCAAGTTGCTGCAAAAGACATTATTTAATTCCTTTTAAACGGCTGAGTAGTACTCCATGTTGTGTGTGTGTGTGTGTGTGTGTGTGTGTGTGTCAGAGAGAGAGAGAGACATTTGCACATTATCTTAATCTACTCATGAATTGATGGGCACATTGGTTGATTCCATGTCTTTGTGATTGTGAATTGTATTGCAATAAACTTCCAAGTAATGGTGTCTTCTTGAAAAAAATGCTTTCTTTTCCTTTGTGTAGATACGCAGTAGTTGGGTTGGTGGGCTGAATGGCAGGTCTGCCTCTATTTCTTTGTGGAATCTCCATGCTGTTTCCCATAGACGTTGTGCTAATTTTCAGTTCTACCAACAGTGAAAGTGTTCCTGTCTCTCTGCAGCCATGTTAGCATCTATTCTATTTTGACTTTTAGCAATAGCCATTGTGACAGGGGGAAGGTGATACACCATTATGACTTTAATTTGCATTTCTGTGATGATTATTGATGTTGAACACTTCTTCATATGCTTGGCCATTTGTTGTTCTTATAAAAAAATAAGATTTATTCTTTGGTGAACCAAGAGTGGTGATTTAGCTGCCATTTATTTCTAAGAAGACTATTTCCTTGACTTACCAAAAATAATTCAGCATTTTCTTTCTAATTGTCTACAATTTATTTCAATAAAAGGTTGCACTATATATGTACTCAAGCAAATGCCCTGTGTGCCCAAAGGAACAATTTTGGTAGTTCAAAGAGATTGAAACAATTTTTTCACTAAAAAGAAAATATAGTGTTTCGAGACCTCATGTCAAACAGTTAAATTTTCCATTTGTGCTTGCTAAAAGTCAAACCATTGTTCAGAATAGCCCTTCACCACAAATAGGTCCACCTACCACTTGAAACTTGAGCCCAGGATGTGGGCCTGAATGAAACACAAACTGTGCTCTGCATTCAGAGACACTTTTGCATACGCATTAAAAGATCAACACACATTATAATTTACAGCGTGGCAAGAAACAGGGTGAATGCTTGGTGTCCTCTGATGTAGTAAATGGTTGGGAGCCAGTAATCAAACTAATTGTATAAGCTTTGTGTTCAGTTTCTACCAGTGGTCTAGTAAACTGCATTGGTTATGAAAAACTGAATTCTGGACAACTAAAAACTTTGCTAACCAAATATCCCCAAGTTATTGTGGCTAGGTGGTAGGTAATAGGTTCAACTTGGTAAAAAACCTTGTTATAAAAGCTGTTTATAATAGCTGGGCATTGTGGTGGGTGCCTGTAGCCCCAGCTACTTGGGAGGCTAAGGCAAGAGAATCGCCTAAGCCCAAGAGTTTGTGGTTGCTGTGAGCTGTGATGCTAGAGCACTCTACCGAGGGTGACAGAGTGAGACTCTGTCTCAAAAAAAAAGAAAAAAGAAAAGAAAAGCTATTTATGAACAAAGGAGGGAAAAAGAAGAATTTGAGAGCAGACAGTCTTGGTATTAAGTGTAAGGATAATGAATTTAATTTAATTTTCAATTAAAAACTTAGTCAATACAGTGTTCCCTGAGCTCAGTACAGCCAAATTCTGAGCCAATTTGCCAAATTCTGAAGATTTTCAGATGAGTTGCTCACACCAATTCTGGGATAGTTCATTTTAGCCATGTTGGCATTGGAAAGAGAGAGAAAAAAAACAAGGACAGATTTGATAAAAGAAATGAGTATTCAGAAATGGAAAAACTAGCAAATTTCATTTATGTTAGATACTTGGCAAATGCTCTGTTTATAATATCAGATGCATACCAAGTTGGTATTTAATCAAGCAGAACAACAAATCTGTCATATAGACTATTACAAAATAAATAAATAAAAATCCTCAATAATTTAGAAGTTGTTTTTTGATTAATTATACTGTTAAGCAATGTGCCAGATGCTTCAAACACTGTTTCCTTCCAATGTCTTGTGCAGACTCATTTAAAGAGTGGGAAAAGGGGGCTTCTCTCATATGGGACTCCTCTCAGTAGTAAAATCATCAACTTCCACTTTAGCCATCCCTTTCCCCTTGTCATGATCTGCCTTGGGAAGCCTCCTCATTATTTTCCCCTAGTCCTCCCATTGACTACCCAGAAGATGGTCACAGACTTATCTAGGGCTTACATTTCCATTGTCAAATCTATCATAGGCCCGAGTTAGAAATCATAAACTCAATGTGTTGAGTGTTAGAATTAACAGCTTATCTCCTTAATTTGGTTTGTTGGTATCTATCTTTTCTATGCCTAATGGGTTGGTTGAATGGCTTGATAACAAAAGAGGGAACATAAGAGGAAAGAATTAAGCACTTTAGAAGTTCTTAGAAGTGAAAAATTGCTTCTGATTGTGTCAAATAATGATAATTTTGTGGAGAAAGTAGCATTGAACTGGCTCTTGGGAGATGCGTATGATGTCAGCAGATAGTGGTCACAAAGGTAAGGGGAGCTATTCTGAATGGGGAAGTGAGAGCTATAAGCAAAGGCTTATAGTTAGAGGCAAGAGCAGATGGTATGTGTTTTAGAAATAGCACATAGTTCAGCTTACCTGGATCAGGAGATATATGAATGGGACAAGAAAAGGCTGAAAATAGTTTTGTGGCTGGAGCAGAGGGAGATCATGCGGAGAGTATAACAAGATATGGCAAGAAATTTAGATTTTTACCTACTAGAGATGAAGAGCTCTTGGAGACTTGTGACCAGGGAAGAATCAGAAATAGATCTGTGATTTTTAAAAGATTTATATAGAAAAGGTGTGCAGGCATGGAAGGGAGGGTTCAACAATGGAGTCCTTTGCAGTAGATCAGATCAGATATCACGAAGACATGAACACTATAGTAACAGCAGTGGAGATTTTAAAGGGAAGATTAATTATGGTGTAAGTGGCTTCTAAAATATATGATGACTAATTTAATACAGGCAGCAAAAAAGAGGGAACCCAAAAAAGGAAATTTTGTGTGACTGAGAGGATCATTAACAGAATGGAGAGGTCAGAAGGAGCAGATCACACCGGTGAGGGGCAAGTGGTGGAAATGGGCCCTAAGGAGAGTTATGAGTTTGGTTTTCCATATTTTTGAAGATATTTCTATTTATAAAATATACTGAAGTAGATGCTCACACTAGGAAAAAAATCAAAGGAAGAATACATACATATAAACATATATGCACATTTTTATAAAGCATAGATTGAGATGACATATCATAACTCAGACCTGTTAGAAATAAACTTGCATAAAGCTAGACAGAATAATACAGCTTCATGTAACATATACATGCTCATACATATAATAACACCATATATTATATATGTATGTATATATGTATGCAGAAGCCAAATATATATTGATTCTATATGAAATTGTTAAATACTAAAAACTTTTAATTAATATTCAACTCATTAATTAAATAAATATTACTAAAGGACTATATTGTTCAAAATACTATGAAAGATATTTTTTAAAGCCCTGGAATGAGTTCTTTCTGCTTTTCTTAAACTTCCACTTATTATGACAAAAATAAAAGTTATCAAAATATTTCTCAAGAATTTATAATTCCTTTTTTTTTTTTGCAGTTTTTGGCCAAAGCTGGGTTTGAACCCACCATCTCCTGCTTATGGGGCCGGCGCCCTACTCCTTTGAGCCCTGGGCAATGTCCAAGAATTTATAATTCTTATCCTGAAAATAACCCTATGAATTAGATACTTAAATTACTTACATTTTGTGAGGAAGAAAGTGAGGCAGAAAGTGGTTAAAACACTTATTCTCAGCCATAGCCAATGGTACCCAGGAATTTCCTCACTGTTTTGGGGGCATATCTAATGATTCAATTATGAATTAATACATAATAAGGGTTCATTAGTTTATAAAGGTAGTGACTTCCACAGTTGGTGCATTTTATAGTTTCTGTTAAATAGAGACCTACAATCTTTACTGAATTTTCATTTTGAACTGATATAGAGCTCTATAAATGCAAAGAAAGAGAAAAGTATCTAGGGAAAATTAAAACAGATGGTATTTAAAAACATTTGTAAAAATAATGGCAGAATATTGCTGATATTTGTCCCTATGTAGACTTAATCACTCTTTCAGTATTTATTAAAATTAAGGGTAGCTAAAATAAAGCCACCAGCAAATGTACCTTTAGATATAGATTAATAAAACTGTGGCTTTAATATTTTCAGTTTTAGAATTCGGCCTTAAGCCAGCTGTATGATTCTTAAATAAGAGGATTTTAAAAGAAGGCATCTAATTTCTTTCCTTATTTTTTTTTATTAAATCATAGCTGTGTACATTGATATATTCATGGGGCATCATTCACTAGCTTCACAGACCGTTTACCAAGTTTCACATATACCCTTATAAGATGCACCACTGGCGTAATCCCACCAATCCCCTTCCCTCTACCTACCTCCCCCCTCCCTATCCTCCTTCCCCCTATTCTTAGGTTGTAACTGGGTTATAGCTTTCATGTGAAAACCCTACATTAGTTTCATAGTAGGGCTGAGTACATTGGGTACTTTTTCTTCCATTCTTGAGATACTTTACTAAGAAGAATATGTTCCAGCTCCATCCATGTAAACATGAAAGAGGTAAGGTCTCCATCTTTCTTTAAGGCTGCATAATATTCCATGGTGTACATATACCATAATTTATTAATCCATTCGTGGATCGATGGGCACTTGGGCTTCTTCCATGACTTAGCAATTATGAATTGGGCTGCAATAAACATTCTGGTACAAATATCTTTTGTTATGATGTTATTTTTTGTCTTCTGGGTATATGCCCAGTAGAGGGATTACAGGATTGAATGGCAGATCCATTTTTAGATCTCTAAGTGTTCTCCATATCTCTTTCCAAAAGGAATTTATTAATTTGCATTCCCACCAGCAGTGCAGAAGTGTTCCCTTTTCTCCACATCCACGCCAACATCTCTGGTCTTGAGATTTTGTGATATAGGCTAGTCTCACTGGAGTTAGATGGTATCTCAAAGTAGTTTTGATTTGCATTTCTCTGATGATTAAAGATGATGAGCATTTTTTCATATGTCTGAAGGCCGTGTGCTTGTCTTCTTCAGAGAAGTTTCTCTTCAAATCCCTTGCTCAGCCTGCAATGGGATCCACTTGTTCTATTCTTGCTAATGCGTTTTAGTTCTCTGTGGATTCTGGCTATTAAACCTTTGTCGGAGACATAAACTGCAAATATCTTCTCCCATTCTGAGGGCTGTATGCTTGCTTTACTCACTGTGTTCTTGGCTGTGCAGAAGCTTTTTAGTTTGATCAGGTCCCAATAGTGTATTTTTGAAGCTGCTTTAATTGCCCGGGGGGTCCTCCTCATAAAATACTCGCCCAGACCAATTTCTTCAAGGGTTTTCCCTGCACTCTCCTCTAGTATCTTTATAGTTTCATGTCTTAAGTTTAAATCTTTGATCCAGTGAGACAACAAGATCCTAACAAACAGAATCCAGCAACACATCAAACAAATTATACATCATGACCAAGTCGGTTTTATCCCAGGGTCTCAAGGCTGGTTCAATATACGTAAATCTATAAATGTAATCCAGCACATAAACAAATTAAAAAACAAAGACCATATGATTCTCTCAATCGATGCAGAAAAAGCTTTTAATAATATCCAGCATCCCTTCATGATTAGAACACTTAAGAAAATCGGTATAGAAGGGACATTTCTTAAACTGATAGAGACCATCTACAGCAAACCCACAGCCAATATCATATTGAATGGAGTTAAATTGGAATCATTTCCACTCAGATCAGGAACCAGACAAGGCTGCCCATTGTCTCCACTGCTTTTCAATATTGTAATGGAAGTTTTAGCCACCGCAATTAGGGAAGAAAAGGCGATCAAGGGTCTCCATATAGGGTCAGAAGAGATCAAACTTTCGCTCTTTGCAGATGATATGATTATATATCTGGAAAACACTAGGGACTCTACTACAAAACTCTTAGAAGTGATCAAGGAATACAGCAGCGTCTCAGGTTACAAAAGCAACATTCATAAATCGGTAGTCAAGTTGAAAAAACAGCAAAGGACTCTATCCCATTCACAGTAGTGCCAAAGAAGATGAAATACTTGGGAGTTTATCTAACAAAGGACGTGAAAGATCTCTATAAAGAGAACTATGAAACTCTAAGAAAAGAGATAGCTGAGAATGTTAACAAATGGAAAAACTTACCATGCTCATGGCTGGGAAGAATCAACATTGTTAAAATGTCCATACTACCCAAAGCAATGTATAATTTCAATGCAATCCCTATTAAAGCTCCACTGTCATACTTTAAATATCTTGAAAAAACAATACTCGTTTTATATGGAATCAGAAAAAACCTTAAATAGCCAAGACATTACTCAGAAATAAAAACAAAGCAGGAGGAATTATGCTACCAGACCTCAGACTATACTACAAATCTATAGTGATCAAAACAGCATGGTATTGGCCCCAAAACAGAGAAGCAGATGTCTGGAACAGAATAGAGAACCAAGAGATGAACCCAGCTACTTACCCTTATTTAATCTTTGACAAGCCAATTAAAAACATTCAGTGGGGAAAAGATTCCCTATTTAACAAATGGTGCTGGGTGAACTGGCTGGCAACCTGTAGAAGACTGAAACTGGACCCACACCTTTCACCATTAAGGCATCTAATTTCTTATAGCTTCAGGCTTCTTTAGCTTAGGCTATCCAGAAACAAACAGTTTTCCACTTGTTTAATTATACAGTTCCTTAGAAGTTAAGTGTTCCTGGGAAAGTCATTAGAAAGGCTTTTATAGTAAAGCTATTTCCTGGGAACCAACATATACACATCACATTTCTTCCTTTGCTTGAGTTTTAGTTGCTAGAAAATTCATAATGGATCTGCCTTATCATTCTTTCCTACATAGGATATTACTCATGTTTTCCTCAATGGATCGCCCACATGCAGACAGCTCAGCAGCTTACAATGACCAAATCTATAGCTCGTGAGGTTAGGGAATCCTTTACATATGGTTAATAAAAGACGCTCTAAATCAGAATTACCTATTGCCCAAATATTCGGTACTGAAATTTATGGCTATTGATCACCAACCAGATGAATATTAGGAAGATTAGCAATCCTGTTAAGACAGAATCACATACATCAAGGTTATCACAGAATTAGTATTTTGTGTAATAGGTGGAATAAACACAAGGTATGAAATTGGAAAACTATAAATAAATTCCACCACAAACCATTGTTTTGAAGAAATTCTTAATATTTTATCTACATAATAGGAAGAAGTAAAACTGTTTGACTTCTGTAAAAAAGCAAATAAAAGTAATACTTAAACTAAAAATAGTCTGGGCATTAAAAATGTCTGTAAATCAATCTACAGATTTAAGGCAATCCCCATTAAAATAACAAAATTATACTCTGAAGAGAGGAAAAAATATCTTTCCATTTTGTAAGAACCAGGAAAAAACTCATATAGCCAAGGCTATTCTTAGTCATAAAATCAAAGTCAAAGGCATCATTCTATCAGACTTCAGGTTATATTACAAGTCCACAGTGATCCAAACAGCACAGTATTGGCACAAAAATAGTGCCAATGGAAGAGAATGGAAAACTTAGAGATGAAACCAGCATCTTATCACCATCTGATCTTCAGTAAACTGAAGAAATGCATACACTGGGGAAAAGAATCCCTAGTGTTCAGAGAACTGGATAACACTGACACTGGACCTGGACCTTTCAGCACTTAACAAAAATTGACTCACTTTGATAAATGATTTAAATCTAAGACATGAAATGATAAAAGTCCAAGAACAAAGTGTGAGAAAACTCTTGATGATGTCAGCCTGGGGAAAGATTTTATGAAGACTTCATTGGCAATTACAACAACAACACAAATAAACAAATGGGACTTAAGCTGAAAAGCTTCTGCACAGCTAAGGACACAACTAAAGCAAATACACAACCTTCAGAATAGGAAAATATATTTACATGTTTTTTGCATGTTATGAATGTGACAAAGGCTTGACAACTAGAATCTACAGAGAACTCAAACTAATCAAGAGAAAAAAGCAAAAAATCTCATTTATTACTGGGAAAGAGACAGGAATAACATCTTCTTTGAAGAAGACAGACAATGGCCAACAAACACATGAAAAATGCTCATCATTTCTAATCATCAGAGAACTGCAAATCAAAACCACCCTGAGATATCACCTAACCCCAGTGAGAATAGCCCAGCTCACAAAGTCTCAAACCTGAAGATGCTGGTGTAGTTGTGGAGAAAAGGGAACACTTTTACACTGTTGGGACTGCAAGCTAATACAGTCTCTTTGGAAAAATGTATGAAGAATCCTCAAAGAACTCAAAACAGACCTTCCATTTGATCCTGCAATCCCATTACTGGGTATCTACCCAGAAGAAAAAAAATTATTTTATTATAAGGACATTTTTACTAGATTGTTTATTGCAACTCAACTTAGAATTGCCAAGATGTGGAAACAACCTAAATGCCCACCAACCCAGGTAGGATTAATAAACTGTGATATATATATCCATACCATGGAATACTATTCAGGCATGAAAAGATGGAGACTTTATATCTTTGGTATTAACCTGGATGGATTTGAAACATATTCTTCTTAGTAAAGAATCACAAGAATGGAAAAGTATTCAATGTACTCGATTAAAAAAAAAATGAAGCCATTAGATGAACTATACACATCCACAGAAGAGAAAAACTAAATTTGATTCAAGTTCGGGGAGGGGGAGGACAGTGGGGAAGAGGGGAGGAGAGAGGAGGATTGGTATGCTCCCACTTAATGGGTACAGTGTAAGGGGCACACCTCCTGGTGAGGGACACAACTACAACAGGTAATTTACCTAATAAATGCAAACATTGTAACCTAATTGTACCCTCATATTAACCTGAAAAAATTTTAAAAATCTATAAAATAGATCTCCTATACATATATAAAACTCTTCAAAATAGCGGAGATGGTCATATTTATAATTTTTTATATTAAATATTGATTAAAAGTGAGAAAGTCAATTATCCAGATAGTTCATAAAATATAGGGAAAAATCAGTATATTGATTTGATGCAGTTTTCAGGCAGATTTTTCTCCAGTTCCGCTTCTTTGACATCTCCTTTCAGATGCATCACATGCTTCCCACATGTCCAAAAGTGAATTCCTAATTATTTGTCCACAGAGGTTTCTTCAAAGTCTTCCCAGTCTCACAAATGGCACCCCAATAAAAAAGCTGGACTTCGTCCTCGATGCCTCCCATGTAGTTTACTAGTTAATGGGATCACATAGCTCAAACTCATTCATTTTTTTCTACCTCCTCCAAGTAACCCCTCACTGCTCTCTGCTCACACTCTTGCCCCCTTCAATTCATTTTTTTCCATAGTAGCAACAATAATTTCCCCAGATGACAAATTTATCAGTTTCTCTTGTACTTAACATTTTGCAGTAATTTCCATTGCATTTATAAGTAATCACAAATCTTTAAATATGGCCCACAAAGCTAAGTATGGTCTGGCCCCTGCTTACCTCGGTCTTACGTTATCACCCATGTCTTTCATCTGTCTTTAGACTCCTGGAAAATATCAAGATCTTACCTAAACTAGAGCTTTCATGCACACATACTTTTACTTTTGTCTTTAACTCACTCTTCCAACACTTTACTTGTTAAACTTCTGTTTCAGTTTATATTTCAAGGCTTAGCTTAAATGGCACTTGCTTATAGAAGTCTCTTTTTACCCATTATTTAATTGGCTCCCTCATAACAATCTTTTACATTTATGCATAGCACTTTCCCCAGTTTATATTATAGGCATTTTCACCACCAGACTGTGATATACTTGAGAGCAACAACTATTTCTGTTTTCTTTGTGAATCCTTGTGGTCTGACTCCATGCCAGGTACACAGTAAATACTTAAAAAATGTATGGTGACTAATAGAAGAACTAAATTAACGTATATGAAGATAGCTCAGTATTATATATACATAATTGAATTGAGTTAACTCAGTTGGTTTACTTAGTATACAGTACTCATGTGCTCAAAGAAAGGCAGATAAGAATTTAAATTTTAAATTCTGTGGATTATTTTGGCTCTCCTGCTCCTTCTTCCCTCACTGTAATCATGGCTCAAGCTCCATTACAGAGCTGATTTCAGTCTGCTTTGTATAAAAGTTAATTGACTTTACATGTTTCTTTCTTATTATGACTTTTTTTTGGAGACAGAGTCTTACTTGGTCACCCTCAGTAGAGTGCTGTGGTGACTTTAGCTCACGGCAAACTCAAACTCTTGAGCTCAAGTAATCCTCTTGTCTCAGTCTCCCAAGTAGCTGGGACTACAGGTGCCTGCCACAACACCTGGCTATTTTTAGACACAGGGTTGCCCTTTAGCTTAGGCTGGTCTCGAACCTGTGAGCTCAGGAAATCCACCTGCTTTGGCCTCCTAGAGTGCTGGGATTACAGGCGTGAGCCACTGTGCCTGCCTATTAGGACTTTTTGAGGACAGAAATTCCTTCTGATTCATCTTCATCCTCCAGGGTGCATAAAAGTTTCCGTGGTCTGAGTTAAATGTTGGCAGAAAATTTTTTTACATATCTTATAATTCAAAAATAAAGACATACAAGGTGCTAAGCGAAGTTACAATTACAAGGTATCATTAGATTTTGTACAGAATCCAATTTAATTATTCAATTTACTCTGGTTCAGCACTTTGTGATTAAGCACTGGGAAAGGCATTAGAAACTTAAACTATGACTAAAATGGTTTTTTTCCTTGTAAATCAATAAGCTTTATATGGAGAAGCAAATCCTCATCAGTGACCTCTGGATAATGACTGTACAAAAAACTCTCATTGACTCAGCATAATCCCAACAAGCATAAACAGGCTTACACAGGAATTCAACAGAAGCCTGCTCTCAAGGATGCAAAGTTATTAGCAACAATTTTCTTTGCTTTTAGTAGAACAAACCTGAGTGCAAACCATCTCCCTACACTGTGCCCTTTAACTGGGTTATTGTCCTCCTATACCTGGTCGGTTAATGCTCACTTCTCCCCACACCCCCTCTCAGTCCTGGTGGCATTCCTGCTCACTTCCAGGCTCAGGGGAGAAAACAGTTCAGACTAGAGTAAACCAGCTGGAGGAGGTCCTAGCACCAAAAATAAATATCCCCTAACTGTGTTCCCGATAAAATTAAGTTTTAGTCATTGTAGCAGCTCTGAGCAGCTGGAGGTCATCTAGTGACTCAGCTAACAGGAGGCCTATAAATAAATGGATGGTATTACTTTGCTGAGTGCTTAAAATTAGGATTTGTCTTAGGGCTGTGCTGAATAATTGCTTTTAATTTAATTGTAGGAATAGCTACATATTATTTATAAGTAGCATATATTTTAATAGAAATAATAGGTATGGCCATTTTGTTTGGCTTTAATGCAACTTGCAAATGTGATTTTAGTAAGCGCGTAGGGTAAAAAGAATTTTTTTCATGCCACTAGAGATAGTAGTATGACTATGCTTTCCTTGTTTTACTTTTTACCAGATTTAATTCTGTGATTTTAGTGCATTTATGTTTAACCCATGAGGGTTCTATGAGTATTTTCATTACATCCCCAAACAACTGTTGCAAATCCTAAAACTCTATTTAGTAAATAATACTACAAATAACTTGCACATATAGGTAATATTTGTTGAGCAAATATTATGCCTGAGTATTTACCAGGTCCTGTCTTAAATATTTTATGTGAATCAACTCATCTAATCCTCATAAGATTAGTGGGAGCAGGTCCTATTCTCATTTGCATTTTGTAGATGAGAAAATTGAAGTTAAGTAATTTGCCCAAGGTCAAACAGCCGGTGAGCTTCAGAGCCACAGTTCTGATCTAGGCACTTTGGCTCTAGAGTCTTTTAACTCAGGCTGTACCTCTCATCATATGCCAGCTACTAGTTAATGCTTAATCCTTAGAAACCCTATGGACATGTGCTACCATTATGGTCCTCATTTATTAATGAGGGGATTGGTCCAACCAAGATCACTCTGCTATATGTGGCCAAACTGGGCTTTCAAACTCGGTCCTGTTGGAACACTGTATTTAAGATCTCAGACTCTTGGGGCTGAGGTCTTACATACCACCCACTACTACTTTCCATAGAGGATTGTATGCTTATCTTTTAAAATTTCACATAGCATTAGAAATTCAATGGATTTTTTAAAAAGAGAAATTATTTATTCAAATAGTACAGATAGTTGTAGTCTAGTATAATATTAAATCATTCTTGAAAGAATCAATAAATTTTTCTAAAATATTTCAAATACTATTAAGCTGATATTAAATGCTATCATTCTGAAGAATAGAATGAAACTCAAAGGATTGTTCTTAAAAATTAGTATGATGATAATTCATTTCACTGTTGGTGATTCCTTAGACTAACTCTAATAATCTAAAGAGACTTGTGAACATTTCAAAGAAGTTTTTTTTATCTTACTATTTTTTTTTTATTAAATCATAACTGTATACATTGATATGATCATGGGGCATCATACACTCGCTTCATAGACCATTTGACACATTTTCATCACAATGGTTAACATAGCCTTCCTGGCATTATCTCAGTTACTGTGCTTTGGCTGTTGCAAGCATAAAATGTTATTTATCTTAAATACAGTTTTATTTACTAGGGTACTAGGGTACAACGCATAAGACTATCACAAAATTTTAAACAAGTTGCAGCAGAGTTATAAAAATATAATTGTTACATTGGTGTAGATAATTTTACTACTATTTATGGTACTGTTTTGCTAAATGAGAAGATTTACCATTTATATCTGAAAAATTTGTATTAATATACTACCCAAAATGTGATGATCTAGGAAGAATAAAATTTTACAGAAAAATCTAAATGGTGGTTGTTATTATTGTGTATAAAGACATTCTCACATAAATCTAGCTTTTTCTTATTTGAGTTCATATTTAGAGTATTGATTTTCATTATTTACTCTAAAAGCCACTACTGTAGAATTTCAAGTCTCTTAGTAAGCCCTGAATGTCAGAGGATGAAAGAGCGTACATTGTAGGTGGGTTGTGGCATAAACTTCAGCCAAATGATTTCGCCAGTTGTATCATATCAAGAGTCACGTATGTTTTTATTACCTTTAGGGCCTTTGAACAGTTTGATTTCCACAACAGTCTCCAAAATCGGTCGTCTTCTGCGCACATACAGCCGAACAATAGACCCCGCTTCTTTGAGGGCTTCCACAGCTTTACTGTGGGAAACTTCTGACACATCGACCTCATTCACCCGTAAGATACAATCATTGACCCTGAAAGGAAGGAAAGAGGCAAGATTCAGGAGCAGCTAGGAAGTGTTCTTCAAGAATACCCTTTGATTAACCTTGAGATGTGGGGAAGTAAACAGTAGAAGAAATTTTAAAATGTTAAAATTTGGAGGGATACTTCAAATGGAGAAAAATTAGAAAATCTTAAACTCTCAGCCTTCCCAGACTTCTTCACACTGATTACATTCCTGGTCAGGTCCCATCTTGAATTCTAGTCCACTCCAACTGGGACTGCATCATATACAGCTCGGTTAGAAGGACATAGTTTAAGGTCTTTGTCATTTATAACATTATCTTAATTGATTTTAATTGGTTTGATTAAAGGATACAATTCAAATGGTTCTCAGAACTTATTGCTCTGGACTATATAGACAACAAATTGACCTTATTTTCAGATTTTTTAAAAATCTTTCTGATTTACTAGTTATAAAAGAAATATGCAATCATTTTAGAAAATCTGAAAAATAAAAAAATGTAGAAAAGAAAAAATATACATGACAACCATCTAAAATAGACCTATGAGCTTTCTGGAAAATTATCCTACAATGTTTCTCCCAACCTCGTTCATCTCATAATGTTATAAATATTGAAGTTCATATTTAACAAAGTTCAAAGAGAATCTCACACAATCCTGTCCCTAGATACTTAAAAACCTAAGAACTCTATGGAAAGCTCTATATCAAACTTGCCTTTTTTCCATTTTTACCTGGGAAGGAATAATTTCACTTTTCCATAAAATTTTCTGGTAGTTTAAATTTATGTGGCTATAGACTCTAAGTATCTCAGTGATAACATTAATAATGGTTGAACAAACCCTTAGAGCTTGCAACTAGAAAGATGCAAGCTCTCACTCTGCATACTCGGTGTTTCCCATCCAAAGTCATCATGACTCTCATAGCTTGACTTTTCTGCCACTAACACAGGTAGAACTGAATGTGTATACTCAGTTCATCCAGGTTTCCTCACCTTCACTTCTGTTACCCTGGTTGAAGTCAACATCATCTACTACCTGAATTACCTTCACAACCTCCTATTTGGTTTCCTTGGATTCTCTCTTGTTACCTTTTAATCCATTCTCTACACAGTGGACAGGGTAAAGTGAACATAGTTAGTTGCTTATCTAACTTCTATTTTCTACTTCCTCCTCCAAATGATACCAAATTTTGTGCAGAGAATCTATACCTTAGCAAATATTTGTTGAATGAGTGAAAGAATTAGTCTAATTTAGTGGGTCTTGCATTTTCTAAATTTGTAAACATAGGAAATTTTCCTAACTTCTCTCTGCCACCACAATTTTATCTGTAAATTAGATATAATAGTAATATATATTATGAGAGTTTGAGAGGAAGATTAAATGAGAAAATGCACATATAAGCCCTTAGTGTAGATCCTAAAATGTAATAAACACCTAATAAATGGTTGCTCTTATAGCTGTGCAATATTTGTTGATCTATAATATTTTTAAGTATTGAACATTCTCTATAACTTTGTGGAATGAGACTTATTATCTATCTTATAGAAATGAGAATAGATTCAAGTGGTTAAATCCTTTAATTATAGCTGTCAGTAATTTGGGCAAAGATTAGATTTGATCTTGGGTCTTCCTACTTCAACATTTGGGCTTTTTCCACCATTAGGACCAATGTTATGAGCTGTTTTACGTATGCTGTGAATATCATCTCAAAATTATAAGACTAAATAGAAATATTGTACTGAAAGTATGGGAAGAATTTTTGTACTATTTTTGTCTATAAATTTTCTATACCTTTTTGAGGAGACAAGTTATAGAAACTCTTGCCTCAATGAAAACACTGAGCAGGTTCAAAATCCTGCCATGGAACATTTCACTTGCTAAGATTTAGTGATATCATTTCATCATAATAGATGCTATGGCTTTAATAGGTTTACATATACATTTCCTCCCTGACTGCCTAAAAAAATACCATGGGAAACTACCAATTAAAATAGTTTTGAGAATGTAGGCATCATAGTGCCAGCTGCCCTGCAGCAGCTGGTCCTTTGAGAGTGGGTAATTTTGCCATCTCATGATAATGCAAAACATAATGTTTACCACCACTCTATGCTCAGAATACTAATCATATCTTAAAAGGCTGCATTTCACAGAAGGGAGTGGCTGACATTTAAAAAAAATTCTGGAGGCTACATCTACTTAAACACTACTAATTTTTTTTTCTTTTATATACAGGGGATCCATAATTTTCAATTGCTGGTGTGAGAAATCACAGCCTCGATCAGATGGTTGTTTCTAAATACATGGATTAAGTAGGCAGCTTTAGGATGTGCGTCAGGAGGTCTGGATGTCATTCCCAGCTCTTTATCAGCTGGACGACCATGGTCAAGTCACTACCTCTCTTTGAACTTCAGTTTCCCATGAAAAGAGAGTTAAGCATGTCCAGGGTTGATGAGAAACCAGATAGCTAATGTGCACAGATGTTTGTGTGAATTGTAACATACTATAAGTCTGGAAGCTGTTGTTTATGATAGATGGCTCCAAGATTTACTCAAGGATTTCTTGAAAAGTGAATAGGATAGATATTTAAGTTTTTAGAGGACCTACTATGTGTTGTATCAGTCTAGTGACCATACTTATTTGCTCTCACATAAATAATTTATGATGCTTCTATCCCCATTTAATAGACAGAATTTTACAGAAAAGGTCAAAGTGTTGGTGAGGTCAGAGATATGATTTCAATCTGGCTTTTTTCCTCAAGAGCCTGTGATGATACAAAGATACCCAGAATTAGTTGTTTTAAATTAAAAATGGGGAGGGGTAGTTTACATTCAAATTCTCAAAATAGAGAGGAAAGAATATCAAGCCAAACTAGGGAACTCAACTTCCCTTAGTGGCAATCACTTGAAATAGAATTTGACTAGAGGATCATAGCTATATAAAATTAATTTGTTCTTTCCACCAGTAGACAACTTTGTGAGTAAATCCACCACTTGTAGTCATTTTGAAACATACAAATATATGATTAGCTTCAAATTCAGGCAATACTTTGTCATAGTAGAGATGTTAGCATTATATTAGAAAATCATTTATGTACAGATTTTTCTCCCCACTCCAACAACATAATTGAGTTGATGGTTTTAGTCTTTCAATGGTTGTTGATGCAGATACAAGTCCACAATATTCATTGTAGAAATTTTATCTTGTGGACTACAAATGTCCTCAAGAATGAAATATTAATTTTATTTATTTATTTACTATTTATTTATTTCTTACTTGGTCACCTTTGGTAGAGTGCCATGGTGAAAACATTGATTTTAATATTTTCTTAAATTTCCTTCAGAAATTCTGGTTCATTTCAATGCCAAAATAGATTAGAAATAAGAAAGGTGTTTATCCTTAGCACAAATCCATAGAGTCACATCTACATTTTGCACTGAACAATTAATATTCTCTAATATGATATAGCATTACTGAAAATTCAAATAACAATAAATTATCTGTTCCACTTTGACAATACAATTTAAAATACCTTGTAATATCTATTCTCTGTCATAGGTATTAAAACATATTCTGCTGTTAATATAATATTTATTGGCTTGTCAAAGATCAAATAATGGTAAGTAGCTGGATTCGTCTTTTGGTTCTCTATTCTGTTCCAGACACCTACTTCTCTGTTTTTGTGCAAGTACCATGCTGTTTTGATCACTATCGATTTATAGTACAGTCTCAAGTCTGGTAGCCTGATTCCTCCTGCTTCGTTTTTATTTCGGAGTAATGTTTTGGCTATTCGAGGTTTTTCTGATTCCATATAAAATGAAGTATTATTTTTTCAAGATCTTTAACATATGACAATGGAGCTTTGATAGGAATTGCAATAAAATTATATATTGTTTTGAGTAATATAGACATTTTAACAATGTTGATTTTTCCCAGCCATGAGCATGGTATGTTTTTCCATTTGTTAACATCTTCAGCTATTTCTTAAAGTTTCATAGTTCTCTTTATAGAGATATTTCACATCCCAAAATATTTCATCTTCTTTGACACTACTGTGAAAGGAATAGAGTCTTTGACTGTTTTTCTTTGGCTTGGCTATTATTGGTATATATAAAGGCTACAGATTTATGGGTGTTGATTTTGTAGCCTGAGACATTGTTGTATTCCTTGATCACTTCTAAAAGTTTTGTAGTAGAATCCCTAGTGTTTTCCAGATCAAAACTACTTTGAGATTTCATCTAACCCCAGTAAGAGTAGCCCACATAACAAAATCCCGAAACCAGAGATGTTGGCGTGGATGTGGAGGAAAGGGCACAGTTCTACACTGCTGGTGGGAATGCACACTAATACATTCCTTTTGGAAAGATGTTTGGAGAATACTTAGAGATCTAAAAATAGACCTTCCATTCGATCCTATAATTCCTTTACTAAGTATATACCCAGAAGACCAAAAATCACAATATAACAAAGACATCTGTACCAGAATGTTTATTGCACCCCAATTCATAATTGCTAAGTCATGGAAGAAGCTCAAGTGCCCATCAACCCACGAATGGACTAGCAAATTGTGGTACATGTACACCATGGAATATTATGCAGCCTTAAAGAAAGATGGAGACTTTACCTCTTTCATGCTTACATGGAGGGAGCTGGAACATGTTCTTCTTAGCAAAGTATCTCAAGAATGGAAGAAAAAGTATTCAATGTACTCAGCCCTACTATGAAGCTAATTTATAGCTTTTATATGAAGGCTATAACCCAACTATAGCACAAGAATACGGGGAAAGGGCCAAGGGAGGGAAAGGGAGGCAGGAAGTCAGGGTGGAGGGAGGACAATGGGTGGGGCCACACCTACGGTGCATCTTAGAATGGGTACAGGTGAAACCTACTAAATGCAGAATACAAATGTCTACATATAATAACTAAGAAAATGCCATGAAGGCTATGTTGAACAGTTTGATAAGAATATTTCAGATTGTATATGAAACCAGCACATTGTACCCCTTGATTGCACAAATGTACACAGCTATGATTTAACAATAAAAAATAAATTAAAAAAATATTTAATATTTATGATTTTATACATTTTCAAGTATGTTAATTCATCAAAAAGGATCCTACAATCATAGTAAGTGTTATAAATTTAAAATTTTCTGTTCATTATGCTTAAAAAATACTGGAAGGAAATATAATAGAGCTTTAGCTCTGCTTCTTTGGGTGTATAGAGATACCAGTCTTTTTATAAGGGATATTTCTACTTTTATGTTTTTTCTAAACATTCTATAATGACCATTTATCACAGCACAAAACCTAAGAGCATGGGTCTGGAAGGCTTGGTGACAATCAAATACACTGGGATCTCACCTCAGCTCTAAAACTTGGGGACAGTTTATAGGCAAGTCACTTGATATCTCAAAACCTCAGTTTCTCATCTGAAAATAGGAACAATAAGATTGTTGCATGGGTTAAATAAGGTAATGTACATGAAATACTTAGCACAGTGCCTGAAAAAGAGTATGCCTCAATGTTAGCTATTATTGTTATGAAAAATGAAAAAATTATTTTTATAAGAGAAGTTATGAAGAGACTATGAGAAGGATTAGCAATACTAAAGGGAGAGGAAGAAAGAGCAAACTATAGTCAAGATATTAAAATGAGTTTTAAAATTTTGTATGAGAAGGGAGGAAGAGATGAGATGAATGGGATTTTCAGGAAGAACTATATAAATATAGGACTTCTAAAAAGTCTTGTTTTACAGAGTGTAATATAAGGAAATGTAATGTAATTTCTTTCATCTTCTTCCCCACCTCCCCCCGCCACCGAAGTAAAACACCTTTTGGTTATTCTGATACAAACTGTACCTTTATGGGAAGCCTTGGTAAAAGCTTCCAAAGATTAATCCACTTGGCAGAATTCATACCAACCAGTGCCTACTCAGTCAATCCTTACCCCTAGTCACACCATGTCAACCATGCCCAACTATGTTCAACCTCACATTTGGATTCAAAAGTAGGTTTTAGACAGGCATTCTTCCTTTCTTTCTTTGGGCTGCCACACCATTCTCTTGCTTCTTTTCTCTCTGTTCTCCCCTACCCCTCCCACTTTCTGTTCTCTGCTCTCTTCTCTCTTATTCATCTCTTACCTCTACTCTCTTCCCTCTAATATAAAATAAATTTATACTTTTATATACTAAAAGATAAAAAAGTGAGTTTTAGGTACAGGGTCTTTGCAGTGGCTACTATTTATTAAGGAATGTTCTCTAGCTGATTTTCCCTTTATTGTCTTCTTCAGCAGTATTCTCTTTGTTTAAATAGATGAACTAATTACAGACCAAAGGGCTATTATCATGAATAAGCCTGATCAATGTTTAATGTGCTGGATGAAATGCAATGTGTAATCAAATAAATTAAAAAGCACAAGCTGGAGGATTACTCTGCATGCACTCCAAGAGAACAATCAATTGCTTAAAACAACTCAGGATCTGTTTACAAGGAATAACTCTACATTATTTGTTGATTATAATGAAATCAGAAAAGCTCTGAAGTTTAAGGTATCAAAAAAGTCTTATTTTGCTTTTATTCTTGGAGTCAGTAAAGGTAGGTGAAGAACAAATAATAGAATTCAAAACTTTATTTAACACAAGACACGGATGCTGGAACTAGGGAGTTTGAGACCAGGCTGAGCAAGAGCAAAACCCCATCTCTACTAAAAATAGAAAAACTAGCAGGCATTGTGGCAGGCACTTATCAACCCAGGTATTCAGGAGGCTGAGGTAGGAGGACCTCTTGAACCCAGAAGTTTGAGGTTGCTGTGAGCTATGACATTGTGGCATTCTACCCAGGGCAACAGGTGACACTCTGCCTCAAAAGAAAAAAAGAAAAGAAAAGATAGGTACCTTAATGCTTACAAACAGAGAGAAGGAAAAAAAGAATCTAGCACATACACATCCCAGTTGGCCTGGATAATTCCAAATCATTATGACCTATAGTAAATCTACTTAATCATGTCTGTCTTCTCTGATTTCCTCTTTTTTCTCATGAAGTACATGTTAGTGTTAATAACTGTCACCAACTAAGGTTCCTCCTTGTTGAAACTTCTCTCCTTAATAACCTATTTATTTCCCTTGCCATCAAGAGGGGGGCTATTAGTCTATTAAAACTAAAAAATAAGCAAATAGAAGTCAGCATAATTTGATAGTTTTACAGGAAGAGAAGAGGAGTTTTGAAAGCATCTGATATGTGGAAATACCTACTGGATATTTTTCCCAACAAACATCCACAGTTTTACAGAAGGAGTGACAAGTTTGTACATCTAACATGGATCAATTCTCAATTTTGCCAAGTCCCTGTGTGGGGGGATATGGAATTATTCAGAAGTTCTGTCTGAACAGAAGAAATAGAAACTACAGAGGATAATATTAGGAGTCACTTTCTTTCACATTGTGAGATAATCAAAAGCTTATCTAAAAAAAGTGGGGGGGGCGGGGTTTCAACTAGATAAATGAGAATAAGCAAGGGCTTCAAATGGAGAGAAGTATTCCCCTGGGTGTTCCACAATGTCTCAGTCCCTCGTTGCTCTTTCCAGAACTTAATTAATCCTTGGATTTGAGAAAATCCAAGCATTTCTAATTAATTCTCCTTTTTGATTATTAAGTAAGTTCAGGTGGATCTTTGTTACTTGTCAACAAAAATTTCTAATTAACATTGGCAGACTTGGGCGGCTCCTGTGGCTCAAAGGAGTAGGGCGCTGGTCCCATATGCCGATGGTGGTAGGTTCAAACCCAGCCCTGGCAAACAAACAAACAAATATTGGTAGACTTTGTGGCCAGCACCTTAAATATATTACCTCCTGATTTCCCTTTGAATACTTAATTCAAGTTTACCTTATCTTCTGGGAAGCCATCTTTCACTCAGCTGGTTTAGTTAAGTGTCCTTCTATTAGGTAATGAGTGCAAAGTATTACTAGAAGACACCCAATTAAATTTGAATTTTATCTAAACAATAATTATTCAGATAAACACATCCTTTTTTCAGTATAAGTGTATTCTCTATCATGTTTGGGAAATATTTTTGCTAAAAATTATTTGTTTTTATCTGAAATTCAAATTAACTAGGTGTACTATATTTATAAAAATACAGTATTTATGAAAACTTTTTGTTATACAGAACTGTGGTCTTTATTCAAATAGCATAATGCTGGGCCCATATTGAGAGATGTGTGAACTATATTTATATTCTTTAATCTAAATGGAAACATTGAAAGGTAGATTTTGCTGCCTTCATTTTACTGTGGAAAGTAAAGCTCAAAGAGGTTTATAATGACAGTAAGTCATGTCTAGGGAAAAGAAAACCTCATGTGCTGCAAAATCTATGCCTTTCTAGTTTGTTAAAAATAATTTTATCACTTATTTAAAGACCAATTTCAAACTGCTAACCACCAATGTGGTCAAGGATTATACTATAAAGCAGGAAAGCTGAGCTGCATAACAAAATCTAGATCCACGGTTCTCAAACTTTGGAACGTATCCAAGAGTCACTTGGAAGGCTTGTTAAACCAAGCATTGCTGGGCTCTATCCTCAGAATTTCAGATTTAGTAGGTTTAAAGCAGGAGAAAGGACCCACATTTCTAACTAATTTCTAACTGATCTTACTTAGTAATGCTATCCTGGGGCCACAATCTGAAAACTCCGGCTCTGAAAGGTTGTGAAAGGTCACTCTCCTTCATTGATGTATGGTTCATTCCAAAATAAACAGAAGTACTCAATCTTATGTACACCCAATGGAGTGTGACAAAAGAGCTCTGACTCTGAACCCTATGCCTTCAATTTGCAGCCTTTCATTATTTGGAATAAAGTCTTTAAGGGAACTTGGACTGGGAGACCACAGCTGCCACACCGTGTGCACATGCAAGTCATTTCCAGCACTCATTTTATATCTGGGACTCTTTTCCTGAATCATGTCCTTTAGCAAAAACCAACTGATAGCCACTTCAATCTACATTTTAAAACTAGGGTTTTTGCTCTCATCTCTAATTTTTGGTGAGAGTAACTTGAGTTTACGATCCATAGAAGCCATCTCCTACTGAGAATGTACCATTTGTCTCTCTCCATTTGCCACTTCATTTCCCTTATATTAAATGCTTGCAGGATTCTCTGCAGCTGTCATCTGGGAAACATCATAGCTTTCTACAACAGGGGAAGAAATTGCTATTTCAGCATCAGTGATTGGTCTTTCGGCACTTTCCCGGAAAAGCAGACAGGCTAGTAACAAATCTCAAGACAGGTGACTGAATGGGCTTAATGTGGAAAAGAGCCATTGAATGGAAATTTTTGAAGCAAAAGGATTATAGAACCGGAGATTATTTAGCCCAGTCCAAGTAGTCCAATACTCTGTCCACAGAGAAAACTGCCTGTTAACCACTATGAGCTGAAGTGCTAGCTAGCATCGACCACCCGGATTACTAACGTAGCTTCCTAGCTGGTTTTCCCAAGGTCAGGCTAACTAGCCCCTCTCCATTTCACCCAGACACACAAAACAAGGTTCAAATTTCTAAAGCAACTCTTTTATCATTTTGTCTCCTCTCAAAATTCTTGTTACTTAACATATATAAAATAAAAACTGTGTTTGATCTGTAACTGTATTCCCAGCATCTGTTACACCAGGTGTCATTTAAGAAAGAACGAACATCATCGTATGACTTTTCAATCTGAATGTTGTTCTGATACTTCTCCAATGCTGCTCCAGTCATGCAACTTGCCTTGTATTCCATGTAGTTTTCTGTAGAGGCTGGTCTAACCAAAATCAGCCTCCTTCAAGGGCAAGCTCACACTCCACAATCTCGTGAAATGCTTTCTAGTCACTCAATTCTTCTTTGTTTATAATGCTCAACATATAAATGCACAGTAGATTCTAATAAAACAAAAACACAACCATAAACAACCCCCCCCAATAGATTGATTTGGTACCCCATAGAGTCCAAGATAATGAGTACTATATATTAAAAAATACATTTTAAAACACTGGATTTGAGGCTGGGCGTGGTTGATCATGCCTGTAATCCTAGCACTCTGGGAGGCCGAGGTGGGTGAATTACTTGGCTCAGGTGTCCCAGACCAGCCTGAGCAAGAGTAAGACCCCATCTCTACTAAAAATAGAAAAACTAGCCTGGTCTTGTGACAGGCACCTGTAGTCTCGGCTATTAGGGAGCCTGAGGCAAGAGGATTGCTTGAGCCTAGGAGTTTGAGGTTGCTGTGAGCAAGGATGCCATGGCACTCTCCCCAGGATGACAGAGTGAGGCTGTCTCAAAAATAAAAAAAAATATTGAATTTGATTTCTATTTTCCTCTACTCAGATCTACTCCAATCCCAGAAATGGATATTGATCAAGACATATGGAATACATAGTTATAAATTTTCTCTTTCTAATTCAATTTGAATTTATCGTATCAATGGACACTTCAGTGAAAAGTTGAGAACCACAGGGAGCATGGCGTGATTTTTGATTTATGACTTCAGAGGATAAATCATAACTCATTCAGTTTTATAATTTTAGTGCCTTGGATCGTGCCTGGCACAGAACGTATGTTTAATAATAAATAAGCAAATGGATTTTAGAAGTGGGGAAGTTAGTCTATGACAACTTTTCTGCTGGTATCTATGCCTTTTCTTCATCCTTTCCAGTACCTTGTCCCATGCTGTCTTCTCATGTCATCTCATTCCTCCTGCTATAAAGAAAATTAATTCTAATTGAATCATCTTAAGTAGCAGGCTATTCTTCACAGGCATTTTAGGAGTGAAAAAAGAAAGACCTCTAGTGAGAGGGAAAGGTGTAAATAATGACAATTGATCACCAATGTAACTTCCCAAATATTAGTTGAGAGATATAACATGTAATATATACACTCATATATTCAACTAGCTTTTATGAAAGATCTCCCAGATAGTGCCAGGCACTGAGAACACAGTGGTGAATGAGAAAGATATAGGCCCTTGACCTAGAGAATGGGGAGGAGCTTTACAAAAGGGATTTCAAGTTTTTGTTTACTATTTTTATGATTATTTTAATTTTAGAGCTCAATTTCCTTAGAAACAGAATTGAATCATGAGTAAGAATTCAAGTATACCATGCATCAAACTGTGTGGAATCTTGCTCTGAATTTTAAACAGTTCTTCCCTGACCATGAGTATATAAGAGGTGTGCCTAATGACTCACCTGTCACCCCCTCTGAGAAGTGTGGAGTATTACATAAGCCAATTGACACACTATATGCTTATACTTAACATAGGGCAAATATATATTATTTGTTGATAAGTAATTTTAGCAGTTTCTGAGCTGTATAAAATATTTAGAAGAAAAATTTTCAGCATCTTTAAAGGTTAAGTCTGAAAGTTGTAAATATTAAATCTCCTGGCAAGTAAATTCATTGGTTATTATAGGAAAATAATTTTCAGTATTAGAACAGTTCAATAATAAATTAGATACTTATATTATTTAATTCATTTCTTTTCTTATTTACTATATTTCTCTCCACTAGAGTACAAGCTCTAGAAGAGAAGAAATCTTTTCTCTAATTTTCTTTTTTATCACTAGTGGCTAGTGCAATTTCTCATATAACAAGGTACAACCATCCATCCAGTTTTCCTTATTCCTTTGTTATCCTCACTATTCACATCTAATCCATCAGCAAGATTAGTTATTTCTAACTCTAATATATATCCTAATCCACCATCTCTTACCATTTCTACTACTACAACCCTTGTCAAGCCACCACCACTTCTACCCAAACCTGTGGGCTCATGGAGTTTATTCCTATTCTCCACAATAGATTCTTTACAAAGAAGCCAGAGTTCTTAGTTTTTTAATTTAAATCATATAGTGTCACTCATCCCTTAATCAAGCCCTCCAAGTTCTTCCTACATAATTGAAAATAAAATCCAACCCCTTCCTTGCCTTACAAAGTCCCAGCTCCCTCTTATTCCTGGGCTCTTGTCTTCTAGCACTATGGTCCTTACCCTTTCACTCTAGCCTCACTGGCTAGTATATCCCTAGGACATACCTAGCTCAATCCTGCTTTAGTGGAATTGAACTTACTGTTCCTCCAGCTCTGAAGTATTTTTCTTCATCTTTCTGGCTAGCTCCTTTTTTTCATTAAGATCTTAATGCCTTAAATGCCATGTCCTCAGAGAACCCTAACTTAATCTAAAGTAGCTGCCAGGCAATCATCACTATATCACTCTAAGTAATTCTCTGCATACAACTTATTACTTAGTGATATTTTGTATATTTGTTTGTTTTCTGCCCAATAAAAAAGTAAGTTCTTTAGAGTAGGAATGTTATCTGTCTTGCTGACCATTTTATCTTTAGTTCCTAGGATAGTCCTCAGCCTATAGCAAGTGTTAAATAAATAATTGAATAATAAATAAATTATTGAATGAAGGAATGAGTGAAAGCATAATAGTTCTACCTGGTTTGGGTTGAGCTTGTCAGTAAGAAAGTATATACAATCTTGCTGTCCAAATTAGAATCCTGATAGCTCTAGCTCAAGGATCTTCTTAAATTTAAACCCTTAATTATTGGAATTATTTAGTACTGGCAAAGGTTATGAGCAATTCCCTATACAGCAGATAATGCTAAATTGCCTGGAAGTACTAATTTTCAAGGGTATATGATTAGCGATGTTGTTTGACCTTTTCGGAGCCACATAATGAGCCATTATTGTTCATGTTATTTTATAATACCCATACTCCTCCTCTCTTCCTAGGCTATCTTATATTTCATCAAATAAATTCAAGTTAATTTTGTGATGAAAACTTAGGAAACCTTTTGAGATTACCAGTGACATTTTTTGATTTCATAAAACAGAGCTGGAGCTCCCTGCTTTAAGGTTGAACTGCTATTTGCAAATCCTATTCGTAGTCCCTCATACTTATTCTCAGATTGGTAGGTAAAAGTCAGATGCCTGGGATGAAAGATTAAGAGCACCAAGACACCTCTGCTCACAAATATCTTTCTGCTTTCCAGTAGTATGTTTTCATTTAGTTGATCATTTGCTGTTTATAACACAAAGAAACCCACTGGTGTCAGTCATTCACACTTTATGCATAACTTTATAACTATCCACGGAGGCTGTGAAGCTTCATTTTAGAGCATAGTAGAGTAGAAGAGTCTGTGAGGGAAATTTCAAGAAAGAATTTATTAGAGCAGGCCATAGGCATGGGGGTGGCAGGGGAGAGAAGTTTACAGAAGATAAAGGGGATCAGAGGAGATTTTTGCTAAAACAAACAAACAAAACAACGGAGGTTTAGATAAGTGAAGCAAATTACTCAAACTCACATGGCAGATTAGAGAAATAAAAATTATGCTTTAGTCTTATGGCTTCCAGTCTCGTTCTTTTGCCATTTATGATGCCCACTTATGCTATCACTAGTCATCCTGTTACATTTGTCTGAGAAATCCCTAATCCTGCTTGGACCCTCTACCTTTGCTCTTCTAGAGAAGTTGGCCACTGAAGTTACTGGAGAAAATCCTCAAATGGAGGGAGTTGCTGTAAATTCATGATCTCCAAAATTTAATACTTCCCTGCAACCTGCTTACCTTGCAATCCCTCCTTCTGCAAGGATAATCTCCAAAGCCTTCCTTTTCCGTAGCACTTTAAGCAAATATATTTGCCTCATACATGCATTTCCAAGAGAAAAATGAAGCCATCTGATGAGAAGTCCTTCAATTGCTTATGCCAGATTTACATATCACCATGTGCACCCATGCTCTCCTTGCTCTTCCTGCTACGATGGAGCAAGTCTTCCTTCTGATGCCCAAACCCCATCACTGTACATCTTTTTAAAGGTCTCACTTATTCATTTAATCCATCTCTATATTGCTGTCTTTATTTAAGTGACTGTCTGAATATTCAAGTATGTTCTCTTATCTCCTATCCTATACAAAAATGTCTATTAACCAGGCATCTCCCTTTGACAACTGTTCTATTTCCTTTCTCTGGACAAATTAAGCTTATCAGAAGAGCTGTGTACACACACTTTCTCCACATCTTTCCTCTCGATCGCTCTCTATCCCGTTCTAACCTGAGTTTCCTCACAATGCCCTTACCAAGAAAAACATAAAATGTTCCAATTGCCAGCAACTTAGATGTTCCCAAATCTAATATATTATAGAAACTCTGTAAGTTGACCACCCAAGAGACTGTTACAAACTGGTAGACATAGGCAGGTGGTTAACATAAGGAACTAGATCTACTGTGTAGTGAGATCATCAAGATGAGAAATAAAGAAATTACAGTAGAACCTCTATAGTTGAGCACCTCCTACATTGACCAGCTCCCTAAATTGACCTAATTTTCACAGAGTAGACATGCACCACATGCATCTTTTTAAAGGTCTCACTTATTCATTTAATCCATCTCTATATTGCTGTCTTTATTTAAGTGGTGCATGTGGTGCATGTCTACTCTGTGAAAATTAGGTCAATTTAGGGAGCTGGTCAATGTAGGAGGAGCTCAACTATAGAGGTTCTACTGTAATTTCTTTATTTCTCATCTTGATGATCTCACTACAATGTGAAGCCCAGCTGCTTGCTCACTTTCTCTTTAAAACACTCTTCTCCTGTCTTCAGTGACTCTGCACTTTCCTTCTTTCCTTCCTACTATTCTTTTCAGTCTTTTCATTTTAGTTCTTCTCCAAACAGTTAGTCTTCATACTTAAACGAACAGGGAAAAATCATTATGCTCCATTCTGTTTGCATTAAGTTTTTAACTGCTTTTTATCATACATTTAAATAGGAGCAAGTGATATTCCCTACTGTGAATTGTGAAATTTTATTTTTTCACTATGACATCACTATTTCAAATGTATTCAGTGGAATGTAAATATATACTGATTTGAATTTCATGCTTATGATTTAAAAGCACCCAAATAGTCCTAACCAAAGAGAATAAGTTGAGAGGCATCACATTACTGTAAATTATACTACAAGACTATAGTAATGAAAAGAGCATGGTACTGGTATAAAAGGAGGCACATAGATTAATGGAACAGAATAGAGAACTCAGAAATAAAACCACATACCTACAACCAACTGATATTTAACAAAGCAGACAAAGCATACACTGGGAAAAGGATGATTTATTCAATAAATGGTGCTGGGAAAACTGGATATTCATATGCAGAAAAACAAAGCTTCATCCCTCTCTCTTACAATAGAAAAAAATTAATGCAAGATGGATTATAGACTTAAACGTGAGACCTGAAACCATAAGAATTCTAGAAGAAAACAGGAAACCTAGGAAAAACTCCTTTGAATATTGGTGTGGGCAAAGAATTTATGACTAAAACCCCAAAAGCAAATGCAACAGAAATAAAAATAAACTAATGGGATAATTAAACTACAAAAGCTATTGAACAGCAAAAGAAATAATAGAGTAAACAGACAATCTACAGATGGGAGAAAATATTTACAAAGTGTATATCCAACAAGGGACTATCAACCAGAACCTACAAGGAACTCAAACAATCAGCAAGAAAAAATTAAACAACACCATTAAAAAGTGGACAAGTAACATGAGAAGACATTTTTCAAAAGAGAAAACACAAATGGCCAACGAACCTATAAAAAATCATCAGGGAAATGCAAATAAAAACTACAATTAGATACTGTCTGACGCCTGTCAGAATGTCTATTATTAAAAAGCAAAATATATATGTCATGTGAGGATATGATAAAAAGGGAATGACACCCAAACTTTTATATCTACCACAGCACAATTTACAATTGCAAAGATAGGGAATCAATCTAAATTCCCCTTAACAAAAGAATGGATAAAGGAAATCTGTGCGACGTGTGGGTGTATCATATTAATATTTTTTTTTTTTTGAGAGAGAGAGAAAGAATTCTACTTCTTTGCCCTTACTAGAATGCAGTGGCACCACAGCTCACAGCATCCTCAAACTCTTGGGCTCAAGTGATTCTCTTGCCCCAGCATCCCAAGTAGCTGTGACTATAGGCAGCTGCCACAATGCCTGGCCATTTTTTAGACTGGGTCTCACTCTTGCTCAGGCTGGTCTTGAACTTGTGAGTTCAAGCAATCACCCTGCTTGGCCTCCCAAAATACTAAGATTATAGGCAAGAGTCACAACACCCAGCCTGTATTATATTTTTTAATATACCTGTATATATACTCATTGACTTTAAACACATGTGCACACACACCTCATGAAATACTATGCAGCCATAAAAAGAATAAAATAATGTCTTTTATAGCAACTTGGATGGAACTGGAGTACATTAGCCTAAGTTAGGAATAGAAACCCAAAGATCACTTTCTCACTTATAAGTAGTAGTTAAGCTATGTATATGTATGACCAGATAGAGTGATATAATGGACATTAGAAACTCAGAAGAAGGAGACAGGGAAGGGGCAAGGAATGAAAAACTACCTATTAGTTACAAAGTGCACTGTTCAGGTGATGGATGTACTAAAAGTTTAGACTTCATCATTACATAACTCATTCATTTGTACCCTGTAAATCTACTGAAGTAAAAACAAAATAGATATGAATGAACAGGATCTCTTCAAACCACTAACAATTTTACATTGTTACTTTTCCTCCTTGAACTTATATTTCCATTTTGCATCTCCTAGGAAGTTTTATCCTAATGGATTTTTATGTTAGAACATCTTATATTAATCACCCAGTATACATAAAACAAAAAGGGATATAACAGTATAAAGTCTATGGCTTTTCACCCAAATTTCCTGTGACCGTAACACTCTAAATATTAAAAAAAATGCTTCTGGATTGAGTTATCATAATTATTATTAGTGGTACACAATTGATCAAAATCACCAAAATATGAAGTTCAACCTATAAATCTAAAACCATGAAATTGCAATTGTATTAAGGATACTTTTCTGAATGTGGCAAGTAGAATTTTTTTAAAATTAGCTTACTTCTATGAATGCATATGAATTAAGGTCAGAATAAGGTAAGACTCAGAATTTCTTTTTTTTCATTTCTACAGATGTGAATGCTCAGAAATCTTATTCACAGCAAAGTAGATGAGAATGAGAAGGAAACTTTGAATTCTTTCCAAATTATATTCTCCAAATTCTGTGACCTGAAATTAAAAGTATTTTAGCAATCTATCATCTAACAATTTTTTTCAATTTTTTTAAGAGCAAACAATTGAAAACCACATGATTTCAGAAATGATTAATTGCCTAACCGTTACAGTCCTTGGCTTTCTCGTCCTGGCAAGAACATTTCAGATTATCTCATTATATCTGGGGCAATGAGTAGAATTTGGGATGGGTGAGATGTGTATCTTGCTTTTGAAAAATGAGAGAATAGCAATTATAAATGAAACAGTAGGAAAGAAGAACTAAAACTAAACAGTAGGAATAAAGCTGTATAATTCTTCTTGGGCAGGCCAAACTGAAGATCTGAAAATTAAGTCCCATTAATCTATCTCTGTGCTCCTAGGAGTACACACTATTCCATTCAAAACCTCTAACTTACATTAGAAAGTTTGGAATAACTCAATCCTAGGTTGTCTTTTTTTTCTATTTTACTCTTTTTAAAGATAATCTCTTAATTCTCTTTGTTTTACAGATTTCCAGTGACATGCCCAGCCGGATCTCTTGGAGTTCCAAATGTGTGAATTTCACTGCCAATTTGATATTTCCATTTGAAATCCCCATTTGACTTCCTCAGAGGTAGGAATCCTAATGTTGTCCAAAATGGAACTATTCAACTTCTAACTTGTTTCTCTATACAAATCTTTAAGAAATGTCATGCTTCGTAGCTCAAAGTCATTCTTTGATAATTCCAATTGGCAGTGAACTCTATAAAATAAACAGCATATTACATACATGGCACAGAGAATGCACAACTGATTTATTTGAAGGATTACCACTTCCCCTCATATTCTACTCTAATTAGTCATTAAGGATTATCAGGTTTACCCTTAAGGACAGTACATTTCAAAACCTGCCAAGTTTTCTTTCTGTCAGTGTTTCAGTCCAACCTACCTTGATTTGTCACCTAATTTATTACAGTAGCTGTTTAAAGCACTCTACCTGCAGGCAGTCTTATCAGCAAAGCCAGCCTTCTTCAGCAATCCAGGTGATTTTTTATAGATAGCAATTTAGTTCAGTCATTTTCCCCATTGAAAAATTCAATGTCTCATCTTGCTTTTAAAAGGATAAAGAACAAACTACTCATCATGGCACCCAGGCTCCCTCTGCCCAATTTCTCACAGCTGTGTCTCCACACGCATCTGGACCAGGCTGACTTCTCTCACAGCTTTGGTCCCAGGACCTCTTCCTCACTCAGCCTCAGGCCTTTAGACATGTTCTTTCTGCCTGGAGACTCCCCCATCCCCTTTCACATGGCTAACAGGGTGGATTTCATGCTTACCATTCTATGAGCTCAATAAATATTAAGTAGAGACAAAGACTCTCTTAACTAAACTTTAGTCCTTCTTCCCAACTAGGTTTTGACCTTGAGCTTCAGTGTTGGTTCTTGATAGGCCTGTATTGCTCAATTTTAGCAAGAATCCTGTTAAGTCACCTTATTTTTGCTAAATAAAAAAATTGTACATAATGATTGTATATATTTCTAGGACATGATTTAGAGAAATTCCCTCACTATTGATATCTGGTCACCCTGGCCTGCCTTCAGCAATAATTCTGTTAGATCAATTTAACAAGAATCCTTCCTTAGCCCTGATGTTTCCTCTTACTAAGTTTCTATCCACTGACTCCTATTTTGCAACTTGGTCCACTTTGTATTCAGAATGGAGCCCATTTTCATATTGAAGTCACTTTTCCCCTACTACAAATGTCTCTTTTTCTACCATTTGAACCCAGCTCTGGTTTTTTTTTTGTTTGTGGCACAAACATCTTCATGATTTTGGCATCTAACATTTAAGCTAACTTGTAGTAAATTGATGCTTGCACAAAACCGACCACATTATTAGGCCTTTCAGAATAATGATATAATTTATAACTGCTCAGAAAAAAAGAAAAACAATGTTTGAACATAAGTAGGAGTACTGTTGAATTAGTAACCAGGAGACGACTCAAGTATCCTTTTCCCCTTCCTACAGACAATTTTCTTTTGGTTTAGATCTCAATGAACTGTTTGCTGAACTGAGTATCCAATACAGTTTTAGAACATTAGAATAATTACATATTGGTTAGGAGCAAGATGGTGACCAAGCAACAGCTTCCTTGCAACTGGGCACAGTGAATCTGGGGAGATAAGAATCCAGGCATCTCTGGCTGGTGGGATCTGCCTATAATAATCCCATTGAGGACACGAGGAGTCAGTGAGAGATTTCTGGACCCAAAGAGGAGGACAAAAGCAGTGGAAACTGGCAAGTGGTTGTGTGTGTTAATTTGGTCTAATTCCGCTGGCAGCTGTAAGTACAGCAGCAGTCAGATTGCAAAGTGGAGAGGCCTTACCTGTGAGCTGTTTTTGTGTTTTTAGACTTGGCACTCAGTTGAATTGCCTTGGGAGAGCTTAGACAGGAATGTGAAGAACTTTGGGCATTGTCTAGGGCCCCAGACTGAGCCGCTGAGCTGGACAGAGCTAATAGTATTCGGCTGTGGGCAGTGTGGAGCCATTGGGAGAGAACTGCCTGGGCAAGATCTGCCCTCAGGGTCACAGAGCAAGGATCATGGGGGAGCTAGTAATCTAGTGAATGAACAGCCTAAAGGTGGGGACTGGGCTGCCTTACAGCCTTAGCCTTCAGGGGCAGAGTGAGACCAGTTTTGGCACACTAGGTAAGTGGATAGCCACTTTAACAGTGATCCCAGCGACAAGCACTTTCCTGGGAAAGCTTCTGCTTAGCCAAGTTTAGCAGTTTAAAGTGCCTTTTAAGAGGGCTGAGGAAAGATTTAAGCTCTCCATCCTGTGGGGTTTGAGAAATCAGCAGAGGACTCCAGTCATATCAACATTGTGATTAACATCTAATACCCCAGAAGATCACCTGTTGCCCAGAAAATAGTCAACAAGATATATATACTGCTTTTGTTGTTGTTGTTGTTTCATTTTTCAATTTCAACCTTTTCCTATAGATTTTTCTTTTTTTTCTTTCTTTTCTTTCTCCATTTTTTCTAGTTTAAATACAATTTCCCATTGTTACTTTTTTTAATAATTAGAACATCATTTTTGCTTGTGTTACTAACCCTATTATTTGGTTTACCCCCAATTTTATCCACTAAAGTTTTCTGTTTGCCAGTTTTGCTTTGATTTATAGCATTTTTATCTTTCCTCTCTACTTGGTGGAGGTAGGTTACCAAATCTGAACAGGCTAGGAAAGAGCTGCTGACCTCAAGTGAACCACCTAACCTGGCATGCCCAGAGTTGGGGGTGTTTTAAGGTTGGGTCAAAGTACCCTACTATACACCTATATTGCTCTGTCTCCCTCATTCTGTGCCTCTCCTCTTTTTGTCAAAATTCCCTTTTAGCCACCCCCTCTCTTTTCTCTTTTATCTTTTCTTTCTTTCTTTCTTTCTTTTTTCTTTTCTTTTCTTTTTTTTTTTTTTTTTTTTAATCCCTTCTTGCTCTTCAACCTTCTCATCCTTCTGGTCCTGTACCAAAAGTACTGACTGAAACCCTGGTCCAGAGGGATGGCAACTTAAAGAGCAAGAGGAAGTGAAAGGAAAATTAGAGCAAGGAAACAGATAAAAGAAATCACTCATGAGGAAGAATCAGCAGAAAACTCCAGACAACATGAAGAACCAGTCCAGAGCAACCCCCACAAAGGACCATGAGGTAGCTACTACAGAAGATTCCACCTATAGAGAAATGTTAGAAATTCTAAAAAGGGAATTTAGAATACAGGTGATAAAAACAATGAAGGAAATGACGGAAACAATGAAGGAAACTGCTGATCAAGTTGAAAATAACCAAAAGGAAATCCAAAAACAGAATCAAAAAAGAGATGAATGATATGAAGAATATAGAAAGGATATAGCAGAGCTGAAGGAACTGAAGCAGTCAATTGGGGAACTTAAAGATGCAATAGAAAGTATCAACAACAAATTAGACCATGCAGAACAAAAAATCTTGGAGGTAGGGAACAAAGCTCTTGAGATAACTCAGAGCTAAAGAGGCAGACAAGAAGAGAGAGAAAAAGAAGAATACTCACTGAAAGAATTATGGGGCTTTATGAAGCATTCAAACATACGAGTTATAGGTTTCCCAGAAGGGGAAGAAGAATGCCCCAGGGGAATGGAAGCCATACTAGAGAATACTATAAATGAAAGTTTCCCAAATATCACCAAAGATTCTGACACACTTCTTTCAGAGGGCTATTGGACCCCAGCTTGCTTCAACTCTAACCAAGCATCTCCAAGACAATTGTGATGAACCTGTCCAAAGTCAAGACAAAAGAAAAGATTCTGCAAGCTGCCAGGAGTAAACACCAGTTGACCTATTGGGGAAAATCCATTAGAGTGACCGCAGACTTCTCTAATGAAACTTTCCAAGCAAGAGGACAATGGTCATCTACCTTTAATCTACTTAAACAGAACAATTTCCAGCCCAGAATTCTATATCCTGCTAAGCTAAAGCTTTAAATTTGATAGACAAATCAAATCATTTACTGATATACAAACATTGAGGATATTCACCATAACAAGACCAGCTCTACAGGAAATACTTCAACCTGTTCTACACAATGACCATCAAAATAGATCAACAGCAAAGTAAGAACTCAGCCATTAAAGGACAGAACCTAACTTCCACACTGATGCAAAAGGTAAAACTAAGCAATGTACTCTCACAAAATAAAATGAATAGAACACTATCACACTTATCAATTATCTCAATAAATGTTAATGGCTTGAATTCCCCACTGAAGAGACATAGATTGGCTGACTGGATTAAAAAACACAAGCCATCCATTTGCTATCTGCAGGAAAAACATCTAGCTTCAAAAGACAAATTAAAACTCCGAGTTAAGGGTTGGAAGAAAATTTTTCAGGCAAGCAGAATTCAGAAGAAAAGAGGAGCTGCAATCTTATTTTCAGATGCATGTCAATTTAAAGCAACTAAAGTCAAAAAAGACAAAGATGGTCACTTTATATTGGTCCAAGGAAAAATACAAGAAGACATTTCAATTCTAAATATTTATGCAACCAATTTAAATGCTCCCATATTCATGAAACATACCTTAGTCTGAGCAATATGATATCTGATAATACCATAATAACAGGGGACTTTAATACTCCTCTTACAGAGCTGGACAGATCTGGTCTTTATATTGATCCAGGGAAAAATACAACAAGAAGACATTTCAATTCTAAATATTTATGCAACCAATTTAAATGCTCCCAGATTCATGAAACATACCTTACTCAGTCTGAGCAATATGATATCTGATAATACCATAATAACAGGGGACTTTAACACTCCTCTTACAGAGCTGGACAGATCCTCAAAACAGAAATTAAACAAAGATATAAGGGACTTAAATGAGACCCTAGAAGAACTGTGTTTGATAGACACACATACCACACTCCATCCCAAAGCTAAATAATATACATTCTTTTCATCACCCTATGGAACAGTCTCCAAAATTGATCATCTCCTAGGACACAAAACAAACCTCAACAGAGGTAAGAGCTGCACTGCAACCGTGATCAGCACCCGCCCAGAACTCAGTAAGAGCTGCGCTGTGACCATGACGTGTGCCTGCCAGGCCTCCACAAACACTTACCAGGAACTGCAGGAGCTGTGCAACCCTGTATCCTCCTGTACCCTCCCTACCTCCACACCCGACCGCTCGTCTGGCCAGGGACTCTGACAGCCTCCAGAGCCCTCCAGAGCCCTCCCTGCCACTGCGGGGAGCCCTTTTCCTCGCCAGAGACTGCTGGAGCCTTGGGCTGTCTGTGACAAAGTCACTGGGTGCCAGGCACTCCCAGAACATGTGCATCACCCCCGCCCTGTTGCTGGATCCAGGTGTGTCATACTGTGGAGCTGCTCCCACAACCAGAACGCCCAGGCTGAGGGAGCCCCAGAGGAGCTAAACAGGGTCATTCTCTACAAAGATCCAGCAACAATAGAGTGATTCCGCTGGGGTCTATTCTTGGAGAGACACCTCCCCAACTCTGAGGATGGCCAGAGGCAATGGTGAAAAAAATCATAAGGTGAAATCAATAGTAAAATTCTGGCAATATGAATAATCAGAGAAGATCAACTCCCCCAATGATCAATGAGGCAGACACAGCACAAGATCCCATGCACAAACAAATAGCTGAGATGTCAGAAATCAAATTAAGAATCTGGATAGCAAGTAAGATCAAATTATAATTCCAAGCAGTAACCCAAAAGATATCTAAAGAATTCAATGAATTGAAAGACAAATGACCAAAAATTTTGACACATTGAGACAAGAATTTGCATCCCTCAAAGATCTGAGAAACGCAGTAGAGTCCTTCAGTAACAGAATCAAGCAACCAGAAAAAAGGATTTCTGACATTGAAGACAAAGCTTTAGAACACTCCAAAACTCTCAAAGAGGAAGAGAAATGGAGGGCAAAAACAGATCCCTCTCTCAGAGAGCTCTGGGATAATTAGAAGAAAACCAATATTCATCTTATAGGGAACCCTGAAAGTGACAAAGTGGCTTCACAAGGCACAGAGTCTCTTCTCCATGAGATTATGAAGGAGAAATTTCCAGACATGCCAAGAGATTCTGAAATTCAGATAGCAGACAGTTTCAGAACTCCAGCATGTCTTAACCCAAATAAGACATCCCTCAGACACATCATAATCAAATTCACTAAAGTTAATATGAAGGAGAAAATTCTGAAAGCAGCCAGATGAAAGAAAACCATCACCTATAAGGGGAAGAATATTAGAATAACTGCAGATCTCTCTGCTGAAACCTATCAAGCTAGAAGAGGATGGGTGATCGACTTTTAATCTCCTAAAACAAAATAACTTTCAACCTAGGATCCTGTAACCAGCTAAACTGAGTTTCATTTATGACGAAGAAATTAAATACTTTAATGACATTCACATGTTGAAGAAATTTGCCATAACCAAACCAGCTATCCAGGATATTCTCAGACCTATCCTTCATAAAGACCAGTGTAACCCTACACCACAAAAGTAAACCCACCCAGAAAATTTTGATCAAATTCCAACTTCCACAGTCACAGAAGAATTAAAAATGTCAACCGGACTTTTGAAAGGCTTATCAATATTCTCAATTAATGTGAAAGTTTTAAATTGTCCTCTAAAGATGCACAGGTTGGCTGACTGGATACAAAAACTCAAGCCAGATATCTGCTGCATACAAGAATTGCATCATACATTAAAAGACAAATATAGAATCAAGGTGAAGGAATGGTCATCTATACTCCAGGAAAATGGAAAACAGAAAAAAGCAGGTATTGCAATCCTATTTGCAGATGCAATAGGGTTTAAACCAACCAAAATAAGGAAGACTAAGGATGGACACTTCATATTTGTTAAAAATAATATTAAATATGATGAGTTTTCAATTACTAATATTTATGCACCCAACCAGAATGCACCTCAATTTATAAGAGAAACTCTAACAGACATGAGCAACTTGATTTCATCCAGTTCCATAGTTGTTGGAGATTTTAACACCCCTTTAGCAGTGCTGGATAGATCCTCGCAAAAGAAGGTAAGCAAAGAAATTTTAGATTTAAACTTAACAATTCAACATCTGGACTTAACAGACATCTACAGAACATTTCATCCCAACAAAACTGAATACACATTATTCTCATCAGCCCACGGAACATACTCCAAAATCGACCACATCCTAGGTCACAAATATAACCTTGGCAAATTAAAAAAAATAGAAATTATTCCTTGCATCTTCTCAGACCATTATGGAATAAAAGTTGAACTCTAATAATAACAGGAATCTGCATACCCATACAAAAACATGGAAGCTAAAGAATCTTATGCTGAAGGATAGATGGGTTATAGATGAGATTAAGAAGAAAATCACCAAATTTTTGGAACAAAACAACAATGAACACACAAATTATCTGAACCTCTGGGATACTACAAAGGCAGTCCTAAGAGAAAAATTTATAGCACTGCAAGCCTTCCTCAAGAAAATGGAAAGAGAGGAAGTTATTAACTTAATGGGAAATCACAAGCAACTAGAGAAGGAAGAACACTCCAACCCCAAATGCAGCAGAAGAAAAGAAATAACCAAAATCAGAGCAGAATTAAATGAAATTGAAAACAAAATAATTATACAATAGATCAATAAATCCAAAAGTTGTTTTTTGAAAAGATCAATAAAATAGATAAATCTTTGGCCAAACTAACCAGGAAAAAAAGAGTAAAATCCCTAATTTCATCAATCAGAAATGGTAACGATGAAATAACAACAGACCCCTCAGAAATTCAAAAAATCCTTAACAAATACTACAAGAAACTCTACTCTCACAAATATGAAAATCTGAAAGAAATCAAAAAATACCTGGAAATACGTCACCTACCAAGACTTAGCCAGAATGAAGTGGAAATGTTGAACAGGTCTATATGAAGTTCTGAAATAGCATCAACTATACAAAATATCCCTAAAAAAAAAAAAAGCCCAGGACCAGATGGCTTTACGTCAGAATTCTATCAAACCTTTAAAGAAGAACTAGTACCTATATTACTAAACCTGTTCCAAAATATAGAAAAAGAAGGACTATTACTCAAAACATTCTACGAAGCAAACATCATCTTGATTCCCAAACCAGGGAAAGACCCAACAAGAAAAGAAAATTATAGACCAATATCAGTAATGAATATTGATGCACAAATACCCAATAAGATCCTAACAAACAGAATCCAACAACACATCAAAAAAAATTGTACACCATGACCAAGTGCAATTTCTCCCATGGTCTCAAGGCTGGTTCAATATACATAAATCTATAAATGGAATTCAGCACATAAAAAAATAAAAAATAAAGACCATATGATTCTCTGAATTGATGCAGAAAAAGCTTTTGATATATCCAGCATCCCTTCATGATCAGAACACTTCAGAAAATTGGCATGGAAGGGACATTTCCTAAACTGATAGAGGCCATCTACAGCAAACCCGCAGCCAATATCATATTGAATGGAGTTAAATTGAAATGATTTCCACTCAGATCAGGAACCAGGCAATGTTGCCCCTTGTCTCCATTGCTCTTTAACATTGTACTGGAAATTTTAGGTATTGCAATTAGGGAAGAAAAGGTGATCGAGGGTATCCAGATAGGGTCAGAAGAGATCAAACTTTCACGCTTTGCAGATGATATGATCATATATCTGGAAAACACTAGGGATTCTACCACAAAACTATTAGAAATGAACAAGGAATACGGCATTGTTTCAGGTTACAAAATCCACACCCATGAATCTGTAGCCTTTATATATACCAACAATAACCAAGCCAAACAAACAGTTAAGGACTCTATTCCTTTCACAGTAGTGCCAAAAAAGATGAAATATTTGTGAGTATACCTAACAAAGGACGTGAAGATCTCTATAAAGAGAACTATGAAACTTTAAGAAAAGAAATAGCTGAAGATGTTAACAAATGGAAAAGCATACCATGCTAATGGCTGGGAAGAATCAACATTGTTAAAATGTCTTTATTACCCAAAGCAATATATAATTTTAATGCAATTCCTATTAAAGCTCCATTGTCATATTTTAAAGATCTTGAAAAAATAATACTTCGTTTTGTATGGAATCAGAAAAAACCTTTAATAGCCAAAACATTACTCAGCAATAAAAACAAAGCAGGAGGGATCATGCTATCAGACCTAAGACTGTACTATAAATTGATAGTGATCAAAACAGCATGGTACTGGCACAAAAACAGAGAAGTAGATCTGGAACAGAATAGAGAACCAAGAGATGAATCCAAATAATTTACCATTATTTGTCTTTGACAAGCCAATAAAAACATTCAGTGGGGAAAAGATTCCCTATTTAACAAATGGTGCTGGGTGAACTGGCTGGCAATCTGTAAAAGACTGAAAGTGGACCCATACCTTTCACCATTAAATAAGATAGAATCTCACTGGATAAAAGATTTAAACTTAAGGCATGAAACTATAAAAATACTTGAAGAAAGTGCAGGGAAAACTCTTGTAGGAATTGGCCTGGGTGAATATTTTATGAGGAGGACTTCCCAGGCAATTGAAGCAGTATCAAAAATACATTACTGGGACCTGATCAAACTAAAAAGCTTCTGCACATCCAAGAACATAGTAAGTAAAGCAAGCACAGAGCCCTCAGAATGGGAGAAAATATTTGCAGGTTATACCTCCGATAAAGGTTTAATAACCAAAATCTACAGAAAACTCAAACGTATTAGCAAGAAAAGAACAAGCAATGGAGACAAGGGGCAACATTGCCTGGTTCCTGACTTGAAGAGAAACTTCTCTAAAGAAGACAGATGCACGATCTACAAACACATGCAAAAAAGATCATCATCCTTAATCATCAGAGAAATGCAAATCAAAACTACTTTGAGATATGACCTAACCCCAGGAAGAGTAGCTCACATAACAAAATCCCAAAACCCGAGATGTTGGTGTGGATGTGGAGGAAAGGGCACACTTCTACATTGCTGGTGGGAATGCACCCTAACACATTCCTTCTGGAAGGATGTTTGGGGAATACTTAGGGACCTAAAAATAGACCTGCCATTCAATCCTATAATTGCTTTACTAGGTTTATAACCAGAAGATCAAAAATCACAACATAACAAAGACATCTGTACCAGAATGTTTATTGCAGCCCAATTCCCAATTGCTAAGTCGTGGAAGAAGCCCAAGTACCCATCGACCCACGAATAGACTAGCAAATTGTGGTACATGTATGCCATGGAATATTATGCAGCCTTAAAGAAAGATGGAGACTTTACCTCTTTCATGTTTACCTGGATGAAGCTGGAGCATATTCTTCTTAGCAAAGTATCTCAGGAATGGAAGAAAATGTATCCAATGTACTCAGCCCTACTATGAAGCTAATTTATAGCTTTCCTATGAAGGCTATAACCCAACTATAGCACAAGAATATGGGGAAAGGGCCAAGAGAAGGGAAGGGAGGGGGGAGTTTAGGGTGGATGGAGGGTAATGGGTGGGGCCACACATACGGTGCATCTTAGAATGGGTGCAGGAGAAACTTACTAAATGCAGAATACAAATTCTATATACAATAACTAAGAAAATGCCATGAAGGCTATGTCGAACAGTTGGATGAGAATATTTCAGATTGTATATGAAACCTGCACATTGTACCACTTGCTTGCACTAATGTACACAGCTATGATTTAACAATAAAAAAATTAAAAAAAAATCTCAACAGAATCAAAAGAATTGAAATTTTACCATATATCTTCTCAGACCACAAGGCACTAAAGGTGGAACTCAACTCTAACAAAGACATTCAACCCCACACAAAGGCATGGAAATTAAACAACCTGCTGTTGAATGACAGTTGGGTGAAGGAAGAAATAAAACAGGAAATCATTAACTTCCTTGAGCAGAACAACAATGACAACACAAGCTACCAAAGCCTGTGGGATACTGCAAAAGCAGTTTTGAGAGGAATATTTATCAATTTAGATCCCTAAAATCAATTTAGATGCCTAAAATTTATCAATTTGGATGCCTAAACCAAAAAACAGAAAGGGAGTGCATCAACAAACTCATAAGCCATCTTATAGAATTGGAAAAAGAAGAACAATCTAAATCTAAACCCAGTAGAAGAAAAGAAATATCCAAAATTGAATCAGAGATCAATGAAATTGAAAACAAAAGAATCATTCAGAAAATTCATGAAGCAGTGAGTTTTTTTTTTTGAAAGAATAAACAAAATAGATAAACCTTTGGCCAGACTAACGAGAAATAGAAAAGTAAAATCTCTAGTAACCTCAATCAGAAATGATAAAGGGGAAATTACAACTGATGCCACAGAGATACAAGAGATCATCTCTGAATACTATCAGAAACTCTATGCCCAGAAATTTGACAATGTGAAGGAAATGGATCAATATTTGGAATCACACGCTGTCCCTAGACATAGACAGGAAGAAATAGAGCTCCAGAACAGACCAATTTCAAGCACTGAGATTAAAGAAACAATAAAAAAGCTTCCAACGAAAAAATGCCCTGGTCCAGATGGCTTCACACCAGAATTCTATCAAACCTTCAAGGAAGAGCTTATTCCTGTACCGCAGAAATTATTCCAAAAAATTGAGGAGAAAGAAATCTTTCCCAACACATTCTATGAAGCAAACATCAACCTGATACCAAAACCAGGAAACGTCCCAACAAAAAGGAGAATTTCAGACCTATTTCATTAATGAATATAGATGCAAAAATTCTCAGCAAAAGCCTAGCCAATAGATTACAGCTTATCATCAAAAAAGTCATACATCATGATCAAGTAGGTTTCATCCCAGGGATACAAGGCTGGTTTAGCATACACAAGTCCATAAACATTATCCCCCATATTAACAGAAGCAAAAATAAAGACCATATAATCCTCTCAATAGATATTGAAAAAGCATTCAATAAAATCCAGCATCCTTTTCTAATTAGAACACTGAAGAGTATAGGCATATGTGGCACATTTCTGAAACTGATTGAAGCTATCTATGACAAACCCACAGCTAATATTTTACTGAATGGAGTAAAACTGAAAGCTTTTCCTCTTAGAACTGGAACCAGACAAGGTTGTCTTCTGTCACCATTACTATTCAACATAGTGGTGGAAGTTCTAGCCAATACGATTAGGCAAGACAAGGAAATAAAGGGAATCCAAATGGGAGCAGAGGAGGTCAAACTCTCCCTCTTTGCTGACGACATAATCTTATACTTAGAGAACCCCAAAGACTCAACCACAAGACTCCTAGAAGTCATCAAAAAATACAGTAATGTTTCAGGATATAAAATCAATGTCCACAAGTCAGTTGCCTTTGTAAACTCCAATAACAGTCAAGATGAGAGGCTAATTAAGGACACAACTCCCTTCACCATAGCTTCAAAGAAAATGAAATACCTAGGAAAATACCTAACGAAGGAGGTGAAGGACCTCTGTAAAGAAAATTATGAAATCCTAAGGAAGGAAATAGCAGAGGATGTTAACAAATGAAAGAACATGACATGCTCATGGCTGGAAAGAATCAACATGTTTAAAATATCTATACTTCCCAAAACAATCTACCTACTCAATTCCATTCCTATTAAAATACCAACATTGTACTTTCAAGATTTGGAAAAAATGGTTGTACGTTTTGTATGGAACCAGAAAAAACCTTGTATAGCTAAGGCAGTTCTTAGTAATAAAAGTAAAGCTGGGGCATCACCATACCAGATTTTAGGCTGTACTACAAAGGCATAGTGGTCAAGACAGCATGGTACTGGCACAAAAATGAAGAAACCAGGAAATGAAACTAACATCTTACAACCACTTAATCTTCGATAAGCCAATCAAGAACATAGCTGGGGGGAAAGACTTCCTATTCAATACATGGTGCTGGAAAGACTTCCTATTCAATAAATATCCACATGTAAAAGACTGAAGCTGGACCCACACCTCTCTCCACTCACAAGAATTGATTCAAGATGGATAAAGGACTCAAATTTAAGGCATGAAACAATAAAAATTCTCAAAGATCATATGAAAAACACTGGAAGATATTGGCCTGGTTAAAGACTTCATGAAGAAGACTGCCGTGGCAATTTTAACAGCAACAAAAATAAACAAATGGGACTTAATTAAACTGAAAAGGTTCTGTACAGCTAAGGAGACAACAATCAAAGCAAACTGACAACTTACACAATGGGAAAGGATATTTGCATATTTGAATCAGACAAAAGGTTGATAACTAGAATCTATACAGAACTCAAATTAATCCACATGAAAAAAGCCAATAATCCCATATAGCAATGGGCAAGAGACATGAATAGAATCTTCTCTGAAGAAGACAGACACATGGCTAACAAATATGTGAAAAAATGTTCATCATCCCTATCAGAGAAATGGAAATCAAAACCACCTTGAGATACCATCTAACCCCAGTGAGAATGACCCACATCACAAAATCTCAAAACTGTGGATGCTGGCTTCGATGTGGAAAGAACGGAACAGGTTTACATTGCTGGTGGGACTGCAAACTAGTACAACCTTTTTGAAAGGAAGTATGGAGAAACCTTAATGCACTCAAGCTAGACCTCCCATTTGATCCTGCAATCCCATTACTGGGCATCTACCCAGAAGGAAAAAAATCCTTTTACCATAAGGACAATTGCACTAAACTGTTTATTGCAGCTCAATTTACAATCCCCAAAATGTGGAAACAGCCTAAATGCCCACCAACCCAGGAATGGATTAACAAGCTGTGGTATAAGTACACCATGGAATACTATTCAGCCATTAAAAAAATGGAGACTTTATACTCTTTGTATTAACCTGAATGGAAGTGGAACACATTATTCTTAGTAAAGCATCACAAGAGTGGAGAAGCATGAATCCTATGTACCAAATTTTGATATGAGGACAATTAATGACAATTAAAGACACGGTGGGGGTGGGGGAAGTGGAGAGCAGAGAGAAAAAGAAGGAGGAAAGGGTGGGGAAAGGAAGAACAGAGAGAGGGAAGGAGGGAGTGGGGTGGGGCCTTGGTACGTGCCACACCTTTGGGGGGCAAGACGCAATTGCAAGAGGGACTTTGCCTAAACAAATGCAATCAGTGTAACCTGGTTTCTTGTATCCTCAATGAATCCCCAACAATTAGAAAAAAAAAAAGAATATTCACATATCTTATTGATACATACTAGAAATAAATAAAAATAATTAAATCAGAATTTTGAGAATTAAAAAATTCTAAATTCTAATTTAAAGCTAGAATTAAATCATAATTTTAGAGCCCCACAAAGCCAATATTAAGTGTTACTAACCATCACAGCTACACATTAACAATCCTATTAGTCATCTGTGAGAAAGCAATAAATTGTTCTTTATTTTAATTTTATTTGGATAATAAGACCTTATAAATCAATCTGAATTAATTTTCCTAAAATTTAAAGCATTTTAGTTATATGATTTTGACTTTTGAAAATACAAATGCTGCTTATCAGATAATTTTTATGCAGTGTTGATATTTTAGCAGCTGGAACACAGGTCCAATATATGTCATTATGTTTTGAAAATGGGAACATGGTGTGACATTTGCCTATTTAAAGGTTACTTAGATCAAATAGATATGGAGCCCCAAACAAATGGTGTTCTCTACTTGGTGAATAGATTTTAGAAATTGATGAATAGATTCAAGAACCTTAAATGAATAATATCTTTAAATAAACAACAATATGAAGAAGTTATAAGCTTTAAGAAACAAGGGCATAAATCTCTCAGATTTGTAAATAGGAGGATTTGTGTCAGGGCATTTTTTTTTTTTTTTAGAGAGAGTCTCACTATGTCACCCTTGGTAGAGTGCCATGGCTTCACTGCTCATAGCAACCTCAAACTCTTGGGCTTAAGCTACTCTCTTGCCTCAGCCTCTGAAGTAGCTGGGACTATAGGCACCCACCACAACACCTAAAGAAATCTCATATTCACTACTAGCTGCTGGAAACTACTAATTTGCTTTCTATTTGTATAGATCTCACTATTCTAGACATTTTATACATATATCCAGGCATGAGGGCCTGTGTATGTAGTCCCTGGTACTTGGGAGGCTAAAGAGTTTGAGCCCAGTGTCAGCAATGTAGTTAAGATCCTGTCTTTATTTTTCTTTATTTGTTTGTTTGTTTTTTGTTTTGAGACAGTGTCACTTTGAGGCCCATGGTAGAGTGTCATGGCAACACAGCTCACAACACATCCTGAGTTCAAGTGGTTATCTTCCCTCATGGTCCCAAGTAGCTAGGGCCACAGGTACCTACTACAGTACCCAGCTATTTTTAGACGAGGAGTCTTGCTCTAGCTCAGGTTGGTCTTGAACTCCTGAGCTCAAACAGTCCACCCACCTCAGACTCCCAGACTGCTAGAATTACAGGTGTGAGCCACCGTGCCTGGCTGAGACCCTGCCTTTAATAATAAATAAATAAATTGTACAATATGTGGCATTATTTGTGGGGGTCCAATGTGATCACCAGACTCTTTATAAGAAGAAAGAGGCAGAATTATTGCCAAAGAAGTGTTATGATGATGTAAGTAAAGGTTGGCCTGATGCTCTTTGAGGAAGGAGAAAAAAGTTTATAACCCGAGGAATGCAAGCGGCCCTCAGAAGCTGAGAAAAAGCAAGGGAACAAATTCTCCCACAGAACCTCTGGAGGTGGCAGGTCAACATCTTGAGTTTATCTCACTGACTGAGTTTCATTTTGGACTTCTGACCTCCAGAATTATAAAATAATGAATTTGCAATAAGTTTGTGGTAATTCTTTTTCTTTTCTTTTCTTTTTTTTTTTTATTTTGCAGTAATTACTACAAGTTTTAAAGTTTGTGGTAATTCTTTTTTTTTTTTTTGGCCGGGGCCGGGTTTGAACCCACTTCCTCCGGTATATAGGGCCGGCGGCCTTCTTCTTCAGCCACAGGCGCTGCCCTTGTGGTAATTCTTAATATTAATAAGAGAGATCTAACACAAAATCCTTTGACAATTTAGCAATGGGTCATTTGTCTATTTATTGTTGAGTTGTAGTTTTTTCTAATATATTCTACGTGCAATTCATTTATCACATACGTCGTTTGCAAGGATTTTCTCCCATTTTTGTGAATTATCTTTTAAATTTCTTGATGATATCCTTTGAAAGGAAGAAAATTTTAGTTGATGAAATCTAATTTATCTATTTTTTTTCTCTCTTTTATTTGAGCTTTTGGTGTCATATGAAGAGACTATAGCCTAATCCAAGATAATGAAAATTTAATCCTATTTTTCTTCTAAGAATTTTATAGTTTTTACCCTTACATGTAGGTTTATTATCTATTTGGAGTTACTTTTGTATACAGTGAGGTAGAGACTTAACTTCATTCTTTTGCATGTGGATATCTAGAAGTTGTAGAACAATTTGCTGGAGAAAAATACAAAAACATAAAACCAAGAGAGTATATTTGCCACAAGGCTATTTCATAACCCATGGGGGGGTTCTCTCATCAGACTATACGGAAACTGACCCAAGCAGGACAACTTTTGAAGATGTTACTCTAGCTCAGAAAGACTGTTTGTGGCTGCCCTGTGTTCTACCAGATGTGCAGCCAAAATCATTCATCTTGTTTAGAAATTTTCCTGTTCTGAATTGTTGGGGACTTAATGTCAGTCACCACAGAACCACTTGCTAAGTGAGCATCTTCTTGTCCCGGGAGGTTGTCAGCACAGTTAGAGCTGACACTATGGATAAGGGAACTGAAAGGAGAAAGGGATGTCACCTCACCCTTTTTCCATTTTTCTTGGCAGAGATGGAAGGAAATAATTCATAAGAATGAGTCCACTGAGATCCCAACCATGTATCTCTCTAAGAGGGGTTCTGGTGCCATGTGCATTAGATAATGAATTCTCTCTTCTTCTGAAGGTCCTTTCATTTAGAGCAACAGCTGGGCTTGTGTCCTGCTTTGTCCCAAAACAATAATAAAACTTGGCATCGAAGACACTGAAAGTCTCTGCCATGGAACGGAACATTTAGTGTGATCATTGGATACAGTAGTCAGTTGGGTTACAGTGGAAGTTGACAGTTTAGATGTGGTGACTCATGAGGTTTTCATTTTTAATTACCAAAACTCATGTAAATTCAATGTGGAGAGATACTCTAAGAATTTAGCAATCTCTCATGCTATTTCACTTGCTGGAAATTTTTTTACTTCCTTAATCTGAAAGTGGGCCTTGGGAGTAAGTTTCAGACTGTGATGCTTAGAAGCTGTTTCCCTTCTGCTTAGTGCTTCTCATTTGCACAGAAAAAGTTTAAATTCAGATTTGTATTTTTCATTTTTAAGTTTTGTAAGCTCTTCATCTTCTGCCAGTGTGTATTCTTCATCCTTTTCCTTCGCTTTCTGTTTTCTTTCTTCCCTGCCCCCCTTTCTTTTTCCTCATGTTCTTATTTTAAACTCACTAGTGAGAAGATGGATGGACATTAATGAAAAAGGTGAAAGAATGAATTGCCAAAGACAGCACAATCTTTTGGTTTATACACAAGGATTGCATCCTTGAAACACTGGTCCTTGATCCCTCAACGTGTCAGTATAGTCGAACCTCCGTATAATACTGTTTTTACTTGAAATAAAAACATATACTATCTTGACTTTTATAAAGACAAAGGCAACCTCACCTGTAAATAGACACTGAAGTAATAAATGAAGCAATGAATGTAAAGGGGGAAAAAAAAAGCTTTTTTAAAAAAATATCTTCTTTGGGAGAAGTGATTGTGTTGGAGGCTAGGTGATGAAATTGTGTCACTTGTCAGGAAAGTGGCAAGCAGCCATCTTTTCTGCCTGCTTCTACATGCTGCTTTTGCGCTGCGAATGGGTTTAATGAATGCACTGTTGTGTAAAATGTCATTGCGGCATCGCCAAGTGGAGGCTGTCATGTGATAGCTTTTCCCTGGGATGACATGTCAATATTGGTCCTTGGCAATCCAGGGACTTCAAGCTACACAGAGGGCATTTTTTTGTGATTCAGATACAAGAGTAGAAATAAAAATCATTCTTCAAATCATGGAAATGTCTATTTTGCTTGAAAGAAAACATAATGTTCTTTCCAAAATGTTTTTGCTTTTCAAGATAGAGAATGCTATCAAATTTTAATGACTATTTGAGAAGAAAAATACAAATACAAAAATTTTTTAAATTCTATGTTACCATTAATGAAATAAATGCAAAGTAAAGCAAGGAAACATGTCATTGTTTGCCTTGGAACAAAGCCCATAATTATACGTGTACAGCCATGTGTGATACTGACAACATAATGTAAAGTAAGGCCTCTCCGACGTTGTTGGTGGAAGTAAATTTTGGTAGAATCTTTCTGAAAAGCAATTTGGTAATATGTATCAAAATGTTTACAATACTCATACCATTTTGTTCAGAAATTCTACTACTAGAAATGCACCCTAAAGAAATAACAAGAAATAGTGTCAGTAATGTTTTCCAAAAGATTGCCATGGTATTTAACATGTTGAGAAAAAGAAAATAAATTCCTAACTTTGTGAATGGTTAACTTTGATACTTTATAGCAATTAAAATATTTATAAAAGATATAAGGAAAGGTCGATAAAATAATGTTACATGAACTTAAACAAATACTAAATATTATATAAAGATGACCCAAACTAAATTTTGAAAAGTAGCAAAAAAAAAAAAGAACACCAGACAGATATGGACAAAAAATGTTAATGGTAATTGGCTCTGGGTAGTGTACAAATGAACGTGTCATATTTTGTTCAATTTCTGTGTACCCTTTTATATTTTATACACGTTACACAAAGGACAAATATATACACATGTACTCAAAAAGTTATATTTGAAAAGAGAGTCCACTGGAAAAAATTCACTGTTCAGAGAAATTCACCTAAACCACCATATGCTGTTCTTGCCTCCACTTGTGACCTAGCCCTCACCTGACATTTTCCCCAAGTATCTTCTGGTTCTCTCTCACTGTGGCTCACACTCATCTCCCCAGGCATTCGTGGTAACAACAGATCTCAGTCTCCATCTCTGCTGCCCCTCCTCCTGGGGAAGTAAATTCTTTCCTATTTCTGGGCTTGGTTTCACCTCTTGTTTCTGACTGTGCTTTTTGACCTTGTGCCTTCAGCCGTGTGAAGCGCTTGAGCCCAGTCATGAGACTTAATAAGTATTTCTGAAGCTAGGATAAGACAGTGACAATGACAGTAACAGGTAAGCCACTCTGCAGCCACTCATAAGCAAACTTTCGGGTCCAGAATTCATGTTTGTATTAGTTTTTAATTACCGCATGACCATTTACCACAAAATAAGTAGTTTAAAACAACATATACTTACTATCTCAGAGTTTCAAAAGATCAGGTGTTCAGGAATGGCTTACAGGAGTCCTCTTTTCTGGGTTTCATAGGACTGTATGCATCAAAGTGCCGGTTTGATCATAGTTTTTTTGAGACAGAGTCTCACTCTATTCTAGGCTAGAATGCCGGACTGTTAGTCATACATTGCTCACAGCAACTTGAAACTCCTGGGTTTAAGTGCTCATCCTGCCTCAGCCTCCTGAGTAGCTGGGACTACTAGTGCTGCCACAACGTCTGGCAAGTTGTTTTATTTTTAGTAGAGATGGGGGTCTTACTTTTACTCAGGCTGGTCCCAAATTCCTGAGCTCAAGTGATCCTCTTGCCTCAGCCCTCCAGAGTGCTTCAACTGCATTCTTTTTGGGGAGGGTGGGGTCCTCTGACAGCTCATATGGCTATCAGCAGAACTCAATTTGTTTTGGCTGTATCACTGACACCTTCTGTCTTGTCAGCGGCAGGTTGGGGAATGCTCTTAGTATTCCTTAGGCTGCCCTTAGGTCATTGCCACATGTCCTCCTCCAGAGGTCCTCTAACTTGGCATTTGCTTCATTTAGGCCAATAGGAAAATCTTTCTGTTTTCAAAGAACTCATTGGATAAGGGCAGTGTGACTCAGTGTGACGCTTTTAATTAACTCAAAGTTAACGGATTAGGAACCTTAATTACATCATGACGTCCCTTTTGCCATATGAAGTAGCATAATCATGCAAGTGCTACCCCATCACATTCACAAGTCCCATCCACATTTAAGAGAAAGGTATTATACGAGGATGTGGGTTACCAGGTTCATCTTATGATTTTGCCAACCATAAAGTCCATTCCTGGCTGCCACAGATTTGTGCCTCAGGTTTGGACTTCACTGAATTTATTTATCAATTCCAGGAATCTCTTGGAAGAATCTTTCTTTGGTGTTTTCTATGTTTAACATCATATCATCAGCAAAGAGGGATAGTTTGATCTTTTCTTTCCCCACTTGGATACCCCTGATTTCCTTCTCTTGTCTAATTGCTCTGGTGAGACTTCCAGCACTAGGTTGAATAAAAGTAGTGGTAGTGGGCATCTGTGTCTGGTTCCCCTTATAAGTTAGAATAATTTTAATTTTTCTCCATTCAGTATGATGTTGGCTATGGGTTTGTCATAAATGACTATCATGATTTTGAGGTACATCTGGTTTGTGCCTATCTTGTGAGGCATTCTTATCATGAAAGGATGCTGACTTTGTCAAATACTTTTTCTGCATCTAGTGAGAACATCACATGGTCTTTGTTTTTATTTCTATTTATGTAATTTATAGATTTGTGTATGTTGAACCACCCTTGTATCTCTGGGATAAAGCTCCCTTGGTCACAGTGAATTATTGTTTTGATGTGCAGCTGAATTTGGTTTACTAGGATTTTATTGAGAATTTTTGTGTTGATATTCATAAGGAATATCGGTGTATGTTTTTCTTTTTTTGTTGAATCCTTCCTGATTTTGGTATCAAGGTAATAATGGCTTTGTAAAAACATGTTGGGGAGGATTCTGTCTTTCTTCCTGTTGTGGAATAATTTCTCTTCTTTGTACATCTGGTAAAATTCAGGTGTGAACTGCCTGGTCCAGGACTTTTTTTTTGTTGTTGGGAGACCATAGCTTCTTGAGATGAACACCCCTAACTCTAATGTACCAATGAGAACAGAGAGCTTAAAGAACAGTGAAATTTTCCATTTTTTTTTTTTACGCATTCATATGAATGATAAAATACAAAGATAGTCTAGACAGGAAGAGGGGAAGAAGGGAAAGAAGAGAGGACGAGTGGAGGGCGAGTATTTGGAGGGATTTTACCTAATGTACACAATGCAAGGGTACATTTCAAAACAACTAAGAGTATATTATAAATGCCTTGCCACAAAATAGGGACATGAGGTGATGTGTATCAAATCATCATATTGTACCCCATAAATGTATACATTTATGGTTTAATAAAAATTAAGAAAAAATAATTTTAAAAATTTGTTTAGGTCCTCTGGAAAAAAAAAAGTGAACTTTAAAAATGGCTCAAAGTTCCATAGCTAGAAAGTAGTACTTGAAAGTCATTGAATATCAGGTCTCTAACTCCAAATATTATGTTCTTTCTCCCTTCTCTCTCTTTTCTGGAGCAATCACTCAGACTAGAGCTGGATTTGAAGTCTGATCTACTTAGGGAGAAAGTCACTTCTCATTCATTCTCTCTATGTCTTTTTTTTTTTTTTTTGTAGAGACGAGTCTCACTGTACCACCCTCGGGTAGAGTGCCGTGGTGTCACACGGCTCACAGCAACCTCTAACTCTTGGGCTTACGCGATTCTCTTGCCTCAGTCTCCCAAGCAGCTGGGACTACAGGCGCCCGCCACAACGCCCGGCTATTTTTTTGTTGCAGTTTGGCCGGGGCTGGGTTTGAACCCGCCACCCTCAGCATATGGGGCCGGCGCCCTACTCACTGAGCCACAGGCGCCGCCCCACTCTCTCTATGTCTTAAGCCTACACTTGCCCTCTCACTTTATATTGGCTATGATTTAGCATACACAGGAAGGCTTTTCACAATGATCTTAGGATTCCTAGAATGATGTATATTAGTATTCTAATTACTGCCTAAAAAATCACCATGAACTTACTAGCTTAAAGCAACATTCATTTATTAACTCATTGTAGGTCCAAAGTTCACCACATGGTGACTAGTTCCCACTCAGTTCCTTACAAGGCTGAAATGAAGGCCAGGCTGCATTATCATCTGGAGGCTCAGAGTCTTCTTCCAAGCTCACATGCTGTGGCAGGATTCAGTTCCTTGAAGTGATGGGACTGCAGTCCCTGCTTCTTTGTTTGCTATCAGCTGGAGACCTTTCTGCTCCTAAAGGCCACTCTTTCTTCCATGGTCTCCTCCATTTTCACAACAGCAACAATGTGTTGTATACATTACTCATTTCAAATCTCTTTGGATTCCGTAATCAGCCAGAGAAAGCTCTCCTTGAAGAGATTGTGTGGTTAGACGAGGCTTACCCTATACTCTTCCTAACATAAAGCCCACTCTGCCATATAATATAATTACACAGTGACAGGTCATAATCACAGGTTCTACGGATTGTTATGGAAACTTAAGAAGTGGCATTTTATTTATTTCCCTTTTTCTTCTTTTTAAAAAATTGAGGCAAAATATACATATGTAATTTACCATCTTTATCAATCTTCAGTGTACAGTGCAGTGGACATAAATATATTTGTATTCTTTTTCTCTTTACCTGCTCACTTCCCTCCCCCTTCCCAGTGTTTGGTAACCAGCAATCTTGTCTTTTTTTTCATGAGATGCACTTTTTTTTAGCTCCCAAGTATGACTGAGGACATATAATATTTGTCTTTCTGTGCTTGGCTTATTTTACTCAATGTAATGGCCTCCACTTCCATCCATATTATTGCAAAAGACAGAATTTCATTCTTTTTATGGAGTAATATTCCATTGTGTACATATCACATTTTCCTGATCCATTCATCTATTGATGGTCACTTAAGTTGATCCCATATTTGTGCTAATGTGAATAATGGTGCAATAACCACAAAGGTGCAAATATCTCTTTGATACATTGTGTTTCTTTTGGATATATGCCCAGTAGTAGAATTGCTGGATCATGTGGTAGGTCTATTAGTAGTTTTTGAGAAACCTCCATACTGTTCTCCATAATAGATGCACTAATTTACATCCCCAAAAAGAATGTATAAGGGTTCCCCTTTTTCTGCATCTTCATTAGCATTCATTATTAATAGTCTTTCAAATAAAAGCCATTTTAACTGAGGTGGAATAACAGCTCATTATAGTTTTGATTTGCATTTTTCTGATGACTAATGATGTTGAGCATTTTCTCATATACTATTGGCCATTTGTATATCTTCTTTTGAGAAATGTTTGTTCAAATGGTTTGCCCATTTTTAATCAGATTACAGGTATTTGTTGTTGGTTTCATTTTTTTTTTTTTTTACTATTGAGTTATTTGAGCTCCTTATATATTCTGGTTATTAATCCCTTTTTAGGTACAGAGTTTGCAAATATTTTCTCTTATTCTATGGGTTATCTTTTCACTTCATTGACTGTTGCCTTTGCTCTGCTAAAGCTTTCTTAGTTTGATGTAATCCTAACCTATTTTTGCTTTGGCTGCCTGTGCTTTTGAAGTCTTACATAAAATATCTGTGCCCAAATCAATGTCTCAGAGCATTTCCCCAATGTTTTCTGCTAGTAATTTTAAAGATTTATGTCTTAGATTTGAGTCTTTCATGACTTTGATTTTATTTATATATGGTGAGTGATAAGGGTCTAGTTTCATTCTTCTGTATATACAAGGTTGAACAATTAGGTTCATAATCTTATTCTAGAAAAAATGCTACATACCTCATTGCTGAATATCACTATAATCATCTTCGAAGTTCTCCCCTGGGAAGCTATGCACCAATGTCAGGGCCTAGTCCACCCTTCAGAGCAATTTTAGAACTCTTTTTTTCTGGAATGGCTAACAGAGCTATTGTTGTACAACATATGTTATGCTCCACACCACAGTGATATTGGTTATCTTCAAAGTACACCCCTTGGCCATCTGGTTGTGGTAGTGACATTCAGGCTTGAAGTATGTAGCACTTTTTCTAGAATGAGTTTGCAAACTTAATTGTCACACCTTGTAGTTAATTTTTTTTATTTTAAAATACTTTAATTTTTATAAATTTTTTATTTCTATGCTAGTCTGCACAAATTAGTTTTTATTTTTATTTTCTCAACTTGAGAATGTGAATTTTCTTTCTTTTTTTTTTTTTTTGCAGTTTTGGCCGGGGCCGGGCTTGAACCCACCGCCCCCAGTATAATGGGGCTGGCACCCTACTCCTTGAGCCACAGGTACCACCCAAAGTATTTTTTTTTTATTAAATCATAGCTGTGTACATTACTGCAATTATGGGGTACAATGTGCTAGTTTTATATACAATTTGAAATACCTTCATGAAGCTGGTTAACATAGCCCTCACCTTGTAGTTGTTTAGTTTCCTCAGACCACTTACTGAAAAGACTATGCTTTCTCCACTGTATGTTCTTCTCAAAGAAGAGTTAGTTGTGAATGTGTGGATTTGTAAGTGGGGTTCTCTATGATGGTCCACTGGTTTACGTGTCTCTTTTTATGTGTGCATCATGCAGTTTGGGGTACTTTGTAGTAAATTTTGAAATCAGGTAATGTGACGCCTTTCTACTCAGGATTGCTTTGGCTATTTTGATTCCTTTTTGTTTCATACAAATAATATATATTTTTTTTATTTCTGTGGAGAATGTCCTTGATATTTTGATATAGATTATATGGCCTTGATATTTTGATATAGATTATATGGATAATTGCTTTGGGTAGTATTGTCAATTTAACAACATTAAATCTCCTAATCCATGAACCTGGAGTATCTTTCCTTTTTTGTGTGCCTTCCTGTGCTTTCATTAATTTTCCTTGCAGAGATATGTCACTTCCTTGATTAGATTGTTTCCTAATCATTTTATATTTTTTGTGCCTATTATAAATGGGATTGCTTTTTTGATTTACTTTTCAGATTGTTAGTGTACATAGATGTTATTGATTTTTTGTATGTATATTTCATATCCTGCAACTTTATTTCTTCTATGGACAAAAATACATGGACATTACAGCCAGACAGCTTACATTAAATCCTGATTGCAACATTTTCCAGCATTACAAACTTGGTCCCATTTACTTAACCAATTTTCTTATCTAAAATATGGGATAATAAATATTGTATTTATAGAGTCATTTAAGGCTTTAAATAAGTTAATGTGCCAGAAAAGAAACTGACGCATTATAAATGCTGTCTTGGTCATGATCATTGTGACAATCATTAAGCTCATTATTATAATCTAATTTAGAGTCCAAATTACAGTTCTCCTGGAGCAGACCCATTCCATAAACTGACTTTTTGGGGTCTCAGCTTCAGTATACATTATTATTATTATTTAACTGTCGAAAATATAATTGATATTCTCATCTGTTGGGGCTGCTATGTAACAATATCATAAGCTGAGTTACTTATAAACAATAGAAATTTATTTCTTATATTTCTGGAGGCTGACACATCTACAACTGAGGTACTGGCAAGTTTGGTGTCTACAAAAGGTCCTCTTCTCCTTTCTTCGATATTGCCTGCTAGCTGTGTCCTGACATGATGGAAGGGGCAAGGTGGCTTTCATAAGGGAATTGATGAAAGCCAACCCCTTTTGTATGAATGTATTCATAAACACTCAACCTTCATGACCTAATCACAAGGTTCCACCTCCTAATACTATTGCATTGGTGATTGTCAACATACGTACCTGGGGAGGACACAAACTTGCAGATCATAGGAATTTATTATGCAAAAGACACATATGAAAAATTTTAAGAATTTCTAACTTGCAGAAAACACCAAAGGATTTGTTACATAAAATAAAACTATGCTTAATTTATGAGTTTATTATTTTTTTAAGTGAGAGAAACACAACAGATTCAGTAGCCTGAATTATAAACTTGAGGATAGAAGTGTGAAACCGTTTTTAGTATCACATCCATTTTTACAAATGGCCTTTGATTTCATATTATGACCAAGAGAAGAAAGGATTTGAAAAGACAGGAACAATGTTAGGAAAAGACATAGAGTCTGAAAGAGACTGAAGGAGATGTAGAAGGAATGAGAGAAAAGGAAATACAGCAAAAGAGAAAGAAACAGAAGAAAGAGGAGAGGAAAGACTGAGAGGTAGAGAAGGCAGGTAAGGAGAGAGGAGGAAATGATAGTAACATGGATGGACCACCTGCCATAACTAAGTACTTAGCTCACCTCATCAAAGAATATTCCAGTGAAGTAGATGTTATTGCCATCATTTTGTAGATAAGAAAACAGCAACTAAAAGAGTTCAACTTGTTCAAGGTCAGTTATGTTAACATACAGACTTAAGAACCTACATTTCTCCAGAGATCATTGTAAGGTCCTGGTTCCATGTCCTTAAGGACTAATGATGAGATAAAAAGTACGTCCCACAGCTTGTTGGTACAACCTTAAACAGTGCACCTGTCACACCTAGAAAGACTCAGCTGGGCTTAGATGGGAACTAGGTGTTACTATCTCTTAATACCACCTTAGAATCTTAATTATTTGAATGGATACATCTGGATTCTAGTTTAAGCGGATCCTCTAATGATTTATGCCTGAGGATAAGTCACTCTTCTGAGCCTCAGTATCCTCCTCTGTAAAATACAGGCCTTGGACTGGATCGACTGCCAAATCCTGAAAATCAATGCTTCATGTCATGCTACCAGATTTTTGATCTATTGTTATTCTTGAACTTTTGTATATCCTCAAGCCATTCCAGTGCATGGCAGGAAGCAGTGACTTGAGGAATAATCTCAGTGGTAGTCACATGTATCTACCAAAATGAAGTGGTGACCCCAATGCTGTCTTCACACAGGTGAAGGCTGTAACATGGATTGGGGAGTAGGTGTATTTTGTTGCTTTGGTTAGGTCCACTATGCGGAATGTTGCAGGCTGCTTCCTGTACAACTGTAGGAGGCAATATTCACATCCATAAACACAGGCTATGGCCCTGGCTTCACGAAGCCAGAATGAGGACCAATGGGTAAAGGAAAGAATAAAGGAAATTGTGGCTCAGTAGAAAGGTAAAACTCTTTATTATGTTTAGAATTATCCCTAAACATTGTGACAACTAAAGTTTTTAGGGGAGGCCACATGATATAAAGATTCAACATTTGGATGAGAGTTTAGAGAGTAGAGAGTATATCAGTGACATTTGAGACTGGTTTTTAATGCAGTCAAAGCTACCTGAGTGAGCTTAAACCTTAATTTCTCAAGTCCATGTTATGACCACAAATCATACTACCATTTCATCTGGGTCCTATAATTATACGGAGATTTTCTGTATGTGTATGTATATATGTATCTTTATTACCATCTCTCTATCTATCTTAGCACAATGCCCCACACATAATAAAAGCTCAGTAAGTGTGAGTGGAGCCTGTGGCTCAAAGGAGTAGAGCACTGGCCCCATATGCCGGAAGTGATGGGTTGAAGCCCAGCCCTGGCCAAAAACTGCAAAAAAAAAAAAAAAAAAAGCTCAGTAAGTGCTAGCTCTCATTATGATTATTCTCTTTACGGCTACAGAATGATGCACAGCAGAAATTCATGTTACGTCTGTAGATATGGGACTACTGTCCATGCCTGAAGGCAAAGAATGGCACCAGCCATCAGGGGCATCTTTTCCTATTCTTAACTATAGGGCAAGTATCCAACATAAAATCTGTTCTATCTTCAGCTTGGGGCCAGAACCTGGTTCAGGTGTAAAGATTCCCCCAGTTGTAGGGAAAGACAGTGGTTCAAAATGATGTGTATGGCCTACCAATTTCTAAATTAACCTGAACAAGGCTATTTCTAAGTCTTTAAAATGATGATTATGTTGACAAACATAATCCCTGCCATGACTCATAGAATTACACAGCATCTGTTCTAAACCTTTCACTCTTGTATGGATATTTCTTCACTCGGAAATTAATTTAGTTAATTCAACTCAAAAATTCTATTGTCAAGGGGCGGCGCCTGTGGCTCAGTCGGTAAGGCACCGGCCCCATATACCGAGGGTGGCAGGTTCAAACCCGGCCCCGGTCAAACTGCAACCAAAAAATAGCCGGGTGTTGTGGCAGGCGCCTGTAGTCCCAGCTACTCGGGAGGCTGAGGCAAGAGAATCGCTTAAGCCTAGGAGTTGGAGGTTGCTGTGAGCTGTGTGAGGCCACGGCACTCTACCCAGGGCCATAAGTGAAACTCTATCTCTACAAAAAAAAAAAAAAAAAAAATTCTATTGTCAAAAACCTTATGATTCCTATGGGAGTATGTTTGTTTGTTTGTTTGTTTTTTATTGATAAGAGTTGTAGATGTACCTGGAAAAAAATGTGATTCTCTTCTGCAAACTGCAAAGACGCAGCTATCAAATGTAATCATTGCATCAAAACAACTACATGGGGAACAAAAGTGTCTTTGTCTGCTTTATAAGGAAAACAGCAAAGTCAATTATTTATACTTGGTGAAAAAACAGAGGAAAGGCCATGATGTTTACAATTCTGTTACTCAGGTCCCATTCCTCAATGTGGCTCCATACAAGCTAAAGTCATCCTTTCCTACAGGACTTTGCTTGTGCTATTTGATAAGACTCTCTTCTTGATCAAACTTGAGTCAGGCTTCTGTGGGCCCTGTTTTCTGCTATGCCTCGACCTTGGGCTCTTTCTTTGGCCATTTAGTTTAGTGTTAGCAAGAATCCTGCTGAATCAGTTTAGCAAAATTCCCTCATCCTTGTACCTGATCAAATTCTCATCTTTCACCATATAGCTTATTACCCTGGCCTACCTTCAACAAGAATCCTGCTATGACCAGAATCTCCCTTACCCCTGGATTTTCTCCTTGTAATTTTCCATCCACGGATGCCCTCCCCCAGCTCCTTGGGTCTATGTCTCCAATTGTCCTTGTATTCAGAGTTAAGCCCAATCTCTCTCCCCTTCTGCAAAGACCCCCCATTGCAGCAATCCCTCTTGAATAAACTCTTTCTTACAGTCATTAAAAAGTATCATGAATAATTTTTCTTTAACATATTCACTCAGTACTCCCTCCTACATTAATTTTTCCACCATCTTCCCCACTTTATTCACTTACTTATTTGAAAACACATTCATTCAGAATGAATTTATTAAGTCACTTATACATCTATAAGTGCTTGGTCTGACAGCATTTACAAGCTGATAGGGGTGCTAAAATGACATTAGGCCATGTTATTCTCCCCAAGGAAACTTCATCTATTTCCAACTCATAATGTCTTTTAGCTAGTGTTTTGATTTCAGAGCATTTTATTTTATTTACTATTTGCCCTGTATAGGTGACTCTTTCCCCAGTATTATCCTTATGTTCTTTAAAGAGAGTGACCTGGCTCAAGCAGCTGCCACTTTCTTATCCCTGACCAGCATCTGGCTCTGCTCCATCCTCTTAAGCTCACCACGTGTTCTCCATGGAAGTGAAGCTGGTTCCTCCCTTTTCTCTGGGACAGCTTGCTCTTTCTTTGTACTCCCACTCACATTTGTGGGGATACTGAAATCTTTTTTTTTGGCCAGGGCTGAGTTTGAACCCACCACCTCCGGCATATGGGGCCGGCGCCCTACTCTGTTGAGCCACAGGCACCACCTGGGATACTGAAATCTTAATCATCCTTTAAGATCCAAACTGAAGTCTTCTTTTACATTCTTGCTATCTCTAAATTCTATCATCTTATCAATGAAATAGCTGAAGCTGTGAATACATACAGTGTCTATAAGATTGTGTTATTTGTGGGTGGCACCTGTGGCTCAAGGAGTAGGGCGCTGATCCCATATGCTGTGGGTAGTCGGTTCAAGCCCAGCCCCGACCAAAAAAAAAACCGCAAAAAAAAAAAAAAAAAGATTGTGTTATTTGTTAATGCTGCTTATGATGTATTGTTTCTACATGTTACATTATTTTTTTCATTAGTTCATTTTATTCTTTCCAATTAGGTTGATGCTTCCATGTCAACAAAACATACATCTGTATCTTTGTCTCACAGTGCCTGACCCAATGTTGAATGTGGTATCCATCAATAAATACAATTCAAATATTAGTTGAAATTCAATCAGTACCAATAAGTATTTAGTAAGAGACCTGCAAAGTCATTATAGGAAGCTAGTGTTAACGACCTTCTCTTTCAAGTATAGAACTTTTATAAAATTACTATTCTCTATAGGTACAAGTGTGTATCGTTAATGCAGTAGACTCACTTTTAAATAATTCTAACACTTCAGATCTTTACCTGAGTCTGCCATCCTCTGCTGCAGCACCTCCTGGAATAATCTTCGTAATAAATATGCCAGGGTCATCTCCAATGTGGGGATTATCTGTCCCTCCAGCAATACTGAACCCCAGGCCAGAATTCCCCTGTAGAAACAATAAGCAGATATTAGACGATGTGGCAGTCACCTAAAACCTAGTTCCTCTTGCACTTTGCATTATCACGTTACCACTCAAATGGAAATCAGTGGATAACAGTCTTATGTAGAAAGTCGTAAAGTGCACAGTCAGCAGACAAGGGAAGGTCAGGAAAAACACTCAAGTTTATCCCTGCACTGCACGAATTCAAGAGGAGTTACATTTTTGCTTTTAGCAAAAGCTTTCTTCATGGAATCAATTTATAATACAAATGATCATTATGAAGTAGGAGATAAAAGCTCAGAAAAAGATTGTGTAATATGAAAAAAATGCAAAATGTCAAGAATATGTTATAAAAATTATACCTTCATATGAAAAAGCATAGAGAGAAATAAGTTACTTAAAAATATTTGACTTGATAGAATAAGGGAAATTATTTTGGTATTTTGGTGTTACTCTAGCATCATATATACATCACATAAGTGTATTCCTTTGTAATGGGGAACTTAGACTTCAGAAGGCAGGGCCTTTCTCTAGAATCATACAACATGCTAGGTACTTTTTAACAATAAACACTTTTAATTTGCAGTAGCGAATAAAGTAGTATGTAATAATGCTGCCCCATGTAAATTTGAATAGTTTATATTCTAATAAAGCTTTCCTACTTACTCCTATAGATGATAGTAAGTGATATCCAGTGCATACATATATCCTTCTAAAATTTGTATGTGATGGCATAATTAAAAGTGCCCCCCAAATCCACAAACTGTCTTACTTAACATATATCTTATTTGTATATTCTATTATTTTATATCCCTCTCTCCATGGCTACATTATATTTCTATAATTGTGTTCATATTTTTTTAATTCAAATTATTTTTTAAAACTGTTCTGTATAGCTAGACAGTCTTTATCACTATTCATTTTGAAAGGCTAAATCAAGGTCATATAATATCACATATTTAAGCAGCGCCCTGTCCCTGAATATTTAATTTCTCTCTATACTCTTACCACAAATATAGCTTACTAAATTTATGATCACTTGATTAAGTTCTACTCTTGGTAAAAAGAGATGAGAACCAAGAGTTTAGTAGTTAATCCAAAGAAATTAATTTTCAGAAAAGTTCAATGTCAAAATCAGCTAAAACTTGATAGTTATAATACTGCAAATGTCAAGGTATGCACATAAGACTCAGCAATTTTTAGTGACTGAATTAATACAACTGAAATATATTGAGTTGTTTTCACAATTGTACATTAAAATTGAAAGGTTGAAATAAGTAATTCAGTCATGCCAACTAAAATCCCATGTTTTTATATTTTTGCCTTCCTTAATTCTGCTTGCTCTTTGGAAAACTCAAAAGTTCATTGAACAGAGATATTAGTTATTAGCAGTCATGAGATCACGAGTTTGTTTAATTTTTATTAAATACCAGCTCTGTGCCAGGCACTAGAGTAAGCCCTGTAGCTACAGCCATAAATATGTCAGTTTATGAGGAATATGGAGGAGAAGTGCAGAATGTGGGAAAGAGGAGAACCAAACTAAGCAGCATAGTAACACAGGAGTAACTCCTGAGGCTAGAAAAGGTATGTCAGCTCTGAAGTACAGATGATGAGGTTGGAACAGAGAAAGCAGGAAGGAGAAATGGATGGGAAGAGTCTTTATCATAAGGTTCAGGAGACCAGACTACACGGGAATCCACTCTGGGTTTCAAGTACCTATTGCCACCAAATGACAGTATCAGTTAAGTATCTCCCATGTGACTGACCCTAAACTAAGACTTACGGAGATTAAGACCAGTTGATTTCTGCCTTCATGGATATTCAAGCCATTAAGCAGACAAGGCATGTGGTGACCAGTACATATAACCTTAACTACACTGGCAAGTAGGTAGTCATGGAGATAGAATTTAAATGACTTTAGAGGCAGTTTTCTAAGATTCGAGGTTTTGTTAGGAAAGGATGGGAAGATGAATATTTTCAATAAAATGTGGGTCAAGCTCTAAGAATATCAACTGAAGTATATTGGTATTAGGAGAGTTGGTATTTCAGGGGTGATTAATGGGGGTAGGGAAGGAAGCAAGCAGAGATTAAGAGATACTTAAATGCTTTCTCCTAAAAATGTCAGTATGTTTGGCAAGGGTGCTCAAAACTTTGTCATTTGAGAAAGATATTTATGATCTAGTTTTGAACTTTGTTTGCTTTATTTTTAGCTTCACACTTTAGCCCCCAGCAACACTGAACTCAACTACTGGCTCTTTCTTGAACAAACCACACTGTAATTCATCTCTTGGCCTTCACCAATGCTGTTTTCTGTACCAGAAACTTTCCGTTTCTTCCCTGATTAGTCTAATTCTTTCCATTTTCTAAGATACGTCTTAGATGGCATCTAATCTAGGTAGATTTAATGAAATGAAACTCCTCCATCCAATTTCTCTATTGGTAGGTCACTTTTCTTCTGGGTTTTTGTAGATTTCTATGTTTACTTACATCATATATCATGCAATTTTGTATTTACCTAATTCTAAGTCTATCGTTACTGCAAATTGAGCTGGTAGAATCTAGGAACTGTGTAGTATTAATCTTTGTTTCTTTGTGTCTGGCACATAGTATTGGCAATAAATATTTGATGAATGAATGAACAGAAAAACAAACCTACCAAGAATGTTTGTGTCCTAAAGCTAAGACTCAAAAAAGACACAAAAGACATCCCTTGTGTGTTGAGGAATGCGATACGGAAGTAGAGGCCATGTGCTGTGTGTGGTATGCACTCCTTTGAAAGAATAGAAAGTCCTTCATTCAAGGGGTAGCTGGCTAGTCACTGAGTATGAGGGAGGCAAGTGTCTATTTGGAGATTAAAATGGATCACTTTAAAGGACTCTTTTGAGACATTGGCTAGATATATAAAACTCCTCTTGCCAACAGAGAAAAAAAATGCATTAGAAAACTTCAGTGGGGGAAGTAGATCACTGCTGCATTTTTAAAACTTATTCTGTGAATCAACATATCTTTGAAGAAATAGCTTTGGTAACTGCCTAGCAACATTTAATCACTGTTTTTAGAATTGACTAAAATATGGAGAAAACGATGGCTCTGGCGTTTCTTAATATATATTCCCCAGTCTCCAAACCCACTCTGAAGAAAAGAATGAATGGATTATGGAATCCACAGTGGAAAGAGGTAGGTAGAGACAGTATTACTTCCCTGGTGTTTCTGATTTCAAAGGATCTCTGAAAGCTTTTGTGTTTCAATTAAAACAAGTCTGCCCGCTGGGTCTAGCCAGTTACCAGGGTTCTTTAGAAGAGCTCCATCTGAATCCATCTAAGGAGGTGATTTAAAGAGCTTCCCCCACCCTCTTATTGCTCTCCCCCAGCCTTCTCTTTTAGGTCTTTGCTAAAAGCCAGCAGCATTTAGTGAAGAGAGGAAAAGATAAAAAAGCATCAGGGAAATTGCTGCCTGCTGCTGTCCATGGCTGAGTCACTTCAGTCCCCTGACAATCGTCCAGAGCCCTCCAGCTGCAGGAGCAGATCTCAGTTCTCTCTTCCAGGCAGCAATCTGTGTATGTGAACAGACCCACCCCTGGTCAACACTGTAGATCCTGAAACACTGTGACTAATTAACCTCATGTTGATCCTTGACACAGCCCATGGAAACTCTGAGATGCCATGCTGATAAAAGCAGCCCTGGTACAGGGTTCTTGGTGGGCTGCTTTGTCCTTGCACGTGGGCACATTTCATGACTGATGAATGTCACTGTCTTGGAGCAATCTTTATTCCAGTTCCTAATCCTCCACATTTGTTGACTCTTTCTCCAGTAGCACAAGCCCATTGCCTAGCAAAAACACTTTCTGTTTCACGTACTACATACCATATCCTCTCAGAAAAAGAATCAGCAAAAAGGAAAGATGTTTTATCATGAATCCATGGTTGCAAATATTTTAAATACTATGTCCCCAGGAAAGTTCCTCTTTTATTAAAAATTTATTACCCAAGTAAAAATTATTCTCAAAATGGGATTATAAAAATAGGAGGAAAATAAGTACTAATATTGTAATAACATGCATTTATATAATGTTTTACTGGCAAAGAATTTTTTTGACTTTTAGACTTTAGAATTTAAGTTCTATTTTTAAATATTGTTTCATATCTAATTCACTTCTTGAAATTTTTCCAAAAGGAATAATCAAAGAAATAATTAACCTAATAAACACATGTATATGTAAAAAAAAAACAAAAAACAAAAAACTTTTCACGTTTATAAATAAGGAACTTTTGTTAAAGTGAGTTAAAATGGCATTGTCCAAAGAAAATACTCAAAGATTTCTTTTTCTGATCTATTAAAAAGTTTCTTCATTTAAAAAAAAAAAGAAATAATCAGAGAGGAGAGCAAAGATTTCTTTTCAAAGGTTTATTGTAGCATTATTTATATTTCTAATGTTTACCAAAAAATTACAAAGGAAAACAAGCATCTATATAATGGAGAAGAGATTAAAAATAATATGGTACATCAATCTAAATGTTTGGATATTTTGTAGTCATTAAAATTGTAGTGCCCTTAATAAGAATGGAAAATGTTTATTATACAACATGAGAGAAAAATATGAAATTTTAATTGTAGTATGACTGCTACTGAAAATACTCAAAGAAAATGAATTATTTTTAACAAAAATTAATTAATAATAATAAAATTGCTCAAATAATTTAAACTAAGAATGGGACCTATACAAAAGTTTTAAAGTTCCTAGTAAAACACTAAACATATCCTTAAAGGAACTAACATTTATCACATGCTTATTCTTTGGTAAACAGGAATCTAGGTTTCTTACAATCTAATTTCTTACCTGGTAGATAGTATTATTCTCTTCTCATATATTAAAAATAAAAATAAAAAACAAGCAAACATAAAATATTGAGGCTGAGAGAAAAGTGAAAATATGAATATAAAGCAAATAAAAACAGTAGATTTCAGATTCAAAACCGGATTTGTCAAGCTCCAAATGCCATTTTCTTTCCTTTATATTATACTGCCTCTTCTGACTTCAAAACACAATTTTATGGTAGAGAAATAAAAATTTTAGAAATAAGAAAGCCCTTTTTTTATTTTTTGGAAAGGATTTAAACTACTCTTATAAGTATAATGTTAATGTTTCAAAATGTTTCTAAGTGGTAAGGTTTAGTAGAAAAGCATGAATCTGGGACATTTTTGACCTGGATTTCAGTACTGGCTTTGTTGTTGCTGTATGACATTGGATAAATTTCTCAACTTTTAGTCTAGTTTCCTCATCTGTAAAATGAAGATTATCCCAGCTTTACGGGACTTTTAGACAGATGAAAGCAAATGACATGCACTAAAAGAGTGTTGAGCGTAGCACATGGATGATGATGAACTAATGTTGGCTCAATTCCTTTGTTTTCATGTACAGTGCTATTGACAGGGTCCTTAAGAGTGTTGATACAAGGGTTCTCACATTCAGGGCTGGACAAGGACCCTGGTTTTCTAAGCTTAAACAAAGAGACTTCTTTTACTCCAAATGCACTCTCTGAATATAAGCAAGACAGGAGAAAAGAGTTTTTCTAGTATTTCCAATGGTACAATGATGTTTCATTTCTGGCCATCTTCTGAAGTGGACCTCCTGCCACTTTGCTAGAAGAACTGCATTCATTTGTTAATACATTCATTCGCTAATCAACATTGAAAAGGTTTCTTCCCTCTGCCAAGTTCTTGCCAAGTATAATTCTCTCAAGACCTCCCTGTTTACAAATGGTATATAATCTCCTACCAGTGGTTCTCAACCTTCCTAATGCCTCCGAATGCTGTAACTCTTTATTTATTTTTTTATTTATTTTTTTCCAATTTATTTATTTTTTTATTGAATCATAGCTGTGTACATTAGTATGATCATGGGGCACCATACAATGTGTCAAACGGTCTATGAACCAAGCTGTGACCCTTTAATACAGTTCCTCATTTTGTGGTGACAGCCAACCATAAAATTATTTTTGTTGCTACTTCATAACTGTAATTTTGCTGCTGTTATGAATCGTAATGTAAATATCTGATATGCAGGATGTATTTTTATTGTTACAAAGGGGTCACGATCCACAGGTTGAGAACTGCTGTCCTAGACAAAAGACTTGCTCAAGATCCCACTGGGGTCTCTCCCCTTGGCCAGAGGCTCTGGTGCATTTCATTCTTTCGTATTCCTTTCTATCTAATCAATCCTATCTTACAACTGATATGTGTGGTCCGAGGGTTCATTCTTTGAATCTCTGAGACCAAGGACCTACTGCAGAAAGATATTCCATCAACAATATGATAGATATCAGACAATGTAATATTTGCGTTTTAAGGTAGAGGAGAAGGAAGCAAAAGGAGGTCTTAACTAAATATATAAATGTATAAAGTTTTTGTCTTTACATCATACATTTAAAAGTCAGGATGTCAGAGGGAAAGGTCTTGAATAAAGTTGGAAATTCAAGTAAAGCAGGAAGGTTAGGACTACAGCTTTGAGGCAAGAGAGAGATATTTAGAGATCAGTTTGAATCTCTTAAGCAGCACTGTGATGGGACATCATCAGTGTGTTCAGTGACTTTCTCCCACAGTGATTAGCAATTGTCAGTGCAAAGGGAGGATTTGGTTGCTTTAGGGTTGAGGGTTAGAAAGAAAATGTGGTTGACTCTGAAAATAATGAATAATAATGTCTGTATGGATAGGAAAAGAAGAGAAGCAAGGAGGATGCTCAAGACTGGATAGAAGAGGGTAAAAAAGACAAAGATCAAAACAAGGTTAAAGTACAAGTCTGTGAAGAATACAGGCTGCGGAAATGGGGGGCTGTTTCAAGAGTCAACATTTCATAGTGCAACAATATCAGCACTTGGTGATAGATAAGTGTAGTGAAGGTCACGTCATAAGAGTGTATCAAAGTGATTTTCAAATCAGAGTATTTTGTGGCTGACATTGAAGTTCCTCAGGAAGACAGAAGGAGATAAAAAAAAAAAAATAAGAAAGAAAGTGGCCAAAATTTTTTCAATGGAAAAACTGAGGATAAACTCTGTCAGTTAAGAGAGTTCCAGGTAGAGAAACAAGAAATGCTAAAGGCTAAAAAGGAAGAAAGGACTTGCCTAAGGAACCAAAATGAAACCAGAATAGCTATGGAGTGATAAGGAAAGGAAAGGAGAACTGAGGTTGGGGAGGGCAATAGGGGTCTGATGCTGGGGATCTAGCAGTCTTTTTGGTTTAAAGGTTTAAAAATGGAGAATCACATGCTCTGATTTAGTTTGCAATTATACAAGTTGCTATGCAAAATACTAGAGTGGGCTAAGGGGGAAAACAGAGAGACCAGCTACAAATTGTTGGTGACTGGACTAGGCTGATAGCAGTGGGGATGGCAAGATTTGAGGCATGCTTTAGAAGTAGAATCCACAAAACTTATTGATAGCTAGAAGGTGAGAGGAAGGGAAAGAGAATCAAAGACTATGCATAGCTGGATGGGGATGCTATATATAAGATGGAGAGGACTGTGGTGCAGATGGGAAAACCAGTTTGGGAGAACTAAACACAAGTTCAGATTGGGTCATTTCAAGTTTGACTGATATGTTGGTATTAAAAGAGAGAAAGATTACTGATATTTTCAGTAAGAATGATAGTAGGCAACACACATTTAATGGTTTCAAGGTATCAGGCACTATGATAAAACTTACAATTGCCTCCTTAAGGAACATTAATATATACTAACCAGAAAATAGGTTGGGTTATTTACTTTGGTCCCCACAGCAACTCTTTGAAGGTATATGTGAAAGTTTTCTGAGTGTCAGGCCTAGGCATATGGGGTTTCTCGGAGAAACTAGATTATTTGAATAAGGAGCAATATGACAAATATTACATTTTAATATGATTAATTGAAGTACCAGTGTGCAAGCTGAACTAAGAACAGGCTGGGTAGACTGAATCAGAAGGCAAGGAGAGCAATACGGGATCAAATGTAATATTAAAGTTGTGAATTTCTAAGACCCGACTTATGATGCTTTCAATGACACACCAACTACAAAATTTCTAAGTAACACCAGTCTCACATCCTGTAAAAGCATGTATCTGAAATACCACTAGAAGCAAATATGTACTTTCTGATAACTCCTAACATAGTCTCTTAATTTCTTTATCATTTTTTCCAATGTAAGTTGGTAATAATGGTGTCTCTCTTGTCCTCCTATTAAGTCTTGTACTTCCAATGGCATCTCTGCTTGTATTCTCTTAAAAGGATTAGAGCAGACATCTGTTTAGGATGGTTTATGCACACAAAATAAGACAGACACAGGAAGTTCATGAATTGCTCAGAAATTGATAGTTCTCCTTGATTCCCGCCTGTCCTCCAATCTCTATATTTTATTATAAATTAAAATATTGTTGCTTCTACCCCTGAAATACCGTCAACCCATCCAGCTCCCCCGATTTCTATTATCACTGTCTACTTTAGATATTCATTAGTTCTCCTCGTTGTTTTTCTAACTTCCAAGATTGACTCATTACACTCCTTCCTTCTCATAGTAAGATGTGCTCAAAATAAGAAATTTCTTTTTTTAATTTTATTTTTTTATTTTATTTCAGAATGATATGAGGGTACACGTATGTTTAGGTTACATTGTTTTCAAGTCTAAGGTAAAGTTCAAGTTGTAGTTGAGCCCTTCACCCAGAAGGCATGCTAAACACTCTCATACCGTACACCCACCAATCACCCTCCCCCCTAGACTATATGTTTGTCTTTTTTTCCTTTGTGTGAGTGCATAGTTGTCAAAACAAGAAATTTCAAACTCCAATGCCTATGAAGACAGAAAACACATAGGAGGATGAATTGAGACTAGGAGAGGTAAAAAAAACAGATCAAGACTGTGGTTAAATGAAAACTGGTCTATAGAGTGGGAAAAAAGTAAAGTGGGGTTGAGTGTATGTCATCTAAAAGGATGAATCACCATTCACCTCTTAGGGATCTTTACCACTCTGGAATGGGGGGCTATTGTTGGTCAATTGTTTTCTTACCACAACCCCTTAACACTTATTCCTAACTTTTCCAATCTTGACTAGGTCAAGAGGGATGAAATGGACACTTGTTATCACCTATTAGGTGCCACAGCCTTAGAATGGATAAAGAAGGCAAGCTCTGTGATCATTTCTCTGTGTTTTGATACCAGCTGTATTATTTCTTGGCTTGTGACCCTGAAAGATCTGCATGAGTTCTTTGAACTATGGTTTGTTCTCCTGAACAAAGTCTTTTGGATTTGTTATAAGTTAGCAATACTCATAGCGTCTTCAAGATCAAACAGTAATAAGATGTTATTTGTCATTTTCCCGGTGATTACCTGTGTACTTAATGTACAAAAGCAACTGTGGGTAAAACTGTTGGTACCTTAGTATAAATCAAGGCAGTTGGTACCAAAGTACAGTAGTAATCACAGAATTCTTCCTTACTATGCACTCATGAAAAAGTCGATTTTACTTAAGAATGTCTTTTATGAAGCAGTAAAAATTATTATTGTGATTAAATATTGACCTTTGAGCTTGTGACTTTATTACATTCTGTGTGATGAAATGAGAGGTATGTATAAAACACTTTTGTTATATATTGCATGAAAAAATTGTGCAATTATTTGAGTTGCAAGCTAAACTAACTACATTTTCATTAAATACCACTTTTACTTAAAAAATTTACTGACATTCAAACTATAGTTATTTAGTCTTGGATAATTGGCAAAACTTTACCAAAAACTGATAAAGTGAGCATGTTGCTCCAAGGAAAACAATTGTCAATAGTAAAATTTGAGTCTGCAAGCAAACATTAGAATTTGGAAACCCGGCATTCACCACCAGGAGCATGACAGTTTCTAAGTTGCAAGCACTTTTCTGATGGGGCAGATGGTAATATTGTACTGACAAATGCAATTTTTTGATATTGTATAATGAAATGTGTCAACATTTATATGATCTGCATGACTCAGTGAGTCAATATTTTCAGTTGACTTATATATATTACACAACAATGCATGATCAAAAGGTGCATACAAAGTGCAATATAGATGAATGAATTTTAATGTAATGTAGTAAAAAAAGCTCATTCATGTAGTTTCAGACTCCAGATTTGTCAAGTTTTAATGCAGCATCAATGAATATTCACAATTATATGAGAAAGGCTATGAAAACCTTCTGCTGTCACCAGTCACATAGCAGTGAAGAAACTACATTTTCCTCCTTTAGTTCCACCAAAACAACACACACAAAAGATTAAATGCATATGACAATGTGAGACTGTAGCTATATTAATTTAAGCCCAGACATTGAAAAGACTTAAAGAAAATAAAATAATGTCATTTTTTACTATACTTTTTGTTTTAATAGTTATTTTCAATAAAATGTTTACCCATTACATCAACATATAATGGGTTTATTGTTATTTACAAATTAATACTTTAAAAATTTGCAGTTTTAATTTTTAAGATGGTAAAAACAGAATGCACATAAACCCTATTGGTCGTCTTTATTAATTTTAAGTATAAAACTGGTCCTGAGATCAAAATGTTTAAGAGCTATTGTTGTAAACATTCTATGATGCAATTCTCATAAAGCACTTAAGAGGCTCAGTAAATGTCAATAAGCCTATTACACTAAGTGCTCAATAAAGTCTGAGCCAATACTACAATTTTATGAAATCACCCTCGATTATCATCAGGTTTCTCTCTTTTGAAAGAAAACTCAAAAAGCTGAGACAGCATAGTGCTCCAGGAAGGAATGGGGGAGCTGGATCCATCACAGTTTAGTGATTATAAATTAATAGTATTATTAACCACCTTGAGTCATTGTATGAAGGATCAGCTCCTGAAGTGAAAGGATTTTCAATATGATGTGCTTCTCTGCAGCTGCACTGAGTTTTTAAAAGCATGCATAAGATGCCCCTTTGAAAGCATCATGCTTCCTCACGCTTGGTATGACTTCACATTTCTACACCCAGTGTATCATTAGTCAAAGGCTCTTTAAAGCTATGCTGAGTATACAGCTTTATCTTCCATTTGACAAATGCAAGGACCTTCACAGTTGGGATTTCAAAGTCCCAACTCTTTTTTGTTTTAGCCAACTTTATTTGTTGAGCCTATTTCCTTTGCCAAAAGACAAAATATATAAATTTCAGAGCTATTTTGAGATCACCCTCCTTTGGCCATGGAATCCAAACTCCCCTCAGCTCACCATCGTCACTGATCTCAAAATCTGCTCATTAGTATCCAAATAACCCATAACTTCATACTGCAGCCCATTAAACCTAGAACCAGGGTAAAGAAATATTTTCTGGGAACATGTGGACTCAATATTCTGTCATGTAGGGAGAGGGAACACAGAGGTAGGCAACCACAAGTTATTTGCACTACATTCCCTTTAGGGGAGAACATTTTCTTTCTTTGCAATCCTGAGGATTTGGCTCAATATCTTAATCCTATAGCTTTTGAAGAGTACAAAGAATTTTAAGTCATGAACACCTGTCTCTTCTTTGACTTCCTCTTGGACCCTCTCCTTTTTTCCTCACTAGGCTCCAGCCTAATGTCCCCCTCTACGGTTCTCCAACATTGCAAGTTTATCCCTACCTTGAGGATAAACTTTGCTCGAGAAATTTTACATCCTTCTTATTCTTCAGCTCTCAGTTCAAGTGCTACCACCTCAAAGGAGCCTGCCCTGACAAACTACTCTCTAAACTATAAAGGAGCCTGCCCTGACAAACTACTCTCACCACCACCCCAGCTCAGAGTCTAGCTGATCATGCTATTATTTTCTTCAAATCATTTATCAACACCTGACCTTATTTTGTTAATTGCTTCTTTATTGTCTGACTACTTCACTTGAATCTAGCTCCAGGAGGCAGGGACTCTTCTGTTGCATTCACCACTAACTGTATTCTCCTGGTTTTTTAATGATATTTTTCCTTTTTATTTTATTTTGTCTTATTTCAGATTAATATGAGGTACACATGATTAGGTTACATTATTTGCATTTGTTAGGTAAAGTTCAAGTTGTATTTGAGCCCTTTACTGGGGAGGGGTGTGCTGTATCACTTACATTGTGTGCTGTATCACTTACATTGTACATTGTGTGCTGTATCACTTACATTGTACAGTGTGTGCTGTATCACTTACAATGAGAATGTGCCTGTTCTCATTTCTGTACCAGGCACATAGCAAGTATTCAAGGAATACGTGTTTAAGGAATGAGTGAATCAATCCATAGGACACTATTTTATAGTGAAAACACACACATTTTGGAACTGACAGACATGGGTTTGATTCTGCTATGATCCAAATGTGTTTCCCAAAATTCAAATGTTGCAAACTTAATCCCCACTCCAATAGTGGTGGGAGGTGTCTGGGTCATGAGGGCAGAGTCATCATGAATGTATTAATGCCATTGTAAAAGGGCTTGATGGAAGAAGTTCACTGCTTTTTGCCCTTCTGCTTTCTGTTATGTCCTATGCACACTGTAGGTGCCCCCAAAGTCATTAGGGCTAGATAGATAAATGAATTAACTTGAAATAAATATAAAGGACCTCAGTGGAGAGTCAGTTCTCTACCAGGGTCTTACAGCTCCAGGCTGGGCTCTTTCCCGAGTCCCTCCATTCTTCCTCCTACCCTGATATGCCATTTTCATGCCTTCTTTTCTCATGGAGCTAAACTTGGCTCAATCATCATCTCCTCCATGAAGCTTACATGACTCATCAACTGGGTGTAGGTAGGCTTTCTTTGTGTTTCCAGAGTATAAGGAACTTACTTTCTGTGGCTACATTTACCACATTATATTATGAACACTGGATTCACAGGGAGAAAAAAGTGTTAATTTAACTTATGGGCTCCTCTAGCCATGAATGGAACATAGTAAGTATGCAGTTATGTATTGGTTGAATAAATAAATGGATGCAAGCTTATTTTCATTGATACTATTATGGTAATCACTTTATAGGTTTTATCTATAGATATTTCTTAAACTACTAAATTTAAATACATTTCTTTCTGTTTATTTTTCTTCTACCAGTTACAGAAGATTAAGCAGTTCACCCTTTGAAGAAAAAAAAACCTTCAGCCTCTTGCTTTATCAAGAGGCACACCAGAGTAATATTTTGCCCAATAGAAGCCTGAGGACCTAATTTACCTCCATGGTGTTTCCTTAACTCCCTAATCACAGGCAAAATCCAATCAGACTTTAAGAGAAAATGAAGCTTGAAATCTACTTCATATTCTTCTCAGCGTCTTCTCTCATCTAGCAGAATGAAGTTCTGCCTAAAACCCTTTTCTCTAAAGAGTTTTTATATTTGACAAAAGATTTAAGAACACAATATAAAACAATTCTCAACATCAACTCTAATGTATTTCTACATCTGAAGGTGAAGTAAATGAACTGAATTAGAATGCAGCAGAGAGGTAGTTATTTCTTTTAGAAAGCACATAAGTAGAATGTAAAAAAACCTCTTTGTTTCTTTGCTTATCCTTTCAGCAACAGAAGCAGAAAGACGGGGTATTTACTTTTTCCTATTTTGCTGTGGAAATTTTGCTTTTATAATTCAGGCTCCAAGATGATATTCTCCAGTACCTTCTTTAATTCTCTAAAGTATCTTTCAGACACTGAAGTCCAAGAGTAAATAGAACTGACAAAAGACATTGTTCTATCATGTACTTTAGGCAGGTGAATAATTCTCACTGAGGCATAAATATGACTTACCATAGCCTTCCACTTTCAATCCTTTGTGAATATACTTCAAAAGCACAACATGGTTGTAAAATCCTCTAATCCCTGCCACATTACAATAAATGATGGGCCAACCTCCAGAGGATTGGCTTTGACCTCAAGCAAATTATGCAATAATGTTTCCTTGAAAATTTTTGTGCATGCAGCTCCTTCTCTCCCAGAAGAAACATCTACCAGATGGCAAAGACAACCTCAGAAAAAAATTAAAACGGCAGTTTCTTCAGAAGGTCAGGGCACAAATCTCTGGTAGCAAAGGACAGCACAGCATTTTAGAGGCAAAACCTTATTATCCAAATTTCTCTGTTTCACAGCACTTAATGTTGAATGCATAATACATCTGCCTGAGGATATATCACTTTCTCTTCCTGGGATGGGTCCAAAGGATTTTAATGACCACGGCAAAGTAGAGGCAGGTGAAACCATAAGCAGGTGAGGGTTTTAGGTGGTTTTTACTAATAATACACATATAAATTTCAAATATATCAAATATTCATATATTCACATACAGTATAACAGTTGTTTTCATATATAGTACATTCTAGACACAGAAGCTGCAATGAAGTACAATTCACGAATATATATTTAGGCATGACACATGGATATGTCACCTCAGGATGTCTTAGAAGCCTTTCCCTAAAAGGCACCAGTAGGATTTCTTACACAGCTGAGATATTTTGTTTTTAGTTTCATAACAGGATCTTTTTTCCATAACCACTTATCTTGGCAAGCCTGGACAGTCTCCATTCTGTTAGCCAAAATGGCCAGATGAAACATTTTCATCATGTTCTAGATGAAAAGGTTACTCTGAATAGCAGGCTAGAATATTATTCATTCTTCCATTTACTCAATCCTTTTTTCGCTTAAAAATATTGCTGTTAAAAAATGTACTGTTAATCAGGATTGTGTTTGGTTGATAGCCATTCATAGAATTAAATCAGGAAATCTTAAAGAAGTTGTGCAGAAAAAAAGGAAAACAAGTCATGTTTGTTTTTTGAAGTTGTGCTCTGTTTTAATCTAATTTTTACCTAGTTCAAATAAGCACATATATTAAGTTCAATAAAAACAACAAAACCATAGGCCTTTCATGTGTTAAAAAATGTTTGGAATATTATATGATTCTGTATCTTGCCTAAAACGTCTTATTTGGTTACCTATTAGCAAGGTCCTACTTAGAATCTAATGAACCATTTCTTGAAAAATGTGGGTGTGATTATGGATAAATGCAAATGTAGTGGAAAGAAAAGAAAATTCTTTGGTATGAAATCGCTCCCACTGACTTTGTAATGAAATGTTCATTTTCTTTTGTGAGTACAACATTGTTATACAAACAATCTAAGAAGAACCTAGGGGCCCAGGGCAGGGCAGGTCTGATAAACCTTCATGCAGCTCAAGGTAGCCATGGAGCAAGGATGGGACGTCCTCTCAAGCAGGTCTTGTTGCACTTACACATCCCAGGAGAACAGTGGTGCAGATGCCAAACAGTAGCTATACAGTAGTCATACAACAGTCATAGAGTAGTCATATAAAGGTGAGAATTGGCTAGTCTTTGGGTGAGTTGGCTATTTCTTTTACTCCTTAAAAACACAAATAACTTTCAAATGTGCCTATTATCTATAGGCAATCTGTCTTCCATTTGTAAATTGCAAAATCTCGTCCATTGTCTGGGTATTTCACTGTGTTAAAAGATTTTCACACATCAGTATCTGAGAATGGCTAAACTGAGTACCCTCAAATGGAACAAGGGTGGATGTTCAATCGCCTAAGAAGGCTGCTAATTTTACTTACTCCATTCATTTTTTGAACCCCAGGAACATTAAAAAAAAAAGAAATTGATTATATTGACTATATAATATGCATATTATATGCAGATCGTAATTTAACCTCAATTCTTTTAAAGCAAGTCCTCACAATTACTCTGAGAAAGGTTTTACTGGTATCTCTACATGAATGATCAGGGGAAAAAAGGCCCAGATAAATTAAGTGGCTACAGATGCTGCATGACAGATGCTGAGCTTTAAACCACTCAGGCTACAAAGATATAATGTTTCCTTCATTAAAAGTTAACCAAAGAACCTAGACTAAGTGGCTTAGCAGCTTGTACCCACTCAGCTTATTTTTATTGTGGCAATTATCAAAACAGACCTAAAGACACAAGAAAGAAGCTAAGATTATCCTGCTGCACAGATGTCAATGTAAACAATCTGAGTTGTGCTTAAAAGAATAATATGTAGTCTTATGTAAGTATGAAGTGTCTACTCTTGCAAATAACTATATCTTCACATTTGGCCACTGAGTATGTGGTGCTAGTGGTGAGTTGGAGGAACAAAAATATATATATATATATGTATATAAAGAATGAAGTCCAAGTCATCAACACTATAATTTCTTTCCTTTTTTTTTTTTTGCAGTTTTTGGCCAGGGCTGTGTTTGAACCCGCCACCTCCGGCATATGGGGCCGGCGCCTACTCCGAGCCACGGGCGCCACCCAACACTATAATTTCTTTTGTGTTTCTTCTCCTCCACTCATCTCAAGGTATGCACTGACACCAGGGCCTTGTCCATCCTTCAAAGCAATTTTGGAACTCCTTTTCTGGAATGGCCATGAAAGCTGTTATTGTACAAGGTCCAACAAATTCAGTACTCATGATAGAAAAAGTTCTACATACCTCATTGCTGATTGTCATCATAGTCGCCAGGAGAGGACTTTGAAGGTGTCTACCATGATATTTAACAAGGAGGTATGTAGCACTTTCTGGAGGATGAGTTCACAAACTTAATTATCTGGTTGTGTAAGGTTATTCAGGTTACTTAATCTCTCAGTCTCAGTTTCCTCCTCTGTAAAATGGAGTTAATAACATCTTCCTTTCAGGTTTAGTACGTTCTTATCTTGTTCATAATACAATACATATATATCCTTGGGTACCTAGCATATATAGGTGCTGTATATTCATTACAGAACCAATGAATGCATCAAAGAATAAATATATATGTTACTTGAACAATGAATACACATTATATATTGTTAATATTAGGACCAATATTAAGTTTTCATTCTTTTTTATAGTCACTGTCATAGATGATAACAACAATAAATGTTACCACTTATATTTATCTAGCCTCTTGCTATTTTCTCTTGCTAATTTTAAAGATGATTTGTACAATTTTCCACAATTTCTCTTTGAATAATGCTGAGAGGTAGTCCAAGCAGGACTTTAGTTCCATTTTCCAAGGGAAGACATAGAACCTCAAAGAGGTCACTTGACTTAACCAAATTCAAATAGCTAATCAGTGGTAAAAACAGTTCTTGAACCCAGATTTTCTCATTAGGAGAGCAGTGATTTCAGAGAACACCTGAGGAAATGATGGTGCAATGTCCCATAAAGTTGGAGACTGATCAATCAATTATTGATCAGGGATGGCGCTGCTCATGGAATCTTTGCTCCAAACTTTTCCAGAGGTCATATGACCTATGAGCTCACAACTCTAAATCCATCTTACACCAGACACTTTTTTTTTTTTTTTTTTGCTGTTTATGTCTGGGGCTGGGTTTGAACCCGCCACCTCCCACATATGGGGCCGGTGCCCTACTCCTTTGAGCCACAGGCGCCACCCGCATCAGACACTTTTAAACTTCCTTGAGACTAGCATGAACAAGAAAAGATTTTAGGGCTGTATTTTGGAGATGTTGACTCATTTTAAGCATATACAAATGTATCTGGTGCTTTAAAAGTGTTTGTGAGTATTAATAAACTAATGTTCTTTTCACTAAAGAGATTCCTGGATGTATATGTAAAAGGAGGCAGCAAATTAAATTAAATTTGAGGCAGCAAATTAAATTGCCCTTGAAGGACTCTTATATTGTGAGAGAAATAGAGACCAAACACACACGTCCTCCCTCTCTCTCTCTCTCTCACTCACTCACACACACACACACGTTAGTTAATGAGGAAGGAAAGCAGTTATTTTACCTAAGGAGAGGGGAAAGATCATGGTTCTCAATCTATATACTTTCATAAAAAGCTATTTTTTAAAAATGAAGAGGGTAAGCAAGACAGAAGAAAGAAAAGAAATATTGAAAAAGAAATCTAATATTTACTGATATACGAGGATGAGTCATGGACTAAAAGTATGATTTGGGGGGTCACACCTCAATATTACTCTCCTTTGGTTTTTACTGTATGTGTCATTGGAAAGATATGTATTTCTGAGTCTGTTTTGACATAGGTAAAATGGTAGAATAACATTTCCTAGGGTGGTTGCAAGGAGAAAAAACAGTAATAATATACAAAGTATTTGTAACAGTTACTGTGCAGTAGGCATGCAATAAATTGTCCCTATTTTATATTAATAATTTCATATGATCAGTGAAAGGGACATTACTTTGGATTATTGGGTTTTCATATAAGGTAACATATTCTCTTCATAAAATGCTAGGATAAAAACCAATTCAAAGCTTTGCCTGTGCTGTACTTGGAGTCACACCACGTTATTACTTGAAATCTCTTATCAACTCTGGGTCCTATACAGCTAGACCCTGGAACCCTGCCATGAGGCCATCTTATAGATGAAGGTCCTTTAAATAGTCTTTTCAGTGAATTTTGTCTCTAAGCTCCTGTGTGCAGGGTGCAGTATGGAACAGGCTTGCATTCACTCCAAACTATAGTAAATTGCTCTTCAGTCTCTAGTATGAAAACTGGCCTTCTATTCAGAAAAACTGAAGGAAGTAAGGGCTCTAAAATACATTATTTTACTAATTTCTAAAGCACTTCTTTTATCTGAAATAGAGGCAATTAATTTAAAAGGAACCTTTTTTTATATCTTAGTATATCTTTCTGTTTTTCTTGACTGCTGCTATGAATCCTAATTAAGCAGGTTTATTTATCATATCACCAGATACATGAGACATTTTTTGAAGTGGAGGCATGTGCTTTGATTATTGTAAAACTGTATTTTACAAGATGATTTTGAAAATGTATTCTAATCACTAAAATCTAAGCAAGAAACTGACACTATACTTTGTGACTTATGCATATAAAAACAAATTCTCTTGTATAGCTATTTTTAATACTGAATTTAGCAAATTGTCATTCAAAAGAACTTTTCTCTCAAGAAAAGAAGAACAAAACTTGTACCACAAACCATGAACCTCAGTAATGTGGGGGCAGCAAAGCCTACCCAGGTGGCATGGTTTAGGCATTCAACTTTGCAATGTACTGACCACTCTCAGCTCATGTTATGTTCTTATGTTATAGATTATATAACATCCAGGAAAAGTTGTATCATCCAAGAATGGGCTAGACAGGTGACATAAAAAATGACTCTATGTCCTCTGATAAAATAAATCTCTCTGAATTGCTATTTCCACCTGACAATGAATAAAAGTAAGCTAGGCAAAGTCCCCAAATTAGTTATTTCCAAGAAGACTCCCCTCAATTCCCAGGTTGTAAGATCCTGAGATTCCATTGTGATTCTGTAGAAACCTCATTATCACGATTGTATCATACTAGTCACTATGTGAAGGAAGACATTATTTGTTGAATGTTTACCTCATTAATCTAATAGGATGGGAATAATTTTTAAGCGTCTCCAGACCTTTATTGTAGAACAAAGCTTTCTGTTCATGATAGGTACTTACAAATATCAAGAGAAAGATCTACTTTTCATTTTCTTTCTTGCTTCATCATAAAGCAAGTAGCAGCCACAAGCAACATCTGTTGAAGAGATCCCAGACTTTCATAATCAGGGGCCTCTTGGATTATTTTACCTATCATGGATGTCCTATTTGAGAGATTACATCTTCCAAATAAACTAAACTGTCTAAACCAGGTTACACTGATTGCATATGTTAGGTAAAGTCCCTCTTGCAATCGTGTCTTACCCACAAAAGGTGTGGCACACACCAAGGCCCCACCCCTCCCTCCTTCTTTCTCTCTCTGCTCTTCACTCCCCCAACCCCACTGTGTCTTTAATTGTCATTGATTGCCCTCATATCAAAATTGAGTACATAGGATTCATACTTCTCCACTCTTGTGATGCTTTACTAAGAATAATGTGTTCCACTTCCATCCAGGTTAATACAAAGGATGTAAAGACTCCATTTTTTTTAATGGCTGAATAGTATTCCATGGTGTACATATACCACAGCTTGTTAATCCATTCCTGGGTTGGTGGGCATTTAGGCTGTTTCTACATTTTGGTGATTGTAAATTGAGCTGCAATAAACAGTCTAGTGCAAGTGTCCTTATAGTAATAGGATTTTTTTCCTTCTGGGTAGATGCCCAGTAATGGGATTGCAGGATCAAATGGGAGGTCTAGCTTGAGTGCTTTAAGTTTCTCCATACTTCCTTAAAAAAGGTTGTCCTAGAGCAGTCCCAACCAGCAGTATAAAAGTGTTCCCTTCTCTCCACATCCATGCCAGCATTTTCTGTTTTGAGATTTTGTGATGTGTGTCATTCTCACTGGGGTTAGATGGTATCTCAGGGTAGTTTTGATTTGCATTTCTCTAATAGATAGGGATGATGAACATTTTTTCTTATGTTTGTTAGCCATTCATCTGTCCTCTTTAGAGAAGATTCTAATTCTTATCATGTGCAAGTTATTGTGCTAAATTCTGGGAATAAATTGGCAAACAAAATATTTTTTTGATGTGTTGTTGGATTCTGTTCATTAGGATCTTATTGAGTATTTTTGCATCAATATTCCTTAGTGATATTGGTCTATAATTTTCTATTCTTATTGGGTCTTTCCTGGTTTGGGGATCAAGGTGATGTTTGTTTCGTAGAATGTGTTGGATAATATTCCTTCTTTTTCTATATTTTGGAAGAGGCTTAGTAATATAAGTACTACTTCTTCTTTAAAGGTTTGGTAGAATTCTGATGTAAAGCCATCTGGTCCTGGGCTTTTCTTTTTTAGGGAGATTTTGTATAGTTGATGCTATTTCAGAACTTGATACAGGCCTGTTCAACATTTCCACTTCATTCTGGCTAAGTCTTCGTAGGTGGCATACTTCCAGGTATTGATTGATTTCTTTCAGATTTTCATATTTCTGAGAGTAGAGTTTCCTGTAGTATTTGTTAAGGATTTTTTGAATTTCTGAGGGGTCTGTTATTATTTTATCATTACTGTTTCTGATTGATAAAATTACGTTGATAAAAAATAGATAAAAATTTTTTCCTGGTTAGGTTGGCCAAAGGTTTATCTATTTTATTGATGTTTTCAAAAAACCAACTTTTGGATTTATTGATCTGTTGTATAATTCTTTTGTTTTCAATTTCATTTAATTCTGCTCTGATTTTGGTTATTTTTATTCTTCTGCTGGGTTTGGGGTTGGAGTGTTCATCCTTCTCCAGTTGCTTGAGATGGCCCATTAAGTTATTAACTTTCTCTCTTTCCGTTTTCTTGAGGAAGGCTTGCAGTGCTATAAATTTCTCTCTTAAGACTGCCTTTGGGCAGCGCCTGTGGCTCAAGGAGTAGGGCGCCGGTCCCATATGCTGGAGGTGGTGGGTTCAAACCTAGCCCCAGCCAAAATAAAAAAAAAAAAAAAAGACTGCCTTTGCAGTATCCCAGAGGTTCGGATATTTCGTGTCTTCATTGTTGTTTTGTTCCAAAAATTTGGTGATTTCCTTCTTAATCTCATCTATAACCCATCTATCCTTCAACATAAGGTTCTTTAGCTTCCATGTTTATGTATGGGTATGCAGATTCCTGTTGTTATTGAGTTCAACTTTTATTCCATGATGGTCTGAGAAGATGCGAGGAATAATTTCTAGTTTTTTAAATTTGCTAAGGTTAGATTTGTGGCCTAAGATGTGGTCGATTTTGGAGTATGTTCCATGGGCTGATGAGAAGAATGCGTATTTAGTTTTGTTGGGATGAAATGTTCTCTAGATGTCTGTTAAGTCCAGATGTTGAATGGTTAAGTTTAAATCTAAAATTTCTTTGCTTAGCTTCTTTTTGGAGGATATATCCAGCACTGCTAAAGTGGTGTTAAAATCTCCAACTACTATGGAAGTGGAGGAAATCAAGTTGCTCATGTCTGTTAGAGTTTCTCTTATAAATTGAGGTGAGTTCCGGTTGGGTGCATAAATATTAATAATGGAAATCTCATCATATTGAGTATTACCTTTGACAAATATGAAGTGTCCATCCTTATCCTTCCTTATTTTGGTTGGTTAAAAGCCTATTGAGTCTGTGAATAGGATTGCAATGCCTGCTTTTTTCTGCTTTCCATTTGCCTGCAGTATAGATGACCATCCCTTCATCTTGAGTCTGTATTTGTCTTTTAATATTAGATGAGATTCTTGTATGCAGCAGATATCTGACTTGCATTTTTGTATCCAGTCAGCCAACCTGTGCCTCTTAGAGGACAATGTAAACCATTCACATTAATTGAGAATATTGATAAGCCTTTTTAGAGTCCAGTGGACATTTTTAATCCTTTTGTGACTGTGGAAGTTGGAATTTGATCAAAATTTTCTATTTGCTGCAGGGTTAAGCTGGTCTTTATGAAGGATAGGTCTGAGAATGTCCTGGAGAGCTGGTTTAGTTATGGAAAATTTCTTCAACATGTGAATGTCATTAAAGTATTTAAATTCTCCATCATAAATGAAACTCAGTTTAGCTGGGTACGGGATACTGGGTTGAAAGTTATTTTGTTTTAGGAGATTAAAAGTTGATGACCATCCTCTTCTAGCTTGAAAGGTTTCAGCAGAGAGATCTGCAGTTCTTCTAATATTCTAAAAAGCTTCTGCACAGCCAAGAACGTAGTAAGTAAAGCAAGGAAACAGCCCTCGGAATGGGAGAAGATATTTTCAGATAATACCTCTGATAAAGGTTTAATAACCAGAATCCACAGAGAACTCAAACATATTAGCAAGAAAAGAACAAGTGGTCCCATCTCAGGGTGGGCAAGGGACTTGAAGAGGAACTTCTCTAAAGAAGACAGACTGCTAAACAACAGAATAAAATGGAGGAACTGTCAGTTTCTTCCTCCTGTATCTTGGAACTCACCATGATGTGAGAAAGCCTAAGCAAGCTGTGGAGAGGCCCAGGTGGAAAGAAACTAAGGCCCCCCAGCCCTTGGCCTTAGCCAAGCTCCCACTGACAGCCAGCACCACCATGCCAGCCAGGTGAAAGAGCCATCCAAGAAACAGATCGTCCTCCAGCTGACCGGGCCATACTGACACCAGCCTTCCCTGTGGAGTCCTCCCCAAATTACAAATTTGTGAGGTAAATAACTGATTGTTGTTACTTTAAGCCACTAAGTTTCGGGGTGATTTGTTAAGCAATAGCAGTGTATTAAAACAATTACAAAGGCTACTGACTTGTGGACATTGATTTTATATCCTGAAACATTGCTGTATTTTTTGATGACTTCTAGGAGTCTTGTGGTTGAGTCTTTGGGGTTCTCTAAGTATAAGATCATGTCATCAGCAAAGAGGGAGAGTTTGACCTCCTCTGCTCCCATTTGGATTCCCTTTATTTCCTTGTCTTGCCTAATTGTATTGGCTAGAACTTCCAGCACTACGTTGAATAGTAAAGGTGACAGCGGACAACCTTGTCTGGTTCCAGTTCTAAGAGGAAAAGCTTTCAGTTTTACTCCATTCAGTAAAATATTGGCTGTGGGTTTGTCATAGATAGCTTCAATCAGTTTTAGAAATGTGCCACCTATGCCTATACTCTTCAGAGTTCTAATTAGAAAAGGATGCTGGATTTTATCAAATGCTTTTTCTGCATCTATTGAGAGGATCATGTGATCTTTATTTTCGCCTCTGTTAATATGGTGGATAACGTTTATAGACTTGCGTATGTTAAACCAGCCTTGCATCCGTGGGATGAAGCCTACTTGATCATGATGAATGACTTTTTTGATGATAAGCTGTAATCTATTGGCTAGGATTTTGTTGAGAATTTTTGCGTCTATGTTCATGAGTGAGATTGGTCTGAAATTCTCCTTTTTGTTTGGGTCTTTTCCTGGTTTTGGTATCAGGGTGATGTTTGCTTCATAGAATGTGTTGGGGAAGATTCCTTCTTCCTCAGTTTTTTGGAATAATTTCTGCAGTACAGGAATAAGCTCTTCCTTGAAGGTTTGATAGAATTCTGGAGTGAAGCCATCTGGACCAGGGCATTTTTTGGTTGGAAGCTTTTTATTGTATCTTTGATCTCAGTGCTTGAAATTGGTCTGTTCAGAAGGTCTATTTCATCCTGGCTAAGTCTAGGGAGAGGGTGTGATTCCAAATATTGATCCATTTCCTTCACATTGTCAAATTTCTGGGCATAGAGTTTCTGGTAGTATTCAGAGATGATCTCTTGTATCTCTGTGGGATCAGTTGTTATTTCCCCTTTATCGTTTCTGATTGAGGTTATTAGAGATTTTACTTTTCTATTTCTCGTTAGTCTGGCCAATGGTTTATCTATTTTATTTATTTTTTCAAAAAACCAACTCCTTGTTTCATTAATTTTCTGAATGATTCTTTTATTTTCAATTTCATTGATCTCTGATTTGATTTTGGATATTTCTTTTCTTCTACTGAGTTTGGGCTTAGATTGTTCTTCTTTTTCCAATTCCATAAGATCTCTTGTGAGATTATTGATGTGCTCTCTTTCTGTTTTTTGAATGTAGGCATCTAAAGCGATGAATTTTCCTCTCAAAACTGCTTTTGCCGTATCCCACAGGTTTTGGTAGCTTGTGTCTTCATTGTTGTTATGCTCAAGGAAGTTAATGATTTCCTGTTTTATTTCTTCCTTCACCCATCTGTTATTCAACAGAAGATTGTTCAATTTCCATGTTTATTGCAGCTCAATTTACCATTGCCAAAATGTGGAAACAGCCTAAATGCACACCAACCCAGGAATGGATTAACAAGCTGTGGTATATGTATACCATGGAATACTATTCAGCTATTAAAAAAAATGGAGACTTTACATCCTTCGTATTGACCTGGATGGAAGTGGAAGACATTATTCTTGTAAAGCATCACAAAAATGGAGAAGCATGAATCCTATGTACTCAATCTTGATATGAGGACAATTAATGACAATTAAGTTTATGGGGGGGAAGCAGAAAGAGGGATGGAGGGAGGAGGGTGGGGCCTTAGTGTGTGTCACACTTTATGGGGGCAAGACATGATTGCAAGAGGGACTTTACCTAACAATTGCAATCAGTGTAACTGGCTTATTGTACCCTCAATGAATCCCCAACAATAAAAAAAAAAAAAAAAAACAATTACATACCAGTTCTTTAACCTTGGGCAAATTACTCATTACCCATGATCCTTTTGGAGGAAAAAAGAAATTTTTGCCTACAGTCACAAATTCCTAAACTGGAATTTGTGTCCAAGTTTGCAAGGTCTAAAGCCCTTGCTCTTTCCCCTGCAAGTAATTAAGCAAGTTCCTTCTGGCTTCAACATTCCATGATTTCCTGGCAATGAAAGCATGTAGAGATACAGAATCAGAAATAAACAAGGTCAAAGTCAAAAAAAAAGAAGACAGATGCATGATCTACAAACACATGAAAAAAAGCTCATCATCCTTAATCATCAGAGAAATGCAAATCAAAACTACTTGAGATATCACCTAACCCCAGTAAGAGTAGCCCACATAACAAAATCTCCAAACCAGAGATGTTGGCGTGGATGTGGAGGAAAGAGCACACTTCTACATTGCTGGTGGGATTGCACACTAATACATTCCTTCTGGAAGGATGTTAGGAGAATACTTAGGGACCTAAAAATAGACCTGCCATTCAATCCTATAATTTCTTTACTTGTTTTATACCCAGAAGACAAAAAAATCACAATATAACAAAGACATCTGTACCAGAATGTTTATTGCAGCCTAATTCCCAATTGCTAAGTCATGGAAGAAGTCCAAGTGCCCATCAACCCACGAATGGACTAGCAAATTGTGGTACATCTATACCATGGAATATTATGCAGCCTTAAAGAAAGATGGATACTTTACCTCTTTCATGTTTACCTGGATGAAGCTGGAACATATTCTTAGCAAAGTATCTCAGGAATGGAAGAAAAAGTATCCAATGTACTAAGCCCTATTATGAAGCTAATTTATAGCTTTCACATGAAGGCTATAACCCAACTATAGCACAAGACTATGGGGAAATGGCCAAGGGTGGGGAAGGAAGGGGGAAGGTTAGGGTGGAGGGAGGATAATGGGTGGGGCCACACCTATGATGCATCTTAGAATGGGTACAGGTGAAACTTACTAAATGCAGAATACAAATGTCTACATACAATAACTAAGAAAATGCCAGAAGGCTACGTTGAACAGTTGGATGAGAATATTTCAGATTGTATATGAAACCAGCACATTGTACCCCTTTATTGCACCAATGTACACAGCTATACTTTTACAATAAAAAAAATACAGCTGGCCTGTTTACTCATGAAACTTATATTTTAGTGGGAGAAATCAAGGACTGACATCAGCCATCTAGTTATACAATGCTATTTTATTTATGATGTGTCTAAATTCTATAAAGGAGAAGAAGGGTATAGGAAAATATGCAAGAAGACCTTCCCTAGTCTGGGTATTTAAGGAAGCCTTATTTGAAGAAATGCTATTTGATTGAGTTTTGAAAAATCAGCAGGAATTGACTAGTTTGGATGTGGAGGGGTCTTCTGAATACAGGGAACAATGTATATAGGACCTGGGGGCAGAATGGAGTTACCATAATGATGAAACCAAAAGAACAGCAGGATATCTGGAGCAGAGTGAGTAAGGTGGACTTTGGTTTTAGATAACATTGGAGAAGTAGGCAGGACTGACCACATCACACCTTACAGGCTACAATAAAAATTTTATTATTTATTTATATATTATTTTTGTTGTTGTTGTTGTTGAGACAGAGTCCCACCCTATGCCCTGAGCAGAATGCAATGACATCACAGCTCACTGCAACCTCAGACTTAGGCTGTGGACATCCCACTGCCTGAGCCTCCAGAAGCTGCTGGGATTACATGTGCTTGCTGTGCCCAGCTGAATTTTTCTTTTCCTTTTTTTTTGTCTTTAGGAGTTGGGGTCTCACTCTCATTCAGGTAAGTTTTGAACTTCTGAGTTCAAGCAATTCTCCCTCCTTAGCCTCCCACAATGTTGGGATTACAGGCGTTAGCCTCCATGCCTGGCCACGGTATGAATTTTAAACTTTATTCTGAAGATTATAAGAAGCCATGAAAAATTTTAAGTAGGATGGTTTTTATTCATAAAGATGCTGATGGTCATGATAGTGGCATTGCGTATATACCACTCAGTGTTATAACTACTATGGAAAAATAATAATGTTAACTCATTAATTCTTATATCATTCTGTAAGTTAAGAATTATTATCCCTATCTAACAGATGAGAAAAATGAAATATATAAAGTTTAAATAACTCAGTGGGTCTCAATTACTCCAGCTACAATGTGAAGAAAACATTGATCAGGGAAAATGAGAAAGTAGCACAATTGATTGGGAGGCTAATATGCTAAAACTCAATGGAAAGTGAGGCAGCTTAAACCAGTTTGCTGGCAATAAAGATACAGGAGTTGAACAGATTAGAGAGATGCTAAATGGGCAAAATAGACAGGATTTAGTCATAGTGTATTTATAGCAATGATGGAAAAGAGATGTTTGAACTCTAACATTTGTTGCTTGTAAAAGTGGATAATCTATGTGATGAGATAGGAAATTCTGAGGGAGGAGAGTTTGAATGATTGAATTATGAGATAAATGTTGGGCACATGGAGTTTAGGTCCCTATAAGATCTCCTGATGGAAACAATGAGTAGACAATTAGGTCACAAGATCTGGAGCATAGAGGAGGCTGGGCATCTTCTCAGGTGGCAACCACCGTGGAACAGATCTGGGATGGAAACGCAGGCCCTGTGAGTAAAGGGTTTGCCTGAGGTGGTACGGCCTGGGTGAAGCGCAGGACTAGAAAATGCATACACAGAGCCGAGAAATTCTCAGGGAGGGGCTGACACAGAGGACCACTTTCCTGAGCCTAAGATGCACCCGGCCCTCAGGGAATTGTCAGCCTATAGACAAAGGAAGGTAGGAGGCTAGAACTGACAGATAACTGAATAAAAACCTGCAGCAGCAAAGACAGGGCCTGAGTTGCAGGCTCTGGGAATTCAAAACAGCTTCGCTTCTGCAGGGGAATTTAGCAGGGACAGAAACAAATTCCCACAAAGTTGTTCTGTTCTGTCAGCAACACCAATCAGGGGTGGGGCTGAAACTGAGTGACCAGCCATCATCAAGCGCCCGAGGTTGTCAGGCCTCACCTCCCCCTGCTGGATAGAGGAAGAGTGCAGCGGCCTGGCTGAGCAGATATAGATTTCCTTGTGATTCAGGCAGGTGCAAACCCCTGGAGTATCTGTTCACTAGAGGCAACTGGGTCACAGCCCTGCAGGGCTATCAGTGACTGGGTGTGACAGAGATGCAAGGTGGGGAAGGAGGCATCAACATTCCCAGACTAATCTATTTGCTGGGTGTGTCCTCCTGACTTCACAGAGCACCAGAGCAATTCATATCTGAGTTGTCACCAGACCCCTGTGATCCAGTTGCCAGAGACCTTTTAAACTCTCCCAACTGAGACAGGTGCTGACTGAGACAATTAATTTGGACTTTTGAACTGAGCCAATCACCCGAGGACTATCCAAGTGGTGCCCTGGGTGTGTGGTTGTAGAAGGGTTTGATTTTCCTTTTCCAATTGTTGACTGTGGGGGGCAGGGTGACTTAATGGCTGGTATTTCTCCAGAGCTGAGACGTCAACCCACAGTAACTGTTTCCTTAGGGTTGAACAGAGACCAGCTGAAAATAAGACAGAACCTCTTAGCCCCACCACACCAAACAGGTCCCCAGTTTCTCAGGCCATAGCACTGTATGGGTCCTTGATAAAGCTCCAGGGAAAAAAATCAAACAGTGTAAAACAATCATGGGGTGGAATCAGTGAAAAAACTCTGGTAACATGAATAAGCAGAATAGATCAACCCCCCCACCCCACACACAAGGAAGGATATGGCAGATGTAACTGAAGATCCCATTCATAAACAGCTGGCCAAGATGTCAAAAATCGAATTCAGAATTTGGATTGCAAACAAGATTAATACAATGGAGGAAAATTTTGAATTAGAAATTCGAGGAGCAAGTCAAAATTTGGAATTAGAAATTCGAGGAGAAATTCAAAAGTTGTCTCAAGAATTTAACAAATTTAAAGACAAAACCACAAAAGATATTGATGCACTGCAGCAAGAATTTGCAATCCTCAAAGATCTGAAAAATACAATAGAGAATCCCTCAGTAACAAAGTGAACCAAGTAGAAGAAAGGATTTCTGACATTGAAGACAAAGCTTTTGAATGCTCCCAAACACTCAAACAGGAAGAGAAATGGAGAGCAAAAACGGATCATTCTCTCAAGAGCTCTGGGATAATTTGAAGAAGGCTAATATCCCCCTCATTGGAATCCCTGAAAGTGATGAAGTGGCCTCACAAGGAACAGAGGCCCTTCTCCATGAAATTATGAATGAGAATTTTCCAGACATGAAATACAGATAGCAGCCAGTTTCAGAACCCCAGCACAACTCAATCCAAATAAGACATCCCCCAGGCATATCATAATTAACTTCACTAGTGTCAATATGAAGGAGAAACTTCTGAAAACAGATAGATGCAAGGAATCTATTACATACAAAAGAAAGAATATTAGAATGACTGCAGATCTCTCTGCTTAAAACGTTCAAGCTGGAAGAGGGTGGTCATCAACTTTTAATCTCCTAAAACAAAAAAACTTTCAACCCAGAATTCTGTATCCAGCTAAACTGAGTTTCATTTATGATGGAGAAATTAAATGCTTTAATAACATTCATATGTTGAAGAAATTTACCATAATCAAACCACTTCTCCAGGATATTCTCAGACCTATCCTCCATAATGAACACCTCAATCCTCTACTACAAAAATAAACTCACTCAGAAACTTTTGATCAAACTCCAACTTCCACAATAGCGAAAGTACTAAAATTGTCCACTGGGAGAGGCAGAGCAAGATGGCGGCCGAGTAACAGCTTCCTTGCATCTGGGCACCGTGAGTCTGGGGAGATAGCACACCAGGCATCTCTGGCTGGTGGGATCTGCCTATCATCACCCCTGTGAGGATACAGGGAGTCAGCAAGAGACTTCTGGACCCCAAGAGGAGGACTACAACAGTGGAAAAATGGCAAGTGGTCGCGTGTGTTCCATCCGTCTAAACCCGCCCGCAACTCTAAGTTCAGTAGCAGTGAGGCTACAAACTAGAAAGGCCTTACCTGTCAACAGTTTTGGTGTCTTTGGACTTGGCACTCAGTTGAACTGCCTTGGGGAGAGCTTGAGTGGGAGTGCAGAGAACTTTGGCCATTGTCTAGGGCTCCAGTCTGAGCCGCTGAGGCAGACGGAGCTAATAGTGTTTGGCTGTGGGTCACAGGGAGCCATTGTGAGCGATCTGTCCCGGCAACCTCAGGGTCGCAGAGCTAGAATCGGGTGGGAGCTGGCAACCCAGTGACCGAGTAGCATAACGGTGGGGTCTGAGCCGCCTTGCAGCCGTAACCCTCAGGGGCAGAGTGAGACCGGTTTTGGCACACTGGGTAAGAGGATAGCCACTTCGGCAGTGATTCCGGCGACAAGCACTTTCCTGGGAAAGCTTCTGCTCAGCAAGTTTACAAGTTCAAAGTGCCTTTTAAGTGGGCTGAAGAGAGATTTAGGGTGTATACCTGCTGGGGTTTGAGAAATCAGCAGCCTCCAGTCGTATCAGAACTGTGATTAACATCTCATACCCCAGAAGACCAAGTGTTGCCCAGACAATATTCAATAACATACACATACTATTTTGTTTTGGTTGTGTTTTTTATTTTTTTTGGGGGGGGGGTTGGTTGTTTTTTTTCGTTTGTTTATTTTGATGTTGGGGTTGTTTTGTTTTTTAATTTCAACCTTTTCCATACAGATCCTTTTTCTTTCTCAATTTTTATAGTTTAATTATAATTTCCCATTGCTGCCTTTTTCAATAACTAGAACTTCATTTTTGCTAGTGTTTCTACCGCTATTATTTGGTTTTTCACCCAATTTTATCCCATAAAGTTTTCTGTTTCTTGTTTTGGTTTGATTTATAACATTTTTGTCTTTCCAATCTACTTGGTGGAGGTGGGGTACTGTGTCTGATCAGGTTAGCAAAGAGCTGCTGACCTCAAGGGAAGACCAAACTGGGCACCCCCAGAGGTGGGGTTTTTTTAAGGTTGTGTCAAAGTACCCTACTGTACAACTATATTGCTCTGTCTCCCTATTTCTGTGCCTCTCTTTTTTTGTCAATATTCCTTTTACCCAGCCGCTCTCCTTTCTCTATTTTTTTTTCTTATCACTCACTCCTCCTTTCTTTCATCCCTTTTTTGCTCTTCAACCTTCTCACCCTTCTGGTCCTGTAACCCTTATTCCACAGGCATGAGAACTTAAAGAGCAAAGGAAGTGAAAGGAAAATTAGGGAAAGGAAACAGATAAAAGAAATCATTCATGAGGAAGAATCAGCATAAAATTCCAGGAAACATGAAGAACCAGTCGACAACAACCCAGCCAAGGGACCATGAGGCAGCTACGGCAGAGGATTCCACCTATAAAGAAATGTTAGGAATGACAGAAAGGGAATTTAGAATACACATGATGAAAACAATGAAAGAAATGATGGAAACAATGAAGGAAACTGCTAATATAATGGAAAATAACCAAAAGGAAATCCAAGAACAGAATCAAATCAGAGATGAATGATATGAAGATTATAAAAAGGATATAGCAGAGCTGAAGGAACTGAAACAATCAATTAGGGAACTTAAAGATGCAATGGAAAGTATCAGCAACAGGTTAGACAATGCAGAAGAAGGAATTTCAGAGGTAGAAGACAAAGTCCTTGAGATAACTCAGATAGTAAAAGAGGCAGAAAAGAAGAGAGAGAAAGCAGAACGTTCGCTATCCGAATTATGGGACTTTATGAAGCATTCCAACATACGAGTTACAGGAATCCCAGAAGGGGAAGAAGAATGCCCCAGAGGAATGGAAGCCGTACTAGAGAATATTATAAAAGAAAATTTCCCAAATGTCACCAAAGATTCTGACACACTGCTTTCAGAGGGATATAGGACCCCAGGTCGCCTCAACTCTAACCGAGCTTCTCCAAGACACATTGTGATGAACCTGTCCAAAGTCAAGACAAAAGAAAAGATTCTGCAAGCTGCCAGGAGTAAGGGCCAGTTGACCTACAGGGGCAAATCCATCCACCGCAGACTTCTCTAATGAAACTTTCCAAGCAAGAAGACAATGGTCATCTACCTTTAATCTACTTAAACAGAACAATTTCCAGCCCAAAACTCTGTACCCTGCTAAGTTAACCTTAAAAATTGACGGAGAAATAAAATCATTTACGGATATACAAACATTGAGGAAATTCACCACAACAAGACCAGCTCTACAGGAAATACTTCAACCTGTTCTGCACACTGACCACCACAATGGATCAGCAGCAAAGTAAGAACTCAGAAATTAAAGGACAGAACCTAACCTCCACACTGATGCAAAAGATAAAACTAAGCAATGGACTCTCACAAAATAAGATGAATAGAATACTACCACACTTATCAATTATCTCAATAAATGTTAATGGCTTGAATTCCCCACTGAAGAGACATAGATTGGCTGACTGGATTAAAAAACACAAGCCAATCATTTGCTGTCTGCAAGAAACACACCTGGCTTCAAAAGACAGATTAAACCTCCGAGTCAAGGGTTGGAAGACAATTTTTCAGGCAAATGGAATTCAGAAGAAAAGAGGAGTTGCAATGTTATTTTCAGATACATGTGGATTTAAAGCAACTAAAGTCAAAAAAGACAAAGATGGTCACTTTATATTGGTCAAGGGAAAAATACAACAAGAAGATGTTTCAATTCTAAATATCTATGTACCCAATTTAAATGCTCCCAGATTCTTGAAACAGACCTTACTCAGTCTGAGCAATATGATATCTGATAATACCATCATAACAGGGGACTTTAACACTCCTCTTACAGAGCTGGGCAGATCCTCTAAACAGAAATTAAACAAAGAAATAAGAGATTTAAATGAGACCCTAGAACAACTGTGCTTGATAGAAGCATATAGAACACTACACTCCAAAGATAAAGAATATACATTCTTCTCATCACCCCATGGAACATTCTCCAAAATTGATCATATCCTGGGACAAAAACAAATATCAACAGAATCAAAAGAATTGAAATTTTACCTTGTATCTTCTCAGACCATAAGGCACTAAGGGTGGAACTCAACTCTAACAAAAACGCTCGACCCCACACAAAGGCATGGAAATTAAACAATCTTCAGTTGAATAATAGATGGGTGCAGGAAGAAATAAAACAGGAAATCATTAACTTCCTTGAGCATAACAACAATGAAGACACAAGCTACCAAAACCTGTGGGATACTGCCAAAGCAGTTTTGAGAGGAAAATTCATTGCTTTAGATGCCTACATTCGAAAAACAGAAAGAGAGCACATGAACAATCTCAAAAGCGATCTTGTGGAATTGGAAAAAGAAGAACAATCTAAGCCTAAAATCAGTAGAAGAAAAGAAATATCCAAAATCAAATCAGAGATCAATGAAATTGAAAACAAAAGAATCATTCAGAAAATTAATGAAACAAAGAGTTGGGTTTTTGAAAAAATAATAAAATAGATAAACCGTTAGCCAGACTAATGAGGAACAGAAAAGTAAAATTTCTAGTAACCTTAATCAGAAATGATAAAGGGGAAATAACAACTGATCCCACAGAGTTACAAGACATCATCTCTGAATACTACCAGAAACTCTATGCCCAGAAATTTGATAATGTGAAGGAAATGGATCAATATTTGGAATCACACCCTCTCCCTACACACAGCAAGGAAGAAATAGAGCTCCTGAACAGACCAATTTCAAGCACTGAGATCAAAGAAACAATAAAAAATCTTCCAACCAAACAATGCCCTGGTCCAGATGGCTTCACTCCAGAATTCTAACAAACCTTCAAGGGAGAGCTTATTCCTGTACTGCAGAAATTATTCCAAAAAATTAGGGAAGAAGGAATCTTCCCCAACACATTCTATGAAGCAAACTTTAACCTGATACCAAAACCAGGAAAAGACCCAAACAAAAAGGAGAATTTCAGACCAGTCTCACTCATGAATATAGGTGCAAAAATTCTCAACAAAATCCTAGGCAATAGATTACAGCTTACCAACAAAAAAGTCATTCATCATGATCAAGTAGGCTTTTTCCCAGGGAAGCAAGGCTGGTTTAACATACGCAAGTCTCTAAATGTTATCCACCACATTAACAGAGGCAAAAATAAAGATCACATGATCCTCTCAATAGATGCAGAAAAAGCATTTGAAAATACCAGCATCCTTTTCTAATTAGAACACTGAAGAGTATAGGCATAGTTGGCACATTTCTAAAACTGATTGAAGCTATCTATGACAAACCCACAGCCAATATTTTACTGAATGGAGTAAAACTGAAAGCTTTTCCTCTTAGAACTGGAACCAGACAAGGTTGTCCTCTGTCACCTTTACTATTCAACGTAGTGCTGGAAGTTCTAGCCAATACAATTAGGCAAGACAAGGAAATAAAGGGAATCCAAATGGGAGCAGAGGAGGTCAAACTCTCCCTCTATGCTGACGACATGATCTTATACTTAGAGAACCCTAAAGACTCAACCACAAGACTTCTAGAAGTCATCAAAAAATACAGTAATGTTTCAGGATATAAAATCAATCTCCACAAGTCAGTAGCCTTTGTCTTCACCAATAACAGTCAAGATGAGAAGCTAAGGACATAACTTCCTTCACCATAGTTTCAAAGAAAATGAAATACCTAGGAATATACCTAATGAAGGAGGTGAAGGACCTCTTTAAAGATAACTATGAAATCTTCATAAAGGAAATAGCAGAGGATATTGACAGGTCAAAGAACATACCATGCTCATGGATGGGAAGAATCAACATTGTTAAAATGTCTATACTTCCCAAAGCAATCTACCTATTCAATGCCATTCCTATCAAAATACCAACATCGTACTTTCAAGATTTGGAAACAATGATTCTGCATTTTGTATGGAACCAGAAAAAACCCTGTATAGCTAAGGCAGTTCTTAGTAATAAAAATAAAGCTGGGGGCATCAGCATACCAGATTTTAGTCTGTACTACAAAGCCATAGTGGTCAAGACAGCATGGTACTGGCACAAAAAGAGAGACATAGACACTTGGAATCAAATTGAAAACCAAGAAATGAAACTAACATCTTACAACCACCTAATCTTCGATAAACCAAACAAGAACATACCTTGGGGGAAAGACTCCCTATTCAATAAATGGTGTTGGGAGAACTGGATGTCTACATGTAAAAGACTGAAACTGGACCCACACCTTTCCTCCCTCACAAAAATTGATTCAAGATGGATAAAGGACTTAAATTTAAGGCATGAAACAATAAAAATCCTCAAAGAAAGCATAGGAAAAACACTGGAAGATATTGGCCTGGGGAAAGACTTCATGAAGAAGACTGCCATGGCAATTGCAACAACAACAAAAATAAACAAATGGGACTTCATTAAACTGAAAAGCTTCTGTACAGCCATGGAGACAACAACCAAAGCGAAGAGACAACCTACACAATGGGAAAGGATACTTGCACATTTTGAATCAGACAAAAGCTTGATAACTAGGATCTATAGAGAACTCAAATTAATCCACATGAAAAAAGCCAACAATTCTATATATCAATGGGCAAGAGACATGAATAGAACTTTCTCTAAAGATGACAGACGAATGGCTAACAAACACATGAGAAAATGTTCATCATCTCTATATATTAGAGAAATGCAAATCAAAACAACCCTGAGATATCATCTAACCCCAGGGAGAATGGCCCACATCACAAAATCTCAAAACTGCAGATGCTGGCTTGGATGTGGAGAGAAGGGAACACTTTTACACTGCTGGTGGGACTGCAAACTAATACAACCTTTCTGGAAGGAAGTATGGAGAAACCTCAAAGCACTCAACCTAGACCTCCTATTTGATCCTGCAATCCCATTACTGGGCATCTACCCAGAAGGAAAAAAATCCTTTTATCATAAGGACACTTGTACTAGACTGTTTATTGCAGCTCAATTTACAATCGCCAAAATGTGGTAACAGCCTAAATGCCCACCAACCCAGGAATGGATTAACAAGCTGTGGTATACGTATACCATGGAATACTATTCAGGCATTAAAAAAAATGGAGACTTTACATCCTTCGTATTAACCTGGATGGAAGACATTATTCTTAGTAAAGCATCACAAGAATGGAGAGGCATGAATCCTATGTACTCAATTTTGATATGAGGACAATTAATGACAAGTAAGGTTATAGGTTGGAAGCAGAAAGCAGGTCGGAGGGAGGCCAGTGGGGCCTTGGTGTGTGTCACACTTTATGGGGGCTAGACATGATTGCAAGAGGGACTTTACCTAACATTTGCAATCAGTGTAACCTTGCTTATTGTATATCAATGAATCCCCAACAATTAAAAAAAAAAGTAGTAAAAAAGAAAGAGAAAAAAATTGTCCCCTGGACTTTCTAAAAACTCCATACCCCAAATTTTACCATACCTATCAATATTCTCCATTAATGTGAATGGCTTAAAATGTCCTCTAAAGAGCACAGGTTAGCTGACTGGATACAAAAACTCAGGCCAGATATTTGCTGCATACAAGCATCTTACCTTATCTTACCTTAGAAGATAAATATGGATTCAGGGTGAAAGGATGGTCATCCATTTCAGGCAAATGGTAATAAAAAAAAAAGCAGGTGTTGCAATTTTATTTGCAGATACATGGCTTTAAACCAACTAAAGTATGGAATGATAAGAATGGTCACTTCATATTTGTTAAGGGTAATACTCAATTGATGAGATTTCAATTATTAATAACTATGCAACCAACCAGAATGCACCTCAATTTATAAGAGAAACTCTAACAGACATGAGCAACTTGATTTCCTCCTGCTCCGTAATAGTTGGAGATTTCAACACTCCTTTGGCAGTGCTGGATAGATCCTCCAATAAGAAGCTGAGCAAAGAAATTTTAGATTTAAATCTAACCATCCAACATCTGGATCTAGCAGACATCTACAGAACATTTCATCCCAACAAAACTGAATACACATACTTCTCATCAGCCCATGGAACATACTCCAAAATCGATCACATCCTAGGTCACGTGTCTAACCTCAGTAAATTTAAAGTAATAGAAATTATTCCTTGCATTCTCTCAGAATACCATGGAATAAAAGTTGAACTCAGTAACAACAGGAATCTGCACACTCATACAAAAACATGGAAGTTAAATAACCTTATGCTGAATGATAGCTGGTTCAGAGATGAGATTAAGAAGGAAACTGACAAATTTTTGGAACAAAATGACAATGAAGACACGGATTATCAGAACCTCTGGGATACCACAAAGGTAGTCCTAAGAGGGAAATTTATAGCACTGCAAGCCTTCCTCAAGAGAACGGAAAGAGAGAAAGTTAACAAGTTAATTGGACATGTCAAGCAACTGGAAAAGGAAGAACATTCCAACCCCAAACCTAGAAGAAAAGAAATAACCAAAATTAGAGCAGAATTAAATGAAATTAAAAACAAAAGAGTTATACAATGGATAAATAAATCAAAAAGTTGGTTTTTTTAAAAGGTCAATAAAATATATAAACCTTTGGCTAACCTAACCAGGAAAAAAAGAGTAATATCTCTAATTTCATCAATCAGAAATGACAAAGATGAAATAACAACAGACTCCACAGAAATTCAAAAAATCCTTAATGAATATTACAAGAAACTTTATTCTCAGAAATATGAAAATATGAAGGAAATTGACCAATACTTGGAAGCATGTCTGCTTCCAAGACTTAGCCAGAATCAAGTGGAAATGTTGAACAGGCCAATATCAAGTTCTGAAAAAGCATTAACCATACGAGATCTCCCTAAAAAGAAAAGCCCGGGACCAGATGGCTTCACATCAGAATTCTACCAAACCTTTAGAGAGGAACTAGTACCTATATTACTCAACCTGTTCGTAAATGTAGAAAAAGAAGGATGACTACCCAACACATTCTATGAAGCAAACATCACCCTGATCCCCAAACAAGGAAAAGACCCAACAAGAAATGAAAATTATAGACTGATATTACTAATGAATATAGATGCAAAAATATTCAACAAGATCCTAACAAACAGGATCCAGCAACACTTCAAACAAATTATACATCATGACCAAGTCAGTTTTATCCCAGGGTCTCAAGGATGGTTCAATATACTTAAGTCTATAAGTATAATTCAGCACATAAACAAATTAAAAAACAAAGACCATATGATTCTCTCAATTGATGCAGAAAAAGCTTTTGATGATAACCAGCATCTCTTCATGATCAGAACACTTAAGAAAATTGGTGTAGAAGGGACATTTCTTAAACTGATAGAGGCCATCTACAGCAAACCCACAGCCAATATCACATTGAATGGAGTTAATTTGAAATCATTTCCACTCAGATCAGGAACCTGATAAGGCTGCCCATTGTCTCCACTGCTCTTTAACATTGTAATGGAAGTTTTAGCCACCGCAATTAGGGAAGAAAAGGCGAGCAAGGGTATCCATATAGGGTTAGAAGAGACCAAACTTCACTCTTCATAGATGATAAATTGTATATATGGAAAACACCAGGATTCTACTACAAAACTTTTAGAAGTAATCAAGGAATATAGCAGCGTCTCAGGTTACAAAGTCAACATTCATAAATTGGTAGCCTTTATATATACCAACAATAGTCAAGCTGAAAAAACAGTTAAGGACTCTATTCCATTCACAGTAGTGCCAAAGAAGATGAAATATTTGGGAGTTTATCTAACAAAAGACGTGAAAAATCTCTATAAACAGAACTATGAAACTCTAAGAAAAGAAATAGCTGAAAACATTAACGAATGGGAAAACATACTATGCTCATGGCTGGGAAGAATCAACATTGTTAAAATGTTCATACTACCTAAAGCAATATACAATTTTAATGCAATCCCTATTAAAGCCCCACTGTCAGACTTTAAAGATCTTGAAAAAATAATACTTTGTTTTATATGGAATAAAAAACACACCTCGAATAGCCAAGACGTTACTCAGAAATAAAAACAAAGCAGGAGGAATTACGCTACCTGACCTCACACTATACTATAAATCAATAGTGATCAAAACAGCATGGTACCGGCACCAAAACAGAGAGGTAGATATATGGAACAGAACAGAGAACCAAGAGATGAATCTAGCTACTTGCCATTATCTGATCTTTGACAAGCAAATTAAAAACATTCAGTGGGGAAAAGATTCCCTATTTAACAAATGGTGCTGGGTGAACTGGCTGGCAACCTGTAGAAGACTGAAACTGGACCCACACCTTTCACCATTAACTAAGATAGACTCTCACTGGATTAAAGATTTAAACTTAAGACATGAGAGTATAAAAATACTAGAAGAAAGTACAGGGAAAACCCTTGAAGAAATCGGTCTGGGCAAGTATTTTATGAAGAGGACCCCTGGGCAATTGAAGCAGCTTCAAAAATACACTACTGGGACTTGATCAAACTAAAAAGCTTCTGCACAGCCAAGACCACAGTAAGTAAAGCAAGCAGACAGCCCTCAGAGTGGGAGAAGATATTTGCAGGTTATGTCTCCGACAAAGGTTTAATAACCAGAATCCACAGAGAACTGAAACGTATAAGAAAGAGAAGAACAAGTGATCCCATGGCAGGCTGGGCAAGGGACTTGAAGAGAAACTTCTCTGAAGAAGACAGGTGCACGGCCTACAGACATATGAAAATTGCTCATCATCTTTAATCATCAGAGAAATGCAAATCAAAACTACCTTGAGATACCCTTAACTCCAGTAAGATTAGCCCATATCACAAAATCACAAGACCAGAGATATTGGTGTGCATGTGGAGAAAAGTGAACACTTCTGCATTGCTGGTCGAAATGCAAATTAATACATTCCTTTTGGAAAGATGGTTGGAGAACACTTAGAGATCTAAAAATAGACCTGCCATTCAATCCTATAATTCCTCTACTAGGTATATAACCAGAAGAACAAAAATCACATTATAACAAAGATATTTGCACCAGAATATTTATTGCAGCCCAATTCACAATTGCTAAGTCATGGAAAAAGTCCAAGTGCCCATTAATGCACAAATGGATTATAAATTGTGGTATAGGTACATCATGGAATATTATGCATCCTTAAAGAAAGATGGAGACTTTGCCTCATTCATGTTCACATGGATGGAGCTGGAACATATTCTTCTTAGTAAAGTATCTCAGGAATGGAAGAAAAAATATTCAATGTACTCAGCCCTACTATGAAACTAATTTTTGGCTTTCATATGAAAGCTATAACCCAGTTATAACCTAAGAATATGGGGAATGAGGAGAGGGATGGGAAGGAGGGGGGATGATGGGCGGAGGGAGGGTGATAGGTGGGATTACACCTGCGGTGCATCTTACAAGGGTACATGTGAAACTTAGCAAATGTAGAATACAATTGTCTTAACACAATAACTAAGAAAATGCCAGGAAGGCTATGTTAACCAGTGTGATGAAAATGTGTCAGCCTGTTTATAAAACCAATGTATTGTGCCCCATGATCTCATTAATGTCCACAGCTTTGATTTAATATTAATAAAAAAAAGTTTTACTCCTCAGCTAATTGGATCCATCAGGCATGCAGGGGGCACATACTCTTGATTGATATAATGAATTGATGCTGTGCAGCTGGTAAACCAAAGGCCTGTAAAAGAGAAAAACCACAAACAGCAGCAGTTTAAGTCAAAAAAACATGTGTGGGATTCAGTAACATCAGAATTCAATACAAAATTTATAAAATAGATCACTATTTTTTTTTGGCATGTTCTTCTAGAGACTTCTAAGTTCTCAATTAGAATTCTTAAAAGCCATCTTTTTATTTTAGCTTAATGGTCCTGAACATAACGAAGGTCATTCAATTTGCTAGCAGATGAAAATGAAATGAAACAGTATATCAGCTGGGTCAGAGGGAAAGTGTTTCAGGGATCTAAACAGGTTTTCTTTTAAATATTTTTTTTTTCCAGAATGACTGAAATGTTAATATTTAGATGCAACCTAACAGACCCAACCCTTCAGAATTAGAAAAATAGTTTTAAATCTAGAAAGAACTAGAAGTCATCTACTGAACCACTACATATTCATAAACGAGGTGACATAGGCCCAGTGAATGAATTGATTTCCTTAAAGTACTTTCTTTGTTGGAAGCTTTCAGACAGTGGTTCTCAACCTTCCTAATGCCGCAACCCTTTAATATAGCTCCTGTGTGTCGCCCCACAGGTTGAGAACCGCTGCTTTAAGAGGATGGCAGGAGAAGGAGGGTGGGGTAGTTAGGAAGGCATTTGTCAGAGACCTTAGTCTATGATCAAAATTTTCCAGGATGATCCCAATTTCAATTATACAGTTTTGTTATGTATATCAAATGTCCTGATGTCCTCCAAATTTCAATGCCCATGCTACATGTCTCAGTAGTTCTCAAACTTGAAAGCTGTTTACACAATTTCATTGTTAAAAGATATATTACAAAGACAGAGTGCTACCAGACTGATAACAGCCAGGGTTTGTAGAAGACTGTCTGGTAAGAAAAGATTATAGATGTTTTTCTTTAGAGGATAAAATATACACCCCCAAGTTGCTTAACCTTGGAAATATTTGTAGTATTTTTACATCCTATTGGAGAAAATCTGAGGAGATAAGCTTAACTTAACCCTAAGGCTTACAGTGAATGAGATTTACATTTTTCTGGTCACGAAGTCTTAAATATGAATTGTGTGCATTTTCATTGCATCCCCTCCCTGCCCCCCAAATATTCGTAAAGTAACTGAACTGTAAATTATATCTCAAAAAAGATAATGCCTGTACTACTAGAAAGCTAGTCTTTCTCCAATCTCAAACTTAGAACTTTCATGAGATTATTAACATAGTAATATTAACATTAACATTAACATAGTAATGCAGTACTTAGTACTATATTAAATATTTAATACTTTAATAAGTACTAATTAAAAGTACTAATAAGATATTTAGTACTACCTTATGTACTTAGTAATTGAACAAGAATTAGAGCTAAGAATGATATCCCCTAGATTTGACCATTAAAAAAGCATTCTTGAGATAGTACATAATGAATATATTCCATGACACACAAAATAGGAGGCCTAAATTTACCTACCACAATCTCAAAAAGGGGAGCATGAATGTGAAACTACCTCTACACGCAAATCAAAATATTTAATAGGTCTAGGTGCTATAGCTCTGTGGTTAGAGTGTCAGCCCTGCACACCAGGGGTGGCATGTTTGAATTATGTCCTGGCCTACACACACACACACACAAATGTAATAATATATTTCCAAGTAAGTCAACCTATGACATTCTTAAAAAATAATCATTGCAACATTTTTCTACAGAGGAAATCAAGTTAAATACTTGCTTATCCCCTTGGAAACAAGAGAAACACCTTCACCAACACCTACAATAGGCAAAGATTTATTTTCATTGTCAAGGATACACATGATACAGGGTATGAAGATTACCCTATAAGAAATTATTGAACATGTATACGTGGAAATGTGTACATGGAGGTATATGTATATATATGTATATGTATATATGTTTTTTATAAGAATGATCATTCCTAAGTAATTACTATCATAAAATAATCATATGCTACCACTTCTTCAGTATTCCATTTTTGTCCAATTTGTGACCTCACAGCAGAAATAAACCACTCTTTTCAAAAATAGATGAGAATACAGATTAAAATGCATGAAATTAATATTTGTAAACTTAGAAGTAAACGGCCACAGTTGATTCTCCTCTTCAACTATTTTTAGGAAAGCATCTCACTGTAAATGGAATTATCTCTTTTGGAAAATAAACTCACACAGAGATCAGAAAAACTAATGGGAGGTCATCATTAAAAGGATAAACATATTACAAAACACAGGGTCATGATGGTGCAATCAGATGTTTAAAATCAGAAGACCTAATTCATACCTATACTTTGTGAAGTGCGTACTACACACCCCAGGGAGTCAAAGCCTGGGGTATCTTCTTTGACATAACCTGGAAAGGCATCACAGAAAAGATAAGTGGTAAAGGTAGCTACCCAAAAAAGTTAAAAGATAAAGTTTACTACAGGGAGAAGAAGGCAGCTTAGGGAAGATGAGTATGTTGAAGAATAGAGGAAGAGTTTGTCCAAAGGAGAGGCAGGAAAGAGAGAAATAGGTTAAGAGTTGGCTTAGATTATCAAAGCCTATGGTAAAGTTTCAGTGTTCTAATGATAAAAGTATCATAGCATCCCCTCAAGTAGTCTCATCCCTTTGAGTGAATCCCATTCATTTATATATATATGAGTGTGTGTGTATATGTGTACATATGTGTATGTGTGTATACACACACTCATATATACAAATAAAGGGGATTTTTTTTTAATGTGTCTACTCTGAGCACAAGGTTTTGGTACCATCTTCTCTTAAATTCTATAAACTTTCATTCATTCATCTATTCATCATTTGTCAAGTGTCTTGTGAAGAACTAGGGGGTAAAGATTATAAGGTATCACACCAGGAGTGAGGAGAGGCAGTAATGGGAGACTTAGGCCTGACCACAATCAGCCTTACCTGCACAAGCAAGGAGAAAGATTAGGGTTGGAGGGTAAAGAATGAAGAAATAAAAATGCAAGAAATAAAGGACAAAAAAGCTGGTAATGTTTCTCCTAAATGTGACGCTGCTAGTCAGTATTGCTTTTCCTTTACAGAATGGTTTTCTTTTGTTTTTGCTTTTTCCTCAAATTTATTTATTTATTTATTTAATTTGACATATAAAATTGTATTATGTTTCTGGTAATGTGTATATGTGTGCATGAGCCTGTATATAGTATAAAGTTCAAAACTTTTGAACACCTGCTCCCAATGGAAAAAAACAAAGAGAACACAGTAGATACTTTTTCTGTCTTATAAATTTGGACTTCTTTCTTTTAATCATGATGTTTCCCATGGAGCTTTCCAACCATCTCTGCATTCTAGATGTTTATTACAAATATCAAAAATGGGACATAAACTGCTTCTGTTCCCAGGCTTTAGCTGTAGGTCAGGGATCTTAGTTAAATGGCTAGCAGTAATTATCAGAAAGTGTAGCATACACATAGCCTTTTCTAAGTGTTTGTTTTAAAATGTTGAGTTTAAAATTTGATTACTTATGGGACAAAGGAAACTCAACAAGGTTTTAGCAAAATCAGTGATACTGAGAAGCTTTAATCATGTGGTTGCAGAATGCTGCCATGTGACCCGGTCATGATGAAAGTGCTTAGAAGAGAACTCAGGATGTGTAAGTGATTCCCCACTGGATTCTTCTCACCCTCTCAGTTGGTCATATCTTATAAATGGAAGCACCAAAATAATGTTATGTAAAAAACAGAAATTCTAATACTCAGTACTAACACATTTTTCTTTTCTTTTTCTTTTTCTTTTTTTTTATTGTTGGGGATTCATTGAGGGTACAATAAGCCAGGTTACACTGATTGCAATTGTTAGGCAAAGTCCCTCTTGCAATCATGTCTTGCCCCCATAAAGTGTGACACACACCAAGGCCCCACCCCCCTCCCTCGGTCCCTCTTTCTGCTTTTCCTCCCCCCCATAACCTTAATTGTCATTAATTGTCCTCATATCAAAATTGAGTACATAGGATTCATGCTTCTCCATTCTTGTGATGCTTTACTAAGAATAATGTCTTCCACTTCCATCCAGGTTAATACAAAGGATGTAAAGTCTCCATTTTTTTTAATAGCTGAATAGTATTCCATGGTATACATATACCACAGCTTGTTAATCCATTCCTGGGTTGGTGGGCATTTAGGCTGTTTCCACATTTTGGCGATTGTAAATTGAGCTGCAATAAAGAGTCTAGTACAAGTGTCCTTATGATAAAAGGATTTTTTTCCTTCTGGGTAGATGCCCAGTAATGGGATTGCAGGATCAAATGGGAGGTCTAGGTTGAATGCTTTGAGGTTTCTCCATACTTCTTCCAGAAATGTTGTTCCAGTTTGCAGTCCCACCAGCAGTGTAAAAGTGTTCCCTTCTCTCCACATCCACGCCAGCATCTGCAGTTTTGAGATTTTGTGATGTGGGTCATTCTCCCTGGGGTTAGATGATATCTCAGGGTTGTTTTGATTTGAATTTCTCTAATATATAGAGATGATGAACATTTTTTCACGTGTTTGTTAGCCATTCATCTGTCGTCTTTAGAGAAGGTTCTATTCATGTCTCTTGCCCATTGATATATGGAATTGTTGGCTTTTTTCATGTGGATTAATTTGAGTTCTCTATAGATCCTAGTTATCAAGCTTTTGTCTGATTGAAAATATGCAAATATCCTTTCCCATTGTGTAGGTTGTCTCTTTGCTTTGGTTATTGTCTCCTTAGCTGTACAGAAGCTTTTCAGTTTAATGAAGTCCCATTTGTTTATTTTTGTTGTTGTTGCAATTGCCATGGCAGTCTTCTTCATGAAGTCTTTCCCCAGGCCAATATCTTCCAGTGTTTTTCCTATGCTTTCTTTGAGGATTTTTATTGTTTCATGCCTTAAATTTAAGTCCTTTATCCATCTTGAATCAATTTTTGTGAGTGGGGAAAAGCCATAGTGGTCAAGACATTTTCTATTAATATACACCTTAATTTGGTGAACACCTCCTATGTGCAAGGCCCTGTTAGAATCTGTATAGTTATGGGTAAATAAAACACAGATGGTTGTGTGACTTCACTGAGCTTAGTATCTAAGGACAGAGGCAGACATTAAAAAGAAAAATAAGCTAATAGAAATAAAATCACAAGTACTGTGGGAGAGAATAATAACAGAGGCTAACTAATTTGAATAGAAAGGTCAGAGACAATCTCTTAGAGAAAGTAATGGGTAAACTAATATCTGAAGGATGGCTGGGAGTTGCTAAGCAAAAAGTAGATGAAATAGCAGTTTAGCAGAAGAATGAACAGTATCTTAAACCTTGGATTTTGAAGGCATGAAAGTATCCATGAGTCTTATGTAGAAAATGGAGAAAAGAAACAAATTATTAGGAGATAAAACACCATTGCCATTGACCAAAGGTTATTGCAAATTTATTGAAAATTTATGAAAAAAATAAAGTTAAACAGGTAAGTTGAGGTTGTCATGCTGTAGCATAGATAATCAGGCAGAAAGTTTGAGGGAATACTTTTATCTGAAATGTGTTTCCTCTGATATAGTGATAATATGAGGTCATAAGAATCAGAATTTTTTTTTAAGTAAGAAAATAATTCAATAGTCTGCTATCTTCAAGGGAACAGAATTCCAATACATTCCAGTGCGACTAGAGGAATAAATATATTCTTTTCCTATTCTTGCTGTTTTGAGTTCTGAAGGCATAACTGAGGTTACAGATTTCTTAGGTTAGGGACAAAGAAAGTAATGGATAGCATGGTATTGGCACAAAAACAGAGAAGTAGATATCTGGAACAGAATAGAGAACCAAGAGATGAATCCAGCTACTTACCGCTATTTGATTTTTGACAAGCCAATTAAAAACATTCAGTGGGGAAAAGATTCCCTATTTAACAAATGGTGCCGGGTGAACTGGCTGGCAACCTGCAGAAGACTGAAATTGGACCCACACCTTTCACCATTAACTAAGATAGACTCTCACTGGATCAAATATTTAAACTTAAGACATGAAACTATAAAAATACTAGAGGAGAATGCAGGGAAAACCCTTGAAGAAATTGGTCTGGGTGAGTATTTCATGAGGAGAACCCCCCGGGCAATTGAAGCAGCTTCAAAAATACACTACTGGGACTTGATCAAACTAAAAAGCTTCTGCACAGCCAAGAACACAGTACGTAAAGCAAGCAAACAGCCCTCAGAGTGGGAGAAGATATTTGCAGGTTATGTCTCTGACAGAGGTTTAATAACCAGAATCCACAGAGAACTCAAATGCATCAGCAAGAAAAAACAAGGGATCCCATCACAGGCTGGGCAAGGGATTTGAAGAGAAACTTCTCTGAAGAAGACAGGCGCACGGCCTTCAGACATGTGAAAAAATGTTCATCATCTTTAATCATCGGAGAAATGCAAATCAAAACTACTTTGAGATATCATCTAACTCCAATGAGACTAGCCTATATCACAAAATCTCAAGACCAGAGATGTTGGCGTGGATGTGGAGAAAAGGGAACACTTCTGCACTGCTGGTGGGAATGCAAATTAATACATTCCTTTTGGAAAGAGATATGGAGAACACTCAGAGATCTAAAAATAGATCTGCCATTCAATCCTGTAATTCCTCTGCTGGGCATATACCCAGAAGACAAAAAATCACAACATAACAAAGATATTTGTACCAGAATGTTTATTGCAGCCCAATTTATAATTGCTAAGTCATGGAAAAAGCCCAAGTGCCCATCGATCCACGAATGGATTAATAAATTGTGGTATATGTACACCATGGAATACTATGCAGCCTTAAAGAAAGATGGAGACTTTACCTCTTTCATGTTTACATGGATGGAGCTGGAACATATTCTTCTTAGTAAAGTATCTCAAGAATGGAAGAAAAAGTACCCAATGTACTCAGCCCTACTATGAAACTAATTTGGGGCTCTCACATGAAAGCTATAGCCCAGTTACAACCTAACAATAGGGGGAAGTGGGAAAGGGAGGGGAGGGAGGGGGGTAGTGGGTAGAGGGAGGGGGATCGGTGGGATCATACCTGTGGTGCATCTTACAGGGTATTTGCGAAACTTGGTAAATGTAGAATGTAAATGTTTTGGCACAGTAACTGAGATAACGCCGGAAAGGCTATGTTAACCACTGTGATAAAAATGTGTCAAATGGTCTATGAAGCGAGTGTATGATGCCCCATGATCATATCAATGTATACAGTTATGATTTAATAAAAAAAAGAAAGTAATGGATGATGTGAAACTTAGTAAATGTGGAATGTAAATGTCTTAGCACAATAACTAAGAAAATGCCAGGAAGGCAATGTTAACCAGTGTGATGAAAATGTGTCAAACGGTCTATGAAACCAGGGTATGGTGCCCCATGATCACATTAATGTACACAGTTATGATTTAATAAAAAAATAAATAAAATAAAATAAGAAAGAAAGAAAGAAAGAGAAAGAAAGAAAAAAAGAAAGAAAGAAAGAAAGAAAGAAAGAAAGAAAGAAAGAAAGAAAGAAAGAAAGAAAGAAAGAAAGAAAGAAAGAAAGAAAGAAAGAAAGAAAGAAAAAGAAAGAAAGAAAGAAAGAAAAAGAAAGAAAGAAAGAAAAAGGATGTATCACCTCAGAATGGTCAGCTTGGACTATAGGAGATTGTACCTGTTAAATATTTGTAGTTTTTTTTAATTTTTAGCATTTTGTTTTAGGTTGGAGCTGGGTCCAAACCATATCAAACCAAAAATACTGTAAGCTGTACATAGCTAAACTGAAAGTGGTTCATTTTCATTTAAAAATATCATATTTGGCCCAGTATAAGGTGTACTTTTTTGTCCAGTTTCTTTAGGGAAAATAAGAATGTGCATTCTGTACAGGTTGTACTGCTCAGGACCAGTGGGCCCAGGGACTTACAGCGGCTGCAGTGCCTTCTCACCTGGGCCCACGGGGCTCAAGGGGTTCCAGGATGGGAGGGTCTGAGCAGGCTGGAGTGGCCTATGCTGAGTGCCCACAGAAGAGGAGGGAATGGTAACAGGGCTGGTGAGGCAGTTGTTGGGTGAGGGCTGAGGAGGGCTGAGCGCACCCATGCAAAGGGGATTGGAAGTCCCGCTCAGGCCCCAGGGACCTGCCTGGATACCCACAGGTCAGGCAGCCTCGAAAGCTCAGCCCTGCTGGCCATACATGTAGCCATCTCGGCTGCACCCTTCTCCCTGACATGTGGCAGGGAGGGAAAGGCTCCCAGGAAAGAGGGAAGGGGCAACCCTCACAGAGTGGGTGGCTGCGGGAGGGCAGTGTGATCTGCACATTTACCAGGAGAAGGTCAGCCCTCCCCACATCTGTGTCTCCCAGGCCAGAGCCAGCCTCTTTCTCTAGGGATGATTTCCTGTAAGTTTGGGCCAAAACGCAGGTGTGCACTATACTCACGAGCATATTTTACACAGCAAAGTACAATCCTTTACTACAGAATTAATAATTTATTTTTGATTGTTTGAAAGAAGATATGTTTTATTAGCATATTTCACGATCCAGAAATTTCCTACCGGGGATAGGAATAATATACGGTTGATAGCTTTCATCCTAATTAGGTAGCTGTATTGATCCTGTGTAAGTCCTTGCACTTCTATCACACTCCATTTTCCTCACAGTCAAAATCTGTAAAAAGTAGTGTTAAATTAACTGTCAATCTTTTTCATCTCCCATAGTTTCTGATTCTCTGATATGGATTCCCTACTTTGGTAGAAACCCATTTTTCTTTCTTTTTTCATGCATTTTTTATTTTATACCCTCCCTTGTCTTAGATGCTAGGAATTCAGCACTAGATACTGGCCTCAAGGAGCTCAAGTTTAGCACAGATATGGGATGGAGTGATTGACTAGGAAACAGGTGACAGCAAAGGAAATTGAAAAAGTAATGTCAATGTCAATGTCAATGTCAAGTATTGTCAATGTCAATATCTTAAAGCCCAGGAAATTATGGAGACCCAGGGGACAGGTGGGAAGCATTGTATTTTAGGCTTTGACAATGCTCAAAATCACATTTATGTTCAAATATTTCTTCTCTTTTGAGCACCCATCAGGATATATTAATTGTGCCTTTAGGTCTAGTTATTAATAATTCCTACTCACTCAATGAAGAGGAAAATAGGTCCAGTTAGTACCAAATATTTGAAGTTGGCTTCTGTCCAGATAAAAATACAATTCTAGCACGTGTAGTCTTGTCCCCAAGACATTCTTTGTTAGCTGTGTGTGTGTTTGTGTGTGTGTGTGTGTGTGTGTGTGTGTGTTGAGTAACCCAAAATGAGACTAGGACTATTTTTAAGTTTGCACCACTAATATATTTGTGGAATATTCTGAAGCTTCCTTAAGGGCAACAGCTGCTAGTTCCATACTTCACCTTCTCTGCTGGTGTGTAGAGTCAAGCCAACAGGGGTTAGTTACTGCATCCGCCGATACTAGCTAGTGGGTGAAGACAATGATCATTTTGAATGATAATTGCCATTTCAGAGGGAAATATAAAACAGCTCTCTATTTTGTGTGACTAGAGTCAATATAAAACCACTCTACTTTTCTCTGTGACACTGTTACCTTCTAATATACTTATTCATCTTATTTAGTTTATTTAATCTCCCTGCCACACTAGAGTGTAAGTTTTCTGAAAGTCCGAATTTTTATTTGTGATGTTTACTGCCATACACTCTTAGCCTAGAACAGAACACGTGACAGGTAATCAACGTATATTTATTGACTGAATAGAATAGATGTTGCTCAACAAACACACTCAATATCTGATTCCTTGTCCAGGTGGATTCTAGTAAGATGGAAAATTTTCACCCATAACTGGCTATATAATTGTGGCAGAGAAAGTAACTAGGACACTCTATTTTTTTCCTGTTTAATTAAATATATGTGCTCCTTTTTTTAAAGGACAAGAAAATTGGGGCTGTTAATGTTATTTTGAGCAGCTACCAAAGGAGATCAAATTATAAATTCTGAACAGGGGCCAGTAATCTTGACAGAAGACTTTCAAATGGCCAGTAGAGGAGAAAGGAGCCCAAGTATTAAGGAGCGTGTCAAGGATGGATCCTGGAGGGAGTTAATATCTAATGTCACACCTGAGGTTTGAGCAGGCTTTAATCAGATAAACAGGGTGAGCTGTGGAGAAGAGAATTTGCAGAAAATAGGAGTGAGGAACAGGGAACCCCATGAGTTTGGAGAATCCCAAGTCATACTATAGGCTGGAGTACAGATGAAAGAAGGGAGCGGTAAGGAATAAACTGACAGCTTCAGTGAGAGGTGGAACATGTAAGGCCTTGGTTGCTTCTGAGAAAGGTCAGATTGTACCTGGTAGTCAATGGGGCATAATGAGTATCACAGTCATGTTTTGTTTTAAGGAAGGTGACACTGGCTATAGTGTGGATAGTGCACTGTGGAGGACTTAAGCCTGGGACATAAAGACTAGTTAGGCACCTGCTGCAATCCTCATGAGGGATAACAGCAGCCCAAATTGAGTAGTAGTATACATGTCTGAGGATAAATTGGTAGAATGTGAGACATAGAATTCATATGCCTCAGTGGCTGACTAATTGCAAACAGTAAAGATTATGTTCGGGTTAAACATTTGGTGATGCCAAGGAGAGACTGTAAGAGTAGGGACAATGCTCTAGAGATTCACAGTTACATGGCTTTTCTCTACCCTTTGCCTTTTCATATAAACCCCATATACTAGGTATTTACCTAACTTTCTAAGATTCAGTTTCTTTCTTTTTTTTAATTTTTTTTTATTAAATCATAGCTGTGTATATTAATGCAATCATGGGGTACAATGTGCTGGTTTTATATACAATTTCAAATGTTTTCATCAAACTGGTTAACATAGCCTTCACCACATTTTCCTAGTCATTGTGTTAAGACATTTATATTCTACACCTAGTAAATTTCACATTTACCCTTGTAACATGCACCATAGGTGTAGTCCCAACAATTACTCTCTCTCCACCCATCCTCCCCCTTAGACTCCCCTCCCTCTCCCTTTTCCCTTTCTTCTTGGGCTATAATTGGCTTATAGCTTTCATAAGAAAGCTATAAATTGGTTTCATAATAAGATTGAGTACATTGGATACTTTTTGTTCCATTCTTGAGATACTTTGCTAAGAAGAATATGTTCCAGCTCCATCCATGTAAACATGTAAGAGATAAAGTCTCCATCTTTCTTTAAGGCTGCATAATATTCCATGGTGTACATATACCACAATTTATTGATCCATTCATGATTTGATGGGCACTTGGGCTTCTTCCATGACTTAACAATTATGAATTGGGCTGCAATAAACATTCTGGTACATATATCTTTGTTGTAATGTGATTTTTGGCCTTCTGGATATATACCTAGTAGAGGAATTGTAGGATCAAATGGCAGGTCTATTTTTGATCTCTATGTTCTCCAAACATCTTTCAAAAAGAAATTCGTTAGTTTGCATTCCCACCAGCAGTGTAGAAGAGTTCCCTTTTCTCCACATCCATGCCAACATCTCTGGTTTTGGGATTTTGTGATATGGGCTAATCTTACTGGAGTTAGATGATATCTCAAAATAGTTTTGATTTGCATTTCTCTGATGATTAAGGATGATGAGCATTTTTCATGTGTCTGTAGGCTGTGCGTCTGTCTTCTTCAGAGATGTTTCTCTTTAAGACCCTTGCCCACCCTGAGATGGGATCGCTTGTTCTTTTCTTGATAACACATTTGAGTTCTCTGTGGATTCTGGTTATTAAACGTTTGTTGGAGACATAACCTGCAAATATCTTCTCCCATTCTGAGGGCTGTCTGCTTGCTTAACTTACTGTGCTCTTGGCTGTGCAGAAGCATTTTAGTTTGATCAGGTCCCAGTACTGTATTTTTGATGTTGCTTCAAAATATGAGGGGGGTCTTCCTCATAATATATTCACCCATGAATGATTTCAATGATTTCAATTGATTTCCATTCAATACAATATTGTCTGTGGGTTTGCTGTAGATGGCCTCTATCAGTTTAAGAAATGTCTCTTCTATACCAATTTTCTTAAGTGTTCTGATCATGAAGGGATGCTGGATATTATCAAAAGCATTTTCTGCATCAGTTGAAAGAATCATATGGTCTTTGTTTTTTAATTTGTTTATGTGCTGAATTATGTTTATAGATTTACGTATATTAAACCAGCCTTGAGACTCTAGGATAAAACCCACTTGGTCATGGTGTATAATTTGTTTGATGTATTGCTGGATTCTGTTTGTTAGGATCTTGTTGAATATTTTTGCATCAATATTCATTAGTAATATTGGTCTATAATTTTCTTTTCTTGTTGTGTCTTTTTCTGGTTTGGAGGTGATGTTTGCTTCATAGAATGTGTTGGGTAGTATTCCTTCTTTTTCTAAATTTTGGAAAAGGTTGAATAATATACTAGCTAATACTAGATAATGTACTAGCTCCTCTTTAAAGGTTTGGTAGAATTCTGATGTGAAACCGTCTGGTCCTGGGGTTTTCTTTTTAGGGAGATTTTGTATAGTTGATGCTATTTCAGAACTTGATATAGGCCTGTTCAACATTTCCACTTGATTCTGGCTAAGTCATGGAAAGTGGCATGTTTCCAAGTATTGGTCAATTTCCTTCAGATTTTCATATTTCTGAGAATAAAGTTTCTTGTAATATTCCTTAAGGAATTTTTTACTTTCTGAGGAGTCTGTTGTTATTTCATCTTTACCATTTCTGATTGATGAAAATAGAGATTTTACTCTTTTTTTTTCCTGGTTAGGTTAGCAAAAGGTTTATCTATTTTATTGTTTCAAAAAACCAACTTTTTGATTTATTGATTTTGTTTTTATTAAATTATAGCTGTGTATATTAATGTGAACATGGGGCACCATACACTGGTTTTATATACCATTGCACATATTTTCATCACACTGGTTAACATAGCCTTCCTGGCATTTTCTTACTTATTGTGTTAAGACATTTATATTCTACATTTACTAAGTTTCATATGTATCCTTATAAGATGCACCGCAAGTATAATCCCACCAATCACCCTCCCTCTCCCCATCCTCCCTCCTCCCTCTCCCCCCTTTCCCCCTTCCCCGTATTCTTAGGTTATAACTGGGTTATAGTTTTCATATGAAAGCCGTAAATTAGTTTCGTAGTAGGGCTGAGTACATTAGATACTTTTTCTTTCATTCTTGAGATACTATACTAAGAAGAATATGTTCCAGCTTCATTCATGTAAACATTAAAGAGGTAAAGTCTCCATCTTTCTTTAAGGATGCATAATATTCCATGGTGTACAACAATTTATTAATCCATTCGTAGATTGATGGGCACTTGGACTTTTTCCATGACTTAGCAATTATGAATGGGCTGCAATAAACATTCTGGTACAAATATCTTTGTTATAATGTGATTTTTGGTCTTCTGGGTATATGCCTAGTAGAGGAATTATAGGATTGAATGGCAGATCTATTTTTAGATCTCTAAGTGTTCTCCAAACATCTTTCCAAAAGGAATGTATTAATTTACATTCCCACCAGCAGTGTAGAAGTGTTGTTCCCTTTTTTCCACATGCACGCCTACATCTCTGGTCTTGGGATTTTGTGATATGGCCTAATCTTACTGGAGTTAGATGATATCTCAAAGTAGTTTTGATTTGCATTTCTCTGATGATTAAGGATGATGAGCATTTTTTCATATGTCTGTAGGCCATGCACCTGTCTTCTTCAGAGAGGTTTCTCTTCAAGTCCCTTGCCCAGCCTGCGATGGGATCACTTGTTCTTTTATTGCTTATATGTTTCAGTTATCTGTAGATTCTGGTTATTAAAGCTTTACTGGAGGTATAATCTGCAAATATCTTCTCCCATTCTGAGGGCTGTCTGCTTGCTTTACTTACTGTGTTCTCGGCTGTGCAGAAGCTTTTTTGTTTGATCAGGTCCCAATAGTGTATTTTTGAAGCTGCTTCAATTGCCCGGAGGGTCCTCCTCATAAAAAACTTGCCCAGACTGATTTCTTCAATGGTTTTCCCTGCAGTATCTTCTAGTATTTTTATAGTTTCGTTTTTTTAAGTTTAAATCTTTAATCCAGTGAGAGTCTATCTTAGTTAATGGTGAAAGGTGTGGGTCCAGTTTCAGTCTTCTACAGGTTGCCAGCCAGTTTACCCAGCACCATTTGTTAAATAGGGAATCTTTTCCCCACTGAATGTTTTTAATTGGCTTGTCAAAGATCAAATAACGGTAAGTAGCTGGGTTAATCTCTTGGTTCTCTATTCTGTTCCATACATCCACCTCTCTGTTTTTGTGCCAGTACCATGCTGTTTTGATCACTATCGATTTATAGTATAGTCTGAGGTCTGGTAGCATGATTTCTCCTGCTTTGTTTTTATTTCTGAGTAATGTCTTGGCTATTCTAGGTTTTTTTGATTCCATAGAAAACGAAGTATTATTTTTTCAAGATCTTTAAATTATGACAGTGGAGCTTTAATAGGGATTGCATTAAAATTGTATATTGCTTTGGGTAGTATGGACATTTTAACAATGTTGATTCTTCCCAGCCATGAGCATGGTATGTTTTTCCATTTGTTAACATTTACAGCCATTACTTTTCTTAGAGTTTCATAGTTCTCTTTACAGAGATCTTTCCCGTCCTTTGTTAGATAAACTCCCAAATATTTCATCTTCTTTGGCACTACTGTGAATGGAATAGAGTCCTTAACTGTTTTTTCAGCTTCACTATTGTTGGTATATGTAAAAGCTACTGATTTATGAATGTTGATTTTGGAACCTGAGGTGCTGCTGTATTCCTTGATCACTTCTAAGAGTTTTGTAGTAGAATCCCTGGTGTTTTCCAGTGATTTATTGATCTGATGTATAATCCTTTTGTTTTCAATTTCACTTAATTATGCTCTGATTTTGGTTATTTCTTTTCTTCTGCTGGGTTTGGGATTGGAATGTTCTTCCTTTTTCAGTTGTTTGAGATGTCCCATTAAGTTGTTAATTTCCTCTCTTCCATTCTCTTGAGGAATGTTTGCAGTGGTATAAATTTCCCTCTTAGGACTGCCTTTGCAGTATCTCAGAAGTTCTGATAATATGTGTCTTCATTATTGTTTTGTTCCAAAAATTTGGTAATTTCCTTCTTTTTTTTTCTTTTTTTTTATTGTTAAATAATAGCTGTGTACATGAGTGCAATCACCTGTACACATTCTAAGATGCACCATAGATGTGGCCCCACCCATTCCCCTCCCTCCACCAAAACCTCCCCCCTCCCTTCCCCTTCCTTGGCCCTTTCCCCATAGTCTTGTGCTATAGTTTGGGTTATAGTCTTCATGTGAAAGCTGTAATTTAGCTTCATAGTAGGGCTGAGTACATTGGATGCTTTTTCTTTCATTCCTGAGATACTTTGCTAAGTAGAATATGTTCTAGCTCCATTCATGTAAACATGAAAGAGGTAAAGTCTCCATCTTTCTTTAAGGCTGCATAGTATTCCATGGTATACATGTACCACAATTTGCTAGTCCATTTGTGGGTCGATGGGCACTTGGGCTTCTTCCATGACTTAGCAATTATGAATTGGGCTGCAATAAACATTCTGGTACAGATGTCTTTGTTATATTGTGACTTTTGGTCTTCTGGGTATAAACCCAGTAAAGAAATTGTAGGATCGAATGGCAGGTCTATTTTTAGGTCTCTAAGTGTTCTTCAAACATCCTTCCAGAAGGAACGTATTAGTGGGCATTCCCACCAGCAGTGTAGAAGTGTGCCCTTTCCTCCACATCCACGCCAACATTTGTGGTTTTGGGATTTTGTTATGTGGGCTACTCTTACTAGGGTTAGGTGATATCTCAGAGTAGTTTTGATTTGCATTTCTCTGATGATTAAGAATAACGAGCTTTCTTTCATGTGTTTGTAGATCTTGCGTTGGTCTTCTTTAGAGAAGTTTCTATTTAAGTCCCTTGCCCACCTTGAAATGGGGTCATGTATTCTTTTCTTGTTAATACGTTTGAGTTCTCTGTGGATTCTGGTTATTAGACCTTTATCGGAGGTATAACCTGCAAATATTTTCTCCCATTCTGAGGGCTGTCTGCTTGATTTACTCACTATGTTCTTGGCTGTGCAGAAGCTTTTTACTTTGATCAGGTCCCAGTAGGGTATTTTTGATACTGCTTCAATTGCCTGGGGAGACCTCCTCATAAAATATTCACCCAGGCCGATTCCTTCAAGAGTTTTCCCTGCACTTTCTTCAAGTATTTTTATAGTTTCATGTCTTAAGTTTAAATCTTTTATCCAGTGAGAGTCTATCTTAGTTAATGGTGAAAGGTGTGGGTCCAGTTTCAATCTTCTACAGGTTGCCAGCCAGTTCACACAGCACCATTTGTTAAATAGGGAATCTTTTCCCCACTGAATGTTTTTAATTGGCTTGTCAAAGATCAAATAATGGTAAGTACCTGGATCCATCTCTTGGGTCTCTATTCTATTCCAGACATCTTCTTCTCTGTTTTTGTGCCAGTACCATGCTGTTTTGATCATTATGGATTTATAGTACAGTGTCAGGTCTGGTAGCGTGATTACCCCTGCTTTGTTTTTATTGCTCTGTAATGTTTTGGCTATTTGATGTTTTTTCTGATTCCATATAAAACGAAGTATTATTTTTTCAAGATCTTTAAAGCATGACAATGGAGCTTTAATAGGAATTGCATTAAAATTATATATTGCTTTGGGCAGTATGGACATTTTTAACAATGTTGATTCTTCCCAGCCATGAGCACGGTATGTTTTTCCATCTGTTAACATCTTCGGCTATTTCTTTTCTTAGAGTTTCATAGTTCTCTTTATAGAGAACGTTCACGTCCTTTGTTAGGTATACTCCCCAATATTTCATCTTCTTTGGCACTACCGTGAAAGGAATAGAGTCCTTGACTGTTTATTCGGCTTGGTTATTGTTGGTATATATAAAGGCTACAGATTCATGGGTGTGGATTTTGTAACCTGAAACAATGCTGTATTCCTTGATCACTTCTAAAAGTTTTGTAGTACAATCCCCAGTGTTTTTCAGATATATGATCATATCATCTGCAAAGAGTGAAAGTTTGTTCTCTTCTGACCCTATGTGGATACCCTTGATCTCCTTTTCTTCCCTAATTGCAATGGCTAAAACTTCCATTACAATGTTAAAGAGCAATGGAGACAATGGGCAACCTTGCCTGGTTCCTGATCTAAGTGGAAATGATTTCAATTTACCTCCATTCAATACGATATTGGCTGTGGGTTTGCTGTAGATGGCCTCTTATTAGTTTAAGTAATGTCCCTCCTATACCAATTTTCTTAAGTGCTCTGATTATGAAGGGATGCTGGATATTACCAAAAGCCTTTGCTGCATCAACTGAAAGAATCATATGGTCTTTATTTTTAAGTTTGTTTATGTGTTGAATTACATTTATAGATTTACGTATATTGAACCAGCCTTGAGACCATGGGATAACTCCGACTTGGTCATGGTGTATACTTTTTTTGATGTGTTGTTGGATTCTGTTTGTTAGGATCTTATTGAGTATTTTAGCATCTATATTCATTAGTGATATTGGTCTATAATTTTCTTTTCTTGTTGGGTCTTTCCCTGGTTTGGGGATCAAGGTGATGTTTGCTTCGTAGAATGTGCTGGGTAATATTCCTTCTTTTTCTATATTTTGGAAGAGGTTTAGTAGTATAGGTACTAGTTCTTCTTTAAATGTTTTGTAGAATTCTGACGTAAAGCCATCTGGTCCTGGGCTTTTCTTTTTAGGGAGATTTTGTATAGTTGATGCTATTTCAGAACTTGATATAGGCCTGTTCAACATTTCCACTTCGTTCTGGCTAAATCTTGGTAGGTGGCGTGCCTCCAGGTATTGGTCGATTTCTTTCAGATTTTCATATTTGTGAGAGTAGAGTTTCTTGTAGTATTCGTTAAGGATTTTTTGAATTTCTGAGGGGTCTGTTGTATTTCATCATGATCATTTTTGATTGATGAAGTTAGAGATTTTACTCTTTTTTTCCTGGTTATGTTGGCCAAAGGTTTATCTATTTTATTGATCTTTTCAAACAACCAGCTTTTGGATTTATTGATCTGTTGTATAATTCTTTTGTTTTCAATTTCATTTAATTCTGCTCTAATTTTGGTTATTTCTTTTCTTCTGCTGCATTTGGGGTTGAAGTGTTCTTCTTGTTGCAATTGCTTGTATGTTCCATTAAGTTATTGACTTCCTCTCTTTCCGTTTTCTTGAGGAAGGCTTGTAGTGCTATAAATTTCCCTCTTAGGACTGCCTTTGCAGTATCCCAGAGGTTCTGGTAGTTCATGTCTTGATTGTTGTTTTGTTCCAAAAATATGGTGATTTCCTTCTTAATCTCGTCTATAACCCATGTATCCTTCAGCATAAGGTTGTTTAGCTTCCATGTTTTTGTATGGGTATGCAGGTTCCCGTTGTTATTGAGTTCAACTTTTATTCCATGATTGTCTGAGAAGATGCAAGGAATAATTTCTATTTTTTTAAATTTGCTGAGGTTAGATTTGTGGCCTAGGATGTGGTCGATTTTGGAGTATGTTCCGTGGGCTGATGAGAAGAATATGTATTCAGTTTTGGGGGGATGAAATGTTCTGTAGATGTCTGTTAAGTCCAGATGTTGAATGGTGGATTTTAAATCTAAAATTTCTTTGCTTAGCTTCTTTTTGGAGGATCTATCCAGGACTGCTAAAGGGGTGTTAAAATCTCCAACTACTATGGAAGTGGAGGAAATCGAGTTGCTCACGTCTGTTAAAGTTTCTCTTATAAATTGAAGTGCGTTGTGGTTGGGTGCATAGATATTAATAATTGAGATCTCATCATATTGAGTATTACCTTTAACAAATATGAAGTGTCCATCCTTATCCTTTATTATTTTGGTTGGTTTAAAGCCTATTGCATCTGTGAACAGGATTGCAATGCCTTCTTTTTTCTGCTTTCCATTTGCCTGGAATATAGATGACCATCCCTTCACCTTGAGTCTATATATGTCTTTTAATGTAAGATGCAATTCTTGGATGCAGAAGATATCTGGCTTGAGTTTTTGTATCCAGTCCGCCAACCTGTGCCCCTTTAGAGGACAATTTAAACCATTTACATTAATTGAGAGTATTGATAAGCCTTTCAAGAGACTGGTGGACATTGTTAATCCTTTTGCAACTGTGGAAGTTGGAATTTGACCAAAAATATTTTAGGTGGGTTTACTTTTGTGGTGGAGAATTACGCTGGTCTTTATGGAGGATAGGTCTAAGAATGTCCTGGAGAGCTGGTTTAGTTGTGGCAAATTCCTTCAACATGTGAATATCATTGAAGTATTTAATTTCTCTGTCATAAATGAAGCTCAGTTTAGCTGGGTACAGGATCCTGGGTTGAAAGTTATTTTGTTTTAGGAGATTAAAAGTCGATGACGATCCTCTTCTAGCTTGAATGTTTCAGCAGAGAGATCTGCGGTTATTCTGATATTCTTCCCCTTGTAGGTAATGGTTTTCTTTCGTCTGGCAGCTTTCAGAATTTTCTCCTTCATATTAACTTTAGTGGAATTGATTATGATGTGTCTGGGGGATGTCTTATTTGGGTTGAGTCGTACTGCAATTCTGAAACTGCTATCTGAATTTCGGAATCTCTTGGCATGTCTGGAATGTTCTCCTTCATAATCTCATGGAGAAGAGACTTTGTGCCTTGTGAAGCCACTTCATCACTTTCGGGGATCCCTATAAGATGAATATTGGTTTTCTTCAAATTATCTGAGAACTCTCTGAGAGAGTGGTCTGTTTTTGCTCTCCATTTCTCTTCTTCTTTGAGGGTTTGGGAGCATTCGAAAGCTTTGTTTTCAATGTCAGAAATCCTTTTTTCTGTTTGTTCCATTCTGTTACTGAGGGATTCTACTGTGTTTCTCAGATCTTTGATTATTTCACACTGTTTGGCTAGATGAGCAGATAAGGTGAAGTTGGGTTGGAGGGCTCCTGGAGTAGTGATTAACCAGCCCTTTACCCAAGAGCTGGGACTGGTGTCTGTACCTTTTTCCCTAGAGCTTTTCAAAGGACCCATACAGTGGTACAGCTTGAGACAGTGTGGACTTACTTGGTTGGTGGGTCTAAGTGGCTCTGTTTTAAGCTTGTCTCTGTTCTACCTAGTGAATTAGTTACTCTGGGTTGAAGTCTCAGCTGTGGAGAAATACCACCAATTAAGTCACCCTACCCCCCTGGGTAACATTTGGAAAAGGAAAATCAAACCTTCCCACAACCAAACACCCAGGATACAACTTTGGATAGTCCTCAGGTGATTAGCCTAGCCCAAGAGATCCAAATCAATTGTCCCACTCAGCTCTGGTCTCAAATGAGGCAGTTCAAAAGGTCTCTAGCAACTAGATAGCAGGGGTCTGCTGGCAGCTCAAGTATGACTCATTCTGGTGCTCCGTGGAGTTAGAAGGACCCCCTAAGCAAGTGAATTAGTCTGGGAAGGTTGATGTCTCCTTCCCCACCTTGTGCCTCTGTCACATCCAGTCACTGGTAACCTTGCAGGGCTGTGACCCAGTTCCCTTCATTGAGCTGCTGCTCCAGGTATTTGAGCCTGCCTGAGTCACAGAGAGATCTTATGTCTCCTTGGCCAGACCTCCACACTCTGCCACCATCTGGTAGGGGAAGCTGAGGTCTGAAAACCTTGGGTGGTTAACGGAAGCTGGGGAAGTTCCCTCAGTTCCAGCCCTGCCCTGATTGATATTGCTGACACATATTTGTGCATAATTTGTAATTCTGTCCTGGCTATATTCCCCTGTGGACCAAGCATCATTTGAGTTCACAGAAGCTGTGACTCAGCCCCAGTCTATGTTGCTGCCCAGTGCTGGTGTTTATGTTTTCCCTGCAGTGGGTGTGGTTAGAGCTTACACTCAGCTTTAGGTTTCCCACCTGCCTTTGTCTCAGCTATGATTGCCTGAGTGCTGGGTTTTTCTAGGCTCAATAAAGCAGTCCTGGAACAGCCCCATCCTGGGAGTATGCCATCTCTGTGCACGAGTCTTCAATTCTATGTCCTGCCATGCTCAGCCCAGGCTGGTAAGCCTCAGGCATACCCTTTGCTCATGGGATCTGCTTTACCATCCCAAATCTATTCCATCAGTGTCTGCCACTGGAGAAGATGCCTGGCTTTCTCTGGTTTCCCAGAGAGACAGGGAGTGTCCTTCCACAATATCCCCAGGGGTGTGAGCCCTATTGTTCCTGCTCCTGCTGCTGCTGCTCTGTGCTGGGGGGCACCACCTCTCCCTTTCCCGGTTCCTTCAATCCACAATTTTCTCCTTGCCCCTGTGCCATAAAATCAGCACAGACCTGCAACAGCCCATGCCCTGTCCACACCTCTCGAGAAAATGCCCAAGAATATGGACTCCATCGGGGACAGGCTTCCAGACCTCGGGGTGAGAGTGGAGGGGAGTGCTGTGAGTTCAGAATTGCAGGTAGAGAAAATATACAGTTTTATAAAGTTTTATGCCTGGCAGGAGATTGCCATGGCACCCTAGTAGGGGAAGGAGGTCCGGTTTTTAGAGGGTCCCTCACGTGGGATAAAATGGGAGGACATTTGAACTCTGCTCACTTGTTTGTGGAAGGTATACTGTGAGCTGTTCTCATGGGAGCGGGGACTCCCTTCTGCTTGGCAATAATTTTGTACCTTTTGTTTGTATCCTTGGGGTTGAAGCTCGCCTCAGCAGGGTTGATGTGTGTTAGTCAACCTTGTCTCTTGGCTCAGCTTCAAACCATCAGATTACTTGCTAAACTTCTTTCCTTTAACTCTCCTTCTGGATGGGAGTCTCTGTGGAAAGCTGGCTCCAGTTGGCCATCTTGCCTCCGCCCCCCTCAGTTTCTTCATATGTATAAAAGTTTTAATGCCATCTACCCTGGGGGTTTATAGCAAGAAACAGAACTTCTACAGATGACATCAAAATAGTTGAAGCTAAATTGTGGCATCCTACTATTTGATAAAAATGTAATTTTTAAATGCCAAGTTATTTAACTACTCTAATCTCCAGTTTTCTAATTTTCAAAATAAGGATAACAAATTGCTTGTTCACCGTAGAGTGGAGCTTCAATAAAATAATGGAGGCCTCAATAGTACAACTCAAATATTTAGGAGTTATTATCGTCACATCCATGGTATAAGAAAATAACATCTCAAAACGAATATGTCCATTTAGTGGATGATTTTCTACAGAAGTAAAGGCTATGCTTTTGCAGACTAGTGGAGGACAACGAATATAACTTCAACAATGAGTGTGTGAGGCAAAAGGATGAACAGAGACAACTGGCTGGACCTGAGATTTTTAAGCAACATATGACAGTAAACATTGTGTTAGGAACTTTGCTGTTGGCTAAAAGTTAATTTGTGTCTATGGTCAAGACAAAGTCTCTGGAGGACTCTATGTGGCAGGGGAAGTGGATAATAGAACTTGCTAAAACTTAGTGAGCTTCTATTCATGCTCAATAAAACAGGATATTCAAAACAGCTAGAAGCTAAAAGATCTGTTGGATTTATTCCTCTCATCCAAAGCACATGGTGGAAATGTCTCACTGCATTTCTCTTTGGAATTTCTATTAAGGATTCTGGCCTACCCAAGGGATCCTCACACTGAACATAGAACCGAAAAGAGGAGGCACAGCAAAAATAAAAACATTACGAAGTATTCCAGTTTATTCTAACCAGACTGTGGTCTCAGGGCAGGCCAAGGGGAGTTTGTGATGAGAATCACAGATTTTCTGCTATGGAGTATGTCTTTGGCTATGACTGTGTATGTTGTGGCAACTTATCAGATGGCCAAAAATTTCTGTGGTGCTTTCTAAATGCTTAGAAGTCTCAACTTTCTCCTGAGGTTTTGAAACTATTCAGCCCTGACAAGCTTCATATGAAACTGCCTAAGTATGGTTATTTAATCTCTGTTTCTGGACTTTTTAAGAACTTGCAACCATACTCTATCATTAAAAGGAAAAAACCCCATGAATTTACAAAAGCTAATTTTCTGTGAATGAGGTTTTAGACATACTGGAGGGAATAATGTTCAGGTGACTATGACCACATTTTGCATATGTTTGTGTGTATTTGTGTTTAAAATGCTGTCTGCACATCTTGTATTCATTATTACAGTAGATATTTCAAAACTCAAACAAATTTGGGGAGAACCAATTTGTTATCAAAATTATTATCAACAGATATTTTATCATTTTTATCACATAAGACAACTCAGTTAAAAGACCTACTACTGTATATGGGGCACTCACCTTAAAATAATATGAAAGAATGAAAGGATGTTTCCACCATGTGGTTCATCTGCACATGGCTGTAAATGGTGCATTATGGATGTGAACTGGGTTAATATTCAGTTTCCCTTCTTAGGATTCTAAGAATGATACATAACCTTCTATGACTAACTCATTAATTCAATAACCTTGAGATTAAAGATAACTGATTTCACAGTCAGTACTGCTTTCATTTAAGGTCGTTACTCTCCCTTTCCCATTGAGTACAGATGCAGACTTTAGGTACAAGCTGAAAAACATCCCCTAGAAATTAGAGGCAAGAATCCTCTAATCAGCTGTTCAAATGTCTTGCTTTCCAGAGGAACAATCACAGGGCTCTGTGAAACAATACGGCCAGTCTTGACAATGAGAAAGAGAAACACTGAAACTATGGAGCAATCGTTTCTTTGTGAAATTTTGAACTTGAACCAGTCTCGGCTCTACCACTTCCTAGTTGTGTGATCTTATGCAAGTAATTTAATCACCCAAAACTTCAGTTTGCAGAATAGATATAAAAATTACTTCAGACAGTTTGTTTCAAAGTGGATTAAATAAGATAAAATGATGTATACATTTAGCAACAAAAGGCTGGACACAGTGGCTCACGCCTGTAATCCAAGGACTCTGGGAGGCCAGGGCAGGTGAATTGCTTGTGCTCAGGAGTTCAAGACCAGCCTGAACAAAAGTGAGACCCCGTCTCTTAAAAAAAAAAAAGTAGCCAGGCATTATAGCAGACACTTATATTCCCTGCTACCAGGGAGACTGAGGCAAGAAGATCACTTGAGCCCAAAAGTTTGAGGTCGCTGTCAGCTATGTTGTTACTACACTCTACTGAGAGTGACAGAGCAAGACCCTGTCTCAAAAAAAAAAAAAAAAAAAGAATTTAGCAACAAACTTTAGATTTCCAGAGCATTTTTCTTTATGTTTGAACAAAAAAATAATTCCCTTCTTTTTCAGAAAAACAGCCAAGTCTGAGTGATGCATCGATTGTCAAAGCAGAGTAATGTGCTGCATTTCAACTACATCTAAAAGTGTTGGCAAAGCATTTGGTCAGTTCACCTAAGAGCATCCTCGGGGCACTGCCAAATGTGATAGACTATACTGAAAAGCATGTGCTGTAATTTCTATGGAAATGGTCAGAGCTGGAGACAGACTGTCTCTAAGGTAACATGCCCCAAGAGGAGGTGATTAAATAACACTGGCATGAGTTTAATTTTGAAGCAGCAATAAATATTCCTTTCAAAAGATTTTGTCACTTGTATATTTTACCATTGAATTCCAGCACCGAGAAGCATAGCACGGACTAAGAAACGGTCTTTTTAACAACCAGCCTATGTAAAAGGCTGAGTTTTCACTTTAGCACAGCAAAGCAAGTAAGTGAATAACAAAGGATAGATTCTCTTTGTGTTATGGAATAGCTATGTAGAACAAGATGACGAGCTTAGTTGACACTTCAGGGTGTAGTAGTCCCTTAAAGTAATACTTCCCTTCTATCTCTTAAGCTCTCTGAGGTCAGAGATTGTGTCATTCACTCCCTATTTACACAGCCTTTTACACCTGTCACAGAGGGGGAAAGGGTGACTGATTCATGCTTGTCCAGTGAACAAACCATGAATTCCAGGCACCAGAGTGGGTATTCAATGCACATCTAGAGAATGAGAAAAAAATTTAGAGAAGGGAATAATAATTGGAACAATTGCCACAGGAAGAAGACCATATGGAGAATCATTAAATAAATGAGGAGGAGGCAGTGCCTGTAGCTCGGTAAGTAGGCCGACGACCACATACACCAATGCTGGCAGGTTCAAACCTGTCCCTGGCCAGCTAAAACAATAATGACACTGCAACAACAACAACAACAAAAATAGCTGGGCGTTGTGGTGGGCACCTGTTGTCCCAGCTACTTGGGAAGCTGAGGCAAGAGAATCGCTTAAGCCCGAGAGTCTGAGGTTGCTGTGAGCTGTGACACCACAGCACTCTACCTGGGGTAACAGCTTGAGACTCTGTCTCAAAAAAAAAAGAAGGGTGGCACCTGTGGCTCAGTGAGTAGGGTGCTGGCCCCATATACTGAGGGTGGCAGGTTCGAACCTGGCCCCAGCCAAACTGCACAAAAAAAATAGCGGGGAGTTGTGGCAGCTACTTGGGAGGCTCAGGCAAGAGAATGGCTTAAGCCCAAGAGCTGGAGGTTGCTGTGAGCTGTAATGCCACAGTACTCTACTGAGGGCGACAAAGTAAGACTCTCTGGAAAAAAAAAAATGAGGAGAATGGGTGAGTCTTCAGAATAGCAGACTCAAGGGAGGAAGTGAAGGCTGACTTTTTAAGGCCTTCCACATGAACAGCAACTGGATTAATAATAATAATTAATATTACTGATTAGCTGTTATATAATACTTATTGGGACTAGGCACTGCTATAAGTACTATATTTTAAATTTATGAACTTATGCATTTCTTACAATAACGCTATGAGGTAGGTATTATTTTCATCTCTGTTACACTTAATCTCTCTAAGGCACAGAGAGATTAAGTGATTTGCTCACATTCACAAAGCTGGTAAGTGTTAAAGCCATAATTTAGTTTTGGGCTAAATTACTACAAAGTCCACACTCAAAATACTTTGCTATATTGGTAAACATATTTTGATAGAAATCATCAGAAGAGAATTCTAATCAATATAAGGAAACTCTTAAATAGAAATATTTTGCTACATTGGTAAAAATATTTTGATAGAAATTATCAGGAGAGAATTCAAATCAATGTAAGGAGAGCCTTTCAATAGCAAAATTAGAGAGTTTAAGAGTTCTTTTTATTGGCAGTATGAGATAAAAACTTGGTATGCATAAATGTCTCTCATGGCTCTTAACTTGTATACTAGTTGATTTTAGCGAATCAAGTTTAAATGACTTAGGGTGATTTAAAATTTAATTTGCTATAAGGGAATCCTTTAATCTGATTTCAGCTTAGTTTGATAGAGAAATCAGTGCCACATTTTGATATTTTTAGTTTTACCTGAATAGGATGATTCTTTGAATTTGTTTGATATTAAAATAGAACCAATAACAAAACAAGAAGAGACAGTGGAAAAGGAGTGAGGCTGGAAACTAAACACATGAATTTTGGACTGACCTTTGCTATGTATTGAGTGACCTTTTATAGGAGGAACTCATATAAAAACTATTAAGGAGGGAGGGGTGGGGAACGGAAGAGCAGAGAGAGGGAAGGAGGGAAGGAGGTGGGGCCTTGGTGTGTGCCACACCTTTTGGGGACAAGACAGGATTGTAAGAGGGACTTTACCTAACAAATGCAATCAGTATAACCTGGTTTCTTGTACCCTCAATGAATCCCTAACAATACAAACAAACAAACAAACAAAAAACTATTTGAGCTTTTTTTTTACTTGCAAAATGAGGAAAATCATGTTTTCTTTTCCTATTTCACAGGGTACTTTGGAGGATAAAATAAAATAACTGAAAAATAATTTGAAAATAATGAAGTGATATTAAAATATGAGATGAATCATAATATATACATTCTATCAAATAAATGAAACAATAATGCTTCATGCATAGAAGAACCACCTCATCAATTTTAAGCTTCAGAAAATACAGATGGATCTTCATGAGGACAATGTCTGAAACATGATTGAAACACTGCTTGAACTACATTTTTTTTACAAATCAGAAAAATGATTGATACATATGCAAGATATTCAAGATGTGATGTCACTTTTGTTGCTGTTTTTCTCAATCATGGCAACGTTACTAAACTTTAAATAAAGTTTAAACAGAGGAGGGGAGCAGAGCGTGGCTTATTTCCCAAACATAAGAAATAGCTTGAAGAGAAATAATGCATCTTCATCTACCACTGTCTTTCTCTTTTTCTTAGAGCTGCTTTTAGCCTCAGATATTCTGCCTTTTGGCTGTTTTCCTTCTGATAAATGTACATATCATCCTTGTAGGCATTCTGAACCTATCATGATTGGTCAAGAATTTACTCCATAAAGTCTTCCATAGCTTCCATATTTGCTAGTGCTATCTCACAGTGATTGAAAAGAGATTAACTAGCTCTGCCCTACGCTAGTTTTGAAACCCTGCATGAATGTCTTAACTTACTGGAACCACAGTTTCTTCATCAGTAAAATAAAGCTTCTTAACTTAAGTAATAGACTTATTTATAAGCTATAAGATAATAATTAGAGTGATTAGCATATAAGTTCAAACGTCAGTGAATATTTATCATTTCTCTTAAATATAAGGTGACATTTTTCTCAGTGACTAAAGTACATTGTTTAAGCTGAGTGAGTCCATATAGATGAAACGCTTTGCACGTTAAAACCAGATAATGCACCATAAATGTTCTAACACATTTTAACATTTTCATAGTATATACATTCTTTTTCTCCAAAGGATAGATAATTTGAAAGTTTAAAAATTATCAAACTGATTAAGGCAGATAGAAAATAAGCTGTAAGCTTTTTAATTCATAGTTTCTAATAAGTTCTCAAATACTTAAAATACATTTCAGTTTTTCCTTCTGTGTATCTCTGGATAGCTAGGAGATATTAGTGTTTTCTCTGTAGGTTTTTTTTCCTTTTTCCCCATTGACACAGGTATTCATTGTGGGGGAGACATGCAGAGGCAGGGTTGAACTCGGAAGCAGTCTGCTAAGACTCTGTTACTTTGGTTCAAAGAACCTAACCCTGTAGAAAAAAGTAAAGGATTGTGAAGGAGGTAAAAGGCAGGAGTCCTCTACAAAATCAGAAAGTCTTGGTGAAGGAGAGAATAAGTGTGAGGTTTCCCGAATGGGGGCTGGGTAGGGTGGGGAGTGATTCTTTTGAATAAGAAAGAAGAGAAAATAATTTTCAGAGATGAATATGTTAAGGTGTGTCTAAGAAGGTGGGACCTACACAGTTTCCCAAAGATTCTAGGACTTGCTGTATTACAGTTTTGCTTAGTTGCATTGTAACAAAGGCCTCAAAGCAAACTGGCTAACACAATAAAGGATATTAATTATTTTCTGTAATAAAGATTCAGGAGAGTTTCAGAGATGGTTTAATTCATAGTCTCAATGCCATCTAAAATACTTGCTTCATTCTAAAGACAGAACCCTTTATAGTCACAAAATGGCTCCAAGCTGCTATCCCAGATATAGGCTTCCTCATTTCATGCCCAAGAAGGAGGGTGGGCTTCTGCCTCAGAATTCTAAGGATCATAGAATTCACTCTGATTGTACTGATCAGGTGATACATCCACCACTGATAAAGGCCAATAGGAGTATGGGATGTGCTAATTGGCTTAAATCACAGGCCAGGCCTATAATCCTAGCATGCTGGGAAGCCGAGGCAGGTGGATTGCTTGAATTCAGGAGTTCAAGACCAGCCTGAGCAAGAGTGAGACCCAGCTTCTATTTAAAAATAGAAAAACTAGCCAGGCATTGTGGCAGGCACCTATATTTCTAGCTACTTGGGAGGCTGAGGCAGGAGGATCGTTAGGGCCCCGGAGTTCAAGGTCACTGTGAGCTATGACACCATGTCACTATAAACAGGGGCAACAGAGAGTCCGTTTAAAAAAAAAAAAAAAGAATCCACCCCTATAGTTCAAAGTCACCCCAGACTCTAGCAAAGCACACAGGTTATGTGGGAGAAGGTAGAGATCTGAATGAAAATCTGGGGTAGGAAGAGAGAAATAGGAAGATAGGCAACAAATGGGGCAGCTGAGATGGGCAGTGGACACTGCAGCATTTACTCATGGGGATAGGCCAAACAATGCATGGGTTGCCATGTTTTTGTGTAAGGACGTAGAACTGTGGGATCATTCCAGAGATAATGAAGTAATTGGAAAAAAGGAATACTAGGAGTGACTCAGGTTATTTATACCCTCTGTTAGCCTGACAGTTGAGCTACAGAAAATATACCCAGATCAATTAGGATTTGCTCGGTTGGAAACAACAAAATCTCCACCTTTTACTATTTCTTCAGACCTAGAACCTAATAATCAGATATTACTCCGATGTTGAGCCTCTTCCTGTAGGCAATTGTAACACAGTAGTATTTGTGCATCTAAACATGGAAAAGATATAGTAAAAACAGAGTATTAAAACCTTATGGTACCACTGTCATATATGTGGTCCATCATTTACCAAACACTGTTATACAGTACGTCACAGCATTAAATGTGCTGTAAGATTCAGGATCTATGTCAAAGAAAGATGGGTATAACATTCCAACGAGTGATTCAAAGAAGAAAATTTATTGGCCAGTTTAGAGATGTGAGGGCGCTAAGGCTTGAACTAATGAACTGGAAGAGAGTGCTTATAAATAATCTGGTGACAGAGGGTTTGTGAGGTGAGAGAGGGAAGATAACTCAGCTGGGAGTTTATGGAGAAAAATGGAGCAGGCGAGAGTCAGCAGCTGACTTTCAGCTAACTGTATTTTGTGCCGATTCATCTAGCTCAGCCCTTTGAGGTATGTTTACCAGGCGCTCCTTAATCCTGAGACTTAGATGCTTGCATCCAAGGAAAAGTTAGATTAATGACACTCCAAATATTTGTCTGTAAACTGTATTTCTAACACTCAATTCTTTTTTCCCACTTCTGAGTCCAATGGTTAATGCTGCAAAGCATTTCCCACACATACAAAAGCCTGTTTGTTTTCCAAATTTGAAAAGTTTCTAGATAGTGGAAACCTAAATTTATATACCTGTCCCTAGCTGTTCTTTTCACTTGCCACTTTAAAAAAATTGCTCGTTTGAGATTATATTTGCTTCAGATGCTTTGATATCTCTTTAAGATATTTTATTTTAGCAATAAATTGGGAGTTAGAATTTATTGGGAGTTAGAACCCAGTCATGGGTTAAAGGAGACTGGATGTGAGAATTGGGCAGGGAGCGGGGGGGGGGCAGGGTATTAAGGTTTCCTGCAGCCTTCCAACACTGTTCTACTGGAGAGCTTTGCTTTATTACTTCACCTCACTGTGAGAGCCATGACTAGAATTTAGAAAAAATAAAGAAATGCAACATTTTTGAGAAGAGGCTGTAGCAGCATGGCATAGGACATGACCTACCCAAAAAAAGGTCAGCATAGTGACTGCTAAAATACAACTCCAAGATACATTTGTATAAAGTCTCTTGTTGGCAAATTACAAATGCCTGATTTGAAGCAGTCTGGCTCTAAGAATTTAAGAAAGGAAATGGTGTCTGGTTGGGTCCTTAGGACAGTCATGACACAAGAGTTAGATGCTGACCGCTCTCTCTCTTTCAGTTCCCGCCTCTTGTCTCCAGCTCTTGCCTGCTTTGCAGGAAGGCTCATTCTCTAGGAGAGCTCATTCTATCTCATTACTGACCTGGCAAAAAGTTCACTTGGTGACCATTTGTCTAACTCCCATCTCACACTTTACTACACAGTGAGAATGCTGCTCCTCCCTACCCCCACCCTCAGTGTGGAGCTTTCTGTGGAATACTCTGATGGACTCGGTCTGGCTCAGATGCCAGCCTCTAAACTGTATTTCATAATCACGCAGGATAGTTTCAAAATAAGTTTGCCCATGCTTCACCCTCAGATATTCAGATTCAGCAGGTCAAGGGCAGGGCTCCAGTATCAGTATTATTTTTTACTAACTCTCCAGGTAATTCAGATGAGCAGTTATAGACCAATCAAACTGGGTGCCTAGGCATATTATAACTGTCAGTGTTTCCCAGGATCACATGGCTGGAATAAGATCAGGAGTGGTTCCCCAAAAGAAGGAGATATTCTTCAGAAATAAGGGGTGGTTTTAATGCACAGACAAAACAATAGCTATTTGCTATATCACATGTAGAGATTAGAAATGGAGGATTGCTAAAATAAAATATCTTAAAGAGATATCAAAGCATCTGAAGCAAATATAATCTCAAACCACTGAAAATAAAATAAAACACACCAATTGCTTATCTAGCCTGGAACTAAATTCTTGTGGGTTAAAAAAGAAGAAAAAGGTAGAGGTGCAAATAGTCTTAAGTTATTCTAGAATAACTTAAGTTAGTTATGGCTGCAAATTCAAGAGCAGATTCCATTTATACACTTAACATACTGAAAAGTATATTGATAATTGTGTATAGGTACATTTCAGAGATCATTTCAGGGGCTTATCATTTATCACAAATACAGACACTGACTAACACACACAAGCAGAAGTATGTATTTGCCATTTTCCCTGGAGGTAGAATCATAGCTTGAAGTTATACCAGCAATGTCAACTTCAAAAATAAAAAATAGTGTCTAGATAAATGTCTATGCAAATATTTGTCAACTATAATAACTAATAATATTATCTAACATGTTCCAGCTACTACTTTAGACATTTTATATATATTATTTCCATATTTCACTATAATACTATGAAGTAGATAATAGTATCTTATTCATTTTGAAGAAACCAAAGCCTTAATAGTAGGTTAAGTAACTCATTAAAGGTCAAAGAGGAAGTGGCTTATTCTAGATTCTAAACAAACTTTGAGTCCAAAGAATGAAAGACTATACAACTATCCTTCTTCCCATTGTTTTTCCCATTGTTTTTTTTTTTTTTTTTTGAGACAGAGTCTGGCTCTTTGCCAGGGTTATAGTGCCACGGTCTCAGCTTACCTTCCAGCAACCTCAAACTCCTGGGCTCAAGTGATCTTCCTGGCTCAGCCTCCCAGGTAACTGGGACTACAGATGTGCACCACAATACCCAGATAATTTTTCTCCTTTTAGTAGAGACAGGGTTTTGCTTTGCTCAGTATGTTCTTAAATTCCTGACCGTAAGTGATCCTTCCACTCAGCCCATCAGAGTGTTTAGGATTATAGATGTGAGCCACTGTGCCCAGCCTCCATGGGCTTTATATGCCTACTTTTGTTCTATAACTCTTGTAAAAGCCAAAGCCAAAGTCAAAGCCAATATATTCTCATTAAAATTCACACATATTATGTAAATGCATGTTTATCTCTAAATATACACTTAAATACACAAATGCATATATTTCAAACATATTTAAATACACACTGACAACTGGATGTACAAAACTTTGAAGTTCATTTAAAAAACTTATCTTTTATCAAAAATTATTGAATTAAACTAGAATAAGATTTTGCTATAGTTGACCATATAAAAATTGAAATCCTAGCAAGTATCTAATAGAACCCTGGCTTTTCCCTCCTGTTACTATTAATTGAAAATAGCTAAAGAGATCCCCTAACATGAGGAATTTAGAAGCCCAAAGTTTCTACATTATTTGAAATAATATATCCCTAATTGTATTTGAATTTATGAATTTTTATGAAGAACAATGTGAGATAAAGGAATTTGGCCTAAGCGAATCAAACATCTAATGGCTTCTAATTAATTTGCTATCTGGGTGAAGCTAGAGAGGTCTCCAGTTGACAATGGGTTTCTTCTTAGCTGACAATTCACAAACTTTGTCTGAACAATTGCCATGTTACCTACTTTATACCACATTTGCTTCATTTGGAGGAATTTGCAGGATGCAATAAATTAGTCATTTCTCCCTCCCTTATAAATCTATTTGTTTCAGCATAGTTGAAAGAATAACTAACAAAAGTCAATGATTTATATTTGAAAAAATGGCTCAGATCATTGATTTTGATTTTTTTTTATTAGCTGCAAAAGAATATCTCTGACTTGTCAAACAGAATATTAAAATAGTACTGCATGGCTATCCATTCTGCAGCTGTCAGGAAAGACTCCAAATGTTCTTTTTTTGGTGGGGGTGGGAGGTGTCAGGGAGTCAGAGGAGGTAGCTGGTAGATCTGTCGTCATTTCAGCATCTCTGCTAAGTTGCAGTCATGCCTGCTGGCCAGGGTAGTGAAGGTGTGATCAATCTGTTATCCACGATACTCTTGTTACAAATCTTGTTGGGGCTTTGTAACCTATTAACTTTACACCTGGAGAATGGATAAATTACTCAGAAGCATGAACTTCACTCTGCTCCTTTGCTTGCACTATGAGAGCCCAGGATGTCCAAAGTATTGATATATCATGGATGTCCACATCCTATAAAATGTATATGGAATGTTGCAGCCAAAGTGATTTCTTTCTAATACAACCATGATTATGTCAATTTTATAGTTTAAATTCTTGAAAAGCTCTTCATAGCTTTTAGAACAAAGTTTACACCTCTTAGTATAACATTCAAGGCAGCCATGGATGCCCTGTCCATCTCTCTAGCCTAGTTTCTTTTCTTTAAGCCCTACTTCATAACTTAAAGCACAGTCATTTGGAACCACTTGCCACTCCTTGAGCATTTTACTTTTCCAAGGGCCCATGAACATTAGCATCTGTTACTCCCTGTCTGAGATGCCTTCTTCTTTCACTCCCTTTACTTGGCGTGTCTCCTCACCTCTGTCATCTCAGGCATAAAGACTTTTAAAAGTACTCCATTCTGGCCATTTATTCACAGCACTCTATTTTTCTTCATACTTTTTGCCTATTTGCTTCTGTGCGTCTCTACCAGGCTGTAAAGTCCTATGAAACAAGGTCCATGACTAGTACCTGTTTTCAGTAAATGTCTGACAAATAAACATGAGATATAGTAGGTGTTGCCATGTATAGCAAGTGGCCAATCCTTGAACAAATCTTCTGTAGAGGAAGAGTCATCAACTTGTCCACAAATTGTCCAGTGACTTTTCCTTTCCTTTTGCTACGATGGTAATCTAAAGAACACTATGATAGAATGCCTTCCGTCAGAGAATTCAGAGGCTGGCATTAGAGACAGACGTTATTCATCGTTTAGTATGATAAGTTCTCTGTGTTAGTTTATGAAGAGGCATGTTACCTACCAGGGTAAGTCAAGAGATACTTCTTGGAGGAAATAAAATTTGTGCTTAATTGTGAGGGTAGTCTAATTCAGTGATAATAAGATCAAGTTCTACCATCTGCTGGACATAGGACTGAATTCTAACTCTGTTCCTTATAACACTGTGACTTCTGCCAAGTAATTTAATCTCTTAGTGTCAGTATACTAATATCTAAAATGGAATTAGCAGTACCCACCCTATAAGAGTTTACTAAAATATGATTACTATTAAATTAAATAATATAGAAATTAGATATAGAGAAAGTGTAAGTTGTAAAAGCATATAGCAAGGACTATAACTTCTTTATTTTTAGTTGTTTAATATCTAACAAAGAAAAAACAACCAGGTATAAAGGAAGTTTTTGTTAGATTACTGCTTTTTATTTTTTTTTTTTAGTAGAGACAAGGTCTCACTCTTGCTCAGGCTGCTCTCGAACTTGTGAGCTCAAGCAATCCTCCACCTCAGCCTCCCAGAGTGCTAGGATTACAGGCATGAGGCTCACAGTGAATAAGGGTCACATGTGAGGGTATGCAGGTGAAGACAATGAGTATAATTATTACTTTTGGGGGCTTTTAAAAAATAAAAGTGGTATGATATTGTTTATATATTGAAAAAGACAATTCTGGTTACTTGGAGGAGAGTAGTGGGGCGAAAGTGGAAGCTCCTACAGTGGTCTAGGCAAGGGCGGATACTGGTTTGAACCAGGATTCAGTGGAAGAGGTGGTGAGATCTGATTGATCCTTGAAATATATCTTTATGATAGCATCAGTGGGACTTGCTCAGGATGCTAGGAAAAAAGAAAAATTCAGCAAGACTTTTAGATTTTTCTTTGGATTGAAAAGTAAGGGAAGTGATAAAACTAAATAGGTAAGATAAAGACTAGTAAAGGTAGAAGCAGCCTCGGCGCTGAGAGGAGGGCGAACAGGGAAAAGGCCTTCTGGGTATTCAAGCAGAGGTGCTAACCAGACAGTGATGTACATTCAGAGCTCAGGGTCATAGCTTCAGATTTTGGAGTTATCAGATGGCAGTGGGTATTTGAAGGTTTGGGTCTAGATTAGATCACCTCAGGCCTAAGCAAAGATAGAGAGGAGGTCTATTCACTGCGTATGAGGAGTGCTCCAACATTAGAGGAAGAACCAGAAAGGAGACTGAAAAATGGTAGCAAACGAGGTAGTGAAGGAACAGGACAGTGTTTTGTTCTTGGGGTTAGAAAATTAACATCTTTGGGGAAGGAAGAAGCATCAGGTGCTAAGGAGAAGTCAGGACTGAAAACTGATGCTGGGATTTGGCAAGATGGAAGTTATTATGACTTTTGGTAGAAATAATTTTAGTATTACGGTGGAGGTGAAAACCTAAAATAAATTAAAATAAGAAAGTGAGGTAATAGAGTTAATGAAAATAGATAATTTCCCTACATTTCTGGTAAAGCAAAATAGAATAATAGACAATAGTAGGGGGAAGATTTTTTCTTTCTTTCTTTTTTTTTTTTTAAGAAGAAAAATATGACACAATCTCCAATTTAAATTTTTTTGAGGAAAAACAAAAGTGATTGATATTATAGAAAAGTGAGCAGATAAATGCAGAAGGAAAGTCACTACACTGACAGGAGGTTATGGAGTGCAGGTAACAAGTAAAGAGCTGGCCTCAGAAAGCAATGGGACATTTCTTTTGTTGTCACAGGGAGAGTATGCTAGCAGATCTGGTAGTAGAAAAGTGAGGTGGTTTTTATTTGACTGCTTGGATTTTCTCAATAGCATATGAAGGGAGGTCAACAGCTGAAAGTGAGGATGAAAGAGGGAGTATGAGGTACAAGAAGATAAAATAAGATGTGAATTTTTGTCCTAAAGAATGAGAAAAAAAAATTTTTTTTTCTAAATAAATGGATAAGAATTGCTGAGGGCTTTGAGAGATCACTCGAAATCAGTGGTTAAAAATTTAAAGTGAGGTGAGTGAGTGTTTCTCTAGCCACGTTTGGTTGCTCAAGTGCTGGCAAGGAATGAGGAATGTGTTGGTTTAACCAGGGTAAGTTAAACAGGGCTGGGGTTTTGCTGGATGAACACAAAATAGGAGAGAGAAGAAGACACAGTGAGAGTGCAGGAGAAGGAGAATTAAAGGGATGGATCAGTTAAGTGAGGAGGGAAGAAAAGGCATAAAGAAGGTGAAAACTGGGGAGGGGGAAATGCTGAAATCAATGATTCACAGTTCTGAAGGAGCTGAAGAATTTTTAGAAGGGGGGGGTACTAGGATAAAAGATGAAGATAGGAAGGAGGTGGTATTCAGAGAAGATAGTGCTTGACATGGAGGCTTTGTAGGGGGTGAATTTCATAGGCTGTATCAAGGTTCAGAGTATGATCTGAGACCCTACAGTAGAAGTAAACAAGGTTACCTAGGCCAGGTGCCATGGCTCACGCCTGTAATACCAGCCCAGGCGGGTGGGATTGCCCTGAGGTCAGGAGCCTGAGACCAGCCTGAGCAAGTGTCCCTCTCTAAAAAAAATAACCCAGTGTTGTGGTGGGCGCCTATAGTCCCAAGCTACTTGGGAGGCTGATGCAAGAGAATCGCTTGAGCACAAGAGTTACAGGTTGCTGTGAGCTATGATGCCATGACACTCTACCAAGGGCAACATAGTGAAACTCTGTCTTAAAAAAAAAAAAAAAGTGATCTGACATGTTCAAGATCCGAAAGCAAGTAAGTATCAGAACCCAGACTGGAACACACCATTGTCTTACTCCTACTGAATGTTCTATCTCACACCAGCATTAACTTATATTTATTTTTCCACCTACAAAACCAAGGTAACTAAATGGTGTTCTGTTTAAGATGTTTATGTGCATTGGGTGGGCAGAAAAATGAAGAGTCAGCTTTCTCAGCATGAGACTTGTTCAGTTTCGTTGAGTTCTGTGTTTAGAAGCACTCCACATTTCTATTTTGTACTGCATCTCACAAATCACATAGTCCTGGAGAAAGGATTAGTGATTTAGCAGAAATGGGTTCTTTTATACTCATTTGGGCTAGTTTTCCATAAGCCTTCCTTTTCCCTACTTGGCATACCATTAGAATTATATCAAAGTCCATAATGTAAGTTTTAAAGAACCCATCTGTAAAATATTTAACTTTCAATGTACGTTTCCTCTTAAAATCACTCACACTCAATAAAAATTAGGTTGAAAATGAAAAATCCCCTGACTCAGGAATAAGAATAATCAGTAAACTAAAAAGAAGATATAAATTATAGGTCAAAATCTCAACTCATGCTTGAATGACAGCCTACAGAAGCATACTTACATTTTGATTTCTTACTATAAATGTATTATACATTTATGATAGAAGGTTTAAGAAATAAATGTAAACAAAAAGAAAAAAGTAAAAATTTCCCAAAAAATCCTTAAGAAAAGTTAGCTGCTTTTAATATTTTGGTGTTTATCCTTCTGGGATTTATCCATATGTTTATTTAAGTGTATAATGTGTGGATAGTATTGTTTATTGGATCATGTTTTAAGTGTCATTTTAAAACTTTTAAAATTTAATAGTATAACCTAGGTAAACCATGTACTCTTATAATTATTTTTTCTAAAATACTATTTTAAAATATTTAATATAATTTTTATTATGTAGATGTATAAACAAGATTTTTCTTCTCTTTTTATTATTAAATGTTTATCTTTTCCAATTTTCACTATTATAAACAACACTAATATGAACACTGTTTGTATATTTGGACATTCTTGTAAGTATGATTTCTGGGTCTAAAAGTATACCCATTTTAATAGCTTTTGATTCAGATTTCCAAATTGTTCATTTAGGTTTGCACGAATTTCCAGAACTTTGCATTGGTGCTAAATATTCATATTCCTTTCAAATTTTTGCCAATTGAAGAGACAAAAATGATTCATTCTCCTTGTCTTTCTTTGTTCTTAATGAGGTGGAACAGGTTTTCCCACGTTTATTGTTTTTTTTTTTTTTTTTTGATGAGTGTCTTGCTAATGTCTTTTCATGTTTTACTAGATGGTCATGGGTCTTTTTCCAATTTTTTTGTAAAAGGTCTAAATATGGGCGGTGCCTGTGACTCAGTGAGTAGGGCACGGGCCCCATATGCCGAAGGTGGCGGATTCAAACCCAGCCCCAGCCAAACTGCAATTAAAAAAAAAAAAATAGCCGGGTGTTGTGGCGGGTGCCTGTAGTCCCAGCTGGTCAGGAGGCAAGAGAATCGCGTAAGCCCAAGAGTTAGAGGTTGCTGTGAGCCGTGTGATGTCATGACACTCTACCTGAGACTCTACTCTGTCTCTACAAAAAAAAAAAAAGTCTAAATACATTGGGGCTGTGTTGCACAGTTTCTTTAATTTGTCAAAAGACTTTGCCAAGTCCCTACCAGCATATTTGCAGAGCTTTGTGGGGCTGTTATGTTTTTCCCTATGGAGTTTTAGTTTATGTGATTTAGTTTTCCTTTAAAACTAAATAGGAAATATATGGTTACATTGTAGTTATGTAGTTATGATGAAATATCAATATTACGGAAATGAGAATATCTTGTTATACATATATATACACACACACACATAATGTGGAGCCAAAACACTAGTAATAACAACATTAAAAATAAAATGCTCTATAAGCTCATCGAACATTTCTCTTTCTCATTCAATTCCCCAAATCCTGGCAATGCAGTTTATGTTCTGATGATTTTATCTGCTGTCTCAATGCTCTCCACTGCTAGCATTTCATTAATATTCTGATTGTGAGCGCTGTGAAGACTTCCAGCTTAGAACAGACAATTGTATAATTTCATAAGACAACCTAGTATGATACAGAATATGGAATGCAAGATTTGGACTTTGGATTAAAAAAATTTTTTTTCTTACTCTCTCCAGTGTAATTTCTTCAAATTCATATTCAATTTCTGTCCCATTGACCTGTAAATAAGAAACAAAAAAAAAATAGAAGAATTATTAAATACATGCAGAAGAGACAGCTGCATTTTTTAAAATGCTTGGAGGTTAGATGCTTATCTTCACTGTAAAGAGACAACACTTTCTTGACATTTGTGATTATATATTTTCATTCAAATGGAACATAATCCAAGCTATTCTAAAATATTGAAGTAAGATGCTGCAAAAAATGATCAAAGATTATCATATCCCTTACAATTCTGTGATTTTTCAAAGGAGAAAAAAATACAAAATATACATTATGAGAATACAAAGAATAAATCACCTAGGGCCAATGTTACAATGATGAGGGAAATTATTTTTTAATATCTTTAAAATTTTTATGATGAAACACCAAAGTGTGACCTTAAAATTCATTGATAATGGTAGTACTCCTATGTGCCACTTTTTGCTATAGCAAAATAGTATTCAATTAAGGAATGTCTTTCCTTCCTTCGATGGCTCAAGCTCAGTTAAGTTGTCTCTATTATTCTTTTGTTAGATTTATTGGAAGGCCCTGGACTGTGTAACCATGCCCAATACTTCACTAGTACTAAGAAAAAAGCAAAGTAGGACACATTTTGAAATTTCAAGTGACAAATTGTTTTAGCCATCCAACTAAACTTTGAATTGATTTGTATATACAAAGAGAAATAGATACATTTTAAATACAGCCAGGCACCTTGCATTTCAATAGATGTACATAGAGAGTGTATGAAGAGTTGTTTAAAGTAATCTAACTAACATTCCACTCCCATCGATCACAGAGTCTGTCTCAGCCAAGCGAAACCTCTGAGCAAGAAAATTCTCAAATTGGCTGTTTCCTATTTCTGATACGTGTCTTGGCAACATCATTAGAATTTACGAATCAGCCAGAAAGACTAATTTTTAACATAAAACCACTTTTTTAAAATAGGATTCCAATTTCAGTTTAGTTTTCCATCTTAGAAGAATTTATACATAGCACTGAAGATTGAGAGCTCTGTGGTTCAAGGACCAGATAACTGCATTGCCTAACACATAACCTGACAAGAAAGGCTTCATGAAGGACAAAAGAATGAATGAATGAATGAATGACCTTAGTAATTTATTTAACAGATTTATAAACACAGACATTTGTGCATTCTCATTCAGAATGAATTTGGATGTATCATTTAACTAAGAATTGGGTATTATCAACTAAAGGTGTAATGATAGCAAAAATATATTATAAATATAAAATATATTATAAATATAAATATAAAACATAATTTATATTTTATATTATAATCAGCAAAAATATAGACTGACAATGACCATAGACTTGACGTAAGCATGTTTTGGATTTTCTAAAAAAATCCATGTGAGCTAATTGATGAATCACAATTTACTGTGTTACTACATTATCAAACAGCTCTAAATTAAATTTGATTTTCTGGGCTTCAACAACTTAATGACTCACAGAAAGGAACTGCACGATGTCAGAAAGCTTTACCAGCGTTATGCAGGTTTTTGATCTGCACAAGTAAAAGTAAAAAAGAAAGACAAAGAAAAAGAAAAAAATCCCACCAAACTCTAACTCTCTCTATATGTACATATGTCCATATGATTTTTTAAAATAACTTTCTTTACTTAATAGAAAGAACCAGATAGAAAGGGGAGTCTGAATTAATGTGTATGTCTTTACTCTCAGTAAGGCTCCATGAAGCTTTTCTCTGCTTCACTGCTCCTCTAGAGTGAAGCACTTCCCATTATTAAAATGCTGCCAACTGGGAAGAAACAAACAACTTCAGAGAGAGAAAAACAAGCCTTTGATAACAATATCTAAAGTCACATGGGTGTCCAGCCTTTTGCCTTCCTGCGACACATTGGAAGAAGAGTTGCATTGGACCACACATGAAATACACAAACACTCACAAAAGCTGATTAGCAAAAAAAAAAAAAAATCCATGTATAATTATTTTTGATGATATCTAGATACCACAGATAAGCAAAAATGTCCTTATAAAATCAACATGCAGCCCACTGGCTGCAGATTGGACACCCCTGAAAGGCTCAGAGTAAAAGAAATTCTATTAGGAAGTATTTAAGGGACAAGGATATTTTAGTGGCATATATTGCATAGTTGTGGCCTATCAAAATTTGTGCTTAATATTGTTGCAATCTTAAGCTTTCAACCCAAGAAAATAATGTCATTTTCCTAATTAAATAGTGTCTGGGTTCTCTTCCTAAGAAGGGTTGATACTATACAGGTTGGGATATAACTTTGCTTTTAAAAGAAAGCATCTAATGTCTACAACAGGCTTTAATGAAATGATAGGAGAATGAAGGGTTTTTAGCATAGAAGAAGAAACATTTAAACTTTTAAATGAAGGTTATTTAAAACATAATTACGAGAGCCACTGTAGAAGCTGGGAAAGACATTTTAAAGGCCCTAGTGTCAATAACTAAGAATGTGCCAGGAAGTCTATGTTAACCAATGTGATGAAAATATGTCAAATGGTATATAAAAACAGTGTATGGTGCCCCATGATCTCATTAATGTACACAGCTATGATTTTATTTTTAAAAAATGCTCATTATTACTAATCATCAGAGAAATGAAAATCAAAATTACCCTGAGGTATCACTTAACCCCAGTGAGAATAGCCCACATCACAGTGTCCCAGAGTTGCAGATGTTGGTGCTATATGAAAAGAGGGGAGCACTTCTACACTGTTGGTGGGACTGTAAACTAACATAGGCTCTTTGGAAATAAGTATGGAGAATCCTCAAGGAACTCATATTAGCTCTCCCATTTGACTCCACAATCCCACTAGTAGGCATCTACCTGGAAGAAAAAAAAATCATTTTATCATAAGGACAAGTGCACTAAATTGTTTATCACAGCTCAATTTACAATTGCCATATGTGGAGATAACTCAGGAATAGATTAACAAATTGTGGTATATACATACTATGGAATACTATTCAGCCATAAAAAGATGTTGACGTCACATCTTTTGTATTATTCTGGATAGAGTTGAAACACATTCTTTTTTTTTATTGTTAAATCATACCTGTGTACATTAGAGCAATCGCCTGTACCCATTCTAGGATGCACCATAGATGTGGCCCCACCCATTACCCTTCCTCCACGAAAACTTTCCCCCTCCCTTCCCCTTCCTTGGCCCTTTCCCCAAAGTCTTGTGCTATAGTTGGGTTATAGTCTTCATGTGAAAGCTATAATTTAGCTTCATAGTAGGGCTCAGTACATTGGATAATTTTTCTTCCATTCCTGAGATACTTTGCTAAGAAGAATATGTTCCAGCTCCATCCATGTAAACATGAAAGAGGTAAAATCTCCATCTTTCTTTAAGGCTGCATAGTATTCCATGGTATACATGTACCACAATTTGCTAGTCCATTCATGGGTCGATGGGCACTTGGGCTTCTTCCATGACTTAGCAATTATGAATTGGGCTGCAATAAACATTCTGGTACAGATGTCTTTGTTATATTGTGACTTTTGGTCTTCTGGGCATAAACCTAGTAAAGGGATTGTAGGATCGAATGGCAGGTCTATTTTTAGGTCTCTAAGTGTTCTCTAAACATCCTTCCAGAAGGAACGTATTAATGGGCATTCCCACCAGCAATGTAGAAGTGTGCCCTTTCCTCCACATCCACGCCAACATTTCTCGTTTTGGGATTTTGTTATATGGGCTACTCTTACAGGGGTTAGGTGATATCTCAGAGTAGTTTTGATTTGCATTTCTCTGATGATTAAGGATGATGAGCTTTTTTTCATGTGTTTGTAGATCTGGCGTCGGTCTCCTTTAGAGAAGTTTCTCTTCAAGTCCCTTGCCCACCCTGAGATGGGGTCATGTGTTCTTTTCTTGTTAATACATTTGAGTTCTCTGTGAATTCTGGTTATTAGACCTTTATCGGAGGTATAACCTGCAAATATTTTCTCCCATTCTGAGGGCTGTCTGCTTGATTTACTCACTATGTTCTTGGCTGTGCAGAAGCTTTTCACTTTGATCAGGTCCCAGTAGTGTATTTTTGATACTGCTTCAATTGCCTGGAGAGACCTCCTCATAAAATATTTACGCAGGCCGATTCCTTCAAGAGTTTTTTCCCCTGCACTTTCTTCAAGTATTTTTATAGTTTCATGTCTTAAGTTTAAATCTTTTATCCAGTGAGAGTCTATCTTAGTTAATGGTGAAAGGTGTGGGTCCAGTTTCAATCTTCTACAGGTTGCCAGCCAGTTCACACAGCACCATTTGTTAAATAGGGAATCTTTTCCCCACTGAATGTTTTTAATTGGCTTGTCAAAGATCAAATAATGGTAAGTAGCTGGATCCATCTCTTGGTTCTCTATTCTGTTCCAGACATCTACTTCTCTGCTTTTGTGCCAGTACCATGCTGTTTTGATCACTATGGATTTATAGTACAATCTCAGGTCTGGTAGCGTGATTCCTCCTGCTTTCTTTTTATTGCTCAGTGATGTTTTGGCTATTCGACGTTTTTTCTGATTCCATATAAAACGAAGTATTATTTTTTCAAGATCTTTAAAGTATGACAATGGAGCTTTAATAGGAATTGCATTAAAGTTATATATTGCTTTGGGCAGTATGGACATTTTAACAATGTTGATTCTTCCCAGCCATGAGCATGGTATGTTTTTCCATCTGTTAACGTCTTTGGTTATTTCTTTTCTTAGAGTTTCATAGTTCTCTTTGTAGAGATCTTTCACATCCTTTGTTAGGTATACTCCCAAATATTTCATCGTCTTTGGCACTACTGTGAACGGAATAGAGTCCTTGACTGTTTGTTCGGCTTGGTTATTGTTGGTATATATAAAGGCTACAGATTTATGGGTGTTGATTTTGTAGCCTGAGACATTGCTATATTCCTTGATCACGTCTAAAAGTTTTGTAGTAGAATCCGTAGTGTTTTCCAGATATACGAACATATCATCTGTGAAGAGTGAAAGTTTGATCTCTTCTGACCCTATGTGGATACCCTTGATCGCCTTTTCTTCCCTAATTGCAATGGCTAAAACTTCCATTACAATGTTAAAGAGCAATGGAGACAATGGGCAACCTTGCCTGGTTCCTGATCTAAGTGGAAAGGATTTCAATTTACCTCCATTCAATATGATATTGGCTGTGGGTTTGCTGTAGATGGCCTCTATTAATTTAAGAAATGTCCCTTCTATACCAATTTTCTTAAGTGCTCTGATCATGAAGGGATGCTGGATATTATCAAAAGCTTTTTCTGCATCAATTGAAAGAATCATATGATCTTTATTTTTAAATTTGTTTATGTGTTGAATTATATTTATAGATTTATGTATATTGAACCAGCCTTGAGACCCTGGGATAAATCCGACTTGGTCATGGTGTATAATTTTTTTGATGTGTTGTTGGATTCTGTTTGTTAGGATCTCATTGAGTATTTTAGCATCTATATTCATTAGTGATATTGGTCTATAATTTTCTTTTCTTGTTGGGTCTTTCCCTGGTTTGGGGATCAGGTGATGTTTGCTTTGTAGAATGTGCTGGGTAATATTCCTTCTTTTTCTATATTTTGGAAGAGGTTTAGTAGTATAGGTACTAGTTCTTCTTTAAATGTTTTGTAGAATTCTGACGTAAAGCCATCTGGTCCTGGGCGTTTCTTTTTAGGGAGATTTTGTATAGTTGATGCTATTTCAGACCTTGATATAGGCCTGTTCAACATTTCCACTTCTTTCTGGCTAAGTCTTGGTTGGTGGCGTGCTTCTAGGTATTGGTCGATTTCTTTCAGATTTTTTCATATTTGTGAGAGTAGAGTTTCTTGTAGTATTCATTAAGGATTTTTTGAATTTCTGAGGGGTCTGTTGTTATTTCATCATTGCCATTTCTGATTGATGGAATTAGAGATTTTACTCTTTTTTTCCTGGTTAGGTTGGCCAAAGGTTTATCTATTTTATTGATCTTTTCAAAAAAACCAGCTTTTGGATTTATTGATCTGTTGTATAATTCTTTTGTTTTCAATTTCATTTAATTCTGCTCTGATTTTGGTTATTTCTTTTCTTCTGCTGCGTTTGGGGTTGAAGTGTTCTTCTTTCTCCAGTTGCTTGAGATGTTCCATTAAGTTATTGACTTCCTCTCTTTCTGTTTTCTTGTGGAAGGCTTGCAGTGCTATAAATTTCCCTCTTAGGACTGCCTTTGCAGTATCGCAGAGGTTCTAGTAATTCATGTCTTGATTGTTGTTTTGTTCCAAAAATATGGTAATTTCCTTCTTAATCTCGTCTATAACCCATGTATCCTTCAGCATAAGGTTGTTTAGCTTCCACGTTTTTGTATGGATATGCAGGTTCCTGTTGTTATTGAGTTCAACTTTTATTCCATGATGGTCTAAGAAGATGCAAGGAATAATTTCTATTTTTTTAAATTTGCTGAGGTTATATTTGTGGACTAGCATGTGGTCGATTTTGGAGTATGTTCCGTGGGCTGATGAAAAGAATGTGTATTCAGTTTTTGGGGGATGAAATGTTCTGTGGATGTCTGTTATGTCCAGATGTTGAATGGTTGAGTTTAAATCTAAAATTTCTTTGCTTAGCTTCTTTTTGGAGGATCTATCCAGGACTGCTAAAGGGGTGTTAAAATCTCCAACTACTATGGAAGTGGAGGATATTGAGTTGCTCATGTCTGTTAGAGTTTCTCTTATAAATTGAGGTGTGTTGTGGTTGGGTGCATAGATATTAATAATTGAGATCTCATCATATTGAGTATTACTTTTAACAAATATGAAGTGTCCATCCTTATCCTTAATTATTTTGGTTGGTTTAAAGCCTATTGAGTCTGCAAACAGGATTGCAACGCCTGCTTTTTTCTGCTTTCCATTTGCCTGGAATATAGATGACCATCCCTTCACCTTGAGTCTATATCTGTCTTTTAATGTAAGATGCGATTCTTGGATGCAGAAGATATCTAGCTTGAGTTTTTGTATCCAGTCTGCCAACCTATGCCTCTTTAGAGGACAATTTAAACCATTCACATTAATTGAGAGTATTGATAAGCCTTTCGAGAGACCGGTGGACATTTTTAATTCTTTTGCAACTGTGGAAGTTGGAATTTGATTCAAAATTTTTGGGGTGGGTTTACTTTTGTGGTGGAGAATTATGCTGGTCTTTATGGAGGATAGGTCTAAGAATGTCTTGGAGAGCTGGTTTAGTTGTGGCAAATTTCTTCAACATGTGAATGTCATTGAAGTATTTAATTTCTCCATCATAAATGAAGCTCAGTTTAGCTGGGTACGGGATCCTGGGTTGAAAGTTATTTTGTTTTAGGAGATTAAAAGTCAATGACCAGTCTCTTCTAGCTTGAAAGTTTTCAGCAGCGAGATCTGCAGTTATTCTGATTTTCTTCCCCTTGTAGGTAATGGTTTTCTTTCATCTGGCAGCTTTCAGAATTTTCTCCTTCATATTAACTTTAGTGGAATTGATTATGATGTGTCTGGGGGATGTCTTATTTGGGTTGAGTCATGCTGGAATTCTGAAACTGTCTGCTATCTGAATTTCAGAATCTCTTGGCATGTCTGGAAAGTTCTCCTTCATAATCTCATGGAGAAGAGACTCTGTGCCTTGTGAAGCCACTTCATGACTTTTGGGGATCCCTATAAGACGAATATTGTTTTTTTTTTTTTTCAAATTATCCAAGAGCTCTCTGAGAGTGGTCTGTTTTTGCTCTCCATATCTCTTCTTCGAGGGTTTGGGAGTGTTCAAAAGCTTTGTCTTCAACGTCAGAAATCCTTTCTTCTGCTTGCTCCATTCTGTTACTGAGGGATTATACTGTGTTTCTCAGATCTTTGAGGGATGCAACTTCTTGTCTCAATGTGACAAAATCTTTTGTCATTTGGTCTTTGAATCCATTGAATTCTTGAGACAAATTTTGGAATTCTAATTCGATCTTATTTGCTATCCATATCCTGAATTCAATTTCTGACATCTCAGCTATTTGTTTGTGCATGGGGTCTTGTGCTGTTTCTGCCCCATTGATCCTTGGGGGAGTTGATCTACTCTGATTATTCATATTGCCAGAGTTTTTCTGTTGATTTGGCCTCATGATTGTTTTTCACCATTGCCTCTGGCTGTCCTCAGAGTTGGGGAGGTGTCTCTCCAAGATTAGACCCCAGCAGGATCACTCTATTGTTGCTGGATCTTTGTAGGGAGTGACCCTGTGTAATTCCTCTGGGGCTGCTCTAGCTAGGGAAAAACACATTCTTCATAGTAAAGTATCACAAGAATGAAAAAGCAATTATCCAATGTACTCTATACTAGAAGACAGTAGATAATCTAATGCATGCCCACATAGGAGAAATACTCATTTCAATTCAAGTTGAGGAGGAGAAGAAGGGAGAGAAAGTGGGGTGCTCCCTCTGAATGGGCCTGATGTTGGGGGTGTTTGGCACACCTTTGAGTGTGGAAATAACCACAAGAGGGACTCTACCTAACAAACTCAAATGTTTTGATCTGGTTGTTTATACCCTCACTTTAACCTGAAATAAAAATAAACAAATAAAGTATATGACTTTCAATTCATTAAATTGTCTTCCTGAAAAAGGTCCTCGACCAGAAACACTTCCCATAATATGCAAGCAACCTGATAATGTTTGTGCCCCTGACAGTTTTTGACCTACACAGCTGCATGGTTGACCTTCTTGTTGTTACAGCTCTAGCCCTGACCAGCACAGTCTCCTATTTACTTGATGACCAGAAAAGTGAGAGGAATAGCATTTTGTAGGCATAGAGAATCAATAAAATAGGTGGCATTTTCCACTGTTTAAAAAATGTGTTTTTCTTCTGACATTTGATTTTTTTTAACCTGATGGTTCCATGATGACAGCTGGTAGGTTGCTATGATGGCCAGAAAACCAGATTAATGCCACACCCTCTCCTGCATGGTTTCTGCGGCAATTGAATCAAGAGAGTGACCCACAGCCCACTCAAATTTAAGCCTGGTGAGCAAAGTTCCAACTTCATAAACTTTGAATTCTTTACACATTTTTTTCCTTACAAAAGCTTTTAGTTAATTTTACTGCTTTTTGTCCCCCTATCAGTGCTATAGTAACCACCTGCCTAGGAGATGTTGTAAATTGATTTTGAGATGTATTTTTATCTTGGGAAAAGAGGTTTTCATGAATAACACATGCCAAACATTTATTATATGTTTTAATGTTCTTTTGTTGGAATTTTAAATAATAATTTCTCTGAAATCTTGTACAATTCCTAGTTCATACACACTTACCTCTGAGATTAGCTCTTCTCAGGAGTCCTGACTGTACAGGGTCACACCATCACCAAATGTATACACACTCACTTGCATTTCTCTTAGTTCTGTTTACCAATATTTATCCTGCCCTTCTACTGGAGGATTTCTTATAGCAAATATTTTTATGATGCTTTACTGCTCTTTACACTTTACTGCTCTTTACACTTGAATCTATGTACATCCTCCTACTCCGAAGTGGGAGAACATGGGTTCCAGAATGAAGAAAAGACATAGATTTGAATCCCCTTTTGAACATTTATGATGTGTATGATGTGGTCAACTGTCTTAATTTCTAAACCTCAATTTCTTTCTGTGAAGAATGATACTAACAATATACGTACCTCATCCTCATAAGGTTATTGTAAAGATTATATTAGGTAATTGATATGAAACACTTAATACATCTGAGATAACTGAAGAGATTTTAGCTAAAATTCCACACAATCTTCAGACCATACTTCATAAAATTCTTTTTTTTTTTATTGTTTGGGATTCATTGAGGGTATAAAGAATAGGTTACACTGATTGCAGTGTTAGGTAAAGTCCCTCTTGTAATTATGTCCTGCCATACAGTGTAACACCCACAAACCCCTCCCTCCTCTTTATAAAATTCTTGAAAGAAATAAACAAGATTACACATAGTACTGTCTGGCATACAGTAGGTCTTCAATAGTAAGAGCTATTATTGTTAGTTGTGAATTATAAGTCTATAAGGGCCGTAAGATTTATTTGATCAAATATTCAATGTTTGCTTACTTCCTCAATAATATGTGCAGGCAGATTGGGGACCGAATACCACATTTTTGGCAAGAGAAAATACCCCAAGAAAGAGGGCGAGAAGTCAGCTAAGTGAGGCAGAACAAAGGAAAGGTAAACTAGCTGACCAAGTTTCTTATCTGAGCAAGTTTCAGGCCTTTCCTAGAAGCTTGGCCTACTGAGGATAGAGCTTACTAACACCCCTGCTGGTCTGTGAGCACTCTGAAGGAATAATGGCCCCAGAGGAAGCTGTGTGCAAGGCCGAAGGAGAAACATTAACTAAGCCACCTCCTGCCCAGTTATCAGTCAATGCAAATACCCATTGTGGAGATTTGTATTTGGCTGGGGCAGAGATCAAGGGAATAGCTAGAGCCCTGAAATAGGGGTAGGAGGTCTTATATCCCTTGCCGTAGAGGAAGACCCTCTGTGGTGAGGAAAATTCCTCTCTTCCACTGATTGTTCAGAGGAGACTGATGCCAGTGTGTTTTACTCCACAGTGAACTAGTGGGATTAACACTCCTCCCCCCACTCCCAAAGAATCTCTGTGTATGACCATAGATAGGAGGCTGCACCAACACAAGGCTCAGGTTATGGATTTCTCAAGGCTGCTCAGACCCTTAAGGATAATGATTATAGAAACAATAGGAGCTGATATGCTTTCTCAGAGAAACTGCTGGTGTCTTTTTCCCTCCCTCAGCTTACCCTCTGGACTAATGAACAATAGCCTTCAATAAAAGGTGAGTGGAACTAACACTCCAGGCTACCAGCAGAACCCCACAAATGGACAGTGGTCTCCTGTGTTCCCACTTTTGAAAATTCTGTGTGTCTTTTCTCTTTCTTTCTCATTTCTAACTTTACTTTTCTTCAGTTCGTTGCCACCAGATCCACAGGTCTTAAGGGATCCTGCCCCAGCAATGTGATATATACCTTAATAAGCACACTTGCTTTTTTCCCTACAAAATACACTTAAAACCTTTTCTTAAAATCCAAATACCTTTTTCTAAAATACATCTAAGATGCACTGCCTTGTAGACAGGAATTATCATCTCATTCTCCTAATCTTCTCTCCATTCACTTTTGTGTTTTCTTTTTAATTTTCTCTTGCCCAATTTTGACATTATATTACTCTGCTTTGACACTCACTTCCCTCAGGCTGCTCTCGTGGCATTCCCTACAACCTCACCTTCACTACAGCACAGATTTTATCCTACTTGTTTTTGCAGCTCCATAGCTTCTGGCACCACACCTTATTCATAGAAAGTCACCAGAAAAATCTTTAGAACCAAGTCACCTGTGAACTCCAAAAGTGTAATTCTTATTCAACTTTACAGAACTATGGGGAGCCACTAACAATAGCTGTTCTTTCTTATGAAACAGAGCTTGAATTAATCCCTCTATCTCAGGAAATGTTTTATATATATGTTCATTGGTAATTTACAGTTTAAACACTGAATAAATAAATTAAAACATTAATGTGATAGTTATTAAGTACCTACCATATAGGTAGGCACAAAGATGAATGAAATGTGGTTCCTGCCCACAGAGAATGCAGTCTGGTATAAAGAGGCAAATGAATGGAAACCTGGAACAAAGTGATAGGGCTGCTGTGGTGGATGCCTGTAAAGTGTAGCAGCTTCAGAAGTGATACAAAGGAGGAAACATGCAATTCTACCTGGAGGGAGTCAGAAAAGCCCTCGTGGAGGAGGAGTGATGATCTGAATGTGTTCACGGACAGGTGTTCATCAGAATGGGTATATGACAGATGATCCTACAAAGGCCAAGGTTACAAAATTATCCACATCTTCAGAGTGCTCCACTGATCTTAGTTAGAAGATTCGTAGTCTCAGTTCTGTGCTTTAACATGCTGGGTAGCCTTGGTCATATTGTGATACTTCAATTTTCTCCTTCATGTAGATAATCTCGGAGGTCCCTCCCAGCTCTGGCCTTCTAGCATCAAGCTTTCTCTCATTGTCTACTGTACCTGACCAATCTTTATAATGATTTTTCTATTTTCTCCTTTAAAAATTTTCATTGGCAACCCATAATCTTCCCAGCTGGTTATCTCTCTAATCTCTGAGTATCTCTGCCACATCCTTCCTACTCAATCTACAAGATTACCCAGCAGGGAAGAAACTAAAGGGCAGATCACTCCCTCTCCTTCGCTCCACCCACGGTCATCACCATCAACAGCTTTCCCCTTGCTATTCCTCCAAGATCTCAGACTTCAGGGGGAAATAACAGGCAGCTGTTTCTGTATTAAAAGGAAGACTAAAGGTAAGTAGAGTTTCTCCCCCTCAGTCCCAAAGAAAGAACTGAAGGAGGCCAAGGCTCATTATCCATATCTTTTGAAAATCACATTTAACTTTAAATGTCTCTGCTGAATACATGAAAAAGTTGAGTAATGAAAACGTGAAAGTCAATCCACTGGCATGGAAGTAGATGAAACCTGGAGGTTTTCATGTATACCACCAACTCTTCAGCACCTTCCTTAACTAATATTCTTTCTCCTAAACTATCTTGACTGCCTAAAAACATGCCCTTTCTTCAAGTTGAGGCAGAGAAATGAAAAGCTTAGAAAATAGAGGCCTGGCTTCCACACAGTTCTGTTACTTATAAGCTGTTACTAGAATTCATTCTTCTTGTGCATTACATATATTTGTGATAGTGTTAATATCACTTATTTAAACAGTAGTCAGCAAAAGGTTTTCTGTTTAAGCTTTATAGAACACTCATTGTAAGGTATGTATCTGGCTATTTTAGGAATACTATGCAGTTAAAATTAGAGTGTTTTAGAAATATGCAGTATTATAAAAACCCAATCATAGTTCATATTTCTTACTTTCAGTAAACACAAACTATAAAAACAATTATCGATATTCTTAGTTAAGATTTTAATTTTGGTAAAAGTGCTATTACCATTATTCACTGTACTGTTTTCTACCAGTAAACTAAGATTTCAAGTTAAAACTTCTAATCTTAAACAAATTTCCGAGTTCAGTGAACTGCTAAATCATAGCTTCCCCCAAATAAAGAAAACATTATTGAGTATACTACCCCGTTTCCCCGAAAATAAGACAGTGTCTTATTTTAAGGTGTGCTCCCAAAGATGCGCTAGGTCTTATTTTCAGGGGACGTCTTATCTTTCCTGTAAGTAGGTCTTATTTTTGGAGGATGTCTTATTTTCGGGGAAACAGGGTATAACCTGTTCCATTCTTGGATGATTTTCTTTTGTTTCTTTTTATTTTCTCTGACTTTTTTTATTAAGCCTTTATAACACAAAATTTTGGATCTAAAAAAGAGATCAAGACTCAAAGCACTTTCTCCCTATAAAATTGTAATAAATTTTTCTCAGAATTTCTGCCCAGAGAAATTAAGGAAAATGGCTTAAGGTTCTTACATGTATAAAAAGAAAATTATTTCCTATATACAAAGTTGTCTTGATTAAAGGTTTCTGTAATGAAGGGAAATATAGTCACTTATTATGATCCGAATTGAATTTGCCTCTGATTTGAAAGTAGCATATTTCATTCCAGTTTTGCTCCCTTCCTTTGCACCATGTGCAGAATGAAGAATAACAGGTGGTTTTAATGCATTCACTTGGCTCCAGCCTGATGCAGGCTGTTGTATTCTTTGGGCTTAAATATATCATGAGTTTGAATATGTTCTCTGAGAGCATAAATGGTGTTAAAAACACAATTGATCAATGGTTGTAAGGCATCATGATATACAAGCTTTTTTTTTTTTGTCCCATCAAGTCCCTTCCCTCCACTTACCTCCCCCATATGCAAATCACTTGGTCATTTGCAAGCAAGTGTCTAATAGAATCAAGTACTCAAACCATATGGCCAAAAGATTTAGGGAAACAAGAACCACGTGAGTGCTGAACCATAACATGAGACTTTACAAAATGATGAAGTAAACAGATAGTTGAGAATACTTTCTCAAAAAAAAAAAAAAAATTATTTGTCTTCAAGCGTCCTACTCACCATTGTCACTTTCCAAAGGGGTTTAATGCCTAATTTCTCTCCAATTATTTTACTTCAAATTTTGCAAACAATAACCCGTCTCCCTTTTCATCAGAATATAGGTCACCCTTTCAGCAGCTTTCAAGATCAATTCATCAATCAACAAATATTTATTGAATGACTACCCCCACCTTCTTTGCTAGCTCATGTAATCTCTTTCATCTCATTTTGAAATCACATAACTATCTTCACAATCTTGGAAAAAGCTATAAAGCCACATCTCTCTGCTCCTTCATCTGAAGTTCTATAATTCCAGGAAAGTGTTTGTTACAAGAAAGGTCATGTCAATATTTATGGATCAGATACAAGAGAAAGCATTCTGCGGTGCTTTATTTCATCATTCTCAAAACAACTTAGAACTAGGATGTTTCTGTCCCCCACTACCCTGTCTAGCTCAGTTGGTAAAATACATACAGACATTGAAAGGTTTCAAGATGTAACTTTTTCTTATATTTGCTAACAATATCTATTTACAAACTATTTTCACATACATCGTTGCATTTTCTCCTCATTATAATCTTATATGAATAGATATTAATATCACCTCAATTTTATAGATAAGTAAGCCACTCAGAGATGGTAAATTGCTCAGCTAGTAACTATTAGTGTTTTGTTGTCAATCTAGATATGTTGGAATCTGAACCTAGAGCTCCTCTTTATAGTACCGTAATTGGCAATTATAAATAAAGCTGTAAATATCAGTGCACATATTTTTTGAGTAGACATAAGTTCTCAGTGGCCTTTGGGTAAATACCAAGGAGTACAATTTCTGGATCACGTGGAAACAGTAGGTTTAGTTTTGTAAGAAATAAAAAACTGTCTCTAGTAACTTCTTTTGTTTTGTTTTGTTTTAAATTCTTATATGTCTAATATCAGTTCAGCGATTCTGGCTCTCTTAGGGTTACTATTTGTATTCATCTTTTACAGAAAAATGAATAGATTTTCAGAAATCTATGAGACAACATCCAGATACCAAGAGTACAGAAAAATAATTCAAAATACTCCAGTATGAAGGAAAAGGAACTAGTGTGAAATAATTCAGAGCCTTCTGTTCCTGATAACACCTTAGCTCAGGAGAAACTATTTTACCAGATCCTAATCTGCTGAGGTTTTATCAGAGCCCAACATACCAGGGGGGATAGAAATAATCAACTCCACCCCCTCCTAGTTATCCTGTCCCCCCTAAGGTTGGGGAGCACCATCTAAGGTGGGTGCTGAGAAACATTGATGAAATTCCTGGTCCAGGGACACAAACCCACCAATCTGCTCAAAGGAGTACAGCCAATGCCCAGTATAACCTGATATGTTACTACTACATTACCAAAGACTCGTTTAATGCAGTTCCTTTTACCCAGTTTCCCATGTTTATCTTTCAAACAAACAAAAACATTACTCAAGTAATTTTGCTAAAGTATAATGAGGCATACTAAAAGGCAAAACAAATACAGTAATGAAAAGACTGAATAAGCATCAGAACTGTGTTGATCAGAGTCAGATGTTAAAGTCATGATTAACAGCCTTCTAAGGGATTTAATGGGAAAACTATACAACTAGCAAGGACAGATGGGTAATATAACCAATGAGAATTCTAGGAAAAAATATAAATGGAATACTAAAGATAAAAAAACATAGTGAAGTGCCACATGCAGTGGCTCACGCCTGGAATCCTAGCACTCTGGGAGGCTGAGGCACGTGGATGGCCTGAGCTCTAGAGTTTGAGACCAGCCTGAGCAAGAGCAAGACTCTGTCTCTACTGAAAATAAAAATAAAAATAACTAGCTGGTCATTGTGGCAGCTGCCTGTAGTCCTAGCTCCATCTACTTGGAGGCTGAGGCAAAGGAGTGCTCAAACCCAGGAGTTTGAACTTGCTGTGAACTATGACAACACAGTATACTACCCAGGGTGACAGAATGAGACTCTGTCTCAAAAAAAAAATCCAAAAAACACAGTGAAAAAATAAACATTGCTTTTGATGAGCTCCTGAGGAGACTGGACATGGCTGAGAAAAGAATCTGTTAGTGTGAGGTGTAATAGAAACTTCCAAAATAGAAAAGCAAAGAGAAAAAGACAAGATAAACAGCAACAGAGAGAAAAGATTCAGGAACTATGGGACATTTACAAAGGCATAAAAGCACAATGAGAATTGCAGAAGGAGAAGAAAACATAGAAAGGAACAGATATGAAGCAATAATGACAGAGAATTATACCCCAATTAATGTCAAAAACCAAACCACAGATCCAGGAACCTTAGAGAATAAACACCAAGCACCAGAAATGTCTAAACAAACAAACAAACATATAACACTTTCCTAAAACAAATCTGACACCTCTGCATATCACAGTCAAACAGAAAATCAAAGATAAAGAAAAAAATCTAAAGAATCTGGGGGACGGGGGTGTGGCAAGTATAAGAATTATGTTTGGACCCCCCTAGAAACCGTGCAAACAAGACAAGCATAGAGTAAAATATTTAAAGCATTGAAGGAGAAAAAAAAAACCTAAAATGTATTAAATTATCTTTCAAAAGAGAAAAAGAAATAAAGAATTTTTCAGGCAAACAAAAATTGAGGATTTTTTTTTCCTCAGTAGACATGCCTTGCAAAAAATATTATGTTTTTCAGATAGAAGAAAAATCATAAAGGTCAGAAACCTGAATCTATATAAAGAGAAGAATAATGCTGGAGAAAAAGTGAAGACAAAAATCAAAATTTTTATCTTTCTTACTCTTAATCTAACAGGTAACAGTTTGTTTAAAATAATCCTAGCAATGATGTATATAACTTTATATATATATATATATATATATATATATGTTTACACATAAGTGAAATGAATAATAGCAATGACCCAAGGGACTGTAGAGAGGAACTGCAATATTTTGTTATTATAAGGTAGTTGTCCTCCTTGTGAGAGATGTCCATTACAAGCAGTTGACTGATGGTACTGTTGAGTTCAACTATATTCTTACTTATTTTATGCCTTCTAAATGTGTCTACTCCTGACAGAGAGGTGTTCAAGTCTCCAACTATAATAAGGGATTAATGTATATCTCCTTGAAGTTCTATCAGTTTTTACCGCATGTATTTTGCCACTTTGTTGTTTAGCACATATGCACTAAGAATTACTATGTCTTCCTGGAATACCAACCACTTTATTATTATATAATGACCCTTTTTTGTTTCTGTCCACTTCTATTATTTTAATATCTGTTCTGCTATTTGGAAGTATACTTGAATTGGTTATAACTGTAGGGAAACTCTAGAGAAATGGCTGAAAAAGTAAAATAAGTAGTGTAATATCCATGTAAATACATTAGTAAAGTAGAGAAAAAAATAATATGAAATGCTCAACTATAACCAAGAAGGCAGATAAAGTACAGAAGAAAAAAATAGGAAGAAAAAATGTTAGAAAATAGTAACAGATATGGCAGATATTAATCCAACTACATCAATAATAATTTTTTTTTTGCATTTTTTTTGCTGGGGCTGGGTTTGAACCCACCACCTCTGGCATACAGGGCTGGCAACCTACTCCTTTGAGCTACAGGTGCCGGCGTACATCAATAATAATTTTAAATGTTAATGATATAAATACATCAATTGAAAGACAAAGATTTTCAGAGTTGCTTGAAAAACAAGGCATGACTATAAGCTGTCTATAAGAAAAACACATTGAATATAAAGCCATTAATCAATTAAAAGTAAAGGGTTAGAGAAAGATTTGTCATGTTACCACTAATCAAAACAAAGTAACAATCACTATGTTAATTTTAGATACAGCAGACATCAAAGCAGTAGATGGGGACAGAGATACAGAGGGTCATTATATAATAATAAAGTGGTCAATACTCCAAGGAGACACAGTAATCCTTAAATGTGTGTGGGCTTAACAACAGAGTGAAAAAATACATGTGGTAAAAACTGACAGAACTCCAAGGAGATATAGATTAATACACATTATACTTGGAGACTTGAATACCCCTCTATTAGAAGTGTACAAATTTAGAACTCATAAAATCAGTAAGGATATAGTTAAATTCAATAGCACCATTGATCGACTTGATATAGTAGAGTTCTTTATTCAACAATAGAGATTATACATTCTTCTCAAATAGACACGGAATATTCACCAAGGTAGACTACATCGTAAACCATGAAACAAACCTTCACAAGTTTAAAGAATAGACATCATATAATGTCTGATCTCAAAGCACAGTGGAATTAGACTAGAAATCAACAACAGGAAGATAGCTAAAAATTCTAAAATGCTTAAAAATTAAACAGCACACTTTTAACTGAAGAAGAGTAAAAGAAGAAATATGAAGAGAAACTGAAAAATAATTTGAACTACATGAAATTGAAAATATAGCCTGCAAAAATTTGTAAGTTTCAGTTAAAGCAGTGCTTAGAGGGAAATTTATGGCATTATGTATTATAAATGCAGAAAAATCTAACATCCGTAATCTAAGATGCCACCTTTGAAAATTAGAAAAAGAAGAGAAAGCAAGCAGAAGAAAGAATAAAAAATCAGAGAAGAAATATGTAAAATTGAAAATAGGAAACCAGGGGGAGGAGAGCAAGATGGCAGCCGAGTAACAGCTTCCTTGCATCTGGGCACTGTGAGTCTGGGGAGATAGGACTCCAGGCATCTCTGGCTGGTGGGATATGCCTATCATCACCCCTGTGAGGCTACAGAGAGTCAGTGAGAGACTTCTGGACCCCAAGAGGAGGACTAAAACAATGGAAAACCGGCAAGTGGTCGCGTGTGTTCAATCCGTCTAAACCCGCCCGCAACTGTAAGTTCAGTAGCAGCAAGACTGCAAACCGAAAAGGCCTTACCTGTGAACTGTTTTGGGGTCTTTAGACTTGGCACTCAGTTGAGCTGCCTTGGGGAGAGCCTGAGTGGGAATGCAGAGAACTTTGGCCATTGTCTAGGGCCCCAGTCTGAGCCTCTGAGCCAGATGGAGCTAATAGTGTTTCGCTGTGGGCCACAGGGAGCCATGGTGAGCGATCTGCTCCGGCAAGCTCCACCCTCAGGGTCACAGAGCTAGAATCGGGTGGGAGCTGCTAACGCAGCACCAAGTAGCCTAAGGGTGAGGTCTGAGCCGCCTTGCAGCCCTAACCTGTCAGGGGCAGAGTGAGACCGGTTTTGGCACACTGGGTAAGTGGATAGCCACTTCAGCAGTGATTCCAGCAACAAGCACTTTCCTGGAAAGGCTTCTGCTCAGCAAGTTTACAAGTTCAAAGTGCCTTTTAAGTGGGCTGAAGAGAGATTTAGGGTGTCTACCTGCTGGGGTTTGAGAAATCAGCAGCCTCCAGTTGTATCAGAACTGTGATAAACATCTCATACCCCAGAAGACCACATGTTGCCCAGACAATATACAACAACATATACATACTGCTTTGTTTTTGGTTGTGGTTTTTTTGTTGTTGTTGTTTGTTTTTTTTGTTTTGCTTTGTTTGGTTGTTTTCTTGTTTATTTTGATGTTGTTGATGTTGTTTTGTTTTTCAATTTCAACCTTTTCCGTACAGATCTTTTTTCTTTCTCAATTTTTCTAGTTTAATTATAATTTCCCATTGACCACTATTATTTGGTTTTTCACCCAATTTTACCCCATAAAGTTTTCTGTTTGCTTGTTTTGGGTTGATTTATAGCATTTTTGACTTTCCTCTCTACTTGGTGGAGGTGGGGTACTGTGTCTGATCACGTTAGCAAAGAGCTGCTGACGTCAAGGGAACCACCCAACTGGGCACCCTTAGATGGTGGGTTTTTTTTAAGGTTGTGTCAAAGTACTCTACTGTACACCTATATTGCTCTGTCTCCCTCTTTCTGTGCCTCTCTTCTTTTTGTCAATATTCCTTTTACCCAGCCCCTCTCCTTTCTCTATTTTTCTTTTTCTTATCACTCGCTCCTCCGTTCTTTCATCCCTTTTTTGCTCTTCAACCTTCTCACCCTTCTGGTCCTGTAACCCTTAGTCCACAGGCATTAGAACTTAAAGAGCAAAGGAAATGAAAGGAAAATTAGGGAAAGGAAACAGATAAAAGAAATAGCTCATGAGGAAGAATCAGCAGAAAACTCCAGGCAACATGAAGAACCAGTCGACAACAACCCCGCCAATGGACCATGAGGTAGCTACTGCAGAGGATTCCACCTATAAAGAAATGTTAGGAATGACAGAAAGGGAATTTAGAATACACATGATGAAAACAATGAAAGAAATGATGGAAACAATGAAGGAAACTGCTAATAAAGTGGAAAATAACCAAAAGGAAATCAAAAAACAGAATCAAATCAGAGATGAATGATATGAAGAATATAAAAAGGATATAGCAGAGCTGAAGGAACTGAAACTGTCAATTAGGGAACTTAAAGATGCAATGGAAAGTATCAGCAACAGGTTAGACCATGCAGAAGAAAGAATTTCAGAGGTAGAATACAAAGTTCTTGAGATAACTCAGATAGTAAAAGAGGCAGAAAAGAAGAGAGAGAAAGCAGAACGTGCACTGTCAGAATTATGGGACTTTATGAAGCATTCCAACATAAGAGTTATAGGAATTCCAGAAGGGGAAGAAGAATGCCCCAGAGGAATGGAAGCCATACTGGAGAATATTATAAAAGAAAACTTCCCAAATATCACCAAAGATTCTGACACTGCTTTCAGAGGGATATCGGACCCCAGGTAGCCTCAACTCTAACCGAGCCTCTCCAAAACACATTGTGATGAACCTCTCCAAAGTCAAGACAAAAGAAAAGATTCTGTAAGCTGCCAGGAGTGAGTGCCAGTTGACCTACAGGGGCAAATCCATCAGAGTGACCGCAGACTTCTCTAATGAAACTTTCTAAGCAAGAAGACAATGGTCATCTACCTTTAATCTACTTAAACAGAACAATTTCGAGCCCAGAATTCTGTACCCTGCTAAGCTAAGCTTAGAAATTGACAGAGAAATCAAATCATTTACAGATATACAAAAATTGAGGAAATTCGCCACAACAAGACCAGCTCTGCAGGAAATACTTCAACCTGTTCTGCACACTGACCACCACAATGGATCAGCAGCAAAGTCACAACTCTTTGCTTTAGAGTTCTTACAGGAAAATAAAGAAATTAAAGGACAGAACCTAACCTCCACACTGATGCAAAAGATAAAACTAAGCAATGGACTCTCACCAAATAAGATGAATAGAATACTACCACACTTATCAATTATCTCAATAAATGTTAATGGCTTGAATTCCCCACTGAAGAGACATAGATTGGTTGACTGGATTAAAAAACACAAGCCATCCATTTGCTGTCTGAAAGAAACACACCTGGCTTCAAAAGACAAATTAAACCTCTAAGTCAAGGGTTGGAAGACAATATTTCAGGCAAATGGCATTCAGAAGAAAAGAGGAGTTACAATATTATTTTCAGATTCATGTGGATTTAAAGCAACTAAAGTCAAAAAAGACAAAGATGGTCACTTTATATTGGTCAAGGGAAAAATACAACAAGAAGATGTTTCAATTCTAAATATTTATGCACCCAATTTAAATGCTCCCAGATTCTTGAAACAGACCTTACTCAGTCTGAGCAATATGATATCTGGTAATACCATAATAACAGGGGACTTTAACACTCTTCTTACAGAGGTGGACAGAGCCTCTAAACAGAAATTAAACAAAGGTATAAGAGATTTAAATGAGACCCTAGAACAACTGTGCTTGATAGACGCATATAGAACACTCCATCCCAAAGATAAAGAATATACATTCTTCTCATCACCCCATGGAATATTCTCCAAAATTGATCATATTCTGGGACACAAAACAAATATCAACAGAATCAAAAGAATTGAAATTTTACCTTGTATCTTCTCAGACCATAAGGCACTAAAGGTGGAACTCAACTCTAACAAAAACGCTTGACCCCACACAAAGGCATGGAAATTGAACAATCTTCTGTTCAATAACAGATGGGTGCAGGAAGAAATAAAACAGGAAATCATTAACTTCCTTGAGCATAATAACAATGAAGACACAAGCTACCAAAACCTGTGGGATACTGCAAAAGCAGTTTTGAGAGGAAAATTCATCGCTTTCGATGCCTACATTCGAAAAACAGAAAGAGAGCGCATCAACAATATCACAAGCCATCTTATGGAATTGGAAAAAGGAGAACAATCGAAGCCTAAACTCAGTAGAAGAAAAGAAATCTCCAAAATCAAATCAGAGATCAATGAAATTGAAAACAAAAGAATCATTAAGAAAATTAATGAACAAGTAGTTGGTTTTTTGAAAAAATAAATAAAATAGATAAACCATTGGCCAGACTAACGAGAAGTAGAAAAGTAAAATCTCTAGTAACCTCAATCAGAAATGTTTAGGGGGAAATAACAACTGATCCCACAGAGATACAAGAGATCATCTCTGAATACTAGAAGAAACTCCATGCCCAGAAATTTGAAAATGTGAAGGAAATGGATCAATATTTGGAATCACACCCTCTCCGTAGACTCAGCCAGGAAGAAATAGAGCTCCTGAACAGACCAATTTCGAGAACTGAGATCAAAGAAACAATAAAAAGTCTTCCAACCAAAAAATGCCCTGGTCCAGATGGCTTCACACCAGAATTCTATCAAACCTTCAAGGAAGAGCTTATTCCTGTACTGCAGAAATTATTCCAAAAAATTGAGGAAGAAGGAATCTTCCCCAACACATTCTATGAAACAAACATCACCCTGATACCAAAACCAGGAAAAGACCCAACCGAAAAGGAGAATTTCAGACCAATCTCACTCATGAATATAGATGCAAAAATTCTCAACAAAATCCTAGCCAATCGATTACAGCTTATCATCAAAAAAGTCATTCATCATGATCAAGTAGGCTTCATGCCAGGGATGCAAGGCTGGTTTAACATACGCAAGTCCATAAACGTTATCCACCATATTAACAGAGGCAAAAATAAAGATCACATGATCCTCTTAATAGATGCAGAAAAAGCATTTGATAAAATCCAGCATCCTTTTCTAATTAGAACACTGAAGAGTACAGGCATAGGTGGCACATTTCTAAAACTGATTGAAGCTATCTATGACAAACCCACAGCTAGTATTTTACTGAATGGAGTAAAACTGAAAGCTTTTCCTCTTAGAACTGGAACCAGATGAGGTTGTCCTCTGTCACCTTTACTATTCAACGTAGTGCTGGAAGTTCTAGCCAATACAATTAGGCAAGACAAGGAAATAAAGGGAATCCAAATGGGAGCAGAGGAGGTCAAACTCTCCCTCTTTGCTGATGACATGATCTTATACTTAGAGAACCCCAAAGACTCAACCACAAGACTCCTAGAAGTCATCAAAAAATACAGTAATGTTTCAGGATATAAAATCAATGTCCACAAGTCAGTAGCCTTTGTATACACCAATAACAGTCACGATGAGAAGCTAATTAAGGACACAACTCCCTTCTCCATAGTTTCAAAGAAAATGAAATACCTAGGAATATACCTAACGAAGGAGGTGAAGGACCTCTATAAAGAAAATTATGAAATCCTCAGAAAGGAAATAGCAGAGGATATTAACAAATGGAAGAACATACCATGTTCAAGGATGGGAAGAATCAACATTGTTAAAATGTCTATACTTCCCAAAGCAATCTACCTATTCAATGCCATTCCTATCAAAATACCAACCTCGTACTTTCAAGATTTCGGAAAAATGATTCCGCGTTTTGTATGGAACTTGAAAAAACCCTGTATAGCTAAGGCAGTTCTTAGTAATAAAAATAAAGCTGGGGGCATCAGCATACCAGATTTTAGTCTGTACTACAAAGCCATAGTGGTCAAGACAGCATGGTACTGACACAAAAAACAGAGACATAGACATTTGGAATCGAATTGAAAACCAAGAAATGAAACTAACATCTTACAACCACCTAATCGTTGATAAACCAAACAAGAACATACCTTGGGGGAAAGACTCCCTATTCAATAAATGGTGTTGGGAGAATTGGATGTCTACATGTAAAAGACTGAAACTGGACCCATACCTTTCCCCACTCACAAAAATTGATTCAAAATGGATAAAGGACTTAAATTTAAGGCATGAAACAATAAAAATCCTCAAAGAAAGCATAGGAAAAACACTGGAAGATATTGGCCTGGGGAAAGACTTCATGAAGAAGACTGCCATGGCAATCGCAACAACAACAAAAATAAACAAATGGGACTTCATTAAACTGAAAAGCTTCGGTACAGCTAAGGAGACAATAACCAAAGCAAAGAGACAACCTACACAATGGGAAAGGATATTTGCATATTTTCAATCAGACAAAAGCTTGATAACTAGGATCTATAGAGAACTTAAATTAATCCACATGAAAAAAGCCAACAATCCCATATATCAATGGGCAAGAGACATGTATAGAACCTTCGCTAAAGATGACAGATGAATGGCTAACAAACACATGAAAAAATGTTCATCATCTCTATATATTAGAGAAATGCAAATCAAAACAACCCTGAGATATCATCTAACCCCAGTGAGAATGGCCCACATCACAAAATCTCAAAACTGCAGATGCTGGCGTGGATGTGGAGAGAAGGGAACACTTTTACACTGCTGGTGGGACTGCAAACTAGTACAACCTTTCTGGAAGGAAGTATGGAGAAACTTCAAAGCACTCAAGCTAGACCTCCCATTTGTTCCTGCAATTCCATTACTGGGCATCTACCCAGAAGGAAAAAAATCCTTTTATCATAAGGACACTTGTACTAGACTGTTTATTGCAGCTCAATTTACAATCGCCAAAATGTGGAAACAGGCTAAATGCCCACCCACCCAGGAATGGATTAACAAACTGTGGTATATGTATACTATGGAATACTATTCAGCCATTAAAAAAAATGGAGACTTTACATCCTTCGTATTAACCTGGATGGAAGTGGAAGACATTATTCTTAGTAAAGCATCACAAGAATGGAGAAGCATGAATCCTATGTACTCAATTTTGATATGAGGACAATTAATGACAATTAAGTGTATGGGGGGAATCAGAAAGAGGGACGGAAGGGGGCGGGTGGGGCCTTGGTGTGTGTCACACTTTATGGGGGCAAGACATGATTGCAAGAAGAACTTTGCCTAACAATTGCAATTAATGTAACCTGGTTTATTGTACCCTCAATGAATCCCCAACTCAGTGAGTAGGGCGCTGGCCTACTGTCGAGGGTGGCGGTTTCAAACCCAGCTCTGGCCAAACTGCAACAAAAAAATAGCTGAGCACTGTGGCGGGTGCCTGTAATCCCAGCTACTCGGGAGGCTGAGGCACTCTACCGAGGGCAATAAAGTGAAACTCTGTCTCTACAAAAAAAAATAAATAAATAAATAAAAGAAAAACAAAAATGAAAAAAAGAAAATAGGAAACCAATAGAGTGAATCAACAAGACCAAAAGCTGGTGTTTTAAAAATATCAATAAAATTGATAAACCCTTAGCTAAGCTATCTAAGAAAAAAGAAATAAAATTGCTGGTATCAGAATTCAAAGTGGGAACATCAGTACAACTTCCATGGATGTTAAAAGCATATTAAGGGTACGCATTAAGTAACTCTATGCAGAGAAAATTGATAACCTACATCAAATGGATTATTTTCATAAAAGACTTAAAGTGTCACAATTCAAAGAAGAAATAGGCAATGTAAATAGGATTTCAATATTAAAGAAATTAAATCAATCATTAACCACTTTCCAAAACAAAAATCACCAGGCCCAAATGAGTTCACAGGTGAATTCTAACATGCAATAAGGAATAAATTATGTAGTTTCTCCACAATCTCTTCTAGAAGATAGATGCAGAGAGAATGCTTTCTAATTCAGTCAGTTAAGTCAGAATTATCTTAATACTAGAAGAAGACAAAGACATTACAATAAAAGGAAAACTATAGATCCATGTCTCTTATGAACACACATGCCAAAATTCTCAACAATGTGGCACATGTATACCATGGAGTACTATTCAGTCATAAGGAAAGATGGAGACTTTACAACTTTTGTGTTTACCTGGATGGAGTTGAAACACATTCTTCTTAATAAAGTATCTCAAGAATGGAAAAAAATATATACAATGTACGCAATACTAATATGAAACCAATATAGAAACAACTACACCCACAACACACACACACACACACACACACACACACACACACACACACACACACACACACACAAGAAAAAGCACAAGTATAGTTTAGTGAGGGAGAAGGAAGATGAAGAAGAAAGGAGGGGTATAAAGGGGGTCATGGGTGGGATCTCACCTAATGTATGAGGGTATTCAGCATGTCTCCTGGGTGAAGGGCTCAACTACAACTTTAACTTTACTTCAGAAATGAAAACATTTGAACTCTCATATTAATCTGAAATTAAAAAGAAATCTCAACAAAATATTAGCAAACTGAATTTGATGGTATGTAGTAAGAATTATACAACATAATCTAATGGAATTTGTCTCAAGGTGATTCAACAATTAAAAATCAATTAAATATTCCATTCCAACTTCTTCTAGAACTAAACTATCAAATTCTGATGAAAGATATCAAAGAAGAACTAAATTAATGGGAATTATTCCATGTTCATGAGTAGGAAGACACAATATTTTCAAAAATTTAGTTTTTCTCAAATTGATCTTTAGATTGAATAAATCTAAATCACAATCCCAGGAAGTTATTTCATGTATATTGACCACCTGAATCTGAAGTTTATACAGAAAGGCAAAATATCTAGAATAGTCAAATCAGAATTCAAGAAAAAGAATAAAGTCAGAATACTGACACTCTTTGACTTTAAAACTTACTATAAAGCTGCAGTAATAAAGACAGTATAATATTGGTGAAAGGACAGACATGTGTCAGTGGAGCAGAACACAAAGCTCAGAAATAGACTCACATGAATATATAGTCAACCAGTCTGTGACAAAGATGCAAAGAAAACACAATGGAGCAAACAGTCTTTTCAGAAAATAATGAGAGAACAACTGCATGTTCACATGTAAAAAAAAAAAAAAAAGAAGAAGAAGAAGAAACAGAAAAGTCTAGGCAGATACCTTATATCTTGTATCTTTCACAAAAATTAACTCAAAATAGATTATAGACCTAAATGTGAAGCTCAAATCTAAAACTACCTGAAGATAATAGGAGAAAATATTGATGATCTCAGGTATGACAATGGCTCTTTAGATACAACAAAAAAGACATGATGTATGAAAAAAAAAGAACTAAGCTGAACTTCTTTTTTTTAAAATAAAAAAGGAGTGTTACTGATCTGGGCACTAACAGGGGCACTGATTTCCCCTGCCAGTGAATCAAGACCAGCAGATTCTCTTCGAGGACACTAGCACAGCACACCAGGACAAGGGTTGTGTCAAGATGTGACTCTAGTCTCGGCCAAGCTGAACTTTTTAACAATTAAAAACTTCCATGAAAGACAATGTCAAGAGCATGAGAAGAAAAGCCCGCCTGAGAGAATATAATTGCAAAAACATATCAGATAAAGGATTGTTATCCAAAATATAAGACAGACAAATGGCTAACAAACATGAAAAAATGCTCATTGTCCCTAATTATTAGTGAAATGCAAAACAAAACCACCCTGAGATAGCATCTAACCCCAATGAGAATGGCTCACATCACAAATCTCAAAACTGCAGATACATTTTAAGTTTTGGAGAGAAGGGATGTGGAGAGAAGGGAACACTTTTACACTGCTGGTGGGACTACAAACTAATACAACCTTTTTGGAAGGAAGTGGAGAACCCTTAAAGAACTCAAGCTAGACCTCCCATTTGACCTTAAAATCTCATTAGTGGGCATCTACCCAGAAGGAAAAAAAATCATTTTACCATAAGGACTCTTGCACTGGACTTTTTATTACAGCTCAATTTACAATTGCCAAAATATGGAAACAGCCTAAATGCCCACCAACCCAGGAATGGATAAACAAGTTGTGGTATATGTACACCATGGAATACTATTCAACCATTAAAAAGATGGAGACTTTACATCCTTTGTATTAACTTGGATGGAAGTGGAAGACATTATTCTTAGTAAAGCATCACAAGAATGGAGAAGCAAGAATCCTATGTATTCAATTCTCATATGAGGACAGCTGATGACCTAGTACCCGATGGGGGGTGGGGAAGGGGAGAGCAGAGAGAGGGAAGGTGGGAGGGGTAGGGGAAGGAAAGAGCAGAGAGAAGGGAGGAGGGAATGTGGTGTCAGAAGGGAGGAGCAGACAGAGGGAAGGAGGGATGGGGTGGGGGGGGTCCACCATTTGGGGGCGGGGCACAATTATAAGAGGGACTTTACCTAACACGTGCAATCAATATAACCTGGTTCTTTGTACCCTAAATAAATCCCCAACAAAAAAACAAAAGAAAAGAAAAAAGATCTTTTATGATTCAACCATAAAAAAAAGCAACTCAATTTAAAAATGTGCAAAAGACCTGAACAGACATTTCACCAAAGAAGATATATAGATCATAAGTAAGCACATGCAAAGATTTTCAACATATGCCATTAGGAAACCATAAGTTAAAACAAGATACCACTATATACTTGCAAGAATGGCAAATCCAAAACATTGACAGTGTCAATGCCAAACAAGGCCAGTGAACATCTGTAGCAACAAAAAGTCACCTTTATTACTGGTAGAAATGCAAAATGTTACAGCTACTATAGAAAACAGTTTGGTTGTTAAACTAAACATACTGTTACCATAGGATGCAGCAGTTGTGCAACTGGAGGGTAACTGAAGGGCATTGAACACTTACATTTTCAGAAAAACCTGCACATTGATCCTCACAGCAGTTTTATTTATAATTGTTAAAACTTGGAAGCAACCAAGATATCCTTCAGTTGTTTAATGGATAAACTTTAGTACATCCAGACAATAAAGTATCATTCCACATTAAAAAGAAATGAGCTATCAAGCTATAAAAAGACGTGGGAGAAACTTAAATGCAGATTACTAAGTGAAAGAACCCAATCTGAAAAGGCTGCATGCTGTATATTCCTACTATATGACATTCTGGAAAAAGTAAAACAGTTAAAGAGATTAGTAGTTTCTGGGGTTGGGAGAGGAAGAAATCAATAAACACAGTGTAAAGGATTTTCATGGCAGTGAAACTATTTCAGTTTGAAGGAATATTTTCTAGATTATTTGACTAATCGTTATTTTCTTTCAGCATTTTAAATATGATAACCATGCTTGTGGTGACAATTGTTTCTGATCACAAGTCAGAGCTTACTTACATAGTTACCATTTCATTGATAAGTTGTTTTTTTCTTTCTGTTTTCAAGATTTTATCTTTGCCTTTTGCTTTGGCTGTTTGAATTTAAATGCATAAGTATGGATCACTTTGTGCTTTTCCTTCCTGGAATTTGTTGAGCTTCTTATATGTATAAAGGAATGTTTTTCAACAGATTTTGAAAGTTGTATGCTCTTATTTTTTCAAATGATTTTGTCTCTTTTCTCTTATTTTTCTGTACTCCCATTATGCATATATTGGTATACAAGATGTTGCCCCACAGGGGCATTATTTTTTTCTGAAAATCCTCTGATTTTTCTTTAAAAATTAGTACAAATAATAACCTTAAAAGAACCAGAGTAGCTATATTGATATCAAAGTAGAAAATAAGACAAAAACTGATACCAGAGATGAAGAACATTTATAATAATAGTCAATTAATCAGAGATATAAAATATTATAATTAATAATAATGATATATATTAGGTATTCAAGAAATATTTGTTAAATTGAACTTTATCAGACCCAAATCTTTCAGGTTGAAAGAGATTTTGGAAGTTTCTAGAAGTAGCTCAAGGAACTCACAGAGTTGTGCATATATGTAAGTGAACGTATGGGAGCTTTTTATGAACACTCTTCCTATCTAGACTACCAGTTGGAGTTATAGGCTCCAAATATAATCAGAATAATAGGGAATGAATTGTTAAATGGCATATTTATATAATCAATTCGCTAACATCCTTAGCTCCATTAAAGTAGCAATGTTATATCGAACATTGAGTTAAAGTTAGAAAATTATTTTTGAAACAGAAATAAATAAAGTTAGGTAAGTGAATGGCAACTTAGTGTTCATTTTGACACCACCCACTGGTATTCCAAATAATAACTTTAAAATATAAAATAAGTTGACTCGGTGCCTGTAGCTCAAGTGGCTAAGGCACCAGCCACATACATCAGAGCTGGGAGGTTCAAATTCAGCCCAGGTCTGCCAAACAACAACGACAACTACAACCAAAAAATGGATGGGTATTGTGGTGGATGCCTGTAGTCCCAGCTACCTGAGAGGCTGAGGAAAGAGAATGGCTTAAGCCCAGGAGTTGGAGGTTGCTGTGAACTGTGATGCCACAGCACTCTACTACACAGGGTGACAGCTTGAGGCTCTGTCTCAAAATACATACATACATATACATACATATGTATATTATATAGTAAGTTAAATATTATATATTTCTGTATATAAATATTATATAGTATCATAAATAAAACTTAAGATGCAGATTTTCCATCTGGAAAAAGAGTACAGAAGTGATAGTATTCTTTTTTATTAAACATAGGTAAGAACAGAGCTAGTATATCTTTATCATATTCATTATTATCATAATAATTTTCCAGATATCTAGTCTTACAAAAGAGGACAGATAAAATGTGGCTCCTATTTTCAGAGCATGCATTTAGTTTTAAAGCCTCTCAAGGGTGGTTTGTCAATTTTCTTTGAAATGAAAGGATTTATAAAGATTCAGAGGCTGTGTACTTGTGCAGATCTGCTCCCTGGTCATAACAAGGATAAAAGAAGTGTGCCTATTTGTTTGAGCTATGAATCAAACATCACCAAGTACTATTTTACCCAATTACTGTTTTGGAATTTGGACATGTTAAAACCAAAGAGAAAATACATTTTGAACCCACAGGAACCCATTTTTTCCCTATGTCTTGCTCCAAAAAAAATTTTCCCTGGATGTTGTTAAGTATTCCTGGTATTGTCATCAGAAGATTCTGTTCCTATGAGCATTATTATAGATTAGTGACTTGTTCACACCTCGTGGTAGTTACAGCAACTGAAGTGCATCTGGATGGAAGGTTAGTGATAAAGGCCTTCAAATTACATGAAAACTATTAATCAACAGAAGAGAAATATCCTCTGGGTAATCTATCTTATTGCTTTAACATAGAACTAAAAAACAGAAAGTATCAACGTAAGGAAAATGGTCTTGGCAATGTGGCATGCACTCTTTAGAAGAGATCTTTAGAAAAGACTCTAAATTGTAACCACTACTGCCTAAATCTTTGCAGAATGCCCACAGCCTTCAGCTTTTCCCAATATCAAATAGGATACAATTACTGCTGCTGGTTTCCAGTCAATATTCAAATCCATTTAAAATGCCGAGTCCTACAAATTTGCCAGTATTCAAATATGAAAAGTGGTCTATGAGAAATAATGCTTTTGACCCACAGTCATACCAGAGCAGAAAAAAATTTTAGCAACCTTGAGAGAGCCACTTATTCTCAAAAATAAAGCCCAGTTATGGCTATTACATGCATGTTGATATGGTGGCATATACAGGAAAAATCATTTTAACAATTAATATGTTTATTCATACAAAATTTGAATTTTAGAAAACTATCAATTTGTAACCTATTTCCAACCTCTCAGTTAAATTAATTTAAGTGATAAATAATTAGTTTTCATAATAGCATTGTAAGGTACACTCACATACGTCATTTTACTATGAAATAAGAATTGGTTTTAGCCCTACTTTAAATATGAAAAATATTGAGGCTAAAGAGGTTCAGTACCTTGACCAGGTTCAGCTAATAAGGTCATGGAGTTAGTTAGAGTGAGTATTCACATTTTTTGACTCTTGGTTCTAGAGTTTTTTGAAACTTGAGAAGTTCAGTGAATTTTCACAAGCAAGAAAATGCTTTCCCACTGAGTCAATATTAGAGCAAAAGTACAAGACTCATTGCTTATAAAAACTGGCTTCAAAATTGCAAACCCAAAGCTACAGCTCTCCCTAAATACTCTCTTTCGCTCCTCCCACTTCTTCAGCAAGAAAAGTTTTGTCAAAGAATTCTTTATTCTTTGCCAAACTGTACCCTTAAAGAAGCTTCTTAGTAATCAAAAAAGCCTGAACTCAGTGATTATTTAAAAAAAAAAAAAAAAAGGGCAGTCTGTGACAAGGCCTGAGTGTGCCTACAATAACCAGCCATAGCATCTCATGGAACAACTGTAAAACAACACTTCCTGTTGAAGTGTTATTCCATTTTACTAGCTTCAAAGTTACATTAAAGAGTAGTACACTGTGCAATGAAGGCCTATTAACTAATGAAATTTTCTTATCCAATCATTTATTCATCCATTCAAAGTATGTCTTAGGAAAGTGATGTGCCTATGTTCTGGAAATGTTGAAGATTGCACGTTCAAAGATGGTCAGTTCTAATGTTAGGGCCATCAATGCTAATGTCTATTGCTTCAGCAACTTTCAAGAATCTTGGAGACTAGTGCAAAAGATAGCACAGAAAATAAGTGTCATAAAAGAGGTAGAAAGATGGCATTGGAATCCACAGAAGATGCGCATAGCCCTGATTGGATTAACGGAGGTAGCTAGAAAAAGGTTGTGTACAGGGAGTAATACTTATTCTGGAAGGACGAATAGGCAATAATACAGTGAATCAAGAACAGAAGAAGTAAACTCTAATTTATTTAAAAGTCTAGATAAATAGCTCAACATACATACAAACATAAAGAAAAAGACATAGTGGACAAGCATGTTAATGTACTCCCTAGACTCCAAGGAGTTTACTATGACTAGAAAAGGTTACAAAGTTTAAATTTTGTAATTTACAGATTATATATGATTTGATGCATCTTATGAAAATATAGTTGGATTTGGAACCATGCATTCATTATTGAATTTTCTTTCTCCCCAGAATTGTTAGTGATGATATAATGTGTTGAAAAGTCAAATCAAAGAAATGTAACTCTTGGAAGTTACATATTATTTAAATCATGTAGGGTATGTATACTTGCTTAAGTAATTTAGAGTAGTAAAATTTTCAGACACTTTTGTGTTTTTAGAACATAAAAGTCCCTCTTTCAGAAAAAAAAATTGACTAGTATATACAATGAGTGGAAATAGCATCTGCCTGGGCTTCTTCTGGGATCCCCTTTTGGGAGATTCACAGGATCTGCAACATTCTGGAGCCAAAAGGAATGGGTAGTTAAGTGGCCTTTTGGCCACTTCTTCCAAATCAAAATTGTTTTCCTCCTTTTCTTTCTTTCCCTGTCAGTTGAAAAATTTCTTTCAAGATTTCATTTAAATAGGACTAGCTATTCTACAAAAAATAGTTTGATATACAGGTTTATCAAAAAGAAAAAAATACTAGTCTGTTAGTATTGTACATATTAAAATAAGAATAATATTCATTAAATATGTAGTGAACAGTCTTTGGTAAAATTTTAATGGAAGGATAAATAACATAAAACAAAAAGTGGATAAAAGTTAAAAGTTAGTTCATTTAAGCTGCAGTTTGGTTTGTGGTCTAGGACTCGGAAGACCTGGATCCCAGTCCTCACTCTTTTGCCAAGCAAATGTGCAATTTAGAGAAAGTTGGATTTTCTATATGGATCTCAGTTTCTGAATCTATAAACTTTATGATCTCTAATGTTTTTTTGAACATCTAAATAACTCATGATTATCAAAAATTTAAAACTATAGGAAAATTATTGTTTATATGAGCTTTGTACGATAGGACCTCCAAACAGAATTATTCAAATAGACTAAAGTCTTTTCTTTATGAGTCTACTGTACCTGACATTAGCTGGAAACCAGAGAGAGAAAAATAATTTTTATATGGTTGCCTCAGTAAAGGAATTACTGCCAGATCTTTGGACAAGATGGGTTATTATTACTCCTTTGAGAGTTGCAGTAGAAAACACATATCCCATTTCTTAAGGAAATTTTGTCTACACTTTCTCAAAGTTAAAGATGTGCAAACTAGAAAAGTTTGATTTATAAACAAACTATTACAAATATCCAGCGTTAGAATTTTCTGAAATGTTAATACTTTATTATACCATTCAAAGCATTTTCGTAAAGAAAAGTTACACCGTGAAGAAGATTGCATTAAATAAATGTTGAAGGGATTCCGACACTGATGACTATGGACAGTTAATAAATAATCATTGTTAATTGAATATAGCTTATTACTCAAATAGACAAAGAGGTTAGGGAGAGCGGTGGGTGGGGAGAAGTATGGATTTATTACAGTTCAGGTTAACATGCTAGAAGCCAACACAAGAACAAACTGTAATTTGTATGTAAAACCTCTGTTACACCTGCTACTGAATATTAAAAAGAAAAAAAGAAAAGAAAAGCTGAGCCTAGCAAGCACAACATGTTGGAATTTCCCTGGGCTACCATTTTCAACCAGCCTCATTTCTGTTATGAAAGTGGGTCATTCTAATGACACTGTTCAGATCTGCTAGAGCATAAATAAAGATTTAAAGGGACACGGAAGAGTGAGATGAGTCTAGAGTGTGGCATTAAAATACCACTGCTGCACGTAGCACAAGTATGAAAACTAGTGTAATTTAGAAGCTAGAGAAAATGGTACACATATCTCCAACCCCTTGGTAAAAATGGAGACATGTTATAAGGAGGAAATTTTTAAGTTAACAGAAAGGGGTGTACATTATAAATGTGACATTTTATTCCAGATGATTTTTGAAATTTGGTCTCCACATAATAGTAAAATAACTTAGGTGTTTGCCAAGTAAAAGCAGCATCTAGAATAGGTTCTGAATAAAATTAATAGACTTTCTCTATACTGAGAGATTTTTATTTTTGATCAGAAGAAATTGGGGAAAAAAGACAATTTTAATCAAACACTCCTTATGAATGGAACTATACTGATGTCCCCAACGACCCCAGTGCAAACACTGAATCATGACAAATGCAATTCACATTCCTATTTAGGTCATGTTTACTCTTCAGAAAATGCTTGGAGAAAGAAGTAAATATTCCCATATTAAATCAGAATTCATTTTAAACAACAAATGGCTTCATTGAAATGCTTGCTATAAAAAAAAAATCAGTGAATTTTTGGTTCATGAAGAGTGATTTTTATATCTGTTTAAGTGGCTAACAATGCATGTAGTGGATTGGTTAGTTAATTAGAATTTGTTGAGCTCCTAAGGTGTGGGACAATGGTAATGGGATGTATTTATGACAACATAATTAATGGAATCTTATACAGTCCTGTCTGGAGAATAATAAATTAGGATGACATCCCTGGCCCAAACTTTGGCAGGAGCCTAGGAAGGGGGACATTTGTTGCAATCATGGATCTGACTAGTGACTTGAGGAGGCAAATTTTAGGAGAAAACAGCCTAGCCCTATTATCTGGTGCTAGGCTGAGATTCAAGGATACTAGACCAATCCATAAGCAGTCAAGAGACGGGATGCCTGGGCAAGAAGTGGGCAGTGGTAATTGAAACTGGAACTCTGGGGTTCTAGCCCAGCCCCAGACTAAACTGCAAAAAAAAAAAAAAAAAAGATCTCCCTCTTAGGAAATGGTTCATTTTGTACTTAAGCACTGGTATGCTTCTGTTTTCACACGTTTTATAATTTACCTTATCACTAAATATCCTTTGAGAACATGAATTTTTTGAAGTCTGAATAGTGTTCTATTTTATGGTGGGCTCAGAATTTATTTACATCCCTCTTTTGTTAAATGATTATTTGATACCTTTTTGCTTTTGTAAGAAAAATGGTGATGATTGTCTTTGCACATTAGACTAGTGTTTGTGAATCTTTAGGGTAAATTTATTGTAAGTAAAATTATTGAACTAAATATATGTATATAATTTTTAATAAACATTGCTAGAATACTTCCAAACAAACAAAAAAACTGGAATTCTGGAACCAGATAGGGTAAAATGAGCCAACGTATGAAAAGGTAGCTTAGAACAGTGGGTGGTATATAATAAATAATGAATAAATATTCATTGTTATTACATAGTCAACCACACATCTTCAGTGCAGAGTGGATGCAACTAATTCTCTCTTTCCTATGGAATATTTTGGAATTTACCCCCCTTTTTGAGTAAACCCATATGTTTGATTTTATTAAAAATTTACCTGGGAAAGAAATATGACAATTTATTCTGGTTTCTTTGCTCTACAGGGAATAGCCTACAATATTTTACAGGTTAAATTATACTATATTGACGAGTTTAACTGAAATTATGGTCAGAACAACAAAAATATAGATATTTCATAAGAAATATCCTATTTTGTTCCACTGTACCCCTACTAAAGCCTGTAAAACTTTTGGATTTTCTGTGATATCACTGATCCAATTACCCTGCCTTGAGGTAGGGATGTATTTCTATTTATCTCACCTCTTTAAGACAAGAATCCTACCTTATTAATCGTGGCATGACAAACACATAGAGGAATGCTGGCATAGAGAATATACTTAGTAAAGATTTGTTAGATGGACAAATGACCAAAGGACAAAGACTTAGAGTTTGGAGAACTGCAAGGACAATATCATTTCCATTTTTTTTTTTTAATGTAAGGAAACAAAAATCGTATATAATGTTAAAACTCACTTAATCTGGAACCAAAACCACCTTTTCATACTCTACCATTCTCCACCTACCAAACATTTCTCTGCCTTTCCTTTGGAGTTATGAGTCTTCCTGAAGGGGAGATGGCATGTGGAAAGAGGCTTTGTAGTCACCTAGTTATGAGCTTAAATTCTAACCTTGTCACTTACTGAGGTTAATTCTTCAATAGTAATAAACTATTAATATAAATACTTATAGATAAATGTTAATAGAAGAGATAAAAATACCAAAACTTACAGGCAGTCCTCAGGTTATGAACAAAATAGGTTCTGTAGGTTTCTTCTTAAGTTAAATTTGTATATAAGTTGGAACAGGTACATTTACCTATTACCTGTAATAACTTCTGTTCATAAGTGTGAGTTGTGTGTCAGTTGGATGTTTGTAACTCTGGGACTTACTGTATTAGCCTCCATTTGTAAGTGTACATTGTACATAAATCAAATGTTTGTAACTCAGGGACTGCCATTACTGTGATTAATCCAAACAAAAGTAGGAAAGGAAAATCAAAGAAACAAAAAAAAAGAGGAAACACAACAAATTACCAAAGGTGCTTTAAACAAAATTATAATTAAATGCAAATGATAGAAACACTTGAAAGACAGAATAAATGTTCGTTTTTTTAAAGAACACTCAACCCTATCAGTTCACCATAGGTTTACTTTAAATATAAAAACGGAGAAAGATTAGAATTACAAGGATGGTAAAAATGCTAATGCTAATTCCAAGAACAGTGCAATAACTATATTAAAATAAGACAAAGCAGGACGGGCGTAGTGACTCATGCCTGTAATCCCAGCACTCTGAGAGGCCGAGGTGGATGGATAGCTTGAGCCCAAGAGGTCAAGACCAGCCTGAACAAGAGTGAGATCCTGTCTCTACTGAAAACAGAAAAACTCGTCAAGCATTGTTTGGGCTCCTGTATTCTTAGCTACTCGGAAGGCTGAGACAAGAGGATCACCTGAGCCCAAGAGTTTGAGGTTGCTATAAGTTATGACGCCATGGTACCTGATGGAATGAGACTGTCTCAAAAAGAACCCGCAAACAAAAAACAATATCAAACAAACAAAAAAAGACAAAGTAGACTTCAGAATAAGGAGCAAAAATGAGAAAAGAGGAATATTTCATAAGGATTAGAAGATCAATTCAGCAAGAAGACAAACCAATCCTAATTGTATGCACACCTAATAAAAGCTTCAGAATACATGAAGCAAAACTTTTCAAAAGCCCAAAGGAAAGTATTAACAAACCCACAATCATATTTAATATTTTTATATTTGAATATTCCTCCCTCACCAATTGAGAGAACAGTTACAAATATAAAATATTCAAACAATACTATTGACCAAAGTGACACAATATGTACTTATAAAACACTACACTCAATACATACTAATGCACATTCTTTTCAAACACACATAGGACATTTGAGATAAACAGTGCCATCTCAAAACATTTCAAATTGGAAAGCTGAGTACATTCTCTGACAATAAGGGATTTAAATTTAAAATAACAAAAAGAAAGTAAAGTAACATTTCTAAATAGTCAATTAATAAAATAAAAGATCTCAAGGGAAACTTTAAAATATTTTGATTTGCAGTATAATAAAAACATGATGGGTAAGTTTTGGATGCAGCTAAAGTGCTGCTAATAGAGAAGTTTATTTCCTTAAATGCTTGTAGTGAAAAACAAGAAAAATCTAAAGCTTCTATTTTAAAAAGATATAAAAATGAGTAAGATAAGTGAACATAATAAGGAGCAAAAATCAATAAATGGAAAGCAGACAAATAATAGAAAATGCCACTAAATACAAGATAGTAGTTCTCTGATAAAAATAAAGTTGATACATATCTAACAAGACTGATTAAGAAACAGATCGGTACATCTTATCAATGTCAAGAGTGAAAGAGGGAACATTCCTATAAGTCTTAAAAGACCTCAAACAGATCTCAAGTGGGAATATTATGAATATTTTTATGCCAGTTACTTCCACAACATAGATGAGATAGACACATTCCTTAACAGAAACAAACTACCAAAGCCTACCCAAGAAGAAACAGAACACTTTATCTTTGATAATTCTAAGTAGTCTTGCCTCTATTAAAGACATAAAAGTTGGAGTCAAAAACCTTCCCATAAAGTAACTTCCTTATGTGGCCTCACTGATAAATTCTATCAGGTCTGTAAAAAAGAAGTAACTCCAGTATTATACAAACTCTTCCACAAAACAGATGGAAAAGAAAACACTCCAACTCATTTTCTAAGGCTAATGTAAGCCTGATAATATATGTCCTGTCAGAACATAATGAGAAAAGAAAAAAAAAGGCCAATGTCATTCAAGAACAAAGATGCAAAAAATCCTCAGTAAAATAGTAGCAAATCAAACCTGTAACATATAAATAGGATAATATATCATGACCACTGATAATGCACCTTTGGTAACGATCATTTATCCCAGGAATGCAAGGTGGGTTTAATATTTAAAAACCAACCAATGTAATTGAAGAAACTAATAATAGATAAGAGAAAATTCATAAAATCATTTTAATTCAACAGTATGTTTATACCCATTTGTGATAATGCTTTCATTATTTTGATTCAACATTGTGTGGGAGGCCTTGGCCATTAAAAAAGACAAGGAAAATAAATAGAAGGCATAAAGTTTAGGAAAGTATACATAAAACTGTGCTTATTTACCAATTAAACTGTGTATGTGGAGAATACAAAGAAATATGAACCAAACAAATATCTTGAAGAACCCAAATCAAATTAGGTTAATAAGTGAATTCTTGAAGGATGTTGGGTGTAAGTTCAATGTAAATGGTGATTGGCATTTATATATATTATCAACCAGCCTTTGGAAAATTAAATTAAAAAAATGACATTTCGATAGCAGAAAAAAGACCATAAGATACCTGATAAATCTATCAAAAGCTATAAAAGACTTCCAGATGGAAAATTGCAAAACATTGCTGACAGAAATTAAAGACAATCTAAATAAATAGAAAAATATGGATTAACAAGCTGTGGTATCTGTATACCATGGAATACTATTCAGCCATTAAAAAAAATGGAGACTTTACATCCTTCATATTAACCTGGATGGAAGTGGAAGACATTATTCTTAGTAAAGCATCACAAGAATGGAGAAGCATGAATCCTATGTACTCAATTTTGATATGAGGACAATTAATGACAATTAAGTTTATGGCGGGGGGAAGCAGAAAGAGGGAGGGAGGGAGGGGGGCCTTGGTGTGTGTCACACTTTATGGGGGCAAGACATGATTGCAAGAGGGACTTTACCTAACAATTGCAATCAGTGTAACCTGGCTTATTGTACCCTCAATGAATCCCCAACAATAAAAAATATATATATATTATCCTGATAGATTGAAAAACTCATAATATTATAGAGAAATGGATGTAAGCCATAGTCTGGGAGAGAACTGCAAAACACACACACACCACTCACACACACATATATATACACATATATAAAAATATAAGATATTTGCATCTTGAATACAAATAAGTAATGAAAAGTAAATTGCCCATTTTATAAATTGGAAAATGGAACTTAAGTAACTTGGGAAAATAGTATTTTGACCAGAAACTATACATGTATAGTTAAAAAGAAAAGAAACTGTACACTATATATAAACACTGTACTCTGATTAGCAACTTTATTTCTCATAGGGATTTAGATTAAAAATTTGAAACCCCTTTACATGTACACTGGTGTTAAATATATAATGGATATAGACCTTGGGAGCCCAACTTCACACTGTCGGAGAGAAAAGTAATAGATAAGCAAGAAAGTCTAGACTAGCACTTAATTAGAGTCAGAGACACTAACTGAACTGAAGTTTATAATACAGATTCATTTATGCACTCAATAGATTTAAAAATTATAGGTATGTCTATGTGTAGATATGTGGGAATACACACATATATAAAACTTAGTCTGTCCCTTGAGAGAATCTGGAAACCCTACTTTAGTCAAGTGGTAAAATGTCATCTGAATGTTATATACCACCTCAGTTGGTATGATGAGAAGGACTCTTGACCTCTGTGATATTATTTTTAAATACCCACAATGCTAATCTAATCATGAAAGAAATAACTGGTAGATAAACCTAGATCAGGGACATTATACAGGATACTCAACCAAGATTCTCAAGATCATCTAAGTCCCAAGAAAAAAGGAAAGTCTAAAACATTGTCACAGATGAGAGTACCTGAAATCGTGTGTCAATAAAAGGAATGTGGAATCTGTGATTGAATCCTGGAAGGGAAAATGTACATCCCTGGAACACTGGTGAAATCTAATTAAAGATCAGAACTTACTGACCAGCAATTTATCAGTGTTTCTTAATGCTGACAAACATACCGCCATAATAAAAGGTGTCATCAATGGGAGAAACTAAATTAAGGGTCTACAGAAACTATCTGTACTATTTTTTCAACTTCTCTGTAAATCTAAAATTATTTCAAAATAAAACCTTTGTTTCTTAAAAAGTGAATCAACACTTTGACCAACATATGAATGAGCAGTAAATGCATAAAAAGATATTCAAAATCTTTAATGTTGACAGAAATTCAAGTTAAAACCACAAAGTGATGCCCCTCATTGGCATGGCTAATATTAAAAAGACTAAGATTATCAAATGTTGGAGAGGAGGCAAAACAATGGGCTGTCTTACTAGTACAAGTGTAAACTAAAACAAGTACTATAGAAAATATTGGGTGAATCCTTATTAATTTTAAAGATTGACATTTTCTTATAATAGTTAAACATATACGAAGGTCACTACAAAAGTTTTGAGACAGACTATGTTGTGGTCCATTATTTCATTTCCAGGAAACACAGTTGACAGCAGTAAGTTTCCTTTCTGAATCACCTGTGCAAGTTTAAACTTGCTTGGCTCATTGGTATTGTGGGGTTGAGGGGTTTCATTCAGTTGGCGCCATCCACAGAACTGGGAAGAGAGCACTTTTGTGAAATGATTTTCTATGATTTTAAAAGGGGATTAGAGGAGCCACTAAGCCTTGAATGTCTGCAGTGGGCTTTCGGAGACCTTACTCCTTCCTTTGTGACAAATTTTTTGTGGTTCCAGCAATTTAGAAGAGGCTGAACTTCACTGAAAGACGAGGAGAGGAGTGGGCATCCAGGAACTGTATTGACCTAGTATAACATCGCCACTGCGGAAAAAATGGCTCATGAAAACAGTGGCGCGATACTTGAGGACATGCGAGCAGTGTCCAAAATCCTGTACCTAAATTATCATGTCAGTGTCCAAAATCCTGTACCTAAATTATCATCTCATCCCAATGGGTACCTCACACTTTGACAGATAAGCAAAAGTATATCTGTGTTGAATGGTATGAAAAATGCTGTTCAGATTTGTCCAGACGTATTTCTGGCATTTTTACTGGCAATAAAAGCTGAATTTGCCAGTTTGATCTAGAGAATGAGCATCAGCTGACAGGGTTGATTTTTAACCCAGTGAAAATCCACAACAAAAGTGAAGTGGTCCTAAAATTTGGAAAGAAAATGGTGGTAACTTTCTTCTCCAAAAGTGGTTATGTTGCAACTGTTTTTCTGGAGGAACACAGGACTAATACTGCTCGGTATGCCTACCAAAGTTTTCAGGAAGCTTCAAGAGCAGTGGCCAAGGACAGGAGTATAGGTATCATCTTGTACCATAACAATGTGTCAACACACACAGCCAACATCACCATTCTGTTCCTGGAGTCCACAAAGGTTAAACTTATAACTTATTCACCCTACAGTCATGACCTGGCCCTATGTAATTAGTTCTTGTTTCCTTTAGTAAAAAATTACATGCATAGGGCAGTGCCTGTGGCTCAAAGGAGTAGGGCACCGGCCCCATATACTGGAGGTGGCAGGTTCAAATCCAGCCCCGGCCAAAAACTGCAAAAACTGCAAAAAAAAAAAAAAAAAAAAATTACATGCCTAGAAGAAGATTCTCCACCTCTGAAGAACTCCACAGAAATTTCAGCACTCCACAGAAATGGAGTGGAAACAGTGCTTTTGAAAATGGTTTATGAGAATGCAAAAGTGCATAGAATGTCATGGTGATTATTTTGAGGGAATAATCAAAATCATATTACATTTCTTAATTTTTTAATATCTCAAAAGTTTCATAGGGTCCCTTATACCTTTCTAATAAGCTAGAAATTAAACTTCTAGATATTTGCTCAAAATAAATTAAAACATATGTTCACAATGACTTGTACGAGAATCTTTATTGCGGCCTTATTCACAATCACAGAAACTTGAATACAGAAATATCTATTTTCAGGAACATGAATGAACAAATTGTGATATATTTATACAACAAAGTACAACTTAGAAATAAAAGTACAAGGTCTTGATACACTAGCAATATGGATGAATCTTAAAAACATGCTGAGTGAAAAACAAGATACAGCAAGGAAATCTTGTGTGATTCTCAGGCATAACTAAGTAATAGAGAAATAAATCAGAATACTGGCTGCTTCTGGAGGGGCACAGATTGAAAATGACATAAGAAAACTTTCTAGAGTGATGTCAGTACTATATATCTTAATTTGGAAAATTTGTTACACAAATGTATTCATTTGTCAAAACTCAGCAATCTGTGCACTTTAAGATCTGTGCGTTTTGCTGTATATAATTGTAATTCAATTAAACATTTAGATAAGAAACAGAGGCTCTGACTCAAGTCTCCAATCAAGTTGCTAATGCATTTATCATTGGATGAAAAAAACCAAAAAAACTACAGAAATAAAACGAACAGAAACACATGACATCTGTTACCTCTCACCGGAAAATATGTAATATAAGAAAGTAGTTATAATCTTCTCAAAACCTGCCTGTTTGAAATTAAGGTCTAGCATGTTGGTGATACCAAAGCACTTTGCATATTCCTCTCTTATGGAATTTCCTTTTTTGCATAGCAATAGATACAAAAAATAATCTACTTCCACTAGGGAGTCGAGAGTTATTTTACTTGTAATCCACTTTCTTCCTTGCTTTGGACAAGTCTAGTGACATATTTTGTACAAAAGAAAATGTCTAAGCTCAATTTGAATAATTTAGTTTTTAACAGGTTAAAAAAGTGAAAATCTACAGGTACCCAGACACATATTGATATATTGAAAACATGCCCATCTTCCACATCATCCCTACTGCTTTAGGTAAAAACAATCACAAAAAGAGAAGACAATATTTTCAACCTAGATAAAATATATTTGCCTTAGGATATGACGACCACGAGGTCTGGCAATGAAGTTCATGAGCTTGCTACTGTGTTCTTATGCTGGCAGCTCTGTACAAACAATCTACTTGGTATATTACAGTTGTGTTCATGTTGACGCGTGGCATTTCCCTGCCGAGTGGCATTCATGATTGCTGCTTGTTTTTTTGTGCACTGTTCTGAGAATGTTGGAGCTTCAATTGGAGCAATGAACAAACATTTGTCAATTTCTTGTTAAATTTGGCGAAAGTGGAAGTGAGATCAGAGACATGTTAGTTCAAGTTTATGGGGATAATTCCATGAAGACTACAGCAGTGTACAAATGGATTAAACATTTTTCTGAGGAGAGAGAAAATGTCACTGATGAAGAGAGGTCAGGGCAGCCAGTAACAAGCAGAACTGATGAAAACATTGCAAAATTCCATGAAATGTTGTGTCAAGTTGTTGGCTGACTATGAGAAGCATAACAGACCAAATAAATATCAATAGTGAAACAATTAGGAATAGCTTAACTGAAAATATTTGCCAACAATTCATGGCTCTTTAATTACAACAATGCACCCACTCATATAGCACTATTTGTGAAGGAGTTTTTAGCTAGTAAAAAATAACTGTATTGGAACACCCTTCCTACATACAATGACCCTTTTCTTTGCCCGTAGATAAAAGAAATATCGAGAGGAAGACATTTGGATGACACTGCGAACATCAAAGGTAATATGACAACAGCTTTGATGTTCCTTCCAGAAAAAGAATTCCAAAATTGGTTTCAAGAGAGGACTAGGCCCTGGTGTCAGTACACAGCTTCCCAAGTGGGGGGTACTTCAAAGGGACCATAGTAATATTCAGCAATGAGGTATATAGCAATTTTTCTAAGATGAGTTTGTAAACTTAATTGCCAGACTTATGTGTGTCTAAAAAAAATTTATTCAGTTTCTTCACTTTTAAGAAACTCTGGCTTTAAGAATTAGATTTAACTCAGTAGAAAATCCCTTTTTACATAGTAGGGGAAAAAGGACTAACTTTATCCAGATATTTTTCTTTGCTGTGAAGATAAAATATATTTATTAAAATTAAATACGGTTTAAAATTAAAGATGGTTTCAGCATTTCCAAATATACAATGTATGCTAACCTTCCGTTCTGATATAGAGGAATGAATAGATGTGTATAAATCTTCCCTCAGGTATAAGCTGGAAAGGCTCAGTGCACTGTGCATGAACAGTTAGGCTATGATGCTGGTTTCATTATGATACATCTACACTAACCACTGTTTGCAGCTTGCAGGCTGTTCTGTGTTTCCTCATTACTTTCAAATGAAGTCATCCATCTGTAGAAAATGAGCAAATGGAATATTCATGAGTTGAGAGATAATTTTTATCATCCCTGGAGAGTTTCTTTCTTTGGTTGTTTATTACCTGCCAAGCTTAACTGTATGAAAATTGATTAAATATCATTTACCAATTATAGTGATACTAGACTATATTCCTCAAAGCAAACACTAAAAGCATAATAATTTTTGCAACAGAAGGTATGCTCTCAGGGTGGATCTAGGTTTTGTGGGGTCAGAATCTTATAATTTTGGAAACTATATTTTAAGACAAATGACACAATATTACAAAACAAAATTGCTAAGATACCTCCCAGAGTTTTAGAAAGAGCCATGCAAATGGATGGCCTAGAAGTTTCATTAGTGTAGAGGAAAATAGGAGGCGGCAGCAATCAATCAACAGGTTTGTCTGCATAAAACCTATTTGGAAACTATCAAGCTTTTGAATTTTCTTAAATTGGCTTGAAAACAAGTGGTTAATGTTTCCTTTCTAACCAGTCATCTGACTTAAATTCAACAACTGTAATTATTTTCACTTTTTATGGGAGGAAATGTGGATAGTTCCCTTCTCAAAGTTTATGCTGCCAATAGTGAGCTATATTATTATTATTCTGTACTTGTAGGAAGAGATGCTTAAACTTTATCAATTTCCTAGGCCTTGGTCCAACAAACATAAATTCTCAAAATGAAAAGAACTCTTAGTCCTGAAGACTTAGGTCAAAGGAAGTCTTTCACTCTCACCCTCACCACTTGCTATGCCACAAAAAGAATTAATCATCACCTATCTGACCTTCCATAGCTTCTGTAGTCATCCGACTGTATCACTTTTTTCATTTTCATTACTTATTTGTGTCTGAGTCTGACTTTGACATAATGGGAGCTCTTTAAAAGCTAGAAATATTCTATCTTTTAGCTTAAAAGGCCTAGTTTACATTGGGGGCTTAGCAAATGTCCTCTGAATAAATTTGAATGAATAAATGCTTTAGAAGTAAGCTACTCCAGGCACTGCCCAAAGTATGAGGCAATAGCATTGGCATCATCTGAAAGCTTATTACGAATGTAAAATGTCCAAACCTATCTCAGACCTACTGAATCAGAATGTATATAAGATCCCTAAGTGCTTCCTATGCACATTAGAGTCTGAGAAATACTATGATTGTTACTCTACCAGCCTTACTGGAAGACTATAGCAAGATCCATATGGTTCTAGTACATTTGGCTTGATTAATCATATCCATAAAAGGAAAATAACTCAATGGACTATTATCTCATTTATTATTTTGTATCTTTAACAAAATACAATAGGAATTTAGAAATCACAAAGTAGAATAGGTAGAAAGAAAGAAAGAGGTAATAATGAATATTACAAATACTATATGAAAGTTGAACTGTCAATACACAAGCATATACGTGTGTGAGCACATGGGCACACATGTATTTATATATATCTACAAAGTTCAACTAGTTTTAATTCTATGAGAGATTGATAACTAGCACATTCAATTTACAGTCCAGTTCTATATCCCCCTGTTAAGTACATTAACCAGCTACCTGGACTAATTCCAGCAAACAGAGAAAATCATCTTTGCTCAATCTTAAAAGAGTGCCTATCTTTTCATGCACTTAGGTGATCTATTAAAAGAGTGATCATATATTATAAATGTGATTAAGTCTGGATAGGTATAAACATATCCATTTGAAGAAGATACATTTCAATGCAAGTGTTAAAGAATAATAGAGAGAGAAATTAAAGATTGCAAGGAACTGTCACTTGTGGCAGAAGCTATTAGTCATGTCATGGTGAAGAAATAATGACTGTCTTAGAGTTGCTCAGTTCTTCAAGGTGAACTTCAAAAGAATGTAGCAACTTCAAAGAAAATCATAAGAAAAAAAGTATGAATCACAGTAGAGATGTTGCTGAGGAAATGAAACATGTGCCTTCTTTAGTTGATAACACAGGTCCAAAACTTGTCAAAGCTTATTTTTGCCTTTCAAAAATCATATGCTAAGTTTTCACTACAACATGAGCTGAATTAGAAAACTTCCATATGACCAGAGGCATAGTATCTTGATTTGACTTCTACATAATCAAGAATAATCCAGAAGCCTAGTAAAGTATTGTTGCTGGGCTGGAATTATCTCTGTTTCTATTGGAATTAATCAGAATAGGTTATACTGTTGAAGAAAATTAACCCCTAAATTTCAGTGCTTTCATGCTACAAATGATTGCTTTATTTCTTACACAAATTGAGCAGCTGTCTAGGCTGTTAACAAAGAGCTGAAAGTCAAAAAGGGGGTTTTTGCTGCCTCAGCTCACAATCCATTTGTTAGAACTAATCACAGGATTCTCAGAAAATTGGCTAGTCACATGCAGAAGAGTGAAACTGGATCCCTATCTCTCAGCATACACACAAATTAACTCAAGGTGGATTAAAGACTTAAATGTAAGACCTGGATCCATAAAAAGTCTAGAAGAAAAATTAGGAGAACTCTTCTGGACATTGGTCACAGCAAAGATTTAATGACTAAGACCCCTAAACCAAATATAGCAACAACAAAAATAAATAAACAGGACTTAAATGAATTAAAACACTTCTGCACAGGAAAGGAAATAGTCAACAGAGTAAACATATAGAATGGGAGAAAAGATTTGCAACCTGATACATCTGATAAAGGACTAATACGAAACAAACATCTCCGATGAAGGGAGGTAAATAAAGTCATAATTTGGTATGAAAAGATAAGAAATACCCTTATTGGATGAGAGACAAGATGGCAGACTGAAGCCAGCTTTCAAGAGAGGCTCCCATCCCGAAGGAGAGTTAAGGGACAGGAATTTAGTAAGTATCCCGGTGGATTTGAGCTGCACCAAGAGAGAAGGTTGAAGAATGCACATCAACACCGCTGAGGCAAGCTGTGATCACAAGGATGCAAACAAAAGGTACAAAATCCAACACCAAGCGGACGGGAGTCCCCCTCCCTCATGAGATGGGCTCAAGAGCCCCACAATTAAACAAACAGGCAGAAATTAAAGGCCCTCCCACTACACTCCACGGGACAGACCTTCTAAAAACTGGACCTACCTCCCCTACTAGGGTGCCATGGCATTCTCCTGCCAGGCATAAAACTGTATAAAAATTTAAAAATCCTGGGCGGCGCCTGTGGCTCAAGGAGTAGGGCGCTGGTCCCGTATGCCGAAGGTGGTGGGTTCAAACCTAGCCCCGGCCAAAAAAAAAAAACTTTAAAAATCCTTTGCTGGCAACCCTGAACCTCCAACACTCCCCTCCCACTCACTGAGGTCTGGAGGCCTGTCCCCCAGGAGCTCGGATTCTTGGGTGATTTCTCAAGGGGAGTGGACAGTCCCCAAGATGCAACTGGTCAGCACTGACTCTGAGGCACGTGAGTGAGGAGAGGGCACCCGGCTAAGGGGGAGTCACGCCTCGGTGGCACTTCCCTGCTTTGCGGTGCAGCAGTCTTCCCCGTGCATCAATATGCCAGGCATAAAACTGAATATAAACTCTAGCTTCCCCCCACTCTCACTTGGGGTCTGGGGGCCTGTCCCCCAGGAGTTTGGATCCTTGGGTGATTTCTCGAGGGGAGTGCACAGTGCCCGAGCCACGACTGGTTAGCGCTGACTCTGAGACACGCGAATGAGGAGAAGACACTCAGCTGAGGGGGAGTCACGCCTTGGCAGCACTTCCCTGCAGTGTGGTGCAGCAGCCCTCCCTCAGCAACAATACGGCCAGGCATAAAACTGAATGAAGTTCTAGCTTCCCCGCTGAGCTCTCAGCACTCCCCCACCCCACTCTCACTCTGGGTCTGGGGGCCTGTCCCTCAGGAGTTCAGATCCTTGGGTGATTTCTCGAGGGGAGTGCACAGTGCCCGAGCCACAACTGGTAAGTGCTGACTCTGAGACATGCGAGTGAGGAGAGGGCACTTGGCTGAGGGGGAGTCACACTTGGCAGCACTTCCCTGCGGTGCAGTGCAGCAGCCCTCCCCAGGCAACAATACAGCCAGGCATAAAACTGAATGAAACTCTAGCTTCCCCAACTCTCATCAGGGGTCTGGGGGCCTGCCCAACAGAAGTCCAGATTCTTGGGAGATCTCTTGAGGGGTGTGGACACAGCATAAACTGCGGCCGCTCAGTGCTGACTCTGGGGCGTGAGACAGAGGAGGAAAGGATCGGATGGGTGCCCACACCAGAGCAGCAGTTCCTGGAGGCAAATCAACAGCCGTTTTTTCTTTAACAGCAAAACGGCTCACTTCTGGATATTCTGAAGCCACACCCCCTGTCTCCCTGGGCAACCAGAGGAGGCCACCAGTGAGCAAAGGATTTGCCTGACACTGCTTACAAACCCGGGAAGCTTCCAGGGCAGGGCCGACTCAGAGAGGTGATCAGACACAAACCTCCAGCAGCAAAGACGTTTGAACACAGAACAGCCCGTCTTCTGTAGGCGACTTTAGCAGAAACAGAGACAGAACCCCGCAAAGTTGTCTGTTCTGGTCTGTTCTGTTCTGTTCTGTTAGCAACATCAATCAGGGATGGGGCTAAGCCTGAGTGAACACCTCCCTCCCACCACCTGCATCAAGCACTCAAAGATGTCAGGCCCTATCTCCTCCTGCTAGATAGCGGCAGACTGCAGGGGCCTGGCAGACTTCCTTGCGATTCAGGCAGGTGCAAACCCCTGGAGTATCTGTTCACTACAGGCAACTGGGTTAGCCATCTGCAGAGATACCAGTGACTGGGTCCGACGGAGGGGCAAAGTGGGGAAGGAGACATCAACCTTCCCAGACTGATCTATTTGCTAGGTGGCTCCTCCTGACTCCACCCAGCACTGGAGTAAGCCATATCAGAGGAGTCACCAGACCCCTGTGATCCAGTTCCCAGAGACCTCTTGAACTCTCCCACCTGAGACAGGTGCCGATTGAGACAATCGATTTGGACTTTTTGAACTAAATTAATAGACTGAGGATTTTCAGGCAGTGCCCTTGGTATGCAGTTGTACGAAGGTTTGATTTTCCTTTTCCTTTTCAAATTGGTGCCAGAGGTGGGTGGGCGGGGTGACTTAATTGCTGGTTTTTCCACACACCTGAGACCTCAAGCCAGAGTAAATGTTACAATAGGATCAAACAGAAACCAACTGAAAAAAAGACAGAACCACTTCGCCCCACCACACAAGACAGGGCCCCTGTTTCTCAGGCCACAACACTGTACGGCCCCTCGATAAAGCCCCAGGGGAAAAATCAAAGGGAGTAAAATAACCATAGGGCGGAATCAGTGGAAAAACTCTGGTAACATGAATAACCAGAATAGATCAACCCCCCCCCAAGAAAGATACGGCAGATGTGATTGAAGATCCCATTCATAAACAACTGGCTGAGATGTCAGAAATCGAATTCAGAATTTGGATTGCAGACAAGATTAATAAAATGGAATTAGGAATTCGAGGAGAAATTCAAAAGTTGTCTCAAGAATTTAACCAATTTAAAGACAAAACCACCAAAGACTTAGACACACTGAAGCAAGAATTTACAGCCCTCAAAGATACGAGAAATACAGTAGAATCCCTCAGCAACAGAATGGAGCAAGCAGAAGAAAGGATTTCTGACATTGAATATAAAGTCTTTGAACGCTCCCAATCTCTCAAAGAGGAAGAGAAATGGAGAGCAAAAACGGATCACTCACTCAGAGAACTCTCGGATAATTCGAAGAAGAGCAATATACGAATAATTGGGATTTCGGAGAATGATGAAGTGGCCTCGAAGGGCACAGAGGCCCTTCTGCATGAAATTATGGAAGAAAATTTTCCAGACATGCCTAGAGAATCTGAAATTCAGATAGCAGACAGTTTCAGAACCCAGCATGATTCAACCCCAATAACTTATCCCCCAGGCATATCATAATTAGCTTCACTAAAGTTAATATGAAAGAGAAGATTCTCAAAGCAGCCTGGTAAAAGAAAACCATTACATACAAAGGAAAGAATATTAGAATAACTGCAGATCTCTCTGCTGAAACTTTTCAAGCCAGAAGAGGGTGGTCATCGACTTTTAATCTCCTAAAGCAAAATAACTTTCAACCCAGGATCTTGTATCCAGCTAAACTGAGTTTCATTTATGATGGAGAAATTAAATACTTCAATGACATTCATATTTTGAAAAAATTTGCCATAAGAAAACCAGCTCTTCAGGATATTCTCAGACCTATCCTCCACAATGACCAACCCAATCCTATACCACAAAGGTAAACTCACTCAGAAACTTCGGATCAAACTCCAACTTCCACACTGGTGAAAGGATTAAAAATGTCCACTGGACCTTTGAAAAACTCGATACCTAAAATTCCACCACACTTATCAATATTCTCCATTAATGTGAATGGCTTAAACTGTCCTCTAAAGACGCATAGATAGCTGAATGGATACAAAAACTCAAGCCAGATATTTGTTGCATACGAGAGTCACATCTTAACCAAAAAGACAAATACAGACTCAGGGTGAAAGGATGGTCATCCATATTTCAAGCAAATGGTAATCAGAAAAAAGCAGGTGTTGCAATTTTATTTGCAGATACAATAGGCTTTAAACCATCAAAAGTAAGGAAGGACAAGAATAGTCACTTCATATTTGTTAAGGGTAATACTCAATATGATGAGATCTCAATTATTAATATCTATGCACCCAACCAGAATGCACCTCAATTTATAAGAGAAACTCTAACAGACACGAATAACTTGATTTCCTCCAGCTCCATAATCGTCGGAGATTTCAACACTCCTTTGGCAGTGTTAGATCGATCCTCCAGAAAGAAGCTGAGCAAAGAAACCTTAGATTTAAACCTAATCATCCAATATTTAGATTTAGCAGACATCTACAGAACATTTCATCCCAACAAAACTGAATACACATACTTCTCTTCAGCCCATGGAACTTACTCCAAAATTGACCACATTTTAGGTCACAAGTCTAACCTCAGTAAATTTAAAGGAATAGAAATTATTCCTTGCATTTTCTTGGACCATCATGGAATAAAACTTGAAATGAGTAACAACAGGAATCTGCATACCCATACAAAAACATGGAAGTTAAATAACCTTATGCTGAATGATAGCTGGGTGAGAGATGAGATTAAGAAAGAAACCGCCAATTTTTTGGAACAAAACGACAATGAAGACACAAACTATCAGAACCTCTGAGACAACGCAAAGGAAGTTCTAAGAGGGAAATTTATAGCACTGCAAGCCTTCTCAAGAGAAAGGAAAGAGAGGAAGTTAACAACTTAATGGCACATCTCAAGCAACGGGAAAAGGAAGAACATTCCAACCCCAAACCCAGTAGAAGAAAAGAAATAACCAAAATTAGAGCAGAATTAAATGAAATTGAAAACAAAATAATTATACAACAGATCAATAAATCAAAAAGCTGGTTTTTTGAAAACATCAATAAAATAGATAAACTTCTGGCCAACCTATACAGAAAAAAAAGAGTAAAATCTCTAATATCATCAATCAGAAACAACAAAGATGAAATAACAGCACACTTGTCAGAAATCCAAAAAATCCTTAATGAATATTACAAGAAACTTTATTCTCAGAAATATGAAAATCTGAAGGAAATTGAGCGATACTTGGAAGCACGCCACCTTCCAAGACTTAGCCAGAATCAAGTGGAAATGTTGAACAGACCTATATCAAGTTCAGAAATAGCATCAACTATACAAAACCTTCCTAAAAAGAAAAGCCCGGGACCAGATGGTTTCACGTCAGAATTCTACCAAACCTTTAAAGAGGAATTAGTACCTATATTAATCAACCTCTTCCAAAAGGTAGAAAAAGAAGGAAGACTACCTAACATGTTCTATGAAGCAAACATCACCCTGATCCCTAAACCAGGAAAAGACCCAACAAGAAAAGAAAATTATAGACCAATATCACTAATGAACATAGATGCAAAAATATTCAACAAGATCCTAACAAACAGAATCCAGCAACACATCAAACAAATTATACATCATGGCCAATTCGGTTTCATCCCAGGGTGTCAAGGCTGGTTCAATATAATTAAATCTACAAATGTAATTCAGCACATAAACAAATTAAAAAACAAAGACCATATGATTCTCTCAATCGATGCAGAAAAAGTTTTTGATAATATCCAGCATCCCTTCATGATAGAACACTCAAGAAAATTGGTCTAGAAGGGACTTTTCTTAAACTGATAGAGGCCATCTACAGCAAACCCACAACCAATATCATATTGAATGGAGTTAAATTGGAATCATTTCCACTCAGATCAGGAACCAGACAAGGCTGCCCATTGTCTCCATTGCTTTTCAACATTGTAATGGAAGTTTTAGCCACTGCAATTAGGGAAGAAAAGGCGATCAAGGGTATCCATATAGGGTCAGAAGAGATCAAACTTTCGCTCTTCGCAGATGATATGATTGTGTATCTGGAAAACACTAGGGACTCTACTACAAAACTCCTAGAAGTGATCAAGGAATACAGCAGCGTCTCAGGTTACAAAATCAACATCCATAAATCGGTAGCCTTTATATACACCAACAACAGTCAAGTTGAAAAAGCAGTTAAGGACTCTATCCCATTCACAGTAGAGCCAAAGAAGATGAAATATTTGGGAATTTACCTAACAAAAGACATGAAAGATCTCTATAAAGAGAACTATGAAACTCTAAGAAAAGAAATAGCTGAAAATGTTAACAAATGGAAAACATACCATGCTCATGGCTGGGAAGAAACAACATTATTAAAATGTCCATACTACCCAAGGCAATATATAATTTCAACGCACTCCCTATTAAAGCTCCATTGTCATATTTTAAAGATCTTGAAAAAACAACACTTCGTTTTATATGGAATCAGAAAAAAACCTCGAATAGCCAAGACATTACTCAGAAATAAAAACAAAACAGGAGGAATCACACTACCAGACCTCGACTTTACTACAAATCGTTAGTGATCAAAAGAACATGGTATTCGCACAAAAACAGAGAAGTAGATATCTGGAACAGAATAGAGAACCAAGAGATGAATCCAGCTACTTACTGCTATTTGATCTTTGACAAGCCAATTAAAAACATTCAGTGGAGAAAAGATTCCCTATTTAACAAATGGTGCTGGGTGAACTGGCTGGCAACCTGCAGAAGACTGAAATTGGACCCACACCTTTCACCATTAACTAAGATAGACTCTCATTGGATTAAAGATTTAAACTTAAGACATGAAACTACAAAAATACTAGAGGAGAGTACAGGGAAAACCCTTGAAGGAATTGGTCTGGGCGAGTATTTTATGAGGAGGACCCCTCGGGCAATTGAAGCAGCTTCAAAATTACACTACTGGGACTTGATCAAACTAAAAAGCTTCTGCACAGCCAAGAACACAGTAAGTAAAGCAAGCAAACAGCCCTCAGAATGGGAGAAGATATTTTCAGGGTATATCTCTGACAAAGGTTTAATAACCAGAATCCACAGAGAACTCAAACGCATCAGCAAGAAAAAAAAAAAGGGATCCCATCACAGGCTGGGCAAGGGATTTGAAGAGAAACTTCTCTGAAGAAGACAGACGCACAGCCTTCAGACATATGAAAAAATGCTCATCATCTTTAATCATCAGAGAAATGCAAATCAAAACTACTTTGAGATATCATCTAACTCCAGTGAGACTAGCCTATATCACAAAATCTCAAGACCAGAGATGTTGGCCTGGATGTGGAGAAAAGGGAACACTTCTGCACTGCTGGTGGGAATGCAAATTAATACATTCCTTTTGGAAAGATATATGGAGAACACTCGGAGATCTAAAAATAGATCTGCCATTCAATCCTATAATTCCTCTGCTGGGCATATACCCAGAAGACCAAAAATCACAACATAACAAAGATATTTGTACCAGAATGTTTATTGCAGCCCAATTCATAATTGCTAAGTCATGGAAAAAGCCCAAGTGCCCATCGATCCACGAATGGATTAATAAATTGTGGTATATGTACACCATGGAATACTATGCAGCCTTAAAGAAAGATGGAGACTTTACCTCTTTCATGTTTACATGGATGGAGCTGGAACATATTCTTCTTAGTAAAGTATCTCAAGAATGGAAGAAAAAGTATCCAATGTACTCAGCCCTACTATGAAACTAATTTGGGGCTCTCACATGAAAGCTATAACCCAGTTACAACCTAACAATAGGGAGAAGTGGGAAAGGGAGGGGAGGGAGGAGGGTGGTGGGTAGAGGGAGGGGGATTGGTGGGATCATACCTGTGGTGCATCTTACAGGGGTATTTGCGAAACTTGGTAAATGTAGAATGTAAATATTTTGGCACAGTAACTGAGATAATGCCAGGAGGGCTATGTTAACCATTGTGATGAAAATGTGTCAAATGGTCTATGAAGCGAGTGTATGAAGCCCCATGATAATATCAATGTATACAGTTATGATTTAATAAAAAAAAAAAGAAAGAAAAAAAAAGAAATGCCCTTGTTGGTGATGGATGGATCACCCCCATTTTAAGTGTAGAAATAGTCCCCCAAAATGATGTATTAGGCAATGTCCAAATCAGCTTATAAAGCGAATGCATTAGGATTGCTCACTACTCAAAAGAATTTCAGAAAAAAGTAGTTTTGGAAGAGGACAAATTGATCTGTTCTATTTGTTTTGGTTTTCTGTTGATTCATGACAAAGTACCACAATTTAGTGGCTTATAACTATAGTCATTTATTATTTAACATTTCTGTAGGTCAGAAATTTGATATAAAAATAAATGAATTCTCCATTCAGGATCTCACTGGGTTAAATCAAGGGATCAGCTGAGGTTATGGTTCTAACCTGTGGCTCACTGGTTGAAGAAGTTTCTTTCTCATGGTTTCCATGTGGCCCCCTATCCCTTTAGGCCAGCAACAGTGGGCCAGTTCTTCTCTTGCTATAAATATCTCTTTCTCTTCTTATTTTAAGGCTCCTATAATTATACTGGGCCCAGAAAATACAGGTTAATCTCTTTATTTTAAAGTCAATTTACTAACAACCACAGTTATGTTCATAGGTTCATTTTGTAATGTAATGTAATATAACCCCAGCAATAGAAAGTAGCAGAAATTGCAGGGGACAAAATTCTGCCTACTATGTAACAGGAATCGTTATCCCTAATATTTCTGTTTTATATGTAAGGATTCTGTGTATCTAACAGGATACTGTAAAACAGACATATATTCACAATGGATTTGGGTTGGGATGAGTGATGAATGAGAAACAAAAAGACATAGAGAATGAAATTTTCTAAATTAGAGATGAAAGAAAATGGAAAAGAATAGGAAATAGTGTTAAGAGTAAGAATAAAAGAAGTAAGGAATGTGCAATTGAAAGCATGAAGGAGAAAATAATTAACACTGGTTACCACTGGAGAGATTTTACAGTGGGCTGTATTATAACTTGTTAGCAGCAAGGAAAGTATTATATTGCTTGTGGAAATTCAAGTATTTAGAAACTTAAACATGATAAAAATTTCATGATTTTCTCACTACATAAATGAATAAAGAGGTTTTTATTTTTCTGAATTCAAGAGTTGACACTATGAAATCAAGAAATTACAGTAACACTGTAACAACAGGACTGGCTAGTTCACATTTAGTTCCCAAAAAATGAATTAACAGTAGAAACCTGTCATTAAAATTAATTGTCATTAATATCAAACCAATAAATAGGACTTACCAGAATGTCTCCTAAAATTAAATGGTCAAGGATATAGTTAAAGTATCAATCAGTATGAATTTCTTTTTTTTCACAGTTAAGACTTTTTATTAAAAATCAAACAAGTCTCATTAACTTTTTTCTTAAGTATTGAACTATTACTTGCCATTTTAAGAAGTATTTATTTTAATGCTCCCTTTCTTCTTTGGAGATTAATTTTTTTTTAAACATTCATCTCATTTACCCAATTACAGCACTAAGACATTTGTGTTCTACACCTGATAGATCCACCTCGTACTTGTTATGAATTTCTTCCTGCCTGTTGTCTGGTCTAGATTCTAATGTCTCTGAAATGAGTCAGAAATAAAGTACCAGAAGAAAAAAGGAAGAGATGTAATGGCCATCAGTGCAACAACAAAAAAATTGGAAAGAGGGATTATGTGGTCAAAAAAAATTTCAAATCCAAAAAAAAAAAAAAAAAAAAAAGCTGGGCGTGAATCCTAGAACTTTGGACAGTCATTGTGTAGATGGACAGTCATTGTGTAGATGGAAGTTCTAGGAATACACATGAGACCAGGGATTTTCAACCTGAGGTGATTTTATTCATCAGGAGACATTTTGCAAAGTCTGGAAATATTTTTGGCTATCACTACTGAGGATGTGTTGGTATTGACATTTAGTGTGTAGAGGCCAGAGATAATCCACAGAATAGCTTCTCACAACAAAGGAACCTTCTAGTCTGAAGTGTCAATAGTGCCAAAGTTGAGAAGCCCTTCATTAGACTGGTAGGTGAGAAAAAAATATTTTTCTATTGCATTAAGGCACTAAAATCATGAGGTTTGGTATAGCAGCTATTGTTACCTTAACTACGCAGAGTATCTCCTAGAGCTTATGTTCCAAAGACTGTACTTCAGGACAAATATGCTACATAATGGATATTTTATTATTTTTTTTTTATTTTATTTTAATTTTTTTTGTAGAGACAGAGTCTCACTTGTACCGCCCTCGGTAGAGTGCCGTGGCGTCACACGGCTCACAGCAACCTCTTAACTCTTGGGCTTACGCGATTCTCTTGCCTCAGCCTCCCGAGCAGCTGGGACTACAGGCGCCCGCCACAACGCCCGGCTATTTTTTGGTTGCAGTTTGGCCGGGGCTGGGTTTGAACCCGCCACCCTCGGCATATGGGGCTGGCGTCCTACTCACTGAGCCACAGGCGCCGCCCCATAATGGATATTTTAAATATCAAGAAACACTGGTTTCCAAGATGTGCTGATTCTACCTTCAGAGAATTTCTAAATTTAATTCCAATCTCTGTATTTTTATTGGTAATACCCTGCTAAGATATGCATTTCTGCTTTCCTGATTATTGTAATTTCCTAAATGGACTATCTCCAATTGACTAGGTTATTGTTACAACATTAAGTAGTAGCAGAACCAGAACTTGAACTCAAGTTTCTGCCACTAAATCCTTTGTATTTACTCATTAGAGAATAAAAGGTAACCTAGAATTGTAGAGAGATCTTGAACTTGAGGATGGAAAAGACTTAAGTTAGTTTTTATTCTTATTAAAGTTATAATTTTGGACAAATAAAAGTATATGTATAATTTTTCCTTATCTATAAAATATAAATAATGAAAAATTTAAGCTTTAATACTTTTTGGAATTAGTATAATTGTTGAAATAACAAATTATTAAGGATAAAAAAACTATATTGCCCCAGACTCACTGAACAATTTTTTCACTGAAGTATTTGCTATTCCATCTAGGCTGATCTTTTCTTACCCTGAGATGAGTATTTTCAGGGAATGGGAAATCTCTCAGACTGTTCAAGTACTATCTTGCTAACAAAAACTTACACTTGTGGGCCTGCACAGAACATTCAAACTCATGGCTATCCTTTCGTTTTTGTGCCCTGTATGATCTGCACCCAGCTTAAGGTTGGGTGTCATTTGTAGTCATTCACGTTTTTTTCCTGTATTGCTTTTCTGTACATGTACGGTAACTTGGTTCTTATTTTTAGCTGTTTATTTAAAATAAATTTATTTATTTATTTATTTTTTAAATAAATTTAGATGAAAAAAACAACTGGGGAGAAAGAACAAAAAGGCAAAACCTGACATTGTTTTGTCCTTTTGGAAAACCTACATGTTACCACTCTGTCAGCTGTCTCCCTTTCCCCTGGACATATCCCTGACCTAGCTGCCAAAAGTAATTAGCTGGGCATGGTGTTTTAGCTACTTGTGAAGCTGAGGCAGGAGGATTTCTCGAGGCAAAGAGTTTGAGACCAACCCTGGTAACATAGGAAAATCCTGATTCTTAAAAAAAATAATCTTTCTACTCTCCTTGGTACCTCTCCTTGTCTGTACGTTCATGCATTCATACACCTTATTAATCTATTCACACCACGAATGTTCAGGAAGCACCAGGCTCTGTGCTGAGAGACATCACTGTAAACCCTGACCTCTGGTTATATACTTTTCTTATTATCTTCTACTAGATTAAATTTCTAAAGGGACTACCCCACACATTACTGAAACATACTCTTGTCACAGTACCTAGACCTATATGTAGCAAATGCTTAATAAATATCTCCAATTCTCACTGCTTCACACAAAAGCTAGATTATTACTATTATTTATCATACATTTTCCAATTACCTCAATGACTTTAAGAAGAGGGTTCTCAAATCACACACTTATATAGAAACTTAATTCTTTTGTCTCCTGTGTTTCACGTGTGGTGCTAGCAAACTCAAAAATTGAGAATGAATACATAAAACAAAACTATAACCTGGGCAACGCTAATCTTTAACTTTGTATATTCAGGTAAGAACATCAATCTTCTAACACATATATAAAAATTACACACATAAGCGAATTTGCTAATGAAAGAGAAATAAAAGCCCAATAGTGTGTAGAAATTATATCTTGGAAATTATATCTACCAAGTGAGCTCGGAGATTTAAAAATACCAACTGTTTCATATTGCTGATTTGAGTTCCTTAGATAATAGATTCTGGATAATTAGGCCTTTGTCAGATGTATAGCATGCAGATACAGCAGAACCGTTGTATGTTGACCACCCAAGGGACTGTCACAAACTGGTCAACATACAATGGTAGTCAAGACGAGGAAGTAGGCCTGCTGTACTGATACGTACATGTGGTGTGTGTCCAGTCTATGAAAATTAGGTCAATGTAAGGAAGTGGTCAATGTAGGGAGGTAGTTAAATATGGAGGTTCCATATTTAACTATAGTTTTAACAGTATGCAGGTTTTTAAGACTCTTGCTTATATGAAACAACGAATTAAAAACCCTATACCTATTTAACCATTAAAATTTAATATTAAGAAGCACTGTTCTCCATTAATGGTATTTATATAAAATGCTTACTAGCAAAGTCTTTTTGTGTCCTCTAGGCAAATTTTCTATCAAAAGTTTCTTTATGTACCTGTCCAGTTGGATTCTCCTATGCAGAATTTTAAGAAAATGTATTTCGGCTTGGCGCCTGTAGCATAGTGGTTACGGCGCCAGCCACATACATAGAGTGTGATAGGTTCAAACCCGGCCCAGGCCAACTAAACAACAACTAAAACTGCAACAAGAAGAAAAAATAGCCAGGGTTTGTGGCAGGTGCCTGTAGTCCCAGCTACTTGGGACGCTGAGGCAAGAAAATCACTTAAGCCCCATAGTTAGGGGTTGCTGTGAGCTGTAATGCCACGGCACTCTACCCAGGGTAGCTTGAGACTCCGTTTCAAAAAAAAAAAAAAAAATATATATATATATATATATTTCTCATGTCAAACTCTGTCATTGCTAAGAAGAATCCTTCCAACTTTTCTAGGAAGTATCACAGAATATTGCCTTTGGGGGCCCTGGGAGTGTGTGTCAGCACTCTCATGGGCAGGGAGGCCGCATCCACATGTTCCTCATGTCAAGAACTTAGCGAGTGCTTGCTGAGTGCACGAATGATGGATAAAGTTGGCTCTCATATAGCATTAACATTGAAATATATATGTAAAAAATCATGTTCAATATTTTTATATCATCTATGCATTTGCAGAGTTATTCTGTTAATACAGATTGCATGACTGAAGAACTAATGAACAAATATTAGCATATTAATACTATGTTACTATTAACAGCAATATAGTCCAAATAGTTTTAAGTGCTGGCATTTAATATCAATTTCCAATGACATTTCAAAGAGATACTATACCACAGTATCTTTTTTACTTTCTAGTTTTATTATATCTACAAATATAATTCAGAATTTAACTATAATTCATATCACAAGGTAGATGTAACTGAAAGAAAAGCCTATAGAACAGCAAAATTCTCTCCTTAGAGACTTATTAAAAACAATAATATCCAAAATCTTTCCCAAGCATTACATTTTACAAAAGACTTCGCACCTTATCACCTAATCTCACCTCACCACAGCTGAGGACTTAAGTATCAGTATTCTGCTCTTACAGCCTGAGAACCTGAGGCTCACGCAGAGAACAGTTGATGTGTACACAAACCGTGGCTTCCCCCCACCCCACTGTGATCAGTTTGTAGAAATTCACTCCACAGCTTAATGATGGATGCAGAGACATAAGTTTAAAACTAATTAAATGACTATTAAGAGTCCTATTAAGGGCAAAGATACTAAGAACAGATGACCAATTTGGTAAAACTTCACAAAACAGGCAACAAAATCCTCAGCTAATCAGAGGCATAACGAAGATGTTAATGAGTTTAATACATGGGTATATTTTGTGAAACTCATCATGTCAGTGTAAGGGGAACATGCCTTAGGTCTCTTGGCAGTTAAACCATTCTTCAGTGTGGTGTTAGTACAGCTGAGTCAGGTATATGAACAGGCCAAGATGTTGCAGGATCCATTATTGTTCAGCTCCCAAATAACATTACGATAGGCAATAATCAGCACTTACAAGAATGATTCAAAATACTGGGATAGGATGTCAGCAGAACTTGTCAGATTGTATTGTGTAGGGCTCTCTAAAAATAGGATATACTACCCAATACACTGGTGGTCTGATCATGAAGTGCCGTGTAACGAAGTGAAATGCTTTACCCTGGGTGAAAAATTGATTGAGATAAGACACAGCTTTGAATAATATAGTTTTGGGGTGAAAACAAATCTAACCCATAAGTTTCTAAAAATTTAACTACTCTTAAGATATTTCCTTATATTTTTTATCCACTAAGATTCACTTTTATGGCCCAATGTTCAGTGTCTGGCATGTTGTGTTATTATTAGGGGGTTAGGCCAGCCCTGCAAGCCTTTGTGTTCCTGCCCTGGACTTGGAAGCACACAGGTCTTTCTCCTAAGGACATACAATGGGAAAATCTTAACTTTCATTACGCATGGATTTAGACCCCACCCCTTTCCCCCACTTCCTAGGCATGCACTTTTATTTTAGCCCACCAGGGAGGCCAGGTGAAGGAAGAATTTCCCCTCCTACCTTCATGGAGGCCCACCAAGGGTTAGGTTTAGGCTTCTAGGTTCTTAGCAAAAGAGAAGATGGTAGAGGACAGATGGCTTCCCCAACCATGCAATATTCATATCCTTCCCTCCCCCAACCCCCCATAGATGTCCATCCCATTGTTCCCTGCATATACTTGGCTATATTTTTGATAGAAAGGTTATGAAATCATTGAAGAAGGACACAGCAGAGAACTCTGACCTATACTAGAAGAAGCTGAGAGGGTCATTTCCAAATATCTGAAAGGTGCTGGTGTTTAGCCAGGCATAATGGTGTTGACCAGGAGGAAACTCAAATCAGGGAAAAGTTCAGCTAGCTAAGAGTCAGATAACCTAGTAAGATCTAGTTAATCCTATAGGCTACTTCTCTTTCAGTGAATAAACCTGACAAAGCTTCTAAATTCTTAAAAGGCTGTTTGCTCTTTTATTGTATGCTTCATGTTTTTCTTCAGAATTACTGAATAAAATAAAAAATTAGAGTTTCAGAATAAAATATAAATGGCCATGCAGTTTGGTACATCATTTCCTCACAATAGGCTGGGAAAAATCATGATAATTATGACAGCTAAGACATACTCTTTGTACTACATAATAGACACTTTTCTCATTGCTTTACACATATTAATGGACGTAGTCCTCCAAACAGTCCTGTATGATAGATGCTATTAATATCTGCATCTCATGATGAGGAAGCTCAGGCCCTGCTCAAGGTAATGTAAGTTACAGACCCTGAATTCAAACCCCAGCAGGGTAGCTTCAGCCAATGCTCCTAACTCTTATGCCATGGGTATTGTTAACAGTAACAGCCACCTGTTCTATGCCATCTCTCACTGTTCCTCACTTTACAGACCATATTCTTCTACACCAGACTGAAAAGAGTTTACTGTGTTTGTTAAGCCTTTTCATTTATCTGAGTCTTTGTAAAGACTTGCCCTTGCCCCAAGCTCTATTCCCCTTTTAGACTCCTTCCCACTCTTTACATTTAGTTTACAAAGACAATTTGCCTTTCCTGAACTCCCAGAGAATAATTATTCTCTTGCTTGTGTTGCACTGGACTTCTTACTTCCTCTGCACAGTTATCATACTGCGTTTTGTTTGTCTGTTGACTTACCTTTATCATTACAAGTCTAAGACCTTCTTGAAGATACAGGCTTTATAAACTTCCTGTTGTCTCAGTATACAACATGGTCTGGTACAGAGTAAACGCCCTCAGTAAATATATTTGTAATAAATTAATGAATTAATTACTAATAACAATGTTTGAATAGCACTCCAGACTTTCTAATATGCTTCTTATACATTCTCTTATTTATCTTCAGAGACACACATACACATGACAGACGCACATACAAATAAATAAACGATAAAGCAGGGATCAGTAGCCTCATTTGACAACTGAGAAAGCGAGGGTCATTGAACTTGATCTCAGTTTCTCCAACTGTAAATCCAGTTCTGGAAATGTGGAGGCTTCAACTGCTCCCAAGCCCAGGTTTTGTATCAGGACTTTGAATCGATCTCATTGACCCTCTCATTGTTGCTCAGGATATTCTCGTATTGATTATTCAACTAGAACATTATTCTGGGGCAGTCAGCTTTTTTAGTGGACTTTTTCCATTAGCTGTGTCCCTGCAATTGAATAAAAACAGTGAAGGGACATTGAAGCTTACATCCCTCCATACCATGTCCTTTTTTAACCCAATGCATGTTCCTTGGAGTGCAAAGTCTCTGTATTTTTCATCTGTACGCTTTCCATAGCATTAATTGTACTCGTCATATAAAGAAGATGCTCCAGAATATATTTATTAAATATATATGTAAAATTAAATACTGTATGTAGATGGCCAGTTTATTGCTTTATTTTTTATTTAAATTTTTGTTAGACCTCTAACCAATATTCAATGAGATACATGGCTTTAAGTCCCTAACATAAATATTTTTTGTGCTATTAAGTTACTAGGATGGTATGTATATAATTTTTATTTTTTGGTTTTCATTTGTTTGTAACAGCAGATTACAGGTCCTTTGCTAATTCAGCTCTTCAGAGCTTTCTGCCAGTGTATCTGAGTATGTGTCTGAGTATTAGGTACCCTGCAAAAGCAGGTATAATGTTTCAAGAAAGTTAATTTACTCACACAGGACTGGCCGCAGATATTCTAATACAGGGATCAAAATGTTACAGGAATTCATAACAATATGAAAGTAGATGATTGAATACAGACTTCCTATTTAAATAGTACATTAAATCCCAAAGAAGTCAATGCAGGAACAATTAAAAATAATACTCTAATAGTATACACATCATACTATCTGTAAAGTGACATTCATATTATGAACCAAAAATGTAACTAGGTTTAAGAAAGACTGAAATCACTTTATTAAAGCTTTTATCAAAAAACAAAAGGGCAGCACCTGTAGCTCAGTAGGCAGGGCGCCGGCCATATACACCAAGGGTGATGGGATCGAACCCAGCCCGGGCCAGCTAAAACAAACAAACAAACAACAATGACAACTGCAACAACAACAAAAAATAGCCGAATGTTGTGGCAGGTTCCTGTAGTCCCAGCTACTTAGGAGGCTGAGGCAAGAGAATCGCTTAAGCCCAAAGACTTTGAGGTTGCTGTGAGCTGTGATGCCACAGCACTCTACCCAGGGCGACAGCTTGAGACTCCATCTCAAAAATAAATAAATAAAAATAAAAATTACATTTTTGTTTTTACATCAGGCAGTCTATTAATTCTGAGGCAGATATGGAAACAGTGTTTGCTTCAGGAAGTTACAGATACATAACCAAATGTGATGTGATTTGTGCAGCAATTGAGTCACGTTTAGAGTGCCTTAGAACACAGACGAGGGTGTATTTAGTAGGAGGGTAAGGCTTCACACAGGAGGTGGCATTTTGGGAGGTACTGCTCTAAAGATGAGCCAAATTTTCACCAAATGAAGATAAAAAAAAGACATTTCAAACATAAAGAAGAATAAGTTCAGAAGCATGCAGGCAGGAAAGATCAGAGAATGATTATAAGAGTAAATTCAGTATAAATAGCAAGATTTAGGCACCAGGGGAGAAGGAAGCCAGGCATTGGAGAAGGTCACGAGGGTTTGTCACAAAAAAAGTGCAAAGAGAGTTGAACACTTCCATTTTTGTGACTCTGCTGAACCATTTATCTCTTTCATCACAGTATCTGTAAAAATACAGTTTTTCGTTCATAATGGTTTAGTCTTTGCCTACTAACCCATAAACCGTTAGAGGGCAGAAGCCATCTCATATTTATCACAGGTATTCCCAATAGCTAGCTCTTGTGCTAGGCAAAGTTAGTGCTTTAAAACAAATATGTGTTGGATGAGTAAATTATACCTCCTCACACCACAAAATCTGGACTCAAAGTCTTGGATCTACAATGCAATATAGACCAGATTGTAATATTTTATGTTGGTTTTATTTATTATTTATTTATTATTTCTGGATTGGTTTCCTTTAAGTATCTGTCTCTCCTCCTGCTTGCTGTACTGACATGGTGAACTCTCTTATTTCCCTAATGTCCTTAACTATCCATCACCTCCTCGCCTACCTTCAGCCTACATTGAACTTGCCTGGGTAGGAAAATGTTCCAAAATTCTCCCATCTCATTTTTAGTCAGAGTCAATCATGGCTGTTTTAATTGCACCAGTTATGAACTTATTATGATTCAAAGATATTTAGGGACTAATTGTTTTTGGCAAATTAGCCCTTCACATACATTCATCTCAGACCTCATTGGCACTTAGTCAATTAGTGCTGCCTGACAACTGCTCACTTGTTAGTTACTACCCATAGGGAACACGACTTTAATCAGAATTTTACTCTTAAGTGAGTATTGCTAATTCATATGTACTTCATGAATTCAACCAATTCAACGAAAAAGAATTCCAAGTGGTTCTTAGTGATTTGGCCAAGTGATCTTTGGAAATGACACTTACACATTTCCAATCAAAGGTATACAGTATAATGAAATATGACACATGAAAAACAGGTTATTTGAATACTAAGTTTGAAACATTTACCATTTTAACAAAGTATAATTTTTGAGACAAAAATTAAAATGCATAAACACAGGTAGAGTAAATGAGAATAGCATGAGAATGGTATTACTCTACCTGTGTTTCTGAAGGTGCTGAGAATCCAGTAAAAATAGAAAAAAGTAAAAGCCTACTAATACTTCTGCCCATTTCTGCTCACAACTTGTAATGAAATCACAGCTGGCCAGTGTAGCACACTGGTAAAGCCTGTGGGCTACGTATTTAGACCGCCTGGGTTTGACTCCAGCTTCCATGTTGATCAGTTGTTAGCTTTGGGCATATTTGTAACCTTTCTGGGCCTTGGTTTTCTCATGCGCTACACGAAGTCCACAATCATAACCCTGTTACAAAGTTCTGGTGAGGATCAAATAAATTATCTGAGGAGGAAAAAAACCACCTGGCACAGTTCCTACTATATCATATGTACTCCATAGATGTTGGAGATTATAATTATACCCTGGTCAGCACTCAAATAACTGTGAGACAAAATGATAAAGTGCTGTAAGAACAGTCGAGATAAAACTCTCTGGCCATTCTGTCTTTCAAATTACTTTTTAATGGAAAAGTTATAAACCAGAGAAAGAAGAAAATGATGCTGGCAGGTATCCCTGTAATAAAAAAGAGCAAACACAAAGAAAAAAAATCAATGGAGGATTTAAAATGTTCTTTTGCTTGGACATCTAACCTTCTGCTTCCAATTTTTTCCCACTGTCATGGTATCACTACTTTAAATGAAGAGATGATACCACATTTCTCTTAATCCACATAACCCAGCGATTCACAGAAATGGAGCTCCATGGTATCAGTATTTGTGATGAATATTTTAATTAAATTTCAAAAGCAGCCAGATTTCCCAGGATGGATGTAATGTGGTGATATGGAATATAGGGAAGGAGGAATAGATGCTCTCTGAGAGAGCATTTCACATGTTACCTACCTGAGGTTGCTGGAGAACACAAGTGCTCCACTGGCTCAGATGCCAAGGGAACTACATTTAACAGTTGGCATCGGGGAATGTAGAGCAGTAGTTCAGAGCAATGCTTCTACAATTTTGATAGGCATTTGAATTACCTGGGGAACTTGTTAAAATGCAGATTCCAATTCAACAGGTCTGGGTTGGCCCCAAGAGCCACATTTTTTAAAATTTTAATTATTTTTATTGTTATAACTTCTGATTGATATGACAGTATAGACATTTAGGTCACATTGTTTTTATACTGAGGTAAAGTTCCAGTTGTAGTTGAGCCCTTTGCCCAGGGGCGTGCTGAACACCCTCACACCGTGCACGTCAGGTGAGACCCCATCTGTTGCCTTTCCTCCTCTCCTCTCCCCTCTCCGGCCTCTCCTCTCACCTCACTAGATTATATTTGAGTTTTTCTTTCCTCCGGGCATGTAGTTGTTTATATATTGGCTTCATATTATCATTGGGTATCTTAGATACTTTTTCCCCCATTCTTGTGATGCTTTACTAAGAAGACTATGTTTCAACTCTAGCCAGGTAAACACAAAAGATGTAAAGTCTCCTCCTTTTCTTATGGCTGAAAAAATGCTCGCCATCCCTAATCAGCAGAGAAATGTAAGTCAAAACCACAGCAACATCACCTAACTCCAGCCAGATTAGCCCACATCACAAAATCCCAAATCTGCAGATGCTGGTGTGGATGTGGAGAGAAGGGAACACTTTTGCACTGTTGGTGGGATTATAAACTAATGCAACTCCTATGGAAAGAAGTATGGAGAATTTCAAAGAACTAAAAGTGGACCTTCCATTTGTCCTGCAATCCCCTTACTAGGTATCTAACCAGAAGAAAAAAGAATATTTTACTAGAAGCACGTTTGTACTAGAATGTTTACTGCAGCTCAATTCACAATTGCTAAGAAGTGGAATCAACCCAACTGCCCATCAACCCATGAATGGATGTACTGTGGTATATGTATATCATGGATACTATTCACCCATAAGAAAAGAGAGCCCGCATTTCAATAAGATCTCAAGTAATGATGATACCACTGGCCTAAAGACTCCTCTTTCAGGTAGCAGGGGTTTAAATCACAGTCCCTGCTTGAGTTTAAGTTCTAGCTCCTTCATTCCTTCCATTACTAACTATGTGATGTTGGCCCTATTAGTTAACTTTTCCTTGTGTCAGGTTTTTCTCTTTGGGTCAGTAAAATGAGGATAAGAACAATACCTAACTGAAATGACTGTTGTGAGGATTAAGTTAACTAATACATATAAAGCATGTAAAACAGCACTCAGCATTAAAAAGCACTCAACAAATAAAAATAATTTCATGAATAAGTGAAGTTTTTTATTATAAGCACTTAGCTCTCAGAAATGAACATCCAAGTTTTAATAGTGTTTAATTCATCATGATAATTTATTTTTAAGCTATCATTGTCAACCAATCACATAAATCTCCACATCTTGAATCATGACAAGCTACAATTTTTCAACTCAATGAATTTAAAGAAGAACCTAATTTACAATTTTCCTGGTGGTAGTCAGAGTCATGAACCTATCATGACTTCTTTATATGCTTTTTTATGAAGAATATAAATAGAAATAAATATATTTACAAAATACCTAAGATGTATCCTGCTAGTAGTCCCAGAGTATTATAAGTAATTTGTTTCTTTCCCCCTCTAATTATTTTTTCACAGCTATAGTTACTGTTTCTCTCTCTTCTTCAACATGAATTTTAACTCTAGGAAAGAGGGACGATGTTTATTTTGTTCACTTCCATATCTTAGCATCTAGCTTGCTACATATTGATGTACCAGTAATAAATGTTTATAAATATATGAAATGACTATGTACCTTTCATTAATTAATTCAAGAATGATTTGCATATATGTGATTCTTTTTTCTCTAGTCATGTTCTAGGTGCTGAGGATTTAGAAATGAATAAGAAATAGTCTACATGCTCCTGGTCTAGTTGGGGGCAAGACAGGTGAGTAAAAAATTAAATATAAAGTCAACTCCATACAGGTAGGGTATGAATAAGGCAGCTCCTGTGGCTCAGTGAGTAGGGTGCCGGCCCCATATACTGAGGGTGGCAGGTTCAAACGCAGCCCCGGTCAAACTGCAACAAAAAAAAAATAGCCAGGCGTTGTGGCGGGCGCCTGTAGTCCCAGCTGCTCGGGAGGCTGAGGCAAGAGAATCACGTAAGCCCAAGAGCTGGAGGTTGCTGTGAGCCGTGTGACGCCACCGCACTCTACCAAGGGCAGTAAAGTGAGACTCTGTCTCTACAAAAAAAAAAAAAGAAGAAGAGAGCTCATAGAATACAGGTGGAGGTGGGGGTAGAGCTTTCCAGATAAAGAAAAAAAAATCAAGCAATTTCATAGAAGCATAAAACAGTCAGACAAACAGGAAACCATAGCTAGGAGGATAAATGGTACTGGAAATTAATAGTGGGAGAAAGTCAAGGTCCAGATCATGAAAACAACATGAGTGTCTCCTATAGGTATTGGTTATAGTGGAAATATGAAAACTTGAAAGATAAAAATTACAAGAAAAAAACCTCCTCGTAAGAAATACTAATAATACTGTATAGACAGTGACCGTAGCAAAGACTGTTCACCTCTATTCCCTTCTCCTTGGAAACTGTCAACCAGCTAAAACATCAGATGCCTTCAGTTCTCCCATCTAGGTAACAGCCATGTGGTTGTCTCCAGCTAATGACTGAGTTGATTCTTACGTATAGCTTCCTGAAATATCTGGAAGTGTCTGGTAGAAAGTGGGATCTTCTTAATGCCCCTTCTCACTGCTTGAGATGTAATGTGATGGTTGGAGCTATAGCAGCCTAGAGAAAAGGAGCCTTCAGCTGGGATGTTAGAAGAGGTCTTACACTGACGATACACCGTCTCAGCCATCGGTGGTCTAGATTTCAACTTCATTTATGGGAGGAAACAAAACAATTTTTTGTCACTGATTTTGCCATTCTTACTTTGGGATTTGTATGTCAGTGATCCTAATTCTCATTAAAGCAATTACAGAAATGTGGAAGACCTTCAAGAAGAATATGCCATTTGAAGTACACTACGGAAGCACAGGCAGGAGAGCATCAGGGAGAAAAGAAGAGGCAGGACATTAAACCAGGGCCGGCTTGTTTATGGGAATCAGCATGAATAGAGTGGGTTCAGAGACTGGGAGAAGTGTGCAGTGAGGGTATAGAGTATGTCGTGGGCAGGGTCTAGGGCAAGGGTTGGGCAATGATGGCCAGTACCCAGTAGAAATATCACACTGAGGAGTTTATATTTCATGAAGCAATGGAAGGCTATTAAAGATTTTTAGGTAGTTAATTGATAGGACCATAGTTGCTTTTTAGAATGTAACCCCGAGAGCTGTCTGGACTAGAAGAAAGAAAAGCCAAAACAGAGAGGCAAATTCAGAGGAAACTGCAGGAGTCCGGGAGATAGTTAAGAGGTCAAGGGTATTGACAATGAAGAAGATGGGACAGAGAAAAAAAGTCATTTAGCAAACATAATATGTAGGAATTAGTCACCACATAGATGAAAGGATATAAAGCAGGAGGAAGTTCTAGAAATATAATATGGCTTGGACTGGTGGTTGATAGTGAGATTGGAAATGAAGGAAGAAGGAAAAGAAACAAATGAATAAGCAAAAAAAGCCAAATGAAAGGCAGGCTATGTGGAACAGGTATGGAAAAAATAGAAAAGAAAAACTGCAACACAGAAAGACTATTTCACAGGCTTTTTCTGATATTCAGGTTATAACTCAAACATCACTTCTTTTTCCAAAGGAATGTGGTAGTCTCCAAACTCTCTTTCTAAGGAAGCCACGGCCCCCCTCACCTTTCAAACCCTCGTGCTTCATGTTCTTCAGAGCACTGTTAGTTAATCTGTACTGGACTGGAAGATTCATGAGAGTGGAAACTTTGTCTTAATCCCCTCAAATGAGCCAAAGTGATAGTACCTGGCACAGGCAGGCATTCAAAGACTTCTGTTATATGAATTGATCACAGTACCTTAGAATTGTGTGGAACTCAGAGATTTGTATAAACTGAAGGTTTGTATCCCCACACCCCCAGTTCATATGTTGAAATTCTAATTTCCAGTGAAATGGTATTTGGAAATGGAGCCTTGGGAGGGGTAATTAGGTCATCAAGTGGAGCTCTCGTGATGATAGGAAGATGCAGGAAAAAGCTGGCTTTCCACTCTCTGCTCTCATCTATATGAGGATTTAGCAAGAAGATGGCCCTCTACAACCCAGGAAGACAGCCTCAGCAGAACTGGAAAATGCTGGCATCTTGATCTTGGAATTTTCAGTTCAGAACAGTGAAACAAAAATGTCTTGTTACTTAAGCCGCCCAGTCTGTGCATTCTGCAATAGCAGTCTGAACTAAGACAGAGATTATAAATAAGGATAAAATATTTAAAAGACCAAAGCCAGCATACAAAGAGCTTCTTTCCCTCATCTGATTGATGGCAAGAAGGCTGAGTTCCAGAAAGGCTTATAAATATCTGCTTAAGATGACATAATCAGTTAGTTGGGAGGAGTCAGAAGATCTGAAGTCCAATTTACCATTAACAAATCATTACAAACTTGGGAACTTTGTGACCTCAAAATATCTTTCACTTTCCTTAGCTATAAAATGATTGCTTCCTGCATGGATATTTTGAGAATTAAAATAACATACATAAAGCTTCACTGGTTTAGAAATTTCACCCCAACCCTCCTGAATCATTCTCAATTTCTACTTACTGTTTAGAGATACAGTGGCATCACTAATAATACTCTTTTAAGATCTTTTCCCAGCCTGAGTTTTAATTTTCACCACATGTTTTTTATGCTTGCAAATTTCCTCTGTCTACCACAATCTGGAACAACTTCCTTCTTTGCAGCTCTTCAACCTCTTATTAATGAAGTGTGTGACACCACTGTCTTTGACCTTAGCTGCTTTAAAGTGTTTCCCTCATCTCTTAAGTAACTTAACAAATTGGCTTTTATTACAACCACTGACAAACATAATGCTATTATTATTAATAAATTCCCCTCACTATGTGCTGTGTGACCTTGGAAAAGTTATTAATCTATGAATCTCTTTATTAAAATTTCTAACCTTTCAGTTTAGACAATGATAATATATTCGCAACTAGTTCAGCAATTATAAGCAACTGTTATTCGTACCATTAAAAAAAACCTGAATGAAATTGTTCAGATCATTCTCATACAAGTACTATGAGGTATTTCCACTTTTCCCCAAATAAAAATCTAAGGCTCAGAGAGCTTAAGTAACTTCCTCAAATTCACACAAGAGCTGGTTATATTAAATGTCAAGTTTGTGCTCTTGGCCACACCAACATAGTTTTCCGTTTTGCCAGCCAAGAAGACGTTTATTAAACCAGATTGCTGTTAAGTAAACTTGAATTAAATAAACTTTTCATCATCATCCTTTTTAAAGTAAGTGCCAGAGGAATTCAGAGATGGAGGAAAGCTCAGTGAAAGAGGTTGTCAAGGAAAGCTTCTGGGGGCTTTGGGAAGGGTCTTGGTATTTGACTATTTCTAATTAAATTGAACCTTAGAATCTATAATGACCTACCTAAAGGTCAGTCCTAGACTAGTTTTCAACAGTAGTCTGGTCTGGAAATTTCTTTTCTCAGTTTTGTTGGGAGGCCTTAGGCCAAATTGCAAAGCACTGACCATGCCTCCCTTTTTAATCAACCTCATTACAACTCACAAAGGGTGACATGTCAGAAGAACGATCCTTGAAGGGTTGTTTCGTTAACTTGATCATATCTGAACCTGAGGGCAAGCACTGTGCACAGACAGCTTTGTTAGCAGTGGCTGTGTCTGTTTCCAAATTAACAGAGTGCAAGCTCGGTTTATTTGCTCTAATGAGCCCACTAAACCAACCAGCCATTTCCATGGGAAGGCCTTTGCGCAATCACAGCACATTAGAAAGACTAGAATGCTTTAACATCCCTTAGTGATTTATGACACACTGCACACTACAGTTACCAGTCTTTTTCTAAAAATGATAGGCAATACAAGTGCCAGCATTAATTGTATAGTTCAATTTCAAACAGATCAAACTCTATTTTACAGCAGCTCTAAGTCTGTGGTTCTCAATGTTGGCTGCACAAAAGAACCACCTAAGGAAGTTTTAAATAAACCAAAGCCTACATCCAGCCTCAGATCCATTAAAGATCCATCTTTAATACTGGTGTCCAGGCATTGGCATTTTTTAAGCAGGAGGCAATTACAACATTCAGGAGAGGTTGAGAATAACTGCTTCAGGGGATCAGGAAAGGTATTAGCAATGTGTTTTAAAAGCAACAAAAAAGTAAACAAAAATTTCCTTGAGCTTGTCTTTAAAGTGATACTAAGATGGCATTGTTTATTAGTTCCTCTCAGTGTGCTGTCTGACCTGCCTTTATAGTTTCATTACTACTTCTCCTTCATGTGAAATCTCATTAGATTGCCACTATTCTTTTAGTTTTATGCTCCCACACTTCTGGGCAAAGCATCCTTGGGGCACTTGGAAATCACAATAATCAAAAGGCATTTTTAGTAAGGATGTTGTGATCAGCAACTAAGCATTTTCACCAAAAGTAAAGCTCATGAAAGTTCATCCTGCTCTTCAAATATCCAAACAAATTTGGAATTTCTTTCTTCTTCTTCTTCTTTTTCTTTTTAGAGATAGAGCCTCAAGCTGTCACCCTGGGTAGAGTGCCGTGATGCCCAGGGTAAGGTCACAGCAACCTCCAACTCCTGGGCTTAAGCGATTCTCTTGCCTCAGCCTCCCAAGTAGGTAGGACTACAGGTGCCCACCACAACACCCAGCTATTTTTAGGGTTGTAGTTGTCGTCGTTGTTTGGCAGGCCCAGGCTGGATTTGAATCCGCCAGCTCTGGTGTGTATGGCTGGCACCTTAGCCACTTAGCTACAGGTGGCGAGCCAACAAATTTGGAATTTCTAAGTGAAAAATCAAGGGAAAATAATTTATGGTTATAAGATAAGGCACTTAGAAAAGATTACCATTGAAACAAGGTATCAGATCTTCCTTCAAAAAGTAGCTACAGTTATTCCCTCAAGAATTGTCCCTAAAACATATGAGGGTAGAAAAGTCCATTTAAAAGACCAACTAAATTTAACAGGGCACAGAAAAGATTATAAAATACCATAAGTATCACATAAAGTTCCCCAGGTTCCAGGAAAATTTTTTATTATTTCCTCGTTTTCTTTTTTAAAGAAGAGTGTTTAGCTCAATCCAAACATCATACTCTTATAATTGAGGAAAGACAATATAAAAGTGTTAAGATATCCCTTTTCATGACTCTGTTCTCATTTCCTTTCCTGATCTTGCTTTTTCCTCATTGTTGCTCTTCCTTTATCTTTCTTTCATTTGTTCTCACCCAATCAACCATGATCTTCACTTTCATCATATATGACTGCCTACATTTGCCTATATTTTTATTCAAAAGTACATTTGAAAAAGAAAAAAGCATTGTGTGGATCATACATTGAAAGATGAGCACGTTCAACTATAGGCTCAGCCAGTAAGTCAGGTGCCCACTTTTGGGGGGCCACATGTGTTTCAATCCGTATGATCATGCAGATCAAATTATAAAATACACATTTTTATCTGATAAATCAGCTTTTCAAATAAAAATACCCCCTCTAGTTAAACAGCTAAGTGTGAATAACACAATTAAGTGTGACCCTGACAAACTTTATTGAAACCTTTATGTGGACCTGAGTCAGATGCTCCCTAGAATTTAGAGGTCAGCAAAGCACAATTCTATTTGGCCACTATCAAGTAATAGAACTTCTACTAACCAAGGAGAATATGGTAACAAAAGTCATCATTTTGTTGTCATTTATTATGAGGCAAACAATTTCTAAATACTATCTTTAAAGCTTATAAATGGTGAATCCTAAAAAGTTTGAGTGCTCCTGTCAGTGAAATATTTATGAGCATTCACCCCCCATATGTGCTAGTCTGTATAATAATTGTATACTTGCACAACAATAATAATACAATGTTATGAATATATAAAAAGTTGAAATTAGAAGTGATGAGAAACTATAGAGAACAGTTCTCTAATTTCCTTCCAGTACTTCATGGGTTATTTTTAGCACCCTTGGGCAAAATCTCCCCACTTTGACCAATACGACTAACCATGCCGTGTAGAAGAGAGAAGTGGTTGTCCTCCAGTATTCATGATCATTTCCTTCCGTAGTAATGGGATCTCTAATTTTCACCTGGGCTCAGGACATTTGGGAATAAAGACCAGAGGGCTTAATCTCCCTTTGCAGCTTGTAGGGTAGGGAACCTGTGGCCTTAGGCAACTTGTGGCCTTCTAGGTGATTAAGGATAACCTTTGGATTGAATCCAAGTTTAACAAAATAAAAGGGGTGCAGGAGAGAACCATGAAGCTTTCATTGCCTCTCTTAGTGTTTTAAAAAAAGAACAATCTTGAAATCAGAAGGCCTCAGATCTGCACCCCCCCGCCCCCCCGCCCCCCCACTCCGTGCAGTGCTCCTCCTTGGTATATTACCCTGGCGGCAGGCCTCTTGGACAATATGTATAAGGAACACACTCAAGTGGGGGATAAATAAGGAAATAAAATGTACTTGGATCCCTTTAAGACCCTGTAGAACAGAATAGACATTCCAACTCTGGACAACTCACCTAGGGACTATCATATGTGACAGAAATACATTCCTGTCTTGGAAAAGTATTGTTATTTTGGTCTGTGTTATCAGTAACTGACCCTATATCCTAAATAATACACTACGCAAGATGGGTAATACTATCTTTATTTAGAGAAGACAGAAAAGGATCAGAGAAGTTAATTTCCTGTGTTACCTAGCTAGAGTATGGTAGAAATAAAGACCCCAGTCTATCTTCTTTTCACTAAAGCAATCAGCCTCTTGTGAGTGACATTCTATGAAATCAAGGAGCAACGAGACATTAATTTTGCCTTGAGGTATTGAGGGATTTCTGTTGGCAGTGGCAATTTAATAGAATCTAAAAGACATAAATGGAGGAAAAGACATTCTGGACTAATGAGACAGGTGAACAAAGAAGTGATAGAGATAGGGAAACACAGAAAAGTCTCAAGAACAGCCTCTGATCCATTGCTATTCTGCTGTTGTGTCTATTTTCTTTATATATATTTTAGGCTGCTACAACATAGCAGGCACGGTGTTGAAAAAAGATGTCTATAATTTCCTAAATATCTGAGAAGATGGTACCACTAGCAAGGGCTGCAAGATAAAGTACAAACCCCATATCATGCAAACAAGCCTTCATAACTAGACTCAACCCCACCTCCACCACCTCACATCCTGGTACTGCTCTAGGCTCCAGCTACAGGGAACTCACGATATATGAGCTTTCAGAACTTTGACTTTGGCACATGCAGTTTCTTCCTAGAAATACCATATTTATTCTTTTTGAGTCAAATACAATTCTACCTTTCTCCTACTCCTTCAGTTAGGATGGTTTCTTATAACATGTCCTCTTACTGCAGTTTCTCTTTCCTCCCTCCCTCCCTCCATTACTCTTTTCCTTTCTTCTTCCTGCTAGTCAGTAAAAATGTGCTGGATTGTAGAGGTACAAGGGCAGGAAAGATAAAGCAATATGTTCCCTGTGCTCATGAATTTTACACTGGGGGAAAGATCAACCATTAAAGAAATAACTGCAATGCAGCATGATAATTTCTTTGAAAGAAAGAAACAGCCTGCAGTAGAAGCACTCAATAGAAGCACTATCCCTAACCTCCTTTTCCAAGAAGTGTTATTTTAGCTCTACTCCTTAGGATATGTAGGAGAGAGTCAGGCAGAGACAATCAATGACTGTTTAACATAATGCGCTTTGCACCAGGCTTTATCCATTTTTGTTAACGTATCTTTTCTTCACTAGACTATGAGAGAGAATGAATGTCCCAAGTGATTAAAAATAATGACCAGGATTAAATGCTGGTTCAGATTAATGCTAAATGTCATATGATTGTACAGTAGATGTTTTACTTGTATGCAGTATTTTCTGCCTAACCTAGAACTGCTTAGGGTTTCTACTAGCTTGTAAAAGTGTCTTGTACATTTTTTGCATCAGTGTGGGAAAAGCAGAAAGAGGGACGGAGGGAGGGGGGTGGGGCCTTGGTGTGTGTCACACTTTATGGGGGCAAGACATGATTGCAAGAGGGACTTTGCCTAACAATTGCAATCAATGTAACCTGGCTTATTGTACCCTCAATGAATCCCCAACAATAAAAAAAAAAAGTGTCTTGTACATTGTACAGCAGTATCTCTCAGACTTCAGTGTGGACAAGAATCATCTGATGTGCTTATAAAAATACAGATTCCTCAGCCTCACTCTCAGAGATTATGACTCTATATCTCTAGGATAGAGATGAAGATCTTGCAATTCAAGTAATTAGTCCTGTGAGACCTAGTGCTTCTAGGTCACAGACTACACTTTGAGTAGCAATGTATTTGAGAAGCTATACAAATATTTTTCAGGATCATTTTCCCTTTGTTCTTAAACCTGCTCTGCCAACAACAGTAGCTTCTTTGCCACTAGGTATACGGGCATGTGTCTTCAGGGGAACCACTCCCAGATAAAGTGGCTTATGTTGCTACTACCACCCTCCAATCACATTCTTCATTTGGACAACTATTTTATTTTCCCAGTGCCTCCTCCTTTATGTCCAATATGTCACGCTTATGCAAGGGCTTCCTAGTGGATGAGAAGTTATAAGATGAATAAACAACAAACTTCCCTGGGCAGAGGTAGTGCAGAGCAGCAAAGATTGAAGTAGATTTGTGAATGGGCAAGTGGGGCAGGTCTTCCATTGATTTCTTAAAAATTTTCCTGTTAAAAATTCATCCCAGTCTAAATAGGAATTGTATAATTTTACAGTAAGAAAATGATGAATGGATCACTGAACTTTTAAGAAACTTCTAGTAATTGTTTGCAAGCCTTATGTATGTCTTACATGAGATCTTAAAAGTTAAGCCTTCAAAGGCTGTAAGAATAGGCCATGTCTTCCACATGAGCATACCCCACAAATCCTGGAGAGTGTTGACTATTTATGAGCATACCCCACAAATACTGAAGTGTTCACTGTTTAGAAGATCTGAACACACTCAACTCTAAAGAGAAGGGAATGAATCTAACTCCCAAAGGTTAGGAGGATAATTTTGATTATTAACTAGGCAATATATATAAAGAACCTAGAATATAGTAATCCCTTGATAGAATTAGTTCCCCTATCCCTTATTTTTCTTTTTTATCTAGAAGAGCTCTATCCATGGGCCTTTCTGAAATGATAGACATATTCTATATCTGCACTATTGAATACTGTACTCAATAGCTTTACCGGCTACTAAGCACTTGAAATGTGCTAGTAGTGCAACTGAGAAACTGATTTTATAATTTTGTATTACTTTAATTAAATAGCCATGTATGGCTTATAACTACTTTCTTGGAAAGCAGAGGTCTAGAAACAAGCACAACATAGCAGTTGATCATTAAGAGTTTTCAATTGGTTGAATTAAACGGAACTTTATCTCTACAGATGTACTGCCCCAAGGGCAGGCCAAAAAGTGGTGAACAAACAAAATAGCAGGATCCAAATCATCAAAGAAAGTTCTATCTTATTTAACAGTGTTTCTTAACTTTTAATATGTGTAAAAATCATAGGGGTTCTTCTTAAAAGTATAGTTTCTAATTTAGTAGGTGTTTGATGGGATCTTGGGTTACAGCAAAGATGGAGATGTAGGTAGGGCTGGGATCTACACACAGAACTCACTACGAATGCTGCATTCTTGGTTCATCAGGGAAAGATGAAGTCATAGGATATTTTATTTCATCATATGTTTACCCTCACCCTGTTCCAAATCTTATGATGATTAAGGACCTTCTATATACTAAGAAAAGTGCTTTTAACAGCTTCTGCAAGGCAATATTATTATACCTATTTTATATTTAATGACAGAGGTTTAGATAGATGATTGGACTAAACCAAAGCCCACAAAAGTCCTAAGGCAGAGGTGGACTTAGAACCCTGAGGTGGACTTAGAACCCTGTTGTGCATAAAATTAAAGGTTCGTTTCTCTCATTATGCTCTCTTGTTACTAAAGAGAGGCATCAGCCTCACCTGGCAATTTATTAGGAATGCAGATTCTTGGGCTGCATCTCAGACTGACTGAGTGAGAATCTGCCTTTTAACATGATCACCAGGCAACTCATGCACATTACTATCTGAAGAGTGCTGTTCTGCTCCACGTCTTGCCTTTCAGAGCAAAGTAACAAGCAGCCAAAAGCAGGGAATTTGCTGATGGTGGCAGTAGAGAAATGGATTTGGATTGGCTAGGTCTGATGCTGAGACAATTATTGATAACTTTGATTCTATTGCTAAATTCCTATTGCCTCATAAGCAAGATTTAGCCAAAATTAAGCTGTTTTCTGGCAGTAAATTTTTTTCTTTACTTTCTAGACAATATTATATTCCCAACGTATAGAAATGTCAATAATATAGTTTTAACAGTGTTCATGGGAAAACCATAAAAAGAAGAAAACATGTTTGCTGAAGGATAAATATGCTAAAATCTCCAAAGTCTTTCAATATATCTTATCATTATTAATCACTGCCAGAATGTTTTTTTTTAAAAAAAAAAAGGAACCAAAACAAAACAAAACAAATGTACCTTTGTTCTCTTTCCCATCACAGCAGTTCTGAAAAACTGTCCAACTAAAAGCAAATAGTAGAATAAATAATGAGGGTCTGTTATTATTGTACATAGCGACTCAAAGAAATTAATGTCTGATTGTCCACTTCACAGCCCAGGACTTGCTCACTTCACTTCTGTAATATGGAAACTTCCTCCTCACAGAAGTCTTACCTTTAGCTTCCTGATAATGGAATCAATCAGAAGCGTCATTTAAACGTCACTTAACGACATCTCTTAGACTCAAGCCCATTCTCTGGCTTCTGAATGAATCTCACTGGTAATTCAATTGTTTTGTTGTGTCCCTGAACCCACAACATCCTTTCTCTTTGCACTATCACTCACACTGTCAGCCTTTGTGGAGGCCATTTTTCCCTTTAGATCACACTCTTGTCCTCTTCCCTAGAATCATAGTTGTTTCTTTTCTTTTTTTTTTTATTGTTAAATCATAGCTGTGTACATTAGTACAATCAAGGGGTGCAATGTGCTGGTTTCATATACAATCTGAAATATTCTCATGGCATTTTCTTAGTTATTGCATGTAGACATTTGTATTCTGCCTTTTCATCTTAGAGTGGGTACAGGCAAAACTTACATAGTTGTTTTTACATCCAACGGGCTTTCCCACTCTGTAAAAATATCACTTATAACATTACAATGGTATTATAATGACCGTCAAATTACTTTTACATACATTATCTTCTTGGCAGCCAAAGCTAATGAGGAGCCTCTCATGGTCTTTGTAAATAACTCATCTTCTTCTTTTACTTTCTTTTTCTACTTTTCTCTCTCCTCACTTTCCTGAAAGGCCTTCTAAGCAGCAATCCTGGAACTTCTGACCCCATCTCCACTATTATTTTTACCTCTGACAAAAAGGTTTCTCATAGGAAAGTAGTCATTATACTGCTGGTACATGCTAGATGTTTCTTTTATTTCTCAATATTTCCCCTTGAACACATAACAATATAGACATTCATTCCCTTTCCCAGTTGAACCAGGTTTCTCTGACACTTTAATGCTTTAGTGTCACTGACCTATCAATATTTAAATTTAAAGTTCAAGATTCCTTCTTTTGTTCTTTTTTTTGTTAGAAAGGGGCATATACAGACTTGTAGCCCTTTTATTTCAGGTCTTAATGTGGTGAATCAATTTACTGTTCAGCAAATATTCACTCCTTCCTTCACTTTGAACTTGGTAATGTGACCTGTTCTAGCCAACTGGGTGTTAGTGGATATAACGTGAGCAGAGGCTTTAACTGTGCTTATGTTGTGGGCTTGAGTTCCTGTGCTTTGGCCATTGCAATATGAATAACAAACATGGATGTCTACCATTCTACCTCCTGGACTCCAGGATGCAACATATGCAGCAGAGATGCCCCAGCCAACCTGGTACAGCAGTCAACCCTTATCTACAGTTTCACAGTTTCAGTTAACTGTGGTCAAAAGTGATCTGAAAATATTAAACAGAAAATTCTGGAAATAAATAATTTCTAAGTTATAAATTGTACACCATTCTGAGTAGTGTGATGAAATCTCTTGCTTCTAGCTCTGTCCCATAAGGGACATGAATCATTCTTTGTTCAGCACATCCTGCCCATGAGTCACTCAGTAGGGTAGCCCTCTTGGTTATCAGATCGACTGTCCCAGCGAGTGGTGATGCTGACAATTTGAATATACCAAAGAGAAACTGCAGAGTACTTCCTTTAAATGCACAAGTGAAAGTTCTAGACTTAATAAGAGGAGGAAAAGAAATCATATGCTAAGTTTGCTAAAATCTGCACTAAGAACAAATCCTTTATCCCTGAAATTGTTTTGAAAGAAAAGGAAACTCAGTCTAGTTTTGTGGTTGCACCTAAACTGCAAAACTGCTAAAATTACACCATGTATCATTAGTCCTTCATAGAGACAGAAAGTGCATGTGTACAGGATCCAAGATTATCTATACTTTCAGGCATTCACGGGAGGACTTGGAACGTACCATTCACAGGTAAGGTAGAACTACTACACTCTGTAGCCTGAAGCATCTGGCCTAGCTAACTGGCAAACACTTAAAGAAAAATAAATGCTTATTGTTATATGCCACTGATTTTGTGGTTGTTGGTAACACAAAAAGTTGAATGTCACGTGAGGTAACAGTAAATTAGTTAAGCTAGAATACCTGTGTCTATAAAATGAGAAGTTTGCAGTAATTGACACCCAAGTTACTTAACAAGTGTCAAAACTCATGATTCTCAGGTATACCACTTTCTATAGTATATTTTCAGAAGATAGGACAGAATATTACCAAACTGTGAAATGAATACTAGAGGATATTGCTGGGGGGTGGAGGGGGAGAATTCTAGAATCTCTTTTATTAATTTCATTTTTTTAAAGCAGGAAGAATGGGATTTATTTCACTGGCATTTGATATAGAACTCTTTTTTAGTGTCTGCTGAAGAGAGAGGAGGGCTCCATGTTAGTTGTCTGCAGAGTACCCAGAGGGCAACATGCTATTATTTGATGGATTCAAGTTTAGGGAGCTGGACTTAACAAATTAAAAGCTAGCTCTAGCTACTATAAGATCTCTATGAACAGAGTATTTTAATACCTGGCATAAAATAGTATTCAACATATAATATGGAATAACAAAAAGCTTGAGAAAAAAATAGAAACTAGAATATTGAAATGGGAATTTTTTTTTCTCTTCTCTCTCTCTCTCTCTCTCTCTCTCTGCTTCTCCTTGAGTGATTTTAATTCTCATATAGGGATTCCTGCTTTGCTTGAGAGGCTGGGTTTTGCCACAGGTAAGGTCCTACCCAACCCTAAAATATCATGACATCATCCAGCCTGAGCTTATCTGAGGCACTGACACATAAGAACCTCAGTGACCTCTTCATTAATGGTGAGCTCTAATGTATCTTAACTTACCTTCCTAAAAAATGATATCTCTTTAAATATCTTCTGCACTTTCATTAGGCACTTACATAAAAATTCCCTTTGGCCCTAGAAATTTCCTTAGCTAGTCAATTGCCATTTGCATGTGTGCCAAGGAACCATTTCCATAAGAACCATTTATACATAAAATCAAATTTGCTAATCAGAAAAATTAATACGTTTATTTGTAATGAAATTATTTTTTATGAGGACTTTAATATATAAGTAAAATTTGTCATTTGGGTAATATTTTTTAAGAATGTTAAAAAGCAAATGTTCTTATGCAACATGATTAAAATGCCCTGGGGAACTGTGAAATAGTTTTTTCATTAAATAGAGCTGAAATTATGTGAACAACGAGAACATGAGAAAGAAAAGAGGAAAACAAAGTATAGAACACTGGGAATGAGAAAATAGACTGTGAAAGGAACAGTGATTTGTTCAAGGTTACCTAGTGAGTCAGGGACAAAGCAGGGAGTTGGGACTATGCCAAGAACCAAAGCATATCCACGTTAATGGCTGTGGGCTAACCCTGCCAGTTTCAATACACGATGTATTCATGTTTCTTCTATATGGGGGTAGATGTGCATGTTTACCACGCTCTTAGAGTTTAGCATGTATCATTTCATAAGCGTTTATTAGACACATGATAAATTCATAAGCCACTGTCAAGCCAGAAGTCAAAGCGTGATTTCACACACAGAATCTCTAAGGTATATATTATATTTCTTGTCTTATAGATTAATTTAGGTGCAGAAAGATTAAGTGAATTGCTCAAGGAATACACTGGGATGAGAACTGGTACATTTTTATTATACCAAGCTGCTCAGCAAATCTCTCTAAAGATCCTAACTATTAAGGAAGCATAAGGTGGGTTGCATTAAGTAGAAAAAGTTGAAGAGTCAATGAAAATAATAAAAAAAAAACTTTGAAGAACTCAATGTCAGATGCAAAGCTAACGTTTGGGAGAATGGGAGCAATTTGATTAATTTGTTTTATGTGGCTGATTTTACTAGCTAATTAGTTGGGACGTTAATTGAGCATATTTGATATCTACACAAGATTCTTAGATCCTATTTGATAAATTCGTCCCATATGGGGGTGTCTGGCAGTTCAGCCATGAGAACTCTAATGGGACACTTTGAAATAATATATTTCAAAAGGAAGTAGTCCTATCTATGAAATCAAGCCTGTGCCCCATGTCTGCGTCTTTGAGGCACTACTCACCTGTTTTGCCAGTGACATTGAAGCATCTGTGACAAGCTGTCAACCATCTAAATCTACAAGTAGCAAAGGGGTAAGTAAATAAACAGTGTTCCTAAGCTGAGAGACAGAAAACAAGGGATGTAAGGAAGAAACATAAATAGCATAATGATATAAGTTAAGGAAGAGCTCAAACCCTAGAGCCAAGCCACACAGATTCACTTTGGGTCTGCCCATACTGTGAGTCATTGAGCAAGTTACTTAACGTTTTTATGATAAGTTTTTCCATTTGTAAAATTAGTTAAGCTAGAATATCTGTATCTGTAAATTAGTGCTCTATCCTACATAAATTATAGGTCCTACCTCATAGAATTGTTATGAAGATTAAATGAATTAAAATTTGTTAAGTGCTGAAAACAGTATTAGGTGTACAGTAACCCCAGGATAAATGTTTGGTAAATAAAGGAGGTCGGAAGAGGGAGAGGCAGAATAGTGGACACAGGTGCCTTTAATATATTTCTTTTATCCTTCTACAGAGCCTTTCACTTTCCACAGCTAGGGCCACTTGATCCTACCAGTGAGCTTAGCCCCATTTCGAGTCAGGCCCTAAACTGTCCTTGTTCAGAATGATTTAAGAAGCCCTACTTAGTAGTTAAGTGACTCAGCATTAAGTCAAGCTTGCTGTTATTCTTGTCCTGACCCTGCGTCCCAGTTTCAGTCACTCGTTCTGATAATCAAGAAGTCCCAGCCTTGCACTCCAGTCCAGTGTCTCGCTCCCTTGTGGCTGAGCCGATCACCGGCTTGCAGAGCCGGCCCAGGACCTCCAGTTCCTCTGTGGTAGTCATTTCTCAAAAGGTGGCCTACGCCTAGACACATTTTGTTTGGAGTGCACGGTGTTTTAACTTTAAAAAATTAGTACCTGTATTTAGAAATTGCAAACATGTACATAAAAATTCAAATATCTAACTTCTCTTGAAAAACTAGATGATCTGGCCACACTGGACTCCCAGCAGCAGCCTTCCCCTTAAGAGAGCCAAGTGCTTTCTGTTCTCTAGAGACCCCACTCCAACTGCTCCATTTGTGTCCATGATTTGCTTGGTTCATGCAGGCATTGGAGGTTGGGGTCCAAGACTGAAGAAAACTAATATTTCACTTACTAAGTGCTTACTTTGTGCCAGGTTTCGCATGCTTTACTCAATGAAAAGCCAGGAATTTATTCTTGGGCATTATCCCATTAGCCTCGTTCCCTGTTTCATAGTCCCATCCTGCATGGATCTGTGGCTTCCCTTCCTCTTCGATCACTGTCCTCCACTCACCAGCTGGGGCCCCCTCATAAAACCTTGCAGGACTGCCATGCTGTCCATCACTCACTCACATTGCGGACTGTCGCCATCTCTAATCTTCCCTTCCCAGCCAGGTTGTATCCTAAAGATCCATAAGAGTGAGAGTGCTGTAGATACAGAATCCTGGGTTTCATTGATCTGCCTGATCCTATCGTCTCGACTCCTTGCTTTTATAAAACCATACACTTTATTATATATAGACTCTCCTCTACAAAGCATTTGTTCCAGTTCTTATTAGAAGCCCAACAAAATCCACCAAAATGTTTATTGATCACTTACTTTATGTTCTAGGCTCTGTCACAAAAATTAACTCGAGTGTTCCTGCAGTAAGAAATCCAGAGAATTTTGTCTTTGTGTGGTCTTAGCAGCTCAATGTCTTTCTAGTGAACCACCTTGCAAATTGATATGATTTGTACAGAATTGTCCTTTTTTTTTTTTTTTGGTCATTATGGGCTCTTGTGCTTTAAAAAACGCGTCTGAAAGAGGGAAATATTTGCAAGGCTAAACTAAGGTTCAGGAAATTAATAAAGGAAATTCACAAAACCAATTCTACACATCATTTCATAAGATTATTTAGATTGGGAGAAATTTTAAATTCAACTGATTAAGTTCTACCACAGTTTTTAGAGAAAGACTTAACACAAATATTACTTACATAAGGAATTGTGTCCAAAGTATCTGTGTTGACAATGATAGGAGCAGGACTGGCCTAAAAAGAGAAGAAAAAATTTTAAGTAACAAATAGTCTATTCTGATTCTATCTGTTAACTTAATTTGAGAAAGAGCTCAGCACGCTTTCTTGAGGACCTGTAAAGCATAAATGAAATGTGTTAGAGTTCCTGCATCTTCCCCCACTTCAAATATTTGTTTGCCATATTTATCACATAAAGAAATAAATAAGTCTTCATAGAACTTACACTGATTTTCTCGTAAATTCTACACAACGGTGTAGGAGGTGAGGACTATACTGTGCATAAGGGATTTCTACTAAACTGGGTGAAATTTAACATTTGTAACGTTTATTTATAAACAACTTTGCTAAAGAAATTTGATTTCTCTTTCAAGGAAGTAAAATTAAAACAATATTCATAGCTATTCTCTTTAAACTTCCTTTTCAAAGTCTAAGACTGCAAAAAGAGTTCACTTATCAGCATCTATCTTTACTTATTATGCACGCTGTATCATATCTCTTGTCATTTTTGCATCTCTAATCATACACCTTAGAAATCCTTAGATAGAAAATAAAAAATTAGTCAAAGATGGCAGAAAATCAGATTGGGTATGCTAAATTCTTTTTAAAAAAAAGTATGCAATTTTCAGTAACTCCCTTTAAAGCTGAGTGAGGATCTGTGTAAAACTGATATGGAAGGGCTGCTACAAGCCAACTCATTAGAAAATAAAAGATTGTAATCTCTACTTGCATTGCCAATCTGACTTCATGAATATTGAGGAGAGTAGACTTATCTTTATTTTTTAGTTTCTAGAATTTTCACAGGAACTTTCCCTTTATCCCTCCAAGGATCTTTAATCTTTGTCCCAAATTACATATTTCATTTAGATAAAGGAAATACTTTCATCATGATTAATCGAGAGATGTTCTATACAAGTGGTTTTGGAAAGTGCTTAACTTTGGGGACATTTCATTAGCTGTGTCCTCTGGAGTTAGCAGAGTTAACAGCTTTTTAATGTCAATCTGTGTCTGAGGAATCCTAATCAAATGATAAAACAAATGGCAACCCAGCAGGTTTTACAAAACAAAATTCCATGTCTTAACCAAAACCATTGGGCATGGTAAACATAAAACTGGCTTCCAGACCTACACAGGGTATCAACTATTTATTCATGGTATATTCATGATTCTCAAATGGGTAAGTGAGGGTCTTTAGAAAAGGACATTTCACTGTATCCCACCAAAAAAAAAAAAAAAAAATTCTTGTTAAAAGGCCTGTTTTGGAGTGAAAGGATATAAAGTTTGGACTCAGAAGACTCAAGGTTGAGTCTCAAGTTTGGTTTAGCAACTTCCTGATTGTATGATCTGGGGTCTCAGCAACGTGTGCTGTATGGATCTGAGGCAAGTCCACTACTCCTCCCTGATTCATTTTCCTTTTCTGAAGAATTGGATTAGTAGTAACAAGTTTCTGAGAAGGTTAAAGATAAAATGAGGTGATATATTTGAATGTGCTTTATAAACTCTAAATTTTAGAACTAATGTTAAATATTATTAGTAGTAAATGTCCTTTCAGATAGACTATTGTAAAAATATATTGTAGGATGGTTTATACTCCAGTGATGTCAATGCTATGTTAGTAGCTATAATTACACTCAAAAGGCCTGATCAAATCATGTCGTCTAAGACAACCTCTCAAGTCAATGGCAATGAAACAATAATTACCATTTACCAAACATGAGTTGCCATTTATAATGCAAAAACATATGCATATCTATTCTTAGTTACTCTCCATAAAACCAGATTGATGATGCATTATTATCACTGTTCCTATGTTGGGGAGGAGAAAACTGAGGCTGAGGAAAAATGAGAATAGAGATTTGAATACCAGCCTTCCTGATGTCAACATTTATTTTTGCACTACTAAGCTGCTCCTTGATTCCAGGATCTAGGTGGCTCTATGATAAGAGTCCTGCATTGACACTAGCATCCTACACTGGAACATTACAGGGAACCCAGACACAGCAAAGACCACCCAGAAGGCCAGAGATGTCTCAGGATGGTGCAGGTTAGATGTTGAAAGCGACCTGGTGAAGCCTTAAGATGTATTTTTATTATTTTATGTTTTTAGTTTTGATGACTTCTTTCCTGTGCTTTTGGGGATTCCCATGACTCACCAAAATGTGCCTTATAACCATGACTACACTGAAAACTCTTTGTGTCATAGCCAATATTTGTATTTACCCCTATTATTTATTATATATTTGGTCAAGAATTATGAATTGATTTTATTTGGGACTTTCATCCCATGTTTTATTTTCGTCCTTACAGATCATATTAAGGTATTGTGGGAATTGATTTTATGCAAAATCCCATTACCTATTCCATTAACATGCCATTTAAAACTTTTCTATGTTTATGTTGCTATTTCCCATTTTCTCTATGTAAAAATTTGGTCTAATACTCTATCTTAAGAAATTGACAATTGGGGGCAGCACTTGTGGCTCAGTGGGTAGGGCACTGGCCCCATATACCGAGGGTGGCGGGTTCAAACCCTGCCCTGGTGAAACTGCAACAAAAAATAGCCAGGTGTTGTGGCGGTCCGAGCTACTGGGACGTTAAGACAAAGAGAATCACCTAAGCCCAAGAGCTGGAGGTTGCTGTGAGCTGTGATGTCACCACACTCTATGGAGAGCGAGGGAGTGAAACTCTGTCTCAAAAAAAAATTGACAATTGATTACTTCTCTAGAATTTTCCACAGCACTTGGGTTCATAGAAAGAGATCAATAATTACTTAGGAACTATTGACTTAATGTAGTGATAAAGTATAGATGAGGGGATAAAGGAAAGTAATGTGTCTCTAAGCTTTGTAGAGCATATCTAAAACAATCCCAAAATCTGTGTGCCACCAACAAAACTGTGACTACTTTTCTAAAATTTAATATCACCTCCTTTCTTTAGTCACAATTAACTAAATTCAGCTTTTATAAAGTAGTAATTAATAATTTCATACTGGAAGGTTATGGATTTTGTAAATCTTGAGTAAAAAAATCTGTTATTTGGAAGCTATGTTATATGGAAAACTCATGACTCCTTCTTGGTGCTAAAAAGATCCTGAAGTCACAATTAATATTATATCCCTATCTCTAAAACTCAATAAAAATGCATGAACAAACAGGATGTGTGTATTGTGTGAACACAAACATGTATTACATACATCTGACACTGACAGATGTGTGAGGGTCAAGGAGAGGTGATGGTGTGTGCTTCTGAATAACACCACCCCACCATGCTGCTACACTGGGCTTTCTGAAGATTCTGCCATTGCTCTGCTCCAGGACCCTCACAGACTGTCCCAGACATTTAAACAGAAGTGTCTTGGAAAGTTTTAGGCACTCAGTGACGCATACAACAGCAGAGAACAAAAATCCCAACTGGTATCACAGTGTAGCTACTAACAATTGTAGCTCGTATTTGTGTTTATTAGTTGATAATTCCAGATCCTCCCTTAGCTTAGCCTGGCTCCCATTTTTTTGTTCACATTTGGAATTAAGAGAGGCCATGCCCAGTTCAATTTAGTTTAGTTTCTGAGTCTTAAAAACCAATTTCCCAGTGTCTTTGATGATTTCCTCCAAGCATTTTCTCCACACTGCTCTGCCATAAATGCCCTCTTCTCTTCATGTTGAATATTATCTTTAATTGGACTCCTAAATCAAAATGGGGACTCAGCATATTTCAGCTTCCTCTTTCAATATGCTTATTTCCATTTTCTGGAAAAAGATTCACAACAAATCTGGAAAAAAAATAACTCTTTAATCAGAAGCTTGAAGGCTTATCTTTATCTAAAATTGAGCAAGGATTTTTGAAACTATAAAGCATAGGAAAATCGGTCATTCTTGGGTGAAACAAATTGTTAGGGACAAATGGTTTGCCTTTTATATTATATTCTCTTCTGTGTGAAGAAAACCAGTTCACAGCAAAAGGAAAGAAAAGAGCTAAGCAGAGAGAATACTAATAAAATATAAATTATTAGATCAAGTTATTCATGAATTTTAGTCATTTTCTTGTCCATGGCTTCCACACAACACCCAAATATTCTTATACCACATCAACAAGTGTGCTTATGCTAGTAATAAACTTTTGTTGCTTGCTACCAAGAGAATCTAAGTAATAAAGAATCTAACTAAAAAATGCAAATTTTGAAAGAAGTTTTTTGATTCTGACTAATGGGTTTATTTCTTGATATTTGTAAGGGCCAGATATGGCAAATGCTTCTGAAATAAGTGGGTAAGTGGTTATAGACCCAGCTGCCATGAAGAAGCCTCCTCAGGAAAGGTGTTGGCAAGGGAGGTACAGTAAGTAGCAAGACAGCCAAGGAGCACTCTCTGGGAAGCCTAGGTCTGAGAAGCACAGGGTAACCAGTGGAAAGGTCAAAAGACTGAATTTAGTACTTAAAAATTTAGAAGGAAAGGTAGAAGAGAAAACAGCTAATTCATCAAGTGAATTAGATACAGCAAGAACTGAACATAAGACTCATGGGGGCAGAAATTGTGTAAGGATTTCAGTTTACTTGGGAACCCAAGTAAAAGACAAGCAGCTATCAATAAGAAAGTTTTTTTGTCTATTTATATATAAATGACTTTTATATATAGCGTGGCATAATAATTTGAAACAAAATGGAAGCCACTAAAAGTTTCAAAATGAGTTGTGTGTGTGTGTCTCTCTCTCTGTGTGTGGGACTTCACTGTAAGAGCTAGAAATTCCAGAAACTCAAGGTAAATATAAAGGCTTGTGGGGTCATGACTCAGACACACCTAGATCCCTCACCCACTGGGATGAGGAATAACAGCTTCACCTTATGCAGCACATACTTAATGTAAATTAATTTATTTAATCCTCAACACGATTCTATAAGAGAGGTACTATTCTTCTCAATTTAAAGGTGAGGAAACAGAAGTTAAATAACTCCCAAAGACATAGAACTGTTAAGCAGACCATCTTCAAGCCAAAGCAACCTGCCTCCAAAGTTACGTTCTGTTGTATCATGGAACAAAATTAGATTGGATTATAATTTTTACTTCTAATCAGCAATTTGCAAAGCCAGCTCAAATCCAGTTAGTCCAATTTTATTCTATGCATGTTTATCTTAGCTGATCCAGGAACCCTTCCCTCCTCACTTTGGCCCAGGTACCAAGGCCCAGAATGCAGTGTGAACAGGCCCACAGGAAGCATGACCTAGGAAAAGAATGATGGCATAGATATCACCATTTGTGATTTATTTATGCATTCTTTGAGTAAGCCCAAAGAAGTTGTTTGCTAGATGACTGATTAAAGACATATTGATGGTTGAGTGAGAGTGAGGAAGACAACAAATATACTCTACGGTCATAGAATTTTGGAATCTATAATCTTTTTTTTTTTTTCTGAGACAGTTCCACTATGTCACCCTGGGTATAGTGCTGTGGCATCACAGCTCACAGCAACCTCAAACTCTTGGGCTTAAGCAATTCTCTTGCCTCAGCCTCCCAAGTATCTGGGATTACAGGTGCCCCTCACAATGCCCAGTTTTTTTTTAATTATTTAATATTATTATTATTATTTTTAGAGACAGAGTCTCGCTTTATTGCCCTTGGTAGAGTGCTGTGCCATCACAGCTCACAGCAACCTCCAGCTCCTGGGCTTAGAGAAAGAGAACATTCTCTTGCCTCAGCCTCCCCAGTAGCTGGGACCACAGGCACCTGGCTATTTTTTTGTTGCAGTTTGGCCCGGGCAGGTTTGAACCCACCACCCTCGGTATATGGGGTCGGCGCCCTACTCACTGAGCCACAGGTGCAGTTATTTTTTTTGTTGTTGCAGTTGTCATTGTTGTTTAGCTGGCTCTGGCTGGGTTCAAACCTGCCAGCCTGGGTGTATAGCTCTAAAGCTATAATCTTTTTTTTTTTTTTTTTTTTTTGGCCCGGGCTGGGTTTGAACCCGCCACCTCCGGCATATGGGACTGGTGCCCTACTCCTTGAGCCACAGGCGCTGCCCTAAAGCTATAATCTTAACAGTTGCATACCAATGGGAAGGGGTCAGAGACAATTTGTCTTCATGTGTCCCTGACCACCATCCTTGGTTATACAACTATTAAGGAATATTTCTGATCTGTTCATTCTACAAATATGATAGTTAAGACAGAGAACATGGCATGACCCAGATTTCAGAATTACTTAGTATCAAAACTATATGATCATAATAATCAATAATAATAATAAAGTATTAAGCACATATTAAAGAATTTTTATGTTCCAGAGAATGTACCAAGAATTTTAAGATATATCAACGCATTTAATTTTCAGTGTTCTAAGGAACACATTATTGTTCATATTAAAAAGAAAGAAGGAAAGAGTACAAGAAGGAAGGAAGGAAAGAAAGGAGAGGAGAGAAGCCCAAATTGGCTGAGTCACTTGCTTAAGGGCATCAAGCTAAGAGGTGTCATAACCAGTTTTTAAATCCATGTCTGCTTACCCCCAGAATCCATGGTGGTAGCCATAACGTCTCCTTATTTATTTGCCTGAGTTTTTCCCAGGCTACCAGACTGAAAATGCAATTATTTTCTGCCTGAAAATCCCTGGTTTCTCTTTCACCGTCTGAAGGGAAATTTCTCACTGTTCTGACTCAGATTCAATTCCCCAGTTTTCAGAGGGTTTCTAGGTCCCTTAATCTCTTGCACAACCCCCACTTAAAAAATGGGACAATGCTATTTTCCAGTTAGCCTGTTTCTCAAGAAGGTAGCTGAAAAAATGATACATGTAAAGCAAAAGAGAACATTATAAATATACATTTATTTTATTTATTACTGGGGTTATTTTTATGCTTTTCTGTATTTTCTTCTCCTTTTCATGTGCCCTTTCCACAAAACCAACCAGGTGGGTGCAGTTCAATCCAGCCGTGCTCTAAGACTTCATTATTAATATTACCAAGGGGTTCTGGCCTGTCACCTGCTTTGCCTTTACCCTGTAGTGACATAAAGCACATCCCTCACAGGAGAGGACACTGAGGCAAGAATAGTAGGTGAGTGAACCATGTGAGGGTCTGAGGGTTTGTCTAGCCAAGGTTAACAGAGAGCAAATGGCTGTGGCATGTTGTCCTAAGGGAATAATTCTGGAGGAAGCTAGCTCTTGGTCCCTCTCCCTCGCATTAATCAAATGTTTGGATGGTTACATATATAACTTACCACCAGACTAGCTCAGAAAATAGGAACAAAGGATGGCAGTTCATATTATGGCTTGTACTCAATCCAACTCTGTTTGCCTGAACTCTCTTAATAATGAAAATATCATTCTTACTTTACAGATTAAAAAAAAAAAAAACTGATCTTAAGTAACTTGCCCAAAGTATCCTGCTGGAAATAGCAGGATCAAGAGTCAAACCTGGTATCCTGGCTCCAAAGTGGATAACTCTTAACCACTGTAAAACATTTGTTTCTGTACGCTAGTAAAATTTGATGTGTCCAAAAGTCTGTTCTAGTCAACACAGTTTCTCTTACTGATCCTAGAAAACACATCATTAATATTTTATTCACTTGGATTGAAGTGTTACCATCTCTATTTGATCTACTTTTTTTTTTTTTATTGTTGGGGATTCATTGAGGGTACAATAAGCCAGTTACACTGATTGCAATTGTTAAAGTCCCTCTTGCAATCATGTCTTGCCCCCATAAAGTGTGACACACACTAAGGCCCCACCTCTCTCCCTCCATCCCTCTTTCTGCTCCCCCCCCATAACCTTAATTGTCATTAATTGTCCTCATATCAAGATTGAGTACATAGGATTCATGCTTCTCCATTCTTGTGATGCTTTACTAAGAATAATGTCTTCCACTTCCATCCAGGTTAATAAGAAGGATGTAAAGTCTCCATTTTTTTTAATGGCTGAATAGTATTCCATGGTATACATATACCACAGCTTGTTAATCCATTCCTGGGTTGGTGGGCATTTAGGCTGTTTCCACATTTTGGCGATTGTAAATTGAGCTGCAATAAACAGTCTAGTACAAGTGTCCTTATGATAAAAGGATTTTTTTCCTTCTGGGTAGATGCCCAGTAATGGGATTGCAGGATCGAATGGGAGGTCTAGGTTGAGTGCTTTGAGGTTTCTCCATACTTCCTTCCAGAAAGGTTGTACTAGTTTGCAGTTTTAAAATAGAAGTACATGCTAGCAAAATATTTTATTAAAGATGGCTGATATCCTGAAGCCTTCAGTTAGGCTGAGTTGGTCATCTCTTTTTCTCTTGTACAGAAAAGATGAGGCCCAGGAAGTAGGAATCAGGGAACCAATGATAGCGTTTTTTTAAGTTTATAAGTTTATTCTAGAATGAATCCTGTTGGGATCAAGAAATGAAAATTGCTTGAACTGTTATGAAGACTCTTCAGACTTTTATTCTGCCCATTTGCCACATATCTCTTTGAACTTACTATAAAAGGCTAAAATAAATGACTCATGAAAATGAGGTTTACAGATCAACAATGACACTCAAATAGATCACACTGACCACTAATACCATGTTTTATCATTTATAAAGAGCAATCACACACATCCAATCATTTAATTCACAAAAGAAGAAGGAAGGGGCCTAACATTGATTAAGCAAGTATCCATTCTGTGTCAGGCACATATGGTAAGATTTGTACCTGTGTTTTGTTGTTTGCTCCTTACAGAACCCCACAGAGATTGGTAGAATTTTCCCCTTGTCTATAGATAAGTAAATGGAGGCTCAGAGTAATTCAGTGCATTTCTCAGAGTCAGATTACTAAAGGGAAGCAAAGCTCAGATTCAGACACAGCTTTCCTAACTCTAAACCCTTTACAGATTTCCTAACTCCACTAACCCATAATACTTCAGTTCCCACTGATTCATGCTGAGCTTTTACAAAACGTAACTGTATTATTTATGCAAATGCTCCCTGAAGATTTCATGAAAAATACAATCATTAGCTCAAATCTCAGATGTGGTTATTCCATGTTCCCCATGTCATAATAACCATACCTACTTAATTCACTGATTCACTCCATGTGGTGCTATTCTTGGAAAGATCCATGTGGATACCATCTGCTCCTTGTTGCTAAGCTACCAAAGAGCTATAATCTTAGCAGTACAGTTGTACTGTCCAGATTTAGGTACCAGGATTCTGAGCAAACTGTCAATTACTGGTTATCTAGGCTAAGGTGGGATCTGTTTCTTCTGTAGTACATGGATCAGGGTCTTCAACATAATGGGTGATCAATAAATTATTGTTATTTAGTTTTCTTCCATCTTATTTCTTCCTGCAGGCCAGGATCCTCACTACTCCAAGCATATGTCATACTCACACCTACCACAATGTCCTTGTTTTCATTTCTTCCTTTTCCCACATCTTGAATCAGTCATGGTTCTCACTCTTACCTATCTAATCAGATTCTATGCATCCTAAATTCCAGATCCTCCACGAAAACTTGCCCAATCATCACTCCAGAACTCAATCTATCCATCCTAATCCCCCCCAATTTTAAAGCATGCATTATTTGTATTACTTCAGTTCACACAGAATTATAAATACTAAAGGAAAGAAGTTTTTGAAAGCACTAAGCCCTGATATTTTTAATAGAGATTTTGCTAGTCTTAGATGTGTTGATGGCTAATTAGTTCATGTATGAAATTCCTGTCTCCTCCCTGAAATTGTAATGACTTTGAGGGCAACACCCTTGTCTCACTTCTTTTCTTCACCAGCCACCCCACTTACATGACTAATAGTGCTTGGTATACTACATACACTTAGAAAGTGATTGTAAATTGATTTTCAGACATATTGGACTAGAGCAGGGGTGTCTAACCTCTGCTGTACATTGGAATAAGAGTTACCAGGAGCCACACATTTAATACACAAACACTAAAGAAATCTCTTTAGCAAAATAAACAACAAAAAAATTCTACCTCTTACCACGCTTTTTGTGATAGACCACACCACAGTTAAGCAAAAAAGTTCTCACAAAATCAGCATGTGGCCAGGAGGCTGCAGGTTGAATATCCCTGGACTAGAGTCACAATAAAGAGATAAAATTCATGAGAAACCCTTAAGGAAATAGATTAGGGGAAATGAGTAGAAAGGGGTAATTGCCTATTGCCCTCTGAAGACAAGCTCTTTTACTGCACTGCGTGGTTGTAGCCAAATGTGAGTATTTGGCCCCCATTTTGTACTGTAGCTCATGCCATTCTGACAAACAGTGAAAAAATTAAGGAAAATAATAAGCAGTAACACTTCTCCAGGCCAATCATGCTTTATGTACCCTCCTTTCTATTTCTCATAACCCTATAAATTACACAAATTATGCTCGTTTTATAGATGAGGAGAATGAAGCGTGAATCTGTAACACAACTTGCCCAGTATCACCAGACTAGTAACTAGATGGAGCCAAAGCTCCCTCTTCTTGACTCCAAATCCACATTCTTATCTCATCACCACCCTGTAAGGAACAAGAACAGCAGCTGCTGGCAAGTCACACGCCCTCACTTATCCTACTGTACATTTCAGGAGAAGTTGGAGAGGATGCGAGGGAGTATGGGATTTGGGGAAAAATTAGGAACTCAAAGATCATGAAAAGCAAAATAGCATCTACAGCATTTCTCAAAATTTCCAGAAGACATTATCCCTAAAGACCAACCCCAAACTAGACATTTACTTGAAGTCTCATGTATTATCTTTAAAATGAATGTAATTTTTATATTTTACTTCATAACCATTTATAGAGTCTTTTAAGTTATTTACAATGGAATCCACCTGTACGACCATCAAAAACTAGGCACTCCACCTCCCTGGAAATAACTACACACAGTTGAGAGATCAAGTCCCCATATAGATATGGCAGAACTGGGAGCCAGGCAATCTCTGGTTGAGACCCCACAAGTTTAGCAACTCAGGATGAAAGAGCAATTCACTGAGCATACCTATTTATTTTATATTTGAGAAATGAAGAGTAAAATGAATGATCTCTATGAGTCCATGTCTGGCCAAGAATCTGATTTTACTCAATGTAAAGTTTATTCTCCTGGGAAATACTTCAAATGAGGCAGGGATGCTGAATATTCTTCCTTCTGGGAAATGCTAGTCTCTTCTTTTAGCATTCACATACAGAAAGTTAAAAGAAGTGATATTGAGAAAAAAACATAAAAGACAAAAGTTAAGGTAGGTGAAGAACAATGATAGAAATTGTTTTTAATGCACTGGCTGAAGAATGAGGTCTAGTATGCCCTAGACAAGGCCCTTCAAAAACCCATTTAGGATCTACTTGCTCTATGCTTATAATCTCTATTTTAGTTTTCTTATAATTAGGCAAATAGCTCTCTCCTATATTAAAGAATCAAAAAGATTTGAAGTGAAGAAAAGAATTATCACCAGACTCTATCTTCCATCATTATCTTTCTCTATGCTTTATAAACCTTAATTCCAGAAAAAAATCCTCCAATCTTAATTTACCTCCTACTCACCATAACTTTACACTAAATCTTACACTAACATTTAGATCCTAATAGGTGAAGCTATAAATAAAGTCTTAAAATATTTCATATCTAGAATGGTTCTTCTGTGTGAGAGGAGATGTTAAAGAGAGAGACCAAGATGAGGCGTCAGTGAGCATCTCTAAGGCATTCACTTCTGTGGCGGGCACTTGGGTGGGGCTGCAAGAGAAACAGGCAGAGAGAATTTTATTTCCATTTCCCTTATTTTATATCCTGATAATATATATAAGTATAATAATATCCTATGTCCCCCTTTTTCCCTAAAATTAATGTTCTACTTGGAATTATTTTCAAATAGGAAAAACCTGGAGAAAGAATAGATAAAAAAGGAAAAGCGAATGGGGACTTGAAAAATAGAGGTTTGCTAAATACTGCTGGCATTTGCTGGTGCCAGAGAATGTATTCTGCAGATGTGTTTGTATATTGTTATCCACTAAGCAATGAACTCTTTGTTCTACAAGCCAAAAAGACTACAAATTTCTCAGTCCAAAATGCCAACCAGTTCCTCTCCCCACAGCTGTCCTAGCTTCCCAGAGCAGCAGCGTGCGTGTGACTCCCGGTTTCTCAGTTTTCCTGTAGCTCTCCTACTCTCAGTTATCTACTCCAGTTATCCACAGTTGTGATGATATGAAATAATATTTAAAAGGAATAATATTCAGAAGGAATACTATCTGTTGCTTTGGGGAGACAGGGAAATAGCAAGTGAAAAGCATGCAAGTGGGAGAAGGCAGGAAGGAGGTTGTTTCCTGGCACATGCGGACTCTTTTCCAAGCTGAAGAGTGTCATGATGACTTCCAGCCTGGGCCAGTCTCTCTTCTAGGCTCTCAGACTATTTCACCCATTAGAATTGCAATCTCAGACACACTAGAACCTTCATTTGTTTTAAAAGGGTTTTCCCAACCACAAAGAAAGGAGATAACCTCCTTATGAATATAATGTTTGCAACCAAAAACCTCATGACTACTTCTTGCCTACTCCAACTACATGAGAACATTTGCAGTTTACAATTTTGTATTACACGACGAGCACCTCCTAGCCCTGCCCTTGGAGTCAGCAGATGAGGCTTCTACATGCTGTCTGTGGCCCTGTGGAACTTGAAAAAATCACTTAAGTCTCTCAATTATTTTTAAGGTTATATCCAACTATAAATAAGAATTGTATGATTTCTGAGTTGAATACTAACTTAATTTTGAATATTATACAAATAGGAATAAAAAGAATTTAGAATTTTTAATTTTTATTTATTATAGGAATAAAAAGAATTTAGAATTGTGGATTCTCATCTTTGTTATGATGATCTTAGCTAATTAATTTAACTTCTCTGAAACTTTCTATTCGCTTATAGATGGAGGTTATAAATTATTGTTTAGTCAATTCCATATGTTTCTTCAAGAGCAAATACAATCATATATCTGAGAACATTATGTAATTTGTAAAAGTATATGCTTGAATAATATTAAAAATTAGCAATAATAATAATAATAGGGAAAATCTTGTTGGGCACTTTCTTTGGCTACAGACTGTGCTAAGGGTTTACATTACATTATCTCATTAGACCTCAAACCACTCTAAAAAGATCTGTATAATATTTAACTTTACATAGAATGAAACTCAGGCTCAGAGATTGTTGGTAATTTACCTAAGCTAGCAAGTAGTAGAGTAAGGGTTGGACCTAGGTCCTTCAGGGAGACGAAACTCTGATCAGAGGAAAAAGTGGACTAAGCTGAAATTCTAGTCTTACCACATCGCGGTTCACTACGTAAACTTTTTGATCCAGGACCACGTCAACTCTCTGAACTTTAACTTCACATAAATACTATGGAGATAATAAAACTTTCTTGCCTATCTCCCAAAGTTTAATAAGCAACAATCTAGTTTGTGCTGCTTTGAAAATTGTAACATGATAAATCAATACAAGGAAGACAGGTGGCAGTGGTATCACAAGGACAACAGCAGCCATAGTAGAAACAATGGTATAGTGCATACTTTAGTCTCTATACAAGGTAAAAATCAGACATTCCATTGTTCTTAAGCATCTTCTTACTAAATAAAAATACCTCTAAGGAGCTTAAAGGAGCACATCGTGTCTAGTATCAGTGCCCTGAAGGTTTTCAGGTTTTGATGTGTGTGTCCTTTGAAAAAATTTTGGTTTGCTAAATGGAGAAGGGCTGTTATTATTAAGTCTGAACAATGGTCTGTTTTTCTATTCTGTAACAAATAAGCTTGGGGTACTCCTATTTTTGCAATTCCTGGGGTGAGTAAGGAAGATGGGAGTGGCAGAGTGCAGGCTTCACTGCATTGTACAATAACACATTACCTGGGCTACTACTCCATTTTGATATCAACAACAACATTTTTAAATGAGCAATATCATACGGAAGACATCCTGCACCTGGAGCTAATTTTGTATGTACTCCAGATGTGTATACACAGCAGTAGTCAAAGAAAATGCAAACTACATAAGGGAGGAAGATGTAAAGATAAGTTCATGCTTTTTTGTTCAAAAACAAAAGTGACAATTCCATTCCATTTTACTAGCAATCTGCAAATGTTCACACAGTCTCAAGCCGTTACAATTATCCAGGTCACTTCTGATGGAGTCCTCTTTCCCCTCCCCCATAAATTGGACATCTCCATAGATTAAGTATCCATCTTTTACTAATGAAAATTCCATTAATAGTCTCATTCATATCCTTCAGAAGGAAATAGACTAAAAATTGGGGTATTACTAGACAGAAATTCAAAGTGAGGTTAAGAGGAATGAAATGAATCCAACATGATTGAGGATGATGAGTCAAGTAATATTTAGAATCCAGAAAGGACAAAACACACTCGGAACACCGTGAACTAGGGCTGAAAGTCATCACTGAACAAATTCTATTTAGAGCTGACCTAAGTTTCTGATGGGTCTAGGAACGAGAGGCGGAGTTGGTAGAAGGGATGCTGAAGCTGAGAAGACAGATTTTAAGCGTATGTTTGAGACAGGAAGGATCATTTCCTCATTATCATCTCAATGCCTCCTAGGTTCTCGCTTTTCAAGTGTTCATCAGCCTGTGCAGATTCACTTAGCAATCATCACATTTAAGGCAGTGTACTTGGCACAGCAGAAAGCAGAAAGAGGAGAACTTGCCCTGCAAGGAGTTTACAGGGCTGTAGAAATAGGAGAAGCTCACCAAATGCTTATAGTATAAAGCAGAGCAACTGCACAGGAGAAATAGGGGCAAAGTGCCTACCATCCTGAGTGGGAAGAAGAAAGGCAGGTGGGGTTAGGGTTAGAAGGCCTGGGTTCTCTCCTGGTTTTGCTGGGTAGCTGATTTTAAACAAGGTGCCTGATCTCACTAATCCTCTAACAGGGAGATAGTAACAATGGGGTCATTTCGTGTTGTTATCATGATGATTTAATACAAAAGTACAGAGCAGTTGGTAAGTAGTTGCCCTAATCTTATTTTTCTTGAGGTGGTGCTAATCAAGGTTGAAGTCAGGAGGAAGAAGGCCTATTGTCTGGTTGCTAGGTGTGAGGAGAGGCTTGAACAGGGGGCTGGGAATTAAGTCTTGAAGGACAGAACCTCGCCCTGAAGCCCAGTGTCCTCAGTGGATTTGGCCATTTTCTCTCAAGGCTATAGCCGGTCCCTGCACCACTAGTTGCTAACTGGCCCTTGTATGGTTTTCTGGTTATGGGAATAGAAAGCCACCTGAGCTATTTTAAGCACAGTCTGGAATTTGTTATCAGGCCAAAAGGGCACCTCAAGGGCTGGAACTGAGGACTGGGAGTTCCCAGGGACTGAGGAAGCCACAGCCCAGACTCTCCCAGTTCCCTCCAGGCTCATTTCTCTCAGTGTCTTTCTTTAAGATCATCTGATTTCTCATCTCCTTTTGTCTTCCTACATTTGTTTCTTTCTTTCACATCTGTGCGTAAACATGCTTTGCTTTTCTCTCTCTACACAGATATTCAGTTGTCAACCAGGCCACAGGTGACAGGAATAATGTAGCAAGTGTCTGAAAGTCCTTTCTTTCTCCACTGGAGAGTCTCCTCTAAGGCTCCGGTCTGTGGGCCTGAATTATTACTGTCCTTTCTCCAACTTTTTTGTATAATTTCTGACCTTAAGTAAATGACTCCATTAGCATCCTCACTGTTCCTGACCTTGCTTCTTTCCTAATGCTCAAAGGGGTGGATCCGAGGTGGGAAAGCTCACTACACACTCTTGTTTAGTGCTGCTCTTTCCTGCCTCAGGACCTTTGTGGCAGCTCTTTTATCCTCTTCCAGCTACCTTACCCGGCAGACCCCTGTTTAAAATGATCTCAAGACTTGTCCTCTTTCAGCCTCCTTGGTTATCTCTCACCTGCATTCTAAGCAGATGCAGCACGTCGTTTCTGCTGTACTTATCATGGCTTGCGTATCCCTGATGAATGCCCGCCACTCATACTGCACTGCAGTTATCTTGGTTGTAGTGGTTTTCTTTTTATTCTAGAGATCTAGTTAAGAGATCTAGTTAAGAAAGAGGGCTTTGGGGTTGGATCACTGGGCTTAAGACCCACCTTTCCCATTTATTAGCCATGTGACTGTGGGATAGTTACTTTACCTCCTTAAAATTTGTAAATTAGAGATGGTCGAGCCTATATGGGAGATTTGTTGAGAGAACTGAGAGAGATAATACACATAAAATGCCTAGAACAGTATGTATAAAATAGGTGCTCAATTAGTATTACCTGCTACTTTTATATTACCAGTTCTTAGCCCAGGGTGTGGCAGACAGAATGTACAAATTGCTGGGAAATAAACTTATATTTCAAGACTAAAAATATTTGGGAAAGAATGTTTTATTTTCAGTGACTTTGAAAAATATCTGTAGTCGCTATATTTCTGATAACTGTATATCTGTGTAGGCATATGTGCAATATTGCATGTATGAGGACAGTATTTCAATATTGAAATATTAAACTGTAATTGTGAGAAATACTATGAACAATTCTGATAGGATAGTATTAAAATGTGCAATAGATGGATAAAATATTACCTATTGTTTTCAATGTACACCGTTCTGGTGACAGGTGCACTACAAGTTCTGATTTCATTATTATATAATTCATCCACATAACAAAAAACACTTGTATCCCCTAAATCTATTGAAATAAGAAAAATAAAATGTGTAAATAAAAAATATGTAATTGTTTTTTAATAATTCCTGTGTCCTCTATTAGAATGTAAATGTCCCCAAAGCAGAGTTTGAGCTTGTTTTATTTATATGTCCAGGAATACTGTAGTTTTTAACACATAAAAATATATAATAAATAATGGCTAAATGAATGAACAAATGGGAAAATGGACTGTGCTTACACATTAGCAAACACCTTTTCAGTTTCCTCCACTGTTCCTTTCTTTTCCTCCATAATTACTGCATATCAGAATTCTGTTTAACCTTCAAAACCCGGCTGAGATACCCATCTGCCCCTTCTCTGAATTCTTGTGGTAATTGGCACATACTTAGGGTACTCACGCTTTGCATTTGGGTTAGAGTGATACTGCACTCCTATGAAAATTTCTGTGGGCAGAATTTCAATCAGGGGTGTTCTTGATTTATTCATTTCTGTATCTCTCTCAATACTGTGTAAGCCTCATGACATTCACATTAGGATCAAAATAGCTTTTTCCGAGATGAATGGATGAATAAATGAATGACCATAATTACAACTCTTCTTTGATTGACAGAAACCCAGAGTCTAGCAGCAAGATGGCCAGAATGCATGCTCTGAAGACCCACTGAATACCAGTGTGGAAGGATTTACCAAAGCTAAATATGATAACTAACAGAATAAAGAAAACCAACTTTGTGTGCGGTAGTAAGAAATAGTGGGGCACTATCTGGTCAAGGGTAATGCTACTTCTCTTACTAAATGATGGATGGTGTCATGAAAAAGTTCTAAGTGCAATTTTGGAACCCTATCCTATGCCTAGAATACTGTTTGACACACAGCAGGGCCTCCAGAAAATCTGAGTATACTTAATGAACTAATGAGTTAAAAACACAGGCCAATCCCTATGAAAAAACGAATTATCAGACTGTTTTTAAAATCATATTTACTTGCTTGGACAAAATGGAATGGCCTTTGATTTTCCTGATACCCAAAGATACTGTCCGGAAGAATGCTTGTATGGCCCTAATGATGGAACCAAGACTTCATGAGACAGCTTTTTATCATTCAATAAATATTTAGGTGCTGACATTGCCAGGCACTTATGATAAAAAACATGGGAAATCCTGTGTTGTTTTGTACTTGGGACACTTGCATATAAATGAATCTGCTCGAGACTCTAGATTTGATTTTCATCTTATCACTGTAAGGCAGGATATGATTTGTGAAATCAAATCCTGAAACTTTGAAGGACTCCTTCTTCTCTGCTGTCTGTTTTGGGTAGCACTATCCAGGATTCAGCTGCTGCAAATTGCCTTTCATCAATGTGAATTTTAGGGTGTTATAGGGAGGTTCTCTGGGAGCAGACAGTATCAGGACTTCAGACTTTATGTCAGGCTGATGATTAGTCCACAGAACAGTACTGACTGAAAAACCATTTGTGACCTATAGTTTATTGTGTATGTGTGAGTGATGATACAGACTGTTAACGTCTGGAGCAACGTGTTGTAATGATGTGTTAGGAACCCGCATTCACAGTGGATGCACAAAAAGTCATTGACCTGGTTGTAAGTCTTTCAGGTCAGTTTTCCTAAGATCAACTATATCAACATGTGTCGGTACTTTTACACCTCATTCGTTTTTTAATATTTTACATCAAAAGATAACTAGGTTTATTTTGAAGAAGGCAACTAATTGAGCCATATCATTTTTTAATATAATGGAATCAACATGATAGGATATATGTATTTTAAGATTGATTACGATATTCTGAACAACACAACGTATCATTAAGCAAAACTACAATACACATCTACATGTACTTGTGTGTATGTAAATACCCAAATATGTTGTGTGTAAAACATATATACAAATACCATTGGGTCAAGGTATATATAAAGCAGGAAGGAAATAGAGACCTTTCTCTGAGATCTAATTTATGTATCACATATTCTGACAAAGAAATAAGTTGAGGCTGGTTTAAACAGAATTATTCTCAACTGATATTTTAATAATGGCTATGTTGTTTAAAGGAAGCCATCATAAAATTGATATAATGTTATATTTAATGAAGACTTAGAAGAAGTTAAAAAAGATTTGAGACACTGGCAAATTTTCAATATCTTTTGAAAAAGATTTACAACAGTCAAAAATAAAGTAAACCTGAATGATAACTTGGGTATGTTTATATGTATGTGTGCAGAAGGGGAAATTGTGAACAGATACAATAAGGGGAGAGAGAGTAACCCATTGAATATGGGAATTGAAACGGAGGCTATCTTTTCACATAAGGATCTATCCTCTGTATTAACTCTTTCCTGCTCCCACCACTACCCACACCGCAGTGCTTTAGCCAATTTTTTTTTTCTCAGACAGATTTGGGTAGAAATAATCTTATGATATCAGTTTAGACAAAACTGGTACTGAAAAGTATTATGAATCAAGCAGAAATCCTGAAATTGGAGACTCTTGCTGGTTAATATATTAGCCATCCCTCACATGGTCACCAGGTACTCTTTACATGCCAGGCACTGTCCTAGACACTGGAAATAGATGCACCTCTGTATTTAAGGAATTCAAGACATATAAACAAGAAAACAAATAAATGTTACTTGCATTCTCCAACTTACTTTCCTTCTCATCTCTCTCCAAAAAGTTACAGTATAATTAGAGAGACAGAGAAAAACACTTAAGAATAAAATATTATGGGATAAATCAGAGATGCGTACAAGAAAACAAGAAGGGAAAAATAATTCTGCCTGTCCACAGAAGGCTCAATGCAGGAGAAGATGAGCTTCGAAAGGAATATCATATTTTCTTTGATAAAATAAAGGAAGAGGAGTTAGGTAAAAATAGTAGAAGCCAAGTATACACACTAAATTCTGGTTTAAAGCAGAATCATTATAAGTTAATATAATTTAGAGAGCCTCCCACCATTAGTTTTTTAGATTCCTTGCAAAAATTATGTAAGTTTTATGTCTTTAATAGTCAATATTAACTTACAATGATCCAACTTGAGTACAGTGGTTCAATTAGAAGAACTTCAAATATAGCACAGTCTTTGTGACATTTAGTTGATTCTCAAGTTACAGAGAAAAGTATGATGGCATCTGAGTCATTTGAAAATAGCTTGAACTTCAAGGAAGATTTATTCTAACTATTGACAGAAGCATCTCTCTTGAGATTTTATGTCAAAAAATAATGTTTTTCTTGAGAGAGCTCCAAATCATTTATATCGGAGATTAATTTTTAATAATCTTTTCTCATTGCTAATTGGTTATCTCAATACTTCAAAATAGATGTAATTAAAATAATCGAATATTTTGATATTCTTCTTCCAAGTCCTATTTACCTTATCTCAGCCTATCAAATGTAGCCAGCCTAGTTCCTCTGGCTGGATAAATTGGAAGCACATTGCTTCTGCAATGTAAAACACAGTGGCCATGACTCACCTATTAGCCTTATATATGCATATACTCCTCTTAGACATTCTTACAAAGATCTAAGTATTGCATCACTACGTGGTGAAGAAACAATCACACTTTTCAAGAGAGATTTTCTTGTGGGCTTTACTTTGATAAACAAAGAACAAAAATTTAAAAACTAACTTTTGGCTCCTTGGTACATATATTATACCCAACTCCAAAAGATATCTGAGCAATTCTAAGTAGTTGTGGGGAACCAATTGGGAAGTACACGCTGCAAGTTATTTTAAACATTAATATGTGTACTATCAATATTACAACTTTTTTAGTATTTATTGCTGTTAGAAACTACTATCTTAAGGGGGGATGACTTTGTTTGGACCTCTGTTTACTCTTTCTCACATGTTAATGTTTCATCATATTAAGAATTCAGATTTTATACAGAGCAAAAACAGATACATATTTATCTTGAACAAGAACTACGGAGAAGATACCCTGTCTTTAAGTGCACAGCACACATGCATTTCTCTATAGTTGTAACAGATAAAAAGGAACCAAAAAAAAAAAGAATCCCAAAGAAAATAAAAGGAAATATTTCTTACCGGAATGAACGCATGTTGCATAGCTTGCTCACATTGTTTTAAGGAAGCAATAGTATCCCACAAAAGCTGATAATTCTCAGCCCGAGAAGCACTTGGCCGTTGCATAGCGAAAGCTGGTAGCATTCAAACTGAGCTCATAGAACCCAGTTGAAGAAGGAAAAAAACCCTGCAGATCTGTTACATAAACTTCTTAATTAGATCTGCTACACAAACTGCTATCTTAAGACTTAAAAAAAAAGTTAATCAGAACATTTCTTTTGGGGGATATCTGGGCATGACTTGAACAGAGACAGATGTTTTCATTGGGAAGGATTTTCATTCCCACACTTGTGAAAAGCAATCCCATCAGTGTTCCTCTGTCTTCACATGGGTCTGGCGAAACTGCACATACCATACGTGTGTGGGGGGAAAGAAGTAGGAGGGAGAGAGATGTGAAAAAATATTTCTACCAGAAGATTCGGGTGGCAAAGCCATGGAGGTAGATTTGAGTAGCTTATGAAAGTAGTGAAATGGAAGGGAGTGATTTACACATACACATCTATCTCCATGTGCAGGTATCCACACTTTCCTGCTGGGTGAGAAATACAACTTTACACAGACATCTTCACAGCCTCATTTCATAGGTCCACCCCTTCTCTCAGTTAAGTCCTAGGTGCAACATATTCCTCACCTATGCATTATTACTTCTTTTATGACACTACAAATTCTTTATCTTGGATTATCCCTAAGGACTAGCCAGAAGATTTGTGACTCTCTTTGGATTTAATAGTAATTAGAAGACCCTTGTGTTGCCTATGTATGAAACACAAGCCAAACTTATTTTTTATTCTGGAGAAAATTTACATAGATAATACAAGGAGAATTACGCCTTTAAATGTTCTTGGGAACAGAGAGTGGGCTGCACAAAGCTGGAATGTGTTAATTCCAAAGGAATATGCTTTTGTGCTATAACAACAAAAAAAGGCTAGTATAAGCACAAAGTAAAATGTGAACAGAATTTAGGGACATACTCTGAGTTCCCTTCATCTGAGGGGTTGCTGAGGTAGGGGGTAAGTCATCTTGAAAGAGGGTGCTGAGCACTCATAAGTTCCAAAGGAATCCACACTTTCAAGGCTAGTTTCATATCCAAAAATGATATTTACTCAAGCATTTTGAGACGTAAAAGGCAAAAGAAGGGAAGTACACAGCATAATGAAGAAACTGCATTTAATTGACCTAGAAAATCCAAGGAGTACAAAACAAGGTACAAATGGTAGGAAACGGTTTGATAACATAAAGGAAAGAATTTTGCAGCATTATTTTAGAAGAGCAGCATAATTTGGGTTACCTAGTTTTTCTGCATTTGTACCCTGGCCCTGGTGGATTAGTTCATACTAATCACCTTGTGGTGTGAAAATCTTGAAGGCTAATACCAGCCAAGTTTTCCTAACAATTAACTCTCATTTCCTCTCAATTACTTTCAATTTTGAACTGGAGTAACGGGAAGTAGAACTTTACTCTTTTCCCAAAATTTCTACCTGAGCAAATTTTTAGGGAGCTGATTTTCCCTTAGTGTTTCATGAATACACACCATAAGGCTATTGCCATTAGACAGTTTTTTTTTCAATGTCAATTCAACTACCCTTCTCTTTTTCTCATTCATGGTGTTCTTCTGCTCAGCTCACACCCACAGTCCCTCCTCTGCATTCATTCCTGCCCTTACAGTCTCCCATCTGCCCCAGCCACATGCTGCTTCTTCATGCACTGCCGACCAACCAGCCCACAACTTCCAGAAAATATTCTTCCACTAGTAAATGTTCTGACTTTATCGGGAAACAACAGGCAACTTTTAAAAAGTTGTTTTTAAAGTCATCTTCCTAAACCCCAGCCAATCTTTTCTGAAATCCTTGAGAAAATGTTTAGCATTATTCCAGACTCCAATTTCTGGGTCTTCTGTCATCTCTAGGGCTTTTCCTACCTCTTGTTCACTGGGTCCCTTTGTTCTTTCATGTAAGTAGAATCTCCTAAAAGATCTACTTTTCTTTTTTCTTTCTTTCCTTTTTTTGGAGTCATAGTGACAGAGTCTCACTATGTCACCCTCGGTAGAGTGCCGTGGCATCACGACTCATAGCAACCTCAAATTCCTGGGCTCCAGCGATTCTCTTGCCTCAGCCTCCCAAGGAACTGAAAGGCACCCACCTCAACGCCGGGCTATTTTTTGGCTGTAGTTGTCACGGTTGTTTGGCAAGCCCAGGCCGGGTTCGAACCTGCTGGCTCCAGTGTATGTGGCTGGTGCCCTAGATGCTGAGCTACAAGGAGCCGAGCCAGATCTACTTTTCTTTATTCTTTACAAGAGTGATAATGTCTATTTGTAGAAACTCTACATTTAAACTGCCGTTAGAATTCATTTCACTTGTTCAATTATCCAACAAACATATCAAACATCTTTCACGTGCTACTTTTAGACAGCACTATGGGCAAATGGATATATTGGATGTTGATTCTACTTTTTGGAGCTTAAAGTCTAACAGAAGGGATAGTACATGGGTACGAATAACAAAAAGACAAGTTAAAGAAGTATAAATGCCATAAAGAGGTAGCATAAACTATTTAGAAAACAATGAAAAAGAAGAAATTATGTCCATGGGGAAATTAGAACAGTCTTCTGGAAGATTCTGCACTTTGCTAAAGCTTGAAGTTATAGAATTTTTCAAGGGAAAGTTTCAAGAAGGGAAAGGGACAGCAAAGGCACAGGGTGGGAAAGAAGTCATTTATGGCTCCTCTTTAGCAGGAACACTATTTACATCAAGAAAAAATTTGTATGCCAATGATTTAACATTTAGGTTTGGACTGGATTTAAGGCTATTCTCAAATGAAAATTAGTAACTTCCTACTCCTAATGATAGTCAGTATTGACTTTAGTCAATTCTTACAGAACCGATATTCATAAATTCAGTGGAAATCTTCAACTGGTGATAAATTTCATGTTTATTGTACACTCTTTAAAAAAGGCACAGAGATATACTTTTGGGGCCTTGAGATGGCTCAGTCATTTATGTTATGTTACTTCGTTACTTACATAGATTTTATTAAGTATACATCACATGCTAAAACCTCTTACTTTCAAAATTCAAGTGGGGGTCCACCATAAATCAAATATTTACCTGATTGGCTCGGTGCCTGTAGCTCAGCAGCTAAGGATGCCAGTTACATACCCCGGAGGTGGCGGGTTCGAATCCAACCCGGGCCAGCCAAACAACAATGACAATTGATACCTCCCCCTGCCCCCTTTCCCCCAAAAAGCAGGCATTGTGGTGGGCGCTTGCAGTACCAGCTACTTGGGAGACTGAGGCAAGAGAATCTCGTATGCCCAAGAGTCTGAGGTTGCTGTGAGCTGTGATGCCACAGCACTCTACCCAGGGTGACAGCTTGAGCCTCGGTCTCAAAAAAAAAAAAAAAAAACTATAAATATTTCACCTTGTTTGATTTGACTTAGGTTTTAACAAACATTAATTGAACTTTACTGTGTGCCAAGCACTGTGCTAGAAACAAGGTATACAAAATATATGTAATATCATTAGATCCTCCATTTCTTTTCAACTAATACTTAACGCACAATTGTCCCTGCCCCAAAGGGGACCCTATGTATTTTCTTGCTGTTAGCACAATGCCTGATATTTAATAATTTTTCCATTAAACACACAGTCACTAGGCCACATGTCTATCATATCAAAGTATGTCACTATGATTTAACTTAGATTGCAGGCTGCAGAATGGTACTTCTGAAAGAGTAGGATTGCCATACACAAGCAAGTGTGCCCTGGAGTACTTTCTGCTGCTGATCCATCTAAATTTAACTTTGCATAATTGTACTTCCAGTAAAAAGTGGAGGAGCAGGGCCTGGGTTTGTATTCCTACCTGAAATAATCAAAACACATGACTAAATCTGTGAAAGAATGGGTTTCAGGTATGTACATCAGAGAGCAAAAACAATGAAGCATGAGAGAGAGGAAACAAACAAAGGTAGGTCCTGTGCTTTCCCCTGTATTACAGCCTTGAACTTCTAGGACACGCTGCAGGGAGGAGGAATGGAGTTGTAGCCCAGAGGACTTGCTAAATTGAAAAGGGGTGATTTTCTGAAGAGACCAAGGTAGCAAGTATTAACAGAAAAAACCATAATTATAGTTGAAGATCTCACTACCCTTTTGTAAATAATCAATCTCTTAGGCTCAGGTGATCCTCTTGCCTTAGCTTCTTGAGTAGCTAGGACTAAAGGCACCAACAACTATCCCCACCTAGTTTTTGCATCTTTAGTAAAGACAGGGTCTCACTCTTGCTCTGGCTATTCTCGAACTCCTGGCTCAAGCAATCCACCCGCCTTGGTCTCCCAGAGTGCTAGGATTACAGACATGAGCCATAGCACTGGCTGAAAATAAATTCTATGATCATAATACAATTTAATTAGGAATCAATAAGAGAAAAATCTCTGTAAACACTCAAAATTGTAAGGATGAAATAACACAATTCTGTATAACCCACTGATTAAAGAAGAAATCAAAGGAAATTTAGAATGTGGTTTGAACTGAATGAAAATAAACTACAAGACATCAACTTTTGTAGGATTCCCATAAAGTAATAATTAAGGGAATAGATATATTTTTACTACACACTTGTATTTGAAAAAAAGGTCTTAAATTAATGACTTCAGCTCCCATCTTTAGCAACCAGAAAAAAAAAATAGCAAATTAGACCCAAAATAAGCAGATGGAAGGAAATAAAAAATATTGGAACAGAAAATACAGGCCCTGAGGGCTTCACTGATGAATTCCATCAAACATTTAAGAAAGTAATAATAACAATTCTACACAAACTCTTTCAGAGAACTGAGGAGGAAGAAATACTTTTCAACAATTTTTGTTCTGAGGTCAGATTACCCTTATCCCAAATTAGATGAAGATATTATAAGAAAAGCAAACATCAATATGCTATCATGAATACAGACGTAAAAATTTGAAAAAAATTAGCAAATTTAAACTAGCAATATATAAAAAGGATAATGTCTCATTACTAAGTAGGCTTTATCCTTGGAATATAAAGTTGGTTTTACATTTGAAAATAAACCAATGTATTTTATTATATTTATTTTTTTAAGAAACAAAAATCCCAAACATACAATCATCTTAGTGGTAACAGAAATAGTATTTTATAAAATCCAATATCCATTTCTGTTTAACAAGAACTCAAAACTCCTAGGACAAAACAAGTATGTGCCTTCTCACCACTCTATTCAACTTCATCTGAGAGGCTCTATAAAGGGCAACAAGACAAGAAAAATAATAAATATTGGAAATGATATATTAAAAATGTTTTTATTTACAGATGACCTAATTATCTACAGAAAATTTCATGAAAAGCTACTAGTGTATTATAAGTAAGTTTACCAAGGTTGTGGAATACTGGATTAACATAGAAAGATCAATTGAATTTTTATATATTAGCAATAAATAAATAGGAATTAAGATAAGAAATATCGGCAGTGCCTGTGGCTCAAAGGAGTAGGGCTCCTGCCACATATACTGGAGGTGGCAGGTTCAAACCTGGCCCTGGCCAAAAACTGAAAAAAAAAAAAAAAGAAAGAAAGAAATATCATTTATAATGAGGTAAAAAACTGACTACTTAGCAATAAACCTGATAAAAATGTGTAAGCCCTGTACACAGATGAAATTAAGGAAGATGCAATATTGTTAAGATGCCCTGCTCTGAGAACTGATTTACAGATTCAACACAATCACAACCAGACTCCCAGGGTATGTTTTGTTTGTTTATTTATTTTTCAGAAATTGGCAAGCTGATTCTAAAATCATCATGAAAATCAAAAGACATATAGTAGCCAAAACAACTTTGAAAAAAATAAAATTAGAAAAAAAAAATTCCCTGATTTCTAGACTTACTATATAAAGTTACTATTGCTTACTATATAAATAAAGACAGTGTACACTGGCATAAAGAGACATAAACAGAGCAATGGAACCTAATAGATACAGACTTTGAGTCAACCCTCTGACATACAGACAACTGACTTTCAACTGAAGATACCACGGCAATTCAATGGAGAAAAGGTAATATTTTCAACAAATGATATTGGAATAATTGAATATCCACATGCAAAATAACCAACTTTGACCCTTATCTCTTACTACATATTAACTTGAAAGAGATTAGTGACCTAGATGTAAAACCTAAATAACATTAAAACAAAACATAGAAGAAAATCTTCATGACTTTGGGTTAGGTATAATACCAAAAGCATAATCCAATAAAAATAAACAGATAAATCAGACATCATTGAAATTAAAAATTGCTGTTTTCTCTGAGAAACACTGTTAAGAAAATAAAAAAGACAACCATAGAATGGAAGGGTATTTTTACAAATTATGCATCTGATAAAGAACTTGTTTCTTAATTACAAAAAGAACTTTCAAAACCCAGTAAGAAAAGAAATAGTTCAATTAAAAATGAGCAAGATATTTGAACAAATGCATCATTAGTGAAGGTATAGGCATCAAATAAGCATGTGAAAAGATTGTCAACATCGTGAATTATTAGAGAATTAGAATAAAAAATTAATGCCTTGGGGTTGGGGTTGATGTGTAAGATAAGAACTCGTAATTTATACACTGCTGCTGAGAATGTACAACCTCTTTGGAAAGAGTTCAGTAATTTTTTTTTTTCAAAGCTAAATGTATCCCTATCCTGTGATTTAATGATTCAACTACTAGGTATTAACCCAAGAGAAATAAAAGCATATGTTCATTTAAAGACTTGTACGCAAATCTTTATAACAGCTTAATTTTTAATAGCCCCAAACCAGAAGTAACATCAACAGATGAGTGGATAAATAAATTGTGGTATCTGCATACAATGGAATGCTATTTGGCCTTAAAAAGGAATGAGCTATTGATACGTGAAACATCACGGATGAATTTCAAAACAATCGTGCAGAGTGAAAGAGGATATGCAAAAGGAATATGTATTATGATCTCAGCTATATAAAATTCTAGAAAATGCAAACAAATTTATGTAACAGAAAGGAGAGTAATACTTGCCTGGAGTAGGGAGATAGGGAGGCCAGAGTAAGGTAGTTGGATGAAGCCATAATTCAATGCTCTATGGATATATTTTAATGCTCAACAATCCTATTTTTCTCTCAAGTAAGGTGTGGCCTTAAATTTAGCAAAACCATCAGATGTAATTTTGAATTATGTATTATGGCATGTATGCTGATAATCTCTCTCCAGTGAAGTCCCTTGAGGGTAAGGTCTTCATTACAAAATTTCTGGTTTTCCTATAGCATTTAAAGTTCAGAACCCACTCATTATAATACTAACATTATAATTGATATTAAAATTATAATTATAAATGTGTCATTTTACTGTTTAAAAAATTATTTTCCCACATAGTACCTGCCTCATCCCCATGAAGTTCTTATTTCCAATTTACAGATAGAGAAATAGGTTCACAGAGACTAAAGTAACTTGCTTCACCATTTACTGGCCATATGAACTTGGATAAGTTTCTTGGTTTCTCTTTGCTTAGGTTTTTGTCTGTAAAATGGAGATTATAATAGAATTTATCTCACAGGATTGCTGAGGATTAAATAAGTTAATATAGTAGAACCTCTGCAAGTTGACCACCCAAGGGACTGTAATGAACTGGTCAAAATACAGAGGTGATCAACATAAGGATGAAGGCCTTAGTACATGTGGTACATGTCTGCTGTGTAATTAGGCCAAGATAAGGAGGTGGCCAGTATAGGGCAGTGCTCAACTATGGAGCTTCTACTGTATTTACAAAACTTTGCGACACATCCTGGCACATAGTAAGCACTATTACTAGTATTTATAAATTAACTTAAATTTATTAATTCATTTAATAAGTATAAATTAAGTAATAGAAATAAGAGTAAATTTATGTCTGTTGGCTCTTAGTTCAATATACATTTGACTAGTGATCACTAATTATATATGTAATTGTAGATTCACCTTTCTTTTCCTTACCACCATTACACCCTAGTCTAAGGCACATAAAATTTAGTATTCTGGTCTTTCTTCCTAGACTCCATTTGTCTCCTTTACAGGACCCATTGATACAGGACAGGTGGCGCCCCAGCCAGCTCAGTGGAGCTGAGAGGGGGACCTGCTGCCTCCGCCCTGGCAGTGTTGGCGCTGCCACAGCTGCGGGAGGTTGGAAGGTTGGGGGGAAGGGAGCAGCAGGAGGCTCCAGTAGACAGAGGGGCCAGACAACTGCTGGGGAGACACCAGTGCCTTAGTGTCTCTGTCCCTTTGCACTTGTGGCTGAACAGGGAAAACCCCTTGTCCTAGGCCTAATCAGTTTCATGTAAGTTTCCTAGACCTGGGAATGAAAGGGACTGTATCCATTCCTGAATGCACTCTTTCTTCTCACCCCAGAGGAAAGGACTATATCCCTTCATTTGTTACCAAGTCCTGGCCTAATATAACTACAAAGACCCATGTAACTTTATATATTCCTAGATGAAGAACCCAGGGAGAGACAGAAAAGAGAGAGCTTTTTCTTCCCAACTTGGGCTGTTTCTGTCTCTGCCAGGAGCTTTGGTGATTTTGTATTCTTTTCTGTAAAATAAATCCTGTCTTACCACTGATCTGTGGTCCATACGTTCATTCTTCAAATCACTGAGACCAAAACCCTACTAAAGACAAAATTCCGATATCACCATCTTAATTAAAAATTTATTTATTTATTTACTTTTGAATTTCTTACTTCCTCCTCTAAACTTTAAACTTGGAGAGCAGAAGGCAATGTACAGCCTGCTCCAGCACAGTGCCTAGGATATCATATACTTTTTCAGGGTTTGCTTGATAGTACTGCCATTAGTGGAGTCTAGAGTAGATAAAAATCTAATTAAAGTTTCAAAAATATATGTTAATGTATTTACCAGGATCTTCTGTATTTACCACAATCTATGGTGAATATGGCTGTGGCTTTTATAAAAACCTGGCATCTGACCTAGTGTCTCCTATTTGAGAGAGTGACACTTCTTTGATAGGGCAAGATGTATGGCTGTACCAGGATACAAAGCAAATGAACCTTTACTGCAAGACGTAGCTTTACAGAGGGCATGAAGTGACCTGTTGAATACTGAAATTCATACGAAATAAATTAGTGCTGTACATTCATATATAGCACATACATGTGCAGTTATTCTGCAAACATGCTTAAGAGATGCAAGTCATTGTGTTAGCACGATATTCTACACACTCTGCAGAGTCTTTTGAATAAGATGTCCAGTACTATAATAGAGAGAAAGCAGGATCTGGGAGAAGTTAACTAAATTAAGAAGGATGCCAGTTCTGCTGAGCGCTAGATCATCACAGCATATTAAACCTCAGGCCAGAGGCAAAGCCAGGGCAAACCAGAGGGAACTGTGAAGCAGATGAAGTCTGGCTCTATCATCTTCTTCCCCACACAGAGCCCTCAGCACTTCTCCTCGTGGCTCTTTTGACAGAGGAAAGGCTACTCAAACTCATTTATAGAACAGCATTAAGAATTTAACTCAGGAGGCTGAGGCAAGAGAATCTCCTAAGCCCAGAAGCTGGAGGTTGCTGTGAGCTGTGACGCCAAGGCACTCTACCGAGGGCAATAAAATCTCTATTAAAAAAAAAAATTAATATGTCTGTTCTCTCACTTAATCTCTTGCCTGTTTTGTGGACAACTGTCAGTCTTATTCATCTGTTTATCCCCAGCCCCTAACATTTTACCTGACATAGAATGAGAAATAGTAAACGTTTGTTAAATAATGTATGTGAAAAAATAATGTATGTGGAAAATAATGTATGTGAAAAAATAATGTATGTGAAAAAAGTGTTGTACTTGATATTAGTAATAATTTCTATTACAAATTCCTTATATTTGTAAAGCATGTTTTAATTAACAAAGCACTTTCATAATTAAGAACTCTCTTCTCCCTGTTACTTTTCACCTTGTCCCTATTTAAGCATTTAAATATTATTTGTCAATGGCTCCTTTATTTTCTTGGTTGGATTTTTACTTAAATTGGATAGCCTGTTGGTTGTGGGTCATCTCCACTTAGGTGCCTAGGTGTTTCCTAGATCTCTCAGATTTAACAGCTTCAAAATCTGACCTCTTAATTTCCTCTTCCTCTCTCAAATCCACTTCTCTTTCCTCTTCCTCATTTAATAAATCCAAGTTCCTCCCACTCAGTTGCTCAAGTCAGGTATCTGTACCTCCATATCTACTTTATGACCCTTGTGCTTGGTACGGTCTGGCTGTGCTTGTCACCAGTGTCATCCTGTGCCCTCTCCCCTTCTCTGTGCCTTAGCCCCACAGGCCTTCCTCCAGAACTTACAATATGATGAATCCTGTTCTCATGGTGGTTCCTATACAAATGCTAGTTCTTCTGTTTCCAATCTTCTCCCACCTGTTCTCCAGAATTCTCTCCCACTTGTCATTTAAATCTTAGTTCCATTGTGCATCGTGGGAGGCTTTCCACATCCCTGTCCTCTATTTGCTAGATGCCAAGAGCACTTCCTTCCCCCAGTTGTGAAAACTAAATAGGTCTCAGACATTACTAAATGTCCCCTGGGGACGAGGGCAAAATTATACCCCATTGAGAACCACTGGCCTATATCTTACTCACTGCATCCTGTTAGAGCTTTACATGGAAACTAATTTGTAAACTTCACTTCTGTGACTTTTGTGAGATGTTTAACGATTGTCAAACTCTCACTGAACTACCCCATCATAGACAGAAACCAGTTCTTTTGTTTATCACTACATATATAGTGTCCAGCTACTCTATAAACATTTATTGAATAGATGAGTGAATGTGACTTTCACACACACCCTATGGAATATGTACAGCCAGAACTAGTAATCTCCTTTCCAAATTGAGTTTTTGGCCAGGGCTGGGTTTGAACCCACCACCTCCGATATATGGGGCTGGCACCCTACTCCTTTGAGCCACAGGCACCGCCGTCTCTTCTGAGTTTTCTATTCATACTGTCCTTGTAGTCTATGCGTAGAAATATTAAAATATTATACCTCTAGCTCTATATCAAGGGCTGAAATACTCAGGTAGCTTTCATTGAGGCTCTACTCTGATGCTTTTAGAAACTCAGATATATTAAATACAAGAGGGAGGTGGTTAGGGCTTCTCCTTTTGTAGTAGCAATGCACGTGGAAACAGTAACTCCTGAGTAAATTTGCTTTTACAGTGTACTTAGCCTTACGGTCAATTATAGTAAGCAGATTGAAAAAAACTAGTCACATGATGGGTTAGGTAAGATACGATAATGTAAACCAAGCCACGGCATAATTATTAACTAGAACATGAGAAAAATTCTAAGAATGCCTGATTAAAATTATCTTTTATTTCCATGTTGCCTAAATATGGCCAAGGAGAAAAAAATTGAAATTATTATTTTTTATATTACAAAATGTTTATTCCTCTGATGTATAAGGAATGCCTTAAAACTGACAAGAAAAAGACCAGCATTGCAATAGAAAAATGGGCAAGAAAGGCATAGACAATTGACAAAGATGATAAAACATATAGCATCTAAACATGTAATACAACTGTCTATCTCCCTCTTCATAAGAGAAAGCACATTGAAATGCCATTTACTTCTTACCATATCGGCAAAAACATAAGTGATCACTCATTCGTTGGAGAGGCTGTTGGGAAACAGACACTATCCTTCGCTGTTTGTGGATATATAAATTGGTAAACTTCTAGGAAGGACAATTTGACAATTTCAATTACCAATGCATATACTTTTTATCTTAAAAATTTCAGATGTAAGAATTTATGCTACAGTTGTACTGGTACATGAGTGAATAATCTATGTAAAATATTCATCATAACACCATTTGTAACAGAAGCTTGGAAATAACCTGTAGTGCATTAATTAATGGAAAACTCTATGATTGATTTTTAAGCAGTTATTTGTAAAGAGGTTCAAGGTGCATTGTTAGTTGAAAAAAAAAAAGACGCAGTATATACAACAGTGTTATGGTAGCGACCTTTTATGTATAAAGAGAGAGAAATAAGAATGCATATACTTTCACAGAGAGATACGGGGATTAACAAGAGTCATCTTTTGGGGGAGGGGGTTGTTGAGATTGGGATGATACACTTCACTGAATACTTTTTAACATTTTTTATTTTGAGCAAGGTGAAGCTTATCATTTAATATTTCTTTTAAAAATTTTGTATTATCTATTTACAGATAAAATAATAAAACAGAGGGGTACCTCTGAATATCATCTGATAACCTCACATTCTACCGGGGCTGTGAAGAGCAAAGATCACTCTTATCTCAAGGCTCTTGCAAACTACTGTGGATATCCCATTGAAACACAGGGAAAAACAGGCGAGAGTACTAGAAAGCTATCTCAATAATAGGAGAGGAAACAAAATGCTGAGCGAGAGAAGGATTGGAGACAAAGCAGTGACTGAGTTTGAAGGGTGGAATTCATAACAAAGGTACAAAGAACTAGGTCAGTTTTGAAATTCTTTTAAACTGCACTTTTAGCCCGCCTCAAACACTTCTATTATCCAAGCTTTTGAATAGCAGACTAATATATTACAATTACTCAATTTTTCCCCAAATAAATTATTTTCGAATACCTTAAAGGCCATAATCACCATCAAGTGGCTGAGTAAGGGCAGGAAAAACTGTTAAGAGGTAAACCTTAACAGTTTGGAAATATAGAGAGCTGACACAGAGCTGTCCCGGAGCCACAGACAACAGCTGTGTGGACTCTGTCATGTTAAAATTACCTTACTGGCAACAAAGAGATAGAGTTGAAGCCTATGTGTTCCAATCTCTGTGCAGAGTCAGAGAGAATAGTTAAGAGTATAAGATCTAATTTAATTAAGTGCCATTTATTTACTTTTATTGTTGCTATATTTAGGGTGATGTCTAAAACAGTTTTACCTACACTTTCTTCTAGAAATTTTATGGTTTCATGCCCTACATGTGAGTCCTTTATCCATCTTGAATTAACTTCTATATAAGTCAAAAGATTGGGTCCTGTTTCATTCTTCTGCATGTGGCTATCTAATTTTTATTCCAACCCTATCCATTTATTGAACAGGTCTTCCTTTTCCCCTTTGTATATTGTTGTCAGCTTTGCCAAGGATTAGTTGGTTGTAGGGAGATGGTTTTATTTCAGGTTCTCTGTTTTGTTCCATTGGCCTACATAACTACTTTTATACCAATAACATGCTTCTGCATAGCAAAGGAAATAATCAACAGAATGAATAGTCAACCTATAGAATGGGGAAAAACATTCACAAATTATACCACCAACAAATAACATATTCAGAACCTACAAAGTACTTGAACAAAGCAGCCCGGAAAAAAATACCCTTAAAAAGTGGGCAAAAGATATGAGCAGAAGTTTTACAGAAGAAGATAGAGAAATGGCAAAGAAAAGAAAAAAGTTCAACATCACTAATCATCAAGGAAATGCAAATTAAAACCACAAGGAGATACCACCTTACCCTTATCAGAATGGCCATTCATAAAAAGTCAAAAACAAGAGATGCTGGTATGGATGCAGAGAGAAAAGATACTTATACACTACTCTTGGGACTGCAAATTAGTGCAACCTCTGTGGAAAACAGTATGAAGATTCCTCAAAGAAATACATACAGACCTACGATTCAATCCAGCAATCCAGTGCTGGGTATATACTCACAGGAAATGAAGTCATCTTATCAAAAAGACACCTGCTCTTGAGTGGCTATTGCGGCACATCACAATTTCAAAGATGTGGAATCAACCTAAGTGCCTATCAGTTCATGAGTAAATGAAGAAAATGTGACACACACACACACCAACTCAGCCCTAAAAAGGAATTAAAAAATGTCATTTGCAGCAACTTGGGTGGAACAAAGGCTATTATTGCAAGCAAATTATCTCAGAAATGGAAAACCAAACATTGCATGTTCTCACTAGTAAGTGGGAGCGAAATGATGAGTACACATGGTACAAAGTGATAGAAAGAACATGAGAAAGCAAGAAAAGGGCAGGCTGAGAAGGGGGTGTGTCTCTTATATCCCACTTATCTATTGGATATAACAAACACTGTTTTGATGACAGGCACACCAAAAACTCTGACATGAGCATTATGTAAAGTATCCACATAACAAAAACATGTCTACTCCCTTCACATTTTGAAATTAAAAAAAAAAATGAGTAAAAGATCTAAAGTCGTACTTCCTGGGTTAGAATCCTAGTTCACAACTTTTTAACTGTATTATTTTGATCATGTTACTGTCTAAGTAACTTGGGCCTCAATTTCCTCATCTGAAAAATAGGTTTCTAGGGGTATTTATGTCATATGGTTGGTGTGGGAATTAAATGAGTTGATTCATGTGTCCAACATAATCACCCAATAAATAATTATTAGCTATCATCTTTCTTATTTACATATGTATATTTCTGTTTCTATATAAAGAGAGATATTTAATGTTCCATTAAACTCTGTCTATAGGTTAGATTTTTATCATTTCACTAGTTTATAAGTACCTTTAGGGCCTAATCTCTTTTGCATTTTCATCATCGTAAAATTATTTTACTTGATTCTTACAACAATCCTATAAGGTTGAGATGGTAGTATACATTTAATAGACAGGAAGCTGAGACCTAGACTAATTGTACTGTGCCTATGATTATGTAGTTACACAGTGTCAGGGCCAGCGCTAAAGCATTGGCCTTCTTAGGAACACTCTTCTGTTCTATGAAGTATTAACATCATAGAATTTTACAGATTCTACTTTTGCCTCTTTTCATATATCAAACAGCCTTAGAGTAGAGGTCCCTGGGAGTTTTGCCCTGTCTATTCCTTCCTCTAATCAATATTTCTCCACTGGGTAGATGCTAAATGTTTTCATAAAGGTTGCTTAAATCTCTTTTCCTTCTTCTCTTTTCTTTTTGTTTTCATTTCTTTATTCTTTTCTTCTCTCTCTCTCTTTCTCTATCATACGGACAAATATTTATTGATCTATTTCATATTGAAGAAGAGGGTGGTATTAATAATGACTTTGAGGCTCTCAGCGTCTGTAATGAGACGGGAGATAACTGAGATTAGATGAAAGCCAATAGGAGGTGAGCCTGGATTACTAGAGCAGGTAAGGGGCATGCATTAGATGAAAAAGCAAAGAAATGGACTTAGAATTTTAAAAAATAGTACAGAGAAGAGAGAGAGAAAATGCTTGATAGTAGTAAAGCTTGTAGAGAAAAAAACAATGGTAATTAATAAAAAATATTTCTGCAGAAAGGTGAATAGATCTGAGTCCTTGTTCCATTAATTTTTTTACTGTGTGAATCTGGGAAAAAGTAGTTAACATCATCAAGCCTCAATTTCCTTCCTTCCAAACTGTGATCAGTAATTAATATTATCAATTTTCTAGGATTATTACAAGGACTAAATGAACACTTACATAGTATTTTTCAGAATATAAGATATTACTAAACAAATAATAATGAATAAATGTTAGCCATCATCAATGATATTATTAATGCTATCAGGATGGAGAAAATATATAAGGCCTTCAAGGCGAGGGTGATCAATTTCTCTTTGATACTTTAGGCAATAAAAATCCATAAGAATCTATGATTGTACGGATACCATATATTTTGCAGCTATGAAAAACCTAGAAAAGTAGGCACTGCAGATGCAGGGGTTCAGCTAGGATTCATTTGCAATAACCACATGGTTCTGAGATGGACTAGGAGATATAACTAAATTTCAGAGTCATAAAAAGCATTTATTCTCAGTGCTCTAGGCCTATTCACCCAAATGAAATTGTGTATAGAATGTTAATGTTTCTGTAGAAAAATTCCAAATTAAACCAAATAAAACATTTGAAATTATACTATGAAGTCCAGACAGTGACACGTGCACCATCCCAAAGTTAAAAGCCTAGGACTACAGTCACAAATAATGGATTCCACCGAAGTCAGTCCTGGAAATTTGGTTTCACTGAACTGTGTTGGCATTATTAAAAATTGCTTAACATGGGCACCCCAAACATTTACAGTGGAGAGAGGTGTCTGTGATATTTACTTTTATAATGCAGGAGACTTAAATATTGCCCACATGCAGAAATATGAAGTTTTGTGGACTTTACAACTATTTTTAAAATCAGTAATCTCTTCACAAAAAGTCAAATAGCAAGGCCCTAAATCATGCCATATGCTCTTTGAGTCCTTTTACTCAGCAATAATTTCATTTACAAAACATTTCAGTGAATACTCATTGAGCAGAAACTGTTAAATTTCCTTTTATGGTAAAAGGAAAAGTTCTATGATGAAGAGTTTCTTTTAATCATTATATATAATTAAAAAGTTAATCCTTAAGTTTCTCATTTTTAAGTTCTTTCTAAGGTAACAAAAGAGTTTCCTTTTCAAAAATAGAAGACAAAAGAGTAGTCATTAGCTAATACTACTTCTGTGGTAAAGCCATAAACTTGAAATTTAAAAACACTGGCCCAAATTCTTGTGAGGGAATTAGGAAAGTTACAAGAAACAACCAAACCTTGGACTTCATTGACTTATGTTTTTTTAATATGAAAAAACCTTATTATAGGACTGACATTAGGTGGATAGAAAAAGTAATTGCAATCTAAGCTGTTTATATTACAGAAAAAAAATGGCCTCTGCATCCTAGATCATGGGGGCATTGGAAGGGACTCATTATCTTGGCATGAGTAAGGGTAACATTTCTAGTGTTAGACACAGACCTGGAAGGACATTCTTTGAAATACGTGACCCTTACTCCAAGATCCAGTCTTACAAGCAATTTTTTAAAGCTACCTTCCAACTTCCCAAGGCCCAGAAAAGGAAAGAAAGGTCCCCTAGACAAACACAAAAAATGATCCACTCAGGCATGAGGGTCTTACTGTGACCGTGAACACGGGTGGGGGAAATGCAAACTGCAGGATTATGAGCAGATTGCACTGACTAGCTCTGCTTTTAGCCTATGTGTGCTAAGTATTTTAGAGGACTATGCGATGACCAAAGAAAGTCTGCTTCAAAGTGCCATTTGCTGAAGGGCCATGTCTCAGAAAGTGGTAACCAGATCTATATATAATAATTCACTTTTTAAGGAGGCTTCCTGCTTTTCATTAATAAGGACCAGCAAAAGCACTCCTCACAACTGTCTACTCGTGATATTACCCACTGTGGCCTTGACCTATTACAAAACAGTCCTCAGTAAAGGCTGAGCATTAGAGTTCCGACATAAGCAAATATAATAAGATGTCAACTCGGATCATGGCCTCCATTGTGCAAAGAGACCAGTCTTCCTAATGGAACATAACCTGACTTCCAGACAGAGCTCCTTCTCCATTTTTGTCTTTCAGAGAAAGGAGAGATTTAAGATTGAGAAAATGCTTTTTGCAAAGTATTTTTTCATTTAGGGATCTCATTAACATCCTCAGTTTCCCTTCCTTCACTTTCTGTGTTTTTCCAAGAGGCATATATCAGATAATGGAAAGAAGTGAGTTCCTTGCGCTGCTGTTTATGTGGGTGTTTGACCAAAACTAAGTCCCCTGGTTTTTTTCTGAGTCTTTATTTTCTCTACTGTAAAACAGAGCTAATAATTCCTGTTATCACAGGGATCTTCTAAAGCTCAAATTAAAAAAAAATGTGAAAAAAGCTTTGGAAATATAGAGGTTATTATTTCTCTGTATAAGAGAAAAAAAGGGATTTTGCATTTATTGAATATCCACAAAGTACCAGGTATAGCACTAAGCTCTTTCTGTCCTGGATATTTTAATAAAGTGACCCTGTGATACAAGCACTGTGCCCATTTAACAGGCAAGCAAAGGAAGTGGCAGAGATAAGAAGTTAATTAAGGTCTTAAAACTTATTATTTGTAGAGATAATTAAATTCTGTTTTATCTGTCTCCAAAGACAGTTCCCAGCTTACAGAAAGTAATTTTTTTTTTTTGTAGCACAATGTTTAAAAAACCAAGGTTTCAAAGTGAGTCACCCAAGGTTTGAATTCTAAGCCTACCTTTCACTCAGTGTTACCATGAATAAGTGGCTTAAATTCTCTGTGAAGTTTTGTTGTTTCATGTAGAAATGGGAAACAATAGTGATGAACTCATATATTTTTGTGAAGATTTCTAGAAAGACAATGCACACACAGCACTTAGCAGGTTATTTGACATTCAGTTAACTTTCAATACACATTATGTATGATTGTTTCATAATTTTGTAAACCAGTCAGCCAACTATGTTATCCACAAATCTCACAATTTCTTATATTTTGCTCTGAGTATTCTCAGATGAGGCAGATTTTACTACGTGTAACTCAACATTGATTAAAACAATCGAACTACAGCTGGGTGAGCTCAGACACATCAGATTAAAGAAACAAATCCAATCATGTTCAAGGTAAAAAGTTATGGTTAAGAGAATACAGAATGAGTAAGGTCAAGGAAACAAAATGGAATATGGCCATGTTAGACTAAGTGGGAAATACACAAATCATAACTATCTTGACTAATAACTAATCTGCACTCTACCTTCTGGGCTACCATTAATGTGTGGTGTAATTTAAATTATACATTCTAAACAAAATGAGACTTACATTCTCTCATTGAAAACATTAAAAAGTCTATATTAAAATTATAATCTAAATTTATACTTTCCCTGATCTATTTGCAAACTTATTAAATAAAGCTAAAAATATATTAGCATGAGTTTTTTTCTTCTCATTTAATGCCCTTTATCTGTTAGATTTATATTCAGAAAAATAAATGCAATTCCAGCTGACAGATGAACCAAAGATCAGGGAGAGGTAAACAAAAGGTTAATTTGTTATTGAATATTTGCTATACAAATAATTCGCTACTTTGTCAAATTTTTTCTATAAATTTGTTTCTTCATAAAGGTAAAGTGGGACTAATATTTTTAGTTTCATAGGGTTGTTCTGCAGCTTAGAAGAAGTAATATGAATAAATTTCCAGTCTAGTTCCTGCGCCTAGTAGGCAGTTATCAAACGAGTTATCTTTGCTAGTTTTTCTTAAGTATTTTGGAAGATATCCCCCTGCTTATCAAATGCTCACAGGTTCTAACCTTTGTCATAAGTACTGTGGAAGCATAAAACTGCCCTGTCCTGGAAGATTTCACAGACTGGCTAAGCATTTCACTAAACTGACATATACCACAAGGAAATGACTATAGAGTGTGATGAAAATCAACATAACTAAATTTGTGGGAAGTTTAGGGGAGATGGAGAACAAACAGACCAAGGAATAGACAAAAGAAATGTTGCTGAGGCTGGATATGCAGTAGTGGCAGGAATTTGGCAGAAAGACAGGGAGGAGAAGATTTTCTAGGCTCATCAGAACCACATGTGGGGTATTCTACAGTCACAAGTGAAGGGACTTGGGTCTCTTTCCTCATCCCCAGAAGGGAGTTGTAAGCAAGGTAAGTTTGAAAAATGAAAGTGGGATGCTCAGCTCACCCTTTCCTCTGGGGAACTGGCCTGCCTGCCAAAACCCAGCATTTTCTTTTCACCATGAGATAAGTTTAGCATGGAAGAATTATGCCTCTGCAAGAGAGGCTGATAATTTGAAAGCTAAATCAAGTTTGTGGGGACATTAACAAGCGCATTTAGCTACCTACTGCAGCCACTTATTCTAGCTAGCTTCTTATAAGTAATAATTCTGATTTTTAAAATCTACGAGAATCTGGCACCTATATCTTAACTGGTTTTGATCTTAAGATGATAAAAGGTTCTATTTATTGATCCTTATCAAATGTGATAGAGAATGAAAGTTTAGGAACAAAAGACTAAATAGTGTATCCAAAATGTAGCACTTTATTATTTATTTATTTTTTTCAGGAGAGTAAAGTACTTGGGAAGTGGGGAGGGAAAGTGGTTTTAAGATTTAAAATTGGTCAGTGAGTGGGTTGTGGCTTCTCTGCCATGCCAAGGAATTTGGACTGTATCATAGTGGACAGCCATTGAAGGATTGTAAATGGAGAATGACAAGGCATTTTGTGTGTGTTGGGAGGGGCATGGAAGTATTCTAGCATCTTTAGGTGGAGAGATTTTCTGGTGCATTGGCAGCAAAAGGCCAGTTTAAAGACTTTTCCAATAGTCCAGGCAACATATTTGCAAGTAAATTTAGTCTTTGACTCACTATTGATCTCCAAATTTCCTTAGATTTCATTAATATAAGACAGAAGGCCCTTGCATCTTACTTTGAAATCACAATTCAAAAAAATCATAGGCCTGTGGGTGTCGGGGGGGGGGGGGAAATTGCATATAATGAGAATTCCAGTAAGAGTTATGTACTTATCCTCAGCTGTTGCTGAAATGAAGAGATGATTATGCAAACAAGCTAGAATTCTTCAGAAATAATCACACCTAATTTAAAAAACATTGTCTAAAAGATAAGCTAAATTTCCCCTATTATGCAATAGCTAGATTTTCTATAGAAAAAAAGAAGATACAAGTCTCCTTCTAATGCAATCTTTACAATTCCTTCTTGGACCACCATCATCGTCACCAGAAAAATAATCTACATGTAATAGCACCCATATAACAGACTGGAGCAGGAAGGTTCAAGAAGGATAGTACAATACCTTCTTCATCTACTGATGTCACCCTGGCAGGAGGCAAGCTCTCATCTAGAGGATCTAGAGCAGGACTGGAAACTGCAGATGCTGACCTAACTCTCCATACTCAGACCCAGGTTCGTCTTGCTAAACAAGTACTCTGTTTTTGTAGTAGTTCAGTAAGTACTCTTGGTTTATATATTAAAGTTACTATGCATAGGTAAGAATAGGGAAATTGAGGTAGCTTTTTAAAAGATTATCTCTTACTCTCTATTATAAAAATAAGAGATTAAAAGTTAGGGATACACCATATTTCTCTATTGAGCCATTGTTTATTAAAGTCTTCATGGATATTATCTATTCTGTTAAGTAGGTGATGGGCCTGTCCTTGGGACAGAACAACAGCAGCAGCCACACTGGGCCCTGAGCTTAGGGGAGGAGGGAGGCAATACTTAAATCATCTTAAATTGTCTTCCAAATTTCAAAGGAAGTCAAAAAGCCTCTTTCATTCCAGAATTTGAAACATTTATCCCCATTATAAGAAAATGAAGTCTCAAAAAGTCAAAAGCAATTTTAAATAGAACTTACAGAGAAGCTGTAAGTAAATTATTTTGAAAACTGTATTATTTTTACTCTATCTCTAAACTTATTAAATTTGCAGAAACTCCATCAATAATCATTACTTTCTGAGCTGTGTAGTGACCTAAATAAGTGTAGTTTTCTGACTGCCACATGCTTATCAGCCGTTCATAAAGCCAACATTAACAAATGCAGGTTTGCATGGAATTAGCAAAGCACAATGAAAGGGGTGAATTTCAGGTTCTGGGTTCAGACATGAGAGCCAACTATAAATCTGGTCCTTGTTCATGGTAGGGCAAGTTACTTTGCTTCTAAATGTCTATTTTGTGGAGTGGGTGGAGGGCAAGGAAAAGTCTATTCACTCATCTATAAATGGGGTGAAATAATCTACCTCCCTAGATTATTCTGTTTTTTTTTTTTTTTTTTTAGAGATAGACTCTAAAGTTGTTGCCCTCCGTAGATTGCTTTGATGTCACAGCTAGCAACCTCCAGCTCTTGGGCTTAGGCGATTCTCTTGCCTCAGCCTCCCGAGTAGCTTGGATCACAGGCTTTTTTTTTTTGTTTTTTTGTTTGTTGTTGTTGCAGTTCGGCTGGGGCTGAGTTCAAACCTGCCACCCTCAGTATATGGGGCCGGCGTCCTACCCACTGAGCCACAGGCGCCGCCCCCTAGATTATTATGAAGGTTAAGTTAAATTAAATTAATGGTTTGTGAAAAAGGCTTAATAAATGGCAGCTGCTAGTATAATTATAAGTCACATAAAGCAGTCACATAAAGTAGATGGCATCATCAAATGCCAAGCTATAAAAGAAATTAGAGATCTAGGCTGCCACTATTTTCTTCCTTACTCATGGCTCCCTGTACTAATTTCCCCTGTATTCTTTTCAATAGGGCCTTAATGGAGCCTCACTATGATCCAGGCAGTCACCATGAATCAATTATAGTTGACACAGGGAAATATCAACCATATTTTTCATCTAATCTAACTTCCTCTTCATTCAGCTGAGATGCACACACTAAAATTTTGAGACTTGGCTCCAGTGATTTAAACAGTCCAGAATAGTCCAGCTACTAGAACCCAGGTTTCCTAATTTCCAGTTCTGTATCTTTCCACTGTAGCACAATCACTCATTCTCTTCCAAGTTATAAAGTTCAAGCATGAGTCCAAATTGTGAGAATCAGCTCACTTAATACAGCCTGTCATTATGTGATTTCTGCTGATCTATGAGTTAAACCACGGCCCTTGCAATATACAGTTTATAGTCCGACTTGAGACAAGAAACTGTTCAGACAGCTATTCATGCACTCTGCCCAGGCCACTGCAATAATAGGGTACTATGGTGCAGTAATTGTGGTGGTGGGATAATAGACATTATGCCAAACTACTGCTGCTCTAGATACAGTCATCTCATGAGGCGAGGACATTTTCACTTTACCACAAAATATGATTTATCAATTTTCTAAATCAACTAGGTCAATTGGTCTGGAATGTACAAAGGGAATATATGTTCCCTGTAGCTGAAACTAATTTCTAAAAACACAACTTGCTTATTACTATCTTAAAATTAAGCTGGAGTTTAAAGGAAAAATATTTGGCTTTTCTCTCCTCAAAATTCTTTTTGGAAATTAATCAAGAATATATATAATCATGAACAATAAAACAAAAATATAGTCTAGTAAGAGAGTAGGGGGAAGTAGGAGAGGGGTTAGGGTGGGGGGAGGATGATTGGTGGAAGGACAGTGGGCATTTGGCAAGGTCTCACCTAATGTGCACAATGCGAGGGTGCACAGCACACCCCTGGGTGAGGGGTTCTTTTACAACTGGAACTTTACCTTGCAAGTAAGAACAATATAATCTAAAAATTTGTACCCTAATATTAATTTTAAAGAAAACAATAAAATTAAAAATAGAAAGTATATATATATATATAACCAAGAAACTGAGGCAAGATTTCATTTTAAATGTTCTCATTCTCTTATCCTGTCTCTCCTTCATATTTGGGCAATTTCTAACGAACCCAATATATATGTTCCAGAGATGTACTTATGATTTCATATTTGAGCTTAAAAATAAAAAAGGAAGGATGAGAGAATGGGAATCACATGCTTTTATAATATGCTCAAAAAAGAATTTTTTCACTAGGGTCAATTGATTTCTTCATTTCCTTCTCAATATCCCAACTTAACTCTTCCTCTAGCAACTTTCCTAGAAAATTTGGGATGTTCGTTGTCCAACATATTTAAATGAGGTATTCCAAATACTTTTCTCATGAAAGCATTAAAATAAAGGGTTAAGGCCAGAGCAGAAGAGGGCAGAAAGGGTCAATATCAGATATCTGGTGGACTTACTAAAGTTATTCTTCCAATTTCCAACTTAAAAATGAGGCAAATTATAATCACCTCAGTAAGATCAAAACTCAGCCATGCAAAGTAACCTGAAAGTAAGTAAAAACAAACAAACGAACAAAACATCCAGGGCAGTGCAACTGATGAATATATTGCCCTATTTAAAGAAAAAAACACTATATAAATTAGAAGTCTAGGAGGATGTTAAAGGTCAAGAATAAAAGCAAAGAAAAAAGGGAGTTCCAGAGGCAAGCATTGTCTACCAACCTAGGAATTTACTGGGTGAGAAGTGCAAACTTTGGAGTTCAAACCTTGCTGTTCGGTTAACAAATTGTGAAGATAGTTTGACTCCAGGAAAAGATTTAACACCTGCAAGTTATTTTTCAATTCCTTCCTTTTTCTTATCTGCCCACTGTCATATTCTGCTTCACAAATCCATACTATTTAATCCATTCTTTTTGCTCTACATTCAAAATATATCCTCCAAATTAAGTTTGCAAACTCATCCTAGAAGTGCTGCTTAGCTCGTTGCTGAATATTGCTACAGTCATCTTTGAAGTCCTCCCCGTGGCCATCTAGCAACTGTAGTGATATTCAGCAATGAGGTATGTAGCACTTTTTCTAAGATGAGTTCATGAACTTAGCTATCTGACCTTACATATCCTTCCTCACCATTCCTGCCACCTCAGTCCAATCATTGTTATCTCTCTTTTGGAAGTACAGCAAAACACCATTGAAATTAGTCTCTTTCTTGGGCGGTGCCTATGGCTCAGTCAGTAGGGTGCCGGCCCTATATACCGAGGGTGGCGGGTTCAAACCCAGCCCCGGCCAAAACTGCAACCAAAAAATAGCTGGGCGTTGTGGCGGGCGCCTGTAGTCCCAGCTACTCGGGAGGCTGAGGCAAGAGAATCACTTGAGCCCAGGAGTTGGAGGTTGCTGTGAGCTGTGTGAGGCCACGGCACTCTACCAAGGGCCATAAAGTGAGACTCTGTCTCCACAAAAAAAAAAAGAAAGAAATTAGTCTCTTTCTTTTTATTTTCACCAGCAAAAATTCATTCTCACTATGTACATTAGATCAAGTTGTATGCTCATTTTGACAAGTCCAATGGCTTTTTGTTGCACTTTGAATAAAATCAAAACTACTTTTCATGACCTCCAAAGTCTACAAGAGTGAGCCTTACCTAACTCTCCAACCTCTGTTCCTGCCCTTTTACTCCACACTTTCTCCTCTCCACATTAACTTTCTTCTTTTGCAAGAACATAGAAAACTTTTTCAGCCCTGAGGTCTTTGAATATGCTATTATTCTACCCAAGAATTGTCATAAAGTTCCCCCTTTCATCTTTGAAGTATCAACTCAATTATCTTCTTATTAATACCTTCTTTACTTTAATATCTATCAAAAGAAGAACCCTCAACCTATCCTCCATATTATGTGGCCCTAGTTTATTTTTTAATAGCACTTCACTATCTGAAGTCATCTCATTTATTTGTGTACTTGTTAACTTTATGTGTTTTTCTACTAGAATGCTTATTATATTTATTGATGTATTTTCAAGCATCTAGATTAAGGCTTGGTGTACAATCTCTAATCAATATTACCTTGCGGATAATTAAATGAATTTTATGAACGTAGTTATTTCTATTCATGTGTTCATTACATTGTTCACCAAAGTAAATGATTTTTACATTGATGTAATATATGTTTTAGCTAATCTGTGCCAGTTTCATGGTCCCTAATTCCCCTAGGCAATGAGAAAATGATTATCTGAACTTTCAAAGGGATAAAATGTGAAGTTCAGGTACCAAACTACAGTATTACCTAAAGAAGTATGTTTCCAGCATGCCTTACCAAATACAACACTATTCCCTCATTCCAATATTTTCAAGATACCATTCTTTAATCATTCATGAAATTTATCAGGCCCTATACTTGCATTAAAGACAGAAATAAATAATAGTATGGTTTGTCTTTTCACAAAGCTTCTGATATGACAGATGAAGTATATGTGTAAGCAGGTAATCTAATTGAAAAGCAGGGATATGTGCAAACACTCTGTGGGAGCACAGAGAAAGGAAGGTCTCAGAAAAGAACATTAGAGATTATCCTGAATAATTAGTACAAGTTTATCAAACATGAGAACAGGGAGATTCTTTAAAGGCAGAATAAGACACAAGCAAAGAGTTGGCAGAAGACTGCATGGTGGCCTCCAGGAATCAGGGGATGACGAGTGGCTGGGTTTGAACAAACACAATGGTGGCTGGAGATGGGTATGGAAATGTATGGTTGTGGCCAAATTGAAGATAACTTTGAATGTTCTGCTAGGGAATCCAGTTTTACCTGGTAAACTAGAGATTGGCAATCTGTTTCTCAAGAGATGCTCATAAATACTTGTGAAAAAGGGAATTCATTATATGCACACTTAGGAAATGTTCCAAATACCCTCCCAGTTCCTAGGAGATACAAATCCGCCATAGACTTTGAAAAATTCCGTAGTAAAAAATACACTGTTTAATCCAAATAAATAGGTTTACTCCAACATAGGTCATCCATTACATAGGTCATCCATTAACATTTCTAGACATATTTGCCTTCTCCAGAAGTGAGATTACACTTGAAGTGAAGTTCTATTTAAATGATTTGAAGTAGTTAAATTATGTAAATCAGACAGTGGACCAAATAGAACTGAGTGTGAAGATAAATTTGGCAAAAACAACAGTCTTAGTGGATCAAAGGAAATCTGGTGGGCTACAGGTCATTGCAAATAGAGAATGATGAAATACACCTAAACTCAACACAGTTGAGTAGGAAACTGAAAAAGGAACATATCTGTAGCACTCTGAGATATAATTCTGTATCAGTTAGTGATCGAGTAATTCAAGAGGGTCCTGGAAGTGGAAAGATGATAGAGCTGATGATGACTTCTTGATTTCTGTCTTGACAAATGGTGAAAGATGGGTTTGAGTTCAGTACAGAGCAGGAAAGAGGAAGAGTGATGAAAATAGGCTGAAGGCTTTCAGTGAATTGGGCAAAGAGTGATAGAAATCATGTCAAGTGTTACACTTGTCTTTGAATGATTGGAAAATAAAAGTAATAATTATAAGACTGCAAGAAACTCCCAATTATTCCAGGCTCTTTCATAAATGCAAAGGGAGCTGTGTCTTCAACCTGCTTATACTCCTCAACCTAATTGTTATCTTTCCATTTTGTCCTTTGAAAACTGTACTAGAAATCCAATTGCCCTTAAATTGCAGATGTGTTGTTTTTTCTATCCTTCAGAACAGCCAGAGAGTACCCAGCTTCAATAAAAGATGTCCTGAGAATTGTTGAATACATAAGTTGTATTCTAAATATTGTATGTCATACAATCATTCCAAGATATTGTGTTTTTGACTTAGGGACAGACTGCCTGCATTTTAACACATGTGGATACAAACTTACCCTTGAATAGATCTATATAAAAATTTCATAAAATTCTTATCTATATGTAAACATACTAAAATAGTCAGGAAAATTCTATGAAATTTCCTTTTCCTATTTGATCAGTTATATCACTTTTCCTCTTTAGGTTCTTCAATGGTCAATTTAGTGCCCACGTTGCACTCCTCAGCAAACTCTCTACTGACTAAAGCAGATAGCATGTCTACGCTGTCTATTGTACTAATTACCTTTTCATCTGTCACTCAATTCAAACTTGCTCACCTACATAAAGGTGAAAGTAAGAGCGTCAGCTCTTTTCCTTCTAGAGAAAGATACAAGGAAAGGAGTTATGGTGACAGAAGAGATGAGACAGACGTATAAATTACTCCTGAAGGGGGTTCGAACCATTCTACTATATTTAGGATAGGTGGAAATCTGTTACCAGGACTTTTGAACAGGAACTATTCTCTTCTCCTTCTATCTATCCATCTGTTTATCCATTCAACTTTCCACCCATCTAGCCAACAAATTATGTATTAAATTGCCAACTAGGTATTACTATTGTGGTAGGTATCACAGGATACATTATAAGAGTTTTATAATTAGCTACAACCATATAAAAAGTACTCAAATTCCTTCAAAAATAAGAGCAAATTAAAATAGTAATGGCATAAAATTTTTAACCTACCGAATTCATAAAGGATTTTGCAAAGGTAAAACCATCAAGAGTGCAGAAAGACATGTTTATAAACTTCTAGAATTGGAGGGATCATAAATTTATAAAGTCCTTTTAGATACCCTTGTGGATAATTAAATGAAGTAGTGACTAACTCTAAGCTCTATGAGAAAAGAATCAGTCTGTCATATTTTCCATTATATTCCCACTGAGTTTAACACTGTATGTTGGCATGTGTGAATTGTTCAATGATGAATTGGAAGAATATTGACTGAATTATAAAAATAGTATGAGATGATGAGCCTTGAAAAATTCACACCCTTTGACTCGGCAATTCTTTTTCTGAAAATATATATTTTCATGGGAAATGTGGTCAAAGATTCACATACACCAATGTTTACTTAAGATTTTCTTATTTTAATTATAAGACAAGATTATCCAAATGTCTAAAATTATGGGTTTTGATACAAAAGTAATTTTTCAGCCATCAAAAATTATGGCAACAAGAAAATGTATTTTATTAACATAGGAAAATGTTCATAATATGATATCAATTTAAAAAATCAGTACAGTTTTAGATTTGTAACTTCTCACTTATCAGACACATATAAACGAGAATGTATTTGGCTACAATTGTGAGTATGTGTCAATAAAAATTTATATATCTTTTTCTGAAGATACATATCTATTTCTGGAAAGAAATAAAAGGATTAAAAATTATGAAAAAGTCAATTATGGTTAACCCTATGTAGATTTATAGGTGGTTTTAATTTTTTTCCAAGAGATTATTAGCCTATAATATTTTTACCCTAAACTTGTATTATTTCTTCATCCAAAACTGAATCATAAAATCATTTTAAGCAGTAAAAATGCTCATTTTTAAATTAACAGGATTTATTTTTATCCACTTTATTAAAAAATAAAACTTGAAGTTGGAAACAGAATTAAAAAACATTAAATTATGTAGGTACACTAATGTGTGCTAGATAATGAACAAAATAGATAAGAGAAATGAAAAGTCAATGCACAAACAAAACCAATTTTTAGAACTGGTACATACACTGGACTTTGAAGGATGAATGTCATGGATAACTAACTGTAACAATCACAACTGTAACAATCAATATTGATCATTAATTAAATAGCACAGTCTGTCAGAATAAAGTGCAAATGTATTTAATCATGGATTTTTCATGCAGGGATAGCAACTAATGTACTCTGAGCATTTATCTTTAATGATAAAAATGATAGAGAAAAAAAGTCATGCAGCCTACTATAGAATGTACAAAAAAATCATAAAATATATTTTTTCATAAAATAATATTTAATGACACCATTTCAACCTTACAGAGAACAAGTGATGCCTAAATTAGACACTTAGAGTGTGTAAGATCATATTTAGCTGATTGCCTTCCCAAAGTAAAGTACTTTACCTTTCATCTTTGAAACAGCATGACCCAATTGGATATAAGCCCTAATTTCTATACTCTGATTCCAATAATTTTAGGGAACCAAAGAATACATAAGAATCTGAATTTGTAAAAGTAAACACACAACAAATAAAGGAAACAAAATAGTAAATCAGCCTAAGCATTATTTTTTTTACCATATGCTTATTATTAAATAGAACTGCCGCAGGGATCGAAGGTATCTTCTGATACCTTCTGATCACTGTTGAACTTAAGAAATTTGCATAGTTAGTAATATTAATAAATTCAAAACTGATTAACCACCTTCATATACCAGGTCCTATATATTCATTTAGAAATCAAGAACATTCTATTGACCTACTATTCTGTTCTGGGCACTGGGGGAAAAAAATCATTAAAACAGGTTGTGATCTAATGGAATTCAGCTCAGAGAAGCAGATTCATAAGCATATATATGGACACTTATCCATAACTATGATATAAAGTGATAGATAAATTGTGCAGCTTATGCTGCTACACAAAAAGTCATTGATCACATTGCCCCTCCTCTTAACAGGCATGAATGCAGCTGAGTATTTTGTGTCCAAAATAATAATATAATAATGATACTCAAGAATTGGCCAGGCCTGGTGGTTCAGTGGTCATTCTAACACTTTGGTAGACTGAGGCAGAAGATTGGTTGAGGTCAGGAATTTGAGACCATCCTGGACAATGTAGCAAGTCCCCATATCTACAAAAAAATTAAAAAATTAGCCAGGTGTGGTAGTGTGGACATGTAACCCCAGCTACTCAGGAGGCTGAGGTAGGAGGATTACTTGAGCCAGGGGGTTAAGGTTGTAGTAAGGTATGATAATGCCACTGCTTTTATTTCATGTCATCCCTGGGCAACAAAGTAAGACCTTGTCGCAAAAAAAAAAAAAAAATTGTCACAAAGATGTGATTGGATGCAATTAGATGGCTAAGCTGTTATGCGTTGGGCTCTATGCTGGGGATGCGAAGAAGCTCACTCTCTCTAATCAGGAAGACTGAAAAACAGACAGCTAACCACAAGGCAAGGTGATACTCTAATTGTGCTAGATGCCATGTTAAGTAGAGGTTTTGAGAGCTAAAATGGACTAGAAAGCAGTAAAGAGGAGGATGTCTTGAACCAGGTCTTAATGGACAGGCTTTCTTAGGCAGAAAGAGACATTCCATCAGTGGGAAATAGAAAGCTGATAGTCTAGCATGGGCGTCAGCAAACGTATTCTGTAAAAGCCTAGATAATAAATATTTGAGGACTTTCTGGCTTTACTGTCTCCATAGAAACTACTCAAGTCAGCCACAATAACACAAAAAGACCCACAGATAATATGAAAACAACTAAGTTGTGTGTTATCTAATAAAATGTGTTTCTAGGTAGTATAAACGAAATGTCACGTGATTTTTACATCTGAAATATTATCCTTTTTATTTTTTCTATTTTAAAAATATAACAACCATTCTTAGCTCATGTGCTATACAAAAACAGGCAGCAGGCTGGATTTTATATGGAGGCTGAGGTTGTTGACTCTTAGTCTAGTCAGAAAGTAAGCTAAAAAAATACATAACAGTATATAAGACAACATAGAATATCTAAACCAGTGGTTCGATGCTATCAAGCAAAACCTTTTCATTTAATGGCAAATGTTTTGTAATAACCTGTTTTCTCCATCTGAAATGAAATTCATAGATAATATAACTGCCTACATATGTTTTTATATAATGCCTTAACTAAAGTAACAGGAGAACTAAACAGAAAGTAGATTATATTAAAATAATGTTTTCAATACAGTAATCCATGAACCCACCTAGATAATGTATTGATGTAGTCAAATGCTTTCATATATTTATAATGAATAAATTTGGGTTTAAATGGAATAAAGAGACAAGATACCATTCCTTACAAGAATCATAGGAAAACAAAAGATCCAACAAATGATAGATACTAGATTAAAAAATAGTGCTAGAAAAAATAGCAGCAGGCCACACTTGTATGTGATAAGAGATCAAAAGAAGCAATATTAGTTGAAATGTAGATAATGCAACAAAGAAAATTGGAGATAGTTGAAATAAAGTACAAGTGTGATATTCTTGCAAATCAACTGGGCTTTACAAATTTAATGTCAAAATAATATCCATTTTACCCTGTTTTGAGAGTCATCTGTCTATAATCTGTCTGTCATCTATCTATCTCTGTTTGGAATTGCCTCTCATGAAAAGGTATATATTTTATTTCTAATATTTCCAAGTTCTACCCTTTAATAGAAAGTAGGGAATAACTGATATAAAATAAATACAGCACTCTAAGTAAAGTGTCAACATCTGTAAGACAATATTGGAATAATATTGGAATCAACAAAACTCTCCAAGATAAATGTCAAGTAACTTTTAAACAATAGGCTTCTTATTGTGCTTTTAAAAATTAATATATGCTATGGCAATTAGCCAAAATAGTTTTATAACCTTATTAATGAAATTTGGTGTGATTCTTGTATTTCATGTTTCTGCCAATTTAAGATATTTGCTTCTAGATCCTTTCACTTCCCCATCCAGTATAGCCAACATTATGTATTTTAAAAATAGCTAAAAGAATAGAATTGAATGTTCTCACTATCAAGAAAAGTAAGTATTTGAGATGATGGACATGTGAATTAAGATGGTTTGATCATTACATGATTTATATGTGTAATGAAACATCAAATATACCCCATAAATATGTACAATTGTTATTTGTCAATTAAAAATAAAACTGAAACCAAAAAGTTAAAATATTTGGTCCTAGCTCTAGTGTCAGTTTCCTCAATTAATTCCTTCTGTGATATCACTTGTTTTCTTCTAATTCCCTTACCTGGGGGCTACTATTATTTGCCAGAATCTAAAATGTCTTATTCTTCCCTGGTAAGGGACTCTCTTTCTGAAAAGAATCAGTCAAAACAGGTACAGAATTAAAACCAAGTTATCAGATGTTTCTGAGCCTGAGATTTTAGCCTAGAGCAATCCTACTTCTTGGACTAAAAAGTCCTCTGCACTCGAATTGCTGCACCCTGCTCTTTCTGGAGTTGCTGCAAAGGGACCGTTAGGGGAGATTTATAGATCTTGGAGAAACACTTCAAATGCAGTTCTTGCAGGATTTTGCTGGAAATATCTTTCAACATCCCCTTACCTCTGAATACAAACTTATGAGAATGTTACTTTATCAATACAATTATATTTTACATGATTTTTTTTTTTTTTTAGTTTGCACAATTGTAAATTGCTGAGAACCTTGAAAGACATAATGTCACCCTAGCGTCAGCATCATGTGGTTGTATGCCAAAACTTTCTGGACAGTTGCCTAGCCTAACTTTTATCATTATGAAGAAAATGTTTAAAAAATCAATAAGCAAACTAGAAATTCTTATGAACGAGCACAATACTAATAATTAATTTGATGCATAGTAAGTTCTTAAGTTCTATAAAATATATTTGGATGCTATTAATATTAATAGATACCATTTACTGCATAATTATGTTCTAAGGGCCATGCAGGGGTCTTTATATAGAATATTTTCAATTCTTATTGTATTTACCTGTAATGTGATTTTATCATCCCAAGTTTTACAGAGGAGCAAAATGAGGCTTAAAGAGGTTAAGCAAATAAGGTCACATAGAAGGTGGTAAATTCAAATTTAGTATTGTCTGGCTCTAATGTGTAAATCTTTTCCAAAGTGCTTCCCATAATTAATGGCTGTCAGTTGACAGAGTCACAGAATATTACTACTGGAAGAGATATGGGGTTATCTCATAAGCAAAGAAAGCGAGGCTCAAGAAGGTTTCATTGGCCACGAAGTCTAATGCAAAGAGAATGGCTCAGCAAGCACAATTGAGACACAGTGCAGTCCCCAGCAATGCCCACCTCTTCTCCAAGTTCTTCTTTTAATGAACCTGCCCCCTAGGGCCTAGTGTTCTGCAGATGAACTGTGTACAGTTCCACACAGGTACCAGGGTGTTCCATATTCATTATTTCTGCTCAAAGTATCTGTCCACTTCATAAACCAATAAAAAATTTTTGTAAGAGTCAATTTAATTCAGTCCAAGAATCTTCACCTCTCTGAAAGCCCTCACTGTTCATCTCTCTTTGCTTCTCAGACAACCACAAATAATGAATTTGAAAAAAGGTTAATATTAGCCAATATTTATTGTGGACTTATTATTCATCCATTTATTCTGCAAATACTTATTTAGCCTCTCCTAATTGAAAGCACTGTGCTAAATCCACTAAGCAGTCCTCACCACAACCCTATGAGGTAGGCATTATTTTGATCCCCATTTTTTACAAAACAGAAAATCTTAAAAAGGTTAAAGAGATGTATTTTTTAACATCCAAATTATGATTTATAATGACATAAGTCTTTGTATATCATGATATATTTGCTAAATGTTATATGCTATTGTAGGCTGTAAGCTCCATAGTGGTGGGAGTGATAATCTATTTTGTTTACTATTATATCCATGGGGCCAAACAGAGTAGGACATAGTAGGCAGTCAGTATATGATACTTGAATAAGCAACTGAACAATCAATAAATGAAGAACATATGTGTAGAACTATGGTCTCCCAGTCTATACCATTCTATGATGATTCCCTAGATGAGTCTGCAACAATGGGCATATTTCTTCCTAAGGTTGACACTAATATTCTAAGATGTACATTCTAGAACTCACTTCTGAGTGAGTGACACCATCTTCCATTTTCTTATGTATAATTATGGTTAAATTAATTCTACATATCCAAATGGAGTGAAAACTTATTTGAGAATGGACAGAAGCTGTATTTTAGACCTTCTGAGGAATAACATAATGACAGAGTCCTGTTAGTACACAGTATCCCAAACAATGGGAGTTTGCCAAAGAGTCTTGGGAAGAACTCAAGTCATGACCATGGCCCTCTATTGTAGTAGCCAGAAATCACACTGATGATTTCCACGTAATACAGCAAATATCTGTGAGGGCAAGATCCCAGCTTCCAGAAGACAAACACTCCTCAGACATGTTCTATACTCCACATGTGGGTCCCTAGGCTATTCTAAAACATGCACCATCCTTCTTTCTGCTTTATCAAGAATTCTAATATTTAGTATAATTAGCCTGCAACCTTAGTCTTACAATATTTCATTGGATACGTCCAGTTAATTTAAGGGTTTAAAGTTACTATCACGACATTCTCAAAACAGACTTATCTTCAATGGACACCTGCATACACATAGAGGCACACACACCCTTATTTTTGTGATAGTCTGAATAGGCACATAGTACTTACACATATTTGTGTAATTAAACATATAAATATATATAAATGCTGTAAATGTATGTATAAATACAGATATATCAGGATTTTTGAGTACCTACTAGAAGTAAAGGAAATATAATACTTTATATGAAAAAAAATATTTCATATGAAGAGAGTGAAGCTTTCTTTGTAAGAACAGGCTAGTGTTTTCCAGGTGAGAAATGAGAAATAATATAGAACTTTATTTGTACATGTACACATATATAGAACACAGGTATTAAAGAGATATTTGAAAACACACATTAAAAGGTACATACACACATATATAGTATAAATATTAAAATTATTCAAAATAATGTACTTGAAAGGATATAGGTATGGGGTGAAGAGAGATTGCTCAGTCTAGCATAGCAGGTTTACAGGACTGAGATGGTAAAAGGTGGAAAGGTCAGGAGAGAGAAGCGTGTTACAGCACTGTAAACCTAAAGTTCTGCCATTATAGTGTCAATATTTGGCGATCATTATTATCCTCAGCCAATAATAAAGTACAAGTGAATGAGAGGAAAAATGTATAGAAGTGTATACACAGAAGAGTAAGGAGAGATTGGTGGGCACCTCGATTTATTGCCTCCAATGTGTCATAGATCTGTGTCAGTCCAGAGAGGCTATTTCAATCCTTTACTCTTTAAACAGCTGTAAATTTGGGTAAGTAGGAGGCTGACTTTGTTAAAAACCGAAGAAGTGAAAAGTTTCCCTCAGAGAAGTGTCCAAAGATGTCTAGCGTATGGTTATTATAATGTAGCATTAAAGAATTTGGTCTGGGAAATTATCATTTATGGAATGAAAGGTGTATTACATCTTGAATAAAAGGAATTGTTAACAATAGACCCAGTTTGCTTTTTCTACTCTGGGAAACAACAAATAAGCTACATGCTACTAAGTAAGTTTCTCTTCCTAGCCTACATGAGCCTTGAGATTTAAATGTAATCAATATATGCATATAAATCAAAGACATTTTAAACAAATGTATTTGTTAAATCATTCAGTTTTATATTCATGTTAACTGTTGAAAAACTGCATTCCTAAATGTCAGTCTCCATTTAAAGCTGAATCAGCTTAATACTAAAATGATAATATATTCCTGAATTAAATCAAGATGCTGAGATACCCTGTGTCTCTAAGCAAAGCTTATAATTTCTTGTCAATGCACGGAAAGCCATATATATGGTCACATATACATAACTATATTATTAAGAGCTAGTTACATATGACATTCTTAGAGGCACTTTTTAAAAACTACTATTAAAATTAAAATGTTCTCTACACTTCTAAGCATATTTTATTTATGACAAATAGCTACCTCTCAATTATGCCAAAATCATACTGAAATCAAGAATTTTTTTTTTGCAAACACAGTTTCTCTTTTCAAAGCATATTTAAGAATACTCATTGTTCTGTATTAATGACAATGATTACAGGTGCATTTTATTTATATTTCACAGCATTTGCAGGAAGTCATGTTTTCTCCTTTGGATAGAGATAGCAAAAAATGAGCCAATTTCATTTCTGATAAAATGCTAGTAATTTGGGGGCTGGAATAAGTGAGGAATCAAAGAATCTGCACATCCACTTTAGAAATGCATTATAGGAAATAAAGAGGTATAATTTTTAAAATAAATAATCTTATTGCTTCTCTATGAATACATTAAATGTTTAATTATTTTAGTCTAAGTGAATCATATTCTCTCTTGCTCCCCATTTTTCCTTTTGTTTGTAAAATTATTTAGTATTAACAAATTTTTCTCTCCTTTGATGAAAAAGTATACAGTATTATAAGAGTAAAATTAGCATAGCATACTCTAAATTACTATTTATTTTATATAGATGAAAAAATAAATGTTATTTTAATGTTAAAGAGATGGAAAGATTAAAATTCATTTTATCCTTATTCCTAATAATAATAAAAATGAAAAATAGATTAGACCAAATACAAATATTAAAATGATTTGAAGTAAAAGTGCTGCTAAAATTCTGTGTTTTACAGAATAATAAACTCTGAGGAATAGAGAAGTTGAACTTGGTGAAAAGTCACTAAAAAACTGAGGTCAGGATCCTTAGATTTTCACAAGCCACCCAGAGGTGTGAGCCCACAAATATGTGTGGAAATGACAGATTTTCATGGCTTAAAACTTCCCAAACAGGAGTAACCAGTCAGCAAAAAGGACTCAGTAAAGTTTTCAAACCGTTCGAACCTAACACAACTTACTGTTACTTTCTTCCAATATGCAAGGGAAAGTCACAGGAAAAGGCTCACCTGTGCTGGGCTGAACCAACCATGTGGGCAGGCACAAGGCTCCCCACAAGTCCCTTTGCCCTTGGTGCTGGTCTTGTGGGGGCTTTTCCGCACACTGTCCCATAAGGTGACCAGCTTGGTCCTGTTTGAAGCTGAGCCCCCAGGTCCTGAGGAGGGCATGGTCTGAGAACTGTACCCGAGCCCCTGAGGGTTCCTCTGCCAGCCGCAGGCGCAGTGGGCATCCCTGCTCAGGGTGGGCGCGCTCCTGCCGGCATCCATCCCATCGGACGCCCGGCTGCAGCTGTGTTGCTTGGTGAGGTATGCATTCATACTGCACTGATGCCTACCCTTCCCTTTGGTTAGCTCTGCACAGGAATGTCTCCTCCCTCACACCCCTTTCTTCCAAGCAGTTGTAAAAGTCTTTTTCCCGTGGATCTCTCAGTATCTTTGACAGCTGCTATAAGCAGCGCATCGTGGGAGCAGTGGGGGCAGCGAGAGCAGCTCCGCACAGCACTATCTGCGGGCTGGTAGCTCTTTGTCAATAGATGACTCAACTCACAGAGCAACTTGACAGTATCCCTGCTCTAGGCAGAAGCAATCAATGCTCCACACAGCTGGGCTACCAGACTGTACACTGTGTTACAAACCCTTTTTGGATGGAGCCCCACAGTAAAGAATACTCTTTGCAATTTGGCATTCTGGCTTTTCCCTTTCCGTGCTGATCCTCACACAAAATACAAACCTCAGGAAAGAGAACTTCGTGCAGCCTAGCAGGACACTTCTTCCCAGAAAGGAAGCATCTAGGCTGAAACACTATAGCATGTGCAATTTAAAATGAGGAGAAAGTTAGCCTGTCAAGGAATTTTCAGGAATCACTTATCTAGAGAGATATTTGCCAAGGCAGAATAAATCAAGAGGTAACTATATAAAAGCATCAGTATGAATTCTAAAGAACTTCAATTCATTTTGAAAAATCATTGAGGTCACAGCATTATACTAGAATCCTGTAAACTTTGGACGTCAATTTTAAATCAGATTATGTATTATAACTCAAACATATTCTTTATGCTAACGTTAAGTGTTAATCCGTTCTCGATCAAAATAAGGCAATTTTCAACATTCAAACTGATGGGTTGGCTTATTTTTGAACAGAATTTTTCCATGCCTCAAATTATTCTGAGGATTTCCTTTCAAATATTTTACCACAACAAATACATTCACCATAGAAAAGCCTGTATTTTAAAGTCAAAGATGTGTCCAATTCTGCCATACAGTATTTTGATTTCTAAAAACAGAATTTACAAATTATTTTACTGAAAAAGAACTAAATCTATCCAATTTAAAGTAATTGCCTTCCAAAGAGAACGTGATCGTTTTAAAATTTTAGTATGCATGCTGAATCCATACATAGTATTTTCAGTAACAGGAGAGGCTAATTACCATTACACTTAGAATTTTTATTCTGAGAAATTATATTCTGTCTGAAACTTTCCAGATTTAATGTCAAAATGTATATACTTATCACACATTTCTGATGAAATAATTTTGGTTTGATTGTGAAGCAAGCTGGGGTATCAAATAAAGATCAAATGATGATAATATAATCCCATGATATAATTATTTAATCTGCAGACAATTAGATATTACCAGATACCGTCTCAGTGACCTGACCAGGTACCAAGTCAGTACAGTTCATTTTTGCCTAAGTGTGCAAGATGCTTATTGAAGGACCAAGATTATAACCAGTATTAAATTTGAACACTGGGACTCCCTGGATAAATCACTGTTAAATTTAAAAATCCTAAAAGAAAGGAGAGGGATCTTCGTTTTCCACAATACACAACATGGTCCTTTTCCAAATTCTGTACAAGAGAGGCTGATGTAAGTGCTGTCTCTGGCACAAAAGGCCTTCAAAATGCCTTTGTTAGCTAATAATGAGTCATGTACACAAGTTTAAAGGGTAGGCCCTGGTCTATGTTATCGACCATTTCCCTGTAAGTGGGCCCTCCAAGCATACTTTTCAACACATAGTGAGGCAATAAATACATACATTTTGGGGGTGGGTGGGAGGGGTAGATGAATGGATTGTTGGATAGATGTATAAATGGAAGGAAAAAGTAGAGAATGAATATCTTGATTAACTGTATTTTGATAATAATATTTAATTCAGCAGTATTCCAGAAACATAAACTATTCCTTTCAGGTTAACTTCAGGTCTGGTTTTGTATTGGTCTTGTTATGGAAATTTGTCAAAGAAATATGAAGACTTGAATTTCTGAGTAAATTTTAAATTAATGGTTTTTATTCCTGAAAGAGAATCAAGGAATCATAATCAACACCTAAAGACAGTAATGTTGAGAAAAACAGATCACCATATTGTACTTAGTGGGGAAAAAGGCAGGAAATCCTTTCTCTCTCTCCTCTCTCTCCTCTTCCATCTCTTTTTATTCTAGATCAAATAATTATGCCTGACAGAACTTTTGGCGCAAATAAACCCTAGAGAACTTCAGACAAGTCTGGTGTCACCATGATGCATGGCTCTACTGTAGGACTTGATCTGGTCTGGCAATGGCATCACTCCCAAACGAGCATGTCAGGAATGGACGTGTTTGGCTGTCTGCAATCTCATGTAACTATGATTTGTCTCTAGTTTTTCAGGTAAATATCATTGCTTCAAGGCCCATTGGCATCTCCTGGGGACGCATGTCCTGTTCTCACCTATTTACCTCTCAACTGTAAGAATCAATCCACATAACAGAAGTCAGTGTGCAACAATCACAATTTTATAATGGTCTGTACAGTTTGCAGCAAGACAGAAAATTTTCTGGCTGGGCACCATTCAAGATTTTATAAATCTTCACAGGGACCTTAATCTGGTATGAACAGGTTATTTGGAATGAGCTATTTCATCTCATCACAAAGGCCATGAGATTTCTGTTTTAATAACCTCAGAATGTCACTTCCTTGTAGGTAAATAAATATCATATATTACATAGTTAATGTTATTTCCCCCTCAAAGATCTTTAAGACCATAGAAAATGTTCATTAAACTTAACATAAGACTATGTTGAAGTTAGTTTTTCACTTTAGTACATCTAAAGTAATTCCAGATTCCTGATTTCCCCTCTCCCACAAAAAGATTTTTCTTCTCAAACATGACATTTAGCTTTTAAGTCTGAAGATAGACCACTTAAACAGATAAATACGTATAACTAGCCCTCTGTACTATGAGACAGACTCGCTAATTAATGATAATCCAATTTGATCAAATGTAATTGGAAGATTGTAATGACCATGAGATGACATGAAATTCTGACCAAACAAAAATTAGCGATGTACAAGTACACATCCTACTTATCATTGTGATTTAACATGGCCAGATGGTGCACAGGGTGATGCCTAGATGAAATCTATCTTATTGAACTTTCTTTGACCTGACTCTGATTCTGTAGAACAACCACTGCTTTTAAAGCAAGGGTTTAAAATTAATATTCTGGCTTGATTTGTTTAATAAAAATTAAAAAGATGAATAACTAAATAATTCCACTGCACTAAAACACTTACAGAATTCTTTTTCAGATAAAATTTCCTACAAACACTCTATGCATATGGGAAATGAAAATGTTAATTACAAAAGAAGAGCTAAGTGCTTGCTGTAGGATGACTGTTAGCAGAAGCCCTTTAGCAGCTACAAGTAATATGTCAAATAATCATGAAATGCTATGATGTATTAGAAATAATTTCCCCTGATTTGAAAAGTACATACAATCTATTCTTGTGCCTGCAAAAACTAGAAATTTTATAAATGCCAACAAATCAGTATTTTTCTACAGCTAATAATCTTTAGCCTAAATAATCTCTAGATCCAAACACACTTATTTTTCAAAAGGAGAGACTCAAGAATATTTAAAGTATTTTGGGCTCTAAAATTATTTCCAAAATATTTAAAACAACGTACTCATAAAACTTATTTGACAAAAATAAGTAGAAATTTTGTGGAAAGATACATACTTAATTGACACAGAGATTTAACCTGGACAGACAATTTAATAGGAAGTAGAAAAAACGTTTTGGACTGTTCCAAATTCTCACTAATATACTAAGATCTGGGTTGATGTTGAAGGTGAGAAGGTTAATCTGAATTAACAATAAGCTAAGTTATAAGGTAATTTTCTGGAAATATAAATTATATTCTGATGCACTTAGTAAAACTATTACAGAAATCAGAACTCTAATTATGTGACATTTCTTAGAGTTGTGAAAGGCATAGTAGTAAAAAGGTAATAATCATTTATAATTTGCATTTATTTGCAAGTAAATACGTGATAAAGCACATTGCTATAAGAAATTTGTTCCTATCTTTCAAGATTAAACTAATGGCATTTTTTCTGTAAGCTTTCCAGATCCCTTGGCATATTAAGCCATACTATACAGCATTTGTATACTTGTCTGTGTAAATATCTTTCACATTTGTCTATTTCTCTGAATCACCATGACAACCATCCTAGTCTAAGCTATTATAGTTTCTCTGTACAACTGTATGTGGCATACTCTGTTGCCTGAATTCCTTCCTACACAGCAGCCAGAGTGACTCCTAAAATGCAATTGTGATTAGATACTACTCAGTTTGATCTCTCATTTTATAGGGAACTGTATTCCCAGAGATGATACAATCTTGAAAGTAGTTTACATGGTTCTTAATCAGCCCTGTGGGATCTAGCCTGGGCTCCTATCTTGTTTGTGCCTCACAACCCTGCTCTGTCCCCTCAACCACATGGGCCTTGAATACTTGCCCTCGGTCCTGTCTTGTGTCCATCAAGCATGCTCCTTTCCCACTTCACACTTTCACATAATTTATTCTTCCTTGCCCTCCTGTAAGTTGTATCAAGATGCAATACCTGAAAAGCTACCCTCAATAAACATACAGCACAACATAAAAAGAAAAGTAGACTTAGAACATGAGGCATCTTCACAACAAATCTTCCAGAGTTTACTTCCAACCAGATTCTATCCCTAAGCCTCCTCTATTCAGTCCTCCCTGACCTCCAGAGTTTGACTCTAATGTCACTTCTCTGAGAAAGCATTCCCTGAATACTGGCTCTCCTTCCAAAATAGATTATACCATTCTCTCATGAAGCACTCATTTAGCGCTTGTGCTTCTCTATTACAACACTTACAATAACTGTATGCACAACAGAAATTACGCTATTACTTATATTGTGCCCTTCTACCCAGACAGAATATAAGTAATCTCCAGGAGGGCAAAAGGAAGCTTCTCCTTTTTGCACCTGCATCCCCTGAACTCACCATAAAGTGTTTAATATTTACTAAAATAAAGTAGGAAAAAAAGACAAAATTATCTTTCAGTTATCATACCAATAACTACATATTGTGGTCTGAGTTCTACCACTCAACGGACAGTGAATAAATAAGCACTTTGATTTCAAAAAGAGAACAGCAACATGCTGTCAAGGTCATCACCTTCGTGAAACATTTAGTGTGGCTGAGTAACATAAGTGTATTAACTCATTTGGGGGAAGTAATTTGCTGGTGGTCTTAGTACTGAAACTGAAACAGCTTCTGTTTATTTTAGCAAGATATAAATTTATAAAAGATTCACTTCCTGACAGCTATGCTTTTCTTTCAAGATTTTTCAAGTGTTCTCTCTTTATAGCTAAATAATGCAAAAAGGGGCCTCGTTCCCCAAGTCAAGAGCCAGTTAATGGCAACACATGGAGAGAATCCCAAACTAACCATGAAAGCCATATTCTTATTAAAATGATATAATCCAGAGTATTACAGGATTTTAAAGGTGTGTATGAGAGATTACTAAGTGTATAGTAAAGTATAAGCACAAGGTTATATAGTGAGATACCTTGCATGATTAACTTTGAATAACAAACCATTTCCTCCTTCTCCTTATCCTTGGCAACCACCATTCTTATTTCTGTTTCTGAGTTTGACTACATTTAGATACTTCTTATAAACAGAATCATAAAATAGCTGTCATTCTGCAATTGACTTATTCCACTTAGGGTAATATCCTCAGGATTCATTCATATTGTATCATATGATAGGATTTCCTTCTTTTTATGGTTGAATAATACTCCATTGTATGTACATGTGACATTTTTTTTTTTCAGACTGGTCTCTTTTTATTTATCTATTTATTTATTTATTTTATTGTTAAATCATAGCTGTGTACATTAGTGCAATCAAAGGGGTACAATGTGCTGGTTTCATATACAATCTGAAATATTTTCTTTTTTTTTTTTATTGTTGGGGATTATGTGACATTTTGTTTATGGACATTGAAGTCGTTTCTACCTCTTGGCTATTGTGAATAATGTTTAATATACTTGGAAATACAAATAAATATTCTGGATAGTAATTTCAATTCTTTTGAATAAATACTCACAAGTGGAATTGTTGAATAACATGAAAGTTCTATTTTTAATTTTTTGAGGAACCTCCATACTGTTTTCCATTGCGCCTACACCATTTGACACTAGCAGAACACAGGGCTCCAATTTCTTCACATTTTCAACACTTGTTATTTTCATACCTTATTGTGATATTAATTTGCATTTCTCAGATGATGAGTGATGTTGAACATCTTTTCAATGTATCTGTTGGCCATCTGTATATCTTCTTTGGAAAATGTCTACTCAGATCATTTTCCCATTTTTTATTCAGGTTATTTATTTTTGCCTATTGAGTTGTAGGAGTACCTCACATATTTTGAGGTACTCCTCAAAGCCCTTATCAGATATGTGGTTTGCAGATACTTTCTCCCATTCTGTAGATTGCTTTTTTCACTGGGTTCATCATTTTTTTGCCAGGCAGAGGTTTTTGGGGTTGATGTATTCCCATTTATCTAATTTTGCTTTTGTTATCTGTGCTTTGGTGTCATATCCAAGAAATCATTGCCAAAACTAGTGTTATTAATATAAAGCTTTCCCTCTATGTTTTTGTCTAATGGTTTTATAGTTTCAGGTATTTAAAATCTTTTATTCATTTTGAGTTGATCTTCGGACCTTCATCTTACATCACACACAGTTATATTCTTTTACATGTGCATGTCTTGCTTTCCCAATATAATTATTATCTTTATATTATCATTTTCTCATGTGTAGTCTTGGCATCCTTGTTGAAGATCATTTTTACTTTATATATATGAGCTTATTACTGGTCTCTCTATTCCATTTCTTTAGTTTATATAGCAATCTTCATGCTAGTGCCATATAGTTTTGGTTACTATAGTTTTGCGATATGTTAATATATTTTAAGATCAGGAAGTATTTGGCTTCCCCTTTGCTCCTTTCTCTCTCTGTCTTTTTTTTTTTTTTTCTATTTGGCTCTTTTATGGTTCCATATGAATTTAGGATTGTCATTTCTATTTCTATAAAAAAAAGTCATTGAGATTTTGATAGGTGTTACATTGAATGTGTACATTGCTTTAAGTAGTATGGATATTTTAACAATACTAAGTTGTTCAACCCAACATGGCATATCTTTATATGTATTTTTGTCTTTAAATTCCTTCAGCAGTGTTTTGTGTAGGAAACTGAGCACCAGGCTTATAGGAGTGGTCACCGGTTCATGAAGGAGGTGCTGGGAGCGGGACAATCTCCTAGCTGGCATGGAGATGTTTTGCAGCCTGGAGACAAACCACGAGCAACGAAGTGCTCCACTTTGCTCATTAGCAAGCAGGTGTTATACTTTGAACATTCATGGTGCAGCAGGGTGGGAGTCCAGCCCGTGGAGATTGACTATGTAGTGACCATTAAGCAAGTGATCCTCATAGTGCCTCCCCACCACACACACATACCTGTTGTATAATGTTTCAATAAAAGGCCACAGCAGAGGTTACTCGGGGCTTCCCTGCACCTATGGGGAGTCTACCTCTTGCAAGCGTTGTACTTTTAATCTGTGTACTGGCTGTTTCCTTCACGTGGTGACGGGGTGCCACAGCAGCTCCAACAGTTATGTAGTTTTCAATGTATACTTTTTTTGCCTCCTTGGTTAAATTTATTACTCAACATTTTATTCTTTTGGATGCTATTTTAAATGGAGTTGTTTTCTTAATTCTCTTTCAGATGGTTCACTGTTAGTGTACAAAGACAACTGACTTTAGTATTTTGATTTTGTAAATTTTTTTAATTTTTAAATGAAGCCCTAACAGGTTTTGTTGTAAAATATTTGGGATTTTCTACATATAAGACTATGATATCTGTGAACAGAGATAATTTTACTTCTTCCTGTACAATTTGTATTTATTTATTTATTTTATTATTATTTTTTTTTTTTTGCCTAATTGCTCTGGCTAATACTTGCAATACTATGTAGAATCAAAGGGGTAAGAGTAGGAATCCTTGTTTTATTTCTGATCTTAGAGGAAAAGCTTTCAGTTTTTCATTATTGAGTTAATGTTAGTTTTAGCCTTTTCTATGTTCTTTATAATGCAAGGTATTTTTCTTCTATTGCTAGTTTGTTGAATGTTTCTATCATACAAATGTGTCAATTTTGTCTAATGCTTTTCCTGCATTTATTGTGATGGCCATGTAATTTTTATACTTCATTCCCTTAATATGACTTATCACATTGATGAATTTCATATCTTAAACCATCCTTGCATCCCAGGTATAAATCTCATTTATACCTTTTCATTGTGCTATTGAATTTGGTTTGTTAGTATTTTGTTGAAGAATTTTGCATCTGTATTCACCAAGGATGTTGGCATGTCATTTTCTTTTCTTGTGGTGGTGTCCTTTTCTAGTTTTGTTCCCTCCTCTTAACCTTTTTGGAAGAATTTGAGAAGACTGGAATTAATTCTTCTTAAAATGTTTGGTAGAATTCACCAGTGAAACCATCTTTTCCTGGGTTTTCCTTTGTGGGTAGGAGTTTGATTATGGATTTAATATCCTTAATATTGATAGGCCTGTCTAAAATTTTTATTTCTTCATTATTCAATCTTTGTAGGTTGTCTATTTCTAGGCATTTGTCCATTTTATCTAGGTTATCTGACTTGTATAAGTTTCTCAGTACTCTCTTATAATCCTTCTCATTTCTATATAATCACTAATAATGTTACCTCCTTCATTTTTAAAATCTTAGTTATTTGAGTCTTCTGTCTTTTTTCTCGTTAATTTAGTTAAAATTTTGCCAATTTTGATGGTTTTTAAAAAACCAACTCTTAGTTTCATTGATTTTTTTTTCCATTGTTTTTCTATTCTTTATTTCTTCTCTAACCTAAATTACTTCCTCTTGCTAACTTTGTGCTTAGTTTGTTCTACTTTTTAAAATTCTTTGAAATGTAAAGTTAGGTTGTTTTGAAATGTAAATGTTTATCAGTAGAAACCTTCAGAGTACTGTTTTTTTGCTGCATCCAATAAGTTTTGGTGTTTGTGTTTTGTCACTATTTTTATCTCACAATATTCCTTTTGTTTTCTTCTTTGGCCTATTGGTTTTTAAGAGTGAGTTTTTTTTTCGCATTTGTGAATTTTCCAGTTTTCCTCCTAGAAAATATTTTATGTGTGCTTGAGAATAATGTGTAATATGCTGCTGTTGATTGGCATGTTTCGTATATGTTTGGTAGGTCCATTTGGTGTAGTGTCAATCAGGCCTTCTTTTTTTTTATTGATCTGTGTGGATTCTGTGTAGGTGGTCTATCCATTATTAAAAGTGGCATATTAAAATACCCTGCTGTGATTATGTTGTTCTCTATTCCTCCTTTTAGTTCTATTAATGATTGTTTCATATATTTGGGTGCACTGATTTTAGGTGCACATATATTTAAAATTTTTATATTTTCCTGGTGAATTGACTTTTTCATTATTATATAATATGCTTTGTCTCTTTCAAAAGTTTTTACCTAAAGTCTGTTTTGTCTGATATTGTATGGCCATCATGATTACCATTTGCATGGAATATCTTTTTTCATCCTTTCACTTTCAGCTTATGTGTGTTTTTAAATCTAAAGTGAGTCTTATAGACAATACTCACATATAGTTGACTCGTTTTTTAAATTCATTCAGCTTTTCCATATTTTCTGAACCATTTACATTTAAAGCAATCATTGACAGGAAGGACTTGCTATTGCTATTTTGTTAATGGTTTTCTGTCTTGTAGTTATTTTTGACCCTCTTTTTCTCACTTGCTCTCTCCCTTTGTGCTTTATGGATTTCTTGCAGTGATATTTTTGATTCCTTTCTCATTTTCTTTTATCCATCTTCTATAGTTCTTTTGAGGGGTTACCATGGTGGTTACATAAAATATTTTATAGAGATATAGTTATAATAATATATTTCAAGCAATAACAATTTACTTAAATTGCAGAAAATGCTCTACATTTTTAATCCCCCCCGTATATAACTTAGGTTTTTGATTATACAAATTAAATCTTTTTATATTGTGTCTATATTAACTTTTTAAGTTATAATTATTTTTATACTTTTATCTTTTAGCTTGTTCTTTAGTTCTTAATAGAGAAGCTGTGGTTCTGAGTTGTGTGGGTGAGACCTCAATATGCTTTTACACAAGTCTTCATCAATTTAAAAGTTAATTAAATTACTTAAATTGTGTTGATTTAAATTTTTGGAATTTAATATGTCTAATATCTTGGGTGTGTTATTTCCATGTGCTTATATTCCTAATTCTTCCATGCTAGATACCCTACTGAATCTTTCCTGGTTACCAGAAGCAGATGTGGTAGCCTGGGACCTTGGGAAGAACACAGGCATTTCCTATTCCCTGTGCTAAGATTTTTGAGGGAGGAAATGCATGGATAATAACTGCAGTCACAACTGAAAAAAACAAAAGGAAGAAGTGAGAAGGAAGGGAGGGAGCAAAGAGGAAAAGAAGAAAAAGAGGGAGGAAAGGTGGTAGAGAAGGAGGCAGAAAGAGGAAGGCAACAGTCACAAACTAAGGTAGAAAATCTTTTTAAAAGATTATAAAAGCACAAAATTGATTCAAATGCACAGAATGAAAATGAAGCAAATATAAATAGACATTTCTCTGGCTGTAAAATAGTCTTTCACATACCATTAAGCCCCTCTTGAAGCAGAGTACCAGGTTTTTTGGAGCTGTCACACTCAGAATTCGAGATGCAACCATAAACTGGAATCATTTTTAAATTTTAGTTTGCATTCTGAAGAATGACTTGTAATACATATTTTCTAAATTTATCAAAGGATCACAAAACCTTCTAGTTTAAAAATAAGCCAGATTCTTATTTGTCTGAGGTAATTCATCTGTGGATTGGCCTAAAGGCAAAGATAGAAATGACAGGCCCTCTTTTAGCTAAAAGATCTCTTCTCCTTAGAGACTTGACATTTTAGTAAAATTTTACCTAATTGGCTTTGCTTTAGCCAGTACATTTCAAATTCATATTTAATTAATCATCTCCTCCTCTATGATTTCCTACTATTTTGCTTTGCATTCATTTGTTTCATTCAATAAATATTTATTGATAGCCTATGCTGTACCAGGAAGTATGCTATAAAGTACTAAACCGTAGACAGGGTAGAATTCCATCAGGGAAGAAAGATCTGAAATAAATAAGTGTGCTGAGTGATGAAATAGACATGTACAAGGACAACGTGTAAGATCTTCCCTGGTATTGAACTTGTACCATTACGTGGAGTTCCATAATTGCACGTCAGCATGTTTGTCTTTCCTACTAGATTTAAGCTACTAAAGAGAAAAGACTATTCCTTATTTGTAAAATTACATCCTTTTTTCCACTGTTTCACAATATCATTATTATTGCTCAGTAAATCTTTGTTGAATTGACCTAGAAAATATTGGGCTTGGGTTTAGGAACAAGCTCTAGTTCCAACTGTGCTACTAACTAGCTGTCTCATTTTGGACAAATCACTATAACTTACTAAGTTTCAATTACCACATTTGTGAAATTAGATAGTGGGCTGGAGTCTATGAGGTCACATCGGATGATTGCTAAAAGATAGGCATAGTTGATGAGTGATGCCCTGTCAACACCTTTAGGTTTAAAAATAATGTCTCCCAATTAGCTATCGAGATAAGGGGTTTAACATGTTATTAACATACTGGCTTATTATTATTTTAGCACACATCAAGGTGGTTAGAGAGTATGGCTTGAAAATTTTTTGCTTATTTACTCAATTTTACATTCTTTCTAGAACTAGATAGTAAATATAGCATTGCAGTGAAAAGAATGGCCTCTGAAGTCAGACTGTTAACTTTTAATTGCATCTCCACAGCTTATTCAAAAGTGGGGACAGGTGCCCTGTACCATTCCCTAACAGCTTCTCATTGCACCCATTGAAGCATTGAGAAACTGAAATGTTTTCAGTGCTGAAGTCTGATGGAATTTTCTTCTTGGACACATTTTTTCTATATTTTTCTATAATGCTATAATGTGATAAAGCTTTGTATAATATGTATGCAATTACAATTTTCTCTCATTCATAATAGACAGGGCATGTTGAGTCAGACTTCTGGGTTCATATTCCAACACTAACCAGTATTCGCTATTAACTTGAGCAATTCACTAAACTTTTCTGTGCCTCAATTTTCATTTATAAAACAAGCTTGTGAATAGTTCTACCTCATAGGATTGGTGTGACAATAATATGAGTTAAAGTCTGCAAAGTTCTTAGTACAGTATCAGGCACATAGTAACTCTCAATAATCCCTCTTTCTCTCTCATATCATCATCATCATTCCTCTCACTCCTTCAATTATAAGTTCAGAGGCTGACATTTAAAAATTCTGCAGTGGGACTGGGTATAGTGGCCCACACCTGTAATCCTAGCATTCTAGAAGGCCAAGGTGGGTGGATTGCTTGAACTCAGGAATTCGAGACCAGCTTGAACAAAAAGTGAGACCCTGTCTCTATTAAAAATAGAAAAACAACAACAACAACAACAAACTATCCAAGTGTGGTGGCACACACCTACAGTCCTAGCTACTCATGAGGCTGATGCAAGACAATTGCTGGGGCTCAAGGGTTTCAGGTTGCTGTGAGCTAAATGATGCGTGGTACCCTCTACCAAGGGTGATAGAGTGAGACTCCGCCTCTAGAAACAAAGAAATTACTGACACTCAATAAAGATGAATTGATTTCAACTGAATGGCAAGATTCCATATTGGTCGTAAATTGTTTGCCTGGCTCATATTTTGGGCAAGACATTATTTCTCTGGGTTAGGTGCTAAAGCATATCACAACAGACCACCATTCACATATCTACCATTTATCGAATACCTACAATGTGTCCCAAGCGTGTGTATTGGATCCCAAGCATTTCTTTTGATCCAATAACCCTATATGATAAATATTGAAATGACAATTTAAAATATAGAAATAGGCATACAAAGATTCTATAATTTCCCCCATGACTTTAGTAAGGAGTAGAACCAGAAATGAAATTGAGATTCATGCAACACTGGAGCCATGCATGCGAACTTGTGTAAAATAACATCTTATTTTTGTGTAAAACTTTTGTTTTTGAAAATACTGTTATACACTTGATTTATTTTAATCTTCCCAATAGCTCCATAGGCAGAGCAGGGGAAAAAATTGAAGCTCATTACCATGAAATAACATATCTGAAGTCAGACAGCTTGGTAACTCATATTGCTGGAAAGAGAATTCATAGCTCAGCGTTCCCCCCACCAAATCCTTCCATTATTCCATCCTGTTTTCCTACACAGCATACGCCCTTTCTAGGTAGGAACATCTGACTTCATGTCACTCTCTCCGAATAAATAAAAGATGAGGTACATTTAGTAAACTTAAACCTGAAGTTTTTAAGTTTGATGTCCACATAAAATTTGCATTTGCTTTCTCTGTTCTTATTTATGGGTCCTAAGGCAAGCATTAATCAGGATTTTGAAAAGTTATAATGAAAATGGTTTTTTAAACTTCAAAGGCTTAAATGAAAATAAAGTTTTTGCCTTAATTATATTTTCTCATACAAGTCCAGGAGCATCTGCAGTTTCTTGCATCTACAGAATTTATGAGAGTTTGAATTTATGGCTCAGTGCCCGTAGCTCAATGAGTAGGGTGCCTGCCACATACACCGAGGCTGGCGGGTTCAAGCCTGGCCCTGGCCTTCTAAACAACAATGACAACTGCAACCAAAAAATAGTTGGGCATTGTGGCTTGCACCTGTAGTCCCAGCTACTGGGGAGGCTAAGGCAAGAGAATCGCTTAAGCCCAAAAGTTTAAGGTTACTGTGAGCTGTGATGCTACAGCACTCTACAGAGGGTGACATAGTGAAACTCTGTCTCAAAAAAAACAGAAAGTTTGAATTTATGTAAGCCTGGTGCTTCTGGCTATGAAACATAGTCACATCTTTAACATATAGCAACTTTAATCATAGCCTACCATTTATTGATTATCTACTATTAAGGAGTCAAAAACTTACAGAATTAGAGCTAATTTTTGTAAGAGTCTTGAAAGGTGAGCATTATTATTTCCATTTCCAGATAAGGAAATTGAGATTCAAAGAAATTGCTCAAGGTTACGCACAGTCAGCTGTTAAACAGCAAAGCTGTGATTCAAACCCAGATCAGTCTGATTCCAAACCATGATGCTTCCCACCTGCACTATGTCTTTTAGAAGAAAAATAAAAAGTGAAAAAAATGAGTCTTCTACTTTCCTTTGGCTGACATAAGTTACTTTAAATACTAATCTCTGTGTTAAACTGTGGAGGTTTTGAGAAAACTCAAAACCTGATTATACAAAACCCATGTTGGTGAAAAGTCCAAGCAGATTGAGTCATCAGCTACTTCAGCTGAAGCTTTTCAGCACCTGACAGGGAGTATTGTTCAGGCCTGCTGTGTTAAATGAAATGTGGTATTGTACACTCAAGTGCCAAAGCACCCACTGTGGGGCCTTTCAAAGAAATTGTCTTTATTCTAGATCTCATTCATAAGCCAAAAAAACAGACATGAAATGAAAATTACCTGTGGGTTGAGTTCTACAAAATTGGTGGTGGGCCCAAGACACTCCAGTTGGAGCCCAGGCACTGGCGCTGAAAATACACTTGAAAAGATTCACCTGGTACAAACTTATTAACACATAATTGACAATAAAATATTTCCTTTTTCAGCAAAGGTCATTTATTTCATACTTGGAATATGTTATTTTGGTATAATTTATGCAGTAAGGATTATGTGTCACTTTATATGCATTTCCTAAATAACCATCCACAAAGCCAATTATTTGGTATTTTTCCTTTCTTTAAAATTTCCCATTGAAGATGACAATACTGCTTATACTTCTTAAGCTGATAATATGTAGGGCACAGTGTGGGTAACTTACTGCCTGTTTGCATGCTGTCTACCAGTTGGCTTTTTTCAGCTAGAAAGGCAGCACATTAGAAACTGTACCTCATACCATGGCGAAGAAATTAACAGTCAACATAGAAAAGACCTTGATAATGCTTGGATCCTTCCCCACTGGTATGGTTACTGTGCCATGGAACCGAGCCTCCTTCAGGCTGTAGAAAGCACCCATATCACTCAAGGCAAAAAGTCAACCTACCTCACTTGAAGTGCAAAAGAAAATAAGGAACAATGAAATAAATCCCTTTGGTGGGAGCCTCCAGTAGTAAGTCTTCATTATAAAGCACAGTGCAGACGCTTGATGAGACCCAGTAAAACTCAGGTGAGTGGGTGAGTCATTTTGCTCACTTGAGTGTCATTTACAGCTACCATGTTTTCTACTTTTGAGACTCCCTCAATTGGTTTATCTTGGCTGTTCACATGCAAACTACCTCTTCATTTACAAATAATTCTGTAAGGATAAATGGAAAGGACTGATATTCCTTTGATGCTTGGTCTGGTCCAAGGGAACGTCTTTTGAAAATCACGTGGTGTTTCTGAATATGAAATCGCACTGGTAAACATCTGCATTCCAAATGGTTCCCCAAATAGTGAAAACACAATTGCTTTTGCCTTAAACTAGGCTCTGACTAAAGTCTATGCTCTTATGATCTAGGGCCCTGTCAACAGCCACTGGGTTTGGTCCATGATGGATTTGGCATTCAGTCCACAGTTTCTTTTTGTGACACTGCTGATCTCTGCTGTATCCTTCTACTAGAACAGAAAAGATCTGGCCCTTTTTCAAAAGTAATCTAAAACAATCACTTCTAGTTCCTAATAACTTTGGCAATTGCCATGTACATTTACTTTCTTCTTAAAACTGAGCTCCTTAATTGTACGTGAAGAAACTTACACATGAGCAGCATTCACAGTAAACTAGCTTTGTGTCTGAACAAAAGATAAAATCCATAATGTTTAGTTTTGCATTTCAGCTTTCTGAAAGTCTTCTCAGTGAGTCCAGAGTGTTTGGATCTCTTTTAATCCTCATAATATTACACATACAGGCGATTAACTTATTCTAAGGGTAAGAGATACTAGCCCAATCATTTAAGGGTTACATATGTCTGACAATATTATTGTCACACATACACAGTGACAATTTTTAAAACCATGAAAGCGTTCAGAAAAATGGAGTGAATTGTGTGTGTCTGCACATGTTAGGGTAGCAGGCAAGAGAAAGGGAATCTGATCCCAAACTGTAAGAACTGCCTATAGATAAAACACTGCCACATGCCCTGAAGGTTGGCTGTACCCCTAAAATACCCAAATATTTAACAGTTTCTCAGAGCAACAAACTCCAGGACCTTCACTAGATCAACATTTGAAATAGGAATTATTTTCACATAATTTCTTCTTTTTGAGTCTGCCAATCTTAAGATTCCCTTGAAATCACATGCAAAATCAGGAGAGAGGATAGTTTTTGTTGTCAAAATGCTTAAGTATTTGGTTTTTATAAATATTCATATTTTTTCCAGATACAAACCTATGTCTTCTGAGTCCTACCTATGTTTAGTGATATGTAAGTTTGGAGGTCTGAGGGGACACTGCTGTGCATTTTGCTACTTCCTTCAGAGCACTTAACTGCTATTCTTACCTGCTAGCAGATAGAGAGGTGTTTATTTGCTAGAGAAAAGTGACACATGACATAGTTTTCTCAGGGTCTCCACTAGCTTGATAATGTCACTTGTTGACATTTTCACCTCTCGAAGATTGCAAAAACTATTGAAATTTCTAAAATCTATTTGTCCAAAATGCTAATAACTAAATATAGGAAGCAACTTGGGATGAATAATTTTATTCCTTCATTCAACAAATGTTAAATACCTACTAAATTCGAGTGCTTTGCCTGATGTTCAGATTATACCATTATATCAGATCAACATCGTCCTTGCCCTCATGATGATGTCAAACTAATGGGGGATATCTTGAATAAACAATCACAGAGATAATAATGACAACTTTGATAGACCACTAAGGGAAGTTTAGGGGCTATGAGAATGTGCAAGAGAGGCTATAGAGCCAGCTTCCCTGAGAAAGTAACATTTCAACTGAGAAAGCTGATGTATACATGTATAAAAGTAAAATCTGTTCCACCCAAGATAAACTTGGCAAATGAAACTATGTTAAATTAATTTACAACCTGAAATGTATATACATTTCCACAGGAAAAATGCATTCCAAAATGCAAATAGCTAAAATTCGAAGCTCGCAAATGTAGAGTTTCTTATTCTTTAAAACTGATGTCAGCTAGAATAAAGTTGAATCATTATATTTCAAACAAAGTTCTTTACTATAAAAAAAGGAGGAATAAAGAAAGAAAGATAAAAAAGAAAAAACAAAGGAAGGAAAAGAGGGAGAAAAAGTGGACAACCATTTTAACATGGGTTCAAAAATAATACAGAGAAGTTTATACCATTGCTGGCACAGGTAGCAAGGTAACAGAGTAATCTTAAAAACAAAACAGAACTCTCTGATTTTGACAACAAGGACAGACCCCAGAGGGAAATACTGCTAGTTCTCTAAGCATATCTTTAGTTTGACTACTGGGTAATTAATTCAACATTTCCCAAAATAAAGATTGGGAGATGTTAAAAAAAAAATGGAGGTAAAGTATCTGGTTAAATGCTACCATGAATGGATTAATAAATTGTGGTATATGTACACCACGGAATATTATGCAGCCTTAAAGAAAGATGGAGACTTTACCTCTTTCATGTTTACATGGATGGAGCTGTAACATATTCTTCTTAGTAAAGTATCTCAAGAATGGAAGAAAAAGTACCCAATGTACTCAGCCCTACTATGAAACTAATTTAGGGTTTTCACATGAAAGCTATAACCCAGTTACAACCTAAGAATAGGGGGAAGGGGGAAAGGGAGGGAAGGGAGAGGGGCGGTAGGTAGAGGGAGGAGGATTGGTGGGATTACACCAGCGGTGCATCTTACAAGGGTATATGTGAAACTTGGTAAATGTGGAATGTAAGTGTCTTGGCACAGTAACTGAGAGAATGCCAGGAAGGCTATGTTAACCAGTATGTCAAACGGTCTGTGAAGCTAGTGAATGATGCCCCATGATCATATCAATGTACACAGCTATGATTTAATAAAACAAACAACAACAAAATAAACCCCTCAATATTGCAAACTCTTAAACAAAAAAAAATAAAAATAAAAATAAAAAAAATAAATGCTGCCACAACTGAAGGACGGCTGTCAAAGCCTCTTGATGAACTACTTGACTCTTCAGGCTTCATTGTTCTCTGTTCCCATTCCCCAACCTTCTGTTGTAAGTCCAGTTTCTTTTGTATTTGATTCAGTTCTGTTCCTCCACTATTTTTAACCCAACGGTCTCAATATTGCGCCACAAAAGCATGCCAAGCCAGAGTGTGACTGCTGTTTCATAAAGTTTGCTCTCTTACTTCTTGGACTCTCAAAGGAATCTCACAGTTTGGCCTCACTTAGAGATTCCTTTTACGGAGACCACTGTGCCCCATGCTGGTCATGTGGATCAACATCCTTTCCTGGCTTCTTATTTCCGACCCATTTTATGAGCTTAAGCTCATAAGCTTCCTTCCTATGGTGCCTTCATGTCTAGTGTGAAGGCACGAGTCAGCAATCCCCACAGATGGTCAGTGTGGTTCTCCAGAAGTCCAAGGAAACAGCTAGACTTTCCTCCCCAAAGCAGGCTGTGTCAATGAAGTTCTGGGTTGAAGAGATTCAGAACAGGGCTGACTGAGGCAACAACAAAGGAGGAAAAGGCAAGCTTGATGAATTTGCTGAGAGAAGGTGTAACTGAATATCTACAAATTGAACATTTTTTCTCTTATTTTCATTAACATTGCTCAATTTCAAAACTCAGTTCAAAGGAAACATCTGTCCCTCCTCCCCACTGTCTCTCTCACCATCATACATGCCTCATCATTATGCACGTATGAAATTGTGGAGTCAATTGTGAAATTTTTTTTATAATTAACATGATTGAGTCTGACATTGTTTATCAGGATAATTTTCTTTTACTTTTATTGTTGTGATATGTGCACACTCTGTGTGAACATGGGCAAGTTTATTCAACTCTGAAAGCCTTAGTTTTTGTGTATAAAATTGGGCTACCAGTAGTATCTACCCTATAGATATGTTGTGAGCTAATACGTGTGAGATACCTAGCCTACTTCTTAACACAGATAATGAAAAGGATCCAAACCCAACAGGTCTCAGCCCAGAGCACAGCTTATGCCCTTAGCTTGCTATAATGAACACTCAATAAAAGTTGGCTTTCATGACTACTATTATTGTAATTATCACATTCACTATAGAAGAATTTGAAAATTCAGATGAGCAAAGAGAAAAATTACTCATGGTCCCATTCTTAGAGATAATGATTTTTAATACTTTAGCACTATCTTTCCAAACCTTTGTATATATAAAAATATATATATGTAAAAAGTATATTATGCTTACTGATACAAACTTGATTTCATATTTGATATATTATAATTTATTACATCAATATCCTTCTCAGTAGAATTTATAGATTAAGAAGAAAGTTTGGTCTATGTCAGTATATAATTGGGTACCTCTGACAAGGTCTCCAATCTCTGCTAGTGGTCTTAAATGCCCATATTCCTTGTATCTTTTTAGTTTTGTTTATAGTTGCTGAGGTGTAAGGGCAAGTTCCCCAGTTCACTGACTAACAGAAAAATTTATTGGCAGAATCCTCAATGTACATAAGATACCAGAAACACAAAACAGATTTTCTCTCCAAAATGCAACTATTGAGGAATAAATAGCCTTTTGTAAAATACTATCGTAAGTTAATTGAGTCCTATTTCTTTGTTTTTGTTTCATATATTTGTTTTTGGCAAGTTAGTCATAAATACTGGCCTAGGCTAGAATAGTTTTTCCTACATTTTCTTCTAGAAATGGCTTTATGCCTTGTAGTTAAGCCTTTTCTCCTTCTTGAATTAAGTTTTGTATATGGACAGGGATTTGAGGTCCTTTTTTTTTTTTTTTTTTTTTGGCCGGGGCTGGGCTTGAACACGCCACCTCCGGCATATGGGACCGGCGCCCTACACGTTGAGCCACAGGCGCCGCCCAGATTTGAGGTCCTTTTAATTCTTTGGAATGTGGCTGTTTAGTTTGACCAGCACCATTGATTGAATATGGCTTTATTGCCACAGTGTATGTTGTTATCTGCTTTGTCAAGACCATTTAGTTATAGGCAGATGGGTTTATTTCCGGGTTCTCTCTTTTCTTCTGGTCTATGTCTCTACTGTTTACCAGTACTATGTTTCTGCACAGCAAGGGAAATAATTAACAGAGTGAACAGAAAACCCACAGAATGGGAGAAAATATTTCCAAACTATACATCGAGAAAGGCTGTATCCAGAATCTACAAAGAACTCAATCAACAATAAAAAGAGAACACTCCTCTCAAAAAGTGGGCAAAAGATGTGAACAGATGTTTTCAAAAGAAGATAGAGAAATGGCCTAAAAACATATGAAAAATTGTTCAACATCACTAATAATCAGGGAAATGCAAATTAAAACAACAACAAGATATCACCTTACCATTATTAGAATGGTCATTCTAAAAAAGTCAAAGAAACAAGAGATGCTTCTGTGGATGCCGAGAGAAAGGAAAACACTGTCGGTGGGAGTGAAGATTAGCGCAACCTCTGTGGAAAACAGTGAACAGATTGCTCAAAGAAATAAATGTAGACCTGCCATTCAATCCAGCAATCCCACTGCCAGCTAAAAACCCAAAGAAAATGAGGTAATTTTATCAAAAAGACGCTGGCATTTGAATGTTTATTACAGTACAATTCATAATCGCAAAGATATGAAATTAACCTAAGTGCTCATCAATTCATGAGTACAGTGATATAAAAGATACATATATATAGTTATATAGACACACACACACACACATCCACCCACACATATATATGCCATGGAGTACTACTCAAACATAAAAAGGAATGAAATAATGTCCCTCCAGCGACTTGAATGGAACTGGAGACTATTATCCTAAGTGAAGTATCTCAGAAATGAAGACATAAACACCACATGTAGTCTCTAATAAATGAAAGTTAACTGTTGGGCACAAATGGGCACAAAGAAACATAAATGATACTGGAATTTAAGAAGGTGGATTGGTGGGGGGTGGTGAGGGTTAAAACTATTCTGTTGATGGGCACATTAAAAGCATCAACTTAAGCATTACACAAGGTATCCATGTGAGATTTGCACCCCTTTAATATTTTGAAATATAAAAAAATATATCACTATAGCACAATAGCCTTGGGTTTTACTAAGAGCTAGCAATTCAGCTAGTATCTGATGCAAAACCAATGAGGAAGCTCCTCCTCATTGATGGAAACAGATAGACCAAGTAGAAAGGTAAGTAACCTTTATCATGACACTTAGAAATATAATAAAATAAGGTCTAGGGGATAGGATAACTCACTAGAAACACAGGTGTACTGAGGTATCACAAGGCCCCACATGCATAATTCATTCATTTACAAATCATTGTTTGAAAACACAATTTGATCCGGGTATCAAATCTGTACAGGTCAAAGCCATCACCCACATGAATCTTGTATCTCCACATTGGTACCATTGTTTGCAAGGGTTTTTCCATTTAACCTGCCCTTCTCTTTCTAACATGTACTTTGAATAATACATACTTCTCATGAGAATTAAGTAAGACAACACATACGGGGCAATCCTTAACATATAGTAGTAAGTAGTTTGCATTTTACTACTTATAAATTGATGTGGATTTTCTCTCTAGGATCATTCATGGCAAACATCTGTATATTACAGTGATGTCTTACAAAGGTTATAGTGCTTTATTTCCATTTATGTTAAATATCAAAGAATTTCGATGACATCTTGAATACACGTAGGGGCTCCCACATACTATAAAAGGTTGTAACATTCCTTTGCTTCTCTCATCACAACACTGTTTCAGCTATTGCTTTATCCCACAGTCTTTTCTTTATACTTCAATAAAGCTGATGGAGAGAGGGTTATGAGCTGATAACACAATAATAAAACTTATGGGAACTCTGTTAAAAGCAAAAGTAATAGGATGAAAGGAACCTATATTTATGCAGCATCAATGTGGCAGCCACTATTTCAGTGATTTTTCAACTGGTGTGCCATGGCACATTCGTGTGCCATGAGAGGATCTCAGGTGTGCCATGAAAGATATTAAAGGTTAATTTAATTATTTTATGAAGAAGTCAAAGCACAATAATATATTCTTTTTTTACTCTTTTTTTTTTTTGATCATCATAATTTAAGTGTGCCATGGATATTTAACTATAGGTTCAAGTATGTGGTGAGATAAAAAAAGGTTGAAAAGCAACTGTACTATGATAGCCATTATTTCATCAAATCCTCAACATATAACTTTCTGAAGTTGACCTTGTTCATAAATTTTCATTTTCTAGTTAAAAATGAGATCTAGAAAGGTTTATTACTTGCAATTTTTAACCTATAGTTGATGTAGTGGATAGTCAATAAATGCTTGTTGGTATTTGTTCTTTTATTCGTATTTTTAACTTTAAGAAAATTCTAGAACAGAGATTTTTAAAAGATGATCTCTCCTGCTTTTGGTTTCCTGCACATGATTTACAGATGATATCTCTCTCACCCTGTTTGATGCAATGATCCACCTTTTTTTTCCAATTTAAGAATGTCTGGACTCAGTTTGATGTGTCCTTCACTTAATCTCTGTTATGACAACTCCTTAGAAAGCAGAGCTTAACTCTGGACACTAGAGTACATCTCCCCAGGGAAGCTGTCCTCTTTAAAACAATCCTTTTTAGAGAAGAGTCATATAGAATTGTTGGCGCGTGTACTTTTTTGACCTGAAGACTACAAGCTACATTTTATCAACATGTGAGTGGCTTTCCTTTTTAATTTCCAGAAAATAAAGTACAGAAAATTAATGATGGTGAATTACTAAATCTCCTGGCAATACGTTCATTTAAGAGCCATACTGGTTGCTTAGAGATTATGTTTGTGAGTACACCAGGACTAGTATGTTTATTAAACTGTTTGAATCCAATTATTAGCACACACACACACACACACACACACACACACACACACACACACACACATACACCCAGAAAATAACTATAGCCAGAAATATGATCAAGGGAAAAAGTAGAGAAAACAAGGAACTTTCTTTCAGGAGAGTCTTTGATTTTTTGGTTGGTAGTATCTAAAATTGCTTTTAACATAAAATCCCACCAGTTACTTTCATCTCCCAGTTCCATTGTCCATACTGTCCCAGGAGAGAAACAATCTTCCAATGGATGGAAACATCAAGCCTAGGTCTGTATGAATTATATAACTTTTTTTAAAAAACTAAATTAAAAGCTCCCCTAGAGAAATAAGTGATTACTAGATAAATGTTAGTGGCTTTGCAACAGTTGTTCTTGTGTTAATTATGACTAAGACAGACATATAAGAGGTAGGAGGAGAGAAAAAAAGGAAAGAAATATTTACCTTGAGCTTCCTACGAATCAGGCCATATATCAAGAAACTTGTACATATATCTCCGGAAAAGCAGGTATCATGATTAATTTTACAGATCAGTTTTACCCACAAGGACACAGGCTCGGGTAAGTTAAGTAATATCTCAAGGACAGTAAATAGGAGAGCCAGAGATAGAACAGGTATCTCCTGATTCTAATGTTTGTTACTCTTCTTTCACCCAGGGAAACACAATCACTGATACCTGGCCATAAGGTAACTTCAGGGCAATTGGCATATAATAGGATGCAGGTGTGAGACTGATAGACGTGGAAATAAAACCAAAGGTGTGGAGCTGGTGGTAAAGGAGCCACTCTTGGAATGAAGCGGAAAGCACTTTACCTGTTTGAGGGAGATGTGACATGGGAAATGGTTGAGAATATGGACAGCAGGATCAGCATGGTGGAAGGAAAACTTGGTGAAGGAACGATGCATCCTATCCAGATGAATGAAAAATAGAAGAGTCACTCAAACATTTTTGAGCAGGCTAAGGATAAAGGAAATCCAGCAACTGCTAAGCCAGGTCCCCAATAAGAAACATACAGTTTGCAGCTCAATTTACAATCACCAAAATGTGGAAACACCCTAAATGCCCACCAACCCAGGAACAAGCTGTGGTATATGTACACCATGGAATACTATTCAGCCATTAAAAAAAATGGAGACTTTACATCCTTTGTATTAACCTGGATGGAAGTGAAACACGTTATTCTTAGTAAAGCATCACAAGAATGGAGAAGCATGAATCCTATGTACTGAATTTTGATATGAAGACCATTAATGACCTAGTACACGGTGGGGGATGGGAGAGGGAGAGAAGGGGGGGGAAGGAAGAGCAGAGAGAAGGAAGGAGGGCGGGGTGGGGTCTGCATGTGTGACACACCTTTTGGGGTCAAGACACAATTATAAGAGGGACTTTAACTAACAAATGCAATCAGTGTAATCTGGTACCTTGCAGCCTCAATGAATCCCCAACAAAACAAAAAAAAGGAAAGAAACATACAGCTGGTATGGACGGTACATGGGAGAGCTCAGGTTTGGGGGGGTCCGTATTCTAGTGTACAGTAGTTGTAAGATCATTACTTAACTTCTCTGATTTTTGCTTTTCTCATAATAAAGGGGATATTATAATAACATTCTTGAAGAGCTATGAGCTCTTGATTTGTATATTAACACCTGGCTGTATCACAGGCACCTAATATATGATGACAACTGTGGTTGCGGTGGTAGTTGTGGTTGTGGTTGTAAATGACTATAACCCTAATAAAAGAGAAAAATGGTGGAAAGAAGCAAGGTAATAGACTGAAATAAATAAGCCCGCCTCTTTTTTTGTTGGTGTTAATTTCCTATAAACCAGTTCTTACAAGTCAAGTGGTCCTTAAACTTGGTTGCACATGAGAATCTGTTAGAAAACTCATAAAAATATATCAACTGCATTCCATACCCAGGGAGTAGAATTTAAATTATTCCAGGGGAACACCAAGGCATCTGTAGTTTTTAAAACACTCCAATGTGTCCAACACCCAAGGGTTGAGGATCATGGCTTACTAAGACAATGCTGCCTAAAGGTGGCTTTAACACAAGCCTTCTCAATCCTGGATACTTCTGCTTACTGGAGGTAAGGGATGAAGTAAAAAGCTCTTTCCGTGTTGCCTTGTATTATCCTTTGGGCATTAGTAATGAAGTTTCAATCAGGCAGAGTCAGTCACATAGCTGCAGAATTTCTGTGCGCCTTTTTAATAATGACTGATGACCTAACCTATGTTTAGTTCCATTATAACAAAGCATAACTTCAGTTAGCAGTTTTTACAAATGACATGTTATGATTCTGAAAGGAAGAAACATTTTAGTGGAGGAGATATGATATTTGGAATCAGACTAGGATTTACACTCATTAGTTCTGTTACCTACTTCATATCCATTCTACCATATTCTATCATATAGGGATGTCCTAGATTGGAATTTCCCTTTAGCTCTCTGGGGACAAAAGCCTGGTCCATTCATGATGGGTTGGCTGGCTGTTCAGTTATTTGGAGCACTCCAAGGAGACTGCTAGTCCTCTGGAGCCAACACATCTAGGAGCTCTGGGTATTACTAAAAATCAGACTCTACATCTCAACTTGGGAGAAATGTGGATTCTATGCATTTGGTTCTCCAACTTGCCAGCACTAGAATAGGATGTCCATTTACATTTTTAGAATTAAAGAATAAAATAATAGAGCAGGAGTGTGCTCTGGGGCCTCTATTGGAAGAAGATATGGTGAAAAGCTGGTGGGCTTATTTTTGAAAACATGAGTATTTATTCCTATTCTTTTATAGAATATGGAATTAGTTATTTTTTATGCAATTGTGAATCAAAGTTGGGGTGAGGGGAGTAGAGGAAATACCAAACTAACTGTCGTATGGGTATCTGTTGAAATTGCCAGTGGCACCGTAATAATTTAGTCCAAAGTGAAAGCTTTGCTTTACTGTCTTGGGGTAAATAAAATATGTACTTCTTAGGTTTGTTATAAAGACTAAATACAAAAGTGTATATAAAGCACTTAGCACAAAACATTATCCACAATCATAGCTATTATCATTAGTTTACAATTTTTTTTAAGCAAATTCTGATTCACTTTTAAAAATTAACTTATATACGGGCAACAAGCTCCAGGAAAAGAAGGAATTTTGGGGCAGCAACACTAAACATATTGATATAAAATAGTAAAATAGTACTGGGAAGTATCACTGACAATACCAACATGTTACTAAGGAGCCATGCAGAAAGTTTAATCCGGGTCATCCCGTGCATTTGGAATTTGTGCTCATTCAGGCAGAATCAATCGCTTCCTGCTAACACATGCCATATACTGGGCTCCAGGAATGCTCTACTCCATAGGACCTTTACAATCTAGTGAAGAAAGCTGACTTTCTAAAGAATAGTGACAATACAGTGCAACAAAACAATACTAATGGTTAGTGAAAAGTAACGTGGGAACATGGGTGCAGCTAACTGGAGAAGAGGGAGCTGTGTAAAGATAGTAACCCATTTGGGATTTGAAAGATTAATAACAAGTTCAACAAGAAGAGAAGAGAGGTGGTCTGGAGAAAAAGATGAATCCATGCTTATCACACCTAATTCTTGCTCAGTGAGTAAAGAAGGTTTAAAGCTTGTTTATAATTACTATTACATGTTACAAAGTTGTATTTATTAAAAATGGCATAGTATATTCCCAACATGAAGAATAAGCCCTGGATTGTGCTCCATGATCTTTTTCATCAAATCCAGGTCACTAGCATTTTCCTGTCACGTACTGGTTGAACATATTTGTTAAGTAACTGCTAGGTATCAGGAATTGTACTAGGAACTCACGATTGCACCCAAAACAAACAGGAGCATATCCACCCTGTCTTTGTTGAGCTTGAAATCCAGTGGAAGCATCAGACTTTTAATGAACACTGAGTGTTTGGAGAGAAAGTCCAGGCTATTGGAAGTGTTAAACAGGTGATAATAGGTGAGAAATACTTTTATATCTAAATTATTTTTGCCTTAAAGGAATGGAAATAGTAACTATTTTTTATTTAAATCTTAAGATGATTGGTATAGGTTATAAGAACACTTTGAAGAGTATAAGATCTATAGAAACATAAAATGAAGGTATTATTGATATCACTCTTCTTTTTTTTTTGTAGAGACAGAGTCTCACTGTACCGCCCTGGGGTAGAGTGCCATGGCGTCACACAGCTCACAGCAACCTCCAGCTCTTGGGCTTCCGCAATTCTCCTGCCTCAGCCTCCTGAGCAGCTGGGACTACAGGCGCCAGCCACAACGCCCGGCTATTTTTTTGTTGCAGTTTGGCCAGGGCTGGGTTTGAACCCACCACCCTCGGCATATGGGGCTGGCGCCCTACTCACTGAGCCACAGGCACCGCCCGATATCACTCTTCTTATTTAAAATAGTTTAGTCAATGTAGAATGTAAATGTCTTAACATAATAACTATGAAAATGCCAGGAAGGCTATGTTAACCAGTATGATGAAAATGTGTCAAACGATCTATAAAACCAGTGTATGGTGCCCCATGATCGCATTAATGTACACAGCTATGATTTAATAATGATAAAAGAAAAAGACTTGGTTACTGTGCAAAAAAATAAATAAACAAAATAGTTTAGTCAACCATCAGTAGTGCACTGTGTTGAATTACTGTTCAATCTATGTGAAATATTTAGCACCAATTATTTGCATTGTTTGTGAGAAATTGGTAAAATGATTATCCTTCATGTCATCTAGTTATCTTCTTTCAGAAAGGAAAGAAAAACAAAGATCCTACCTGTTAAATGATGGGCCCACATTAATGCAGAGGGAAGACACAATTGAAAGGTCTCTATCCATTATCTATTTCAATGAATATAGCTTATTAGATTTTTTTTTTCATTTAAGTTAGAGAATGAAGAATTAAAAACCAACAATGCCAACCTGGGAAACAAGTACAGACAGAGACTCTAGTCTGAGGCCTCTTTGAAAAGGGAGGCAGCAGAACAAAGGCTCTGAGGCAGCAGGTGCTGGAGCCAGGCTGAGTGTGCAGTGTGCCTCCACCACTTAGTAACTACAGGGCCTGATGCTTAAATGTCTGTACGCATCTTTGCTGACCCTGAAAATTGAGGTGATGATAATACCTGCTTTAAAGGTGTTTGGAAGGATTCAATGAGTTCATACAGTGAAAGCTTTTAGAGTAGTGCCTGACATGCACTAAGTGCTTACTACACATTATCGATTACCACTGTTACCTCTTGTGACTAGTCTTAACCCTACACCCTTTCTAGTGGAAGAAAACTGGAGAAAGTAGAACCAGCTCAGAGCTCTCTTACATTTCTTTCTTACTGGAAAAGGCAGAATGCTAAGTGAAGTGCAAGCAGACATTGACAAATGTGTCTTTCTACATATTACTGGGAACAGGTTTATCAATTTCAAACTCTCTTCCATCTAAAAAAGACTTCCCTCTAATTTAATCACAACTTATCTGTCAAAAGTCCAACCCAAACATCCCCTAATGACTCCGTGATATTCGAGGTAGCTTATCTGAAAAAAAATAGAGGTACTCCACGGTAGCATTCACGTTAAAAAAGTTGCAGAGATAGTAAAGTTGCAGAGATGAAAATTGTGTGATGGCTGAACCCTCATCAGAAAGGCAATTGCAAATTTTGGCTGCATTTTGCACTCCCCTTCGTTATTTCTTCTAGTGTGTGGAAGGTCAGGTTGGGGGTAATTTGGATTATAGAGTATGAAATATATGATATTCCATTCTTTAGAAATTTAATAAAAGTTAAGGTGGGAAAAAACGACACTCAAGCCTCATTATATTACTTTCTAATACTTTGCAATGCGATCCTCATGCTACATGTACAATATTTGAGATTCCTAACCAGAGCTCACTTTGGCTGAGGGTCCCATTACATTAGAAAGTCCTTGAAGGAAGTGCTGCAAATGCAAACTTATGAAATTAAAAGAAAGGAATGAGAAGGAGAAAAAAAAAGTCAGCCAGATCATTTGTTTTCTCATAGATCATCTTTCCAAATGTGGACCAGCAGGAATAATGTTTATTCTGACCTTAGAAAATTACTGCAGCAATTTTTATGTGAAACATAGATTTGGAAATTTTTGAAAGCAGTATACTTAAAAAACATAAAAATAACATTAATGAGCAAAAGGAACGTTATGTATAAGAGTAAATACTAAGCCTTCTACAAAGAACATCCAAACCTGAGTTTTAAGTTATGATTTTTAAGCTTTTTAGGATAGTGACCCTACTTGTAAGCTCCCAAACTATCAATGATTTTCTATTCTCTTAGATTTTTAATAGGGCTCAGAATTATAATAAAAACCATCTTTATTAAAAAAAATTAAACTGATGGTTATAGTATAATACTCCAAGGGAGTCACATGAAGACTCTAATCTCCTAGGATAAGAATCACAAGTTGAAGATAAAGATGTTGTTACAATATATTTATTTAATTTAAGTCTTTATTTTTATCTAAGGTTTATAATCCTTCTCTGGTACTTTGTAATAAAACTTTCACCCAGAGAGCTAATAGAGCAGGATTACCTGCAAGACTTCACAATATAGAGCAAGGGTTGGCAAACCACAATTTGTAGGCCAATTTTGCTCACTTCCTATTTTTATAAAGATTTATTGGAATATAGCTATGACATTTATTTATTATCAATAATTGATTTTGTGCTACAACAGCAGAGTTGAGTAGTTGCATTCAAGACTATCTGATCTACAGAGCCAAAAATATTTACAATATGACCCTTCGTAGAAAAATTTTGCTAACCTTTGGTATAAAGAAAAAGACAATGGGTTCATTAGTAAAGAAAATGGTATTTCTGAAGGTGTTATCTCATCTATTTGGAAATGTATTGTATTTTATTCTCATTTTATAAATTAAACTTAACATGTTTTTACATATTATTTCTCAGCCTAGGATATTATTACTGAAACTAATTGCCAGGGTGAGTTCCAACACTCTTTCCTTCAAGGCTCTTAATTAAGTCATACCCTGTGAAGCCTTGTAGATACTATCAAATGGTCCACTGACCACTCCTTTCCATACTCACCACACATTTATTCCTATATTAATGAGTATTCACTTATTTATGTTTGCATGTACATACATGTCTGCCCTTCGCCCAGGCCTATAAGTGCCTCCAAATGACTCATGGTGTCTTACTTATATTCATGTCTTACATACTGCCTGGTATATAGTACAAGCTCAGTAAATGTTTCTGAAATTACCTAAAAAAATATGTGGTAAGCAGAAATCTTAAGAAATTAACATGCTGGGGGGCGGAGCAAGATGGCAGCCGAGTAACAGCTTCCTTGCATCTGGGCACCGTGTCTGGGGAGATAGGACTCCAGGCATCTCTGGCTGCTGGGATCTGCCTATCATCACCCCTGAGAGGATACAGGGAGTCAGCGAGAGACTTCTGGACCCCAAGAGGAAGACTAAAACATTGGAAAACCGGCAAGTGGTCGCGTGTGTTCAATCCGTCTAAACCCGCCAGCAACTGTAAGTTCAGTAGCAGCGAGACTGCAAACCAGAAAAGCCTTACCTGTGAACTGTTTTGGTGTCTTTGCACTTGGCACTCAGCTGAACTGCCTTGGGGAGAGCCTGAGCGGGAGTGCGGAGAACTTTGGCCTTTGTCTAGGGCCCCAGTCTGAGCCGCTGAGCCAGACGGAGCTAATGGTGTTTGGCTCTGGGTCCCAGGCAGCCATTGTGAGCGATCTGCCCCGGCAAGCTCCGCCCTCAGGGTCGCAGAGCTGGAATTGGGTGGGAGCTACCAGCGACCAAGTAGCATAAGGGCAGGGTCTGAGCCGCCTTGCAGCCCTAACCCTTGGGGGCAGAGGGAGACCAGTTTTGGCACACAGGGTAAGTGGATAGCCACTTCAGCAGTGATTCCAGCGACAAGCACTTCCCTGGGAAAGCTTCTGCTCAGCAAGTGAACAAGTTCAAAGAGCCTTTTAAGTGGGCTGAAGAGAGATTTGGGGTGTCTACCTGCTGGGGGTTGAGAAACTAGCAGCCTCCAGTCATATCAGAACTGTGATTAACTTCTCATACCCCAGAAGACCACATGTTGCCCAGACAATATTCAATAACATATACATACTGCTTTGTTTTTGGTTGTGGTTTTTTTTTTTTTTTTGGTTTGGTTGTTTTTTTTGTTTATTTTGATGTTGTAGATTGTTGTTTTGTTTTTTAAGTTCAACCTTTTCATACAGATCCTTTTTCTTTCTCAATTTTTCTAGTTTAATTATAATTTCCCATTGCTGGCTATTTCAAAAATTAGAACTTCATTTTTGTTAGGGTTTCTACCACTATTATTTGGTTTTCCACCCAATTTTATCCCGTAAAGTTTTCTGTTTGCTTGTTTTGGTTTGATTTATAGCATTTTTGTCTTTCCTCTCTACTTGGTGGAGGTGGGGTACTGTGTCTGATCAGGTTAGCAAAGAGCTGCTGACCTCAAGGGAAACACCCAACTGGGCACCCCCAGAAGGTGTTTTTTTTTTTTTTTAAGGTTATATCAAAGTACCCTACTGTACACCTATATTGTTCCGTCTCCCTCTTTCTGTGCCTCTCTTCTTTTTGTCAATATTCCTTTTACCCACCGCCTCTCCTTTCTCTATTTTTCTTTCTTTTCTTATCACTCTGTCCTCCTTTCTTTCATCCATTTTTTGCTCTTCAACCTTCTCACCCTTCTGGTCCTGTAACCCTTAGTCCACAGGCACGAGAACTTAAAGAGCAAGAGGAAGTGAAAGGAAAATTAGGGCAAGGAAACAGATAAAAGAAATCACTCATGAGGAAGAATCAGCAGAAAACTCCAGGCAACATGAAGAACCAGTCCAGAACAACCCCGCCAAGGGACCATGAGGTAGCTACTGCAGAGGATTCAACCTATAAAGAAATGTTAGGAATGACAGAAAGGGAATTTAGAATACACATGTTGCAAACAATGAAAGAAATGATGGAAACAATGAAGGAAACTGCTATTAAGGTGGAAAATAACCAAAAGGAAATTCAAAAACAGAATCAAATAAGAGATGAACGATATGAAGAATATAAAAAGGATATAGCAGAGCTGAAGGAACTGAAACAGTCAATTAGAGAACTTAAAGATGCAATGGAAAGTATCAGCAACAGGTTAGACCATGCAGAAGAAAGAATTTCAGAGGTAGAAGACAAAGTTTTTGAGATAGTAAAAGAGGCAGAAAAGAAGAGAGAGAAAGCAGAACGTTCCCTGTCAGAATTATGGGACTTTAAGAAGCGTTCCAACATACGAGTTATAGGAATTCCAGAAGGGGAAGAAGAATGCCCCAAAGGAATGGAAGCCATACTAGAGAATATTATAAAAGAAAATTTCCCAAATATCACCAAAGATTCTGACACAATGCTTTCAGAGGGCTATCGGACCCCAGGTCGCCTCAACTCTAACCGAGCTTCTCCAAGACACATTGTGATGAACCTGTCCAAAGTCAAGACAAAAGAAAAGATTCTGCAAGCTGCCAGGAGTAAGCGCCAGCTGACCTACAGGGGCAAATCCATCAGTGTGACCGCAGACTTCTCTAATGAAACTTTCCAAGCAAGAAGACAATGGTCATCTAACTTTCATCTACTTAAACAGAACAATTTCCAGCCCAGAATTCTGAACCCTGCTAAGCTAAGCTTCAAAATTGATGGAGAAATCAAATCATTTACGGAAATACAAACATTGAGGAAATTTGCCACAACAAGACCAGCCCTACAGGAAATACTTCAACCTGTTCTGCACACTGACCACCATAATGGATCAGCAGCAAAGTAAGAACTCAGAAATTAAAGGACAGAACCTAACCTCCACACTGATGCAAAAGATAAAACTATGCAATGGATTCTCACCAAATAAGATGAATAGAATACTACCACACTTATCAATTATCTCAATAAATGTTAAAGGCTTGAATTCCCCACTGAAGAGACATAGATTGGTTGACTGGATTAAAAAACACAAGCCATCCATTTGCTGTCTGCAAGAAACACACCTGGCTTCAAAAGACAAATTAAAGCTCCGAGTCAAGGGTTGGAAGACAATTTTTCAGGCAAATGGAATTCAGAAGAAAAGAGGAGTTGCAATCTTATTTTCAGATTCATGTAGATTTAAAGCAACTAAAGTCAAAAAAGATAAAGTTGGTCACTTTATATTGGTCAAGGGAAAAATACAACAAGAAGACATTTCAATTCTAAATATTTATGCACCCAATTTAAATGCTCCCAGATTCTTGAAACAGACCTTACTCAGTCTGAGCAATATGATATCTGATAATACCATCATAACAGGGGACCTTAACACTCCTCTTACAGAGCTGGACAGATCCTCTAAACAGAAATTAAACAAGGATATAAGAGATTTAAATGAGACCCTAGAACAACTGTGCTTGATAGACGCATATAGAACACTCCATCCCAAAGATAAAGAATATACATTCTTCTCATCACCCCATGGAACATTCTCCAAAATTGATCATATCCTGGGACACAAAACAAATATCAACAGAATCAAAAGAATTGAAATTTTACCTTGTATCTTCTCAGAACATAAGGCACTAAAGGTGGAATGCAACTCTAACAAAAATGCTCGACCCCACCCAAAGGCATGGAAATTAAACAATCTTCTGTTGAATAAGAGATGGGTGCAGGAAGAAATAAAACAGGAAATCATTAACTTCCTTGAGCATAACAACAATGAAGACACAAGCTACCAAAACCTGTGGGATACTGCAAAAGCAGTTTTGAGAGGAAAATTCATTGCTTTAGATGCCTACATTCGAAAAACAGAAAGAGAGCACATCAACAATCTCACAAGAGATCTTATGGAATTGGAAAAAGATGAACAATCTAAGCCTAAACTCAGTAGAAGAAAAGAAATTTCCAAAATCAAATCAGAGATCAATGAAATTGAAAACAAAAGAATCATTCAGAAAATTAATGAAACAAGGAGTTGGTTTTTTGAAAAAATAAATAAAATAGGTAAACCATTGGCCAGAATAACGAGGAATAGAAAAGTAAAATCTCTAGTAACCTCAATCAGAAATGATAAAGGGGAAATAACAACTGATCCCACAGAGATACAAGAGATCATCTCTGAATACTACCAGAAACTCTATGCCCAGAAATTTGACAATGTGAAGGAAATGGATCAATATTTGGAATCACACCCTCTCCCTAGACTCAGCCAGGAAGAAGTAGAGCTCCTGAACACACCAATTTCAAGCACTGAGATCAAAGAAACAATAAAAAATCTTCCAACCAAAAAATGCCCTGGTCCAGATGGCTTCACACCAGAATTCTATCAAACCTTCAAGGAAGAGCTTATTCCTGTACTGCAGAAATTATTCCAAAAAATTGAGGAAGAAGGAATCTTCCCCAACACATTCTATGAAGCAAACATCACCCTGATACCAAAACCAGGAAAAGACCCAAACAAAAAGGAGAATTTCAGACCAATATCACTCATGAACATAGATGCAAAAATTCTCAACAAAATCCTAGCCAATAGATTGCAGCTTATCATCAAGAAAGTCATTCATCATGATCAAGTAGACTTCATCCCAGGGATGCAAGGCTGGTTTAACATACGCAAGTCCATAAACGTTATCCACCATATTAACAGAGGCAAAAATAAAGATCACATGATCCTCTCAATAGATGCAGAAAAAGCATTTGATAAAATCCAGCATCCTTTTCTAATTAGAACACTGAAGAGTATAGGCATAGGTGGCACATTTCTAAAACTGATTGAAGCTATCTATGACAAACCCACAGCCAATATTTTACTGAATTGGGTAAAACTGAAAGCTTTTCCTCTTAGAACTGGAACCAGACAAGGTTGTCCTCTGTCACCTTTACTATTCAACGTAGTGCTGGAAGTTCTAGCCAATACAATTAGGCAAGGCAAGGAAATAAAGAGAATCCAAATGGGAGTAGAGGAGGTCAAACTCTCCCTTTTTGCTGACGACATGATCTTATACTTAGAGAACCCCAAAGACTCAACCACAACACTCCTAGAAGTCATCAAAAAATACAGTAATGTTTCAGGATATAAAATCAATGTCCACAAGTCAGTAGCCTTTGTGTACACCAGTAACAGTCAAGATGAGAAGCTAATTAAGGACACAACTCCCTTCACCATAGTTTCAAAGAAAATGAAATACCTAGGAATATACCTAACGAAAGAGGTGACGGACCTCTATAAAGAAAACTATGAAATCCTCAGAAAGGAAATAGCAGAGGTTATTAACAAATGGAAGAACATACCATGCTCACGGATGGGAAGATTCAACATTGTTAAAATGTCTATACTTCCCAAAGCAATCTACCTATTCAATGCCATTCCTATCAAAATACCTACATCATACTTTCAAGATTTGGAAAAAATGATTCTGCATTTTGTATGGAACCGGAAAAAACCCCGTATAGCTCAGGCAGTTCTCTGTAACAAAAATAAAGCTGGGGGCATCAGCATACCAGACTTTAGTCTGTACTACAAAGCCATAGTGCTCAAGACAGCATGTTATGGCACAAAAACAGAGACATAGACACTTGGAATCGAATTAACAACCAAGAAATGAAACTAACATCTTACAACCACCTAATCTTTGATAAACCAAACAAGAACACACCTTGGGGGAAAGACTCCCTATTCAATAAATGGTGTTGGGAGAACTGGATGTCTACATGTAAAAGACTGAAACTGGACCCACACCTTTCCCCACTCACAAAAATTGATTCAAGATGGATAAAGGACTTAAATTTAAGGCATGAAACAATAAAAATCCTCAAAGAAAGCACAGGAAAAACATTGGAAGATATTGGCCTGGGGAAAGACTTCATGAAGAAGACTGCCATGGCAATTGCAACGACAACAAAAATAAACAAATGGGACTTCATTAAACTGAAAAGATTCTGTACAGCTAAGGAGACAATAACCAAAGCAAAGAGACAACCTACACAATGTGAAAGGATATTTGCATATTTTCAGTCAGACAAAAGCTTGATAACTAGGATCTATAGAGAATTCAAATTAATCCACATGAAAAAAGCCAACAATCCCATATATCAATGGGCAAGAGACATCAATAGAACTTTCTCTAAAGACGATAGACGAACGGCTAACAAACACATGAAAAAATGTTCATCATCTCTATATATTAGAGAAATGCAAATCAAAACAACCCTGAGATATCATCTAACCCCAGTGAGAATGGCCCACATCACAAAATCTCAAAACTGCAGATGCTGGCGTGGATGTGGAGAGAAGGGAACACTTTTACACTGCTGGTGGGACTGCAAACTAGTACAACCTTTCTGGAAGGAAGTATGGAGAAACCTCAAAGCACTCAACCTAGACCTCCCATTCGATCCTGCAATCCCATTACTGGGCATCTACCCAGAAGGAAAAAAATCCTTTTATCATGAGGACACTTGTACTAGACTGTTTATTGCAGCTCAATTTACAATCGCCAAAATGTGGAAACAGCCTAAATGCCCACCAACCCAGGAATGGATTAACAAGCTGTGGTATATGTATACCATGGAATACTATTCAGCCATTAAAAAAAAATGGAGACTTTACATCCTTCGTATTAACCTGGATGGAAGTGGAAGACATTATTCTTAGTAAAGCATCACAAGAATGGAGAAGCATGAATCCTATGTACTCAATTTTGATATGAGGACAATTAATGACAATTATGGTTATGGGGGGGGACAGAAAGAGGGAAGGAGGGAGGGGGGTGGGGCCTTGGTGTGTGTCACACTTTATGGGGGCAAGACATGATTGCAAGAGGGACTTTACCTAACAATTGCAATCAGTGTAACCTGGCTTATTGTACCCTCAATGAATCCCCAACAATTAAAAAAAAAAAAAAAGAAAGAAATTAACATGCTGAAGGTCACTCAGCCAGCATGTGGGAAACCTGGGATTTGAACCCAGATCTGGAAAAAATCCAGTGTTCTATATGCTTATTTGACTGACTCTTATCTGGAGATAGCAATTTTCATTTCAGTTTTGCTATTAAAAATAGAAGTCCAGTGTCTTTATCTGCCAAATTGGGATGTGAAATATCTTTCAAGACTTCTTCCTTAACATTCCATGTGTGAGGACAGCCATTTCACTAAATACAAAGAATACAAAAAATAAACAATTATTTTAAATGGCTATCCTGCGGTTCATCTCAGGGCAAAAAAACAACAACAAAACTTAAAAGTCATCTAATAAAAGCACCTTCTCAATGTAGGGCCCAGTCACCTCCCTGGTAAATGACTTAATCAGTTCTAAGTGATATGAAAAGTCTCACCCAGCTGTCACAGGAAGAGGCTTGACAGTCATTGGTTAGCCTGCTTCTGAAGAAATAAGCACATGGGGATGGAGAGGAGGCTGGATTGGATGATGTAATACATTCTAAACTAAAATTTTTATCATGCCCACAAATAAGCCATCTACCACTTGGAATTGTCAAGTGAACATACCATCACCAAACAATTTTACTTATATTTTATATTAAGCCAATCGTTTCCTCCCATTTAATTCTGTATTGAAGCTTGATTTACCCTCAAGGAACAAGAAATCTAAGTATGTGGAGGTATCGTTAGAGTTGCTAATCCAACTTCTACCCTAAACTTTCTCCTTTACCTATTCTCAACTATAGGTTCTGGAAAAGCTAAATATTTGTATTTCTAGTCTTTCCTGCAGCAATAGGTGGCCACAAAATTGAATTCTGGCCAAAGAAATTCCATAATTGAATTATAACCAAAGAAGAAGTCTATGGGTGGGGAGGCAAGATCTGAAAAAGCTTCTGTGGCTGTGAGAAACAGGACAGACATTACTGCTGCACTGAAATAGTGCGTGACATCCGTAGATAAAGAGAACATTTTGTGACAACGACAAAGGTAAGAGGTTATAGATATATCGGCCCCAATATCACAGCAGTTTACCTACAAAGTTATTGATACGTGAGAAAAATAATCTCAGTTTCTTACCGTTAGGTACACTGCTGATTGCAGCCTAGATCATTACTACCACTACAAATTGCACAGGATTTATGAGTCTTTAGAGATAGAAATATCTGAGTATAAATTCTCTTTCTAACATTGCATGACCATGGGCAATTATTTTTCTCTAAGATGCAGTATCCTCATCAAAAACTTAAAAATAACAATTCAGAAGCTTGTTATGAGGATCAAAACAGGTAAGTGAAAGCATTTTGGAAAATACGTGATACATAGTAAATCCTCAACAAATATCAGATGTTGTCACTCTTGTCATGATGTGTATTATTTGTGCCATGTGCCTAGGCCTGTACATAATAATTTGTTGTGTTTTATTTTTTAGTACTCTTTAAGAATAGGAATAATTACATCCACTTATTGAAGGAGAAAGAGTTTGAGTAATTTTCAAAGGTCAAGCAGTTAGGAGATAGTATAATTTAAATTTTATTCTAGATCTCACTAGAAATTCTATACTTCCTCCCCATCTGTGTTTCCTCTGTCCAAGAAAAAAGATATTCTATGGGATATTCATAGGTATGCTGGGATGGGGACACATAAGGAACTCTGGACTAACTAACTCAGATTTGTTTGTTACAGAATTTCTCAGAATCCCTAGTATGCTCGCTGACATAGTAAAGCTATGAAGGAGGACCCAAATAACAATCGTTTCCCATTTTTATGTCACATGTGCTGCTGTAGGTTGAATTGTGTCCCCCAACAAATATCTGTGAATGTAACATTATTTGGAAATAATATTAATGATAATAATAGGGTCTTTGTAAATGTAACCAATTTAATAAGATTAATGTAATGTAACATGACTAGTACCCTAATGTAATGTGACTAGTATCCTTAACATAAGAGAAAATTTGATCATACACATGGAGATATCACCTTTGAGGATATAGACAGAGATGAAGATGATGTATATGCAAGTCAGAGAAGGCCAAAAATTATCAGCAACCACAGGAAGCCAGGAAGAGTGCATGGAAAAGACCCTCCCTTGTAGCCCTTAGAAGGAACCAACCTTGCCAACATTTTACTCCTGGACTTCTAGTCCCTAAAACTGTGGGAAAATAAATTTTCATTGCTTAACTCACCAGTTTGTGATACTTTGTTATGATATTCTAGTAAATTAATACATGTAGAAAAACAATTTTTGGAAAAACTTTCTCAATGATCTGTGTATTACCTCCCAGTTTTGACGGGTTGACCAACTCAAATTCCTTTAACCATTCCCCACGTGGTATGTGCTACATGCACGACTCAGTATGAACCCTAGATTACTAACATAAGAAGAGTCTTCACCTTATTAATAAAACCAGAATTAGGGTTGTTGGGGGAAAGAATATTGATGGATCAGGAAATAGTTTCCAAGGGTGTGATGTATAAAGCAGAATACATGTTGAGCCCTTGTTTTTGACTTGAACTTTAATGACCAGATAAAATTCTGTAAACATAAGATCCAGGATATTACTTCCCATAAAGTTTTCTTTTGTTATGAAATTGGAAAAAGTCACCCTTTTACAATTTATTTCCATCCTTTGGAAAATTCTCTGGATATTCAGATTTTATTAGAAAAAGATATGTCACTGCTGAAAAGCTGTCATAGGAAACATACAAAGCTATGATATTGATATTGTGAATTAGGCATCCTTAAATGGGAAACTCTTGTGTAGGGCACACCTTGCCCAAGTAGTTATCTCTAACATGGCCCACATTCTACTGACTATAAACACAGGCTTCTTACACAGGTAGGCGATATAGTCTTATCTTCATAAATTCTGAGCAGCCTTTACTGAGAGGTCTTATGAATTTTTATAAAAAAAAAGAGATTTATATCAACAAATATACAACAATGTGGTTGCTTTTCAGATAGATCCCTAGAATTTAATTAATTAGAAGCCCGTTAAAGCCATACACAACATCTTTCCATTATTTAGCTAGGTACAATAGTTCTAATCAGTTTATCACAGTGGATACAGAAGGAAATTGCCTTATTAAAGCAACTTTAAATTCTGTGGATGTTTTCTTTAAATATTTTCATTTTTGTTTTTGAACAAAAATATCCACCTGATTTATTGAGGTCCAAAAAATAATGGTTGAAGAGTCCAAATAAAATTTGCAGCTAAAAACAGGATATTTAATATTTTTAAATATATATATACACATACATACAACACACACATACACACCTCCAAGATCAATCTTTGACTAGTCTTAAAAAATTATAATGTCTATGTTTTTCAACAGGCTTTTTTCCTGTTTGTTTTTTGTTTTGCAACAGAATCTTACTTTGTCATCTTTGGCATAGTGCTGTGGCATCATAGCTCACAGCAACTACAAACTCTTGGGCTCAAGAATTTCTCTTGCCTCAGCCTCCCAAGTAGCTGGGACTACAGGCACCTGCCACAACACCCAGCTATTTTTTTAGAGATTGGGGTCTCACTCTGGCTTAGGTTGGTCTCGAACCTATGAGCTCAGGCAATCCACTTGCCTCAGCTTCCCAGAGTGCTAGGATTACAGGCGTGAGCCGCCATCCCCCGCATTTTCAATAGGTTTTTAACCTGAATAGATGGATGAGCATGCCCCAGGGGCTTCATAATTTTTTTGAAATTACATGCCAAATGTTTGTATGCATTTGCATTTTTCCAGGGATATAGTCCATAGCTTGCATTAGATAAGCAAAAGCGTTAGAATCACAAAATGTATTTAAATGTAAGCTGGATGAGGTAGCACATGCGTATAGTCCCACCTACTAAGAAGGTTGAGGTGGGAAATCACTTGAGACCAAGAGGTCAAGTTTAGCCTAGGCAATCTAAATGGACCACTTCCCTAAAAAACAAACACACACGCTGAAAACAAAGTTATTGTGCCAGGAAGAAAATGTTTTAATATTAAAAAAAAAAAGTGCATTCCCTTCTCAAAATTAGGGAATTAAATGTAAATATAGGAAGAGAAAAGAAGACCAATATGCAGGCAAGTATGATTTCTTTTAGTCTAAATTTACTAATGCAATTTCATTGCTAAATGATTATGTATAAGCAGTCTCATATACCTTTATAATTCACATATTTAACAAATATCTCCCGAATACCTATATTGGATTGGGAACATACTTTTAATGGATGGATTTGACTATTGCAACCTTCTACTCTGATATACTTTTTTCACATTGGACTATATTTGATATCAAGACATTTTACTCAGATATTAAAGAAGAAAATATTATCATTTAAATACTTTATTGGGGAATTAAAATATTGATTAGTCATCTTCATTAATTCAAATATTTATTGAGAATTTAAAATATACTTGATACTAGGAAAAAATTGGACACAACCTCTGTGCTCCCAGAATTTATTTGAACATTTATTATGATTGTGATAAATGCCACAGAGGAGAAGTATAATGAGCAGTAGAGGATCTCATCACAGCTATCTGACCAATCAGGGAGGTTGGGGAAGATCTAATAGAAATTAAATCTGATATCTGATTAGTGGGAGTTGGTTAGGCACTACTGAATAATAAAGGTTTAGAAGAATCCTGTTAAAAACAGAAGACAGACTTAGCAAGCATTTTGAGACGAGCCAGAGCATAGTCAGGGTGACAGGAGAGCAAAAAGCCAAGAAGACAAGAGAAAAATGATGAAAAACCATGTCTAGCTTGACTTTGAGTGTCATATTAAGAATATGAAGAATCTCTGATTTTATTCAAAAAGAAATGATTACTGTTTGAAAATTATTAAGCAGATTTATGTTTTATAATTCTATACCTGTTACAAATATTGGTTTGGAACAAAAATAAGTGCTATAGTCTGAAGGGGAAGGAATATAACTCATAGAAGTAGCCTTTGATTTGTGATTTTCTAGAGACTAAACAATGGCAACAACAGCTCCCTCCCTCCTATCTTTCCTTCTTCTTCCCTCCCTTCCTTCCTTCTCTCCCTCCTTTCTTCCTCATCCTGACTAAAGCATGGAGCATGATTGGGAGGAAAGAAAGACTCAACAGAAGGAGACAAAGTTAAAAGCCATAATTATGACTTGAACTAAGGTGATATCATTACAGATGGGAAGATGTAGGTAAAATAGAGCAGAGATAACTCCTCTTGAGAAGTTTGCTTGTAAATAAGAGGAGGGAGACAGTGATAGAAAGAGGATATTTTAAAGATGGGACAGAAATGCGAGCACTTTTAAATGCCCACTAAACATAATCTAGAATAACGTAAGAACGTAAACATTCTGAATAGAGAAGGAAGTAGAATGTGTACCATAAATAAGATAATGGGATCCAGAGTGCAGGAGAAACAAAGAAAAACTCCTCTGTGTTTCCTCTATAGTCATAGCTGAGATTTTAAATTTTAAAACAAAAATAAAAATATTTTTGAGCACCTACCACTTTCCAGTCATTTTTACAAGTTCTTTGCCTTTCTCCTTCATAAAGTTTCATGTAATCTGTTTCAGCGAACAGATGCCAGGTCACATATTACCCTTCCCAGTATTTCAGGGAATATCTAAATAACTATTACCATAAAGTTATTTTAAGACATTGAAAATATCTTAATGCTTCAGCCTAGCCACTGCATATGCCAATGAGGCAAGCCAGCAGATAAGTGACGACGTGTATTGTAAAATGACAGCTATTTCACTTACACCCTCAAATGCCCCACAGGAATTTCTCTTATGGTTCACCCTAACTGGAAATATAGAGGAACTGTAATCTTGGGAAATCCTTGCAAATGACCTCGGTTGAAGTCACTGCTGTGCTATTTTCCAGCAGTGTGCCACTGGATAAGTTTCTTAATTTATCTGACCTGCAGGCTTCCTTCTTCCCTCCCTCCCTTTCTTCTTTCTTTCCTTCCTTTTCCCTTTCTCTCTCTCTCTTTTTTTCTTCTTCTTCTTTCTTTTTTTTTTTTTTTGAGACAGTCTCAGTCTGGGTAGAGTGCCATGGCATCATAGCTCTCAGCAACCTCTAACTCTTAGGCTCAAGCTATCTTCTTGTATCAGCCTCCCAAGTTGCTGGGACTACGGGCGCCCACCACAATGCCTGGCCAGTTTTTCTATTTGTAGGGACAAGGTCTTGCTTTGCTCAGGTAATTCCCCTGCCTCAGCCTTCCACCATACTGGGATTATAGGCATGAGCCCTGCACCCAGCCACTTCAGTTTTTTTATGTATATAGAAATGGGATTTGGGGAATAATAATATACATCTTATAGGTTGTTGTTAGGATTTAATAAGTCACTACACAGCAAGAGCAAAGGTATTTTGGTATCTTGTAGATGTCCAGTAAATGATCATTACTTTTAGTTTTAATAGAATTAAACATCAATCATCCATTTATGAAACTGAGTTTCACATTTGTCAGAGCTGAAACTATACATTTTCTGACACTATGCCTCACCTCTTCGCTGTGTCCCAGCTGCTGTTTAATGTGCTACAGTGAAATAATAACTACATCTTTGTTCCTGGATAGTTATAGTAGAGTTATTCTTCCAAACAGCCTAGGAAGAGGTTACCTCCTCAGAGTTATCACAGCTTCCCAGGGCTTAATTTCAAAGGTGTTAAGAGTTAAAAACAGGGAATTATTTTCATCTCCTTATTCTGTATCACAAAAAAGAAAATGAAGGCATGGAAACATGTAGGTAAAGTCAAAGAAGTTTTTAGAGATAGGCAAAATAAGATTTGGTAATGTATGCATGTGTGGAGATGAGGGAGGGCTAAGGCAGGAATGACTTTCGGATGTCTGGTTTGTACAGCTGGGTAAATGTCAGGGCCGATCACCTTGATAGAGAATGCTGGAGGCTGACCAAATGTAGAGGGAAGAATGTGAGTTCAGTTTGGGATATCCGGAGTGTGTCTCTTAAGTCTTTCAAATTGTATTTATTTAGCAATACAAAACTGCCCATTGGATTTAGGTATTATGGAAAACTTAGATAGCCTTAAGACAAATGGAAAAAAATAGTTTGCAGTAAGTTTATAAGCAAGTGATAAAATAGAGAAATCCTTGCATTGACAAAAACAACTTTATCATTTCATTTTATTTCACCCTTCAGTTTACTCTGCTGTCATCTCCCCTTTTGCACATAGAATCACTTAACTATGTGTCAAGGGCCCGAAATATAATAACATTTAATCTTCGCAAAAACCTGGGGTGTGTATTCTTACCCATATTTATAGCTAAGAAAAATCTCTATTTTTACAAGGTCTCTGATGGAGAATGTGGTAAAACTATAATTAAAATTAAGGTCAGGACTCCTAGTTTGGTACTTTGAAATGAGCAGAAGAAAAACACATGTACTTTATACCATAGAAAAAGCAAGTTTCTTCTTTTGGTTGTTATGATATCCATATTTTCTCAGGCTTCATTGTCTCATTTGTTTAAAAAGATTCTATGTTCAAAAACCTTTCCAAAGGTAAAGGTTATCGGAAGATATTATATGGTTTAGATAAAAAGATGTGCACTGTCTCAAGCAATTTGTTGATAAGACTCCATTTAAATTTAGCAATTCTAATATTTCAGTCCTAAAAAGTTTTTGGCCAACAGCTGTCACGATTGAGAACTATGACTTTATTTTAATTACTATATGGATTTGTATATGGAACATAGGGCTTCCATTCTATTCCTCCAGAATCGTTACAGAATTAGTCTTACAAGCTAAATCTGCTGAAGCAAGGTCCTTTCAAATCTTCACCTCATGCCAAGAGTCAGAATCAACACTTCCCTTAGATTATTGGCAAATTAGTATTTCTGCTGACTACTAATTTATCAAAATTACAAGTTCTTCAGAAGGACAGTAAGGGAACAAACAGTTGTGGAATACCCACAGTGTTCCAGACTCTCAATTAAAATACCATGTAAAATAATATATCAAATGTTATTATATGTATCAAAGATCTGTGAAGAATTTACCATTAATATTTTAAGGTAAAATTCAGGGAAATTAATTTACTTGCTAAGGTAAATGGTATCATGAATTATTCATGGACACATAAGAATAAAATTAGGGTAAATAAAAGAAATAAGGGATAATAGGAATTACAAAATAGAAGAAGTCATGGGTAGCATTATACATAGGAGATATATATATATGTATGTCATGGGGATTTTCTGTATTTGCTAAAAGTAAAGAAAAAAACTAACTCTGGGGGGGGTTCTTTGTAGCCAGTGAAAAAGAGAAACCATGATAAAGGTTATTATTTATAATTCCTGTAAGATTTGAAGCAATTTTTTTTTTTCCTGGAAAAACATGATTTTCCCTGGAACTGAAAGCAGAAAAACTATTTCCTGTTGGTCCTCACAAAGAGAGCTCTTTATAATAGGATATACGGTGCTCTCAAACGCATAATTATAAAAATATAATAATGAATTCTCTAGAGCTTAAAAAATAAAATGTGTAGTAGGGGTGATACAAAAGCATAACTCGCTGAAAGCAATTTCTTGCATTGCAAACGATGGGGGATAGGAACAGAAAAACATTGATTTCCTCAGATATATTGCTTTCTGATGGCTTACAATCTCTAGATTAATTTAAAGACAGATTTTATGCCCCGTTTCCCCGAAAATAAGACATCCTCCAAAAATAAGACCTACTTACAGGAAAGATAAGACGTCCCCTGAAAATAAGACCTAGCGCATCTTTGGGAGCACACCTTAAAATATGACATTGTCTTATTTTCGGGGAAACAGGGTAGTATCTAAAAGGCTAGATAAAGGGCAATTATTCAGTAAATATTTCACAAATACCATTGTTCAACCAAATATGGGTAAGTAGGAAATGAAACTGAATAAGAAGTTTTACCTGCAGTGCAACTGTTTTGAGTATCGGGTTAAGAGCAAAGCCATTTTCACTAGGAATTAGTCAAACTCAGAATAATGACACTAGGGAACATTTCCTGAACAATTTCTATATGCTAACTCTGTGTTAAGTGTCCTACATGTACCGCTGCATTCCATTCTAATTTCTTAGGAGGAGGATTTAGGAACTCTTATTGACAAGGGCCTGAATTGACAGACACATCCATGTCTGCAACGAGGTCAGCTGAAGGATTATCTGTGGTTAGCGGCAGGTTCTCAAGGTATCTTCCTACATAGATATGGGGTGGGGCCTAAGCTTCTACACTATAGAGCAGTGTGTGTGTTTGCTTTTTAGAGAAGTGGTTCATTTAGATTGCCTAGGCTAAACTTGACCTCTTGGTCTCAAGTGATTTCCCACCTCAACCTTCTTAGTAGGTGGGACTATACACATGTGCTACCTCATCCAGCTTACATTTAAATACATTTTGTGATTCTAACGCTTTTGCTTATCTAATGCAAGCTATGGACTATATCCCTGGAAAAATGCAAATGCATACAAACATTTGGCATGTAATTTCAAAAAAATTATGAAGCCCCTGGGGCATGCTCATCCATCTATTCAGGTTAAAAACCTATTGAAAATGCTGGGGATGGCGGCTCACGCCTGTAATCCTAGCACTCTGGGAAGCTGAGGCAAGTGGATTGCCTGAGCTCATAGGTTCGAGACCAACCTAAGCCAGAGTGAGACCCCAATCTCTAAAAAAATAGCTGGGTGTTGTGGCAGGTGCCTGTAGTCCCAGCTACTTGGGAGGCTGAGGCAAGAGAAATTCTTGAGCCCAAGAGTTTGTAGTTGCTGTGAGCTATGATGCCACAGCACTATGCCAAAGACGATAAAGTAAGATTCTGTCGCAAAACAAAAAACAAACAGGAAAAAAGCCTGTTGAAAAACATAGATTGGTCAGATAGCTGTGATGAGATCCTCTACTGCTCATTATACTTCTCCTCTGTGGCATTTATCACAATCATAATAAATGTTCAGATAAATTCTTAGCACAGTGGTTGTGTCCAATTTTTTCCTAGTATCTAGTATATTTTAAATTCTCAATAAATATTTGAATTAATGAAGATGACTAATCAATATTTTAATTCCCCAATAAAGTATTTAAATAAAAATATTTTCTTCTTTATTATTGGAGTAAAATGTCTTGATATCAAATATAGTCCAATGTGAAAAAAGTATATCAGAGTAGAAGGTTGCAATAGTCAAATCCATCCATTAAAAGTATGTTCCCAATCCAATATAGGTATTCGGGAGATATTTGTCAAATATGTGAATGATCTGCTTATACATAATCATTTAGCAATGAAATTGCCTTAGTAAATTTAAACTAAAAGAAATCATACTTGCCTGCATTTTGGTCTTCTTTTCTCTTCCTATATTTACATTTAATTCCCTAATTTTGAGATGGGAATGCACTTTTTTTTTTTTTATCTTAAAAACATTTTCTTCCTGGAAGAATAACTTTGTTTTCAGGAATGAAAAAAATTCTATTTGCTGGAAATATGAAGATTTGTTATTAAAGTAAATAAACCAGAGCAAATTATTCTCACTTACTCCTTAAAAGTATTGCCTCTAGAAGAGTAGGAGAGAAAATTAAGTTCCTGATCTTAGAACCAACTGTCAGACCATGGATCTATGACATCATATCATACCATGCCACCCAGCCCTGCAGCCCAGAGTCAATCCCCTAAAAAGTTCTGTTCCCATAAACTTCACAGAAGCTTGTAATTGTACAGTTAGGCTCACTATGTCAAGTTGACTCAAATGGGGCTTTACCTTTTGTTGCCTCTTTTAACAAATAATTTTTGGGCATCTACTATGTAACAAACATGAATTATGCCTTGTACAAGATTATATTTAATGTGACTAAGTGGCAAATGCACAAACCCTGCTGTAGTTCACAATGTACAGTCCTCCCCAGCAAACAGGATCATGTAAGACAATGTGAGTCTGAGTAGGACGTTCTGGCAACAGAGAATCTGTGAAGCCTTCTTAGAGGTGGCATCACTTGGGCTAGGATTTGAAGGATAATTAGGTGGGCCAAGTAATGAAGAACTGGAGAGAGCATAGAAAGGGAGGAAAGAGGCGTGTGGTGGCTCAATAGCTATCCACTACTGCTATGGACAGAATATTTATGCCCCCTCCAAAATTCATATGTTGAAATCCTAACTCCAAGATGATGGTATTAGGAGGAGGGAGTTTAAGGGAGGTGATTAGATCATGAGTGCAGAGCCCTCACGCATGGGATTAGTGCCCTTATGAAAGAGGCACATTCTCAAGCTGAGAGGCAACAAAGCATAGTTGTCGAAAGCATGATATTTGGGTCAACACTATCAGACCCTGAATTCTTACAAGATTACTTAATCACTGTATAAATAATCTTGGGCAAGTTACTTAATTGCTCTGTGCCTTATTTTCTTACCTGTAAAATGGAGTTAATGGTAATTATCCATCTCTTTTGATTACATTAAAGATTAAATGAGTTAAAAGGTACAAAAAGTATGGAAGACAGTCTAGAAAGTAGTAAACATTATTATTGCCAAATAGTATTATTGTTTTTTGCTTATTAAAATTACCATTATGGTTAAGTACTATAAATAAAGCTCAAAGCATGGCAAAGGAGAGTAAAATTAGACAATACACAGGAAAGGGAAGTTAGATGAGGTAATTCAGATCAAGAGATTAGGACAGTATTTCTGAGGAGGTATCATTTCATTCATTAAGAGACATAAATGAAGGGAGAAAATAGAGTCATAAGATCATTTGGAGAAGCACGTTTCAGGGTAAGAAGCAATTGCAAGAGAGTTCACAGGCCATTGGATGGAATCAGCTTTGTGTGGTGTGATCAAGGAAGGTAACAGAGCAGCTACGACGCGAAAAGTATGAGCGAGGCAGAGGACGGAGGTGTGATAGGAGGAGAGGTTGGGGAGATGAAAAAAGGCCACTTAATTCGGAACTTCCTAGGCCTTCGGATAAATTTTATTTTAGATTTTTCTTGAGACTGAAGGAGAGCCATCCAGAGGCTATGAGCAAAGACACAGAGCATTTTGGATGCCTTTTTAAAAAGATGGCTCAGCTGAATGAAGATAATGGACTATAGAAGTGTAATAGAAGTAGCGGACAATCCCTGTTGTCTCATTTAATCCACATATCAATATGTGAGATATACATTATTTTTCCATTTTATAGGAAACTACATGAGCCTCAGAAACATAACATATCAAAAGGCACATATGTTTTGATTTCAAGTTCATGTGTGTCTTCTATTCCTATAGAAAGCCTTCTGGACCCTCCCTAAGCAGGTCAGATTACCCCATCACATGCTGTCACTGAAGCATGTTTCTCCCCTTTACAGCACCTATCACAGTTTAATTTTTTATTAGTTGGGTGAGTACTTGTTTCATGTCTAGGAGAAATGGTAGTGCTAGTTCCCCCAGAGTCTATCTAGCACATAAAGAAAGTGTTCAGGAATTATCTGTTGAGTTAATTAATACATTGTACTTCTAAAAGTTCAGGGGTGGGCAGAATGAGAGGTATAGGAATAAATATGGTTAGCATGAAGAAATGAGAAATTAAATTTAGCATAGTAATAACAAAGACCCACTATTTCTATTTGTTATGTTTCCTTTAAATTTAAGCATTGTTTGTAAGTGATCATTAGTAAAAGTAAGAAAAGCTATTCCTTCATCAAGACAAATGAAAATGCATTATTGTTAAATTATTTTTTAAAAGCCAGGCATTAAACAAAACACATCAGATATTTTCCCAAACTTCTTAATGTACAGGAGGATTATTATAATGATTTTTTAGAAGTATCCATTCCAAAAAACTAAGACCATGATATATCTATGTACTTGGAAACGGATAAAAATGAAAAAAAAAATCATGTTATTATATTAGCAATGATAATTACTCAGATTTTCATAGTGCTTTTCAATATACAAAGAGCATATGACCTCATGGCTCATTCTCAAGACACTCAGCATTTCACCCATTATTTAAAGGCAAACACGCGTGTGTGCACGCACACGCCACACACACATACACCCACTCACACTTCTGGATTGTTTTTGCAGAGATCTCCTTTGCAGTGGCCTTGACAAAAAGCTGACTGTGGCATTTCATTAAATTCAGCCCCATTAAGAGCTGGCATTGTCTGAAGCCACTATCAGATGATGCTGAGCTCACTAGGGGTGTTCGTTCCTATAAGTACTGTCTTCATCAAAAGGCAACTCTCAGTCGTTTCTTTTCTTTTTTTTTTTTTTAAATTTTATTTCAGACTGATAATAAGCTTTTCTTTGTATTTGTATGCAAAACCAATTTCCATGCCTTCATTTTCTTTTTTGTGATACAGAATTAAGGAGATGAAAATGATTCCCTGTTTTTTAACTCTAACACCTTTGAAATTAAGCCCTGGAGAGCTGTGATAACTCTGAGGGGGTAACCTCTTCCTAGGCTGTTTGGAAGAATAACTCTACTATAACTATCCAGGAACAAAGATGTAGTTATTATTTCACTGTAGCACATTAAACAGCAGCTGGGACACAGCGAAGAGGTGAGGCATAGTGTCAGAAAATGTATAGTTTCAGCTCTGACAAATGTGAAACTCAGTTTCATAAATGGATGATTGATGTTTAATTCTATTAAAACTAAAAGTAATGATCATTTACTGGACATCTACAAGATACCAAAATACCTTTGCTCTTGCTGTGTAGTGACTTATTAAATCCTAACAACAACCTATAAGATGTATATTATTATTCCCCAAATCCCATTTCTATATACATAAAAAAACTGAAGTGGCTGGGTGCAGGGCTCATGCCTATAATCCCAGTATGGTGGAAGGCCGAGGCAGGGGAATTACCTGAGCAAGGCAAGACCTTGTCCCTACAAATAGAAAAACTGGCCAGGCATTGTGGTGGGCGCCCGTAGTCCCAGCTACTTGGGAGGCTGATACAAGAAGATAGCTTGAGCCTAAGAGTTAGAGGTTGCTGAGAGCTATGATGCCATGGCACTCTACCCAGACTGAGACTGTCTCAAAAAAAAAAAAAAAGAAAGAAGAAGAAGAAAAAAAGAGAGAGAAAGGGAAAAAGAAGGAAAGAAAGAAGAAAGGGAGGGAGGGAGGGAAGAAGGAAGCCTGCAGGTCAGATAAATTAAGAAACTTATCCAGTGGCACACTGCTGGAAAATAGCACAGCAGTGACTCCAACCGAGGTCATTTCTTTGACATTGTTCTTTCTTCTTTTTCAGTTCCACAAGGGAGAGACACAGCACATGGGGTTTGGTGTGGAGACATAAACATTGGTTTGTAAGTACATATAACAACAAGCAGAAGAATTGGATTTTAAACCCAAATTTATCTGACTGCAAAACTTAACTTCCCCTGCCAATAAAATGATCTCATTTCCAATACAATAATATGTTTCCCTAGCCTGAATAAACTTTTAAATATAGTCTATTTTCCCCAAATTGGTTTGAGGTAAAGCAACGGTAAAACTGAGAAATGAATGAATATACTATTATTCCAATCTAGTAACCCATTGATGGTGTTGTATTTTTTAGTAAACATCAATGAAGCAGTCTCACCTTCAGTCTTAATACCGTATCTCTGCTAGATGCAGTTAACTATTTTATTTCATTGCAGAATCATTGAGGAACTGGTTGATTTAAAATTCATTAAGGTGACCTAGAGGTCTGAAAGGGTTAATATATTTCCAACCATACTTATTATTATTAGCAAAAGTTATACTGCCTGAAAATTATTGTATAGGGCACCTGGAATTTATTTTTTCAAATGAGAAAATATCCAATGACTTCTGGAAAGTGTAGGGAAATAAGGAGAAAGATTCTCATCTTTGGTAAATCCCCAAGCATCCTTAAAAACGACTCTTCCTAAAGAGATGCCAAAAATAGTGCTTATTATGCTTTGGGCTTCCAAGGGGCTGATTATTCTCTAGCCCTCCCTAAGGCTGAGTGAGGAATAAAACAGCACCCTTTCTGCTTAGAGATATTAGCGCTTCCTATGGCTCCCTCCACATTAAACACTTGATTTTAAACAATCTTTGATTTTTTTTTTAGATCAAACTCTACTAATTTATAGTTTACAGTGAATTCCCTGCTCCATATCATGAGTTAATTTTTAAAACTCAAGGACAATGAAATTAGTAGCCCAGGAATACCATCTACCCAGTAGTATAATTTCCCTTATCACCCCAAAGCCATTAATGGGATGGAATAAATGGTGCAGGTGAACAGGTGAGCTCTCGAAGGGAGCAATACGACTGTGAAGGGAGATAATGTATTAGGAAAGGTGTGATGAGAGAGAAATTGAGAGACAATAAGACAAATTATCTCAATATTTTAAGGTAAGCCAATTCTGAAGAATGAAGTGTGATTATTTGAGTAGAAGGCTCAAAACTAAAGGTTTATAATAAACAATGAATGGAAAAGAAAGTGGGCCAAATACTAATAAATTAATAAATCAGATTTGAGAGCCAAATTTAAAACTTGGATAGCTTAATTCAAATGCCACATCCTCCTTGTAAATTCTCCCACAACTTCTCTAGTTATTTAGTAGTTTGTGCTTCTGTGAACCTAAATATAGTATCATTATCCACCATATCTCACAATTCATTTATAATAATTGTGACTTCTACTCATGAAGAATTAGCAGCTAGGGAAATTGCTCAACTATAAATAAATAGAACACCAGAAAGAATATATGAACCAGTAGTTTTCAGTCATTTGATATCCTCATGATCCACGAGCCAAAGGAAATAAATAAGGTGAGCTTCCTAATTTCCCCCAGCTTACTGCCAGGAGGCAGTTTCTAGGAAAGAGCAAGGAATATGGAACCCAAGGAGAGTCTCATCTTTTTGATACATTGCAAAGACTTGAATTGCAGTTTAGTAGAGCCACAGAAAGTAAAATTTGTAGACAGGATCCCAAAGTAGAAGGAACTACAGAGAGAGAGAGAGAGACAGACAGACAGAACACATGTACAAGCATGGGTGCCCCAGGGATTAGAAAAGTGCTCCCCTCCCTCCGTGACTACAATTCTTTAGTTGCATAATCTACACATTCATAGGCGGAGGCTTCATGACGCTGGGTAAAGAATCATTGGAAGCAATAGACTGAACAATTCCTAGACCTTATTCTCAACAAGTCTGGGAATAGTTCACTTTTCAACCCACACTGCAATAAATATCAAAGGAAGATTTTTAAGCAAAGGAAAGTGATACAGATGGAATTTATAACTATACCAAGAATTTATAGCTAAACAAAGAAGCAAAGCTTATCATAAATAATAAATATCTAGGTACCTATAAAGTACTTTTTGTCTAATTTTTAATTTCTTTAAAATTTAAATGACTAAAGAAAAAAATAACTGTAATTGTATGGTTTATATGGAAAGGTAATATGATAGCACAAAAGGTAGATGGAGAGAGTTAGAAATAGAATACCATGAGTTTCTTATACTATATGTGAAGTGACATAATGTTATTTAAAGATAGATTGAGATAAACTGTGAACCCTAGAGCAACCACTCCAATAAAATGAAGAAATATAGGTATTGAGCCAATAGGGAGGCTAAAATGGAGTACCCTCAATGAATCCCCAAAAATAAAAAAAATAAAAATAAAAATAAATAAAAAAAGGCTCAAACTAGAAACCAGAAGGCAAAAGGAAAAAGAGAGAAAAGAAAAAAAAGGTAAAAATAAAAAGCAAATATTGAGATTTTTATCTACTAGCACATTAATAATTATATCTAATGTAACTAGCTTAAACTCTTCAATTAAAAGGCAAAGATTGATGGGCTGGGTAAAAAAATCGAGATCTACAAGAACCTGAATTTACATATAAAGATTTAGTGTAGACATCTCAGTGTCCCAGGGATTTGAAAAGCACTCCCTTCTCCCATCGCTACAATTCTTTAGTAGTATAATAACGTTGAAACAATTCTAAATTGTGACTATTTTAAGGACATGGGCTATGTATAAACCGATTTGCATTTTCAGCACCTAGTTCAATACTAATATTCAGAATCGACTCAAAAACATTACTTGAAAGAAAGATTACCTTTAAAACTTCTTATTTCATAAGACATGCAAGGATATCTCTAAGAAAGTTCTGGTGAAATGAAATAGTCAATTTTCCCAAATGAATTGGTTCCTAAAAAAAGGTTGTATAACTGCTTTTAAAGTCAAGTTTTTAATTTAAGAAGACTTAGCATGCCTTGTGAATATGTTTGTCTTAAGGCTAGTTTATCTACCTAATCTAAAAATCAGAATTCAGATAATCTTTTAAGTCAGGAGTCAGCAAAATTTTTCTGTAAAGGTAAAATAGTAAATATTTCAGAATTTGCAGGCTATATGGTCTCTTCACCAACTACTCAACTCTGACGTTAGGGTATGAAAGTGGCCATAGACAATATATAAATGAATGGCATAGCTGTGTGCCAGTGAAACTTTATTTATAGAAATCAGCATAGGGACAGATTTTGCCCATCAACTGTAGTTTGTCAAGTTCTGTTAAATACAGGATGATTGGTCCAAGTTTCCATAGCAGTATGCTATGTTTTGAGTGTTTTTCTCCTCCAAAATTCCTGTTGAGACTTAATCCTTAACGTAGTAATACTAAGAGGTCAGTCCTTTGAGAGATGTTTGGGTCATAGGGACTCTGTCTTCATCTTCATGAATCAATTAATCCATTCATGAATCAATGGATTAATGGATTATTCCAGGAGCAGTTATTATGAGAAGTGTCTGTTATAAAAGCCAGTTTGAGGGTGGCTCCTGTGGCTCAAAGGAGTGGGGGCCAGCCGGGAGGTGGCGGGTTCAAGCCCAGCCCTGGCCAAAAACTGCAAAAAAAAAAGCCAGTTTGGCTCTCAGTGCACCTCTCTTGCCCTGTGATCCCTTCTGCCATATTATGATGCAGCACAAAGCCCTCACCAGAAGCCAACCAGATGTAGCTACCTGATTTTGGACTTCCCAGCCTCCATAACTGTATGAAATAAATTTATTTTCTTTATCAATTACCACTCTCAGGTATTCAGTTATAGCAACAGAAAATTAACTAAGGTACAGTATGTTACCTATTCCTTCAACACATATTTCTAACTACTCTAGAAAGCTTTGATCAGAGCCAGTAATAGATACAAACAACTCTTTATACAAACTTTTCTTGGTTAATGCAAATAGAAAAGACAAGATCTCATAGACTGACAGGTAATTTACTTTCTACCGCCAAGATCTCCAATGCTGTTTTGTGCCTTCATTGTATCATGATAGCCTGTGCAGCTAGTGACTTTGAAACAATTCTAAACTGTAAAAGTGTCCAATGTTATGTCACAGTCCATTCATCATTTTTCAACGAGATGAAAAGTCAGTTATTGGTCAATTATTATTCACAACATGTAATATACATTGCTTTGATCTGCTCAATCTGCTTTTCTAAAATATCTTGTTTTAGATTTTTGTTCAAAATATCGCAACTTCCTATCTCACAGGTTTTTAAATTATCTCATCTTATTATTATTACTAACAATAACTATTTTCTCTGCCTATTCTTCATGGCTTTCTATGTAAACATTCTTCTAAAATAAGGATTTGTGGTTTCAAGACAAACTCACTAAATAGAGCATGCAGGCAAAACCATCCACTAACTCAAATAAAATAACACGTCTAAGGTAAATTATTCATTCAGAGAAAAAGTTACAATTTATAAAGGAAAAGCTTGCAGTTGGTATTAAAATCTAAGATAAATATTAGGAGTGTGGGGTTTAGATGCAACTCTTGGTTCTGTTTGTTGGCAACAGTGTAACTCTAAGCAAGGTATTTACTGTCTATGATGTTTTCGTGTTTTATTAAATGTGAAAAATCAAGTATCCTTCGTTAGGGATGATGCGAGAAAAAATGAAATAATGCATGAAAAGCTTAGTGCAGAGCTGCTTCATAATGTGCCCTCAATGAATGTTACATATTATTTTTTATGTCATGTGCTTGAAACCTAATAAATATTCAGCAAGTTAAATATAGAAAAAATATGTTTGTGTATTATCCAAAAATGATGTTTTACCGATTCTTTCTGTTCCCATAGTTCGGTATTCTGCCTGACCTCCTCGGCTCCAGTACTGCTTGTTGGCATTGAAGTGAATTACTTCTCTACACATCAAGCACTTTTTTTTACATCGTGATGGCTTTGCCTAATTGTGAAACCATTCATCGGTTCCATCTGTCAAAAGAGTAATATGAAATTTCCAATTTGATTTTCCCTAAATTTAGGTTTTTATACAGCAATATGGCAATCTGTCTTATATATGTTATCTCATTAACTTAGATCAATTTAGTGAAATACACAAATCTGTGAGTTTAAGTATTATTGTTCTAACATGGAAACGAGAAAAAAGAGCAGCAAAGAAATTAGTCCAGTGACCACGCAGCAGAGTTGGTTTGGAACTGAGGTTTGCTATGGTTTGGAACTCATGTTTTTTAAACCACTGTGCTACTGTGTCTCCTTAAAAAGTACAAGTTCCCACAAAGTATTCATAACCTCAACAAGAAGGGAAAGAAAGTGTTCATTTTTCTCACACACTAAAATAGATCTCATGATAGTACTTAGAGACAGATACAATCACCTTTACTTTTCAGATGATGAAACTAAGGCTTAGAGAGACTAAATAACACATTCAATGTCATACAGAGCTTTTCTTGGGGGGAGGGACTAGACACGAACATAAAGAATAGTTTCCTTTTTTCTTTGCAGTTTTTGGCCGGGGCCGGGTTAGAACCCACCATCTGCCGCCTCCGGTATATGGGGCTAACGCCCTACTCCTTTGAGTCACAGGCGCCACCCAGAATAGTTTCATTTTTTTAATTGTTCTTTGAAAGGTCCCCCTGAAGCAACTTAGCACTTGGATCTCTATTCAATCAGGCAATAAAGGTCTTCATGTCATGGACATGGTTGAAGCAGTAAAAACACATTTTTCCCACATTTTATGTAGCTGGATGGAAGAGCTGTGTGAAACCTGTACCAAGAAACCCCAGGGTCAGAAACTCTGATAGGGAACACACTCTGAGGTTCATAAGAAAGGAAATGGAACGTGCATTGAGTGCTCATTATGTACCAAATATACATGCAGGTACACTGGATCTTCGCAGTAATACGGGTAAACTTTATCGCCTTACCTTACCAACGAAGAAACTGAAATTTAGTGAAGCTATCTAACTTGCTCTGGATTTCTTAGCTGGTAAACAAAGCAACTGGTAAAATATAGCAGGTTTGCAATCTGTGCTTTCACCAAAACACCAAAACAAACTTTCAAATGAAATAATACAAATAATTACGACAATGCTGAAGAGAGAGGGTTTTTATCTCTTCCCGGTTAGAAGAGAACATAAAATCTAACAAGGAAGAGAAACCTCCTCTTCCCCAGCAGTAACACACTTCCTCACAGGCCTGTTGCAGCTGCTTCATATACAACAATCCATTCCCAGACTTTAATGTTTAACAATCTTGAACATCTGAGCTGCTTCTCACGTAAGGGTGGCATATGGTGAAGTTGTACTTTCTCAGCTTTATTAGGTACTTAAAATCATTATGAAAATTTGAAGCATTATTCATTTAGAAATAGAAAAATAAACTAGGTAATTACATGTTTAAAATTTACCATCTCCAAGGAGCTCTCCATTTCCCTCAGCTGAAAATAAAGAAAGTGGGAAGGTAATAATAGGAAGTTTGTCATCAGACAGACAGAAAAACCTAGGTCCAAGTTCTGGGACACTACTGGCTACAAACATGATTTGGAATTATTGGGAGAACGGAGTGTGATAATGAAGGTGAAGTGCCTATGACAGTGTGTACCACACAGCAGGGTTCTTAGAAAACACCAAGTCCTTTGTAACACTAGGTAAACAAATGACAGGTCTCTTTTTTTTATTAGCATTAGTAATAAATTGATCCATCCTTCCCCATACAGTTATCAATTTCTAGAAAGCAGTGTCTGCCTCTTAATCATTTATTAGGTCTGTACATTATAGGTGCATTACAGGTGCTCAGTAAATTATCAGTGAATTGAAAATTATAGGCAGTAGGCTCTTGGGCAAGAATGAAGGAATAAAAGATCAAAATAAAACCATGGATTCTGACAACTAGTAAGGTGGTAATGAAGACCGCTGTAATCAGATGTGTGTGAGCAGGCGGTGGGAGGAAAGCATCTAGGGTTTTATTTCATCAAAGGCTAGTTGATGGGGAGATATGCCCGTCCCACCTTCAGTCACTTTTGATACTTTCCATTCTGACTGCTTGTAAATTCAATTGCCCAGTTATCCAAAGCACTGAAGTCTCTTTTTGGTCTAAGGAGGTCAGTGAGGAGGGAATGAATTAGTCTATACTGTGTCTCTCTCAACTTTTAGTTTACATAACTACAAAGAAAAACAAGTTGCATTTTAATACGGCACTACTTCATTATTCGTAGAAAAATAATTCAGAAAATATGGATCTATTTCTAGACAAATAAATGCATGAAGCATACAAAATCTTTTATCTCAACATAGCAACTTGCCTGTTCTATTGGTAAGAATTAACATATTACTGAATAAGATTAACATTGTTTTATTTATGGTTGGACATGATCTTCCAAGCCCTTCTTCTCAAAAACATATTAAGCAGTGTTCTTATATTTTTCATGGTGAGCTCAACTGGTTATTTAACATAAATGTCCTGATAGTCTCCATTAAAATTCTCTAATACTTTTGGAAAACTTCTGTAAATGTACTCTGAATTTCTATGAGGAAAAAAATGTCTTCTTGCGTGATATATAAGAAAGATTTATTTCATTTCCTCTCAGCCAGTCTCAGAATTTTACCTTGTTACAAAGAAAACCCACTTCATGGAAAAGAAAGTCATTCTGAAAAATTATAACATTCTAAAATGGCTTTATTTTGGATTACAGTAAGAAAGTCTGAATTTTCAGGTCTTCTTGTTAGGTGGCAGACCTTTGACATTTACTTTCAAGACTTTTAAGAGGTAATCTGTGTAAAATATATTTACATTTGGATTAATCCGAAAAATGCAAATAGAGACATCACACAATGGGAAAAATTAATGACTTACATTTAGATTCATATTGTAAAAAGGTCCATTGAAGTATTGTTTGATAATGATTGGATTTAATGCATTTAGAATATTAAAAATCCATTTAGAATATTAAAAAAATTAATATTAAAAAAATTTAATCCATTAGAATATTAAAGCATCTGAAGTGTGTTAAATTCACAGCTTTATATTAATAATTCCACTATTTCAGTGTTGCTTTAATTTCATAAAATAATTATGTTGGACTGCATATGCAGATTCTAATTATACATAACAAAGAAAAACCTACATTGGACATCCTAAAAAAGTCCATTTGTTTATAAAAAGCTGTGATGATTTAACATCACTTGAAATTTGTATTTAATAAATAAATATAGAATGTGTAAATTAGTTTTCAATGTTTTTGCCTTACAGCACATCCAACATTATGAAAATCTAAAAATTATAGCTTTAACTTCCCATGAACTATCTTTGCATTGCTTCAATTTGTGGTTGCTTAGAAGCATTTATAGGCAAAGGAATTGATTCTTTCCAGATGCTGCCAGTCAGACCATACTTTATACTTTTGATTTAAGGCTATTCTGTTTAATAGTGTTGTAAATATACATTTCTCTAAAAAAGTCACAAATGCAAAAATCAAGTTCTATTAGTAGTACATCTTGGGAATCTATTTCTATTAACATGTAAAAAGCCTTTTCTGTGTTCGGCTCCCATTGACATAACTAAAGGCAAAGGATGGTGAATGGTTTCTGCCATAACTGTCGTTTATTCACAGGATTTAGTTTACTAGCTCCCATTAAGTTTCTGATTCAGTACTTTTGACAGCATTAAATCATTCCTTCTCATTTATCAAAAGCTTATTGAGAGAGACACTTTGGCTTTTTATTAAATACTTAGCAACCTAACCAAATATTTAGAAATAGAGCAAAAGATGAAGCCACAAGAGTTACTGGAATATTTGAATAATGACCTTAACTAACAGACTCCACTTGAGTGGATACTTTAGAAAAATAGCTGAAAGAGGGAAAGACAGAGGAAGAGATAAGAGTAGAGAGAGATGGAAGCAACTGAGGCCTCGTGCTAACTTCTGTCAGGGGTGGAGGAACCCTATGCAAGACCAGTGTTTAGATTCTGGGAGACTGTTAGAATGATCTCAACAATGTCATTTAATTTCTCTGAACTTTGTTTTTCCCAATTAAAAACCAGGTAAAGTAAAAAATACCTAGGAAGGGTTTGTGAGGAAAGACTGAAATACTAAATAATGAAGGACAGAGCCTGCATGTCAAATTCTGTCAGGAAGTTACTGATAGCTGACATTGCCAATAAATCAAAAGCTTTTTACTTTTCATTTTTGAAGTTATCAATTAATTTTAAAAAATATTTAAAATTCCCAAATCCTCCCAATTCCTTACAACCTCCTTTCTCTAAAATTTAAGCAAAATACATACTTGTCATTAAGTTTCTATTAATGAAGACCAAAAGTAACACTGGGCCTGATCTCACAATATAGAGCTAAGACAGGAAGATAACGACAATCATTTTCTCATTTGTACATTTTGAAATTTACACCAAAATGTCCTTTGAGCTTCTTGATGTTTTAGACAAACATACTTGCTCCATATTTTCATGTTCCTCTTGCTTTTTTCACTTGCAGAAAAATTATCACTTGCTTTAAATGAAAGCCCACAAAACTAAATCAAATCCCAAATGCCTTTTTTGAAGCTTTCTTCCTAAAATTATTTGTTTTATGGGGAGAAGGATATTAGGCCTGATGCCTCACGGTCCTTCCTGGTGTTGTTTTTGTTTTGAGACAAGGTGTTGCTCTGTCCCCAGGCTGGAGTGCAGTGGCATGATCAAAGCTCACTGCATACTTCAACTGCTGGGTTCAAGGGGTTCTCCTGCCTCAGCTTCTGAGTTGCTGGGATTAGGGTGTGAGGCCATTGTGCATGGCTCCCTTCCTGGGTCTTAAATTTCCAATGCCTTAAACCATGTTTAGGGAACTTTTTACTAAAACCATTTCCTCCAATTATTTTTCTTATCTATCTTCCACTGTAATCCACCCAATTTAGCCACTTCAAAATAATTCTTGATTATTTCCATCTATAAAACATGATGCTCAACTGCCTGTCTTCTCTGATTGATTCTATGTTGTAAGGAAATTGTGAAACTGTCATCTTTTTGGACATTCTTACAACCACTACCTTGATCACATCAACTCTGGTAACATCGTCCAAACACATCTCTCTGCCTATAGTCTCTCCTCATCTTCATTTTACTTCCCACAAACTACAGAACTGTGACTACATACAACTACATCAAAACCTTTCCTGGACACATGAACACGGCAGTTTAAAAGCCCACGCTCCGATGATGAAGGATGATGAACATTTTTTTCATGTGTCTGTAGGCCATGCATCTGTCTTCTTCAGAGAAGTTTCTATTCAAGTCCCTTGCCCACACTAAGATGGGACTACTTGTTCTTTTCTTGCTAATATGTTTGAGTTCTCTGTGAATTCTGGTTATTTAACATTTGTCGGAGACATAACCTGAAAATATCTTCTCCCATTCTGAGGGCTCTCTGCTTGCTTTACTTACTGTGTTCTTGGCTGTGCAGAAGCTTTTTAGTTTGATCAGGTCCCAGTAGTGTATTTTTTGCTGTTGCTTCACTTGCCTGCGGTTCCTGCTCATAAAATATTCTCCTAGGCTAATTTCTTCAAGAGTTTTCCCTGCATTTTCTTCTAGTATTTTTTATAGTTTCATGTCTTAAGTTTAAATTTTTTATCCAGTGAGAGTCTATCTTTGTTAATGGTGAAAGGTGTGGGTCCAGTTTCAGTCTTCTACAGGTTGCGAGCCAGTTCATCCAGCACCATTTGTTAAATAGGGAGTCTTTTCCCCACTGAATGTTTTTAATCATCAGAGAAATGCAAATCAAAACCACTTTGAGATACCATCAAACTTTAGTAAGATTAGCCCACGTCACAAAATCTCACAACCATAGACGTTGGCATGGATGTGGAGAAAAGGGAACATTTCTGCATTGCTGGTGGGGGTGCAAACTAATACATTCCTTTTAGAAAGATGTTTGGAGACCACTTAAGGATCTAAAAACAGACCTGTCATTCGATCCTGCAATTCCTCTACTAGGTCTATATCCAGAAGACCAAAATCACTTTATAACAAAGATATTTGCAGCCCAATTCATAATTGCTAAGTCATGGAAGAAGCCCAAGTGCCCATGAATGGATTAATAAATTGCGGCATACGTACACCATGGAATGTCTCATATGCAGCCTTAAAAAAGATGGAAACTTTACCTATTTTATGTTTACATGGATAGAGCTGGAACATATTCTTCTTAGCAAAGTATCTCAAGAATGGAAGAAAAAGTATCCAATGTACTCAATATGAAACTAATTTAGAAGCACCCACACTTCCATATGAAAGCCATAACCTAACTACCGCCCAAGATGAAGGGGAGAGAGCAGGAGAAGGGGAGAGGTGGGGAAAGGATAGTTGGAGGGAAGGTAATTGGTGGGACCACACCTATGGTTCATTTTATGGTTTATGGTTTATGGTTCATGGTTCATTTTATAAGGGTATGTGTTAAATCTACTAAGTGTAGAATATAAATGTCTTAACACAATAACTAAGAAAATGAGGTGAAGGCTATATTTACCAGTTTGATGAAAGTATTTCAAATTGTATATGAAACCAGCACATTGTACCCCATAATTGCATTAATGTACACAGCTATGATTTAATAAAAAAAAAAATAAATAAAAGCTCAAGCTCCTCCTTATGACACTCAATCTTTCTTGTCTTTGCCTAACTTCACACGGAGCCTTACCTCTTGTTATTCTTTCATTCATCCCCTATTCTGATGACATGGAACCATTATGTATCACCCCTCACATTACCACACAATTGGCTTACAATTTCCCATCTTATAAATAAGTCACTTCTTATTTTAAGTGATTATTCACCACTTTTTCCAGTTGGCAGACTTGCATTCAGTCTTTAATATCAAATTTAAAGTTATCTCCTTGGAAAAACCCACTCTTTAGTCTCTCAAAACAAAACAAACAAAAAATTCCCCGAGTCACTCACAGCACATCTGCTATGCTTTCATCATAACACTTTTTGTATTACACTGTTATTGACCATCTCTGTGCATAATTATCCAATGAGACTGGGAGACCCTAAAAAGAAAGGTCCTTGTCTTATAACTCTTTGTTTTCTTAGTGCTTGAAACCTTATCTGGCACATGATATTTGACATACGTTTGTTGAGGGAGTGGATGATTAAGTGGATTAACTGCTATAATAATTAGGCTGCTTTTATTAATTGGTTTCTTTTGAAAACATGTTAATCGCATTTTATAATCAATCCTATATATTTTATTTTTATGCCTGCATTTGTCTAATATTAATATATAAGAAGACTTGTTCAACAAAAAACTTAAAATAAGTTACTTTTTTAATTTAATTTTTTTTATTAAATCATAGCTGTGTACATTAATGTGATCATGGGGCACCATACACTGTTTTCATAGACCATTTGACACACTTTCATCACACTGGTTAACATAGCCTTCCCGGCATTTTCATAGTTATTGTGTTAAGACATTTATATTCTACATTTACTAAGTTTCACATGTACCTTGTAAGATGCACCACAGGTGTAATCCCAACAGTCTCCCTTCCTCCGCCCATTCTCTCCCCTCCTTCCCCTCCCTCTCTCCCTTCCCCATATTCTTAGGTTATAACTGGGTTATGGCTTTCACATGAGTTTCATATTAGTTTCATAGTAGGGCTGAGTACATTGTATACTTTTTCTTACTAAGACTATGTTCCAGCTCCATCCATGTAAACATGAAAGAGGTAAAGTCTCCATCTTTCTTTAAGGTTAACCAGTGTGATGAAAATATGTCAAATGGTCTGTAAAATAAGTTATTTTATGTACACATCTGTCTATAGATTGAAAAATTTTGTCACATGACTTCACCCTGTTTAACATTAATCTACAGGTTGCCTTTGGAAGAGCTGGTGCAGAATTTGTTTTTTTAATTACAGGCTTAGCTGCCCATATTTTAATATTGGTAATTACTGAGGCAAGATCTTTGCTACCTAAAACACCTCTACCTCTAATTTCTCATTTATATATTTGCCTTTGCAATAGGGCATTCACCTTGTCATAGCTCATCATAAGCAGAATGTGACTTCCATGGCTGGTAAACACATTAATGCAGAGCCTTTCTTTGGGGATAGCCTAATTAATTAAATGTTATCAGTGACTTCTTTGATATTAGTTTCATAGTAGCTATTTCATACAAACTTGATCATTTGCTTTTTAAATAAGTTTTTGCTACTATGTTGATGTCTCCATTTTCTCCACATAATAAGATATTGATAAAATATAAGGTCAGGAAGAAAAATAGCCATATTAATCAATATTTTTACAAAATATTAATTCTAAATTTGTTTAAACAACCACTAATCATTTCCTGGGATGCTAAAAAATTTACTTCAATAGAGGTTTCCTTATTTTTCTCTCTTTTTATTTCTTAGTAGCATGACTTAAAAAACTATTTAACTACTGTTTTATTAACCATATTAATACTTTGCTGAGTAAAGGAGATTGAGAATAGCTTTGTTATTTAGCCCAAACTAAATTTTATGGATGAAGGCAGGAGGGTGTAGAGATGAAATATTAGAAATGGAATTTGGGAAAATCATTGCTTAAATGTAAGATTACATTGACCTCAAAGGATAAACAAAAATGATAAAAATAAATAATAAATAAAATAATAGAATTTATAAAACTTGGAAATTGAATTTTGAACTGTCATCAAATTAAGAAATATTATTGTGTTAATATGAAGGTAATTGATTATTTTCTAGAAAATGCCATGTCTAATGACTTTTCATGAACTCAAGAAATACGAATCCTGAATATAGTGATTTTGCTAGTACTCTTGAATTTTTATTCTCTATTTGTATTCCTTATCTTTATAGAAACAACTTTAAGTTTCCCATAATAAGAGCAAAGAACCTAAAGCAAATGAAAACAAAACTCCTATCAGCACTGGTGGCAGATAGAGTAGCAATCAGTTATTATGATCACTGGCAATTTAAAATAAATATTTACATGTTTATCCTCCTCCCTTGCACAAATTAATAACCTTAATTTGTGAGGAAACATTCTTTTCAGAAAATTTTAATCTACTAAATGTAGAAAAATGATTAAACTAGAAAATGACATATTGGCAAAATCTGTTGAAAAGACATAAAATTTTTTAAAAAAGCAACCATCATCAATAGTTGCTAAAAGCAATTAGGTGAAAAGGTAAATGGGGGAATTTATAATGGTAGCATTGGCCTAACAAAAACAAAAACCGCTGATCAATCTCAATGTCACCCCAACTGTGATTACTAGATCTATTTGTGCTCTGACTTAATGCAACATAAATTATGTGCACCACCTATGAAATAACCACGCCAAGGAAGTTGAGTCCAAATATGATCCAGCACTATCTTTTTTAGTTCATAGGAATTATGAATAATAGAGAATCATTTCATACATCATAAAGGAACAATTATATAAGCAACTGATTTAGCTTTCAATAAGTCACTGGCATTATTAGATTTTTTAAGAAGGGGAGGGGACTATTCTAGGTGAAAGGGAATTTAAAAGAAAAACAACAAGACCAGCCAAATCAAGTGTGTACCTTGTTTTGATCCAGATTTGAACAAATTAACTACAAAAATAACATTTTAAAAATAATAAGGGACATTTGGAGATAAGACTAGCATTAGATTACATTATAAATATATTGATACATACTAGGTAATTATATAGGAAATACTTTTATTTGTAGAGTAATGTACATTTGAATTGTAAAGTATAATAGTGTGATAATATAGCTTTAAAATTTCATACTAAAAATGTAAAAGAAAAGAAATAAGAACAAGATGAAACAAGTCTGGCAAAATGATGATAGTTGAATGCAGCTGACTATTATACACAGGTTCATTATATTTTATTTACTATTTTTTCTAGTTTTCTGTACCACAAAAGTCTAAAATACTTATAACAAAAAGATAAAAGACACAAGATAGTCATAAAATTTTCAAGAAAAGCAGTCATCGTGACTGAGAGTCAGCAAAGAAAATAACAGAATAAAATACTTAAATAATTCAAATTATAGGATAATAACATATAGTAACTCTTTTAATATGTTCAAATAAATAAAATAGAAAATCGAAGTCATGAGTTAAAGACAAAAGACATCTTAAATATAGCAAGCAGATACAAACAAACAAAAAAATAAAATTTTCAGAAATGAAAAAAGTAACCATTGAAAATAAGCCTTTAAAAAATTAAAGAGCATATTAGACAAAGCTGAGTAGAACATCAAGAAAGAAATGGAAAATAGACCTTAGAAAATTTCTCTGAAAGATAACACAGAGAATAAAAAGATGACAAATGAGATGACATTAAGAAAAGTGGATGATGGCACTAAATGGTTCCCTGTGCATAAGGATCCAGAAGTAGCCAGAAAAAATTACTTTGAGAAAATTAGAAAAGAGGCACTAGTATTAGATGGGTGCACACATACTGGCAAGGAGAACACGGACTGATGTTCAGGCCTTACTTCCTTCCTCATCTAAGCACTTTATGTAGCATAGAGCCTGTAGAACTCTTCAAAGCATTTGCACTAGAATGTTTATTGCAGCTCAATTCACAATCACCAAGATGTAGAATCAACCCAAATGCCCATCAACTGATGAATGAATTAGTAAGCTGTGGTAAATGTATACCATGGAATACTATTCAGCCATAGAAAGACAGAGACTTTACATCTTTTATATTATCCTGGATGGAGTTGAAGAACATTCTTCTTAGTAAAGTATCCTAAGAATGGAAAAGCAAGTATTTAATGTATGTAATACTAATATAAAACAAATAGATAAATACTATATACCCACATGAAAGAAAAACACAATAAATTCAAGGTGAGGGAGAAGGGAAAGGAGGGAAATGGAAGAAGGAAGGAGGGAAGGGGATGGTACGCTCTAACCTAACGGGCACAATGTAAGGGTATACAGCACATCTCAAGAGAGGGGCTCATCTACAACTGGAACTTTACCTAACAAACGCAAACAATGTAACCTAATTTGTGCACCCATATTAATCTGAAACAAACAAAAAATACAAAGCATCCTGCCAAAACACTTCTAATGGGACTTCTAGTATGAGTAATAAGGATAGAGTAGAGGTATTACTGCAAAAAAATTGACTATGTATTTTCTAGAACTTAAACATACAAGTCCACGGATATATACATAGATAGCACAATAAGCCCCAACAGGACTGATTAAAAGAAATAAAACCTGGATTCACTACCTGAGGTCAGACAACTAAGTTTTTGAACTCATCCTAGAAAAAATGCTACATGCCTCATTGTTGATGATCACAACAGTCACCTTCAGTCACTTTCAAAGTATCCACCTTGGGAAACTATAAACTGATGCCAGCACCTAGTCCAAACTTCAAAGCACTTTTTCTAGGATGAGTTCATGAACTTACTTGTATGACCTTATATGATGTCATTCCAAGAAAAGAGTTACGGATTTGCTTTGAAAAGTGGACTGGCATTTGCATAGCTTCCCAAAGGGAGTACTTCAAAGGTGACTGAAGGTGACTGTTTTGATATTCAGCAATGAGTTATGTAGTGCTTTTTCTAGGATGAGTTCAAAAACTTAATTGTCTGACCTTATAGTAAAGCTATAGAACACCAAATGTACAGAGGATGTTTTAAAATCAATCAGAGAGAAAATGTAGATTATCTACAATGTAACATAACTTAATAAGGAGTAAAATGGAATTCATAGTGACATTACATCTTCAAAGTTATTAACAAAATAATTAAAATTTTGTTGCCATGCAAAAAATATGTCTTCTGGAAAAGAATAAAATTAAAGCATTTTTGAACAAACAATCAGATATTTTATGACCTGCAGACCCTTACTAAAATTTGAAAATATATGCTCAAGGAAGCCTAGAAGTAATAAAAGAGGAAAGGTCTGAGATAGAAGAAGAAATGGAAAGTAAAGTTTAGAGAAGCGTACATAATCATCTTGATCTGAGAGAAACATTATACTCAACAAGAGAAAGCACATTCTTTTCAAGTATACATGTAACATTTACAAAAATTTACCCTGTATGAGGCTATAACAAGTCTCAAAAAATGTCAAAACATTGGCAACATAGAGGTGATATTGTTGATCACAAAGTAACTAGAAATCAAGAATGAAGAAATAGCTTTGAAAACATATATATTTGAAAATTTTAAAAGCACATTTTAAAATAACACAGACATTAAAAAAGAGAACAGTAATAACAATACTGCATATTTCAATGGGTGGAATGCAGCTAAAATTGTTTAAAGAACATTTAGAGATTTAAGTGAAGATTGTAAAGAAAAAAAATCTGAAAACTAATATGATAAGCATCCACATTAAGAAGTTAGGAGAAAAATCTAAAATAAAGTTAGGAAGAAGATGGTAAGAAAGAAAAAAATGCCACGGCACTCTACCGAGGGCCATAGAGTGAGACTCTGTCTCTACAAAAAAAAAAAAAAAAAAAGAGTAAGAAAGAAAAAAATATATTTTAAAAATTAGAAAAATACAATGAAGAGAATTGACAAAGCCTAATTTACATTTTAGATGATGAATAAAATTGAGAAAATTCTGGAAACATCTGTCAAGAGAAAAGAAAGGAATACCATTCTGTTCATTTCTCAGAGCCACATTCCTAGCATATTCTGCATAAATAGTATATTTATAAAAATATATTTATGGGGTGGCGCCTGTGGCTCAAGGAGTAGGGCGCCGGTCCCATATGCCGGAGGTGGCGGGTTCAAACCCAGCCACGGCCAAAAAAAATCACACACACACACACAAAAATATATATATATATATATATTTATGGATCTATACAAGAGTTGTGATCCAGGGAATTTGATAGGCCTAGAATAATGCAATGTTAACAGTGTCCTTTAAAAATGTGCAAAAGGGAATTATTGGAGAACGTAAAAAATGCACAATATTAGGAATGAAGGAGACATACCTATAGATGCAGTAGAATGTTTAAAAGGATAATAAGATAATACTTTGAAAAGTGCTTTCCCAGTAAATTTGAAAACTTAGAAGAAATGGACACATTTCCTCAAAATCGGAACGTATGATACTTGTCTCAAAAAGAAACAGAAAACCTGGGTAATCCTAAAGCTATTAAAAATAGTGGGTGAAAAGTTTGAAAATATTCCTGCAAGGAAAAAACTAGGCCAGGACAGTTTTATAGGTAAGGTCTATTATTCAATCAAGAGGTGGAAAGTTTCCACATGGGAACGTTTTCACAGAATAAGCAAAAGAGGACACTCGCCAGCTCAATTTGAAACTAGTAAAATGTAGATAATAAAATAAGCCGATCTTCTTGTCCTCGTAGATACAAAAACCCTTATTATAACCTTAACTAAACTAATATAGCTATATTAATTTATCTGTAATTTATTATATAAATTCATCATGGCTAAGTTGACTTTATTACAGAAATTTAGATTGAATTTAATATTAGAATACTATTAATGTGATTCAACCCATCAATATGAAGATAAATTTACACTTCATGTCAATTCAGTGATAAAATACATAAAACATCAAACAGAATGAGAGCTGATAGACGCTTAATAAGCCCTATTTCCCTCCTCCCTTCTCAAATGCTAATAAACCAATGTATCATTTTCTTTGGCTATAAACAAGCAACTCTGACTAATTTAATCAGAAGGAGACTATCAGAACGATGTGGGGAAGCTTTAGACATGGAAAAGGCAGCTGCTGCTGGAATGACCAAATGTAGGCTGCACATCTACTTCCTGTGAGAGGGACGTCTCTGGCAGAAGCAAGTTTTTGCCACTAGGATTCCCTTACCTTCTGGACCATGAGGCACATATCTTAATCTACAGTTATATAAAATTACTCTCAGTGGGAGAGAGGTGATTCCCCAGAGGAAAATGGGGGATAATTAGGAAGAGACGAATGAATGTTGGGCAGACAAAAAGACAAGAAACGTCCACTCTAATATGTTCACTAGAAGTAGTCCTGAATGGAACAGAACAACAGGCTCCCACAAATCATCTTTTCTGCTAGAAACCTATTTAATCTCCCCTATCCTAGTTCTTTGCCACTGTACAAATGTCTACAATGGTGTTGGTTCTCCCTTCTCACACTAGTCCTTTCTCCGTGTTTAAAAGTACAAAGTAAAACCACCAGATCATTCTCATCAAACTGGCATCTTCCTTGTAGAAATAGTCAACTTGACATCAGTCTAGTCTCTGCCAATGGGAACATATTTTTCAACTGCCTCCCTGTTCCACCATATTATCTTTACTTATTGTTGGTGACAAAAGTATCCAAGACTATGGCATCATTTTAAAATTGGACTGAAGTAGAAATCAATAAAGAAGCTCCTCTAAAATGAAAGATTAAATGATAAAATATGTTGAGGTGTCTGCCGTCTTCTGTTAACTCATTGTAGGGGCCAGTTACCTATTGTAGTCCCTTAGCAGGCTACAGATGACAGTATCTGTCCTATAATTCTGTTTTCTCATAGCTACTTGTCTTTAAAGACAAATCTGTTATATAAGGGATTTAGAACATCTATAGACCTCAGTTATGGCACCGTTAAAAATTAAAAATTATATATCACCTGAAAAAAGCCTACTGGCTTTAAATACACATACAAAAATACCTACAATTTCTCTCCTCCCACTAATCCTATACAATCAATACCATATCAACTGATCCTCCAGATGCTACACTACTACCTGAATTCAGTCTTCCATACAGCTCTAGGACTATAGATAGTATCTCATTTATTTCTCTTCCTCTCCCTTACCCTCCTTCCATCATGCCATTGCTGCAGAATAGCATTTATAGCAGGGGACTCTGACTCTGGTCCTAACTGCCTGTTATTCATCCATTTTCTGTTTGCTTTTGGTGTACTTCTTCATCCACAAAACAAGGCCATTTGTGATCTGACCCTACCCACCTGCCCAATATTCCTTCATACCTCTATACCTCTATATGTTAGCTTGATTCATTTTCCTTATCTATATGGGCAACATCACATCTCATCACAATGTCCACTGCCCTGAGAAGCCTTCTCTGATTTTCCAGATAGCTCGAGTCTGCAAGAGCTGAGGAAAATCTAAGACAACCTTAATATGTCCCTGCTTGCCAGTGTCCATAACTATGTAATACCTTCTCTTTGAGTTCAAAGGGAACCAGTGACAACTGGCCTCTGACTAATATATTATGGCAAAGGTGATGAGATGTCATTCCCTTGATTTGGCCACATTAAATGGCAAAATACATGTGGTATCTGTCCCATGATCATCTTACACAAACACTGGCTTAGAGACTGAAGAGAAATTCCCATGCTGGCCTTGTAGAAGCAAGAAGCCAGGCTGCGAACTGCCTACAGAGAAGGCTGTATGCCAGGTACTTTGGGAGTCACGTGTATAGAAGGTGGTTTCTGGTCAACAGGTAGTAAGAAGCTGAGGACCTCAGTCATGAATCCACAAGGAAACAAATTCTGCCAGCAACCTGAGGCAGCTTGGAAGTGGGTCTTTTCCCAGTTAAGCCTCTGATGAGACTGCAGCCTGGTGACACAGGACTGCAGACAGGGAGACACTGAAGCAGAGAATCCTGCTATGCTGTCCTTACACTTGACCAGTGGAAACTGTGAAATAATAAAGGTGTGTTGTTTTATGCTACAGAATTTCAGTAAATTTGTTATACAGCATAGAAAATGAATACATTAGCACTCCAAGATGATTTTTATTGGGCTCCTACTATACTTTTCACATACCTCCATTAAGCAGTTTAAATTTTTATATTCAAATAAATTGTTTCCCAATAGAAAAAGAATAAGTGAAATTACTGTGTCTTTTTAATTTTGTATCTACAGCATCTAGCACAGGAAATGTTCAATGATGTTTTATTACTGTAATTAAATAATAATAGTAAAGGTAAATGTGTAAAACTGGAGGAATATTAAATTATTAAATATGCTACTGAGAACATTTAGTCTTTGAGCATACAGTTTCAATTCTAATAAACTATAAGTGCAAATCTTAGAAAATTAAATATGAGAATATTGAAAAATTATTTATTATTATCAACTTGGTGCTGACCTAATAAATCTGAAATTTCAGTTTTAAAATATCCTTTCATAATATGTTGTGGCTTATATGAAAAAATATGATTTGTATGCAGGCATCATTAGTTGAATTTGTAACTGAAAAAAATAATATCAAAGTTAGTCAGGAGAGTCAGCTTTACAAAATTAAACAAGTTGCCCCAGATATGTTTAAGTTGAGACTGCAGGGCCTCACATTACAAGAATAATAAAGGAGATTTAAACATTGGACTGGATGACTTCTGAGGTCCCTTTTCCATTCTAAGATTCCATGATCCTTAAAATGGACATTTGGAAAACATTATTTTGTGGCAGACTAAAAATTTGTACCCAATGACATGGTACTGATGTTGCTAAAATAAACTGGAAGGCTAAGTCCTAAACGTATTCTTCTGGTAACAATATTCCTTTAAATAAAATATCTTCCCATAAAACCTAATCCTAAATTTAAAGGATAGGTGCTGATTTGAGTTCTACACGTGCTTACAATGTCTCCAACAACCACAAGGTGGCAGAGTGTTGCGCTGTGTTTTTAGCTCACCAAACTTCAAAACAGGAGTTCACAACACATTCAAAGGCACCTTTACTTCAAATTTTGGATTCTTTCATGTTTTTCATGTGTCAGGTGCAAGCATTGCTTGGGGGAACTGAGATGCATATTTAGGGGCTCTTAGAAGGGGAGATGACAGGATATAAAATGATGTAGATTTAAAGAAAAACTGTACTAGACTAACTCTCCATTTGCCTCTGGCCCCAAATTATAAAGCCCAATTGTTGACTTTTCCAATAATTCTTGTAACATTTATCCTTTAACACTTAAACTGGTATAAATTCACAAAATAATGCTTCCATTGAGATCCCTAAATCATATAAAGGAAGCAAAAAATATTTAATCTTTTTATAATATTTTAAAAATACAAGGATTAATGCTCTGGTGTTTATTTCAATACATTGGTATAAGTCACTGCCCCAGGTGAACATAACTTCAGTGCTATGAACAGATACAGGGAACTTGTTTTCATTCTTCAAGCTCTTCAAGTTTTAGAGATTTTGGTGATGAGATATACTTCCACTAAATTCATTGAAAATGTAATCTTTTCCAGGACTCAGGTCTCTTTGATAGTATCTGAACTAAGACATTTTATAATGTCTTCTTAATTCTACAGTTACTAAGAGTACTGTCCCATCATAAGTAGTCAAATAAATAGTATGCAGGAGATGGTACCTTCTTTGAAGAATTTGTAAACTCCAAGTCTAAAATAATCAGAACTGTGCTGTAGTAAGCAACCATTGTATCACCAGGGTGCTTTCTGGCACATAACAGATATTGGAAAAATAGTTATAAATGAACTACAAACCTTATATACACAATTGTCAAAATAAAAGGACCTATGCTTTGAATTCAATGCGAGCCTAAAATTAAGATCTTAAATTAAGACCTGCAAAGAGCAGTTGGTCAATAAATGCTTGTTGAAGTAACAATGAAAAGACCTGCATGACCCATAATTTTGTTTCCTATTATAAATGTTGATATAGAAGCTCCATCTATCAAGACATAGTTATTTACTATTACTAAGCAATCCTTATTTTAATTCTATGAGTAGTCTCAATGAAAACCAAGTTTACCCCCAAGTTATTAACTATTTGTGGCAAAGATAAAACATAGAAGGTGAGAATCAAAGCAATCAGGATAGCATGTTGCTTTAACCAATGCAGGAGTTCTTTTGCATTTCTTTTGTTTTTAAAGTAAGCCATACATACATACACAAACACACACACACACACAGTCTGGAACCTTAATTTAGAACCTTCTAGCCTATTCTTTTTAACTCCCAACACTCATCTAGGAATTATCTCTATTTTAAATCATTTTTAGGTTATCTCTGAACCACAATATGAGTTAACCTCTAATTTTTGACGTGTCAACTTTAGTATCTATTGATTATGTACATAAAAGACAAAGATTTAAGTCACTCATGCTATACTCCTCGTTCCTATCCATATGTTTAATATTTATAATACTATTTTAGTCCTCCTAAAAGTTTTCTCTGTAATTTTTTTTTTTTGAGACAGAATGTCACTCTGCCACCATGGGTGCCAGGGCATCATAGATCACAGCAACCTCAAACTCTTGAGCTCTAGCAATCCTCCTGCCTCAGCTCCCCCTCAAGTAGCTGACACTACAGATACCCACCACAACACCTGTCTTGTTTTTCTATTTTTAGTAGAAATGGGGTCTTGCTTTTGTTCAGGTTGGTCTCGAATTCCTGAGCTCAAGCAATCCACTGCCTCAGCTTCCCAAAGTGCTAAGATTACAGGCATGAGCACCACATCTGGCCTCTGTAAATAATTTCTTAAAGATCTATTTTTATTTCATCAATATGCAATAGGTTTTCTGAATTCCAAAATGTCAATATTAGTTACTATTCTTTCTTTAATAGTCTCTCTTCTGTTAGCTAAACTTTTACTTCATTATTTTCAAGAATTCTCATATTTTTATTTTGTCATATATTCATAAAAATACCTTCTGTATTTTTTTTTAAAATATAGTCTCACTATGTCACCCTCAGTAGGGTGCCGTGGTGTCACAGCTCACAGCAACCTCCAGCTCTTGGGCTTAAGCAGTTCTCTTGCCTCGCCTCCCAAGTAGCCCACTATAACACCTGGCACTTATAGACTGTATACTTCCCAGGAAGTATACAGTCTATAAGTCTTTTATTTATCTTTTGCATGCCCTATCACACCTAGCAGAGGACCTTCCACTGAGCCATTATCTTTAGATATGGCTCTTGGTCAAAGATGCTTTGGGGGCTGGGCAACAAAACAGAATACTAAACACAGATGTTTATTTATTTTCTTATTGGGGGTGTGTGGCATTTTTCTTTTTCTTTGTAATTTCTTGATTAAAATTTTTACATTTTGGGGGTTTCAATGAGAAGTATCATGGGAGAAAGAGACTTTATGTACAACTTGACTAAATCTTTGAAAATCATGTGTGTTTCCACTCCTCCAACCACCTTCCCCTTTCCTCCTTTAATGAAAGCTCTATTTCATATTGGGTTAAATAATTTCCTTAGAATTGAGAAAACATTGTTCTCTCATCCTCTACGTAGCATATCTCATTAAATATTTGTTGGATTAACAAGATCCCAGAAATTTCTTGCTCTTTAAGAAGTTAATTTTTATTTCTAACATTCAATCAGTCTATGGTGGTTACATATCTGAAAATCTAGACATGAAAATTAAACATTAGCCTCATCAATTTCACTAGTGTGTGGCATGAGCTTAATTAATTCTTTAGACCACCAGGGCAGATTTGTCCACCTACTAACCTCATATATACAAACAAAAAGAGGATTTGAGATCATGAGTGAAACTTTCATTTTCTTAAAGTGAATTTAAGTTACCTAAAACACCAAGAAGACCAAGTGCTTTGCCCAAATTGATTAGTTGTTTTGAACTAATAATTCCTTCTATAAGACTAAATTGGTTCTCTCCCCAATACGAAATAGAGCTTTCATTAAAGGAGGAAAGGGGAAGGTGGTTGGAGGAGTGGAAACACACATGATTTTCAAAGATTTAGTCAAGTTGTACATAAAGTCTCTCTCTCCCATGATACTTCTCATAGAAACCCCCAAAATGTAAAAATTTTAATCAAGAAATTACAAAGAAAAAGAAAAATGCCACACACCCCCAATAAGAAAATAAATAAACATCTGTGTTTAGTATTCTGTTTTGTTGCCCAGCCCCCAAAGCATCTTTGACCAAGAGCTATATCTAAAGATAATGGCTCAGTGGAAGGTCCTCTGCTAGGTGTGATGGGGCATGCAAAAGATAAATAAAAGACAAGTATCCTGTCCCAGGAAGTATACAGTCTATAAGTGCCATGAAGATCACATGTGAAAATTATGTTTATATGAAAAATTATGACTTTGTGTCTACAATATCATTTTGCCTTATATTTTCAGTATCTTTCATTGTTCATTTCAACTTTGCTCAGAAGACTGAAGGACCTGAAGGCAAATTAAGCTACAAGCATAGTTCTTCAGATTTTGCTTTTCTACATCCTGATGAAGTGTCAACATCATGAGAAGGGCCAGCTGACACGAGACTGGAGCCTTGCTAGTGTCCCCATATCAAAGCCCATGCACATGATTTTGGAATCCAATCCTAGGGAAAGAATCTTTAATAATCTCTTTCTTTTCCAGCAAAAATGTCTCATCTGCTTCTGAGAATTAATGCTCCCCACCTTTGGAAATCCCTTATTACTACTATCAAAACCAAGGATTAAAAAAAATTGCTTAATTTCTATTTTCCAAATTTACCTAAAATATTTGGGAATTTGTTATATTTCTTCATCATTCAGCCCTTCAGATAAATCTGAAACAGATTTTGTGGTTTTCACACCTTTTAATGCTAGCACTTTCAGAAGTCTTCATCTGATCCTTAGAAATTTGGAACCCAGCTACTCATTATTCCCAACTGTCAACCAGAAATAGCTGTGAATCAGAACAAAAGCTGACTTTCACATCCTGCTTGCCTAGAGGTTCGGTTCACCCATGTTATGCTTTTCTACCCTGCCTGTGGTCTAACACAGCACTCTGAGTGCAATGATGGATTGGGGACATATAATGAAAAACAGCTTAGCTGACAAACATATACTCAATTTACCCCATACACATACAAAATTCCAATAGTAACAGTGCCTGGGAGGAAAGAACTATAAATACAGTTTGGGTGGCTATGTCATTAATTACCAAAAGGCTACATATCCTATTAGGTGAACTAAACTAAATCTTCTAAAAAGTTATCAATCCCAAAGTACCCATTCAAACAAAAACATATCTCTTCCACTTCTAGTAATTTTCCAATTTGCCTACAGGAAGAACATTGAAAGTGCACTCTAGGCTCAGCACCTTAGTAGCTCATTGATTAGGGCACTGGCCACATACACTGGGGCTGGCAGGTTCAAACCTGGCTGAGCCTGCTGAAAACAACAATGACAACTACAACAAAAAAATAGCTGGGTGTTGTGGCGGGTGCCTGTAGTCCCAGCTACTCAGGAGGCTGAGGCAAAAGACTCGCTTAAGCCCAAGAGTTTGAGGTTGCTGTGAGCAGTGATGCCAAAGCACTCTACCGAGGGCAACATAGCGAGACTCTGTCTCAAAAGAAAGAAAGAAAAAAAGTGCTGTCTAATAACAATACCTCCTGCTGTTCTTTGATTTTTTTCCCAATATTTGGTGTGTTTGTAGTTTGGTGATGCATAGAAGGTGAGTGGGAAGGCTGTGTTCTAAAAGAAGGCCAGGGGAAAGAGGGTAGCTATTTCTTTTGAATTTTTAACTGCCTAATTTATTCAAATTAAAAGTTATATATTTTAGACTGCAATTATTTCAGTACTGTAAATTCCAAAAATGTCAGGGTTTACAGGAACCCATCTCTAAACCAGCAGCAAAAGAAACTAAAGCAACAAAGGAAGAAAAACTTCACAACAGAGGAACCCAGAGGAACATGTAGTAAGTGTGATGAGAAGGAAAAGAAAATAAGATAGGCATAAAAGTGAACAAAACAAGTGGATGTCAGAGTTCAAAAGTAGAAATATGCAGAAAAAATGTCTTTACTATTACATAATTACAATAATCATAATAAATACTGTCATTCATGATTTTGCTTGAATATGTATTCTCTTTTTACACTAAGCTATATCAATTCCTGGATGCCACTCATACACCCTCAGAGTGTTCACTTTTCTCTCTGAAATATTTAGAGACTGAGTTTGTTTACGTCTATTGAGGTGCTTTTCTTTCCAGAACTTTACACATACAAGGTTGTTGCTTCTGAAAGCCTTTGTGAATGAGCATGTCGGCTCCTGACTTGTATTTTATTTTCTGGAAAGAATGAAAAAGCTCAATCGGTATCTCTCTAGTTAATGCTGCTAGGAGGATTAACTTGATAAGAACTAGCTAATATTTTTGAGGATTTTTCTGTAAAACCCAATACAAATGTGTTCATTATTTCTTTGTATTGTCTAAAGGTCATAACCAGATTAAATGAGAGTTTAAAATCTGGCTACTTTGTGCAGCTTTGTAAAGCAAATGTAAATGTGAAATTACTAGTGAGCAAGAGAGAGAAGGAGAGCGAGGGGGAAAAAGAGCAATAGAGAGAAACTGAGCTTTTTAATTCCTGTTTTTCAATTGAGTTTCCCAAATCAATAATAAAATACTGAATTCAGATTTTTCAGTAGATGTAATATAAATAAAAATACATTACATGCTATGTATTGTCTTGTATTCTTAATTTTCTTATTGGTCCTTAATGGTAACTTTTATTCACACTGGAATAAAACTTGAAGAATTTAGAATTGATTTATATTCATAGCCCTTGCAATATCTTTTCATTTTTATCTCTTCAAAGTTTCTAAGACAACTGGATTTATTCTAATAATTTCACACATTTTATTCATTTAAATCAGCTAAATCAATGTGAAAAATAACTATAATGATCTTAATATTTGTCTCCATTGAATTGATTCACATCTTTGTCAATAGAAATAAAATTATACTTCATAATTCCTACATTGTAGAAAAGTGCTAGCTTTTGAAGGCACATCAAATTCAACTCATGAATATTTTCAAACACTACAGATTATGTATGGGCTGCATTCTAATTTATGAGGTAACAACACTCAAATAATTATCTCTCAGAATGTTATGGTTCAAAAATGCTAAAAACAGCTATTCCAACTTGATTATGACTTAGCAGTATCATTTATGTATAGATGTTTGATATGAATATTCAGTGTGATAGTTTTAATATTGCCTTAATTGGTACAATCATCTCTGGATGCCATATGTACTATTGAATAATCCATCACAGATAGAAAGTAATGCTTCCCCAGACGTCTTACCCAGAATTACATGAGCTACTTTTCTGTAGCCTTGCCATCCAATTCTCTGGTTAATCAATGCTCCAAGAAGAGATTAAACCTTAAAACAAAGTTGTGAGAGAAAAAAATCAAGTAACAATATGGTAAAATAACTTAGTGAATTATGAGTTCCACTAATAATATAGTTGACTGGCCAGCCATTATTTATTGAATATCAGCCATGAGCAAGGCACTGCTTTGTTGTAGAAAGGGGCTATAAAATATAATAGGTGCCACTATTTATGGAATACCTACCCCAGGCCATGTCCTGTTCTGTATTAGCTCCTATACATTAGTGTGGGCAGGCTTGAATGTCAGGACAGAAAAACTAGAACTGATCCTGAAGAATTCTGTAAACCTTTATAGGATGGGGGTGGGGAGGTTATCAGGAAAAAAATACATGAGTTTTGAGAACATTGGAAGGAAAATTATTCTGTCAGCAATGTGTATAGATAGTTAAGAGAGATCAAGATTAGTGGCAAAAGGACTGCCAGGTAGTAAACAGGAAGGACCTAACCCAGGGCCAGGTGTGGATGGAGTGTGAAGCCAGGCAGGGATGAGAAGCAATGAGATAAATGACTGTAGCCAACTGTCACTTGTTCTTACAGACTTAGCTGAAATTCCATGTTGATGAATTTATTTCATAAATATACTTGTACACTTATGAAATAGTAGGTTTGTATTAGTCAGAAAACAATACATGATGCTGTGATAACCACAAAATCTCAGGGATTTAACACAATGACCATTTATTTCCTACTCAGAGCACAGTTAGCATTAGTGGAGAAGCCCTCCAACTGGTAACTATACCTTCTGTAGTGTGTGATTTCTAAGGTGTCTGGTGGGTGGACTGTTTCAGAGAATAGTTTTAAGGGGCAAGCCAGAAATGGCTTACATTAATGCTATTTTAATCTCATTGGCTAACCAAGACATATGACTCCATCCTAACTACATGCAATACTAGAAATTTAGGATTAAACATGTATTCAGTAAATACTAATGCCACTACTTTTAGTTCTAAGAGCAAATGTTTAGAAACAACCCAAATACTTACCAATACAGATCTACTTAAATAAATTATGGTACATCCATTCAGAGAAAGCAGTAAACACAAGTGTTGATCTGAGAAGATTTTGATGATATATCATTAAGTAGGAGAAAAAAATGGAATGCAGTCCTGTATATATTTTATATAAAAAGGAGCAAAACTGAAATACTTGATTGAATTACAAAGGAACTCGAAAAAGATACAAAAGAAACCAAGGACAATGGTTACTCATTTGGGGAAAGGGGTTGGATCAGGTAGACCAGCCTTTGAAACAGCCTAGTTTAATTTTTATCCATGACAAAGCTCAAGCAAATAGTTTTAGTATTTTATCCTTCCAATAACCAATCCTATATTACATTTTGACATCAGGTATCAAGAAATAAATATCTCACTGTAATCTAATAACCAATGATTCCAAGCATGATTACAAGTTAACAAACTCCAAGACAAACCAAGGGGAGAATGCTAGCAGAGATGTGAATTTCTCGGAATAGCTTCTGACCATTTAATAGTGACACTACAGCTGATTTGTATTTTGAGACTTTTTTAAGGGAAAGAAACAAAAAGAGATATTAGTTATTTTCCTTTGAATTGTTTCTTCCCCCAATCTAAATTAAGTTCAGACTTTTCTGTTAATGTTAAAAAACAAGTCAAAGCAGCTGTTCATAGTTTAGCGAGATAGAATTTGACTCATGATGGACTGTAAATTTTGTCTGCTAAGGTGGTACAAAGAGAACACCAAGTGCCTCCTAAGTAGGATCTTCATTTCATGGGAATCCCGGTGTGAATCTGAAAATGAGAAAACAATCTCGTCTAGCCAGTCATCCTTTCTGAATCTCTTCCTTTCTACTTATACATTAGGGACTTGATCTATTCAGCCATAAAAAAATGGCTATCATGTTATACATGGTATATATATAGCACAATTTTTTCTTAAAGATAAAAGCTCTAGGGTGGGACTTATTTTCTCAATACATGTTGAGATACACATTGTCCCTCTCACTAAGATGTCTCTTTACCTTTGGTGTTTTGCATTTTCACCATACCAGATCTGAGTGTGGACTTAAAAAAAAAAAAAAAAAAGCTCTTTGGGATTCAGGATTCTCCTTGAGTCTTTGTCTTAGCGCATTTTCTCAATTCTGGAAACTTCTTACCCTTTTATTTTTTCAAATGTTACCTCTGTCACAGTCTACGTATCTTCTCCTGTACAGCATATTAGATAATACGCTTCTTATTTATCCCTATTTATCTTCAGTGTCTCTTACCGTATTTCCCATCCCTCTGCCTCTGTATTCTGGACAATTTTTTTTCTGAGCTATCTTCTAGTTCATTCATTGTCTCTTCAGTTTTAATTAATCTGAGGTTGTCACATTTCTCAATTTTCTTGGTAATTTTAATTTGTTTATTTTATTGAGGTTCTCTTCAGATTTTTTTCAAGTCTGCTAGAAGAGATTTTATAGTTTCCTATGATACTTATTCAGATTTATCTTTAATTATTGTAAACAATAAAGTATTTTTTTATTTCAGGTTAATATGAGGGTACATATGATTAGGTTACATTATTTGTGTTTGCAAGGTAAAAGTCCCAGTTGCTGCTGAGTCCTTCACCCAAGAAATGTCCCATATATATTGTACCTGTTAGGTGAGAACTTACCAAATAAGTATCTTAAAATCTATATTTTAAATTCCAGTCTGAATTCTTTGTGGGTTGATTTCAAAGCTAAATTTATATTTTTATTAAATCATACCTGTATACATTAATGCATTTATGGGATACAATGTGCTGATTTTATACACAATTTGGAATGCTTACATCAAACTGGATAACATAGTCTTCACCTCACTTACTTATTGTTGTGTTGAGACATTTATGCCTACACTTAATAGATTTGATATGTACCCTTTAAATTTAAAGCTTAAGTTTATTTGGTAATAAATACCCTTAAGGCAGAAGTGCCTTTAGTGCTAGCTACCCTGCCCTTCTGGATTCCCACCTTCCTTCCCTTAGGTTTCTACTTGATGAGGCTTTACTATATTGTTAACTGTCTGGTACTTTGAGTGAATGCGTTTGTTAATTAACTAGATTAAAACATTTCACAATGTATATGTACTTTAAAATATTATGCTGTACATGATAAAAATCTATAATGTTATCTTCTGATTTTAAATAAATAAATAGAAGTTTGTCTGCTTTTTAATATATTGTATACAACATTTTTAGTTATGGCGAGAGAGAGAGTTGGTCCTAATAATCTGCTCCAACATATCATCAGAAACAGAAGTCTTTGTTTTGAATGGTTTAATTATTTTGATATTCAAGGGCAGTGAGTTGGACTACACAATCTTTCACATGTATTTCTATTATGTCTGTATAACCACTTTGGATATCAAAAAATAAGAAGATTAATTAAAAACAAACTACTCTAATATGAGTATATCAGCCTGGAAAGTATAAGTTCTGGATTTCTTTTTGGCTCTTGACAGTCGACCATGTGATGTTAGCACTTCTCTAATTTACTTATTGCTTTAATTTTCTCACTTATAACCTAGAATTTAAAAAAACACACATATTTTCTTATAGCCCCACTTTTCACATAAATTAAATTTTGCTAAGTGAAGAGTTCCCAGGACTGACTGAAAATAATCTATAAATTCAAAGCACTGTACTGGGTTTACATGGGTTAAATAGATTTGCAATTGGTTTTCATTGCAAACATTAGAAACACTACCAGCAAAATTCCTTAACCACATCTCTTCAGAGAAAATTTTCAATAAAGATGCTTTAAAACAAATAAATTAGTGGAAATGTACCATGAATTTTTTTTTTAAACCACAAGGAAAAAAACATTGTGTACCAGATAGCGCAATTGCTTTTCTGAATGGGCACTGACTGAGAACTCTTCTACCTAATTGTGATAAATGCATTTAAGACTGAGAACAAATATTTTACATGTTTCACAAATGTCTGTGATTTATGCATATGTACTGAGGAGAAACCACACTTCCCAGAAATTAGAGAAAAAAAAAAAAAACCTCAGTATGCCTTTCTCCCTAAGAGGTACAACTGGGCCTCTTCTCTAGTACAGAGGAGATGAAAGAGTTGGCAAAAACAAGCTGTCTTGTGAGTCATCATTAATGTCATTGGGAAAACAGGCATCACATTCCAGTGGACTGGGCAGCTACCAACCTCCACAAAATGAAATAATCTATAAAATTCTGTTGAGTACCACAACCAGAATTCTTCCTCTTCTCATGCAACTCTTGTATTTTGTGACTGCAGAATACCTTTTCTGGGAATAGTTCAACGGAACCAAGCTTTGGGAACCAAAGAGTAGTTTATTTATTTATTTATTTATTTTTGCAGTTTTGGGCTGGGACTGGGTTTGAACCCACCACCCTCAGCATATGGGGCCAGCGTCCTACTCACTGAGCCACAGATGCCACCTTATATTTATTTTTGAGAAGGAATTTTTCTTTATTAGATCATAACTGCGTACATTACTGCATTTATGGGGTACAACATGTTGATTTTATATACAATTTGGAATGTTTACGTCAAACTGCTTATTACAGCCTTCATCTCATTTATTTGTTGTGTTTAGACATTTATACTCTTCCAAAGAGTAGTTTAAATGAAATAAAAGATCCTACATTTAAGAAACTGGAAGAAGTTTAATTATAAATATAAGGAGCATGATGGTGGACAGGACGGATGTGTAGCCCACCTCTCCCAAGCCATCAGGTGAGAGGAAAGGCAGTCTGGACCTTCCCTGTGTGTGGATTATTGGAGCGGACAGACAGCTGGAGACGCCCAGCGAACTGGCGGATTGCTATATATGAGGGGTAATTTAAAACCACAGACTCTGTTGTAGAGATTCTTCCCTGCTTGGCCATGCCGGCCAGCAGGCCCCTCCCCTACGGAGGTCAGCATCTTGTAAATGCTGACAAAACCCAATTGACAAATAATTATTCCTGAACTGAGGGAGGCATCCGAAAGGAGAGCCACTCAAAACCACGGGGAGCTGGGCGAACTGTTGGACAATTGAAGGGAAGGGATCCTGCCCGGGAAACAGACATTTTGAACTACCCAAAAGGGCAGGCACCTTTCCCCCAGGTGTTGGAGGGGGCTGGCGGTTCAGGCTACGCAGCGAACTGGCGGGCGCCGATCCAAAAGGGAAACTCTGAACCATAAAACTCAAAATAAGTCCCCCGAATGCTCCTACCATGGGAACCGGCTACAGCTACTGAAGCTGGGACCCGGCTTTAGCTGCTAAAGCCACGAACTTGGCTTCAGCCCCGGGAGCCAGCTACAGCAGATAAAACCGCAAACCCGCCAACGACTAGGTGAACTCAGCACCACTCCCCCTACAGCCGATTGCAGTCGCCAGTTTGCAGGAGAACCTGGGAACAGAGTGGAAAGACTTAAGAAGTGTGGACACCTGCACTGAGTGGGAAGGTCAATCGCAAGTGCTGTCTGGAAAAGAACAGCCGAGGTTACACAATTCTTAGGCGACAAACTTTTACAGAAATTCCAAAATGGTGATTGGCCATGGAAAGTGGTTACCATGGTAACAGTATAAACTGTAAATCAGGTATAAGCCTCAGAACCACTCACAGCGCCACCTGGTGTCCAGAAAGTATAGTGTAGTATGAATATATTCCTACGAAAGTTGATCCCTACTGCAGACATATAGATGTATATAGGTATATATCTACATGCAAGAATATTTTTGTAGTTGGTGCCTTTTTTTTTTTGTTTTGTTTTTTTTTTTTTGGTTTTTGTGGGGTTTTTTTGTTTGTTTTGTTTTTGCCTGTTTTTTCCTCACCATTTTCTTAGAGGAGATTTCAATAATTTTTTATTATTACTTTTTATATAGATATATTTTTTATTTCTATGTCTTCTAATTTTAGTTTCTTCTTTCTTCTCTTTTAACATTCCTACTAACACCACTTTTTTCTCTCTTTTTTCCTTTCTTTCAATTATTTTACAATTATCACTATTTTTATTGCAGTTGTTCTTATATTGCTGTTGTCATGGCTGTTACCTGTATGTCTATGTGTTTCCGTCTGTCTCTGTATCTATGGGCCCGTGGGCCTGGTAACCTTTGTATCTGTGTATTTGTTCATTTGGTCTCAATGAGCTTGGTGTTATGACCTGCAACTCTGAGCTCCTAGCACTCCCCTCCACTCTCACTCTGTGATCTGGAGACCTGCCCCCCCAGGAGTCCAGATTCTTGGGTGAACTCTTGAGAGGTGTAGACAGGACCTGGACTGCAGCTGGCCAGTGCTGACTCTGTAGCAAAGGAGCGAGAAGACGACGGTTGGCTAAGAGGGAATTACACTGGAGCTATGGTGCCCCGAGGTGCAGAGCAACAGCCATCTTCAGCAATAACAAGGCCCACCCCCAGATATCCCATAGCCTCTCCTCCTGTCTTCCTGGGCAACCAGATGAGGCCAAGCATCTTCTCAGATGGCAACCACCATGGAACAGACCTGGGACTGAAACACAGGCCCCGTGAGTAAAGGGTTTGCCTGAGGCGGCACTGACCTGGGTGGAACACAGGGACTAGAAAACACACCCGCAGAGCCAGGAAACTCCCAGGGTGGGGCTGATCCAGAGGACCACTCTACTGAGCCTAAGACGCACCTGGCCCTCAGGGGATCACCAGCCTATAGACAAAGGAGGCCAAGAGGCTACAGCTGACAACTGATCGTGCTGCAAATAAAAACCCGCAGGACTAAGACAGGGCCTGAGGCACAGGTTCTTGGAACTCAAATCAGCCTCTCCTCAGCAGAGGAATCTAGCAGGGTCAGAAACAAACTCCCACAGGGTTGTTCCGTTCACCCAGTAAAATAAATTAAGGGTGGGGCTGGAACTGAGTGAACACCTCCAGCCTCCATCAAGTGCCCGAGGTTGACAAGCCACACCACCCCCTGCTGGATAAAGACAGAGAGTAGTGGCCTAGACGAGCAGACACAGACTACCCTGTGACTTAGGCAGGTGCAAACCCCAGGAGTATCTGCTTACTGCAGACAACTGACTGGGTCACAGCCCTGTGGGGCTAGCAGCGAACTGGGTGTGACAGAGCTGCAAGGTGGGGAAGGAGGCATCAATCTTTACTGGGTGGCTCTTCCTGACTCCACGCAGCACTGTAGCAAGCCATATTAGAGCAGTCACCAGACCCCTGTGATCCAGTTCCCAGGGACATCTTGAACTCTCCCACCCGAGGCAGCTGCTGACTGAGACAATTGATTTGGACCTTTTGAACTGAGCCATTCACCTGGGGACTATCCAGGTGGTGCCCTGGGTGTGTGGTTATAGGAAGGCTTGATTTTCCTTTTCCATTTGTTGCCTGTGGTGGGTGGGGTGACTTAATTGCTGGTATTTCTCCACAGCTGAGACTTCAACCCAGAGTAACAGTTTCACTAGGGTCAAATAGAAACCAGCTGAAAACAAGACAAAACCACTTAGCCCCTCTACACCAAACAGAACTGTACCGGTCCTCGACAAAACACCAGGGGAGAAATCAAAGGGAGTAAAACAATCATGGGGCAGAATCAGCAGAAAAACTCTGGTAACATGAATAACCAGAATAGATCAACCCCCCCAAGGAAAGATACGGCAGATGTAATTGAAGATCCCATTCACAGACAACTGGCTGAGATGTCAGAAATCGAATTCAGAATTTGGATGGCAAACAAGATTAACAAAATGGAACTAGGAATTCGTGGAGAAATTCCAAAGCTGTCTCAAGAATTTAACAAATTTAAAGACAAAACCACCAAAGACAGACACACTGAAGCAAGAATTTGCAGCCCTCAAAGATATGAAAAGTACAGTAGAATCCCTTAGCAACAGAATGGACTAAGCAGAAAAAAGGATTTCCAACATTGAAGATAAAGCCTTTGAACGCTCCCAAACTCTCAAAGAGGAAGAGAAATGGAGAGCAAAAATGGATCATTCTCTAAGAGAGCTCTGGGATAACTCAAAGAAGGCAAATATCCGACTCATAGGAATTCCTGAAACAGATGAAGTGGCCTCACTGGGCGCAGAGGCCCTTCTGCATGAAATAATGAAAGAGAATTTTCCAGACATGCCTAGAGATTCTGAAATTCAGATAACAGGCAGCTTCAGAACCCCAGCATGACTCAACCCCAAAAAGACATCCCCCAGGCATATCATAATTAACTTCACTAAAGTTAATATGAAGGAGAAAATTCTCAAAGCAGCCAGGTGAAAGAAAACTATCACTTTCAAAAGGAAGAACATTAGAATAACTGCAGATCTCTCTGCTGAAACTTTTCAAGCCAGAAGAGGGTGGTCATCAACGTTTAATCTCCTCAAGCAAAATAACCTTCAACCCCGGATCTTGTACCCAGCTAAACTGAGTTTCATTTATGATGGAGAAATTAAATACTTTAATGACATTCATATGCTAAAGAAATTTGCCATAACCAAACCAGCTCCTCAGGATATTCTCAGACCTATCCTCCATAATAACCAACCCAATCCTCTACTACAAAAGTAAACTCACTCAGAAATTTCTGATCAAACTCCAACTTCCACAATGGCAAAAGGATTAAAAATGCCCACTGGACTTTCAAAAAACTCAATACCCCAAATTTCACCAAACTTATCAATACTCTCCATTAATGTGAATGGCTTAAACTGCCCTCTAAAGAGACATAGGTTAGCTGACTGGATACAAAAACTCAGGCCAGACATTTGTTGCATACAAGAGTCATGTCTTAACTTAAAAGACAAATATAGACTCAGGGTGAAAGGATGGTCATCCATATTTCAGGCAAATGGTAACCAGAAAAAAGCAGGTGTTGCAATTTTATTTGCAGATACAATAGGCTTTAAACCAACAAAAGTAAGGAAGGACAAAAATGGTCACTTCATACATGTTAAGGGTAAGATTCAATATGATGAGATTTCAATTATTAATATCTATGCACCCAACCAGAATGCACAATTTATAAGAGAAACTCTAACAGACATGAGCAACTTGATTTCCTCCAGCTCCATAATAGTCAGAGATTTTAACACTCCTTTGGCAGTGATGGATCGATCCTCCAACAAAAAGCTGAGTAAAGAATTTCTAGATTTAAATCTAACCATTCAGCATTTAGATTTAGCAGACATCTACAGAACATTTCATCCCAACAAAACTGAATACACATACTTCTCATCAGCCGATGGAACTTACTCCAAAATCGATCACATCTTAGGTCACAAGTCTAACCTCAGTAAATTTAAAAGAATAGAAATTTTTCCTTGCATCTTCTCAGACCACCATGGAATAAAACTTGAGCTGAGTAACAACAGGAATCTGCGTACTCATACAAAAACATGGAAGTTAAATAACCTTATGCTGAATAATAGCTGGGTCAGAGATGAGATTAAGAAGGAAATTGCCAAATTTTTGGAACAAAACAACAATGAAGACACGAACTATCAGAACCTCTGGGACACCGCAAAGGCAGTTCTAAGATGGAAATTTATAGCACTGCAAGCCTTCCTCAGGAGAACGGAAAGAGAGGAAGTAAGCTAATTAATGGGACATCTCAAGAGACTGGAAATGGAAGAACACTCCAACCCCAAATCCAGTAGAAGAAAAGAAATAATCAAAATCAGAGAAGAACTAAATGAAATTGAAAACAAAACAATAATACAACAGATCAATAAATCAAAAAGCTGCTTTTTTGAAAAGGTCAACAAAATAGATAAACCTTTGGCCAACCTAATCAGGAAAAAAAGAGTAAAATCTCTAATCTCATCAATCAGAAATAACAAAGACAAAATAACAACAGACTCCTCAGAAATCCAAAAAATCCTTAATGAATATTACGAGAAACTTTACTCTCAGAAATATGAAAATCTGAAGGAAATTGACCGTTACTTGGAAGCACATCACCTTCCAAGACTTAACCAAAATCAATTGGAAATGTTGAACAAGTTATACCAAGTTCGGAAATAACATCAACCATACAAAATCTCCCCAAAAAGAAAAGCCCGGGACCAGTTGGTTTTACGTCAGAATTCTACCAAACCTTTAAAGAGGAATTAGTACCTATATTACTCAACCTGTTCCAAAAGATAGAAAAAGAAGGAAGACTACCCAACACGTTCTATGAGGCAAACATCACCCTGATCCCCAAACCAGGAAAAGACCCAACATGAAAAGAAAATTATAGACCAATATCACTAATGAATATAGATGCAAAAATATTCAACACGATTCTAACAAACAGAATCCAGCAACATATCAAACAAATCATACATCATGACCAAGTTGGTTTTATCCCAGGGTCTCAAGGCTGGTTCAATATACATAAATCTATAAATGTAATTCAGCACATAAACAAATTAAAAAACAAAGACCATATGATTCTCTCAATTGATGCAGAAAAAGCTTCTGATAACATCCAACATCCCTTCATGATCAGAACACTTAAGAAAATTGGTATAGAAGGGACATTTCTTAAACTGATAGAGGCCATCTACAGCAAACCCACAGCCAATATCATATTGAATGAAGTTAAATTGGAATCATTTCCACTCAGATCAGAAACAAGACAAGGCTGCCCATTGTCTCCATTACTTTTTAACATTGTAATGGAAGTTTTAGCCACCGCAATTAGGGAAGAAAAGGCGATCAAGGGTATCCACATAGGGTCAGAAAAGATCAAACTTTCGCTCTTCGCAGATGATATGATTGTATATCTGGAAAACACTAGGGACTCTACTACAAAACTCTTAGAAGTGATCAAGGAATACAGCAGCGTCTCAGGTTACAAAATCGACATTCATAAATCGGTAGCCTTTATATATACCAACAATAGTCAAGTTGAAAAAACAATTAAGGACTCTATCCCATTCACAGTAGTGCCAAAGAAGATGAAATACTTGGGAGCTTATCTAACAAAGGACGTGAAAGATCTCTATAAAGAGAACTATGAAACTCTAAGAAAAGTGATAGCTGAGAATGTTAACAAATGGAAAAACATACCATACTCATGGCTGGGAAGAATCAACATTGCTAAAATGTCCATACTACCCAAAGCAATATATAATTTCAACGCAATCCCCATTAAAGCTCCACTGTCATACTTTAAAGACCTTGAAAAAACAATACATCGTTTTATATGGAATCAGAAAAAAGCTCGAATAGCCAAGACATTGCTCAAAATAAAAACAAAGCTGGAGGAATCACGCTACCAGACCTCAGACTATACTACAAATCGATAGTGATCAAAACAGCATGGTACTGGCACAAAAACAGAGAAGTAGATGTCTGGAACAGAATAGAGAACCAAGAGATGAATCCAGCTACTTACCGTTATTTAATCTTTGACAAGCCAATTAAAAACATTCAGTGGGGAAAAGATTCCCTATTTAACAAATGGTGCTAGGTGAACTGGCTGGCAACCTGTAGAAGACTGAAACTGGACCCACACCTCTCACCATTAACCAAGATAGACTCTCACTGGATTAAAGATTTAAACGTAAGACATGAAACTATAAAGATACCAGAGGAGAATGCAGGGAAAACCCTTGAAGAAATTGGGTTGGGTGAGTTTTTTATGAGAAGGACCCCCCGGGCAATTGAAGCAGATTCAAAAATACACTACTGGGACTTGATCAAACTAAAAAGCTTCTGCACAGCCAAGAACACAGTAAGTAAAGCAAGCAAACAGCCCTCAGATGGGAAAAGATATTTGTAGGTTATGTCTCCAACAAAGGTTTAATAACCAGAATCCACAGAGAACTCAAATACATTAGCAAGAAAAGAACAAGGGATCCCATCACAGGCTGGGCAAGGGACTTGAAGAGAAACTTCTCTGAAGAAGACAGGTGCACGGCCTTCAGACATATGAAAAAATGCTCATAATCTTTAATCATCAGAGAAATGCAAATCAAAACTACTTTGAGATATCATCTAACTCCAGTGAGACTAGCCTATATCACAAAATCCCAAGACCAGAGATGTTGGCGTGGATGTGGAGAAAAGGGAACACTTTTGCACTGCTGGTGGGAATGCAAATTAATACATTCCTTTTGGAAAGAGATATGGAGAACACTTAGAGATCTAAAAATAGATCTGCCATTCAATCCTGTAATCCCTTTACTGGGCATATACCCAGAAGACCAAAAAGCACATCATAACAAAGATATTTGTATCAGAATATTTATTGAAGCCCAATTCATAATTGCTAAGTCATGGAAAAAGCCCAAGTGCCCATTGATCCACAAATGGATTAATAAATTGTGGTATATGTACACCATGGAATATTATGCAGCCTTAAAGAAAGATGGAGACTTTACCTCTTTCATGTTTACATGGATGGAGCTGGAACATATTCTTCTTAGTAAAGTGTCTCAAGAATGGAAGAAAAAGTACCCAATGTACTCACCCTTATTATGAAACTAATGTAGAACCTTCACATGAAAACTATAACATAGTTACAACCTAAAAATAGGGAGAAGGGGGAAAAGGAGGGGAGGGAGGGGGGAGGTAGGTGGAGGGAGAGGGATTAATGGGATTACACGTGCAGTGCATCTTACAAGGGTATATGTGAATCTTAGTAAACGTGGAATATAAAGGTCTTAGCAAAATAACTAAGAAAATGCCAGGAAAGCTATGTTAACTAGTGTGATGAAAATGTGTCAAACGGTCTATGAAACAAGTGTATGGTGCCCCTTGATCATACTAATGTACACAGCTATGACTTAATAAAAAAATAAAAATAAAAAAATAATTATAAATATAACCTGAATTGATATTCTTTACACTGTATTTATTTATATAAATAGCTACCATTTATTAAGTGCTTCCTATGCTGAGTAAGTTAGCTCATTCTTACATCACAATTTTCATCTTGTTAAGTACGTTGATTCCCAACTAATAAGTAAAGAAATTTAAAAATAAAAGACACCAAAGAGAGCAAAATGTTAGCAAAATTAAAGGAGAATTTGAATTGAGAATATGATACCCTAGTCCTTGCTCAATTGTTATATATACTGTCTTTCTCTATTAAAATTTCTTTGGAGAGAGTGTCTTTTTTTTTTTAAAGAGATAAGGGAAAGGGAATTATATTGACTGATACATGTAAAACCATCATTTCATTTTAAATCATAAATTTCTGTCTGAGACAATGCTATGCACTCACCAAATTGTTCCACAAAATAATGACTTTTCCCAGCCTTTCTGGGAGTTAGGTTGGCACCATTAATTGTCTTCTGCCAAAGGAATTTGAGCAGAGATATATAATATGTGGGCTGTGTCCAGTCTTCCTCATGAAACCAAATGAATATATACATTCTCCCTGCCCTCACTCTACTTTTTGTCAGTCTTTGAAGTAATAAAAGTGACAGTGACAAAATGAAAGAAACAGCAGTTTCTGTACGACTATGTGGTCCATATCCTTATCATCAATTCAATGGACACTGAGAGCTATAGTTTTTTTTTATGGCATTGTCACTGATGTTTGTTATTTGTTACCCGAGTAACCCTCCACTGCCACAATACTGCCTTTTAACCATGAGAAATTATATTCAAAAATGTCATGCTGACATTTTCAATTTCTTCTCTACTTTCAAGGACTCAGGCTTATTACTGGATTTTACAAGTTGTGGTAACTACTAGTCTAGTTTAGCAGAAAGTGATTTTGTTAGCCTACAGAAATTAACAATGATTCTGTTTCATCAGGCACAAATGAACTATAATTTTCTTTGATGCAAAAATCAATTATACGTGAACTCTTTCTTCACAATACTTTATTTTTATAACAATGAATTCTATTTAGGGAAAATAGACTGTGGGAATCAAAGTAATACTGTTACTTAAAGCAGATCAGACCTGAAAGGTTTCTTTGTACTTTTGGTACAGTTCTTTTAACCAGATATATGCAGAGCTTTGGCAACATACTAATATCACAAAATTGAAAGAAAATACAATTGCGATAGGGTAATTGCAGTGGATTCATCAGATCACCTGTAGAGGGAGTGCTAACCAAATGTTACGCTTTAAAGCTCTTCAAAAAAACAGTGCGTGAAAAAATAAATAAATAAATAAAATAGTACGTGGACAGAATCAGAGAGAGGTACTGGCAGAACGAGGAGAAAACCAGAGGGGAGCAAGGTCAAGGAACAAGAGAAAACAGACACATGGCGGTACTATACAGAAATCAAGCAGAATTCATTTAACATCTAGGGTTTGGGAAATAATCATCAGGATTAATAACGACTAGTGAGCAAAAAATGACTGCCATTCTTCACCCACTTGCACTACCTCAAGCTGGTACCCTATAAGAATGGGGATTTTTCAAAGACTCTCCAGCCTTAACATAGAATTTGAAATATATATTTCCTTCTTTATTAAATCTTTTCACATCTTCGTTTCAATGATGTATTAAACAGTCCAGTAATGTAATTGAAATTCCCATGTTTTTTGGTTGACCGGTAAATCCAACAAAATAACCCACCCACATCGTTCTCATTCCAGTGAAGGACAGCGTGGGCAATGGGTTTACACAATATTTACTGTGCAAAATAAGAGTCTATATGATCTGCATTGTAATTTCAGCTGCAATATTCTGGGTCAGCTGAATTTATGAAGTTCAGTATGTGTTCTATACGCAGAACTACTGTTGACTCAAAACACTCTCAGTAAAGAAGTAGTTTAAACTACCATTTAGACTCCTACAGTGAATTCATTTTCAGAACTCTATGAACTTTCAGTTATAGCATCACATATTCAACTTTTCATACACATCTATTATAGATAAAGAATAAATTAGGGTTACTATGTATAAAATGAGAGAATCACTAGCAAATTAATTAATTGGGATCTTAAATGTATCTCTCATGAGGTATACACATCCTTTAGCTCAAACAAGAACCACACTCTTCCTTAGACAGGTCCAGGAAAATAGAGACTTCAGATGCCTGGAATGCCTGTCCTCACCCTCTCCACTGGCCTGCTGGTGCCCCTTCTTCCATATGCAAGTCTTACCCCCACCTGCTACTTCCCGTAAGAAGCCTTCTCTGGCCTCTTCAGGAAACTCCTTTTTAGTCTCATATCCCTCTTAGATACTTTCACCATAGAGTCTCAAATTGTGCCACCTGTTTGTTCTCTCTCCCTCTAATACCTGGTGGGCTTCTAGACGACAGGAGCCTTGATAACATTTTGACACCCCCAGAAAGTTTAGTAAATGAGTAAAAGTCAGTGGAGAGTGACTATTCGTTGTTGTATGGTTCTGCATAAGTCCAAGGAGCTTGCCTGTGCTTAAATTTGTACTCCTTGGGAAACTTGAAACCTTTGCTTAACAGATCTGCCTCACTAGTCTTCGGCTATCTGCATATTTCCTAATGCTACCTACCCTTGTTTATCATTGCAACAACTGCAAGAAATACTGTGTTCCTTGTCTCTCTAAGTCAGTCTGACTTTTTAAAAAATACGGCACATCCTCTACAGCTCAATGTATGCTCAAAATTCCTGCCATGTTCACCTAACTGGGGACACTAATACAAATATGGACTTCTTCCTACACTCAAGAAGGCAGGAGATTTAAATATAAAAATGTAAGTCCCAAATAATGATGATCGATAATTTTAGATATGCCCAGGGCTTTATAATTTTAGAAGGATATATAATTTCATTTAATATCCATCATCCTTTACTGAGATGGTAAGTCTACCTGAAGTAGTTGTATTTCATAAAAGAAACCTGAAATTTATTGGCTAAATATATCAGGTGTCATTTCTATTTTATAAAAGGAGAAACTGAGCCTTCATAAAATTAACTAGACCACATAATTCATGGGAGAGGTAAAGCTAGGACTGCAGGACTAGAAGCAAAGCCAGCTTACTGGAGCCTCGTCTTCCCCTTACTTTGCTGTTACCCTGCTTGTTTCAGGCATCCAGTGTTGGTTTGTCTCTCTGAAATGTCTCAGGCTTTGATGTCCACTCGAACGGGAAAGACCCCTCACCAAATTCCTGATTGGTATTTCTCTAGAAGCTTGACTATCACTATTGCTTTATTACCAAAAATCCAGACAAGAATTTGAAACTAAACTTCCTTTCAAATAATCTATTAAAATTCTTCTTCTCTTTCTTTTTTTGAGACAGAATCTCACTCTCTCACCTTGGGTAGAATGCTGAGGCATCATTGTAGCTCACAGCAACCTCAAACCCTTGGGCTCAAGTGATCCTCTTGCCTCGGCCTCCCAAGTAGCTGGGACTACAGGTGCCCTCCAAGATGCCAGGCTAGTTTTTCTAGTATTAGTAAAGCCAGAGTCTCATTCTTATTCAGGCTAGTCTTAAACACCTGACCTCAAGTGATCCACATGCATGGCCCTTCCAGAGTGCTAGGATTACGGGTGCCAGCCACCGCACAGTGGCTCGCACCCGTAATCCTAGCACTCTGAAAGGCCAAGGCAGGTGGATTTCCTGAACTCACAGGTTCAAAACCAGCCTGATCCAGAGCAAGGCCTTGTCTCTAAAAATAGCTGGGCATTGTGGCAGGGAGGCCGAGGCAAGAAAATCACTTGAGCCCAAGATTTGAGGTTGCTGTGAGCTACGATGTCATGGCACTCTACTGGGGGGACAAAGTGAGACTCTGTCTCAAAAGAAAAAAAAAATGCTTGAATTCTGTTTGCATATGGTCAAAAAAAAGATTAGAGAGCAGATTTTAGACATTGTCTAAAGTTTGTCTAATATTTTTTCTAATATTTTGATTATAGTCCTATGTATATATCTTTTTCTAAATAAGAAAATTAGTCTGAGTTTCAAGCATACAAAACTTTGAATTACTAACTTTGTCCCTGTTGCATCTACTACAATAACATCACCGACATCATCCCCATTATCACCTCCTCCTGCTCTTCCTTGTTTCCTCCTCCTCCTCCTTTCAGTTAATAAGGTTAACAGTCATTGAGCACTTAACATGTACCAAGCCCATGGTTAATTCCTTCATTTAATCCTCATAATAGCCCTACAAGTTAATATATTTCTCTTTCATTTTATGGTTGAGAAAACCATACCCTGGAGAGAGGAAATAACTTTCCTAAAGTCACACAGCAAGGAAGTTATTTAGCAGGTAAAGAACTACAAAGAGCTCCACAGACCAGCTTCTGCAGAGACGAAGCATGCTCCCTAAACAAAACCATAAGTTCTCCAAGGGCGGAGGCTCACAGCTTCCTACCACCTGCCTTCAAAACACCCTGTCCTTTTCCTTCATGGAACTATCATAACTTATCATTATGTAATTATTTTTTTAGATCATTTGTTTAATGTCCTTCTTCCCCTCTGGCCTGTTTCTTCAATGAGGACAAGGACTAATTCTGTTTTGCTTGCTTCTGTTCACCTAATACTTAGCAGAGGGCCTAATACATAGTAGGAACTCTATAAATAACTGCTGAATAAATGAATTTCCTTCGGCCCCATTATTAAGGCAGCTTCGTTGAAGATTTCTTCAGTGTGCTTAAATTAATATTTGAGTACCCAATGTAAATATCTATAGAGCTCATTGCTAGCAGAAAAAAAAGAAGAGCACTGGACCCAGCCTTGGATACTCTGCCTTCATCTTTGGGTTTAGCAACAAGGTTACTTTGGGTAGTGACCCCAAATAACTTTACTACACTCTAGCTACAGATAAACTTTTGAAGAGAACTAAGTCATCTTAATAACATCTATTTGCCATTTGTATGTTTGGCATGTTTGAAACAGATGAACTTTTCATAAAGTATAGATACTAATATGAATTTCAATAATGAATTGTGCTTTTCTAATGAATAGCCTGTGCATTTTGAAAATTATGCTTTTAATGTCAAAAATAAAATATAGCGTTGACTTTTTCCCTAATATATTGGTGTTTTCAGATAAATCATTCATCTCCATGGCCCCATGACTTAATCAAAAAGTAAATTCTTTGAAAATTATTTCCATTGAAAGAAATTTTGAAAATTTGGGGAAGAAGGGAAAGAAAGAAAAAAATTATGTAGGCAGAAAAGTTAACGGGCATCATGCTAGGCTAACCAAAAAGCTAGTATTTTAAGAGGGATAAAATTGATCTATATTATCCTCCTCAATCTTCCCCCACTTTGGGGGCAGTTATTGTTACAGAACAAGTTCCAGGTCACTGCGTGATTATGGGTCAGAGTTAGGATTTTTCTCCAGATTTGACTACAGAGCTAGGTTCTTTATTTTATGAGCACAATTTTTTTTTTCTTTTTTTGTAGAGACAGAGTCTCACTTTATGGCCCTTGGTAGAGTGCCGTGGCCTCACACAGCTCACAGCAACCTCCAACTCCTGGGCTCAAGCGATTCTCTTGCCTCAGCCTCCCGAGTAGCTGGGACTATAGGCGCCTGCCACAACGCCCAGCTATTTTTTGGTTACAGTTTGGCCGGGGCTGGGTTTGAACCCACCACCCTCAGTATATGGGGCTGGCACCCTACCGACTGAGCCATTAATATGTACCAGAATTACCTAGATGGACTTTCACATCACAAAACACCTGGTACTACCCTCAGAGTTTCTGATTCAGTAGAGGTCTAGTGATTTTCAGCCAGTGTGCCACTGCGCACTTGTGTACCACGAGAGGATCTTAGGTGTGCCATGAAAATTTTTAAAGGTCATTAATTATATTCAAAATGAGTTCAAAACACAGTTAGTATATTTTTTTTTACTCTTTTTTTAATCAACATAATTTAAGTGGATCATGAAAGTTTAACTATAGGTTCAAGTGTGCCATGAAGATAAAAAAGGTTGAAAAACATTGGTAAAGGATGATCATTTGGATTTTTATAAGTTCTCAGATATTACTGATGCTACTGGCCTAGGGATCGTGCTTCAAAAACCATTGATGTATACTATGCAGATGGAACACCCTTTTTTTTTGTTTTGTTTTGTTTTTCTTTCTTTTTTTCTTAGAGACAGAGTCTCACTTTATTGCTCTCGGTAGAGTACTGTGGCGTCACAGCTCACAGCAACCTCCAACTCCTGGGCTTAGGCAATTCCCTTGCCTCAGCCTCCCAAGTAGCTGGGACTACAGGTGCCCGCCACAACGCCCAGCTACAAGTCACAATGCCCAGCTAGGAACACCCTTTTTTGACATAACACGTACCATAACCAGTTATTTAGGAATTCTGGTGAAAAATTCACAAATTTATGACAGACCAAATTTTTTTCTTCACCCATCAACTTTTATTATCTAATAGGATGACAGCGTTCACTCTTGCCCAGTGATCCATATTTACATGTTCAAAATCTACTTCGATGACAGTTTGGGTTTTCATATTCATGTATCTTTTTAGGTCTGATGATATTATTTGGGCCTTACTCTCACACACATCAACTCTGTGACTTAGGTAAGGCAGGAATTGGTATCTTTGGTTCAAACGTGGAAAATTTAAGGCTTGGAGATATGAAGTGTCAACATAGATTACATAACTAATAAATAAATTTTGTTGTTTTTATTCCAAATCCAGGGCTTTTTCCATTACTGTCACTGCCTTCCTATCCAAATCATTTCATGATATCTTTTATGCAAAATAAATAAGTAAATAAATAAATAAATATAAAAGGCTGGCAATACAAAATTAACTCATAAAAATCATTATTGATCTTATATAGTATCACATAAACTTTATATATTCAGGAATTCTTCCTCCCCTGAATCAATTATTGTGTGTGTTGCTTTTGTTTGAGAAACACAGTAACAGTGCTGTAAAGTAATGTGCTCAGTCTGGGATTTTTGTAATCTATCTTATTTCACTATTCTCAAGTTTATTTTCTGGAAGGTATCCTGGATCTGAAGGAACAGGATAGTTCCTGTTGGTTCAGTTCCATCTGTGCTAATAGGACATGGAGATAATTGTTAGTAGGTTAACATTTAAAACCCAGTTCATCTTGGAGTCACCCAAAAACCGCTCCAGTAGTGACACAGATATTCATGGCATGTAGGCAAGATGTCATGTGGTTATCAGTTTGTATTCCAGGGCATCAATTTATAGCCCGCCTCAAAGATTTGTGCCATAGACCAAATAAAATGAATTATTGACAATGCTATGAAGTCTTTAAACTTGGGCCTTACTCTTGGGCCAATCAATTGCCTGTTATTGCTCATTTTACTTCCATAATATTTTCTGTATTCTTTCCACTCCCACTGCTGCCACCCTGATTCTAGTCTTGATCAGTTCCAGCCAAATCTTTTGTGCTGGACTCCCAATGTCCTCTTATTCTCTCCAACCTCTATTCTTTCTAATCTGTGTTGTATTTTGTGACCTGATTAAACTCCCTAGAAACAGCTGTAAGCATATGGGCTCAAAATCCTTCAATGATTCTTGTTTGCTTAATAAATAAAGTTAAAATAGTGCAATACCTAAAGCCATCTGCCTTTCCTTGTACTTTCCAGTTTTCCATTCATGTAATTTAGGTGACTGGTATGCTTCAGACAAAGTTATTACTCTGTGGTTCCCTGGACATCACCTATACTTTCTTACCTCCCGGACCTCCTACATGTTGTCTTTCTGTTGAAAATAATTTTGATAATTCACAGTTCTCATTTCTGGATGCACAAATTCTACACCATTTTCAAAGACAGACCCAGAGCTGCCTGTTCTATTAATACTTCTTCAACATTCTCAACAGGAAGTAATCTTCCTCTTCTGAATTTATTTTTTTATTTTATTGTTGGGGATTCATTGAGGGTACAATAAATCAGGTTACAGTGATTGCATTTGTTAGGTAAAGTCCCTCTTGCAATCACGTCTTGCCCCCAGAAGGTGTGGCACACACCAAGGCCCCACGCCCCTCCCTCCTTCCCTCTCTCTGTTTTTCCTCCTCTCCCCCATGACTTTAATTGTCCTCATATCAAAATTGAGTACATAGGATTCATGCTTCTCCATTCTTGTGATGCTTTACTAAGAATAATGTCTTCCACTTCCATCCAGGTTAATACGAAGGATGTAAAGTCTCCATTTTTTTTAATAGCTGAATAGTATTCCATGGTAACATATACCACAGCTTGTTAATCCATTCCTGGGTTGGTGGGCATTTAGGCTGTTTCCACATTTTGACAATTGTAAATCGAGCTGCAATAAACAGTCTAGTACAAGTGTCCTTATGATAAAAGGATTTTTTTCCTTCTGGGTATCTGCCCAGTAATGGGATTGCAGGATCAAATGGGAGGTCTAGTTTGAGTGCTCTGAGTTTTCTCCATACTTCCTTCCAGAAAGGTTGTACTAGTTTGCAGTCCCACCAGCAGTGTAAAAGTGTTCCCTTCTCTCCACATCCATGCCAGCATCTGCAGTTTTGAGGTTTTGTGATGTGGGCCATTCTCACTGGGGTTAGATGGTATCTCAGGGTGGTTTTGATTTGCATTTCTCTAATAGATAGGGATGATGAACATTTTTTCATGTGTTTGTTAGCCATTCATCTGTCATCTTTAGAGAAGGTTCTATTCATATCTCTTGCCCATTGATATATGGGATTGTTGACTTTTTTTCATGTGGATTAATTTGAGTTCTCTATAGATCCTGGTTATCAAGCTTTTGTCTGATTCAAAATATGCAAATATCCTTTCCCATTGTGTAGGTTGTCTCTTTGCTTTGGTTGTTGTCTCCTTGGCTGTACAGAAGCTTTTCAGTTTAATGAAGTCCCATTTGTTTATTTTTGTTGTTACAATTGCCATGGCAGTCTTCTTCGCGAAGTCTTTCCCCAGGCCAATAAAAGTTGGGAGTTTGTCTTCTTTCTTATCTTTCTCACTAGGCTATAAACTCCCTAACTTACTGTGATACCCACAACAATCCATCCCTTTATAGTTAGTAAGAAAATATGTACAAGTAGGTATTAAGGAACTATGCACAAACAGACCGGTAACATATAGGGAAGCAATCTAACTTTTCATATAATACCCAGATCTTCATATATTTTAAAGGATATTTCATCATTTCCAGACATGAAAAACAACCAAATATTGTCATTCACTTTTTATGGCTTGGTGTTTACTGATATTTATTGAGAGACACGGAAGGAAACAAAAGACTAGTATAGAAAAGGGATAGTGTTAATATAGGATGTCCAAATTCAAAGGAAATGAATATTCTTTTTATTCCTATAATAACCAAGTGGATAGAGAGAGTAACTCACAAATGGTGACAGGCAATGGGATAAAATGCATGAGGATAGTCTTTGGAGGAAGAAAGAAGCAATTGTTTCAGTATATTTCAGTTATGAAAGAAAACTGAGTTATTAATCTGTTTTACATTGGCAAGTTTCAGTTTAGTAATACAAGGGCTGACTTATAGCTATAGTCAGTCCGCTTTCCACAGCCAGGCATAGTATCTTAATTCTTATTTTCTTTCCTTCATGCCAATCAGTCCCTGGGAGACCCAGCCCCATACATTCGCAAACCCTTCACTGCCTATTATCTCTGCCTGACATACTCTGTGTGTGACCTTGGAAAAATCGCTTCTGTCTCCTATAAAATGAAAGGAACAGTCTGATCTCTAGGATTCCTTGCATATAGAATATGTTCGGATCATACACCTTGCCTTGCTGTAAATTTTTCTCCATCGTGCTGGTGCTTTGATTTCAGCATTCTGTATTTCCTGTCTGCTGTATGCCAGGAGATATTCTGAGTACAAGGAATAAAACAAAAACATGGTGATCTTCAAAGCCAAAACCCTTACCCTCAGAGAGCTATATTCTAGTGGAAGGAGACAGATAATAAATGTGATAAATAAAATATGGTATGATAGATATCACATAGAAAATACTAAGGAAAAAAACAAGGCAAGGAAAGGGACTAGGAATGTGGCAAGGGTGGTATTAAACAAGTAGGCAGGGAAAGCCTCACTCAGAGGGGGACATACAAGGAAAGACTCAATTCCCTGTTTCTCACGGTTTGCCCTCGACTCCTGGTAATTGCTTAAGACTTAACTCTGCCGTGTCTTTGTGACTCCCTTGCTTCTTTCCCTTCACTCTGACTGTTTCCGCTCAGCCCCATTGCCATAGTCTTAGTTTCATCCCTGTCATCTCTTGCCAGGACTCTGAGTAATAGTCCCCTTCTTGGGGTCCTTTTTATCACCCTCTTCACAGTCCCATTTCCCACTCTTTTCTACCAAGAATATCACCTCTTTCCTATTAATTGCAATTCCACCTTCATTGTGAAAATCTCCCAATTATTTCTTTTTCTTTTTTTATTTTTGTAGAGGCAGAGTCTCACTTTACCACCCTCGGTAGAGTGCTATGATCTCACAGGACTCACAGCAACCTCCAGCTCTTGGGCTTTCGTGATTCTCCTGCCTCAGCCTCCCGAGCAGCTGGGACTACAGGCGCCCACCACAATGCCTGGCTATTTTTTGGCTGCGGTTCAGCTGGGGCTGGGTTTGAACCCACCACCCTCGGTATATGGGGCTGGCGCCCTACTCACGGAGCCACAGGTGCCACCCTCTCCCAATTATTTCAATCATTGATCTCTGGTAACTCTTCCCAAGGCCCTAGCTGTCACCACACTTAACCCCTTACTTCTTAAACATTCTTGTTCCTTGATTAACTCCATACCTTACACAAACACAGCTTTCTCTGCCTGGTCTGCCCTAGCCCTAGCTGTCTACCTGCCCTTCAGTGACCTTGTCAAGAATGTTTCACCTTAGGCTGCCTTCCTCACTTCCTCTGGGCGGAACTCAGTTCTGTTTTACAGACGCCTCTCTGCTGCATTTATCACACTGTACTGTGATTATCCATCTCCCTATTGCTTGGTATCCTTCAAGCCTTTATACTTTGAACTGGTAAATATGCAAGAACACTGACAAGGATGGAGAGGATGAACAGAGAGGTCATGGTGAGGTAGAAAAGAGGGGCTGTCACATAGTAGTTGAAAACGGGCAGCTAAGGGATAGGAGAAGTCACTGCTTCCTGAAACCTGTGGACTGGAAGAAACCTTAAAGTAGCACAAATTCTTTTTTTTTTTTTTTGTAGAGACAGAGTTTCACTTTATTGCCCTCGGTAGAGTGCCGTGGTGTCACACGGCTCACAGCAACCTCCAACTCCTGGGCTTAGGCGATTCTCCTGCCTCAGCCTCCCGAGTAGCTGGGACAACAGGCGCCCGCCACAACGCCGGGCTATTTTTTTGTTGCCATTTGGCCGGAGCTGGGTTTGAACCCTCCACCCTCGGCATATGGGGCCGGCACCCTACTCACTGAGCCACAGGCGCCGCCCCAAAGTAGCACAAATTCTAAAAGTTGAGGCTCAGTATTAACCTACCTTCTGTGAGTCAGGCTCTGGCCTTTTGTCCTGATTCTCATAACTGGGCTTCTGCAATTCAGCCTCCACCTGGTGCCCCAGTTCCAAGAACTCACCTTCTGTCTTGCTTCTCTCTGCCTGAATCTCTCTTTTGGAGACCTGCCTAATATGTCAGGCTCTCCAAACCTGGAACCCATTCCTCAACCCCTCCCATCTCTCCTTTTTTAATCTTTGCCCTGCCCATGAACCCAGGCAGGTGGCCAGGGCCCTGCTAATCCCTGACAGACTTCCATGCTTTTGACTTCTGAGCATTGATTGCTCTGGGGTTATTTCTTTGCTTTTCACTGACTGCCTGCTGGTGCCACCATCCCTCCCATCCCCCCACACCATCTGACTATTTGGTGACCACCTGTTCTCCAAGGTCATACCCTTTGGATTTCATTCTTCACCTGTTCACCTGGCCTGCTTCCCACAAACCTCTGGACCTAAGTCAGGTTATGTTGCTGTTATTTCATTGTACTTTTAGATTCTGGGCACATTCAGGTTTGCCCTGCTTCCTGCCCTGCTCTGATAGGACTTGGCACTCTTTAAAAGGAGATAGCAGGTCTTGAGGATATCGCTGGGTCTGTCCAATTCATATTAACATATGTACCAGCATTTGGATGCAGGGTATCTTTATTTGAAGTCTAACACTCTCACATTACAGATGGGGACACTGTCATAGGACTTTTCCAAGGCATTCTGGGGCAAAATGACATCTATATAGTCCAGTCTTCCTGTGTCATAGTCAAGAACTGTCTTTTCACTCTACTCTGTCACTCTTGATATGTGCTTTTCACATCAAGTACTATAAACAAAAACCACAGGATTACTTGCAGCACCTTGAAAAAATGAAGGTACTAACCTGTAGGCAGCATCTTTTTAAGCTGAACAGATACTACTTACTGGATTAATCTAAGTTCTTTCAATAACAGATTTGTGTGAAGAATCAGCAGACAATAACTTTAATTTATCCCAAATAGAACATTATTTTAAAATTTCTCTTCAGGCTGCCAAACTTTGAAAACATGATCTAGGGATTCAAAGAAACTAGCCAGTTATGACAGAGAAAGAAATCAGAAATAACTATTAATGAATCAACCAAGGAGGCAGAAATGGTGTTTTAAAGGAGACTTTCCTGAGACCATCGCCTTTAAAAAACTTGTAATCTGTGGCCTAGATGAAGATACAGGACGTATGCTTAATAAGCCTGTCTGGTGTCATAACAACTGGCACATATCACCTGAGATAGTAAATCAGCTCTTACCTGGGATTTAGGGTTGCCTAAAACCAGGTCTTCATCTTGGTGAGCTTAAAATCAAGTGGGAGCAAAAAACATGCACTCAATAAGTATAATATAAATATGAATGAGATGAAATTGTTGCAGAAGAAGTGACTTCCTCCTACTAAGTTGGACTAGAAAGAGCTTCATGGAAGCGAGGGTATCTGAGATCCCAGAGGTAGCCCTGACCTCAAGGGCTAAGTTGAAACTGTGAGAGTCACCCTGGAAGTCACTTTTCTTTTGCCATTTCTATCTAGGCAGTCACCAAGTCTTTCGATTTCAATTTCTAAAATATTCCACAAACCAGCTTTTTCCCTGTGCTGCTACCTTAGTTCAGGGTCTCTGTCATTTCCCAGTGGATGTCTGCAGGAAGGCCCAGGCTCATCTTGAGTCTCCAGTCTCACCTTCCTTCAATTCACCCTCCACTCTGCTGACAGCATGAGCTTGCTGCTAATTTGATCACGACATTTTAGTTTTAAATCCTGCTGTGACTCACCATTTACAAAGACCTTCAGTAGTCTGGCCCCGGTCTGGCCCCGTATGCTGCTCAAGTCTCATCTGCTCTATTCTTTTCTTTGCACATTATGTCCTAGCAATTTAATATTAAATTAAATTGTATCACTATGATTCTGCTTTGGGTACCTCTCTATTCTGCTCTGTAAACAAGATTACTAACCAGAGTGCAAGATTAACAGACCAGCCACTTGGCAAGGGAGAGGGATCCCATTCACTTCAGGAGTTAGAAGGGCCCTTAGTGCCAGTGGCTGCTCTGCTCCACAGGATCACCCTGTGAGCACAACTCCACCCTAATCAATAACGGTAATGGGATCCCAGCCTTTTCTTGGCTCTTTGGGTAAAGCCTTTTTTATCAAGCAGGGATAGTACTGCTGTCAAGGCCAGTTAGAGGAAAATAAATAGCATGATAAAAAAGGAAATTAACATTTCCCAAGTATACACATGTTGCATGTATTGCTTATTTTACTTTCTACATCTACTTTATCTAATCCTTATAAAACGTTAGGAATCTTTGCACCATTTTGAAGATAAAGATGACAAGGCTCATGTAAACTGATCATTTCCCCATCATCACTTGGTGAGGAAGGAGTAAAGGATCTCATACCAAGTCTCCTCTTCTCACCTTATCAGGACAATCCCCATGTTCCCAGATTGCTTTCTGAATCATTCCACATAAGCATGTTGAATTCAGTTTCAGTGCAATCATATTTTCTTTTCTGATTTTCTGAAAATGGCCCATTTGCATATTGTAAATGTGGCACAATTCCTTCCTCTCCTCACTAGTAAGTCCAGAGAGGCAAAAAGAGCACAGACAAAATAAGCAGCTACCGCTCTCTTCTTTCTTGATGTGGAGATTAGAATTGTGACTTTACAGAACTCACAGTGACTGAAGAGCCTGTTCACCCAGACAAGCCAGACAGTACCAAGTACAAATGACCAAGCTAGGACTAGTACCCTCTAGGCAGGGAAAGCTCACCATTTACTGAACCCTGATGGTTGCGTACTCACACATATTTTTTCCAATAATATTCACAACAAACCTCTGACCTAGGTATTGTTATTTCTATTTCATAATGGAGAAAGTGAGGCTCAGAGAAGTTAAGTGGCTCACTCCCACCAACAAAGTTGGTTAGGGGTAGTAGGTCAAGGCTTAAAACTTATATCCCATACCATGGAACTGATACCTCCAAATCCCCATTCACCATTAACATTTCAATCTCCATTTTCAAATATTCACAGACCAACAAGAGGGGGTTGTGCCAGAAGCTAGTGCCTTGTGATAGAAAAGTCATCAGTCAATTAAGACAGCTTCATTTGAGACTTTCTCCAATAGAAATGACTTATCAATGACTCTACTATCTGATCATTTTTAAACATATAAGTTTAACATTTAAGGAATTTTTAAAGAGCTTATCACATCATGCCAGTGTTCTTAAAATAATGCTACTATAGTTTTATGTGCAGAATGTCACTTTTGTATGTCTTATGCTTTAAAAACAGTGAAAGCTGATTTCTAAAAATAACATCAAATAAAAACCACGTACCTTTAATCTATACACCTATAAAACCCAGAACGATGCAATAAAGGAGAAAAACCAGCTGTTTAGTAATCAGGGATAGAATCTTACCATGAATAAAAGTAAAATATTGGAAGACCTTGGAACATAGAAACATGACCCTGCTAAAGACTGCAGAATGTTATTTCTGTCATTTAGAAGACTCCAAGGGCAAAAACAAAAACATAAAATGCTGATCCTAAAATCCTTGACACATAACAGTCTAGAAATTAATATTTATCACATTTTCAGTGTTCCTGATACAACAGCTCTTTATATGCTGATGTTTATGAATACAAATGTGCAGTGGACATATATTGTCATATTTCAGAAAATAACAAGGTAGGCAGGTGCCTGCCCATTTGCGTTTACTAGCGCTAGAAATGTACTAACAATGGACGGCAATACTTATGACAAATAAAATTGAGATCAATGGACCACATATATCTTAGTTGTGTACTGGTCTAATAATTATGAGATAATAGGCAATAGCTCTCTTGCTATTTAAGACAATTTAAAAGATATCTGTGATATGCTTTTTGCCTAATTCATTCTTATATTAGTGGAAGAAACAAATAAGAGGTGGATGGATGGTAAACCAGATTTCAAGAGTTTAATGCAAACATGTTTTCATTTGATGAGGGGCACAGAGAACAAAAGATAACGTCCAACAGCCTTAAAGAAAGCACCCATACTATCACAGGGCACATAATATCATCATTCAAATATTATTATACCACAACTATAGCTTAATATTTCCTTCACTTAAGTTTATAAATCCTAAAAAATAAAATGAGCAAACTATAGACTGACTTTATTTCTCTCTATAGAATCAGGGAACACTTTCAGACTAATTTTTTGGCTGAGTCATTCTTTTGTTCAACATACCCTGATTGTGCCAGTTACTATGTATTTAAACCTAAAGTCTAACAAGGCAGACAAGTTCAAGCTTCACAGCCAGTGCTGTGATGACATGCATGTGCCATCAGGGAGGAGTGTATGAATTTGTGCTATTGTACCTGCCAACTCTAGCAGGGCTCAGCTAAAAATCTGTCCCATATGATAATTATATTGATGATGGCAATGAGGATGAGGATTGATAATGATAACAGCATTAATTGGGATTTTACCATATAAGATACTGTATAATGAGCTAACTGTTCACTTAGAACAATCTTGGGAAGTAATTAATATTCCAATTTAAATCAAGCAACCGAAGCTTGGTGATAATAAGAGACTTGACCAAGGTCACACAGCCAATAAGTGGCAGAGTTAGCAAGCAAAAGGCTCTGGAACAGAGTTTTACCTTGGCTTGCTCCAGTGGTCTCTGTTCTAAGGACTGCAGTCCATAGTCCAGCATTTGAGATTTACTGAAAACCCCCAAGATAACTTCCCAAAACTCATGGTCCTTTAAGATTCCTCCAGTTATCCTCTGCAAACACAATGGAAGATATTTTGCTCCCTCTTGGCAACAATGACACCTGTTATTATCTGAATCATGATGTGTTCCTTAGTAGGAATGTCTTCTTCTGGTGTAGAACCTTTGAAGTCTACCAATAAGTCTTTCAATTTTCACTAACTAGCACAATGCCTGACACGATGAAAGAATGACTTAATCAGCCTTATAGGTCACTGCCTCATTCACTGATCTATTCCTTCTTATCAAATAAATAGGAGTGCAGAGTATCAGACTGAGACGTCTCAGTCCTGGATGTACTCTTCCATGCAGGATTCATTCAGATACGGTCCAGTGCCTCCTTACATTATCTTTCCTGAGGGGAAGTCATCACATCTCTACCTTAGCCTGTAGACATAAAAGAACAGCAGAGAGCATAGACTAAATGGAAATACTAGTTTTGGGATATTTGACTTGAGTCTTAAAGAATAGTTAGGATGTTCCCAGGAAAAGAAGATGCAAAGGCAGAACGGTTTTCAGCATCAATGGTGTATTTGAAGAATGGCCAGCAACTCAGAGGGATAAAAATACAGAGCCAAGGGCGGTGCCTGTGGCTCAGAAGAGTAGGGCACTGGCCCCATATGCCAGAGGTGGTGGGTCCAAACCCAGCTCCAGCCAAAAAAAAAAAAAGAAAAAACTGCCAAAAAAATAAAATACAGAGCCAAAACCATTTTTTATTAGTACAAAGATAGACAGCAAAGCGATCCAGAAACGTGATATGTTCTCGCTATAGATTCCCCTGTAAGATGCATGAAGTATTTAAGGGAATGTGAAATAGATATTCAGGTCTCCAACCTGCCTGTCCTCAGATTGCCTGTGTGTTTAGAGGAGCATCCATACTTAGTAAACTCTGCAGGGCTCTGTTGCAGATCCTCAGAACACATTCAATCACCTGCTGACATCAGCTATCAAATAGGGCATTACTTGAAAATAAGGAATATGATTATCCCTGATGAGGGCAGCTCAGTGAACCTTTCCTCCATACTTATCCATCCTTCTTCCTGACAAATACAGTGATAGAGGGTTTTTTTTTTTATTATTATAATCACCAACTCAGACATTCTGACTCTTCCAGAAGGAAACTAGCTGAGAGCCTGCTGGGAACTTTCAATTTCTTTCAATGATATAGAACATCTATTATGTGCTAAGTCCCCTTTATCTTGATAGTAACTCTAATTTCAAAGGCTCACCCTAGCCAGTTCAAGAAAACACTCATCTCTTACATATGCAGAAAAGAAAAAAGGTATATGTAATTCCTGAAAATTCTTATAATTTTCCTCTTTTTAAAAATATATAAGACATATAAAATAATTGTTTTATAAATTGTGAATTCAGTCAAAAGGTTGCACTCAAGGATCCAGAAGGCCACATGTAGCCCCAAAGCTGTAGGTTACCTACCCTAATAGGTGGCTTAAATGCTCAGGGCCTCAGTTGCCTCATCTATAGTATAAGAATAACAACGTTTACCTTACAGGGCTATAGTGAAGATTAAACAAGTGAGAATATATAATGCACTTAGCATAGTACCTGGCATATTTTTACTGTAGTGATTTTCTTGTAATCATCATCATTAATGAATTATTCAGGGTAGTCTGACTATATTGAGCTGTGACAAACCACTTGTCTCTATCATAGATGACATGATCTGTACACAGGTAGGAGAATTTGAAATTTATATTTTTACACTTGCTACATAGCCATGAAAGAATTAACTTATGCCTTATATTTTTTTACTATAAATTTTCAATTCACAAATTGAGGCAGAAACTTGGACAAACTATTGATGTCTGTAGTAAAATCCATTCTAGTTGGTTATCTTGAAGTAGATCCAGATTACATTTAAGCTAAACTTTTGCCGCTTAGATTTTGCCTGGTCCTTTGATAACTCCATCTGAAGCACAGATCCAAATGCAGTATACAGGGTGCCCATACAGTTCTGCATACTATTTTAAATTGCACACAAACTTTATGGCCACCCTGTATAATCAAGATTGACCTATCTAACGATACTGGGAGAAAATGAAACAGAAATAAAAACAGTCCTAACAACATGACACTATTTATATATTTTTTAAATTTTTAAATTTTTATTTTTTTAGAGACAGGGTCTCTTGTTACCCAGGCTGGAGTATAGAATCATGGTCACAATTCACTGTAACCTTGAATTCTTGAGTTCAAGATCAAAAAGTGATCTTCCCACATAAGCCAACCAAGATGCCTGAACTACAAGCACAGGACACTATGCCTGGTTAATTATTAAATATTTTGTAGAGATGGTGGTCTCACTGTTTAGTTCAGTCTGGTATGGAACTCCTGGCCTCAAGTGCTCCCCAGGCCTTGGCCTCCTTGGGATTCCATGTGTGAGCCACCATGCCCAGCCAATGAGACTATTTATAAACAATGTCTCCAACTCAAGATGCTGCTGCAAAGTAGCTTCTTGACACTTCCAGGTTTTAGTGCCTTGATTAATTATGGAATGATGTTTAATTATGCATTAAATTACATACATGATTGTTCATAATTGTATTAAAATATGTACCATTTATCCTTGAAAGTGAAAGGCCTTTTTCAGGATGGATAAAGCTGTTTGGGGAACAGAATATAGGTGGAATTAATGGTTCCACATTAATCATTTATTTTATGAAAATGTGAAGGTCATTCTCCACTTTCAGATGCCTCCTGAATTCCTCTGGCAAGTTCTGGCAGCAGAATTGCAATATGTAAAGCAGAGGATTATACAATGTGCACTACCATTCCCCTAAAGGCAAACAGCTTTTATTTAAAGAAGATGTTATTTTAAGAAGCTTTACTGTGATATTGTCACATACCAGAGCTTAGCTTGGAAAGGTGATTATTACTAGTAAAAACAGATAGCCTATCTATTTGGGTAGAACTATGGATGTCATTGCAAATACTTGTTAATTTTCGCAGTCAGAGGCTGATAAGAACCATGATGTAAAATCTATAGATACCATTTGAATTGAATACCCTTTCTAGAAGCCAAAGATTGTCTTAAAAACATATTATTATTGTATTTTATATATTATAATGAACACTAATCAAGTACGAGGCACTATATGAAAGTTTTATATTCATCATATATAATTTTCATATTATTTCCCCCTATTTACAGATACAAGCCTTAGGAAAGTATTTTGCTAAACCCATGCAGCTAGGATGGAAACAACTGCCAGATTTTAAAGGCCAGGTTATTTCATTATCAATGAACACTTACTGTCACAGTTCAGAGAATTAGGGTCCGTGATGTTAAAGTGGTTATGTGGCACAGAAGTGGCCAGGCCAGTAAAGCACAGGAGCTGCTTACAAGCCCTCAGGTTGACCCATTTTTTCTGATGATCAAGATGGTAATCAGTGGGTAAAACACAGGCCAAATGCAAATGAACCTCATTCTGGCTCCCCTGGTTATGTGACCTTTTCTGAGTTATTTCTTTGCTTTAAAACTCACTTTTTTATCCATAAATCGGTGATACTGCTACGCATGTCATAAATGTGTTTAGAGGACCAAATGAGTTAATCCCATGTTAATGCTTAGCTCAGAGAAAAGTATAAGCCATCAATAAATGTTAGCTGTCATTTTTGTTTTTTCCACTTCTAATAATTTTAATTACTACTCTGAGTTTCTGTGAACTAATGATTGGCCCCTTTCCAGATCTTGCTCTTTCACTTAATTTTTAAATGCGTAGGTCCTAAAACATCAAAGAGTTAATATAATCCTCTTCCCCATTTTATGCCGTGGTCTTGACATCAATCTGCCTTCTTTAAAGAGAAACTAACATCAAATTCTTCTTAAGAAAAGTTTTCTTCAATCAAAAAGAAATTGAATCTCATATTTTCTGTCCAATCAAGGTAGAGTTTCAGTAGAAGTGTTCTGTGCAATATCTATTAATATGCAGCAAAACTGAGTATTTTTTTCCTTTTTTTCTATAGTCAAGCTAGAGAATAGGGCTGTCTCCTTTATGTAAAATCATTCACAACAGCAGTAACCAAACCCAAAAACCATGAATTACAGTGAAAGTTAACCAATTCAGAAAAACTGGGAGCAAGGGTGGCCTGAATTATTGATGATTCTGACTTATAGAACATAATTCTATTAAACGGGAATGCAGTGTCATCTAACAATTAAGAACATGTGGCTTGTGGTAAGCCATTCCAGGATTTAAATACTGGTCTGCCACTTATTGACTGTGTGATTTTTGTAAAGTTACTTAAGCTGAAGCATGAGTGTCCATATATGTGAAATAGAGAAATAGTTCTAACTCATGCATGTTTTTGCTAAGATTAAATGAGACAATATAATCATTATCTTAACACAGGGCCTGACACATGATATGTACTCAGTAAAAGGGTGCTGCTGTTAATATCAACATCATCATCATCATTATAGTATTGTGATAAACAAAAATAACTGAAAGAAACTAATTAAATGATGTAGACTATTGAATCTTGTGTTTTCTTGGGGAATGGAGAGGAATAGCTTGCAATCTTGTCATTGTTGAAATATAAATTTGGATTCAATCATCCCTGACTAGCCACACAAAAGCCTACTTATAATTTGAGAAAATAGTCACAGAAAAGTGGTTTCCAAGGTTAAAGAGCCAGTAGGTGCAGGGCAATAGATGAACACGATAACACAGTGTGAGCATACGGTGGTGGCTCTGTGCTTTGGTGGAACCATCAAACTTAGACTTTCTGAGAGTGAATACTTTGCGTGGATTTCTTGGTGTACACTTACTACGTGATCTATGAGAGTTGTTTTAAATAAAATTCAGTTTTCCCACCTGTAGTATGTGGATAATAATATTGATATCTGTCCGACAGGATTAATGAGAGGATAAAATGAGACACAACATAGAAGGTATTTAACAGCATTCCTGGTACACAGTGAGTATTCAATAACTGAACATTTCTTTCCCTTTTTCCCTTGTACTACAGTCCATCTCTTCCCCAGAATATCACAGCTTTCTTCATACATAGTCCATCATCAGCACTTCCATTCCTCCTTAAGATAATCATTTATTTGCCTTCTGGGTCGGGTTGAAAATCCAGGCTCTGTATCAGCCTTTTTCTGATTCTAAAGCCACTTACAGGGGTGTCACAGACCCTACCCGTGCTCTTCTCTGCCCACTGGCTCTTAGGTCTTTAGGATGTAGTCTCACAGCCTCTCCTCCATCCTTCATTTCTCACTGGCTCCCTTAGCCTTCTTCAAAATAGTGCCAGAATTCATAACGACATGGCAAGTTTCTTTCCCCCAACTTTATCTATTATTGTCTAATTTTCTGTGCTTTTAAAAAAAATTCTCATTTTTTATTTTTTAAATTTCAAAATATTAAGAGGGTACAATAATTTTGGTTACATGAATTGCTTTTGTAATTATTTTATATACTTTTAAACAGCATTAGACTCCCAGTTTCTCCAGAAAAGCCTTCCAAATGAAACTCACAAAATTTCTTTCTTTCTTTCGTTTTTTTTTTAACACTCTGTCATCTGAGGATGGAATCCTATTCTCCTGGCCCTCACCTCACTTATACAGTTAGGATATCACTCAACTCTCATACATACCCTTGGCTTTCCTGCAACATAAACTCCTTGTTACCTATTAATATTCTGAGTTAAGAGCAAAACATTCTGTTCAAGTTTCTTATAACTACATCATAAGACAAGGTGGGTGTGTTCTTTCACCATAAGATCTCAGAGTGCAGTGATTGCTCCATGTTCCAAAAGCACTGTATAAAGACTTGGCATTGCAGCACGACCATACGGTAGCACAATTTCTTATTTATGTGTTGGGTTCATATTCATCTCTGTGTTGCCAGCATTTTCCAAATACCCTAGCATATAGTAAGGCTCAAAAGACCTTAAATGAAATGCTATATTCTAGGTTTTTTTCTGTGAACACATAGGGTCTTAAAAGTCTTCTAGCTGAAGTGATTGTCAATTGATAGAACAATAATACTGGTTCAGAATAATAGCTAGATGCTATATTAAGTGCTTTACATACACCTTTTAATTTATTCCTTATAGCCATATCATGAAGGAAGTATCATTTTTATAGATGAAATAAATGGGGTACAGAGATATGAAATACCTTACCCAAATTAAGATGATAAATAAAAGCCTGAGTTTGAAAATCTGATGGAGTCTACATTTCTAACCCATATAGCACTGTACGTTTTTGTCCAAGTGGTTTTCAAATTAATTGTGCCACCTCTACCCTCTGTTCATGGAATTAGCTTCTAGCTCCTTCCTCCTGAATGCAAAGCTTAGCCCAATCTGACCTGGCTCTTCCTCTCCAGATGCAACTAACTCTTAGTACCCACCTCTACATCCTATTCCCCAACTAGCGTTCAAACACCTGCTTCCCTAAAATGCTCTTCTCTTTCTCTGTCCTTGTTTTCTCACATTGGAATTCTGGCCTACCCTCTTCTGCCTATCATTATCCTTCTTGTTCTTCACATTCATTTTAAATATTCTCCTTAGAGTGTTCTCTATTCGTAGGCTAAAGTTTTGTGTTTCTTCTTTGGTGTATCCAAAATTCTTGTTTGTTTTTTTTTTTTGCAGTTTTTGGCTGGGGCTGGGTTTGAACCCACCACCTCCGGCATATGGGGCTGGCGCCCTACCCCTTTGAGCCACAGGTACCTCCCCAGAATTCTTGTTTTTACTTGGAAATACAAACTGCTTTGTGGTTGAGTAATGCCTTGCCCTCCTGTGACATTAAAAATAAACTCCTTGGGCCGGGTGCAGTGGCTCACACCTGTAATCTCAGCACTCTGGGAGGCCTAGGCGAGCAGATTGCCTAAGCTCGCGAATTCGAGGCCAGCCTGAGCTAGAATGAGACCCTGTCTCTAAAATTAGCCAGGCAGGCGGGCACCTGTATTCCCAGCTACTCCAGAGGCTAAAGCTAGAGGATTACTTGAGCCCAAAAGTCTGAGGTTGCTGTCAGCTATGATGCCACAGTACTCTACAGGCGGCCAACAAAGTGTCTCAGAGGGAAAAAAAACACTCCTTGAAGGCAAATTTTCTGTCTTATCTGTCCTGTTATGCTCAATGCTTCACACGTTGCTTAGCAAACATGTGTTCCAAGTTTTGTGAATGGATTTAAAAGAAACGAAAGGGGAAGAAAGAAAAAAGAGAAGGCAGTGACAGGAAGACAAAGGCAGATAGAGAAAGAGATATTACTTAATTTGCTGGCTCATGTGAGGTCCCTGGTGTTTAATTAGCCCAAACCTGCTCTTTTTTTGAAATTAAAATGCATTCAAAGTTCTATATATGCTTTCAAATCACTCTTCGTATTCAATAATATCTGCTCAATATCCATCCCTATACCTGGGAGAAATTACACTCACACTCTAGTACTTTATCTTCATAAACATTTATGAGATGCAATATTAGGCAATCACACCAAGCACTTACAGAAGTACAATGTATTTATTTTGGACCTTGTTTAGAGCATCCTAAACATACTGTTTCATACACAAAACAACCCTCAAAAGTCCTTCCCGTAGAATCACAACATTATGACCTTTTATTTCTCCACTCCTGGACACACACACAAAGGAGAAAAGAATCCTCTAAATTACACATCTAATTCTCTCTCCACAACATCTCACAGTGAGCCCTCCATCGCACGCTGGGCAGGTTACTCTGCAGCCCCGTTAGTGAGAGTACCTTCTTGAGTGTGAGGTAATCCCATTATAGTCATTGCAGTTTCAGACGGGTGTCCTGAGCCTCCCGCCGACAGAAGGCTACCTCATCTCATTCCTAATTAAGAGCACAAAATTCTTCCCAAACCACCTTCATTATTATACGCAGCGTGCTTAACTCTGTCAGGCAATACCCTCATATTCTGGAAGAATCAACTGCCTCTTTTAAATCCGAAGTAACAACACCAGAGTTAATTATGCCAATTAAAACCTTTTTCTTACACTCAGCAGATGAAGCCCATTTCACTCAAGCAACAGTGGAACTATAGGAAACAGAAACCTTAGTTACAAGGAAAGGTAATTGGAAAGATCATGTATGACTTAAAAACAAACACATACAAGATAAACAATAAAAGAAAAATCTTGTCCAAACAAAAAAAGTCATGAAAAATCTTATTAATAAAATAGATGCTTACTTTTTTAAAAAACCTGAAACAATAAAACAACTAAAAAGCAGCCAGGGACAGAGTCTGTGGCTTAGTGAGTAGGGTGCCAGACGCATATTCCAAGGGTGGCAGGTTCAAACCTGGCCCCAGCCAAACTGCAACAAAAAATCGCCTGGTGTTGTGGTGGGTGCCTGTAGTCCCAGCTACTCAGTAGGCTGAGGTGAGAGAATCACCTAAGCCCAAGAGCTGGAGGTTGCTCTGAGCTGTGATGCCACGGCACTCTACCAAGGGTGACAAAGTGAGACACCGTCTCTAAATAAATAAATAAATAAAATAAAATAAAATAAAAAGCAGCCAGGTTTGATTCCTTTAATGCAGCTGAAAGCACAGAGAATGTGCAAGACTTTTCTGGGGGCAGCGACTTATGTCAGAAACCAATCTCCTAAGATAACCTGCTCTGTGACTAAGTCTCTTTTCTGGATCTAAGGCTGCTGCATTGACGTTCACTGAGGTTGGCAGGTCACTTTTGTCCATTCTGACTCTAGTAGAACTAGCTGGTTCACTTTCTTTCACCAAATACCCTGCAGAATTATCAAATGTCTAGCAGGGATCCTCAAACTATGGCCCGCAGGCCACGTGAGGTGTTGTGATTATATTTGTTCCCATTTTGTTTTTTTACTTCAAAATAAGATATGTGCAGTGTGCATAGGAATTTGTTCATAGTTTTTTTGTTGTTTTTTTTTTAACTACAGTCTGGCCCTCCAACGGTCTGAGGGACAGGGAACTGGCCCCCTGTTTAAAAAGTTTGAGGACCCCTGGTACGGCATAGAAATACTATCTAAGCAAAATCAGCAGGCAAAACGCTATCATAAGGCTGCTTCTAATCAAAGGGCCCCATGATCACATTAATGTACACAGCTATGATTTAATAAAAATAAAATAAAAATGGGGCGCCTTAGAATGGGGTTTCATTTACCACTTCTATTTCACAGTCTCAGTATAAGCTACAGTTAGCCCCTGTTATACACTGAATGTGTCTCCCCCAAATTCATATGTTAAATCTAATCCCCAGTGCAATAATATTAGGAAGTGGAGCCTTTGAGGTCCTAAGGGTGAAGCCCTCATAAATGGAGTTGGTAGTGCTATCAAAGAAGTCTCAGACCGTCCCTTCCCCTTCCACTGTATGAGGTGATAGCAGAGTTAGGATGCAGGTGTGCACCAGATGCTAAAATTGCTGATCTTGGACTTCCCAGCCTCCAAAATTGTAAGAAATAAATATTTGTTGTTCAAGCCACCCAGTGTATGGCATTTTGTTACAGCAGCCCAAAGACATCCTCATATATATATATATAAATATATATATATCTCATATATATATCTTTTTAATGGCAGTGGTTCACAAAACAAGGATCACTTGGAAACTTGTTAAGAACGCAAATTCTCATACTATATGGCACACCTCCAGGGTGCAGGACACAACTATAGCAGGGACTTTACCTTACAAATGCAAACATTGTAACCTAATCCTTTATTCCCTCATATTAATCTGATATTTCTTTAAAAATGCAAATTCTCATTCCCCATTCCAGACCTATTTAATACAAAACTCGGTGGGTGAAGTTCAGCAATCTGTGTTTTATTTAACAAGACCTGTAGGTGATTTCGATACACACCCAGATTTAAGAATACTGTAAATATTTCCTGAAGGGTCTCCTTGCCTCTACTTTTGCTCATCTCTAAAATATTCTTCATACTCTGCTCCAGACAAGTTTTCCTACAATCTGAATGTTATCATGTCAACTGCCCTCTCTTTCTCTCCCCTACCCCGTTCACTGGTATTTCATCCTTCATCAGATAAAATTCAAACTACTTAGATAACAAACCAAACCTCTTCCCATCTGGTCCTGGCCAGCCTCTCCTAAGTCTCTTCTGCTCACCTCTCCGTGGATGTGCTCTACTCAGGCCAAGGTGAACCTCCTGCTGCTCCAGAAAAGGTCCTGCTCTTGGAGGAATGTCTGTTTTATTTAAACTGTTTCTTCTTCTCAGAATGGCCCCCTCACCCATCTGCCTGCTAACGTCATTATCCTGTTAGACTTTTCTCAGGACTCATCCCTTCTCCCAGGCCTCCTATGGCTCCACCCCTTCCACTCTACTTCTCCCTTTATGCCTCCAAAAGATACAGAGTTTACAGTATTTATTCTGCATACTTCTGATGCACACATTCGAATCGTCACGCTATATGGTAGTTACTCACGTAGCTCTCACCCTCACTAGCTTGAGCTCTGGGGAGGGTATGTGGGGAAGCTACATCTATTTTGTTTTTATATATTTAACTGAAACTATATTAAAAATACATTATGATTTTTAATTACTATTTATTTTAATGAATAAATAAATAAATAAATAGACTTTCAAGCACCTATTGTCCATAACATGGCTATGCTAGGGATTTACCTCTATTATCCATGTTCTATAGATGAAAAAAACACTGAGCCTTAGAGCATTTAACCTTTCCAGCTAGTAAAAGGCAAAGCTGATGCAAATACCCTAGCTTCCTTGGCTTGTTTTCACACTTTTCTTACAGGAAGTTTCCATTATGTGAAATAAAATAAAGACTACGTTATAACTGAGCTAACTTTAGAAAGTCTAATACTGAACATGTAAAGCCAAGTAATTCTAGTCCTAAATTTCTTTATCTGTAAAACAGCTTTGCTATATATTACCTATAAAAATCAATATTACTATTATTATTTGATGTTAGCATAAAAACTTTCAGTGATAATAATCTATGATTATGAGCTGGGCTCTTTGTGTGAAATTATGCCTATCACACTTTGGGGCACATTGAGATACTCTTTACGTTTTATGTGATTGTTTGTTTTGGTAATGGTATCAATTCTCATTAAAAATGTTCTAACTGAATAAGGGTATGAAGTTGATTACTAAGTCTCGCTCCTTAATGAGTATTTAATTCTGGTTCAAATTTGCCAATGAAAATTTATAAGGAAGAGAGTTGGGAACTAGGTTTTTCTCTTTACAAATGGTTATACACATTTCATTTTCTCAACTTTATCTTAAATTGGTGCAGCTAAACCATCACAACAGTTATTATCACCATCAAATTTGCGTTACTTTAGACTACCAAGTTAATAAATGCTAAAGAAGAATTTAATTAGATGAAATCTAAATTGTCATTATTAATTTACTAGTTACATTACAATAGCTTGTAAAACATTGATGTTGCAGTAAATGGAGTACCTACTTTCCAAGGATCATGTGGCATAGCTAATTTACTACACAACTAAATATTTAATTACTGATCTTAGTAAAGCTAAAAGCACTCAATTAAAATTAAATTGTATTACTTGCAACAAAATCCTTAACATAATTTCTTCCAATGTTATAAAATCTTACAGCATAATGAAAGCCCAAGCATTTGTTAGTATTACTGAAACATTCTTACAATAGCTGTAGCAAATATATAGAACTATTGTAAGTTAATCACCACATTTTTATAGCAAGGGAAAAGGGGAAGGTCTAAAAATTTTCACCTTAAAACTAATATTCAGATGGGTACAGTGTTTTCATTTGGGATGACAATTCTAGAAACAAGAGTAGTAGTATTTGCACAACATTGCAAATATACTTAATGCCATTAATTGTGTATATATACCCTTACATTGTGCCCATCAGGTGAGAACTTACCCCTCTCTGCTCCCCTCCCTCCTCTTTCCTGTCCCACTCTTGAATTTAATTGCGTTTTTCTCTTCTGTGGGCATATAGCTATTTATATATTAGTTTCATATTAGTATTGAGTACATTGGATACTGGCTTTGTCATCCATGTGATACTTCTTTAGTACTTAAAATGCTATGTTCATCATCACACCCCTGCTCCCCAGCATGTTGTGAGGTACCTATTAAATGAACAAATGTATGGATTGTTGAGATTATTTCTTATAATTACTCAAAGTTAATGTCTAGTTTTGTTTTTCTCCAGATTAATATGAGGGTACCAACAATCAGGTTACAATGTTTACATCTGTTAGGTAAAGTCCTTGTAGTTATGTTCTGCACCAAAAACGTGTGCCATAGACCCTGACATTGTGTGCATTAGGTGATAGCGCACCAATCCCCTTCCCTCCTCCTCCCTGACGCCAATTTAAATTGAATTGAGTTTTTCTCTTGTGTGGGCATATGTTAGTACTTCTACTGGCTTCATATTGGTGTTGTGTTGAGTACATCAGATACTTGCTTTTCCATTCTTGTGATACTTTACTAAGAAGAATGAATGTGTTTCAACTCCATCCAGGTTAATACAAAAGATGTAAAGTCATCTTTTCATGGCTGAATAGTATTCCACAATATATATATACACCACAGTTTATTCATCCATTCCTAGGTTGATGGGCTCTTAGGTTGTTTCCACATCTTGGGGATTATAAATTGAGCTGTGATAAACAATCTAGTGCAAATGTCCTTATGATAAATGATGTTTTTTTCTTCTGTGTTGAGGCCTAGAAAATACCTGGGATTGTACAATCAAATGGAAAGTCTAATTTGAGTTCTTTAAGGACTCTCCAGACCTCTTTCCAAAGAATGTCTAGTTTTTTTAAAGAAAATAATTCCAGTTCAGAAAGACATGCTGTTTGCTCAAGCACTGATAAAACTGTATAAATTGTAAATAGGTATGAAAAAATAGGTATAGAAAAAGAAGCAACACACACTCAAGAACATATAATGTTCATTGCAAATGCAGAATTAAGCCATCATCTGCTATTTTAATGTTCTTACTTCCATGAACAGTCTCTGAAAGCCCAGAAGCACATGGAAGTGCCTCTGTCACTGAGCAGCAAAGAACAATGATGGATATTGATTCTTTTCAAAAGCAGAGCTGGCAATTTAGGAAGTCAGATTAGCGGCCCTTGCCCTACATCCTCAGAGGATGTTCTCCTGGGTAGATATCAAGGCAGACACCCCGAGTAGACATTTTTTGTGTTAATGACTCAATCAAATGGCAATAATCCTAGCATCTCTGGTGAGATAAATTGCTTAAATCAGATTTATCTTCCAATAATACTGCTCAGTGAAACGCACAGTTGATGTATGAGGGTAGAGGTTTGCTTGCCCATGCATGTTGATGCTGAGGCGCTCATGATGATGGTGTTCAAAGTAGTCCTAGTACAGGTTGAAATCAGAGTCAGACAATGGGATGGAAGAGTTGGCCAGTCACTTGAGAGATTCCACAGAATTACACTTCACCCCCAAATCCCGTTTGTTTAAATTACCCGTCACATTATATTTATTTACAATCAATTAGACAATGTTTGTTACATCATTAATATTTACTCACTCTTCATAACAACCCTATGAGACAGGTACTATTATTTTTATTTTATACATGAGTAAAGTGAAGCACACAAAGTGTAAATAATTATTCAATTTCCACAGCTCGTAAGTGGCAGTGCAGGAATTGGAACCTAAAAATCTGGATATTCAAATCATCTTCTTAAATACTTCTCTCTTTTCCCTCAATATATGCAAACAAAAGTATAAAAACTAAGAAAAGTTTCTTTAGGCTTTTTTTTTTTTTTTGACACTCTGGATTTCCACATGTGCTGCCTAAGAACTTAATCAGATCAGGTGTATTTTATTGAAATTTAGGGCAGTAAGGGACAGAGGTCTATGAACGAATGATATACCAGGTGCTTTGCATTGAGGCATGATCCCATAGATGAAGAGGGCTTAAGTTCAGTAAACAAACACAGAGGATCTGGGTAAGGCAGAAAAAATACAAGAAGACTGGCACATTGTTAATACTGTGCAAACAGTATAAAGTTTGCTAAGAGTTTACTTTTATTGTGTACGTTTCTTTTGTTCCTAATCTATATTCCCCAGGCCGGGTACAATAGCTTGATCATTTCTGCATAAATCCCAGCACAGTAGTATTAATAGTAGCATGCAAGTAAGTCTTTGTTCATTGCCAAGGGGCAAATGAGTATTTGTTGAATTGTTAATTGACATAAAAGCCCACAGATAAACTGTTTACTTGAATTTTATTTTCCTGGGACCAGTCTAGGGTTAATCCCCAAACAGAAAAAATATGGCTTTGAAGGTGTTCAGGATAACCAGATAGGTGATTGTAACATACCAGAATACAAAAAGCTTAAATTAATCTGAATTCTATTTAAATTTGTTTTTGAAAGGCATATTTTAATTCTTCTTATTTCCTTCTACTTTTTTCAAAACATTGAAGAAATGACTCAATAAAAAGAAAAACTTCTTGTTTATCACACAGGCATTTTTATAAAGATCTTGTAGGTTCTAGGAAAAAACAACTTTAATAAAATAATACTCTTATTTGAATTAAACGTGATGTTCAAAATGCTACACTTGGGGAGTTAACATAATATCATATGCTGAGAAAGAGAGAGGTGAAATCATCCTCTAATATTCATACTCTTCATAAATTAAATCTGAGAACATTAAAAATGGTGATAACAAGGAAAAGGATTACTTGTGAAATGAAAACAGAGAGGAGAATCTGATTAGTGAAGATATTTGCCTCTAAAGATCTCAAAATTTTGCCTCCTAGAGCAGAGGTAATAAAGATGGTTATTTCTAAGAAATAGATCCAACGTGGCTCCATTCAATTCACAGCAGGAGCATCCAAAGTAGCAATTACTGCAACCACTGGTGTGGCATCATTTTCCAAATGCCATCCTGTTGGATAACTTTTGTTTTCTTTTGTTAATGGAAACATAGCTCAAGTCATGGTAAAGTTAGATCAGTTATTTATTGAAAATGTCACCAAAATTTACCAATATCATCATTCAAAAATATGAATAAAACCAATAATACTTTTGATACAATAAATTTAGCAGATGCTATTTATCAAAGCCTATAAGGAGAGGTAGTGCTTGAATTTCTTTGATCATGGAAATAAAAGTAGGGGCATCCATGTCAGTGGTGCATGGAGCCAGGAGGCTGATGAACTGGGATTGTGACTATCTGGGTTGAACTCCCAAACTTGGTCAACAACACTTGGAGACATCAAGCAAAATATTCCAAAACCGCACAATCTCTGGGGACTCAGTTGACTCATTTAAAAGACATGGGATTTCATATAGTATTGTGGTTAAGGATGTGAGCTCAGGACCAGATTGTCTGGGTTCAAATCCTGGCATTAGAACATGCTTACTGTGCTTCTTTGGAAACATCAATTCACCCTCCTGTGCCTCATCTGTAAAAGTGTAGACATAATGATATTTAGCACATCGGGCTATTGGGAGGATTGGCTGAGTTTGCACATGTAAAATTACAGAATAGTGACTGGCCTATACTAAGATTCATTAAGAATTCATTTATGTTACTATTAATATATCATCTGTGAAGGGAAAGTCCTTTCTAGTTCTGAAATTCAGTGTATGAATATTCTGCACGATATTCTTCCCCTCTGCCCCAAGACAAGAAATAAAGCAACAAAGGTGAGGTGATGTATTTACCGGCTGGGAGATGAGCACCTTGAGTTGTTTCAGCATATGCCACATGCTTTGAAATGAGCAGTGATGTATCTTAACTGACCTTCCCCAGACACAAAGAATCACTCTCTAAGTTATGTGGTTTGTTTTGAGAGGAGAAAGGTGTGGGAAAGATAGAGGGCAGCTTGAATGATTTTCTTAAGGATGATCTAGAAAATTATATAAAAGTAAATAAAACCCCAGAACTCCCTCAGAGTCGGAATACTAATAAGTTTCATCTATGAAAGAATATGTCCTCAGTCATTTTTTTCTCCTGTAAGCAGCAGCAGAGAAATAATTATGCACCTTTTCATTCTATAAAACCAGAATAGGATAGCAAGTCCATTCTAAGACCTGAAAGAGCAGTAGGGTAAGAGGTATCAAAACTGAGTCGCAATCCATTCTGAAACTAGCTAGAGTATAGAAATGAATGGAAGAAAGGAAGGGAGAGAGGGAGGAAGAAAGAAAAGAAAGAAATATTACGGGTTTAACAACAGGCTGGAGACATTACAGAGTTTGCATTGAATCAAAACGCCAAACAAGGATGGTAATCACTATATTTAAAACATGAAACATCTAATAATCAAGGAGACAAAGTTATTTTCTCAAGGTCACACAACTAGTAAGGGGCTGAGTGAGACTGGAAACCAAGCCTCTGGAGTCTTTCACTGCCATGCTGCTCATGGGCATACCAACAAGAGGGTTCACACAGTGGGCGAAGGCAGAGGGCCTTAGAGGTGACAAAGAACTTATACAAGGAGCTTAGGAAACAAATAAACAAACAAAAGTTAGTTCTGGGTCAGAATGATCATATAAGGAAGAAACAAGGAAAAGATTTATTTATTTTTTTTATTTTTTCTACACCTGCCCAAGCACCATCTTCCTCCAACTCCCAGCCCCAACACACTTATTCCTCTCCCACAGAACATCAGTGTTCATCCTTCTTGTGCTGGGGAATCACCAAATTTTCTCATGTCAATGGCATACTCTATCTGCTAAAAAGGGCAGGAATACCAGGACACTGACCTTCTGTTTCTACAGTGCTCGTTTTCATACATTGTTGCAAACCCTGTGAAAAGTTAGCAACCCTCCTCCTAGTAGACACTTGCATATAGTCAATTTTGAGGATCAGTGGAGTGGATGATATGGAAAATCAACAAATTTCGTTTGTGTATCAGAGTAACAAGTAGGTGTAGAATGGATGAATAGTATTTTATGATTTGTGTATTTATTTTTATTAGATTTGCTGGGTGAATAGCATTTACTTTTCTTGCTCTGTTGCTTAGGCCAAGGAATTTAAAGACAAGCATAGTGATTTTCAAAAAGCAGTTTATTCGTTCCCTTTACCTGGTACTTCTTCCCCCTTTTCTTAATACATATATTTCAATTTTTAATAACATCTGGCTCTTTCAAAAGATTAGGTAATCTTGACTCTGAAGAAGCTGTTTGTTTCTTAGAACTTACATACTTTGGACAAAAAAGAACATTCATCTGGTTACATATTTCTACCTAGTGATGACACTGATCCCAGGCACCAGAAAACCATTCCTCATTAGATGTCATCATATATGACGGTAAGAGTGGGAGGCAGTGTCTTAGTTATTTAAACAGCAGTATTTATTATTTCATAGTTCTAGAGGCTAAAAAGTTTAAGATTAAAGATTCCAGTAGGGTCTGTTCTGGCAAGCTCTCTTTTCCTGGCTTGCAGACAGCTGTCTTTTCTTTGTGTTCACATTTTGGAGACAGAGAGAGGGTGAAAGAGAGAGACTTCCCCCTTCCTATTCTTCTAAGGCCACCACCAATCTGATCAGATTAAGATCCCACCATTATGACCCCATTTAACCTAAATTACCTCCTGCAAGCCCTATCTCCTAATACAGTTACAGTGAAGATTAGGGTTTCCACATACTCCTATAAATTTAGGGGTGGGAACACAATTCAATCTGAATAATTAAAATTTTCAACTTGAAAGAGTTCAAGGAATAAACTTTTTATATAAGCCTGCAATATTGTGGCATGTGGAACAATCGCTGGAAAATTTTATAGTTTGACTTGTCGTTATTGGTGTCTGACGAGGACTCTGGTATTACGCTAGCCACTGATTGTTTCACTTCATTGTTGGCAGCTTGGAGAGTGAAAAAGGAAGAGAATTGGTGCTTGAATCCAATGTAATAAAATGCTTCACGTTCTTTCTTTCTTCAAAGAAAGAAAAGACAATTAATTAAAAAGGAAGAGACCCCTGGATTTTTATCCTCTTGCTCCCACTTTGAAAATGGGCATATCATCCACTATATTCTTACTAATGGCCGAGGAACTTCCAGGCCTTTTGTATATATTCATTTGACACATATTTTCCTAGTTGTTCCTAGGAGATATTCTTCCAGGTGCAGGGAATGTAAACTCAAATACAAATTTTTCCCTTTAAGGACTCTGAAGTCTTATAGCAAATCAGAATAAGAATCAAAGAATGTCTGAATTAGAAGGAATCTGCTTGCAAATGAAGACCGTAGGCCCAGAAAAATGAAAAGCCTTAGTTCAGATAGGAGAGGTTGTGGTGGCCAGTTAATACCCAGGCCTACTGACCCCTAATCTAGTCTTAATTTCTACACTGCATATGGCTCAGAATATTCCATCCAAGTGAATCATCCAACCAGGCTTCATTTGGAGCCTACTAGGAGCTAAGTGTCCCAAATGAATGAAAAAGAATTTATAATGGCTTAATAATTTGATTAAAGATTTAATAATTTATTTGAGGAGATAATATTACCCCAGATGAAATTATTAGTGAATACTACAAGGGATTATTTAAAGAGGGATGGCTTTAATAAAAACCACATACATGCAGTACGTGCACAAATAAAACATGTACATTATCTGATTATCAAATTTATCTCTGTAATAATCATCAGGGTTGAACTAATTTTGCTAAATGGGAGAATTACTTCTTTCATCTTCATATCTCAATATAATATGTATCACTGGATGATACCAGTTAGAGGAAGATCACTCTAAAGTTTATCAAGAAAAAACATTTTACAATTAAAGTTCTATTAACTGAACTGAAGTAACACTATCTATACACAATATCTGGTTTCTGAATTTCCCCAGTGAGAAAACGGGTCTTGTTTTCAGCTTGTCCATTTTCCACAGAAGTCAAGGTTCACCAACTCAAGAAAGGTTTAAAGAAGAAGACACGGTCTGAGGGTTTGGATCACAGGCTTTAGATTCAGCAATAGCTGGCCCTAAATACTGGATCCACTGCTCCTGATCTTGGGCTAATCCTTTAACATCATATACCTCAGTTTCTTTGTCTATAAAATGGAGCTCATGGTAGGATTGTCTCAGAAGGTTGTACTGAGGGTTAAATGAGACGATATGTGTAAAGTGCATGGCACAGTGTAAACTGCTTAGTCGTTACTACCACAATTAATTATGATTGGTTTTGTGACCTGCTGTCTTGCTCTTGCTCTTATCTTCCCTCTGATCTGTCCTTTTTCTCTGTCTCCCCTCTATGACCTAATAGCAACTATGTTTTGTGCTCTGCCTGGGCGGGCAACAGGGTTAGGACCGCAGAACAGGTACTACTTGCAATCTGCTGTTTGATTCACCTTCCAGGTGACATGGAGGAGCTGCTGAGCTGCATTCCGCATGGACAAACACCTGTCCTCTCTGTCACTGCAGCTAGGCAGACAGGGGCGCTGAGTCATGCTGCTGCTTACAACCCAGGAGTTTTCAGAGACTCACGAGGCTCTAAGATAGGGGCCAGAGAGGACACTCGATTCATCCCTCTCTCCACATCAGACTACTACTCTTCAATCTACCGTAGGGCAAAAATAGATAGAAAAAGAGCATCAAGGAATGGCTAATTGTAAACATCAGGATACTTCTTCTGATGCCTAAGTTAAATTTCAGATTTTACATTTAAAATTTATTTAGTTTTTTCATAGAGAAAATAAACTTGGTATGTAAGTCATTGTAAGTATACATCATTATATATATATGATATATAATATTGGTACACACATACATGTATATATGTAAAATATACAGTACACACACAATTACAGAGTCTTATTTCTTGACTAAAAGAGCTTCAGCTCTAGAGTCATACATGGTGTCTAATCCCAGACATGATGTCTAATCCCTAATGATCTCAAGGCACCATTGTATTAGCACAGTTCTCAGCTCATAGAACAGATTGAGTAAATATTAACGATTGTGGTCATTTAGACATATAAAAAGTATGGGAGGCTTCTTAAGCTTTCTCTTCTGCAATATAAATGGCTCCAGTTAGATTATGGCTTGTAATTCATTTCTTCCATAATGAAGAAATGAATTTCTTCATTTTCATTTTCCCTCCAACATTTGCCTTCCTAAATCCAGCATCAAACACAATGGTCAGTGAGTCTGTCTATCATAGGATAAAAATGGATGATATGCTTTAGAGTTACCTATTAAATTGCCTATATAAATGATTATTATTATTTCCAAAGAAATAAAAGTGATTTGATGGCATGTGTAATATTTTGAGCATTTATTTATACTAACTCATTTTATTCTCAAAGCAAATGCATTCATTCTTTCAGCATTAGCCCATGCTTTATTGATTCTAAAAATGAATAATTTTTTCCACATTTTAACATCTGTGAAATCAAGATGCATCTTGCAATTAATGATGCCATAGTTCTACTGGTAATCTTTGTTTTTTTAAGTCATACATGAAATAATGGTGCATTTTAAAATTGATGACAACCTTAGAATCAATGAAATAGGATGTGAAAGACAAGGGTGTGCTAGGCATTCTTTTAGACCCTAGAAATATGGTAAATAAAATTGGACAGCCTTTCATTTCAGAGAATCTAATAAGGATTTTTAAAAAATGAGGATGATTACCACACATGTACAAGTTGCTTTGAGAGCTGATGGAAGACTATTTCTGGGCTTATAAGGGCCAGGGAAAGCTTCCTACTGATGGCGATGTCACCTAAGGTTAGAGGACCTAAGCTAAACTGTGGTCAGCTACTCAGTTGAACAGATTAGGCAAAACCCTAGAAGCTGGAGAGGGCATGGACTATTCAGGGATTTAGAAGTAGATCAGAATGCTGGACTCCGAGTTCTCACGGAAGAGGAAAAAGATATCATGGTAGAGAAGAAAACAGAGGCCATATCATGTTTGGCTGTGTATAGCTTATTAAGGGGTTTGGTGGTTATCCTGACAATGAGAATATAAAGAAACATATATGTTACTTCTATTTGACAGGTGAGAAAACTATGTCCAGAGAACTCAAGTGACTGGCTTCAGACTGGAGAGCAAAGAGCAAGACTAATGACTCTGCTCCAAGTCAGCAGTTCTCAACCTGTGGTTTGCGACCCCTTTGGACTATATTAAAGGTTCGCAGCGTTAGGAAGGCTGAGAACCACTGCTCTCAGTCATCACCTTAAACCTGGAGCTCTTTACACTATATCCAAGATCACCCAGTAGAAAATTCTCTCTACTTCCAGAAAATGCCCTACTAGTTTGTCCTTCATTTTAATTTATATTGAATTAATTTATTGGGTGTAATGGAGAGGAAGGTAGAACTGGTGTCTTGCTTCTTAAAAAATTTTCCAAGGTGAATATGGCCTAATGTCAAGATACAGGGCTTGGTTATATCACTTGTAGGTTGTATATAACTGCCAAGCTCATCCACTTGTGCCTACTAGATGGTTAAAATTGATACTAGTCTTTCCGAAGGGTATCATGCATGCACTTTTCATAGTACACACTTAAAAGATAAATAAATAAATTTAAAAATTAAAACAAAAACAAATTAAAAAGCAATACATATCTGATGGGGGAGGAGTACAGATTCACAACTTTAGGCATTTTAATACTCTTGTATATTATTATGTCACCAGAAATGACATTTTAAATTTATCTTAAAACTTCTTTAGCTGGCCTTTTTTAGAGTAAGACAGTTTGAACACTGACTAAATTAAACAATTTAGGTTGAAATGTGACAACAGGCATAAAAGTAAACTTCTAACTTCTGAATTAATTACGCAGGGTCAAAAAAAAAAACAAAAGAAGGTAAAAGTAATTATTTGAATGAAGATATTCTATCCCAGCCAAACAATCTTTATTTTACACTACTATTTTAAAAATAATTATGTTCACAGAATTTGTTGGTGTGAATGGAACTGTCTTTTTAATGAAAGAATAAGAACCTTTTGCTTTTCTTTTTCAGAAAAATGTCACTGTGAATCACCTATCATCTTTGAATTAATCTAAAAAGAGAACACATTTACAATTTCTAAGCATGTAGGTCCTTTTTGATGAAAGACATCTTTAGAGTCTATGGGAATAAGCATTGAGTACAAATGAATGTATAGGTTGTGATGGTATGATAATTGCAAACTATTTAAAAGCAATAACAGGTGCTGAAACAATACTTGCTGCATTTATCCAACTAGTGAGGGCAAAAAGTGTAAAATCTTTAACAGGACAGACAACTGTCTATTCAAGATAGCTTAGGATAGAGTCTTATCTGAAATAAGGGGGTTGAGTTACACAATCAGTAACTTTGCTTCTATAAACCTCATGATTTTTGAGTTCTAGAGTAAATAAGAGGGACAAGATAAGAAAGCGTGGTTAACCTCTTTCAGCTAAGACAGGTTAAGGGATCCAGGAGAATGATGTTTGAATGGAAGAGAGCGCTAGAGACTCAAGGAGTTAGTTTTGAAATAACCATCTTAGGCAGACTTGGGCTCAAATTCCAGAAATGACGCTTACCACTAATCCTTGGGCTAACTACGTTTCTCTCTGGGATTACAAAATAAAAATTTATACCTAATGGGGTTGCTGTGAGGATTAAATTAAATCTTATGCATAAAGCAGCTGGTGCAGAAAGTGTATGAACAGGAGCTATTAATATTATTATTGGTGTGATCATTATGATGGACATTCCACTAAGCTATTGAATTCTACTCACATTAGATGAGGTAAAAACAGTAGGCCAAGCAACTAGGAATAAGGCATATGGAGTGTTAGGATGGCATTTAGGCTTGCACATCCCCAATGAGCTGTTTGATTAACACAAACATTGAAGAAAGTATTTATCAGACCATGCCTGAATGTTAAAATAGAATAGATTGGCTAAGATGGGTGTAGGTTGTTTTATCAGGAGGAAACAAACTACTACTACAAAAAAACAAAACAAAACACTCTTTATTTATAGTTCTTTTCACAATTAAGTATACTGGTCATTTTCTTAAAAAAAAACTACCATGATAATTTTATGTTATGCCTCTTTCTCCATTTAATGATACCATGGCAACATGTCATTAGTAGCACTTTACTTCCTCCACTGTTTGTCACTCTGGCCTCTGATGCTATAGGAATACTTTATATGAATTCAGCTTGTAATATATTTGTTAACTGTCTTCTCATCTAAAGTATATTACTGAACACTTCCAGAAATATTAATTTACAATAGTTGGTTTAAATAAAGCATATTATAAAATTAGGCACACAGAATAAATAAACTATTTCCATTCACTAAGCCTTAACGGAGTGCCTACATTTTTTAAGGTAACACACATTTTAATTTATTCCAGGAACTCTATGAATACAAATTCCACAAAAATAATGAGATGCAGTTTTCATGTTGGTTGTCATTACCTAGTGTTCAAAATTAACTCCTCATAGATTTCTTGGCTAGCACAAGGACGATAGAGTTAATATTTTTTCCTTTGTTCTTTATCTCTCAAAAACAAAACTTCAGTTCTCTAATTTTGATTTCCTGATGTGCATATATCTTAGTCTCTAAGTAATACAAAGGATTTAAAACATTTAACCTCATGTTTGGTTTATTCTTGCTTGTACCAAGCATTAGCCATCATAGATACAAATGGGAGACTCAAAGTCCCTTTACTAGCTTCTTCCCATACTCAAGAACCAGAAGCCCTTGTTACTTTTTAGATTAACATCCTTTTAGGCTGTATACACTATATTTCATAGAGCTTCCATTTTCCACATTTGGACCTAAGCTTGAATCAAGTGGCATTGGGAGATTCAACTTTTCTTTGCATACTAATTTGGTATGGGAATTATCTCCCATGGGTTTTTAGAACCATTTGTGGTCCCTGACACTCCTCTCATCCATACAACCTATAATTTTTGTAGGAAGAAGGCACTTTTCCAAAACATTTGCTCCAATAAAAGACCTACTTGCAAGTCTCTTTCCTTAAAAATTTTCTTGAGAAGCAAAACAAAATAACTCAAAAAGCCTACTGTTCAATATATATGGTACTTGTACATCATAGTTAGGTACACTGTCATTTTATCTCTGATATATAGAATAGGGAAGGGACAAATTCTACCCAAATCCCCCTCTCCCTCTCCTTCACCAAAAGTGCCATTAAATAACAATTTGGTCATCTTTCTGCAATCCTGTGATCTGAACATTCTCAAAGGCTAGAGTCATAAAGTTATAACCACAACAATATTTTCTCTTTTCACACTACAATCTTATCTTGGTTCATCACTTCATTCTTATTGATTTTACCAACATTGCCACTCTGAAGGACTGAACAGCAAGTTAAAGTGAAGGCATCTTTGTAGGTGAGAGAAAGGGCTGTGCTCCAGACCAGAAGATATGGCTCATCTCTGGGCCGGTCTCATAAGTAGGGAAACAGGAGACTGAGCCAAGGATCCCATCCTCAGAGGAATGTGGAAAATCTGCATCTCAGAAGATATTATTACCTTTGGAAATTTCCCCAACAGCTATCAAATAGAATACCAATTTCCTAAATATGACAGTTTGGCCAGCCAGTGTCTCAGATAGGACTGGACAAATTAGAGATGTAAGCCATCATCTTCTGTTCTCTCCAAGCCTGTAACATACTTAGAACTTACAGGCCATTTTTATTTCTTAGAGAAATTAAACTACTGGAAACAACTTGTCATGATGAATAAAAGAAATACAAAACCATTCTCTAAATGGCCATGACTACCCAATTATTAATATAATCCTTCCTCATTGTAAACACTTTTGGAATGATGGCTTTGTTGATTTGAAACCATATCAAGCACCCCTGTGGAATGCGGTCAATGTTACTGAGAGTCTCGAATGTGTGTTCCTAGGACACACACTAGAACACTGAGAAAGACTCGGGTATTTATGATGTCCACCTCAGAACCAAAGATCACAGTAATAAAAATAATGCAGTGTAGCAACAAGTTCACCAGAGAGCTCCCTGGACAGGCAAAAATCACAGCTGCTCAACTGCTTTCCTCCTGTAATTCAAAGGCATGTTAAGTGCCTGTGGAGACACTCCACCATGTATTTCAAATAGCCAGTGATCCTGCTTACCCCTAAATGCTCTCCCTCCCAAGTGAGCTAGGCTTTGAGAGTTACCCTTTCTCTCAGGGGCATGGACCACATTCCCAAGGAGAGGCAAGTTCTCGCCCCGAGCTAATAAAGGCAGCGTCTGAGCTCAAGACCAACACTCCAGAGCAGGCAGTGGCAAATGGAAAAGGGAATCTTCAACCCCACTCATCCCGTACCTTCTCCGATTTCGCCTTCCTGGCATTGTGCACGAACCTGCGACCCAGCTTCTTAGCATACCAGATAGAGGCAAACATAGCGGGGCCAGTGGAAGGAATTCACAACGAAGCTGCTGCACAATCAACGTGCCGCTCGGCTCGGAGAGAGCGGAATCGGGCTGGAGCTGTCACTTGCAGGCTGTTGCTTTCTCAGTTCCTCTCATGCTGTGAGCAGAGGGAGCGGGTGGGAGGAGGGGGAGGCAGTCCTGTTTGGCCAGTCTGCAGGTATATTTACATCCCGCCAGCAGGAGGGCCGGCTGAGGCAGGCGCTGCCTTCGTAGCCAGCTCACACACATCCAGGCGGCTAAGCATCTGTCTGCAGTTCCCCGGCACGGTCGCCACCCAACTCCACGCGTGTCAGAGGAAGGGAAGCCGCAGTCAGCACGCCGGGGTCCGGGCGGCTCACCTCCTGCGCCAGGCTCGGGCGGTGCGCTCCGGGCTTGGCTCCCTGTCTTGACAGTACGTGCTGGTGGCAGTGGCCGCGGAAAGGCAGGTCCACATACAGGCTCGCAGGTAAATCAGCCAATACAGGAGCGGCCAGGCACCGCGGGGAGAGAGCTGCCGGGCGGGGAGAGGCAGGGCCACCACGGATCTGGCCCTTTGGGCACAAACAGGTGTGCCCGGATCCCCAACCCGACTCACATTCTCTGTGATGACTATCAGGCTGTTAGAGAAGCTGGAAACACAAGCATTCTTCTCTCCCCAACCCCCACCCCCAACTCCAGGAAAGTCGTTATCTCTGCCCACCAGCCAGCCTTATCTATAACTCGCATAATAAATACTTTATTTCAACCGGGACATAAGACAAAATGAGTAGAATGAAGTATCTTGTCACGCCTGCCTGAATGTAGGTCTCTAGTTTTAAAACATTGCTTTTACCTCTAAAAGAACTGAGACCTCTTTATAGCACAGGTTTTCAACATGGGGACTAGGAGATGGAGAGAGGTTTAAATCTAGTGCTAGACTAACATCAAGCAATCTACACTATTTTTTTTTTTTTACCCCCAGGTTTTCTTGTAATGATATCCAGTGTTAAATGGACAATTGTAATATCACCTTCAGGAAGGCAGATTTATGGCAGCTCTTAACCTACATTCCTTTGAAGAATTTTCACATTTAAGTCTAACACCAGGTACTTCCATTATCTTATTTAGAGTTTAGATTGTCATGTTAGACATTTTTAAGGTAAAGTCAATTTTAAGAGACTGTTGTTTTCTCCGATGAGATAGTATTTAAGCCTTTTGCCAGTCCAATTAGAGGACAAAAAATAAATGGCTCATGTTGGCAAGAAAATCCAGTGACACACAACTAGAATCAATCCAGTAAATGTTTTCCAGCTGATCTGAGAGGAGTACCCATAAGGACTTATGGATCAAAGAATGTTAACACACTTGCACACACTTGGAAAAGAACTCCTTTTCTCAACAAGGCAACTTGATTTTTTTTTCTCTCTCTTTTTTTTTTTTTATTGTTGGGGATTCGTTGAGGGTACAATAAGCCAGGTTACACTGATTGCATTTGTTAGGTAAAGTCCTTCTTGCAATCATGTCTTTCCCCCAGAAGGTGTGACACACACCAAGGCCCCACCCCTCTCCCTCCTTCCCTCTCTCAACCCAGGAATGGATTAACAAGCTGTGGTATATGTATACCATGGAATACTATTCAGCTATTAAAAAAAAATGGAGACTTTACATCCTTCGTATTAACCTGGATGGAAGTGGAAGACATTATTCTTAGTAAAGCATCACAAGAATGGAGAAGCATGAATCCTATGTACTCAATTTTGATATGAGGACAATTAATGACAAAGCAGAGAGAGGCAACTTGATTTTTAATCCCTCAAGAGGGTTGGGTCTACATTCAACCAAAAAAGTGTATAATAAAGTATATGGGATATCCTGATAGATAACTGAACATGGAACAAGATGGTGTCAGATAGAACACTGGAGTTAGAACATCTGTCTGTGTTTACTCAGGAAGGTAACCCATGTGCCTAGGGCAATGCTTAGTGTAATGCATTTAATTTGTGTGTTTACTGAAGAAACAATAACCTAGTTCCTGACCCTGACTTTGCTGCTAACGTGTTTCTTTTTTCTCTCTGGCTTCAATTTTCCTCACTTGTAAATTAAAAGAGTTAGGCAGATAATTTTTAAGGCCCTTCCTGCCTAGTAGTCTATAATTCGAATTGTGGTTATTTCTGTGAGTATTGAGTAGAAATCTCTATTGCTCACCAGGGACCTCGGCTATGGTGAAAAGATTCAGTATTCTGAAAAGCCAACAGCAGCACCCTTGGGGCAGCTAGTTCCTTGTGCCTCTGTTGGTTCACCTAGCTGCCACCCAGGGTTTGCTTTTGCCATTAGTGGTTTCTTCTGTGCTCTCACCTCCTAGGAGAACTACTTTCCTTTAATTTCCTTTTGACACTCTTAGGCAACCCCCGGACCAAGTTTTCCATATTACACCCTATACTTTGAAGAAAAAATGTCTCAGAAATACAACAAATAAATGCATGATAACTCCTGCTTAGTTTTCAAAGAGCTACTCACCAGGACTCTAGCTTATCCTAATATTGTTATGATGCTAAAGGTATTTATTATTTCTGTACACAAATTTGTCTAAGTATGCCACTAACAGAAATAAGTATATAAAAGAATGGGAGAAACAATCCTCCCTAAGTTAATGACTAGAAGAGTCTGTTTTTAACATTTTAAGATGATGTCAGACAATAAAGAAGACACAGAAAATACATTGAATTTTCAAACCACTGATATCATTACTTTACTCTGATGGGACTGAGAGATGATAAAATAATTTTTACAACTTACTTCATAAGGCAGATTTTCTAAATTGATAAAACTGAAGTTTGGAGAGATCTGTGATGTTTGATCATTCTGTTTATTGGTTTTGCTTTTATGCTGAAACTTTAATGACTTTCTTCACCTACCTGATTAAGAGGCTTTAAAAACTTTTCCAAGGTAGAATTCTTTGGCAAATAAATCAGGCCTCCCAGCTAAGATTTAACCTAAAATATCACATTATATGGAATGTTCTTTAAATAGGCAGTCAAAGATAGAAAAGGCAATGAGGAGTCAGGGCCCATGCTTTGTTATGCAAATGCTTAGCAAAATGTAGATATTCAAATGTTTTGTTGTATGCATGTATGACAAAATAGGAAAATCCACAAACTGAGAAAAGTTAAGGAATTGATGGAAGAATATCCATACCTTTTCAGTTGCAAGAACCGTTGGAAAGATGAATGTAATGCTAATTGAATTAGTCATTGCCATCTTTATACAACCATCTTTCCCCTGTTCTCCATGGACAGAAGTGCTTGCTGCAAAGAAAGTAGCAGCTGCCTACAGTTCATCTTAATGGTCTCTAACACTGTTCTGCTCATTGGGATAAATAACTTTGGTAGCTTTGTTGTTTAAGTAAACAAATTCTTCAGACACTTTCCGTCTATATATAATTACCCAAACCTTTTCCTTTATAATTTCATTTCTAATACTTCCCATATGACAGGAACCTACCAGTGCAGCTGAGTCTGAGATGCAACATGAATCCTTTTAAGCAGCTTTGGGTTCATGCCTCAACACACATACACCAGGTGAGCTTTCTCTGAATTCTCAAGGTAAATGCAATGTTTCCATCAGCCATTAAACATTATACAACTACATTTCTACCTAGATCATGAATGGTTTTCTTTTAATAATCATCTAAATATTTCATAGAAAATGATAAAAAAGTAAGAGTAGAAATTGAGGCCTAGAAATTAATATCTGGTAGCTTGAAAGCTGTCTAGGTTCACAACTGAATATAGATCAAAGAAAAGACATAGAGAGACATAAATAAGTTCATGTAAAAATTAATCATACAAGGATTTTTGTGTTTTTGAACATTTGATAGACATGTTTGATAACCTTCTTGCTAACACTGAATATTAGCCAATTATTAAACAGTAAGAGAAGAATATACACTAATGGAATTGATGAGTAAAAGAACATAAACATAACATTTAACTTGAGTTCAGAGGGATGCCAAGGTGTTCATGTCAGTTACTTCTATAAAGGGGAGAAAGGAGCTAAAAACAGTGATATTTTGCTCTCTCTCTCTGTGTCATGTGGCTCATCTGCATGAGAACATTCTCTGTTGTTACTTATGTGATGAAAAGACAACCAACACTTTTCCACAAAAATTTACTGAGTATCTACTATGTATAAAACACTGGGGACCTCTAAATGAATAAATGCAATCCCTCTTCTGAAAGAGTCCTATATAGTTGGGGACACAGATACATTTCAATGAAGAATGGCATTGTTATGGAGGTGAGAAAAATAATCTAGGAGCTCAGGAAGAAAATTACTTTTGTTTTGTTTATATATGAGATAAACCCAGTAATAAATACTAGCTGGAAAATGCTACAATAATGAGTACCGATGTATTAAAAAGGCAAAAGAATAGCTAAATATCACTTCATGTTTTATCTTTATGGGCAAGAGGAAAAATGGTCACTATGAATTTATATGTATATTAAAGTTCATGTATACAAACTGGCCCAGTTTGTTTCTTTCTGCACCAAAGAGACAACTAATTATAGACAAGAGTGAAAAAAATGTTTTGAGTCAGTCTAAACAACAAGCCCACTGACTCTAATTACTAATAGGCAAAGCCTCTCTTTGTTCTGTTCTCAAATTCATCAAAACCAATTCTTCAGCATTTGAATATCTCACATGTCCTTTCTTTTAAATGTTTAATCATAACATATTTAGGCAATAGAAATGTAAAGAAACTAACACTTACCCATTTACTTACTACCCAGATTTAATATTTTTCCATATATAAAGAAATGTTTTAAAGCAAATCAACTATTCATAATATAAAATTTCCCCACCCCTTCAAATTCATCTCATTTCTTCATCATTATTTTTAGCATCCTAACCCTTCTCTTTGGATTAAATTTCCTTCTAACATATGTACATATTTTAATAGTCTCACTGTAAAAGCCTATGATGATTAAACATGATATTTTTATATGTTTCCTGAACTATCTGCATTCACCTTAGGTTTTGGAAATAAATAGAAAGATTTCTAGATTGACAATGATTTTCCCTCAGCACTTTGAAAGTATTATCAGACACTGTCTTCCGGCATCGTTTTTTTTTTTTTTTTCTGTTTGGATGCAATCCCTGCTGTCAATGTAATTGTTACATTATCAGAAATATCTTTCTTTCTATAGTTTATTTGAATTTTTAAAGATTTTTGTCCAACTATAGTTTCACTATATTTCCTTTTCAGAACAATTTTCCTTGGAGCTCATTATTGTACGTAATCCTTATTCTCTCCTTCTAAATTTCTGTCATAATTTTTCCTGAGCCTTTTTAATCTATAGATCATATTAGTTCACATATCTTATAGTGTTCTTCTTTCTCCTCTGTGCTGGTTTCAGAGTTATAACTTCAGATCTAATTATTATTTCCTTTTTCAATTTTTCTATTTCAAAATATTAAAGGGGATAAAGTGTCTTTATTACATGGATGAATCGAAAAATTCCAAAGTCAGAGCTTTCAGTGTGGTCATCGCCAGAGTAGTGTACATTGTGCCAGAGAGGTATTTCATCTTTCACCCCCTCCCATCCTCCTCATTTCTTAGTTTTCAATGTCTTTTACATGACTATATGACTGGGTTTATCCATTGTTTAGCACCCACTTATAAGTGAGAATATGTGGCATTTGTTTTTCCATTTTGGGGATATTTGCTTAGTATAACGTTCTCCAGTTCCATCCAAGTTGCTACAAAAGGCATTGTTTCATTATTTCATTCATTTTTCTGGCTGAGTAGTAATCCAGGCTCTGTGGAGTCATATTTTTTTATGCACTCATCAACTGATGAACCCTTAGGTTGATTCCTATCTTTGCAATTGTGAATTGTGTTGTGATAAATATTCAAATATTCAAATTTAATATAACAACTTATTTTCCTTTGGGTAGATAACCAGTAGCGGGATTACTAGATTGACTATATTTAGATTTTTATTTTTATCTCAAGTTTTAATCTATATTTTTACCTATCTACAGGCTGTTTATTTCAATGAATTGTTTTATATATTTTTATTTTTAGATATTGTGTTTATGTATGTGTGTGTATACGTATGTGTGTGTGTATATATATATTTAAATCCACCTAGTTTTTATCATAGTCTTCTATTCTCTTTTGATGTTTATTCTATTCTCTATCCTTTTTTTTAACTTAAAAATACTTACATTTTGTTGTTAGAAGATACATCTATTCCCTAATTTTCATGGTAAGCCAATCCTCCCGATTTCAATTATGTTAGGTAGTTACTGAATCTCATTGTACATTTTTATTCTGAGGTCTTTAGCAAGGTTATACTTCCTGTGGGAATCCTAGGAACCTATAGCTGCACAACTGTTTATGCAGAATATTTTTGCACTTCCTTCTGCTAATTGCCCAGAGATTTCACTAATCCAGGAGCAATTTTTCTTTTTTTTTTTTTTTTGTAGAGACAGAGTCTCACTTTATGGCCCTCGGTAGAGTGCCGTGGCCTCACAGAGCTCACAGCAACCTCCAACTCCTGGGCTTAAGCAATTCTCTTGCCTCAGCCTCCCGAGTAGCTGGGACTACAGGCGCCCACCACAACGCCCGGCTATTTTTTGGTTGCAGTTTGGCCGGGGCTGGGTTTGAACCCGCCACCCTCCGTATATGGGGCCGGTGCCTTACGGACTGAGCCACAGGCGCCGCCCCCAGGAGCAATTTTTCATCAATTTTTGTCTTGTAGCTATTCTCCCTACATAAAGGGGTTTAAATTTACTTTTTTTTTTGGTTTTTGGCCGGGGCTAGGTTTGAACCTGCCACCTCCAGCATATGGGACTGGCGCCCTACTCCTTGAGCCACAGGCGCCGCCCTAAATTTACTTTTTATTCATTCATAATAGAAATAATTCCTTGTTGCTTCCCATTAATGAAGTTGCTTAGAAGCCATTTCATTAATGAGAATCCTTTCAAATTTTCTGTTTTATGCAGGAGTCTTGGTTTCATTTCTCTTTCTTTGGTGATCCTATGTTCAAGTGTTCTGCCCAGCACAGCCATCAAATCCCTGCACTCCTACCCGAGGGCCTTTATTTAGTACCATACACCCCTGGGATATCATAGTTTGTAGAAGAACTCACTGCTCAGGACATCATTATATATAACACAAACAAATCAAAGTGGCAGGCTTCTAACTCCAAAATCAAACTGGAAAATTTAACTGGATTGCACAAAAGGCTTTAGTGTTTAATAAATATGTATTGCAAAAAAGTGTATAAGACTGAATGCTAAATATTTCATATAAGAGATTGAAGAGGTCACCTATCTAAAATGCTATTCAAAAGTCACTATACCATAATAACAATCTAAACTTAGCGTGAGATAGACCACCACCATATATTTTGACCTTGGACAAATTATACCAACTCTATAAATAATGGACACTGCTCCATTGAGAGAATAAGGAGCAAATAAAATACATATATACATTATTTGGTGTAGTTCCTGACACATTAGGGGTACAATAAAAATATTTCTTTTATTTTTATTCATTCTCTAATCTTCAAGACAAAAATGCATTAGTCTAGATAGACAATAAATGCTTACTATTATAAAGAAGCAGATAAGAATGATTTTTTAAAATTCTCTTTATATTTGTATTTAATCATCTCCCTGTTAAAAAGTCTACTTTCTTCCTTCTTAAGTTTTTTCTCTTTTTCTATGCCATTAGTGAAGAAAACAAATCAGATTCCAAACTCATAAAATATTTAATAAATTTAAAGACTTTATTTTCCCTCGTGTCTCTTTCCTGAGCCAAATAAATATTTCTTGAGCTTTTTGTATAGATTTTTTTCTTTTCTGAGAGTATTCTCAGGAGAACATCAAACCACAGCCAATGAAGAATGAGTATCTAATGGAACATACTTTGACTCGTGGTACAAACAATGAAATGAATGAATCCATAGTGTGTGTTTGTTTTTTTTAACTATTACAAAGGTGCTAAGGATGAGTAGTTGAATAATTTAGGCTTACAATGCAATTCAACCTCTTCTAATTTATATGTCTTCTCAAAACATACAGCAAGGACGACATTTTAAACACTACTTATCTAGCCTAAGCCTTTTAGAATGGGAACTTCTACAAATTATCATTTGATTAGGCAGTCTAGGATTCTTGCTATTGCAATACCAAAATTATTTCTATAATTCATGGAAGTAGGTGCAAGTTTTGGAAACAGTTTTCTTAAGTTTTAATTTAATTTCTACCAGTTATCCTATTTGTAGTTATTAGATTACATAATCAATTTCTAAATTCCTCTTGAGCTCTGATAATTGATTAGTCTATGACACTTACGACCCAAGAATTAATCTCTATGACAATTATGTCTCAAATCTAGTGGGCATTCTTGATGAAGCCTTGCCATACCATCTCCTTGGGTCTTCACAGAATTATTTTCTGTCCTCATGACATACCTGTGCACATACAACTTTGTTTTTTCTGCTCTGTACTCTTACCCCTTCACCTCATTTCTTGCTCCTTGTCATTCTACATATGACCAATCTTTACACATTTTTGGAGACTTGGCTTAAGAATTCTTTATGATGCCTTCTGCGATAACCTCCAAGGAAAGGTTCTATGTTCCCTGTTACACTTTGTACATAACTCAGATTTAGTTCTTATTATATTACATTTATCTGTGATTACTTTAAACTTATATTTCCCCCTAAATGCCTAGGAACCATTTAAGAAAAGTACCATACCTTATTTCTATTTTTGTATCCTCAGAGATAAAAATAGTCTTCTTCACCGGGTACTTACTCAATAATTTTTTGAATGTTTTAATAGTTATTTTCTAAATTAATAAAAAAAAGAATGAGCATATTTCTTGAATTAAACAGTTCCATGCTCTTGAGAGAAGAAAGGAAGACAGTATATAGATGCATATTGAGGATGCATTATTACCCCTTACTATTTTACTAACAGTAAAATACTGCCTTTACCTCACACTCATTTTCATATGATAAAAGATAAATCAAGTCAATGTAACAAGAGTGCTTCAAAAAACACCACTTGTAAAAGTAAATCACTGACACTTGTTGATTCATGGCCTACAAGTTGTCAAATTTTTCACTTTGTAAGCCTTCCCCTTCTATAGGCACAAGTGATCTTTTCTTCAAACTTCAATAAGTAAAACCAATTCATATATAAATAATAAATCTTTTTTATTTCTTTAAAAATAAGACCCACTAATGAAAACATACAAACAATTACACTTTCCATTCTGCCACCTACATAAAATAGAAATAGCAGCTGCTGAAATCTTCGATTCAAATGTCAATTGCAGATAGTGTTACTGAAAATATTCCTGATATTAATTCCAACCTCTCTCCAGTTTAAAGAATATATACAGTTTTAAAAAATGTATAATAGCATCATCATGTTATATTCTTCATGGCTTACTAGAAAGAAAAGATAAGGAGATTGATTTGGTAGTTGCATTCTATATGTCAGTTACTTCATATTAAGCATCTTTACATGAAGTCAAAATATGCATAAAGATGCATAAAGTACCTGGCCTACTAAATCATAAAGTATTTTTACCACTGAAACACTTACAAAACATATCAGAACAAGAATTATATGTTTTCAGAAGAAACAGCATGAACAAAAGGCAGAAAGAAAGATGAGATGTGTTTGAGGAATAGTGGGGGATTAGGCAGAAATGGTTACTACAATTACACAATGACAATACATGTTTAATCATGACAGATATGGTCAGAATTAGAGATTAGGGAAAATAATGGAGGTTGGTAGAGATAATGAGAGTCTTAATTAGTGTAGTGATGGCAGAAATAAAGGCAAGGAGCAATATAACAAACATTCTGATAGCTAGACTAGGTTTAGATTCCTGCATCAATCCTTTAGTACAAATATACATGTTTTCACAAAATTTCTCATGTTGACAATCATCTGCTTAACATATGTGTTTTCTTTGCTTTCTTTTGGGACATTTTGCAAAAGCAGATATCATACCTGTCTTTTTAACATTACATCCTCTGTGCCAAATAAAATGCCTGATGCATGACAAGTGCTTCTAAAATGGTTTATTTAATTCATGAATGAAACAAGGAATAACTGAGGATATAGAAACTATAAAATTTGGCCTGTGCTTTATAGGCTTAGAACAAGGAGTCAAAAGCAGCTAAACATTTGAGCTCAGAGGACTAGTTTCTCCTTTCTTTCCTTTTTTCCTTTCTTTCTTCTTTCCTTCCTTCCTTCTTTCCTCCTTCTCTCTCTTTCTTTTTTTCTTTCTTTCTTTTTTTTTTTTTTGGAGACAGAGTCTCACTCAGTCACCCTGGGTAGAGTACTGTGACATCATAGCTCTTGGGCTCAAGAGATTCTCTCACTTCAGCCTCTCAAGTAACTGGGACTACAGCTGCCCACCCCAACTCCCAGCTCAGTTTTCTATTTTTAGTAGTGATGGGGTTGCTCTTCCTTAGGCTGGTGTCAGACTCCTGAGCCCAAGAAATCCCCTGGTCTCAGCCTCCCAGCGTGCAAGGATCATAGGCGTGAGCCACTGCTCCCAGCCCCTTTATAGTTTCTATTTTTTCCCATGTCTTTTCAATAATTTTAACATCTTGTTTTATCATCTCTCTGAAACTTTCATTAAATTAATTTCTTCAAAATGTAATTCTCTCAGTTGTTGTAACTGCTGATTATTCCTTATGTTCAATAGTTTCCACGTGAGGCATCTAAATTTTCTTTGTAAATACTTCTAAAGTAGATAATTATTTTTTGCTTTTGAAAAGGGGAAATTTTGTTGCCAATTATTTGATATTTTCTACTTCAGTTTGCTCTAGAAGGTTAACATGTACTTTGGGAGATTTCTAGATTCACACGGAAAATAAAAGTGGTCCTGGTATGTTACTTTTAGATATATTCATATTCTAATTGCAATGGAAAAGTCAAAATTATGTATGTCTTATAAACAACATGATGAAATAATCTTTGTTTTTCATTTATTCCACAAATGTTTATTTGAGTGTCACTATGCAACAGCCTGTTTCTAAATAGCGGGGACATGACATTGAAAAAATAGACAATAATCCTGACTTCTTGGAGCTTACATTTTAGTGTAAAGAAGAGACAGTACAAAACATAAATAGGAAAATATAATCTTTAAAATAGTGACACATATTAAGGATAAAAATAGAACAGATAAGTGAATAAAAGGTCTTGTGAATGGCTCAAATTTTTGATAGGTTGATTAACGTAGACTTCACTGAGACAAGTAACTTTTGATTAAAGAGCTAAAGAAAATGACATTAAGCCAGAAAGATCCCTAGGAAAAGAATATTCTATGTGAAGTCTTTAAGAAAAGCTTTGGCTAACTTGTTTGAAGATCGTAAGGAGGCCAGTGTAGCTGAAGCAGTATGAGGAAGAAGATGGTACAAAAATAAAGTCAGAGAGGTAGAAAGATGGACAAAGGAGGAAATATGGAAAGTAGATCTCGTGGGCTTCATAAACGTTTGTGGGCACTTTGGCTTTTGCTATCAAGGAAAAGGAAAGCAATTTCATAGTAATAACATGATACGACTAATATTTTAATAGGAATACTCCTGCTGCTGTTTTGGAAGGTTTGGCTTTAGGGAGTCAAGGCTGGCAGCAGGGAGAACAGTTAAGAACTGTTACAATTATCAATGTAGCAGGGAAGGGTAACTTGGACAATCCACATGGAAATAAAAAACAATGTTTGGGATCTAGGCACATTTTGAAGATAGACCTGAGAGATTGTACCACTACACCAAATGTAAGAGAAAGTCATGTGGCACAGATCACTCCAAGTATTTGGCCTGAGAAACTAGAAGATTGAATTCACCATTGGCCTAAATAATGAAAGCAGGTTACATAAGAAAAATAAGAAGTTAGGTTCTGACAACCAGGGGTGGTGGTGCATACCAGTAGTCCCAGCTGCTTGAGAGGCTGAGCTAGGGGGTTTGAGGCCTGGGGTTTGAGTCCAGCCTGGGAAACATCTATAGACCTCATCTCCAAATAAACAAATAAAATTTATTAAAAAAATACAAATGTGGCTCGGTGCCTGTAGCTCAAGTGTCTAGGGCACCAGCCACATGCACCGGAGCGGGCAGGTTCAAATCCATCCCAGGCCCACCAAACAACAATGACAACTACAACCAAAAAATAGCAAGGCATTGTGGCAGGCACTTGTAGTCCCAGCTACTTGGGAGGCTGAGGCAAGAGAATTGATTGCTTAAGCCCAGGAATTTGAGGTTGCTGTGAGCTGTGATGCTACGGCACTCTATCCAGGGCGAGAGATTGAGACTCTGTCTCAAAAACAAAAAAACAAAAACAAACAAACAAAGAAACCCCAAAAAACTACAAATGTATAATAAACTTGGGGAAATATATTTTTATAAACAGCATAAAGAAAAGATAACTAAGGTGATAGATATCCCAATTACCCTCATTTGATAGGTGTATTCATCAATTTACCAAGCATAACTTGACCATATATACATCTATCATATATCAATAAAATAATTTTTAAATGATTCTGGATGTATTAACTTGGAGAAATCTTTTCAACATCTGAGTGAAGACATCAAGTAAGCTTCTGAATATAAAAGTCTAGAGTCTGAAGTCTAGAGTCTTGGGTGGCACCGTGGCTCAAAGGGGTAGGGCGCCGGCCCCACATGCCAGAGGTGGTGGGTTCAAACCCAGCCCTGGCCAAAAACTGCAATTAAAAAAAAAAAAAAGTCTAGAGTCTGGAAGAAGATATTAGCAGATAAACAGTGGAGAAAGGGAAGAAGCTCAAAGACATTTACAATTATCTATTTAATTTATGGTTTCTCTACTGAACTGTGAATTCCATAAAATTTATGAACAAAGTGAAAGAAGAATTTTCTTGTTCAAGAAAATTAAGGTCCTATGCAATAGAAATCATTGCAATGAATTATAATAGAGTTTAAGCTGGGTAAGGCTAGAAAAGAAGGTAGAACCAGGGGGAAGATGATAGAATCAATGCATTTATAAGACTAAGTAGGGCTCAAAGATTTGTTGGAGTTAAGATACACATGTGTATTAATATTTGAGGCTTATATTGTGTATATTGTGCTTTTTGTGTTTAAGAAACTTATCAAATCTAATAATTATGAAGTTTTTAATATGAGTCAAATCCCTAACTGCTTAATTTGGTCTTCAAAGAATTTTTTGAGGTATCTTCTATTTTGTCCCCAGTCCACCCATAAGTGACTCAGAAATTAAGAGAAATTAAGCACCTCAACTAACAATGGCACAGTCTGAATGCAGCTTAAGTCTGACTCAGAAGCTCTGCTCCTAAACACAAGTGGGGGCAGGATGCTTGTCAGATGGTAGGTCCTTTTTTTTTTTTCTTTGACAGGGCATGCCCCCATGAGCATGCTAGCTATATACCTACACTTCTTATTGTCTGTGTTCATTTTCCATGTTGTCTTCCTTGGTATTTAGTGAAATCTTTGTGAAGTTCCATTCTATCCCAGAAAAGTTGAGAGAGTCAAGGAAAGGTGATTCATGATAGGTCACGTAGGAAGGCAGTTCTACCTTGGTTTGTTCAGGGGGTAAATAATTCAGAGGGAACAAGTTAGACCACTTTTATGCAATGACCCATCTGTATAGTCTCATAAGTATACTACTAGTTAGTCAGATGATTATTGGTAAGAATTGCAGAGCTGAAGCTCCAGAGGAGGATGATAAGGTGCACAGGCAGGAGGAAGAAGGCACAGCTTTGAGAGCCATCCTCAGGGAAGGGATGGTTGTCTACCTAGAAGAAATAGATATATTCTTACTACCCACTGAACTCAGGAAAATATTCAGCCCGTTAGATAAAAAACAAAAATGTAAATGTAGAATTGAATAACCACTTGAGATGTAAAATAGTGCAGCCACTTTACAAACATTTGACAGTTTCCTAAAAAGTTAAACATATACCTAAAATATGACTCAGCAAGTCCACTCCTAGGCATTTACCCAAGAGAAATGAAAGCATATATTCATGCAAAGATGATACATCAATTTCATAACAACTTTATTTGTTAAAGCCACAAAATTGGAAAAAAAGCCAAATGTTCCCCAAACAGAGGAATCAACAAAATTGTTGTTATAGTTATAAAATGAATAGTACTCAGCAATGAAAATAAATGAAGTAGTGATATAAGCAAAAACATGGCTGAATCTCCAATTAATCAGGCAGAGTGAAATAAGCCAGATAAGAAAGAGCACATGTTTTATAATCCTACTCATATAAAATGTTAGAAAATTCAAACAAATTTATAGGGACAGAAAGCTTATCAGTGGTTGACTCATTTTAGACAGGGTGAGAGAATAATCAATAAGATAATGACTATTTAGGGAATATCAGGAATAATGGAAATGTTCATTATCTTATTATGGTTTGAAAGTTGTAGATTTAAATCCAAATCTATCAGATTACAAAATTTAAATATGTGTAATTGTACGTGAATTATATTCAATAAAGCTGTTAAAACAAAAACATAAATACATTTAGCATGTAAAACTTGAATACCCTTTATTTTCTTAAAGGGGGGAATTAAAAAGGACAGAATGACTTCATTAAAAAAGGAAAGAAATATAAACTATTAAAGAAGCAGAAGGTGGCCTGGTGCAGTGGCTCACACCTGTAATCCAGCACTTAGGAGGCTGAGGTGGGTGGATTGCCTGAACTCACAGGTTCAAGACCAGCCTGAGCTAGGGCAAGACCTCATCTCTAAAAGTAGCCAGGCATTGTGCCTGGTACCTATAGTCCCAGTTACCTGGGAGGCTGAGGTAAGAGAATCACTTAAACCCAGGAGTTTGAGGATGCTGTGAGCTATGATGCCACAGCACTCTACCAAGGCTAAGTGAGACGGTGTCTCAAAGAAAAAAAAAGGAAGCAGAAACTAGGGCAATTTAGCAAAATTCCTTTTTTATTGTGTTTCTATCTAACATCTATTCTTATTTATCACCTACAACAGTTTTCCTAATGAAATTTCACACCTGCCCATTTTTGACTCTAACAGTTAGTAGTAGCACAAGTATTAGCAAAGTATTTTCGGTCTATGTTCCTATTTGGCCTGCAAAACAAGCATATCAATAAAGGATTTTTTAAAAATTTAATTATTTTTTTCTTTTCCATTTTATTTAGTTTTGTTTTGGTGAAGAAATAGACTTAGCTATGGCACTTAATTTTGATTTAAGAAATTGATTTTCTACTCTTTCTGCTGCTTGCTTAGGAAACAAACTTTTCAGCCTGTACACTATTAATCTCAGTAATCTTTAGCAAGCAGACTCTTCTAAGAGATCCTGAGAATGCTTAACATTCTCTTTCTCTACTCAAAAATGCAAGAAGATTAGAAATTAGAGGTTTTCTTTTTTCTACTTAGAAGAAAACAAAACATCTGTAGGGATCATGTATGTAACAATCATTCTAGAATTTCATCACAATATTCACTGAGCATTTAGAAGTGCAAATTCATATTTAAACATATAGTCAAAGGCCTAACAGCACGTCTAAATCAGGACTCCACATCCAAGAACATTTGAGAATTAACTGCATCATGTAGGAAGGATAGCCTTCTCTGATGGAGAAGGGCTGCTTCAGATTCAGGAATGTTGGACAAAATGATCAATTTGTTTCCTATAGGCACAGTTCAAATTACATTCTTGACTCCGTAATACTGATCTCTTTCCAGCATATCCATTAAGGGGACTTGGCTCACATTAAGTTTGTCTATAAGACCTAAATCTATGAGAATGAAAATAAGTTTCACTACAGGAGTATGGAACACTGGGTTCTGAGCAAGAGGGCCTGAATGTAGCTTTGCATAAAAGGCCTGGTGACAAATATTATGCCAGATATATCCAGGTATTTTGATAGGTCCAGCTCAAACTCCTTCAGCTTATTTATTGAACTCTATAAACCAGATTTTAATACATTTATTTAGAAACATGAATAAGTAGTTATCCACTAGAAACAATAATCTATTTCAAGTAGGTATGCAAAAGAAAAACGCATTAGAATCAAGTAGGGTTTGCCCAGATCTATGGTGGAAAACATATGGTAGAAAAATCCCCAAGTTTCCTCCATAAAACGACTCTTGGTACTTTTGTTATGTTCTAAGAGGCTATTTCATATAATTCCCATAATAATGATAAATAACACTTATTCATTCTTTGATATGTACAAGGCATGATGCTATGTGCTTTACATGAAGTTTATAGCTCATCACAACTTTGTGAGGTCAGGAACTAATGTTATCCATATAGTAGCGATCTCCTAACTGCTTTGGTCCTGTGCTTTAAGTACACCACACGCTCTCCCTCCTCGGGTCTCAGTCTTTGCTCTAGTCTCTGCCTGGAATTCTTTTTCCCTAATAGCCACATGGTCACCTCTTTACCTCCCACATGTACTAAAATGAGCTGGAACATATTCTTAGTAAAGTATCTCAAGAATGGAAAAAAAAAAGTATCCAATGTATCCAAGCAATACTACTATGAAATCAGTACATAATCACTTACACATTCATAGGAATGGTAAAACATAACTATAATCCAGAAAGAAGGAGGGAAGAGGAAGGAGAGGGGAGGAAAGGGGGAGGTCAGGAGGAGGGAGGGTATTTGGGGGAACCTAACTTAATGTGCATAATGCAATGATACATTTCTAAACTATGAAGAATAGAGTATGAATGTCTAACCACAACAAATAAGTGGGCGAGGAAATGGTTATGTTAATCAGTTAGATGTCAGCATTCCACATTATTTATCAAATCAGCACATTGTACCTCATAAATGCATTAATGTACACAGTTATGCTTCAATAAACAATTTTTAAAAAGTGACACTTTTTCAATGAATCTGTTTTTTACACTGCTCTTTTTTCTTTTTAAACATTGCACTTACCAGCACCTAACATCCTATTTCTCTTATTTATTTTATTTCTTCTCTCACCACCCTCACTAGAATGAAGTTCTACGAAGGCAGAGGATTTTGCTGTGTTTGTTCATGAGCTAATTGTACAAGTGCTGCCACACTGAAGGTGCTCATCAAATATCTGAAAGTGGGAAGTGGAAGTGGAAGTTGTTTAAGTAACAACTCCTTGTTATAAGTTAGTATATATATATGAAAAAGCAACCTCTTAAAATAAATCCTTGGTTTTAGTTTAAGGTGAACCAAAAGTTGTGCTAATAAGTCATGTTTAGATAATTTTTATCAAAACTTACTTTGCAAAACAGGTAAAACAATTTAACAAAATGGGGCAATGGTTTGGAGTTTTTAGAACCTATTAGTGCCAATACATATGTCAAACCATAGGCTGTGCCCTCTTGAAGCTTCTAATCTTGTTGAGAAAACATACAACTTGAAACAACTGTGCAGGGCATCTGGGGCTAGGTGCAGGTATATAAATGAATACGACATAGTTCCTGACTTCAAGGAGTTTATAGTCTAGTAGAAAAAGTAGAATATACTACAAAATAATACTTGCTTAATGGAATAAAAACTTTGTAAATGGAATAAAATGTGCTAAAATTGAGTAAAAGGATGAAAATTCTTTCAGAGTTTATAGAGGGAGAAATTACAAAGATAGTATATCATAAAGTGCTCAACCAAATATAATCAAATGCCAAACAGCATGAAAGCGACAATAAAATGTTATTGCCTATTACTCATGCAATTGAAATACACCAAGAATTTTAGTAAGCTTTCATGCAGAAAATAACATATACCAAGACTCATATTTCTCTTAGTTCCCTGTGAAAGGGCACTGAACATTAAATGGAGTAAAACCCTGAATGATGTTTCCAGCTCTTCTTGAGAGAGATTTTATAACTTCAGCCCTGTTTCCTACTCCCAACATTTTCAAAGTGAAGAGAAAGTCTAGTGTTAATTTTTTTGGGGGATGAATTTATAATTAAATTTATGCAAAATTGATAAAATACAACAAATCTCATCAAAATAAGTTGTTACACTACATGTGAAGTATTATCTTCTAGAAATGGAGAGGTAAATAGAATGCAATCTATATTTCAATATGTCTCATTTTTCCTAATTGTACAAGTGCTGGTAATTATTATAGAAAATTTGAACACATACAATATAAGAATAAAATTCACTTGCCATTCTATCTAAATTATAGAACATTTGTGTATTTCCTTCTGAGTACAGGTGCAGATATAGATGTAGCTATATATATATAGAAACTTGTATACCTATTGATTATAATTTCATAATGTTTTAGCCATTACTGTGAGAAATTGTACCACCATTCACTATGCATCAAAGGCATGGTTTCTTTTGGGGGAATGATACACCATTTCATGAATGTGCCAACTTTTTAACAAGACTGTGATAAAGTATATAAAATGTTTATTTGCTTTCCTGACGATTATTCCTAGAATAATATTTAATGACTTGAATGGGGACATTTTTGAGACTTTTATTAAATGTTGTTAAATTGCATTCCAAAATATTACAGTGACGTAAATCTTGTCCTGTGGTATTCTGAAGTGGGTGTCTTCCCTCAATCTTATTACCTGGAGTATTACCATATTCTTTTTCTAATCTTTGCCAAGTTAATATCTTAAAATCAGCACCCATGGATCTTTAATTATTTTAACTATTAATTTGGAATATTTCAATAATTTAATTGAACCCGTGTGATTTGTCTAGGATGTTTGTTATTTTAATATTGATCTGTAAAGGCTCCTTTTACAGATAAGTATAATAGAGTTCAAATATAATAAGTATAATAATTTTGTCACCTTTGTCACTTACCTATTTTTTATATTTTAAACATAGTATCTTATGTGGTCAAATCTATTTTTTCTTCATGCTTTTTTCCTATTGTATTTATGATTGGAATGTCCTTCAAAACCAAGATAAGTTAGGAATGGACTTTCCATGATTTTATTTCACATTAGCCTGTCAACATATTTATAATTAAATTGGCATTTGATAATAAAAATCATTGATAATGTTTGTTGTATGAAGGCTTTGTCAAACAATATTCTAAATTTTCTATATGAATTGTCTTCTATTAATCCTCAAAAATACTTATGAGGGTCTAACTTTACTGCTCCTGTCTTAGGTGTGAAGGAAGTCAGAGAGACTGAGTTACTTATCCAAGGTTACACAACAAATGAATGATGCAGCTGGGGTTTAAACTCCACAAGACCCCACAGCCTGATAACTTAACTACTCTTTTTAACTAAATATAAGTGGCTTTAACGTGATCTTTTAGCATTTTCTGAACACTGTATTTCGAATAATTGATCATTTTCCTGTTTGATTTGTGTTGCCTCTTTAATTATATATGACATTACTACATATACTAAGCTGTATTCCATAGTTAGCCATTCTATTGTGTTGCTCTGTCAGCCAATTCTGAAGCCGGCAGTGTACCATGGTAACAGATGCAGCTTTGCAATGTTCACTATATGTAATAGAGCTGCCAGTCCATTCATTATTATACCTTTGGTCAAATCACATTTGCTCTATTCATCCATTTATGATCTCAAGCAAAAGATGCATGAAATTAGTCCAAATAATTTATTCGGCTATCAAGGAATAGTATTAAACATAAAAAAAATTAATATATATTTTTTAATTTTATATTCCATATACAGGAGTATAGGTTGTTTTCCCATTTAATTAAATAAACTTTCATGTGACACAGTAAGATTTTGTACTTTTTTCATGTATATTCTGCACAGATATATTAGACTTATTCCTGGTAGTCTGTAGTTTTATTAACTATATAATTGTTATAACTCTGTAATCTGCAATTAACTATTTCAGCATTTTCTGACAAAGCCTTCTCATCCATCAAAGGGGAAAAGCTCCCATTTATCAAAATGCTCCCAGGCAGTCAGGGACTCTGACCACAAATTCAACAATTTACAAGCTTCCTGGAAGTTTACAAAAGACGTCCTATATTGTTATCCTTAAGACACTCAATGTCAAGCCTATAAATGTTAACTTTAAAAAAATGCTTTTTCCTGCAACTACTTAGGGCAAATAAACATATTGAAAAGTTGTCATTAATTGATAAATACAACAGCCACTGTGCTTTTAAACATGTACGTAAATCTAACTTTCTAGGTAGCAGAAAGACATTTCCCAGCTTCTCCCAATGTACTGCTTGTGCAAGAACGTGAAGAAGCAAACATAATCGGAATTCTTGTACAAGCTATAAAGTCATGACTAATCACTTTCTCACATTTAGGGCAAAATATTTATTAGAATTTAGAGAGATGCCAGTTTGGTTTCACAGAAATAAAAAGATAATTGGGAACACCTTATTACTCTCTTTTTTTAAATGCTGAACAGGAAATGACTACTTCATCCCCATTAGGGATTGAAAATGACAAAATTCAATAAAGCACCTAACTTTAATTAGACTTCAGCTGAGCAGAACTATTAGTGGCCAACTTAACAACTGGCCCCAATTTTTTTAAGACAGGTCACAAAACCTATCAAGGGTTTAGCAGTTCACCTGGAAACATAACACACCTGAACTATTTTTCAATACAGAAAGAATTTTTAGTTTTACCAAATTTTTGGCAATATAAGAGCTAGTTCTTGGAACTGTTATATGCACAGATGGGGGTAGGTATTTAGTACACAGAGTCCCAATTGTATTGGTTACAGAGCAACCTTCAAAGACATGGAAGATTGGAACAGGAAGGAGATCCCTGAGACATCGCCCTTGCCTTAGGGATGAAAGTTCTAGATCTGAGAGAGGTCCAGGCCCTTGCCCAAGGTCACAGGAAGGAGCAGACAGATTATAGACCTGCTCTCCTACTTCCTACTTCTCATTCTTTTTTTCTGTTTTTCCACAGCATCTCCTTCTTGGACAGAGGCTTATTTATTGCAGTGTTCCTCCTGGGATGTGTGCTCTGAGAACCCAGTTACTCTGAATAAAAAGAGATCAGGGGCAAGGTGGTCAGAATGTGGTCCCTTCTCATAAGAAACATCAGTGGAGATTGAAAAGTAGAGGAAAGAAAAAGAAGAGGTGCTATCTCAAGAAAACATCTCTTATCTCAAGAAAATATCTGAGTCCTCTGTGCTAATGGCTGCACTCCTTATTCTAATACTCTTGCTGTGGAGAAGCCAGTTACTGGCAGATTATGTCTGAGCTTGTCACCACTTGAGGAAATGGAGTGGCAGGAGTAGTCATACATGAACTATTATTTCTTTGTAGATGAGACTTTCCCCCTACCTGGGCTCAGTGTACTTTAATTACCTAATTAGGATAACAAACTTGATAATGAGTTCACTGAAGGAAGGAATTACGTCCAGTTGATGTCCATATCCTTAGGGTCTATGGTATGTTTGGTGCAGAGTAAATGTTGGGTGAAAGAATGAGTATGTGAATGATGCAAGTTGGGCCTGGAAGAAAATCCTCAATCTGGAACAAATCTTTGGGTTTCCAGTATTATTTGTATCTCTGATACTATTTCTGGCTATACTAAATGTTATTTAAAAAATATTTATTAACTGTAATAATAGCTCACTAGGCCTACAATTTCAGAATTCATTAACCTGTTACACTCTTCAGTAGGTTCTGAGAAAGGGAAGAGACCAGGAAATGTAACCCATGTCTCTTACCCTCCACTTCAGGTATAAACTGAAACTCACATTTGACGAATAAAGTAACAGCTATGTATATAGAAACATAGAATACACAGGTCAAGCTTCAATGTGATTTTACTTTAAGATCTTCAGAAACTGTTACCTTTGTAATGAGTTATTATTCTAGTGGGAGCTACAGAGCCAATCAGCATTAGGAATTGAATTCGTATTGAGCAAACACTTATGGAGAAACTATGTACTAAGAAGTACAGTAGGTGCTCTGAGTACATAAATGAATAATAGGGAATCTTAGTTTCAAGTTTTCCACATAATCAGGTAGAAAAACATGTCAACACAGAACAACATGAAGAATGATAGCTGCTGTAAACAACTATAGGACTAGAGAGGCGGCAACAAATGATTCTGGATACATTAAGCCTCAGATTTAGGTTAGAAAGGTTAGAAGCTTCTCAGTGTAGTGGTTTAGAAGACAGCAAACATAGGCCGGGTATGGTGGCTCATGCAGGTAATCCTAGCACTCTGGGAGGCCAAGGCGGGGTGGATTGTCTGAGCTCACGGGTTCCAGACCAGCCTGAGCAAGAGCGAGATCCCATCTCTAAAAACAGCCAGGCGTTGTGATAGGCACCTGTATTCCCATCTACTTGAGAGGCTGAGGCAAGAAAATCATTTAAGCTCAAGAGTTTGAGGTTGCTGTGAACTATGATGCCACAGCTCTCTACTGAGGGCGACAAGGCAAAACTCTGTCTCAAAAAAAAAAAAATTAAAAAGACAGTAAACACAAGTACCACTATCATGGCTTTGTAAGAATGTAGCCAGTGATAGAGTGCAGAGATTTACTGTCTTTTATCTCAATTTCTTCCTCAATAATGGTTAAGAGCTTAGTCTTCGGCATTACACAATGGGTTGAATCATTGACCATTTGTTTGATCTTAGCCAAGTTTTTTTTCACTAGTGTGCAACTTTATTTTTATTTTTTTTTACTTAGTTAATATTAGCTTTTATTTATTTGTTTTTTTATTATTAAATCATAGCTGTGTACATTAGTACACTCCAGGGGTACAATGTGCTGGTTTCATATACAATCTGAAATATTTTCATCAAACTGTTTAACATAGCCTTCATGGCATTTTCTTAGTTATTGTATGAAGACATTCGAATTCTGTATTTAGTAAGTTTCACCTGTGCAACTTTAGGTTTTCATCTGTAGAAAAAAAAATATTAGAGTACCTAAATCATAAAATGCTATGAAGACAGAGACTAAAATGCTATGAAGACTAAATCATACTGCCTGCCACATACTAATTGCTCAGTAAATGGAAACTAATATTACTAACAATATTAATTTAAAATGAGCAAACTAGTCTATATGGGCATGAGCAAAACTTCTTCAGAATGAAGTTCAAAATAGATGTGGATGAAAGAGGCATATATATTATTAGTGTATTATTATTATATATATAAATAAAAATACACACACATACACAAACACCCTAATGAGTGCTGTACTGGGAATTATTTCCTCCCCGCCAATAAGTGAAAATCTCAGGGTGATGCATAGAAGAGGAACCTCAGAGTTGTAAGAGTGACTCTAACAAGAAACAAACAGATCGTACATGTAGATGATGCCAGATTTTGGATGCACTGCCAAAGCTTACAAGACACGCCAGGTTGAACGCTGTTGGCCATTGGAATGCCCCTATATGTAGAGTGTCACAGTGAAGTTAATTCAAATAGGAGTTTTTTGATTCATCACATTTTTGATCCATTCTCACTACCATGGCTCCTACAGCAGCACACACCGCCTGCTTTGGTAACTCAGAGTTCTTTTGTACAACAAACTGTGATTACTTCATAAAGGTCAGTTCTCCTAACTCCCTAGAAACCATGGCATGCCAACCCACCAAGATCACAGAAGCAATTAAAAGTGTTTAACCGGGAAAGTTGCCAGGACCAGATGGCTTCTGCCAGTGGGTTTTTGTTTTTGTTTTAAACTGCTCAACATTAGGCAAGTAGCATTAATTTGCCTCTCATCTATTTACTAGTGGGTCTTCTACATTTGTAAAATAATGCACTTATCATACGGATTCACACCTTACATGGAAAGTAAAATATTAGAAAGTGAGCCTTAAGGGACAGTGGTGGAGACTCTCCCCACCTGCAAGTTTCATTAAAGTTCAAATCGGTTCAAAATTTGCCATATGTACTCTAAAAATATGTATGTGTGTGAAATCCCAAGTCTCTAAAGTAAAGGGTTTTTTAGAGTTTTGGAATTATACTAAATAGGAGAATTCAGATATTGAGAAAGGGGCCATAAAGCTTCTAATCAAATAGTCATTTCTATGCTACAAAACCTTCTTTATGCCCTTATTTTTTATTGTTTATAACTGCCAAACATCACCAATTACATATAGCGCCCCTCTGATATAAGTATCTGTATTAGGTAGACTTATTTGAATGAGACAAAGATTCTGCTTATAAGTGTATTTAAATCCTACCATGACTGGGTAACTAAGAATCATATCCTGGTTCTGTTACCATATATTTTAATAACAAAATAACCTTTGGAAACCATATTTCACTAAGCTTTTGTTTCTTCATTTGTTTTTCTATAAATGGGAGCTTATTGTTAACTATAATTAAAGAAGTTTGATATTGGCATTTATTCAGATTAAATACAAAAATGAGGTTGAGAAAAAGAGCCATATATGAGGTTTGACAATTAAGTTTGCAAACTCATTCCAGAAAAATTGCTACATATCTCACTGCTGAATATTACTATGGTGACCAGATGGCCAAGGAGAGTATTTTGAAGGTAACCACAGTGATATTTAGCAATGAGGTATGTAGCAGTTTTTCTAGGATGAATTTACAAATTGAATTGTTAGAACTTGTATGATGATAGCTCTGATGGCCATTCCAGTAAAAGAGTTCCAAATTGCTTTGAAGGGTAGACTACATGCAGGTGTAAGTGCAAAGCTTCCCAAGGAGAATACTTCAAAGATGACCAGAGGGATGATATTCAGCAAGGAGGTATGTAGCACTTTATCTAGGATGAGTTTGTGAACTTAATTGTCTGACCTCCTATGTGTATGTGGAATTTTAGTATATGACAAAGGTGACATCTCAAATAAGTGAATAAAAGATGAGTTTTAAATAAACAATATTGAGACAACTGAATAACCATTACAAGAAATTAGCCCAAGCGCCCATTGACCCACGAATAGATTAATAAATTGTGCTATATGTACACCATGGAATATTATGCAGCCTTAAAGAAAGATGGAGACTATACCTCTTTCATGTTTTCATGGATGGAGCTGGAACATATTCTTCTTAGCAAAGTATCTCAAGAATGGAAGAAAAAGTATCCAATGTACTCAGCCCTACTATGAAACTAAGAATATAACCTAAGAATTATGGGGAAAGGGGAAAGGGAGGAGTGAGGGAGGATCGGTGGAGGGAGGGTAATTGGTGGGACCACACCCACAGTGCATCTTACAAGGGTACATGTGAAACTTACTAAATGTAGAATATAAAATCCTTAACACAATAACTAAGAAAATGCCAGGAAGGCTATGTTAACCAGTGTGATGAAAATATGTCAAATTGTATATAAAATCAGTGTATGGTGCCCCATGATTGCATAAATGTACACAGCTATGATTTAATTAAAAAAAAAAAGAGAGAGAAAGAAATGAGATGAGTAGATCAGTACCTCACACTACAAACTAGAATAATTACCAGATGCATCAGAGTTAGATATAAAGAATATAAAATTAAAAAAAAAAAAGAAGTTTGGGCGTAGTGGGTCATGCCTGTAATCCCAGCACTCTGGGAGGCCGAGGCAGGTCCATAGCTTGAGTTCACCAGTTTGAGACCAGCCTGAGCAAAAGGGAGACCCTGTCTCTACTAAAAATAGAAAACCTGAGGCAAGAGGATTGCTTGAGCCCGAGTTGGAGTGGGGGAGTTACTGAAATGTCACAGTACTCTACCCACGGTAACAGCTTGAGACTCTGCCTCAATAAAAAATATATATATATATAAAATGAAATAAGATAAATAGAAATAAAATTGAAAAAAGAAAATATGCACATACCAAAAGAAAAGAGAAAAACATGATCAATTCCTTTATAACCAAAGAGAGAAGAAAGCTTTTGTAACTAAAACTTAAAAATCCATGCTAAATATAAAAAAAGTATATACATATTTTTTCAAAAGATGAATGACAATGTTATTTCATCTTATGTGTGACATATTCTAAGAAAATATATAACTGCATAAAACATTATATTTTACTCAATAGTTTTATTGTTTATTTGTATTATTGTTAGCATTGTAATTTAAAACTATTTGGTGTATAATGTAGGATAAAGAAAATAAGTAAAATATTATTAAGAAAACAAAAGCTTAGTGTAAGAAAAAGGAATCACAAATACAAAACCAAGAAATTTTGAGGAGACACTATGTAATGTTAGATTTGAATTAGAAATATTAATATCTACTAGCAAAATTTAAAAATAGATATATTTGTTATGTCTGTTCACTAGAAAGGCCTGAGACTGAATGACACCCAAGTAACAATGAGCATAACTAACAAAAAGATCTTGGTTTTATTAAAAGGATCCAGGTCTCCTTGGAGAGACAGCTGAGTCTGTATCTGGTGTAGCAAAAGTACCAGAGCATCAAAGGGAGTTCAATGGGATTTCCTTTGGCTAAATTTGGTAAAAATTTAGCATCAAAAATAATGACAATACTTTACAAAAACTTAGTATCATTTGTCATCAATAGACTTAATTTTTACATTAACTTCTTATCATAAAAATTGATACCTAAAGTAAAAGCATGAAGTCATGGAAGTAATATCTTAAGATAATTTTTAAAAACTTCTTTATAGAAAAATGCTATGTACAAGAAATGACTGAATTGAAGTGAGCAAGCAAGACAGCAGATGTGGCAAAATACTAATGATGGGTGAGGGGAATGAAAGGGTTTGTTTATTATTTTTTCAATTTTTCTATTTTTTTAAAGTATTCAAAATATAAGTTGGAAGGTATGGGAAAAAGTTTGAGAGACTCTTTTAGATTAAAACACACCAAAGAAATAAGAACCAAATGTAACTCATGAGCTATAATTGGATCTTTGTTTAGAAAAAATTTGCTATAGATAATTTAGGAGGATAGTTGGAAAATTAAATGATATTAGGAAGTAATCACTAACGGTATTTTGTGTGATAGTGTTGTTATAGTTTTATAGGAGATGGATGTTAAAATTACTGTCTACAACTTACTTTAAACTGGTTCTGTGAAAATAAATCTAGTTATCTGCTTAGATAGGGAAAGATAGAACAGATTGAAAATTCTATAGTTAGCTACATAGATAACACATATTTTAAATACTGTTAACAATTATTGAATCTGGGAAATATGGACACTCATCATATTATTCTTTCAACATTCCAGTAAATGTGCACATTACTCTGATAAAATACTGGAAAATAATACAAATTAAGAACAGTATCTACTTTGGGGAACGATAGGATTAAAAGTAAATAACTTAAAAAAATGTACACGATTCCCTGGTAGGAAGCAGATTCCCCCAAAATGTTATTTTACTCTCTCATCCTATCATACCACATTTTATAACACAGAAACAACTAAAATATGGAGGAAATTGGGTTGAATGGACAACTTTAGGTTTAGTGCACAAATGATTAAGTAGGTTGAATGACTATAAAATGGTCCCTTGACTTCTCTGTGTGCTAATTGGATCTTGTTGGCTAGTTCTAAATTTCCCAAAGGAAGAGAGGAGTGCTTGTTTTTCCACTTTCTGTTTTACTATCCTTTCCATTTAAGCTCAGCCAACTGAAGAACAATAACCTTCCCTGTGCACGTCCCCTCCACAAACCAAACCTCCCATCTATCTATACATAGGTATGTATATACCTATGCTAGACTGATTTAACACATCAATGAAGATTCCAATTACCATATTCTCATATCTTTTATTTTAACTCTCTTTCTCTCACTGCAGCCAGAATTGCTGTTAGAATTTAAGACAAGCACCTTTTCAACACTTTCAATTTTGTTCATGACTGGGTTCTTATCCTGGGATTAAATCAAGACCTATTTTAGCAAATTAGTTCTCTCTAAAGTACCTTGTTTCCCAAATTTACTTATGCTAAAAATAATAAAATTTACCAAGTTGTTGCTAAAATAATTGTAAAATACATACAATTTTAAAGTTTCATGTTAAATCAATTTCCAGTTTCTTTTTTCTTATTCTCTTAATTTATCCTAACCATTTAGCATTCTAGAATTATTACATGTTGCTTTAGAGCAGAGAGAGACTCGTTGACAAATACAAGGAATTATTAGGAAATTAGAATTGAGTAGTACATTCTTTGTTCACTTTTAAGCACTAGCTGAAATGACATTTCCTCTGTGAATCTTTCCAAACACACAGGCAGGAACCAAACAAATGTGCAACAAGGAAATAGGTAAGGACTCATTAAATATTTCTGGAAAGACAAATGTGTCCATTGTTAACAATATTTATCATACCACAGTATAACTATTTCTATATATCAGTCTCCCTTCAATGGACTTAATATGAAGGATTTTATTTTTGTGGAGTGATATGATGAAGAATAGGTTTAGGAAGATTAATCTGGCAATGATTTCCTGGGGGAGGAGGAAATTTGAGGAAGTATACCCTGAAAAAATAGTGAAGGCTGGCAATAAGTCATTGTATGGAATGCTATGGAAAATTCCTTTAAACTCCTTGAACCTAAGACTAGAAACAATCCATTCTTATCTTTAAAACATTAGGCTGATGGCACACACAGCACAGTTCAGTGACTCACTTGTATGACCTTAGAATTAATGTTAAAATTCAGGAAATCATTTAAACCTTTAATGCCTCAGCAAAAAGTAGACATTGTATGTATGGGAGCTGCAAATCTTTTCACTGGAGATTTGCATTGTATGATGGTGGCAATTGCTTTATTCTTGTCCTTTATATTGTAGTGAATCAACATTACCATCATTAAATATTTATCTAGTACTTCTGCTAGGTTACTGCAGCAAAATGATTTTTTAACATCTCTTCCTATCTAATTATAGACAAAATAGATAATACAAATATAAAGGGATGAGAACACACAACAAATAACATTCATGGTGAAATATTTGCAGCTTTATTGAGTAGTCACATGGTTAGAACTCTATGAAAAGATGAAATACATAGATAAAATAGTCTAAATAAAAATAAAATGAAATATAGTCACCCACCACATAATGATGAGGATACATTCTGAGAAATATGTTATTAGGTAATTTTATCATTGTACAAATATCATAGAGTGAACTTATACAAACCTAGATGGCATAGCCTATTACATGCCTAGGCTACATGGTGTGGCCTACTGTTCCTAGGCTACAAACCTGTACGACATGTTACTATATGGAATACTCCAGGTGATTACCATGTAATGATAAATATTTGTATATATAAACATATCTAGCCATAGAAAAGGTACAGGAAAAATACAATATCATAATTTTATAGGACCACCATCATTTATATAGTCCGTCCTTAGCCAAAAAGTCATTATGTAGTACATGACTATATATAAATACAAGTGCTTACAAACAAAGTTGAATTTAAATACAGAAAGATAAGAGGAAGAAATGGAGGAGAAATGGAAATACTAGGAAGTGGGGTAATGGGATGGTGAGGATTAACCCAGGAGGGTTTAAAAAAAGAGGTAAGGATAAAAGGATATTTGTTTAAGTATACCTTATTTGCTCATTTAATTTACCAAAATGTTGATAAGAATTTTCCCTATATCAGCCAGTTAGGTGCTACCCATCCAAAAACAACTAAGCCATCGATCCTCTTGTTTAGGAGTTCATGGTCTACTGGGGAAGAGAGACGTGTCAACTAATATAATGATTGCTATTCAGTGAGGTGAGTGCTTGAAATGGAATTTGGAGTCAGGAAAAGTCTTCAATTAATTGAGATTTGAGGCTGAATAAAAGTTGGAAAGGAAAAAAATCAAAGAACAGTTTTCCAACAAAAGTAAATATGAAATGCTTATAGGTAAGATACATATTTGTATAAATGGTAAAGACCATTCTCCCTGGAAATAAATACATGCACAAATAAATTCCTGCAGACTGAATGATAAAGGAAGTTCAGGACAACAGGGGTTTATATGGAGAGGTGATAGAAAAGGCACATGAGCAACTTGCTAAAGGGCAGGTTGGAAAAGACTTCATGCGATATGTTGACAATTTAATACATTTTTCTGCAGGTAATGGGTAAACAATTGAAGGTCCAAAGAAGGAAAATCAGATAAACAATTTAAAACCTATTAATATATGTCTTTGTCAGGACAAAGATGGAACATCCTAAGAACCTTCCATTTTTGTGCTTCTAAGTAGGTTAAAATGTCAGATACTCAGCTCAGTAACATTCAGAAAATTAAGTGTTGATGGATTTGGGGGCTACTCAGTCAAGGTCAGGTTTTGTAAATATGACTGCCCTAAGTTCACTCAACTAGTTTTTGGCAGAAATTTCATCTTTTGGCTCCCATATTGGTGCTTTTTCTGTGATAGTGGACTGACTCCCTTCAATAAAGAGAGTTTTCCTCTAAAGACATAGCTCTTGTGAATTGTCCATTATAATTGCATTCCAGTGCCCTCATTTTAAAGCCACTAAAGCCTGACTCATGCACAAATAGTCCAAGTAAATGTGACAGCTTTCTAGCTCCTGAAATAAGAGATGGTTCTGTGGAACGACCACAAAGCTTCTTGTAGGAGAGTGTACAGTTGTCCCTTCTTGTATAAGGCATTGTGCCTAGGGAAGGCAGATTACCCTAACAGAGACTAAACTTATACTCTGAACAACCATCTTGATGTCCTTGACAATAACTACAATAAATAAGCATGACATAAGGAGTTACATATCACTCTCACTAGGTAATGTCAAGTGAGTAGAGAAAAGAAAGGAAGCATTCTAAAGCCATTTTCTCAAGGGGTAAATGAAAAATTCTAGACAGCTACCATATCCAGACAGATATTCTTTTGAAAGGACTTTGCAAAACAAACTCTCTGAAAAGCAAGCGGTTTCCCAGTCTCCTTTACATTTTTGTAGAAATGGTACTAAATATTTTAAGTCAGGGTAAAAAAAAGCATTTGTTGATACCTGGAAATATGGACTGGCATTAATTTTAAAAATAAGGACCAATTTTAAAAACAATGCCCTTCTATATTGCCAGGTATCGACAGATGCTTTCTTTTGATCTCACCTAATGTGCACCATGTGAGGGTGTTCAGCAGGCCCCCTGGGTGAAGGAACGGCTCAACTACAACTTGAACTTTCCCTTAGAAATGAAAACAATGTAACCTAAACATCTGTACCCTCATATCAATCTGAAATAAATAAAAATATTCTTATTTAATTGAAAACATTGGTTGCTCTCCTAAGCATCCCCGATGTTTATACCTTACAAGCAATTATTTTTACTAAATTTGATCAAAGTGTTTGAATGTTAGAAGGCAATGCTCAGTCATATGATCCACTATTGGTGAGCCATGGACTTTCAGCTGTGTTTGTGAAAGAGTAGTAGAAGCAGTTCTTCCTAATATTTATAGTACCCCACGGCAGTGGGTATGCAGTTGTGTAATTTATCACTTACACTTGTGAAATGATTCTAAATATCGCTTTTCCATTCTCCAGTGCTTCTTTCAACATCACCTTTTCCCCAATCCTATTTCTGATCTTCTGAATGAAGTTAGTCTCCATGGACTTTCTAATAGTTGTCTATAGCCCTTTCCATAGAAGGAGTGTCAGTGTGAGGGAGAAGCAGATAAACATGTATGTGTTTCTTCATTGTTGCAGTTGATATGTGACCCAGTTTGCAGATGCACTTAACACAAGGTAAATTTTCATTAAATAATTTTTGAATACTGTTAAAAGAATATTAGCTTATTTCATCCTTATAATGATGATACTATTAACAATTTCATATACAACTTATTTTACTCTTACTGTGTGTCAAAAGGGTACTAAGAACTTGCCATACTATATTCTTTTTATCATGTGAAGTGGAATTCCCATTCTCTAAATGGGACAACAGGCTTAGAGGAATCAAGTAAGTTTTTCCAAATTCACACAGCCAGTTGGCAGCACTTTCCAAATAGCAACGTGGGCTTTCTTCTGGCTGCTGCTACTGCTGAGACCACTACTATCAGTAGTAGCAGTACTATTACTTTGATACTATAAGATTAGATCATATTAAATTATCTGAGTCCAATTTCTAAAGCATAATCTTCTTGAGGGGTGGGAACTTGTCCTATTTACATTTATCAAATTTAAATTGAACCAAAGAGAGGTCACATTAGCTCGCACACCAAAAACTTTCCCTATTGAAAAAGGTATTTGTTCAAATTCATCTACCTCATTTGTGGAAGGAGACAGACTATCAAAATCAAAGCAGAAATGAGGTTAAAAACAATCCCCAAGCCAGGTCCTGTTATAATTCACCCTTAATTTCTGATGGAAAATAAACAAATGACATTTGCTGTGACCATAAAATCTGCTAGATATGACCAAAAAATAGAAGTATGAGCTGATAGCACATACTGAGCCCCCACAAGCTGTACGGATAGGTTATTTTGTTCTTGGCTGGCATAGCCTGGCTTCTCTCCAAGGTAAGACGTGTGAGATCATCTCCTGCCTCCCCTCTCTCCAACCATCTTGTAGTGTTGTGTTTCTCTCTCTCTCTCAATTATTATAGCACGTTTCTTTTCTAAAATATGTCCTTAAACATTTTTGTTTCTCTTCCAAAAGATATCAGTAAGAATTTGAGGAGTAATACTAATATTTTTTCCCAAATAGAGATAATGAGAAAAGAGGCAAAATAACTACTATGAAATTGTCCATAGCTCTGGAAGCCTTTCTCTTTTACCATGGGAGCTCCTCTTAGGATGCTTTGTGTCTAAGAGAAGTTAAAAAGGTCTCAGGGATTTTTTGGTGCACTTGTTTACCTCTCACTTTTGCTTGTGAGTAGTGAGTGTGATAAAGCTGACTCTTATAGGCAATGGAAAGACAATTGTTCTGCAAACCAGTTAAAATATCTGTAGCTTGAAATCAGTCTCGGTGGAAGTATTTACCAAGGATATTAGCAAATGCTATGAACCAGTCCTTTTTTTTCCCCTTTGAGAGCCTATTTACATAACATCACTGTATTTAATTCTGCTTATAAAGACTTCTACCATAAAAAATAGTATAAAATTATCATGAACTAGGAAGACATCTGGCCTCAGTATATGGCTATGCAAGCTATGAAAGGGCACACTTGGGTATACACAGGACTGAAAGTTCAGTTTACGTTCTGATCCCCAAGCTGTGTGCCCTAGCATGTTGCTGTGACCTCATCTTGGGGTCATGGGGTCATTTATATTTTTCCATTTTGCAAAAAGATTTCTCAAAAAATCTCCGAGGTTGTGTTTAAGTCATATTGCATATGTCGTCACACTGAAGATGCCCTGAGCACCCAGACCATCACCTCCAGCGTTGCAACCACAAACTGTTAGTCATGCCACTATTTATGTACCCTTTATTTCAAATACAGAAACTAAAATTATTGGCTAGTTATCATTACCTAACCTTTAATAATTGATTTTTTTATTTTATAGATGAGTGCCCTATAGCTCAGAGAAGTTAGAAAACTTGTTCAAAATCACATTGCTAATAAAAAAGCAGTAGTTGAACTCACATCTGCCTGACTCTAAGATATTTCCAAATACTTTGTATGCTGTCCATCACACAGCATTAGGAAATTATTACTTTGGAGTACAAGTTCCAGGACAAGTTTTTAGACCTATGACAGAAAACAAATACTTATTAAAATGCACTGTATTTTTCACAAAACACGTTTTGTAATTTTTCTCTTTTAAATTATCATTTCAATTCTATGCTTTACTTATTATCACTGTCCCCAATTTAAGGAGAAGGACATTCAAGCCCAGGGAAGTTAAAGAGTTGGGAATTATCCATGAACACTGAAAAGTGATCACATTCAACCGCACTGAACACCTATCACAAGTAACACGCATACAGAATTTTACCTTTGTTCAAGGTAAACAAAGCAAAAGAGATAGTGTGTGATTTCTAAGTCTATGTCATCAAAAGGATATGATGTCTGGGTGGCTCTTTCTCAGGATGCTTACCTTTGGAATTCAACCTCTATGTTGTAAGAAGTTCAGGCCACGTGGAGAAGCCATGTTTAGCTGTTCCAGAGGGTAGACTTAGTAAAGTAATCAGCAGATAGCCAGTACCAGCTGTCAAACATTTGAGTTATTGAGCTATCAGATGGCTCTAGTGGCCTAGCCTCTTTGTGGCTTTCCATTATGGCCTGTCCTGTCTTATCTGAATGCCTGGCCACAGAAACCTTAAAAGATAATACTTGATCACTGTTTTAAACCACTAAGATTTTGGATAATTTGCTATTCAGAATAGGTAAAAAATAGTCGACGTTAGGCAGATAGCAGGAAACACTAGCAGATAGACTCTAAAATCATGCCTAGAATATGAGTACAGTGAACACTCATAAATATTTGTTTATTTGTTGAATAAATAACAAAAGCCCAACATAAAAATAATATAAGCTTCCAGTTATAGTGTGAGGAGAACTATAACTTTTAGTGACCAATTTTTGGTCCTTTCTTTCTAAATTATGTTAACTCCCTCTCCAAAATGATTGAGAACAATAATCTTAAAATAAGAAAGCCCTGCAAATAACTCAGAGTAAAGTACTGTAAAATCTCTAGGGATTAGAGTGCAAATAACGTAAGTTATTTTACGTTAAACTTTTACTTGTTTTATTCTACATGAGAGCCTACTCAAACAGTATTTCCTAACCCTTCAGCAGGGAGAAATTAAAGACAAATTAATTTGTTTGTAATCTTGGGAGAATAGAAACACTGCAATGCTAAATAGAGATACAGGCCTAGAAGAACCAGAATATATATGAAAGAACATACGTTAGTGTTAAGCCAAGTCTTATATTCTGATTTTGATCATTTTTAGTCAGATGGCAGTATTAATAGTGGTTAACATTTTAACAACATTTTTATGTTTCAGGTAACATATTTTGTGCTTTACATGTATTTGTTTTTTAAATCCTTGTAGAAACTACATAAACTTGTCTTATAGATGAGGAAACCAAGGCACCAAGAAGTCAAGAAACTTCAAAGACATATAATTAGTAAATGGTAAACATGGGGAGAGAGCTTATGATCTTGAGTAACTGACCACCTCTAAACTTCCATGTACTCACTCAGGGTTAAGAAGTGAACACTATTAACATTAGAATTATTCATTTTTAGATTTCTTAGGAGGCAACATATCATAGCACTGTCTCTCCTCTCTCAAACCATCTTAGAGTGGTGTATTTGTCTCTCTCTTTTTTAATAATTACAGCACGTTTCTTTTATAAAATACTTGTACTAAAATGTTAAGCATACTAGTAGTAAAGAATGTAGGCTCAGTTCAAGTGCCAGAACCATTAATTGTGAGTCTTTGGGTAAGTCACTTAACAACTTAGAGTCTCAATATTTTTATATAAAAATAATATTAATAACAATGCCTGTTAGAGCTTTATATAAACAAAATAAAATGATAACCATAGAAAATCTACATTAATTAAAACGTATTTATAATTTTTATTTACAATATGTCATTCTAATGCATGATTATGCTATAATTAAATGAATTTCTTATTGGTAGACATGCAGTTGTTTACCTTTTTTCTAATATGATACTACACATGAATATCTGTATACATAAATCCTTGCACAGTATACCTTAAGATAAATTTTTAAGAGAGGAATTTATAAATTAGAAGATAAAAAATTAATTTTAATAGTAGAAGGAAATCATTTAGAGGAGTTAAATGACTTATTCCAAATTCCATAAAACCAGGGATAGTGCTGGAATGAGAAAGGACCAGGGATAGCCAAAATGACAAAGAATGCCCTCTATAACCACCATTATATTATTAGGTATATATGAATTTTTTCAATGCAAAGTTTAAAAAGTGATTAAGTCCTGGAAGGTAATAAAATATCAGGCTAATTTGAACCTACATCTGCTTAATTCAAAAATCTGCCTGTTTCAAACACACATTCCTACCATGTCCTCTTAGCTCTTTATCTGTGCCCTAAAGATTGTTCTTGGAAATCATTCTTTCATTTCTGCAGTAAGTTTTTTCACCACTAGCAAAACTATATAAATATCCTTAATTAGTACAAATTACTTCCCTTAGGTTTGAGTCAAGAGATGCCAAAATTGAGTCCTTAGGTGGTGACGTGAAAGATCTCTCTGACATATCTTTTCTAAGAAGTGAAATTTTTCTCCCCTTTATTCCATCTCACTCTTGTTTAGATGCAATTGAATTAAAAAAAATCATATTTTTCTAATCACTTAATTTTCTTATTTATTTATTTTTTTTTGGTAGAGACAGAGTCTCACTTTACCGCCCTCGGTAGAGTGCCGTGGTGTCACACGGCTCACAGCAACCTCCAGCTCTTGGGCTTACACGATTCTCTTGCCTCAGCCTCCCAAGTAGCTGGGACTACAGGTGCCCGCCACAACGCCCGGCTATTTTTTTGTTGCAGTTTTGGCCGGAGCTGGGTTTGAACCCACCACCCTCGGTATATGGGGCCGGAGTCCTACTCATATAGTTGGGGGATTTACCATGTCCTGAAAATAAAACCTAAAGACAATATACTTTCTTCCTGTGAGAAATTCTTGGTCTAACAGTGGATAATCTAACATTAAGTTTATCTGAAATAATAATGCCTTACAAGCATGCTGTACTAAGTGTGAGCATATTGTGATGTATCATGGTAAAAAAGTGGAACTCAAATAAAAGGAACACACAGGAGTGTATGGTAACCAAAGACAGGCATTAAGGAAAGAAACTATTTTTAATTGATGTCAAGACAAATTTAAAATCTACAAATTATGATATGCTAGATAAAAAGGCACAATTTAAATTCATCTACATTAGGACCACTCAGCCTACCAAAAAGTACAATTAAATGAAAGTTCTATGCCTTAATTGCCACAAAGAAAAGCCATTATTTATCTTAGGGAGAAGTGAAACTAATGGCACCTAAGGGCAAAAATAGCAATCATTAGTTCATTGTTAAAATGTATCCTTCTTTTCTCATTTCTCCACTGGGATCTTAGGACTTTATTTCCCTTGTTTCTCAAATATGTATAGCTCAGACTCTTAAGAAATGTTTTGTTTATAGTCTTCCCTTTATATATTGTTTCCTGTGCACACTGCACAGAATGAAAGTGTTTTTAAATGGGCCTTCATTACAACCCTTAGCAACTTCATAGCAGTATGGAGATATATGATTTTAATTTAAAAAAAAATTATAAAAACCCTAAAGTATTGTAAGTTTTCTCCTTTACCCATAATTGTGTAGCTATCATTACACCATTTTGTCTTATCTGCAAAGGCAAAAGAATAAAGGGCTTTTGCTGTGCAGCTGGTGAAAGCTGTCAGTACATATAGAGCTGCAACAATCCCACATGTTTTGGTGATAAGGCTGTTTACCACCCGAGAGTTACATCAGTGAAACAGGCAGTGCATGAGATTAGCCATCTTGATGTAGAGGAAAATATGCTTCCCAAATCAGATAAGAAGAGCAGAGCCTAGCTGTAATTTCTTCATAAAAAATGGGATCTAGTCTCAGAATGTTATAACTAAAATATAAGCTTTACCAAAGCAAGCTATTGACTGTGCTAATACCATTATTGTCCTCCAACAAGTAGAATGGAATAACAATTAAGTGCCTTGGCCCTGGAGTCACCATATGTGGGTTCAAAACCCAACTCTGCTTCCAACTGTGAGATTAAGATATTGACCTAATCTCTTTGGCCCTTCAGTATCATCACATAAGCAGGAATAATAACTTCCTCATAGAATTATCTTGAGAATTAAAAGAGATAACACATGAAAACATACAGAACAGGTTCTAGAATACAGCTAGAACTCATTAAACAATAACTGTTACTCATATTTTGCCTATCATCTGGATTTTTACTATTCTTATGGTTTCTAGTTGCCTTTTATTCTTTTCCTATTTCTTTCCTCAATGTAAATTATTTTCAGACACAAGATCATGTTTATCTTGCCCTTTTTCTTGCCTTATCGCTGTTTCCTAACTTGGCATCATTCATTATATCTAAGAAGCCTTTTGCCTGGAGTTCTTTAGCTTTCTGAGATAAATCACACCAGCTTCTCTTTTCTGGCTTTGTTATGTCATCTGTACAATAGGAAAATAGTAGTACCTACCTTACACAGAACTGGGAAGGAATACATAAGGTATGATAAGACCCCAAGCAATACGATGCATAGAATTACCCTCTTGGTGGTAGGTAATATTTTTACCCACAGTGTCCTTGTTCCATCCCTTTGCTGGCTAAGTCCTGATCAGTTCTGTATTAGTTTGAAAGTGGCTTTCTATAAGAAGCCTTCTCTCATTGTTCTCCAACCTATTCCTGAACTCAGTCCACCCTTCCAACACTGTCTCTTGGCTGTAACTCTGGACCCTCTGTTCACAAAACACCTTATAGTTCAAGCATAGTGCTTACTCTATTGAAATCGCTGTGTTTCTGTTTTACCCATGAAACTGAAACATCTTTGAGAGCCAATATGATGTCTTATTGTAATTTCCTTGCATTGCCTTACACTGGGTAATAACATGAGCATTCAACATGAGTTTACTGAATTTCCCTATAAATCTTGGATCAGATAAGGAAGGATTTTAACAAACCTATCTATGTCCCTGATGTTTTATGCAGGTATCCAACAGACTGTTTCTCTGATATCTTTATGTCAGCCTCTTTAACATGAGTAAATTTTTGTATTACATTGCATCAAATTATCTATTTTTCTTTATCTTTGCTTATAAAATAATTCCATTTCCAATATTTTCTCTATAAGCTGAACAATGAAATGTGGAGAAATACAGTTTTATAGGTAATACATGTAAAAGCTATTTTTCTGAAAAGAGAATTACAAAAGCAAATTAAAAAGCTAAATAAACAAAAAAAATAAACACATAGGTGACCCAGATGACAATTTTTTTTTAATTATCTATTTGCCAAACAAGTGTTGGTTCCTTATTTTCTATAATATAGCCTCATGGCAGTGAACTTTCACCAAAATGGAACATTCTGGTATTCCCGTAACTTGTAGTGTCAAAGGATTCAGGAGGAAGGACTAGCTAGGGATTCAACATCAAAGGGGCTATAGGTGCAGTACTTAGAAAGTATGTGTTGTTTCAGTTAATAACAATGAACCTTTGAGTAAGCTGCTTAACTTCAAAAAGCTTGGCCTCATTTATAAAAGCAGGTAACATGACCTCTCCCACCGTAGAGAGGATTACTTGAGATCATTAATGAGAAAGTACTTTGTAAACTTTAAAGAATTCATCCAATCGAATACTTAAGTATTAGAAAACCCTGAATTTTGTTAGTTTCCAGTCTTAGGGACACATAAAACATTCTTTCCCTCTCTCGACAATTCATTGCTTCTTATTATTTGGCCTGTGTCTTTCCATTTTTCCCCAAAGATGAACTCCTTTCAGGGCAGAGATATTACCTTACTCTTCATTTGCTTTTCATGGTTTTTGGATTTGAACATAGTAGGAGTCCTAAAGTCTGCTGAATGTATGACTCAATGAAGATCAGTGGAATGATTAAATAATAGGTAACAAAAAATTAAATGACTCAGTTTCTTTTCTGGCTTGGGGAACTATTTGCTAAAATATTTTAGTTGAAGAGAAAAAAAGATGATTATTATGTTCCAATGCAGAACTGTTTGAAGATTAGGACTGAGAATATATAAAAAGAAACTAAAAGTCATCCAATTCTTTGGAGGCATAAGATCTGGAAACAATTACAGGAGGTTTTACTAACATATAGGTGATTATTCATTAGGGGATACTTAAAGTTGGGGATCAGCATGCAAAAGTTAAATTACAATTAAAGCCAACTTACAGTTACTCTCTATAACAGAATGCAACCCACACTGGACAACTGAGGAGGCAGAGATTACTTTTTGCACAGTCATTCTGGCACAAGAAAAAGCATGAGAAAACACACCTTAGTAAGGAGGACCTGATGTCCCCCAAACATTCTTAACTTAAACAAATATATCATCACGAGATTATCCAAGTACTGTTTTGAACCCATACATGGTATATTGGGAGGCAGTTGAATACAGATGAGGAATAGTAGCTAGGTACCACTGAACTGAAAATGAAGAAGACAATATTATCTTCAGAGTTAACTTAAGAAATCAAGACTCAGTAATCAAGGTATGTAAATCATCTGAAAGACATAGAAGGATTTCCAGGTCAGTAAGACAAGAATGCCATTTAATTGAATGCACCAATGGTTCTAAAGAAAGAAGATAGTGGTACTTGTGAAATGGAGGGTTGGCCAGCCAACAAGGTGGAGGTGACGGGTCTCTGAGACAGTGTTTGGCAGTGCATATCTATGTCTATTAGTATTATAGGGGAAGATGCTTTGCTGGTAGGACGTTATAAGAATGCATCTGCCAGTCACATCCTTTATGTGGCTAACGGGAGAGCAGGCGAGGGTGTCAAACATTTGAAACTTACAATTAAACCACCTCTTATCAACCACCCTCTTTACCAAGAATGGTGACCAGGTACATTCACCCATATGCAGTTCCCCTCTACTTAGAGATACATAAGAAGGTTGCACTTCACCTCCTTAAACTTAAGTACAGCCATTTTATTTACTTTGGCCAATAAAAAAGTGAGTGGAAGGAACACTTATTGGGTGATTTTGAAACACTGCAAGAGCCTTAATCATTCCTTTTCCCTTGTGGAAGCAACTCCATGAAGCCTCTGCCAGTGTGAGGTCCTGAAAAAGGAGAATTTAAAGCCAACTATCCCCTCTCCACTACTCACAGCGGGTATGACATTTGAGAGATAAGTGAACTTTGATATTTAAAGAAATGGAGATTTTGTGGTTGTCTCTACTAGTATAACCTAGCCTTCTCAGACACAGGTAAGCTTAGGGCTGTAATTTGGCTTCCCTTGTAATTCTGTATCAAGGGATAATGAACTGGTTAGACTACATAGGCATTTAGTCAGCTTAGAAGATTTTTCTTATTAAAATCAATAAATTCGAATAAGTATCTATTCATCTCCATCAGTGTCTTACGGAATTGGCTAATAGGAATCAGTATCCCTGAGTTCAATTGACTCTGGGATGCTGCCAAGTTAGAGTTTTGAGCTTACAAAATAAAAAGCCTGACCCTGAAGCTTGATGAGTTATTGAAGGTAACTCTTCCCTTTTGAAGATTCTTTGAAGCCAAATGGCTCTTCCTGACATATTTAATCCATGTCCATATCTGTTTATTAGAAGAGGCAACAGTAGTTATTGATATTTTAAACTTGAATAATTTACTGGGACACTGTATTTTATATATTTTAAAGGGAAAACTGAGTCTCTTAACACTTTATTATGCATCTACTATGTATCAGACCACAGATGCTTTTATATTAATTCTAGTCCACAATTCTCATGAAAGCCTTGTAAGGTAAATTTAATCTATACTCAATTTACAGATTAGAAACCTGTGGCTCAGTGAAGTAATTTGATTGTCCAGCTAATATGGAGCCAAAATTTCAATCCAGGTATTATGACTACAAGTCCAGAGGTCTTTATACCTTGTAAAGAATTTAATTAGATGTTCATAATTCAAGTAAAAGAGATTCCTATATGCAATGATTTAGTAAACATGTCCCTATTTACCCTTTCTCTGCAGTGCCTAATTTGATATGCTCTGAATAGATAACATTTCCATTTTTCATTTTATTCATTAGCCACAACAAACAATACCCACTAATGAGAGTAAATAACATAATTCCTATGGTGCCAAAGTGAGTCATATGCAATAATTTGCAAGAAATACCTAAATAACTCTAGTGGAGTATAATTGAATACACGTTTGACATAGTTGCTTAACTCATTCCAAAATGGCTTGAACTGACTTAGTGCTCATTGACCTAAACAATAGTAATTTTTAAAAAATATGTAGCCAATATGTATGGCTCTCAGAAGGCAGGTCTATAACATGTCTGCTCTAGGGCGGGAATGGTACCACAGGTGAGGCAGGAAGGGTTGTGTGAACAAAGTCCAAGATACTTTCATTCTGTGTTTTCCTGTGATGTCTGGTTCCCCAACTTTGATAAAGGGTTGTTAGAAATAAAGCCTTGTCTACAGACAAAGCAGACCCTGTGAATATCCTAGTATCGTGGAGGCATAGAATGGGTGCTCATTAAATGCTCTTCCTGTTTTCCTTTCTGCTAATCTAGGTAGGTTAGGTTTATTGTAGAAGACAGTGACCCTGAAATCTCTGTGGTTTAATAAAGCAAAGGTTAGTTTCACTTTTTTTACATCACTGCATGTTGGAAGGGTACCCTGTTCTGTATAGTCATTTAAGGATCCCGACTAACATCCAGAACTTGAGACCTCATTTATCCCTGTGTCTGGATACATTGACTTTTCTGTGCTTTGGTCGAGGAGAGACACATATCCCTTTTCCAGTGATCTATTGGCTAGAACACAGAAAAACACAGGGACTTTACCTAACAATTGCAATCAGTGTAACCTGGTTTATTGTACCCTCAATGAATCCACAACAATAAAAAAAAAGAAAAAGAAAAACACAGGACCAGTTAACCCTGTCAACTGCAAGAGGACAATGCAATGTGGAGTTACAGATTGGGGTAGTTACAGCATCACTGCCTGCCATATCTTCTCTATCTCTCTATTTAAGGTACATGTCATTAAAGAATGAGTGATACAAATACTACCTGAGAGTGAGCCCTCTAAGAAACCCTAATCGAGGCTCAAACAGCTTAGATTTTGAAGACTTGATTCATCAAATCATCTCTCTTAATCAGGTTCAATGGAGAGTGGGTGTGTTTTGGCCCAAATCAACACATCATGTTTAATTTTTCACCTCTGAACAAATTGCCCCCAATTAGAGCCCTCTTCAAGCTGGTAGCATAGTGCAAATGCTCTTACTGATCTTGCTTTTTGATAAATTCCTCCTAGGACTAGAACAAGCGTAAGTCTCAAAACTGTAAGGTGATGTGAGCCAACATCTTAATTATTTAATTATTTGCATGTCTGTGTGAGTACCTTCTATTGGAACTAGGTGTAAAAATCTTTTTCAAATACACTTTCCAAAAACTGTAAAAAATTTGAAAGTTTAGGCTAAAGTAGAACAGTGTCCAATGAATGTTCTTTGAGTAGAGTGTATACTGCCACTAATAAAGCTCATTATCATTGGCTTGAAAAATCAGCCACCCTAAAATAAGGTTCTAATCTCATGTCCATTCTAATCATGTATCTGTGCAACAGTTTATTCACCAGCTCAAAAGTTACTTAGTACTTGCTATATGTCAGTCCTCTGAATTAAACATTGGACATTCAAGATATTCAAGACCCTGCTATAAATAGATCCACGGAAATGTAATATCTCCCACTAAACTTAATTATTGTAAATAATATTGTAAATTATGTGGCATTTTAGCAGGAGGATATAGACTCTTCTTAATCTCACTTGAGAAGGCCAAGGAAAACAATCATAAGAAATCTATTCCCTCAAATTGGATGAGAGTATAACTGGGAAAATTATGTAGAAACTTTTTTTCAGAAGAAATATCTAGCTGTTACAGTTGACTTCATCTACATAGTTGCTTAGGCAACCAAAACCTATGAGAAATAGTGGGGAAAAGTACTGAATAGTTAATCAACAACACTTTAGTCTTTCCTTTTAGAGTCTGAGCTTGCCTGAAAGTTATCATTTGTTTACTTGGTTCTCAATGTATGTATTCCAGTGGTAATTAAACTCATCCAGTAATTCAAAGTAAACCACAAACTCACTGCTTATAAAATTAGTTTATTTAAAAATACTTAGCATTAGTGCCTGGCACCAATAAAATGCTTGATAAATTTTAGCATATAGGTGCACAAGGATTAAAGTTACTGATATCACAATCCCAAGAATAGAGTCACAGAAAATCTTTCTGAGTAAAAAAATGACATTCATCCAGTGGAAAGTGTTACATGTATTTTTGTTGCCACATTTCTAAAAAAATATGAAGCACTCACTTAAGCATGGCCTACTGAGTTAACGATTTTTAGAAGCCTTTTCAATTCAACTTTTCCTAAAAAGAAGTATTAAGAAACAAGGTATACTATAAGATCTTTAAAATACTTCCCTAGCCTTTGGGAATTTACAAATAGTCAGACTGTTAAGAGAAATACTCAGATAAACATAATGATATTGGATCAGAGGAGAGTTAAGAAAAATCATGTGTATCAGTAAAGGACACAGCTTAGAAAATGGAAAAAAGGCTTTATCAAGGAGGTGCCAGTCAAATGGCACAGAAAAGGAGAATTTCAACCAGCCTAGATAAAGGGAAGAATCACCTGGCGGATGGCATTCCAAATGAACAGACCTGGACAGAAAGAGCACTTCATATATTCCTTTTCAACAGGGAAAAGAGACTCATGGAAGGTATAGCTAGAGAAATAGAATTAGACCAAATTAAAAATAAATTTGTATGGCAAAGTAAAGAATTATTAGTAAAACTATGGGTATCAAGAAACACTATCTTTAATTGTTGTGATATGTTTCCCTCACTTTACTGAAAGAAACTTTTATCATAGATGAATGCTCCTGCTCTAGGCTTCCAAAACACCAAAAGGAGACTCAAAGAGAGCAGAAAGAGGCAGCAGTTAGTGGTTTCACATTAAAAAAAACAACTGTTGAAAGTCAAAAGATAGGAGTCAAAAGAAGGGCTCAGAGGGAAACACACAAGAGAATTTCATGATGGCAATAGAACCGGAAAGAATACAGGGAAGTGTTTTTTTTTTTTGAGACAGTCTCACTTTGTCACCCTTGGTAGAGTGCTGTCGCATCACAGCTCACAGCAATCTCAGACTCTTCGGCTTCAGCGATTCTCTTGCCTCAGCTTCCCAAGTAGTTGGGACTACAGGCACCCGCCACTACACCTGGCTATTTTTTTGTTGCAGTTGTCATTGTTTGTTTAGCTGGCCCGGGCCAGGTTCAAACCCAGGAGCCTAGGTGTATGTGGCTGGTGCTGTAAGTGGTTCTTAAGTAGTAGCTAAGCACCCAGTGACTACTGGAAGGAGCTCGGTAGATTACAGGCAGGAAAGGGATGGTGAGACAATGACATCCAGATATTGCTAGAGCTGGGGATGCCCTTAGATGATGCTGGCTATGGTTACAGCCAAGATGCTGCATGGACTCTTTACTCTCTTTGCTACAGAGCATAGGTTTGACAAAGTAGTAGTAGTTCAACAGAACTGATTCCCTTCCTTAGCATAGAGACTTAGATAGATTCCTATTTAAACTGCTCTTCTGCATGTAACTCCTCATTTTCCATAGTCAAGGATACTTGCATGACATCTCACTCCACTTCCCCATTACCACCTCACTGTTTAAGAGACAGAAAGTAGGATAGAATCTGAATGCGTGCGGGCTATGTGAAAGAGGCCTCTCACATCGAGTACTCTTGAAAGGACTAGATTCCTACAAGATGATTGATAATTTCTGAAAAGGTTGGTGGAAGTGCAAAATGCTGTAGTTTATAGGGGGTCCAAAAAGTCTATAACTTTACACCCAGTTCATGTAAAATTGTTGTAGAATTAATACAATGAACTAAATATAATCTATAAGGCATAAAGATAAGCCTCTTTTCTTCAAGAGTACCCGGGTAAGGTGTACTGATTGTAATATGCAAAGATGAGATATAACCCACCATAATTGCTCAAGTATTCAACAGTACTAGCAGTAATGAAGCTCAGAAATATTGACTAACTTCATATAAAATTATAAATCGAAGAGGTTACAGAGAGGGCTCAAATCAGTTGTTCTGCCTCTTTCCTCTCTATCTCAGATCCATCCTACATGACTTTATGTTTGAGAATTAGAGGATTAAGACCTTTCAAAACTAGTGATATTATAAAACAAAATGCATTTTCATTTTTTATTAGCTATTATCCGTCTTGGCCTAAACACTCATTATTTTTGTTCTCAAAGGATAATGGTGATTCTTTATTCTTCTACAGCCTTACAGCCTTCTATAGCCTTAGGAATAAGGCTGTAAACTATATGAGTATACAGATTATCACTTTGAGCATTACCACTTAATATTTTTCTTAAATCATCTACTATCCTATTTTAAAATGTGTTTCTTAAATATATCCCAGGAAATACTTCATGTCCTGCTTCTAATGAGGGGAACAAAAAGTGCCTTAGAGTGAAGAAGTGCAAGTTTACTTACATCTTCAGTGTATACTTGCCATACCTACTTTCTGTATAAGAATAATATTAGATGCAGCATATGTCGGATTCATTTATCATGTCTTTTGTCAAACCTGGACTTAACAGCTTCCCTCACACTCTTGTTTTCGTAACTTCTCACTGGCACCACTATCCACCCAGTTACTCTAGTTTGAATCTCATAAGCCTTTTATGAAGCCTCCTTTCTTTTTCTAAATAGAATAAACTTCAGAAATGGTCAGAGTTACAGCAATTGAACTGTAACTGTAAGTTACAGTCCCTAAGTTACATCATTGGTCTTCTATGAATATAAATGTCATTTTTCACTTGGGTTGTACTATAACCCAAGTTTTACAATAGCCAAACTACCATTTTATTTCTAATTTTTTTCTTCTAAATCATTTTATATGTTGAGAGAAGATAACTTTTCTTAAAAAACAATTCTCTGATAGTGCCCTGTGTTCAAAAAATATCCCATGACTGCCCATAATCTACAGATTCAAGTTTAAACCCCTCACATTGATAGTCCAGGCTTTCCTCAATCTATCCTTCATTTTATTATACAAAGCCCAGCTTCAAATATAATAATTTCTGTTAGCCTTCAACAAAAGCAAAATGCTGGCCTCACCCTCTCACACTGTATGCCAGTATGATGTTTATGTTCATACCATTCCTTCTTTCTGGGTTGATTTACATGGACTTTTCTATGCATCCAGTTGCAACCTGATCTTTAATGCCCATCTCAATGGCATTTCCTAATTATTCATATTCAAAGTATCTTTTCTTTATAAAACAACATTTCTTTCATGTTTCAAATTATTTTTGCTGAGGGGCAGAAGGAAAATGAAAAGGAAGAAGAGAAATAGAAGAAAAAGAGAAGAAAAGAGGGGAAGAAGAGTAGGAAATGTTAAAGGGGGAGAATGAGAAGGATGAAGGAGTGACAAAGGAACAAAAGAAAAAAATAGATGTTTTCAGAAGAGTTTGAAGAAATGCTATTAATACTGAGTATTGAAAAGACAATCTGTTTGAGAAGTCAGAATGTTCATTGGTTAGTAAGAACACAGCTCTAAGTCAGACAGAATGGGGTTCATTGCCAGCTGTGTGATTTAGTAGATCTGTGATGTTGGGCATGTCCTTCAGTCCTTAGTTTTCTCATCAGTAAAATATAAATAAGAGTCACTATCACACAGAATTGTTATGAAGGTGAAGTAAGAAAGATTATGTTCATAAAGTGGCTAATATAGTATATAGTTCATAACTTTGAGTTCCACACATGGAAGTTGCTTTTATACAGTTGGAGGTATGATTTTAGTAATTCCCTTAAACCAGGAAGATTGTAGCTTAGATTCAGGAGAAAAGTGGAAATGTCTATCTTCTAGATTCCATTACTGTAAAGGGACCAAGGTCTGGGCAGCTGGCAGGGCTGATGAGGCAATATCTTTAAGTGAAAAGCTCAGGAGAACTGAGACTGGTTTAATAACCTACTGGCATCTGTTGAATCATAGCTCTTGATGACTCTCAGTGGAGATTAATTTTTGGTCCCTAGAAATAGGCTATTGATGTCTTGACAGAAAACAAACAGAATAATAATTTGCTGATGGTCAAAGGGAGTAGGCAAAAGAAATAGAGACCTGAGTAAAAGAAACCCAGATTTAAAGATCAGACCTGAATATAAAACAGCACATTGTACACCATAATTGTATTAATGTACACAGCTATGATTTAATTAAAAAAAAATACAACATGGCATGTCACAAGAGCAAATGGCCACAGGGGCCGGCAGTCACACCAATGAATGAAGCAGATGTGAAGTGGTGAACTTGACAGTACAGGCATGACCCAATGGCACAAATGTAGCCCAACTCCTGTGAGCTGACCTTTGGCTTTATCCTCTTATGTTTCAAGAGATCTGGAATAGAAGTGTTCGTGTAAGATCTACTATCTATAAATGTTGCTCAGTATTTTACTTTTAAAACAGTATATGAGCAAATCAGTATGCATCTATGTGACAAACCAATTCCAAGGACCTCCAGGTTGTAACCTCAAGCCAAACTACTTAGTCAGCTATGCAATGCCAAGTCTTTTAAACCAAAGTTAAGTGGAAGAGATTAATTTTAAAAACACAGTGCCTTATTCATGTATTCATTCAATGAGGTGTTATTGAGGGGATATTAGCATAATATTCACATTCTGTATCAAATGCCAAATTAAAAGTGACTTAAACAAGAAAAAAAATCAAACCTAACTATGCTTTGGAAAAAGCAATGAGAATTGTCTGAAAAAGATAAGAAACATATGTACTTATGGGTACATCAAAACCCAGTACATACAAATAGTGCCTAGTTTTCCTTTTTTAACATCCTCTATCTCCTAGAATTCTAGAGAGTAGAAATAATAACAGTGACACAGCTGTTTCTACCAGATCTTCAAAGTGCTTACATTTGCACGTACACGTGTGTGCATATTAGTGCATGTAATTCTCACCAGCTCTCCATAATGGGTTCTGTCATTATCTTCATTTTTGCATATTGTGAAATTGAGGATCAAAGAGATTAAGACATTTACTTGACTAAGAGTTTGTGGGAGAGCTAGGGTGCAGCAAAGCATACCTGCATCAGTCACATGGTCTTCAACAACTGAGAAGTATTTTCTATACTCCTGCACTCAGCTCAGAAGGAAAGTTACATAATTTCTCCCCCTATCTTTCTGCTTCTTGGTCAGAGATACACAAACAATGAATGAGGAGAAGTGTTTTGCACATGCCTTGCTCCTGCTATGTCTAGGTCAGAAATTTCTACAGAGGACACCCTTCTGAGTCATACTAACCCATTACAAAGACTACAGCTTGCCTTTTACTCTAAGTTCTTTCAACAAAAAACGCACCTTTCAACAAAAATGTGACTGTCTATGACTACAGATTTAAAAGAGGGATTGACTAATGGTAAACTCTGAATGAATGATTTAAAACCATGTTGCCCTCCTTTTCTCATCTGTGCAAGAGAGAGTCTAATAATGCCTTCCTTCTATCTTTTATATATTTATTTGACTTCCTCTCTCATTCCTTGGAATGCAGAACAAAAACAAAATAAATTAAAATAATAAATACAATAATTTAAAAACTAAAAGAAACCATTATTTTGTTTTTTTAAGTGACACTCCACACCTGAGACTTCAATAACTAAGAAATCATTATTTTAAACAATCTTTATTATAATGCCTAGAAATAAGAGAGATCCAGAAATGCTTTTTGAATAGCTGAATAAATAATGATGAAAATATTATGAATGGCATATTAAGGCAATTATTTACCATTTGCTGAAGGAGTGATAAGAGAGAAATCAGCAAAGCTGAATGGTAGAGCTACTCCTCAACATAAAACCAAAAGAATAGGAAGAGACAGAATGTCAGGGCACATTGCCAAAGTCAGCAGAATCCTGAAGCCGGGATGGGTACCAATAAGATGGAGGCAGAGGGGAGGAGGATTATCTGATCACATCTTACTTGTTATGACTTGGTTTTTATTATGGCTTTAACACAGCTGACATCTTTAAAAAGAAGTGCTTTCTGGACCATTTCAGATGGTCAAAGCCAAGTAGTAGTTTTGCTCATGACTTATAGAGTAGACTTCAAAGTTCTAAACATATTTTCAAAGCCTACTTATATCTAAATTCCATAGTTTTAAAAAATTACAGAAATATTTTTCTTGCTATAACTTTCTCTAAAACTTTCACATTGTGATGTCACTTACCTCTCTTTCCCCGATGGCATTGCCTGATCCTTAATTAAGCTCCTTTATCCACATTCACATTTAAATCTTTTGACTTTATATCCCATGACACCAAAGTTTGCTCTTCTGTTTTGTATTGTATAGATAGTTGCTAAAGGTAAAAAAGACTATGGTATTCTGGAAGCTTTTCTAAAGACATTTTAAGTATACATGAGATAAAAATTATGACCCAATAGAATTTGCATTATAGGATGCTGATTTAATTTCACACACAAGAGATGTGTGTGAAAAAAAATGGAATATATTGTACTTCAGAAAAGAGACATCAACTGTTCTAGTACCAATAAAATGTGTCCTTTAATTAGTTTACCCCATAGATTTTATGTGCCGAAGAATTTTCCTGCCAAGCTGAGTGTACGGATGTATGTATCAGTGGTGATTTGCTTCTTTCTTTAAAAAACGACATTTGAGTATATCTGGACTCTCCAAGACAAGCTTCTAATCAGTCCAAGGAAAGTATTATTATTAAAGTGGGTGAAATAACTTCAGCTCAAAACAAAGGAACTGAGTTCTTTATTTAGAATACATAGGCCTTTGCAGAGCCAAGGTCCTTTTGGATTAGGAATTCTGAGATATTGCAAGTGGCAAGATCAAGGACTCAGGCTTTGTGGTAGGCAAATTAAAATTTAAATACTGGTTCTACCCTTTAATGTCCAGGGGACCCTGTACAAGATATTTAACTTCTCTAAGCCTCAGCTTCCTCAGCTGTACAACAGGGAAAATAATAAAATGTAATTCATAAAACTATTGTGCTAGTAAGACAATGAATAGTAAATGCTTATGCAATGCCTAGCATATTTGTTAAATGTTAGTTGCTGTTTCTATCATGCTTACCACCATCCTCATCATTATCTTGTGTTAACATTATCATTACTGGATTTTGGAAGGGTAGCAGGCATGAAAACCTTAGGATGAGAAGTACTGGCTTAAGTGGAGTGAGTTTTAGGATTTTTCATTTAAAGTTCAATAGATTTTTTTTCAACCTTCAAAGGATTATATATATATATATATGTTTTATATATATATATATAGTGGGTATAGGTGGGATATATAGGTGGGATACATATATACATATATATTAGTATTCCAAGGAAATAGTACTTTGAAGTTAGTATTAGTATTCCCAGGGATACCAACTTCCTTAAGGCATGCTTACAGAATTATATCATGTTCTTAATGGTGAGGATTCTATTATTTCTGACAAAGGAGGACAGTTTTCCATGCTCTTAAAATGAAACAGTCATTAGGGGTGGAAGGAAGAATGCAGGTAACAGTGACTGACAACATGAGATAAAACAGGAGGAGAGTAATAGGATTTCCAGTAATATTCCTTTTCCTATATGAAATGTCTATCAGCTCAGAGACATGGTGTGATGAAGGAATAATCAGATCAGATTCAAATATCATCCATTTGATTACTGCTGACTCATTGGGGGTCTCTGCCTCTGGCAGAGGTTAGACTCTTGATAATATTTTACTAGCTGGTTAAAAGTCACTTGCCATTACCAAGAAGTGAAATTCATTTTGCTAAGCAGAAGAAAGGCAGTGGTCAGCCCCTGCTTATCTAAATATAAGTGGTGATAGGTTTTGTAGTTGATGCCTTTGGAAACTTTTCCTGTACTCACTCATCAACTCCTCCTTTCCTTACCCTCCCCAGTCCCCTCCAGCCAGCTCTTGCCTGAGTCATAATGATAAATTCTATTTTGGCAGGTTGTTTTATGCATCACACATTGGTCAGGTCCTTGGATAGTGTGGTAGGCAGTAGATTAACAGATTAACAGTGAGTAGGCGTTGCAGTCACTGCAACTTGATTCAATCACAACTCTACCACTTACATAGGTCAGTGTTAACACATGGAGCAAGATTGCATAGGAAGTGCTTTCAACTCTATTTTGGGGATAAGAACCCCTACCTTGCTAGGTCCCTGATAATGTATTAAAATGCTTGGATCAATGTCTAGCATATAATAGGCACTCAAGAAAAAAAAATAAAAGTTTCACAAAAAGAAAAAAAGACTAATGATGATTCACATCTCCTCATTCATTTTATCAGAAACATGCAGTGTGAAAGGGTCACTTTTGCTGGGGTGATCATCTTGGCCTGAAACAGAACTAATGAGGAATTTATCACAGTCTGATGAAGTTAGATCCATGAATGAATTCAGTCAATTTAGATGAGCTGCTTTAAAAACAGACATGGTAGCTAATAGTCACTGGGGTCATGGCATGTAAAAGGCAGAGAAGATTTCTGTGCTCACAGTTATCTCCATCTTAGATGCTTGAATATTCATCATTGAAGACTGGCAGCCTTAGTATATACTCTGTCCTCATTTTTTTTTGCAGGATCCCTTTGCAAAAGGCAAACATTTCTTGTGAATGATGGGGAGAAGGCAGAAGATAATACATGGAATGCCCAACTTTTAACTGGGAGCAACTTGAAGCCCCTGTCTCTTGTCTGAGACCAGTGTGCACTTCCTGACTGGGGAAAGAGAAGGAAGAAGGTGAAAAGTGCTCTGAAGATGAGAGTAGAAAGAGGAGACTAGTTTTGCCTAGTGAAGGACATACATTTTGACTTGAAAGTAGAATGCTAAAATCTAAGACTTGCCTCCCCCAGAGGGGCTCCTCAGAGACTGTTTCCATAAGAAAGACCTGAGACCCAGGGATTTGGTCCACCCTCCCATAGTACAGCATTTCCTTGAAACTGACTCAAACAGCATGAAAAAAATTTGACTATGTCAAGTGATGGGTAGGGCTATGCCAGGTGGTTGGTTGCAGCCTAGGCAGGTGATTTGTATAAGTAAAAACCCTGAAGGACAGAAGTGAATAAACATGGGTCAGGAACTAGGGCCAATGAAAGCAGTGATTTCAGCCTTATGATACTGGGAAATGGGTAGTAGATCTTCAACCAATGATTAGAAGAAGGAGGAGCCTTTCAGACCCAAAGGGTAGGAGATCTGAGTGCTGGATACAAGGGGGCTATGAAAATATCTGGGAGCCAAGTTGATGTTAGTTAATGTAGGAGCTTCCAAAGGAGTCTCCCTGCCCTCATCCCCCCTCTTTTTGTCCTTTCTCCTTTTACAACACTTTAGTGGCTTTGCATTGTCCTGAGAATTATTCCCAAATTATTTAGCATCCCATATTTTTTTCTCATAACTTTTCTCTTCTTATCACTGTTGAAACACACACACACTCACACACACATATGCTCACACACATATTCCTTAAAAAAAAACAAAAAAAAACAGTTGTATCATTTCTTTGCTCAAAATTCCCCAAACAGTTTTCCATTTGAAGTCTCATCATACTTATGTAATCTGCCCCTGTAGGCCATCTCTGACCTCATTTCCTTCTACTCTCCCATTTATCATTCTTGCTTTTTCTCTGACACAACCTTTACTGCATCAAGGTCTTTGGACATTTAGTTTCTTGTACCTGGATAATTTGGTGGCCTGCTATCTCATTTTCTTCAAGTCTTGGCTCAAATATTGTCTCAGCATTAGGGAGGCCTGATCTGCCTGTCCTGACCTAAATGTGCCATACCCCTCAGCGCACAAGTCTTTCTTCTGCTTTATTTTCCTTCAGAGCATTCAAAGCCACCTTCAAATGGTATCGACATTTGAAAACAAAATAGATCTCGTTCATTTTACTGCCGTGTGATTAGTTACTTGAACAACAGCTGTTAGACACTCAATAAATGTTTGTTGAATAAACAAAAGAATGATGTCCGCTTAGTAACCACTCTGTTCACTCTCCAACTGGATAGGGTTCTTCTCCTCTGCGTTCCCACAATCTGCACCTATCCCTTTATTAGTACCCACCATACACTGGGCAGAAATCACGTCCATAATTACATGGCCTCCCTGCTATTCTCTAGGTTCTGAGAAGTTATGGACTCAGCCTTGGTTACTCAAGCAGATGCGATATAGAGTAGGTGACCCATATATGTTCGAAAAATGAATGAAAGGCAGTCAACAGGGACAATGTCAGAGGAATGAGGGTGATCTCACATTGATTCCACTTCAACACAAAATTAATGCTTCTCAAATTCTCTAAAGTCATGGGGGTTTTCCAGGTCCAGAAAAGGTCTGAATCTATAGGCAGAGCTTAGGTAAAGATATGGGACAAGGGACCAAAATAATCATTATATCCTCTGCCTTCTTAAGTGCTATCAGACACTTAAGCTGTGCTGAGCTGAGCTGAGCAGTTCCTGTTCAAGTGATGAGAATATTCTGGTTCCTCACAGGAATTAGGTTCTCTGAAACTTTCTGGATGACTGAATGAGAGCATCAAGGTTCAGAATGTACCAACCTCTTGAGCCACAAAATTCATGACTTTTTCATCCAGTTCCATCTTTGTTTTCTGACACCAGATCTCCCTCTATCACCCAGCTAGAGTGCAGTGGCATCATCATTGCTCACAGAACCTCAAATTCCTGAGCTAGAGTAATTGTCCTGTCTCAGCCTCCCAAGTAGCTGGGACTACAGGTACACCACCACACCTGGCTAATTTTTCTATTTTTCATCAGGATAGGTTGCATAGGCTAGTTTCAAGTTTTCCTAATTACCCAGAAAGAATCTTGTTTTGGAAGAAGTTCAGACATTGCTAATGAACAAAAAATATTGCATTTTAAGATATGTGTTGCTATATAGCTTGAGGGGAGTTCTGCATGTTTTCAGAAAGACAAAATAACTGAGCCAGAGTGGTGAGTTCCAAATCATTGCTGTTGTTTGTTGTATTTAGTGACTGCTAAATGAATGGACCAGATATATTACCTTGACATTAGAAATCAGCTACTATAAAGATCGTAGCTTTTATGGTCTACACATTTCATGCTGGGCACTGCACTAAATTCCTTATAACCTGGTTAATGGAGGAAAGATTGACTGTTGGCCTGACTGCAGCTTTTTCTAACCTGAAAATTTTTATTCAGCGATTCTAACATAAGAGGAAAATAAAGGGGCTTTTCCTGAAAAATATACAAAGCCCATCCAGGGGAAAACTCCCATTTACATGAAAAATAATCCTTAAAGCTTATTATTATATGCTTTCCAAAGCCTTTATATCTGTGTTATTTTATTTGTTCACATGTGCCTCACACCTCACTGGGGGAAGAAAAGGGAGCTCCATGTGAACTATGACTTCTTAATTAGCTTCATACCATATTTCGAATTTCAGAGCAGTACCTGGACAATTTTTGAAGGAATGGTATGTAGAATGAAATGTACCAGAATCAGAAAATCACAGACGTAGGTTAAGAGTTAGGGCATTTAGATTTGAATTTTCTCTTTACTATCTGATCAGTTTTCTGGTCTCAAGTAAGAACTTAATCTCTGAGTCGAACTAGTCTCATTAATTAAATAAATACATAATGACATTTAACTCTGTCATGTAGATCAAATGACAGATATGAACATGTTTAGCATAAGGTTTGTATAGAAGATATTCAATTAATATCAACGTCTCTTCCTTTATCTTCTCATAGGAGAGATACAAATAATTGCTATGGGATTTCAGAGGAGTTATTATATTCATTTTTAAAAATATATGAAATCAGGGAGGCTTAAGACATTAAATGACTTGCCTGAAATCACTCAGCTAATAAGTAGAAAAGCTGAAGCTGGTTCTGAGTGCTCCCAAATATTAGATTATTGCTCTTACAACTGTACCCAAAGGCCTCTCCAATCCTAGAATTGGGACTGTACTTGGAACATTTTAGATCTGAGCGTGTATCATCATCCAATCAGAAAGGCAATCCTTTTTCTATGAGAAACAGAGACTGAGGAGTTAGAGATCTGTAAGGTCATTATACTCTCCTGGGAACATACTGCTACCTTCAAAGAAGACCTCTGAGGAAACCTCTGAAATTTTATTAATAATTCAAGCAAAATTATAAGCTTATTTGCCCTCCGCATGGCTTATAAATACTAATTAGAATTCTCATGTCATGAATTCAGGAACCACAGAATTCATATAAAACATGTTTATTATTTTGTATAATAAAGTATGAGCTTTCCTCCATGGAAATTAAAATAACTAATCCTCTCTGATCAGCGATATTCAAATGCTACCACACTTTCACTGGATGTCAGTTCTGTTCAGGTCTGGCACGAATCCTCCTTACCTTGATCTGACAGCAGGCAGCCACACAGGTTTTAAGGAAGGAGACATTAAAGGTATCCATCAAGTGAGTTATGGCTCATAATCAACTGGCAATCAAAATGCATAATACACACAGGATAGGACCAAAGAACACATGGCAAGGAAACAAATGACTACAAACCACACATGAAAAGACCGATTTTCTATATGACAGCTTCCCACAGATTGTTTCCACAGGTAAACTAGCTCAGTGGGGTGGAAACTGGGATGGACACTGACTACTTTTCAAGGTAGTTTGTCTTCTGGCATAAAAACTAAAGGAGATAACTAGTGATAGGCAAAATATGTACTTTAGAAAGTATTTTGGAATGATAGTCATCATTTCCTAGGTTTGAGTTAAATTCTCAGTAATGTTTACATTGTGTTTTTATTTTAATCCACGATAATTAAGAAACTGAGACCCAGAGCAGTGTTTGTGGCTCAAAGGAGTAGGGCACCAGCCTCATATGCTGGAGGTGGCAGGTTCAAACCCAGCCCTGAGACCCTAAGAAGCTATGTAATAGGTATTTACTCATTTAGTCATTTGGGAGCTGATTGGCTAAAGGAATTCATACTAACTACATAGCTTCTTTGGGTCTCAGTTTAGCTCCCAAATCCAGGAACGGTTTGTGGGTTCAGGCAAGGCAGATGAATAAACTACCATCCCTACCCTAATCAAACTCATTTTCTAATTGAGACACCCCCCCTCCATTACCACATGCAAAAAAAAAAAAAAGCAGTACAACATTCTAAATCTCTCTTAAGGAAACAGGCACATGTATCATCAATAATAACCAAATAATTTGTTGAGGTTATTAGTCAAAAACAAAAAAACAAAAAATAAAAATAAATAGAAACCTGTGTGTAAATAGAAATTTTGGCTAAAACACCAAAGCAATAATTTCTTGAGCCAAAAAAAAAAAAAAGAAGAAAGAAAAAAACCTACTTGGGAAAAAAAAAACATATTTATTAAGTCTTGAGGCAGTTATTACAAATCTTAATCCCTGGCATTCTTAGAGCATTCTAGAGTTTTCAAAACACTTTCTTACATATTATCTTTCTTAATCCCCACAAGCCAGGTACTACTTTCTTCATCTTACTTTACAGAACTGAAGCAGTTACAAAAAAGTGACTTGTAAAAGTTAAAGAGAAAGTAAATGTTGACTCTAGGATTGGGTGCAGTCATTGAGGGCCAGGTACAAGTCTTTTTTCTAATATACCACAAAATAAGTTGCTTAGGTCACACTGATACAGACTACCAAGCTGGGCCTGGCATTTACGGTGCGTAATTCCTAGTCCCAGGGCTGCTTCCACCACAGACCTAGGTTATTACTTATTGCTTAATCCTTAGTAATTTTTTTGAACTATAAATGATGTTCTTTATCAATAATTTTAACATCTTCAAACCATAATTCAGTGGCTAAGGGCTTAAAGGAGGGTATCTCAAATTTGATGTCAAATCCTACCTCTCTGACACTATCTAGGTAATTTACGTAAACCCTTTGAAACTCATTTCTCATCTATAAAGTGAAATAGTAATGTCTGCCTCACAGGCTGTTGCAAGGACTAAATGAGATATAGGGGCCCAACATAAGCCCTGATAATGGCAGATTTCAGATGGAATAGCCATTTGACTAATAATAGTACAGTGACAATGGAGTAGCTCAAATTTGCACAGGGACTAAGTAAGACACACTACACTTCGCTCAACTGGATGCCATGACCTTTATGCTAAAGAGGTGGTCAGATATAAGGCATGTGCCCTGTATGACAAGCAGGAGTCTCTGCACAGTCTACATATTCATAATATTTCCAAGGTGCTATATTCATCTAAGATGTATTTGCCACCTTAAGGGTCATCTTGGGTGAAAATGCTTTACTGGTTCAAATATGAAGCAAGGATTTACATTTTTACTCTAATTCACATACCCCCATCAATCATTTGCTTTTAAACTATCTGCATGTCTGGCAAAGGAAATAACAGTGCAGACACTAGAGTCAGGTTACTCCAGTCTAAATCCATTCTCTGCCCGTGTTTGAACATAGTTTTACAATATTTTCATTGATTCTGTGTGATGCTGTGTGATTATAAAGATTATTCATTCATCTATTCATTTATTTAATATAACAACTGATTATCTATGTACCAAACATTGTCATGTGTTTTCTGGGTGTTCGGAGATGAACAAAACAGACAAGATCCCTGCTCTCAAGGAGAATACATTTTTAGGGCAGAAAGACACAGGTGAAAATAAACGAAATAAAATCAGATTGTGACAAAAGGAATGAAATAAGCATGGACATGTGACAGAGGGATTTGGAAAGGGACCATTAGATAAGGTGGCTATAAAAAAAATGTTAAAGAAGAACATTCTGCTCTGAGCTCAGTTTCCTCCTGATTAAATAGCTGGAAGGGATAACTGACAGTTCTCATCCAGGCGTGCAATAGACTATTCAAAAACATGATGTCTCAGCCAAACGGCTTTGACTAAATTAAGAAAAAAAGTAAGTTTATTGCTAAAAAAATAAGATAGTTTAAAGTACCAATGAAAACATGGTAAAACTGTGTTCAAACATGGGCAAAAAGCAGTAAAGGCCCTGGGGTCTTGATAGAAGAACTGCTTAACATCTTTTCAGAGCATTTTCCCATTCTTGCATTCACTCCAGTCCAGCCAAGGACTGTGATGATGCTTGGACAAGCTCATATTGCCTAAGGTAGGCTAGGACGCCTGCAATTAGACCCCCAGAGCATCAGGGAAGTGTCCCTGTCCATTTGCGTTAGGGGCAAGTAAGCAGAAGACAAGTGAAGGTCTCGACTCCCCTACACATTAGTAAGATTCAAGGTCCAGGGTAAATTGGGACTGGAAAATCAGATAAATAATTAAAACAGTAATGAATCCCAGTATACTATAGTACAAATGTTAACAGATCACTTCTCATGCTAATCAATTTTTTGAGGTAGACAGGAACTTACCTGAGAGCAGCTCAAAGATCCTTATTTCTTGAAGCAGGTGATATTTTACATAGCAATTTGTAAAAATATTCTAAAGAATCTTACAGTAATTCTCATTTATACAGAGGGGTTGATTACCTCTTAAATTTGGCTCATCTGACTTTAGACAAGGTGGTTTCTGGCAAGTGCACCCACGTCACCCCCTGAAGTCAATTTGTTTTGTTGTTTGGACCATGGTAGGTTATCAAACAGGAAGTAGAAATGTTATGTAGTAGGCTATGGACACAATATTTACAACTTTTACACTTCTTACCACTCAGTTACCCCAACATAGGAAATATATCTCCACATATAAAATTTATATTTTAATCTCTTAATTATGGAAAATTCCAAACATATACGAAAAGTCATTTATTTTCTAAGTAGATTCTGAAATGTTTACATAAGAAACAGTAAGATATCTGGAAATTTAGAGCTACCACAGGAAATTGAACATGAGATGGTAAATAGCTGAAATGGGAGTAATAAGGGGAAGTCATTGTATTATAGAATTCTTTATATTCTTTGCTTTCAATTCCTCACTATGGAGTTAGGATAAAAATATTTTACTTGTGTTGTTGAGATTTTTGAGAGAAGCAGTCAGATATGTGTAGGTTTTTGTAAACTTTCCAGTACAATGTGAAAGTAAGGGACTTTATTTTCTATTATTATAATAATTGAATTATGTCCCTTAAATTACATTTTAGTTCCATAATTGTCTTCAGCGATATAATTACCTGATTAATCCATCAAAGAAATAATTTTTTAAAGGGAAATAAATGATACAGTGGAAAGATCATTAGAATAAATGTAGAAGACGTCTTTTTAAGTTTTAAAGACATTATTGCTCAGATATCTTTTGATTCACCATCCTGCTTTTGTCCCTAACCACAATTATGAATCTTTGACAGAATGCCTCACTTCCCAGTTTCATCTGTACAATGAGGAAATGAATTACTCCATATCACATTCATTTTTTTAATTCTCTAAACATTTTCTAGGAGTATTTATTTAATATGGAGGTTTATAATTATCTAGCTCTCAAAGGATCTGCTTCTTAATAATGGGAGGCACAAAAGTAGGTAAATATACAAAAGGGAGAAAAAGACAAGAAAAACTACAACTAATAGAAAGCTTCGCATTAAAGTAAGTTCATTATCATTCAGCCAGGAAATTCTCTGTGGGCAAGAAGTCAGGAATAAATGCCTAATTAGAATAGTTAGGAAGAAAAAGTTAGAAAACTGACAGAAACTGACCATGTTAAGTGGAACTGAAGTGATTCTCCTATAATATATTCTAAAATTCTTCATGGAAGTTATGGTTCTAATATTGATGTGAAGGATACGAGTACAAATTAGTGGTGTAGAGCAGAGGAATAATCTGATGGAAAAGTGAGGGCCTGATATAATACAGTTTCCTATGGAAGAGACTTTTTGCAGTGGTCTCTTGTAGTAGACAAAAAAAAAATTGCCCAAAATAAGAACACTATTTTATTCATCTCTGTATTCCCAATACTATTTTACAGTGTTGATTCAGGATTAAATAAAGGAATATGTATAAAAAAGATTTAACAGTGGCTTTAGTGTAATAGACACATAAAATAAATGTCCCTGAATTAAATTTTAGGGAAAGGTGAATAAAGATCAGAACATATGGGTGAAGATTATTTGAAGCAGGTCAATTTAATGTCAAAGTCTAATAACTTTTAATACAGTCTGCTAGCTGGGAACCCTCGGTCCTCCAAGGAAAGGGCAATCTGCCCGCATGCTTAAGACAGAGTCTCTTGGCTTTCCATAACGTATTTGTGTGTCATAGGCATTTTCATAGGAAGATAAGTTGAGACACCTTTGTAGCCAAGCCACCCTCATCTACAACCAAGCAATCTGTCCTTGCTGCATGTCCTAACTCTAGAGCTAGACCGCCTGGTAAATTAAAATGATAGACAGTCTGTAAGAAAAGTCTGAATCAGCAGTTTTAACAGTATATCCTTTTGTCATAGAACTTTAATAAAAACCCAGACATACTTAAAAAATGGACCTCAGGGAAGAAACTGAAATATTGTCCTGTAAGTCTGGCTATATCATTCTTATCATCATAACTTAGATTTGAAAGGTGCCTTTAAATTCTACACTCCTCAATGTTTATTCCTTCTTAGCTTCACAAACACTCCATAAGGAGAATACTATGTTCTTTTCCCTACAAGGCACTCAGAGTCTGCCTTTGAAAATCTGCCCATACTGAAATATGGATGTAGATCTTCCTCTAAACATGGCATTTATATTAACATTGAAAACAGTAACAAACAAAGCTGCCACCCTTTGCTGAGCACTTACTATGGAAGAGACTTTTCACATGTTATCTAATTTGGTAACTTTGAAGGAGTAATATTACTCTAATTTCATATACACAAAATACCTGAAGCTCAGAGATGAACAGGAAAGCCCAAGTTTCTTTTCTTTATTTTTTTTTTTTGCAGTTTTGGCCGGGGCCGGGCTTTAACTTGCCACCCCCAGTAGATGGGGACAGCGCCCTACTCCTCGAGCCACAGGTGCTACCCAGGAAAGCCCAAGTTTCTTTTTTTTTTTTTCAAACATTTATTCATTCCTTTATTCATTCATTCAACAAATAAAATTAGCATCTCTACTTTAGATACTAGGGATTAGCAGTGATTTATTCAGGCAAAAAATTTCCCCTTAAGGAAAGTATATTCTTTTAGGAAGAGCACATACACAGACATACACACCCACACACACACACACACACACACACTTGAGTAGTGATAAATTTTTTTTTCCCAAGTTTCAAATTCAAGGTTGTTTGACATGGAAACCCCTATTTTTCCACTATCCTACTCATCTGCAAAGGGGTAAAAAGTTTCAACTTCCAACAGGAAATCGCAGACTAATTATGAGTGTATTTCTAATATTAAATCTTACCTAACTACTAAATGTTAATCTTATTTAAACTCATTCCAGGTATTACTAATTCTCAATTATTAATGATATCCCTTTTATTATCAAACACTGTTATGGCTAGATATTTTATGGCATGTGAAACCTCATTACTTATTTATCAAACATACAATTTAAGCTCTGCTTCAAAAATAAAACTTGAGATTATGCTGACCTAATTGCCAATATTCTTTTTCACCTTCAGAATTTCTTCTTAAAACTCTAAGTTGATTCATAAATAAAAAAATTTGTGTAATTTAAACCAACATTCTTAAGAAGCCATTTTTAATGCTGAAATATTCCTATAGCAATATAGCACTAGTGCTTGTAGAAATATAAGTGATGACCCAAAGTGTCATATTCAGATAAGGCAAGTAGATAGTTTGAGCTTTACCTTATAAAAACAATGTGTTGACTCCACATGTTAGCAGCAACAACTGCAGACTGACTCTATAATTTGCACTTACACTAAGGGAATCATCCATTTTGAAGTCAGTTCAAATACATGTATATGACTACAGATTAACATAACACAAATATTTGCTGATATTTCTATGCAATATTATAGTGTGCCGGTCACTCTTTTCATATTCTCTTATGGTAAGTTGAGAATAGCCACAATAGCCACTGGACTTAGATTCAGGAGAACTGTCTCTATTAGTGTCTTTCTGTATGACACTTAATTTTTCTGTATCTCATTTATGACCATGATGAAATGATTATATAAAAATGTACCTCTTTCACACAATGAACACTTACATGGCAAGGGAACAATATTAAATTACCCTGCCTTCAAACAGGTATACCAAGCAGGGTATACGATGTTACGATCTAAGGGATGAAATTTATATTGAACATTTACTTAGCATATATTATATGCCAGTCACTGTGCCAAGCGCTTGCATATGTTATATATAGCATCGCATCTGTTTCACAAGAATTGTATGTGATAGGTACTATGTCCATTTTTTAGCTAGTCAATCTAAGACTTATCATGGTTAAGAAACATATTTAACCCTAAACATACTAAAACCTCTGGAGGTGTTGAATCAGAGATTTGTAGTTTGAATTCCAGCTCCATCGCTTACTGATTAAACAGCTTTGAGCAAATGATTAAGTTTCTCTCAACATCAGATTCCTAATTTACAAAATAAGGATGCTGGCATCTATCTTGCAGTATCATTTTTGGTACTAAATGGGATAAAATATTTCTAGGCTACGACCTCGTATGTTTATCAATAAAAATGGTAGCTATTATTATCATATTTAACAATAACAATGGCATAAAAATATGAATTTCCTTTAGATACCTTAGAATACAGCCTGTAAGTTTTGTCAAAGAGATTTGGGGAACAAGAAGTGTCTTAGGTATATTTTCAGGTTTGGAATGTAAATCAAGAATGTAGAGCATCCTTTACCATCCAATCTTACACATCTTGTCTTAACTTTCTAAAGAAAGATTGTTAAGAACTGTGGTCAACATAATAATATTCCCTCAAAGATTTCCACATTCCAGTCCTTAGAACCTGTAAATATATTACCTTACATAGCAGAAGTGACTTTGCAGATGTGATAAGTGGGAATTTTATCCTGGATTATACAGTTAGGTCTACCATTATTACAGAAGTTCTACAAGAATCAGAAAAGATGTGTGAGGACAAAAGCAGAGTCAAAGAGAAATTTGAAGATGCCATTTTTCTGGCTTTAAAGATAAAGGGGCCATAAAACAAGGTAAATCTAGATGCTTCCTCTAGAATCTAGAGAAGGCAAGAAAACTTATTTTTATCCAGAGGCTTCTCAAGGAACAGAGCCATTTAGACACCTTGACTATACCTCAATAAGATTCTTTTTGGTTTTGCAACTTCCCAAACTGTAAGATAATAATTGTGTTAACTTTTAAGCCATGAAGCTTGTAGTAATTTATTATACCAGTAATATAAAAATAATGAAAGAGCAATAGGTAGTACTGGGTGAGTGATATCTACATATCTAGTATATGAAAAAAGGAAGAAAAATCTAAGAATTTGTTACAGTGTCAAGAACTGCTCAGAGGAAGTAATATGCCAGCAGATAACTGGCAATTTACTTTGCTCCCTTGGCTAATTTGTAGGAACAGAAAACCAAGAGGCAAGCACAGCTCAAAGGTATTAGTGGCTAAGGTCATTCCATTTCCCTTGCTCTAATTCTTTGTTCATTCTGTAATTACATTTTTATTACAATTTGGCATTCCAAATAGACATTTCTACTGAAAAGATAGGTTTAATTGCTAGTGAAGTTTTCTTTCTGCTTGGCAGATATATCCCTTACTACAGATTAGTTAGCAACAAGTTGCTATCCACTCATTCATTTATACATTCAATGGGTATTTGTGAAGCCTCTCTTATGTGTCAGGTACAATGTTATTACAGAAATAAATGAGAAACAGAAATAAAGCAGTTATGGTTTCTACCCTCAAGGAGCTTACAGTTTAAGCAGAGAAATGTTCTAAAGATACATGAACTAACAATTGCAATGCAGAATGATCAGTGCTAAAACAGGAAGAATACATTTGCTTTCCATGTGCCAGGATAGTAGCTAATTTATATTTGTGGGAATCTGAGAGGGCTTTCAAGAGAAGGGATGAGATCTGAGATTTAAAACCCTCTTAATTTGTTTACCATGAATTAATACTTTAAACCTGATCACTTCTTCATATACTGACAGAATCACGTTCCTGCTTTTGTAAAGTTCAGTACCAGACACTAATAATGCTAATATAGCATTTTTGCTGGAACAGCCTTGATACTCCTAGTTAGAATTCTTTGACATTTTTGACATATATTTACATTTAGCATATTGTGTAGTTAAATGTACATATACATGCCTTTAAGTGCTATAAAATATTATTAATGATAACTAAATCTTGACTTTTCCTTAGTTATTTTAAGGTGAAGAGAATCTCATACTGTGTACTCCAGGAGTCAGTTAATTTTCCACCAAGAAAAAAGGAATTTAAAAAAAATCATTCACCTTAAAATGTATACTAAGTAATAGGATAAATTATTAATAGTTTAAAGTAATGACTACATTTGGAATTTTCACTAACACTAATTCTCAAATTCAAATTTGATATACATTTTATTATCAAGAATTATATCTCTAACTCTGCCTCAAATAAAAATCATAAGATGTGGTTAGGAGAAGGTAAAGGTGTTTTAACACTTGACTGAAAATTTTATAACTTCAATTTGGTTTGTAAAAATTGTCTCAGATTTATAAAATTGAAAATTTATTAGGTAATTCATTTTCCACATTACCTTTAACAAGGTGACAGTATCTGATTTCTATTATAAAGATACAGTCTATTTTCTTGATAGAAGCCAAAAGACATTTTCATAACATAAGGCGCATCATTTTATTCCCCTCAAAAATCCTCCACTGGTGTCTCATCTCCTTCTAAATGAAACCACCGTCCTTACTGCCGTCCATGATACTGACTTGTGCAGTCTCACCTATCCTGTAACTGCCACACTCCCTTCCTGACCTCACTTCCTACCAGTTTGACTAAGTAATATGTCACACTGGCTTTTTTGCTGTCTCTTTCACACAGTAAACATGATATAGCCTTGGGGCCTTTCATTGGGATACTGTCTCCAGTGTACGCATGGCTCACTCCTATTTCTTTTAGCCCTTAGTCAAATGCCATCTTAACAGGACTTCCGTCCTTTGCCTTTCTATCTAAAAGTGTTCCACCATCAGTCTTACCATATCTCGCATATCATCATTCTCTAATTCTGCTTTCTATTCCATAGCACTTGCTACCATCTGACACTTATATGTTTATTTATTGCTTACTCCCACTAGAATGTAAACTCTGTGAAGATGGGAATTTATTATGTTTAATGCCTTTACTGCTGCCTGACATAAAGCAGATACTTCATAAACATTTATTTTTGACTGAATGAAGGTATTATATAGGGTATAAGTATTCCTATAATATTACTGGCCCTACTTCTACATATATGTGTGTATACATATATATGTATATATATATATAAATTATGGATACATGTGGAAATAAATATTTTAAAATTTAAGCTAAAACATAATCATTGCTATGCCAGAAATGTAGTAGAAACTTGAAGCCAGAACAATCAACTTATAAGCCAACACTAGTATTTATGAACTGGCGTCCTCAAACTTTTTAAACAGGGGGCCAGTTCACTGTCCCTCAGACCATTGGAGGGCGGGACTATAGTTTAAAAACAAACAAACAAAAAAAAAACTACGAACAAATTCCTATGCACACTGCACATACCTTATTTTGATGTAAAAAAAACAAAATAGGTACAAATACAATCACACCACCTCATGTGGCCCCCAAAACTTGAGTTTTAATGCCCACTTGAGGATAGAAGACATGTTATAGATTTGAAACTGTGACCTTGCATAAAGTTTGAATTCCGGAAATGGTGTCTATTAGATAAAGGGGATTAGAAAATCTATGACCTCACCATAGAAAACAACAAGTAAAATAGTCCCTACTTCATGTAAAAATGTCTCCGAAGGAAGTATAAATCCACACACAAGTTTGTCCTGTAGTTGTGTATTACAAACTTACAGTACCCATATGGTATGAGATTCTCCTAAATTGAGAAATTAATGTAAAAAACACGGCTCTAAACAAGTAAAACCTTTGGATTGTTCAGCAGAAGCAATTATACAACACTTACCAGGTGATATTATTCCAGTCCGTGGCAGATGGAGTTGCTACTGATAAAATAGAGCCTACTACAAAAAATAAATTTTTTTTTTGAGTTCTTGTATTTATTTAGTGTAATTTCAACCCAAACTTCTAGGAATTTCTGTCTTTTTTATTTATCGATAGCATGATTGAGCAAAATTATTATTTCTGAACATAATTTCACTGTGTAAAATGTGGTTCATATTATCTTGAGAATTCGTAGATATTAAATTAGATAGAACACGTGGATAATTTTTTGTAGTATTTTATTTGAAAGTTAGAATGCCCTTCTTTCAATTTATGATAGGAATAATCATATGAAATAAGTGAATGTAAGAATAATAAAAATGAACACAACTTACAATAAGAAAGTTGAAGTTACACGTGAAAGTGCTTCACCAGCAGGGAGAGTCAGCACCCACAAAACTGGAAGGATTAACATACAAGGCATTTGGAAATAAAATGGAGTAATCTTAGAGGCAGTAAAAAATCTATATGTACAAAAATGACAAAATTGGGTGATTCGGCCAGCATATTTTTTCACATCTGAGAAGAAAGTTAGTGAATTGAACATTGCGCATTATACAAACCAGGATGAACATCTGATGAGATACATGAAAGATAGAATGAGGGGCCAAATTTACACCTACTCAGAATGAGATCATAGAGAACGGAGAAAAGATAATACTGAAAGAAGAAATGATTGAAAAAATTCAAACTTAAATAAATATTCCTATATGAAGAAGCATATCAAATTCTGAGCAATAAAAATAAAAATTAATTCATTCTTAGGTACCTTTTATTAAAACTGCCGGATTGCCAAAAATAAAAACTTAAAAACAATTAGAACTCCATAGGAGCTTATTTATTCTCATTATGTTTACCAGTCAATAAATAGAAATGGTAAGCTAGAATAAGGTAAAGCTACAATCTGGAAGTCCAAAAAAGTGTTAGTCATTATACTGCCAAAATTGGAAAGAAAAAAATGTAACATTTGATGAGTAAGTGCTATGTGCCAGGTACTAAGCTAGAAGGGTTTTAATTTAATTTCTAACACGCACTATCTAATTTAATGTCTAAGGATTCTCAAGATTATATGAAACACATTTTACACAGTGAAATTGTGTTCAAAAATAATAATCTAGCTCAATCGCGCTATCAATAAATAAAAAGGACAGCAATTCCTAAAAGTTTGTGTTGAAATTACACTAAATAAATACAAGAACTCAAAAAACAAACAAACAAAAAACCCAAAACAGAATAGAACAGAACTACATAGTTGTACTACTAACTTTGTTGTGTGACTTTAAAGAATATAGCCTGAGACTCCATTTTCTCATCTGTAAAATGGGAATAAAAATAATATTAACCTCATAGAATCATGAGGAAGTTTCTAAATGTTGGAGTATACAACGTGGCACACACTGAGTACTTTTGAAATGTTAGCTTTTTGTGTTGTTTGTTATGTAATTACTATGCATAACATTTAACAGTCATTCATTGTAGGAAGACACCATGTTCTATTCACCTTTTTTTCCGTGTAGCCATACATAATTGGAATGTATAATCATTTATATTCATTAACCACAAAAATTCACAAAAGGTTGCAGGGTTTTGTTTTTGTTTGGTATTCTCTATAGGACTGGAACAGCCAAGCTATCCATTTGGGAAGTTCTCCATTCAATGTGGTGAGGAATTTGTAATACTTTAAAGAGTAAACTTAACAGGATAACTTTTTGTGGAACATCTCCTTCCCTGATGTTTGGAATTCAATAGATAAGGAAATACTAAATGGACTCCAGAAAGAGAAAATACATCTGCTTCTCAGAAGATATCCTCTGGATAAGAAACATACCTGATAATAATCTATTAAGTGGATTTAATGAGGGATGCTAAGAAGATAATTCATTAAGAGATGACCATAGAACCTAGCTAATAGATTCTTGATATCAACTGCAGAAACATCTTTTTTAAATTCATTTTTTGAAGTATTTTATTTGAAAATTAGAATGTCCTTCACCTTTCATTTTATTATAGGACTAATCATATGAAATAAGTGAATGTAAGAATAATAAAAATGAACACAATCTTTGGAAACCCTGCTAACCCTTAATTCAGTCCAAATGGCAATTTTTCTTTGGATCCCTGATTGAATGAATCTTTCTTTCCATAACTATTGAAAAATAATGGTAAACATATATACTACAGTTTGTAACAGAGTTTGTATATATTTTATCTCTTTCATAGGACTTACAAAAGTGCCTGTAGTGGCCATGTGCAGTGGCTCACGCCTGTAATCTTAGCACTCTGGGAGGCCAAGGTGGGTTGATTTGAGCTCAGAGGTTCAAGACCAGCCTGAACAAAAGCAAGATTCCATTTCTAAAAATGGCCAGGAATTGTGGTGAGCAGTCCCAGCTACTCTGCAGACAAGAGACAAGAGAATTGCTTGAGCCAAAGAGTTTGAGGTTGCTGTGAGCTATGATGCTCCAGCACTCTACTGAGGCCAACAAGTAAAACTGTCTCAAAAAAAAAAAAAAAAAGTGCCTATACTTAGTAGGTTCCAAATAAATCTTCATTGAGACTGAATTTAATAACTTATATTGAGACTACTGAAGTGCTGAGTAGTATGCTAATCATCAGCAATATTAGAACCTAAATAATTCACAGCTTATTTGCATGCTAATGTCAATAACAATCCTAAATAATAAAGTCACAACCAAGGAGTCTCATGGTGCCTCCTGAGTGCTAGATAGTGCCAGACAATTATTCTGGCTCTAGTGTACACATCCTTAATATTTCAAACGTGCCTGATAAAAGTCATCTGAAATTTATGTTAAAATGGAGGCTTTTAGGCCCCTGTCTCAAGATTCTGACTCAGTAAATCTAAACAGGCCTAGAAATATAGATTTTTTTTAAATGATCAACATGGTTCTTATAATTAGGTAAAGTTTGATACAAACCATTTTAATTCTCACAGAAACCTTTGAAGTAAGATGAATTTGTTGTGACTAACAGCAGGTAGGTGACGTGTTCAAGGGCACATACCTAGCAAATAACAAAAGTAGGATTCAAACTTAGTACTACATTTGTTAAAGCCTGCAAGTCTACTATCCTATTCTGCTCTTTTTTCAGTCAGTGTAAGCAGTGTTTCAGCATTATTTTTACATATGGGCAACATACCAGGTGGCAGGCATTTTTTGGTAAATCCTAAAGACATTTCCACCTGCTCCCTCCCAGCAGGAGTACTTGAGCACCTTTGTGGCATACTAAGCTTTCTTCAGAAAATACTTTTTAGTGTTTACTAAGGACTTCTAGGAACATAGACAATATTGTGGGCAAATTAGAGACAGCTGTTAGTATGTAGTCCTTAATAAGTTCAAAGAATCTGAGGAAAATAAAAGGCTACTATAACTCTGACCTGTGTGCTTCCACTTTATTTACTTTGTCTTTAGCAATTGACACAGAACTCCTTTAGAGCAAGGGTTGTTTTTCAATTATCATTAGATTTCCAGGGACTTGCACAGGGCAAAACATAATGAAATCAAAATAAGTTTGTGGTATGAAAGTGCAAAGGAATTTAATTACATGACCTTAAGCAAATGGCTTAATTTCAAATGGCCTTAGTTTCTTTCTCTGAAAGGTTAAAGTAGTAATAATTGGACACTATAATGGACACCATTGGAGCACCCTATAATGGACACCATATGTGAGTGCAATGTGTATGGATTATGTCTCATTCTTCCTCCTGCTCACTTTTCAGTACCCATCACAATGCCTGGTCCAGAGAAGATAATTAAAGAATGTTTAACAGCTTACTTTAAGGTTAATTTACCATGAATGTAGCCGCATAGTGCTAAATCTCAATTTTTATTTCAACTCCATAAAGCACTTATAACATTATCATTTAATAGGTGAAAAAGCAATGAGAGGCAAATGACTCACTCAAGGTAACATGCAGTGAGTTGTAGAAAAGATTGGACTGAACCATGTGCGTTTTGTTTTTTAGTCCTTCTCCTCAGCAATTAATTTGCAGAGCAGAGGGATAGAGCAAAATAGCAGAGTAAGACTCTTCAGTGATAGTACCACTGCAGAAACATCAATTTGAACAACTATCTACACATAAAATACCTTCACCAAAGTTAAAAAAAAAATGCATAAAACACAGTACTTTGTTGTAGTATACTGATATTATGAACAGTATTGAAAAGGGTAGGAAAAACAGTTTTCCATTACCTGTGTTACCCTCCTCCCCAATTCCAGGCAATGCAGAATGGAGAGAGATACTATCTGCTTGGGGGGGGAAAGAGGAAAGTGATGGAAGGATTTTTGCCTTGGACCCCAATACTATACCCATATAATACTAAACACACCCCTATGTCCTCATACTTCAGGCTGGTCCACACAGACTGAGCCTCTAGACTCATGTTGATGCCAGGTGGAATCATGTAGTCCCAACTTCAGGCTTGCATGGCTGGCTCACATCATTACTGGGCCAACTTTGGCAGCCATAGCCTCTGGACAGTCTTTAGCAGCAGACAGCCCACAACAGCCCAGGGTTTAGATATACCCCGGTGTTATTATGGCCACATGTGCTCTGAGCTTCTGGCATACTCCAATCCTGCACTGGCTGCAGGGTTTCTCCAGACAAAGCTAGTCTAAAAAGATATGAATAAGTACCTACCTCTTCAAATGCACAAACATCACACAACAATAAGGAGAAAGAATTAATTGAGGAAATACAACATCACCAGATAGACAAAAATAAAAGTGCTAGTGACTGAGCCTAAAGAAATGAAGATATATGAAGAGCCTGAGAAGGAATTCAAATAACTGTTTTAAAGAACATGGTGAACATCAAGAAAATATAGAGAAACAACAAAATAAGGAAAATGAAAAGTGACTACAATGAAAATTTTGACCAAGAAATCAAAATAATGTTAAAAATAATCAAACAGAAATTCTGGAGTTGAAAAATAAAATGAGCAAAATGAAAAATACAATAGAGAGCATCAATAGCAGACTTGAGTAAGCAGAAGAAAGAACTTGTGAACTCAAACACATATTATTTCTCAGAGAAAAATAAAGAATAAAAAAGAAGGAAGAATGCGTGTGGGGTTTGGGGGATGGCATCAAAAGAGCATATGTTCGAGTCATAAAAATTTAAAAAGGAGAAGAGAAAAATAAAGGGTTACAAAGCTTGAAGAACTTGTGGTAGAAAACTTTTCAAACCTGGAGAAAGATAGAAATATTCAGGTTTAGGAAGATCAAAGATCACCATTTAGATTTACTCCAAGAAGACTAACTCTACATATAATTAAATTGCCAAAAATAAAAGATAAGGCAGAATCCTGAAAATAGGAAAAAAAAAAATAAAATAATAGGAGGTTCCATTGCAGCTACCAGCTCACTTTTCAGTAGAAAACTTACAAACTAGGAAGAATGGGATGCTTGTAAGTTTTCAGTAGGAAAAAAAAAAAAAAACTAGGAAAGAATGGGACTATAGTCAAAGTGCATAAGGGGAGAAAAAATTGCCAACAAAATATACTGTCCTCAGCAAAACTGCCCTTCAGAGCTGAAGAAGAGATAAATGACTTTCCCAAACAAACAAAAGTTGATGGAGTTATCATCACAGACCAGTCTTCCAGAAATGCTAAAAGGAGTTCTTCAAGCTGAAAGAAAAAGATGCTAATTAGTAACATACATCTAAAAGTATAAAACTCATTGGTAAAACTCATGGTCAAATTTAGAATATGCTAATACTGAAATGGTAGTGTTTAAATCACATCTTCACTATGAAGTTTAAAAGGCAAAACAATTATAGCAAGAGCTATATTTTTCTTAAAAAATAAGCTATATAAATTAAGTAAATTGTGGCATCGCAAAATCAAAATGTCTAGGGAAATGGGACAAAACTGTAGAGTTTCTTATTTGTAATCAAAGGTAAGTAGTTATTACCTTAAAATGATCTCTTATATGATAAGATTTTTAAATAAGCCTTATGGTAACTACAAAGCGAAAACGTATAGCAACTACGCACACACACAAAAAAAAAATAAAAAGTTCCCAAAGAATCAGAAAATTCCACTAGAAAATTACTTAGCCAGAAACAAGGCAGCTAGAGAGGAAGAAAGGATCTACAAAGTAACAACAACAAACATGACAAAATTGCAGAAGTTAGTCCTTATCAGTAATTACTTTGAAAGTAAATGGATTAGATTCTCTAACCAAAATATATAGAGAATGGCAAAAAAAAAACCCCAAAACAAAAAACCCTTGCCCAACTACTATGCAGCTGCCTATAATTCACTTCAATTGTAAACATTCATAGACTAAATAAAAGTGAAAAAAGATATTTCATGCAAATGAATTAAAAAAAGCAAGCAGGAGGAGCTATATTTGTATCAGATAAGATAGACTTTAATTTTTAAAAAGAGGGAATGTCATATAGAGTGATAATGGGATCAGTACAGCAAGTGGATATAACTAATGTAAATATACATGCATTCAAAATCAGAGGACTGAAATACACAAAGTAAATGGATTTGCAAGAAGAGGTAGACTGCAATGCAACAATCTAGAGAACATTAACACTCCACTTTCAACAACAGTCAAATCATCCATACAGAAAATCTATGCTGTGGAAATTAAACTACACTCTAAATCAGGTGGATTTAACAAACATATACAGAACAGCTATCTAATAGCTGCAAAAAACACATCTTTTTCAAATCCATATAGCACATTTCCAGGACAGATCATATGTTAGGACACAAAATAAGGCTTAACACATTTAAGGAGTCTGAAATTATGTCAAGTTCGATATGAAATTAGAAATCAATAACAGGAAGAATTTTGGAAAAGTCACAAATACATGAGAATTATTCTCCTTAAAACCAATGAGTCAGTAAAGAAATTAAAAATTAAATTAAAAAATTTCTTAGGACAAATGGAAGTAACAACACAACAGAGCAAAACCTGTAGAATGCAGAAAAGTAGTTCAAAGAGGAAGATTTATAGCAGTAAATACCCACATCAAAAAAGCAGAACGATCTCAAATTAATAACACACCTCAAAGAACTAGGAGAACAAAACTAAGACCAAAGTTAACAGAAGGAAGAAAATAAAAAAGATTAGAACAGAAATAAATAAAACAGACATGATAAAACAATAGAAAAAGCAATGAAAGTAGAAATTGTTTTTAAGGATATAAAAAATTAACAAAACTTTAGATTAAGAAAAAAAGAGACTCAAATATATAAAATCAGAGATGAAAACGGAGACATAATTTATATTGCAGAGATCATAAGAGACTATTATGAACATTTATATGCAAATAAGTTGGGTAACGTAGAAGCAATGGATAGACATATATACCTTACCAAGACTAAAACATAAAGAAAAAATCAGAACAGACCAATTAATCAATAAGGAGATTTAATCAGTCATGAAGTCTTCCTGGAAATAAAATCCCAGGACCTGATGACTTCATTGCTGAATTCTATGAAACTTTTAAAGAAGAACTAATACCAATTCTTCCCAAACTCTTCTAATAACAATGGAGGAGGAAGGAATATTTCCAAACTCATTGTACAAGGCCAGCATCATCCAGAAAAGGACACTATAGAAAAGAAAACCACAGAGCAACATTTCTGATGAACATAGATGCAATAATCCTCAACATAATACTAGCAAACTGAATTCAGTAACACTTTAAAAAGATCATTCACCATGTACATGCCTAAGGAACTTAACAACTCAATAGAATAAAACCAAATTACCCAATTAAAAAGTGGGCAGTGGACCTGAATAGACATTTCTCAAATGAAGGTATGCAAATGGCCAACAAGTATATGAACAAATGGTCAACAGCACTAATCACCAGGGAAATGCAAATTAAAAACATCATCATTTATCACTTTATACTTATTAGAATGACTACTATCAAAAAGAAAAGACAAAACATATCAAGTGTTGGCAAGAATGTGGGGAAAACAAAAACCTTGAAAACTATTGGCAGGAATGGAAATGGATATCGTCGTTAAGGAAAGAAACAGAAATTCCATTAAAAATGAAAAATAGAACTACAATACAATCCAGCAAATATAACCCACTACTGAGTATGTATTGAGAGTAAACTAACTCAGTATTCTGAAAAAAATATCTTCACTCACATGTTTATTGCAGCAATATTCACAACAGCTAACATATGGAATCAACCTAGATATACATCAGTGAATAAACAGATAAGGAAAATGCGGTATAGATACGTAACGAAATGCTATTCAGCCATAAAAAAGAAAAGGATCCTGTCATTTGCAACAACATGGATAAATGTGAAACACGCTTTGTTAACGTGAAATAAGCCAGACATTGAAAGACAAGTAAGGCACCATCTCCCTTACACAAGTTATCTAAAAAATTGACCTTATTGAAATAAAGAGTAGAATGGTGATTAGCAGGAGGTGGTTGAGAAAAGGGGATGATGGGAGATACTGGTTAAAGGCCACAAAATTTCAGTTCAGATAGGAGGAATAAGTCCAAGAGATCGATTGTACAACATAATGAATACAGTATATTGTACTCTTGAAAAATGCTAAGACAGTGGATACAAACACTCAAAACACCACAAAAACAACAACTATGTGAGATATTACATGTTAATTAGCTATAATTAGTCTGTCCATAATGCATATTTACTTGAAAATACTGTGTTGTACATAGTCAACACATCAAAATCTTAACTGCTAATTACAAAGAGAAAGAAAATTAATGAGCAAGACAGAGCTGTGATTGACAACGGGACTAAAAGAGAGGAAGGGGAGGAGAAGAGAATACTTGGGAATAACAATTCAGTTTACAAATGCTAACAGGCAATATGGAGAACATGTCAAATAATATTCCTAAGGGCAAAATGCATCTAAATCCAAAACGTTTTCTTCAAAATAAACATTACTCAGGCCTCAATATATTCTCCTTGAGAAAATGAAAAGCAAACAAACTCTGCAATCATTTCCTCCAACAAATCTCACTACCAAAGTATGATGAATGTGTTGAAAGTTCTCAAAACTGTCAGCATCTGCTTTGCTTGAGCCCATCTCATCTGATCACTTATTTGACAGAGAAACAGCTCCAGCTTTTGCAGTTTTCCTTAAACTGCTGAGGTTTCCCCCCACCTCCAATTAAATCACCCAGTGACAGCAGCAATTCTATTAGGCTACTTTCTGAAAACTCAGTCGGAAGGCAGAAAGATAACAAGGTAAGGCTTGCAATAACATAAATCATGTTTAGAACCATCACTCAGTGACTCCAAACCCAAATCAAAGCTATGAAATACAGGATGACATTGGATGCTAAAATGAAAAATACCAACCATGGTTCTCTGAGACTCAGACATTAACTTAGCCACATTTTATATAACAGTCTGCTCGCAGGATTAGCAAAACAGAGGCTGTAAAACCTGAACTTTCTCCTACCCACATTAAGCTAATTGAGTTGGAGACATCCAATTCATCATAGTTGCAGCCTGATTTATAAGTGACTCGTCCTGCCCCTGGAGCAGAAAATGAAATGTTATGAGCTAGCTATTCTTAAAATTTCAAACCCAACAACTCTGAACCTGTCAATATCTTAATAGTACAGAGAAAAGAAGAATTCAAGTGTACTTCTGTGACCCTGATGAAATAATAAATTCCCAGGGCACATTTTATGACTGATATTTCAACAAACCATCTAGCCACACATTGGAAACCCTGTGTGCCAGAATTCTGTGGAAAACACATCATCATTTTAGCAAGTCAGTGGGGTAATTTGAAATCACTTCTTTGCTAGGGCACAACTTTCTTCCATTCAGCTAAAGAAAACAATCTTATGACAGACAGTTAAGACCCAGATTCAGAGAGGCAAGATATCATGGCTCTTGGATTAAATAGCTGGTAAAAGTATATGATACTAACCAACAAACACAGAAAATTGCACTATGAGAATACATCAAAATAGTGAGGGAAATGGGATGAAAAGCAGAAGTTCTGTGTTTAGAACCCTGTCCTGAAGCAAATGCACACCCAAGGGGAACCTTGTTGATCTTTACTGCTGAGGGCCAATGAAATCAGGGCCAATGAAATCAGGCCTCCTGGACACAATGTGTTGGCAGATGTCTGTTTCCTTTCTGAAATTTACAAATGATTCTTGTCAAGAAGGACAAGCATTTCCTTAGCCAGGCACACACAATGAAGCAGAGAAATGACAATCATGGATTCTCAGAAATAAAAGGGAGCTTGAAATTCATTCCATCCCAAATTCCTAATCTCTAGGCTGTAGTCCTCAGGGAGTCCTTAGATGAGTTTTAAGTAATACATATACACATAATTCCTAAAATGTTATACAAAATTTGTGTGGGTATATATTATTTTTTTTTCTGAGAAAAGGGTTCATACTTTCCATCAATTTCTTAAAGGGTTTCATGACTTCAAGACAGTTAAAAACACTGTTTAACATCCTATCTCATATCTGCACTATCTCATTGAGAATTTTCCAGCTTCTGTTTCAGTGCCTTTAACAACAGGCAGCTCACTACATTCTATCATTCTTCGAACGGCTCTATTTAAATTATATATTAAAAAAACCTTACAAACTTACATGTACTCTGTTTTCTCCTCATCATTTACATTAAAGTTCTGGTGTCTGCAAAACTTGTATAGCACAGTTTCTTGTTTGTTTGTTTCTTAGACATAGAGTCTCACTTTGTTGCCCTCAGTAGAGAGCTGTTGCGTCACAGCTCACAGCAACCTCCAGCTCGTGGGCTTAGGTGATTCTCTTGCCTCAGCCTCCTGAGTAGCTGGGACCACAGGTGCCCGCCACAAGGCCCAGGTATTTTTCTGTTGCAGTTTGGACAGGGCCGAGTTTGAACCCTCCACCCTCACTATATGGGGCCCGCCAGAGGCGCTGCCCAAAACAGTTTCTCGTTTTAAACAATTTAAAGACGAGAGTTACCATGTTTTAGTGGGCTGAGTCTGTCCTCCAAGGATATCACTAATACTTGGATGTTCCTATTTGACATAGTTTTAATCCCCCTATGAGCCTATTTGCCCTTCTCTGGAAAAAGTTCAACTTGTTTCCACTCTCCCTGAAATATGCTTCTCAGACCCTAATACTACAGTCTAGAGTAGGGCAGAATTTCCATCTTTCTGTTCTCTTTACAACAATTCCATTAAGGTAGCTTAAAATCACATTATGCGAACCACCCCCTCACCCAACCTCCCCAATGCTTTTTCGTTACCATGTCTTGTGTTGTTGTTACCTTACCTGCTGACCATTTGAAAAGAGGGAATGTGAAAATGAATGAAAGGGAGAATGCTTAGTAATAAGTTTGAGTTCTCTGTGATGAAGGAGGAAAGGGGAGGGCGAGGGATTGGGGAGGGGGTGGGAGGGATGGTAGGGGATAGTAGGGGGACCACAACTATGGAGCACATTGCAAGGACAAGTTGGTTCTATCATGTGTAGAACACAAATGTCCTAATGCTATAATTGGGTAAATGAGGTGAAAGCTATGCTGATTAGAATGATGTAAGCACTCCAATTTGTACAAATAATCAACACAATGAAATTGGCATAAATGTATTTATGATCTATGTACAAAAGACTTAATTAAAAAAAAAAAGAATGAAAGGGAGAATGGAAGCTAGAGAAATGAAATAGGAAGTGGAAGGGAAGGTCGCCCCAGGATCCCTGGGTGTGGGTGGAAGGATGCTTTAAGCATAGATAGTAGGATTCAACCTGACCAACAACCACCTCCTCGATATTAATAACTGTCCTAAATGTGTTTATTATTATCCTAAGTACAGTATACAAATGTGAAAACTATGTTCAGGGATGTTTCGTGACTTTTGAAACAGCACACTTCTGCTACCAAGCCAAAGCTCTAACCCCTAAAGTGCCCAAAGCTCTGGTGAAGCATCCCATGAGAGAAAGATAGCATTGCTCTATGTAGAATGGTCTTTGAGCTATGAATCTTTTATAATTTGTTTTGCAAAATGATCTTATCGATCTCATCAGTGCCTGCACAAATACACTGATGGTCATCAGGGTTAAATAATGATGAAGCAGCTGCTATTCTGTGTCACATCTCATTCCTGACACCACTTGTCAGGGCCTGGGACTGGCCAGGTCTCAGGCCGGCTTAACTAGGTTCCAGACGCCGACCGCTAGGTTACCTTGCTCAGGTCTGTTAGGTGCATGAGGGCTATCTACTTAAGCTGGAGAGAGAGTGTCTTAGAGTAGAGCAGTCTTAGAATAGATAGATCTTAGTCTTTAGTAGAGCTTGGTAATCTTCAGCAGAGAGACACCGTGCTGGCGTTCTGCAGGCAGGAGAGGAGTCAGAGTCAGAGTCAGAGTAAGCGGGTCCATGATAGAATGCGCATTCTCCCAACTGCCTTCTCCTTCAGCCTAACATAAGGCTGATCTTGTGCCTCTCAACACCACAGGTGTAGAGACTGCCGATTCACCACTGCTCTCATCTCAGGAGCTCTCTTGCTTCTTAGGAGAGCTAAATCCCTCTCCATGCCCTTTCCACCAAGGTGGTCCCTTACTGAGCTATACAGGTATTTCTTGTAACTCTCACTCCTCCTAGCCATAGGCTATACGGGCTGCTACAATTCTGACTGAAACTGATGCACACGATTTAGTTGGAGAGATTCGTGATGAGAGAAACATTTGTCTAGTGTCAACAACCTGGATCTGGCTCTTTGGTAAAGCTGAAAATTAGCACAAATAAATAAAACATCAGTGATGACAATTTTTAGCAACATCCTCTAGAAACTGAAATAAGTAAAGCTCTGTGACCTGGGGTAGAGCACATCTGCTCTACTTTTATAAACAGAGAAATAAACTCAGGTTTGGGAATCTAGGACCCAAGTTCCTATCTGGGTGTCTTCTCCGGAGAAGTCTCATAACCACTCTGGTCCTCAGTTTCTTCATTTGTACAATAAAGTAGTTAGAATATAGTACTTCAAATGCCCCTGCCAAGTTAAAGTTCTAAGTTCTGTGATTCTGTGAGAGGATTGCCACTGGATACCATGTCATCTGGCTTTTTAGGGAATTTATTGTCGATTTAAAAAATATGTTGCTTGGCTCCATGGAACACACATTCTTAATTACAGCATGGTATCATGTTGTTTGAGAAGGGACTCCCTTTTCTAATTCATATAAATAGGTTGAAGGGCATTTTCTGCTTTAATTGTTATAATAGAGAAACAAAATGTACTTTTTGAAATGCCATTTTTAGGTTGCTTGTTTATAATTAAAAATTGATAATATAAATGCCTTATAGTTTACCGAGAAAAAAATCATTACTAAAAATAATCTTAAATTAAATTCCAACCAGAAAATCTCTCGAGCACCAGTCCTGACATCCAATGACTATAATTTCAAGCTGATTTTTATAAGTGGACCATTACTTCTATATGTGCCCTGTTTCTTAATGGCTCTTCTGTGTGTTTGGGGGTGGGGGAGAGGTAGTTCTCCAGTATGTAAAGGGACTTCAGTAAGTGGCCCTTGAATCCATTTTAAATGAACTTACCTGTGACCCCAAATTGGCCTCAAGCTTTATAATAACATCAATTTTCTGCCAATTCAGAAGAAACAAATTGCCTTTCTTCAGAGTGATTTTGGTGAGTCAGCTGGCCCGGCCTATGCATCCTGCTTGCTGCACTGGGGTTTACAAACACACCATTTCTCTGTGAGCTGGAGAAAATCAACTCAACTTTCTCTACTATGTCTCCTTATACAATATTCTTCTCTCAATAACCTTTATGAGGTTCCCTTTTTATCTACCTATTGAAGAATTTAAAAATTGCCTTTTGGAATATCTTTTGTACTTATTAAAACAAGGTTAAATAAGCCCTTTGTTATATAACTTCTGTTCACCAAATGATTCTTACATATCTTTATTTCCCCAACAGAATTTAAGTTCTTCATAGAAAGAGGCTTTATCTCTTATTTTTTTTGTTATTTCTGTGGGTATTTAGCATAATTCTGGTAAAACATATGGCAGTCATTTGATAAATATTGCAGCGTCACGGAGTTCAAGACAGCTGTTCTCCAAAGTTAGCCTGTAACATAGTAACCTGGGTGGCACCTGTGGCTCATTGAGTAGGGCGCCGGCCCCATATGCCGAGGGTGGCAGGTTCAAACCCAGCCCCGGCCAAACTGCAACAAAAAAATAGCCGGGTGTTGTGGCGGGCGCCTGTAGTTCCAGCTGCTTGGGAGGCTGAGGCAAGAGAATCGTGTAAGCCCACGAGTTAGAGATTGCTGTGAGCCGTGTGACGCCACGGCACTCTACCCGAGGATGGTACAGTGAGACTCTGTCCCTACAAAAAAAAAAAAAAAAATACATAGCCCCTGGCTTGGTGCAGCAGGATAGGGCTGGACCTCTGTGTGACTCTCACACACAGCAAAGTTTGAGCACTAATGGTTTAAGTAACTTAATAGGTAGTATCGATAGCCACAAGAAGCACTGCAAAGAGAAAATACCAGTAGTTAATACCATAAGGAGTTCAAGTTTAGGCCTGGCCATTTTTGACCCATGTGTTTTGGGGACATCATTTAACTTCTCTGGATCTAAGGTTTTCTTCCCAATCCACTCTCCATCATTTGTGATATGGGGAAGTTGGACCAGACCATTGGCTGCTTGTCTTTCTTGACCTTGATCACCTTCAGAAATACATTTTACATTGTGAGCCCATACACACCCACACGCCCACGCTAAACTGAAACAGTTTTCTTTCCATTTGTGATGCACTCTATTTTCTCTTCTGTTCTTTTATTTTATTACAAAATTAGCAATTACATTTATTTCACATCTACTAAAGGGTCGGCTGTACCTCGAAAAGCTTTGATTTAATGATTTCTATTGTTCCTTTTGTCTTAAATGATTTTTATTTGCTAGTGAATGATACAACTGTGACTAAGCAGAAGAGGTCTGATGTTAGACTAGCAGAACTCATATCCTAAACATATCAAGTAGTAACTGTGTGACCTTAGAAAAGCTTTTTAACCTTCATTGTGCCTATTTTCCTCATCCGTAAAGTAGGAATAATAAAAAATCCTACCTGATAGAGTTTTCGAGTGGAATACTCCAATACATTTAAAGCATTTGGAATGTACAAGGAATTCAATAAATACTATATGTTATTATTGCTATTCTTTCCTCCTAAACAGGATCTAAACAGAAAGCTAGATGAGCATATATGAATAAAAGGAACAAAAATTCATAGAATTAAATTTTAGGCCTTAGCAGCTGCCTCATACCTCCATCCTCTAGAAGGTTAGTAGTTTTGTTGAACAAATATAAATGAACAATTAGACTTGTTGACATAATCCAAGTCACCTTGTCAAATTATACCATATGAAATGGTGCTAGGGTGATCCCTTAAAATTTATATAAATGGGATTTTATATGTATCAGAATTAGTTTATAAATACATTGCTAGACATAGGAAAAGAATGGCTCCATTTTCATTGGTTAATAATAATGTTTTCTAAACTATTAGTGTGGTTATTATGTGAATTCAATACTTATTAAATAATCTCTATTTTTACCCAAAGATCATCTTGTTATTTGAAGTAATGCTTTATAATTTTTAAAGTAATAATTTTAAATAAAAATAGCAGGAAGCATACACCTAAATTAATGCTTTCCTCAAGTGGTCATCTTGAAAGATTATACCTATGTTCTAACATCTTCTACAACTAGCTGAATAAGAAAACCACTTCTTCATGCTTTAGTAAATTCTTATTTGGACCCCTGAAAACTTGCCTCATGTGCACAAATCATTTGCTTGCTCCTTTTGATCTAGCCAAGGTGATATTCACTTTTATAAGAGCAATAACAACTTTGATTATATACTCCTACTTAGCTGAAATGGGAGTATTCTATACTTAAAATTATTCTTTCAAAGACAGCAAGGATAGGATTTAATAAGAATAACTGATCTTTATTAAGAGCTCAAAGAGTTCACGAATCTTAGTTTAGATTTTCTCCTGCATACATACATACTTTCTGTTTTTTAAATTTTTTTAATTTTTAATTTTTTTAAGTTTCAGAATAGTAGTGGATATACATGTTTTGTTCACATACTGTGTTTTTGTACAGATTGAGTAAAATTTTTAAGTATGTCCTTCCTTCAGAGAATGTGGACTGTACCCGGTAGGTGTGAATTCACTTTTCTATTTTCACATGAAAAATAACTACTATTTATTGAGCACCTACTAGATGCCAAATGTTATTTTAAAGACTTTCCATGTATTATATCAACTAATCTTCATAGCAACCCTGTAAATTCCACAATATTATTTTTAAGAGGGGAGAAATTAACAGATTTGCTAATAGACACAGCCAGAAATCAACAGAACCACAGTGTAAACATAAGTCTGATGCTAAAGCCCATCTACTTTCTGTTGTATGTTTTTACTTTTCTGCATTATCTGGGAAAGAGCTAAACATTCTACATCACAATCAATCTCAGTACTTATTGACTAATCTACCATGTACAGTTTGGAACAACTTATATATTTTTGCTAAGAAAAAATATTTGAAAACATGTTTGCCAAAAGGTTACAATTCCAGGGTTTTTTAAATAGGGGAGGAGTGTAGGAGTTGTGTGTCGTTTTAGGGCAGCAACAACAATAGCGTCATTAACAACACTAGTAATAGCTGCCATTAATTAAGGAACAGCCTCTGTGAGCTTTAGTACATTATTTTTGTTACAGAAAGTTTTGGCAGCAGTGAAATCTTAGTCTTGAGAAGAACTTCTGTGCATATTCGAGTTGACTCTTTAGAAATATCTGCAGGTACAAATAATCACTGATGAAATATTTATAATTTTATAAACACTCCTTGTTTTTAAAACTTCTTATGACTTTAATATGCATACCAACCCAATATTTCTTCGTATTAGTCCTTATTACGATATGGATTAAAAAGCAGGATATTTGTATTTCATTCTACAAACATATCTTTCAAAAGCCATGGTGGGATCTCATTAACCCTTCGTGGGCTTTTGTTCTAGAGCGAATTCTGAAATTGTGAGAAGCTGCTCCAGGTACTGTGCTTAACATTCTCTTCCTCCCTCTTTCCAATATCTGGTCAAAATAGACAGAATTATTTAGAGTATGGTGTTCATATCCTTTCCAATTAAAGATAATTGCAGAAAGAAATGTTTCATTTGCATAGAATTTTGATCAGGAGCTTTTGTGCCTGGATTCAGTACGCATCTGTCAAGGCCATATTTCACTCAACCATTTCCTCTCACCACAGACTAGTTCTGAAACAAATGCATTATTCACAAGCATGCAAATCTCTGCCAAACCCTTCTTATGTTTTTATGAACTAAGAGTTTCTCAATTTAGCTCACTAATCTCAGATTTTTCCCAAGCCTAGTACCTCAGGATTGTCAGCTCAGCTACTTCCACCATCTAGTGGCCATAGAAAGAAATGAACAGATTTTACAATTCTGAAGTGACTGATTTTCTAAAACCGCAAGAATCAGCCTAGTTTTCTAATTTGTGATATTCCTAAAAGCACTCTGCCAAGAAAGGAAAATATAAACAAATTTCTTTTAGTTGATGGTTGAGACCTTATGTACTATGGGTTCAAATGTAGCTCATAAGGCATTTCTTTTTTTTTCTTACAAAAAAATCAAATAACAAGTATTTAAAAAGCATGTACTCAGAATAAAATAAAAAAATAACAAAAAGCATGTACTGTCTGTTCAACACAATCTTAGGCATTTCAGAGGAGCTTCACATTGTTGTAGGGATAAGATATAATTCTATTGTGTCAGAAGTGTATATTTTGGTTAAGAAAATAAAAACACTATTGGGAAGGCTGAGGCAGAACAATCATTTGAGACCAGGAGTTTGAGGTTGCTGTGAGCTAGGTTGACACCACTGCATACTAGCCTGGGGTAACAGAGTGAGACTGTTTCAAAACACACAACCACACACACACACACACACACACACACACAGAAAATAGAACTACTAGGGGCTAAATGTTGTAAATTTCCCACTGCTCCGTGGTCTCCTCCACAGATCCCCTTCTGCACAAAGACCCTAAGAAGGTGGTAGCTGTTCCTGTGTTCTAGTCCTGAGTGTTTCACCCCCTTTCCTGAGCAACCCTACCCTTACTCACAGCTCAACTATGTTGAATACTTCCATGGTTCTGCTTTTTAGATCAGAGCTCTCTAAATTCTCAGATCTTTATTTCAAACTGCCTGTTGAACACTTCTACCTGGAAGTAACATAAATTCCTCAAACTCAATTCTTTGACATTAAACTCAGAATCAATCTCTCCCTTACCCACCCTCGCCACTCTAAAACTTGTCCTTCCTTTGACCTTCTTAATTTCATACATTCCCCACCCAATGGTCAAATAAAAAATTACTATATTAACTTTTATTTCTTTCTCCCCTACCTTTCCATATTTACTAGGTCTTAAAGTCCTGGTGATATCTTCCTAAATGAGCTTTATAATCCCCCAACTCCAACGCATCTGCTTTATAGCAGAATTTGTCTATATCTGCATTTTACCTGATGTCCTTGATTCTGATATCATTCTTTTCTGGTTTTTCTTCCACTCTGCCACATGACATGAATAATGGTCTAATTTACAAATCAAGCCATGTTACTCTCCTTTTTAAATATTGTAGTTATCCCTCATTGCCTACAAGGTGAAGTCCAATCACCATTAAGGTCCTTCATTACCTGTTCCCACAAATCTCCTTTGCTTTATGGCATGTTTTGGGCCCACCTCATTCCCTTTTGCTTAATCCATATATCCTCTCCCTGTGTTCTACTCAACAACTTGCAATTACCAGACCTTTTGCATATTGTAACATAACTGCTGGCATCTGGGAAAATCTTGACCTTCTCCTCTATCTCTTACTTCAAGTAAAAAATTATTTCTTCTATAAAATTTTCTTTGACCACATCCACCCACATCTATCCAGCCTCAGAGAAAATTAAAGCTTCTTTAGGTCTTAAGAGAACTTACCTTTTTCTTTTTTTCTACTTTCTTTATTGCATACCACATGCTATGTTGTATATATTCATTTACAAACTCGTGAATTAACTAGAATATATAAGCAACTTAAATTTGTTCCTCTTTGTATATTCAGGGAATAATATAGAGCTCAACATACAGTAGAAAATAATAAAAGATTTTATTGAACAAATAAAGGAATAAATAAATGAATGAATCAGTCAATACATGTAAGAGATTTTTTTTTTTTTTTGGCCAGAGCTGGGTTTGAACCTGCCACCTCCAGCATATGGGACCGGCGCCCTACTCCTTGAGCCACAGGCACCGCCTAAGAGATTTTAATATTAAATTTAACTGTGTCTCAGAAATGCTAGATGGTTTTTGCAAAGTTACCCAGACAGAATCTGGGGAGTCAAGATTCAAATGTTTGTCTGTTTGGCTCCAAAGCCCATATTATTTTAAAAGTAACCATACTGCTTACCGCCTGGAAGCAGTGAAAACCTGGCCTGGGATGGTAGCTGTGGACAGAAAAGAGGGTGAGAACATGAAGACATTGAAATCCAATGTACTCAGCCCTACTATGAAACTAATTTATGGCTTTCACATGAAAGCTATAACCCAGTTAAAACCTAGGAATAGGGGGAAAGGGGAAGGGGGGAAGGCAGGGAGGGGGGAGGTGGGTAGAGGGAGGGGGATTGGTGGGATTACACCTGCGGTGCATCTTACAAGGGTATATGTGAAACTTAGTAAATGTGGAATGTAAATGTCTTAGCACAATAACTAAGAAAACGCCAGGAAGGCTATGTTAACCAGAGTGATGAAAATGTGTCAAACAAATAGCTGGGTGTTGTGGCTGGCGCCTGTAGTGCCAGCTACTCAGGAGGCTTAGGCAAGAGAATCGCTTAAGCCCAGGAGTTGGAGGTTGCTGTGAGCTGTGTGATGCCATGGCACTCTACCGAGGGCCATAAAGTGAGACTCTGTCTCTACAAAAAAAAAAAAGAAAGAAAGAAAATGTGTCAAACGGTCTATGAAACTAGTGTATGGTCCCCCATGATCGCATTAATGTACACAGCTATGATTTAATAAAAAATAATAATAATAAAAAATAAAAAAAAAGGTAGAAGAGATTAAGGTAAAAAAAAAAAAACTCCCATAAATAATTCCTGAGTTCCCAGTGTAGAATATTAGAATAATATGATACTTTTTTTTTTTTTTTTTTTTGTGGTTTTTGGCCGGGGCTGGGTTTGAACCCACCATCTCCGGCATATGGGACTGGCACCTTACTCCTTGAGCCACAGGCGCCACCCAGAATAATATGATACTTATCCTAATAGCAAAACATTAATAGTACTAAGGATAATAAGCTGTCATTTTTTTAATTTTTTTTGTGTCAAGCTCTGAGCTAAAGAGCTTATATAAATTATCCTTACTTAATTTTTTAAAAACACTTAAGTAGATGCCATTATTTTACAAATAAAGAAGCTGAGGAACTCAGAAGTTAAATAACTTGGGTAAGATCACACAGCTGTAAACAGAGGACCTGGTATTTAAATTTGGTTGAGTCTGATTCCAGGCCCAGAATGAACCTTTGTATTTGTACTTGCCTATTTCATAGTTCACATGTCTGTCGCAGTATTTCCCAAAGTATATGTGCTCAACTACAACATAATTTTGTTTAGAAGAAAGGTTTCCATGACCAAATATGTTTCTAAAATACTATGTCCCTATCTTAGAGGTTTATTTTGCAAATTATCATCTTAAAAGCACTGAAAAATCCTTTAATAAGTCAATGGATTTAACTCCCAAAATGTGTTTCAGCATTCATCTTTTTATCCTCCTTATAAAGCTGACAAAAATCCCATCAAATATACTTTGAGAAATGCTAGTGTAGTTACACTGTGGATTCTAATAAGGGGATAAAAAGAAAAACAAAACATAAATAAAGATGTGGTCCAGGTCTTAGGCACTTACATATTTATTAAGAGTAAGAAAAATGGCATATCTAGAGGAAAGACGTTATACAGAAGGCTCCTTCATTTGTGGGTTTGCTTTCCCTGGTTTTAGTTACTTGAGGTCAACTACGGTCAGAAAATAGGTGAGTAGGGGTGGCGCCTGTGGCTCAGTGAGTAGGGCGCCGGCCCCATATACCCAGGGTGGCGGGTTCAAACCCAGCCCCTGCCAAACTGCAACCAAAAAATAGCCGGGCGTCGTGGCGGGCGCCTGTAGTCCCAGCTGCTCGGGAGGCTGAGGCAAGAGAATCGCGTAAGCCCAAGAGCTGGAGGTTGCTGTGAGCTGTGTGACGTTATGGCACTCTACCGAGGGCGGTACAGTGAGACTCTGTCTCTACAAAAAAAAAAAAGAAAGAAAATAGGTGAGTACCGTCCAAGATTGTAGAGGACACGAAGAGCCAGAGGACCTCGGAGCAAGATGATTTGCAGCTGGGAGGCGGACCCTGGGACGATTCGTCCCCAGGTGCACCTTGCAGAGAAAGAGCCCGAGCCCTTGGTGATCCTTAGGCACGCCGTCATTGTCTAATACTCCCCTCACCTGTCTTGTGCTGCCTCAATAAAAGGCTACTGTGGAGGTTGCTGGGGCTACCCTGCAGTCAAGGTTAGCCCGCCTCCTGCAAGCTTGTACTTCTAATCCGAGTCACGCCTGGTTCCTTCCTGTGACGATGGAGACCAGGGCCATAGAGGCCATAGGGGCCGTGACGCTAGATATTTTGAAAGAGAACACATTCATGTAATGTTTAGCATAGAATACTGTTATAATCATTATATTTTATTATTAGTTATTGTTGTTGATCTCTTACTATGCCTAATTTATAAGTTAAACTATATCACATGTATGTATAGAAAAAATATAGTATTTGTGTAGGGTTTGGTTTGGTACTTCCACCGTTTCAGGCATCCACGTGGGTCTTGGAACATACACCCCACAGATGAGGAGGGACTAACATACAGCTCAGCAAACATTATTTAAAACAATAGAATAGGCATGTTTAAAAATGCTAACTAGTTAATGGGACACATTAACTCCATGTGCTATGGAATATGAAGACCAGCTGGAAAAGGGCTAGAATTAATATAAAAGACTGCATGTAGGAAGAGGATATTTTTGTTTGTTTTTGCAGTTTTTGGCTAGGGCTGGGTTTGAACCCCCCACCTCTGGCATATGGAGCTGGCACCCTACTCTTTTGAGCCACAGGTGCCACCCAGGAAGAGGTTTTATTGTATTTGTGCTGTCAGTTAAAATTTACTTTCCTATGCTCAGGCTCTGGCAACTCCAGTAAGAAAATAGTGGAACAAACTACACATTGTTGTCCTTCTGTGTGTAGTTCTATATATTGGCTTCCTCAAGCCTGAGCTCTCCTCCCATAATTTCACAAGTTTGTACTGCCTACACATTTTGTAGTGTTTTCCCATATACTCAATAAATGCCTAGTTGCCCATTTGGGTATAGAAGTCTACCCCCAGCGCCATATATTCCCATATTGCAGAACTATTTATTCTAGTCTTACTGAAAATTAGAGGACAATCATATTTATCTGATTAAAGTAATTCACACCAATGTATGACAAATCGCTTTAATCTTCCTTATATATAGGCATTGAATCTAAGAATCTAAGATAGCTTTAAATGTAAGACACGCTGTTTTTATGTGCCCTCAGAAATGCTGTCAATTTTAATTACAAGATTCTGTAGATTTTAGGACAAATTTAGATTTCAGATATATGTGGTAAAATATGAAGTTTAGAATTGATGAAATTCTATATCAATGATGCTTTGGTAAGGGATAACAGAACAACAGTTAACTCTCTCCCTTTCTCTTTCTCTGTGTCTGTTGTCTCCTGCAAATATTCTGAACAGGGTACTCTGCTAGGTGCCTGAACTCCCACAGTATTTAAGCTTAAGAAATCTGAATTCCAGTTACAGAGCAAGAATAAGCACCAAATAATTATAACTTAAGTCCTCAGGAAAGTAGTATAGGTATTTAAAATTATGTTTTACTGCTCTTTGCTTCCCTGTAACTTATTTCTCATAGTAGGCACTCAATTAATATTTATTGAACTGACAAACCACATAGACCTAAACTGCAAATCCTAAAATGAAAAAAAAAAATTCTTGTGCTTTTTTTATAAGTCAATTTTGTTTTTGGAAGATGTTAGGTAGCATCTGAAGAGAAAGCATCTCCATCTTGAGCAGGAAAGGCAAATTCCCTTGAATTCACTACTAAATTGCATTGCTCCTTCCGACCCATACTTCACATTGGCCAAGTCACTCTAATGAAAACAGGCTATGGAAACCCATCCATCACTCAGGCAGCTGGTGCACACCAAAGACAGATGAATTTTAGAACCAAGGCTTTAACTGATACACAATAATGGAAAAAAAAATAATACTCAAACCTGTCACAATGAGATTACTCAGCTAATGATTCATTGCCCACTCAATGTGACATTTAAATTGTCATCCAGAAATCTCATACTCAGTTTAAGTACACCATATGTGAATTTCTAATTAATATTAGAGAGCCTCATTTTCTTCTCAGTAGGATTCTGGGGCATTAGCTAATTACTTTGCCCCCTCTTCTTGTTTTAGTGCTTGACCCAAGAACAGTAGATAGTTCAGAGAAGGCAAAGCTTTGACAACATGACAGGTCTAATCAAGAAGTTACACCTTCTTAGCCTTCCCCTGACTCTAGTAGACTTCCTTTGTGAGAAAATATTACATTAGATTTTAATCATGGAAGGTTTTTCAAACACTTGAACTGTAATAATATAATAATCTTTTAACAACTTGATTGGGAAATGTGTCCTGTTACTTTAAAAATACATGGGCTTGAACCTGATACTGCAATGCTGTGCTTGAGCTAGCTCAGAATTATCTCCTGAAAGCCTCATTCACGTCCCTCCCTTTTCAAATACATTCAGCAGCTTGAAGTTGGGAGTCTAAAATCATCCATAGCCATCATAAAATTGGCAAACCCCATATGACACAGCTTTTCTTTTTCCTGGAAAAATTGTGCACATTTATCCTTATCACTGTTGGTGATAGAGGAAACATCCACAGAGTCTCTTCACTACGACAGTCTAAAATCAGATCTTGTTTAGGAAACAACACCTCTACAAGGTCGTGATGAAAAACTCCTGGCCCCCAAATGAAGACCCCCTTCAGCCTAGATGCAGAAGTCCTGGATGGATTTACTTTCCTTCTTTGCAATACCCTGGGGCCATACCACTGAACTGGTGGTTCCAAGTATAGAGTATAAATGTCTTAAGACAATAAAAAGTAAATGAAGTGAAGGCTATATTAACTAGTTTGATGTAAGAATTCCAAATTGCATATAAAATCAGCACATTGTACCCGATAAATGCACTAATGTATACATGATCTATGTGTTTATGAATCAATTAAAAAAAAGGTAGAAACAGAGAAAAAAAGCCCCCCCCCAAAAAAAAAGGGAGAAAAACTATTTCAGCTTTGATGTTTCTTATCAGGGGCTTATAATTCATAGGGAACTGCTTTAAAAACTGATAAGAGATGCCCTCAAAAAAAGACCAAGAAATAAGTTAGAAGGGAGATAAATATAACAGAAAACCCAGGTTAGGATAATCCACTGAAGTTGAAGACACTTAATTCTGAAACTCCTGGAAGGCAAGGGAATAAAAAGTAGAAAAGTATTTCTTTGTAAATGTGTAATCTGACAGACTTTCCTCCCAACTTCAATAGACATTTTCCAAACGAGGCATGGAGTAGCCTACCAACAGTAGTACTATCACCCAAACTGTAGAAATTCAGCTAATTATATTATTATGCATATGCTGAAGACTTTAATACACAAAATGAAGACCCCTTAGCACCTTCCTTGTTCTGTTCATATTTTTTTTACTGTAACTAGGTTAGCATCTCTAAATAATAACAATAGCACTAATTGTAAAACTAGGACTCTCCCCATTCTATTATGAGTCCCAGAAATAGCACAAGTAATTTTAATAATATCAAGCATAATCCCACCAAGATGACAAAAACTGGCACCAATTTAAATTACCTCTCAGGTATCATCATTAATTGACTTAAACATAGTACTGATACTCCCCATACTACCAATTTTTGTTGGAAGTGTACAAAATACTAATCTTGGTTTTTCTACTTAGCTAAAGCCCTTTTGGGAACTATGCTATAGAATTTATTAAAGAAAAAGAATTGGGAAGGAAGAAAGACAAATTGAGAAGGGAGAAAGACAATTTGGGAGGAAGAACGGGTAGAAAACCCTCCTGTCCCCAAATTCTTATTCTTGTCTTCTCCAGGTTAAACATACCTATTTTCATTAGTTATCCAGTGATTTTCAAAGAAATTCTGGAAAGATGTACAATGTATCCCAGACATAATGTTTATACATTTTTTTTACATATTACATGGTGCTTATATGAATTTGAAAGTGGATTAATGTTTTTACTTTTTAATAGTACACATAGATACAGCTAGTTCATTTGATATTACATTTTTAGAATACCAGAGTATTTAAAATGTACCAAAAATTACAAATATAATAAATATAATTCAACCTTTATTAAATGTTTGAGAGGTATAATAATTCAGAGAGCACTGGACCTGCTTTTATGGCGATATCTTTTATTATGTCATAGTTCATAGTTATATGGATGTACTAATGAAATGAATGTTCTAGGTAATCAAATAAAATAAAAATTTCTTTAGCAATAACTAAGGAGTTAATTGATAGTCTTATTTTTTCATTTCTATTTTTTCTATTATAGCATTGATATTACTTTTCTTATTAAACTTTAATAAACTTTATAAGCTTTGTTAATCCAAAGTACAAAATCCAGTAACAGCAGTTCGAGGGGAAAAAAAGCAAAGTAATTCTAAACCAAGGAACCCAGAAAATCATTATTCTCACTTAATTGTCCCTCTTGTCAAAATATCATTTATCAAGATATTGTTTGAAATTAAATAAAAATGGTAAAATGTGTTGGAAAGAGTAAGACATCAAATACAAAAAAAATCTAGTAAACAAATTTTTTTCGGGATAAAATAGAGGTGTTGATGAGCCAATGTACACATTTCTCTTTTGAGTTTAGAGTGATTTAAATAAATCATTAGATGTGATCATGTTATATTTGCTTCCTTTGTTTTATCTAGGATCAGGAATGCTGATGGGGAAAGAGCATTTGAACAAAACCTCGATATGCTCTGGATTTTTAAAATATGTGGTTAGCTTATTTTGCCTTTCAATTGTTTACCCTTGGCTCTTTCCTTAGTCCATTCTCAGCAACTAAAAGGATTTTCCAGATATTCAAACAAGTGCAATAAAAGTATGTTCCAGAAATACCATGTTAGTTTCCAAACCAGAGACCATTACTATGTTTTAAAGAGGCTCGTTTAATCAGGCCAGCAAACATCTCCCTTAACAATTAAGACCAAGCACTGTTATCAGCTATATAAAAACTTTAAATAAATAACTAAATAGGTAAATAAATGAACAAACAAACAAATGAATGAATGAATGAATGAGGAGCAACCTTACTGACCTTCAGAGGAGAAATGTGAGACTGTAGGACGTATCCGTGGACATTTTCTATTTGAGACAGGTTCTTTTCTGAAACATGCACAAGTTCTGGGCCTCTTACTTCATGGGTTAGTCGAGGTAAGGAATGATCATGTGGAGCGTCCTCATCTTGATATCGATACTTCTAGGAGAAAAGAAAAAAAATGTATCTATATATCATGTTTGCCAAGGGTGCAGTCTGGACATTACATTCTAACTCCAGTAATATAGGTACACAACAAAACGTGTACCTATGGTTGACTTTGCCAAACAGACTTAGCTATAGATTCTTCTAGTGGTCACCGCAAACAAGGTCAAGTGCAAGCAAAACTGTTTAACCATCAGTATCAACCTCATTGATGACTTATTTTTGTTTTATAGTATCCTTTTTCTGTTTATGACTTACAGAAAGGTTGCAACAAAGGAACTGATACAATTTATTTAAGTCGGGGATAAAGTAACCCTCTTAACCAGAGCTGCAAAAAATTTTAGGTCATGGATTGAGAAGAAAAATGTGCTGAGCAATTAAAAATTCTCATATGCTCCATTTAGAAAAATTAATTTTATTTCAGAATTTGGAAATTTTTCCATCCACATTATTTGTAATAACTTCAAAAGGAAGAAAACATTCTCTTCTTTTACTTTATCCCCTAGGAGGAAGTGTTGATTTCATTTAGTCAGATTCCAGGAAGAAAGATCACAATTTTTAGAAGTGGAGCTGGCGTTTAAAGAACTCCAAAAAATCAAGGCAAGGTTCTACTTATATTCAGATGACTCCTTGAATGGAAAAGGTAATATTTCCTTCCCTCTATTCCCTTTTCTTCTTCTTCTTCTTTTTTTTTTAATTATCAACCAGCTTCCTTATGTATGCCTATAACAGAAAGAGAATACCTGAAAAAGGCCATTGTTTGAGTCTTCAAAGCAGATAAAAGGAAGTTGGCAGGGAGAAAAAAGGGTCAGGACAAGAAGTTCTAGCAGAGATCAGCCCTGGTTTGGGGGTCAGTCTCCATCTTCAGCCGTGGCCTGGCTGTCCATCCTTTTTCTTTGTCTCTCTTGCCTTTATATGCTTTTTCCATTGTTTTTTTTTTTTTTTGTTGTTGTTGTTGTTGTTTGTTTTTTTACTTTTTTTAAATTTTGTTTTATTATTAAATCATAGCTTTGTACATTAATGTAATCATGGGGCACCATACACTGGTTTTAATAGGCCATTTGCCTTTTCCTTTGGAGCTGCCCTTTTAGAGTCCCATTGTTTCCAGGCTGTTGGCCTATCTAGAAAAGAGAAAAGGGAACTTTCTACATCTGATTCCCAATCCAGTTAATGATGTGTTGATTGCTTTGCTCTGCCTTTGTGGCACAGGGATATAAGAAGCAGGGATCCAAACATCGTCATAATGCCATCTCAGGCTTAATTGTGATATCTAACCTCTTCCCAGGGCCCCGTTATTATTATCACTAACAGTTATTTTATTACATCAGGTATTAAAAACATGTCTTGTAAAACCATGCCTATGTATGTTCATACATTTTTGAGATGAGAATACTTTATTGAACTTCAGCTCTCATTCTGACTCATAATCTAACAGTAACAAGAACCATTCCCAGAGTTGATAATTCAATCTGTTGTCCACTCTTATTCAGAGTGCCACCAGTACTTCTATTTTCCAGGGAGGCTTTCTGCAGTGTCCCAACTAACATTAGTCTCAGAATAAAAATAACAACTAGCAATATCATAATTGCAGTCTGGAAGGAACTCTTACATACCTCTTTCACTGTAATTATTCTTAGCTATGATGTTGCATTTTACCTATGAAAAACTAAGGCTCAGAGAAGTTAAAGTACTTGTCTGGGGTCACCTAACTAACGGGCATCAAGGCTGAACTCAGTCTAGAGAATTTGAATCTGAATAATAATCAGCTTCTCCTCTATGCTCATAAAGGAGATAAAGCTCAATTCCGATAACTGAATTGGCAGCTTTGTAGAAAAAAGAAATCACTGAGAATACACAACACAAACATTTTGTGAACTGAAAATACCATGCTTCTGGGTTTTCTTTTTCTTTTTTTCTTTCTTTCTTTCTTTCTTTTTTTTTAGAGACAGAGTATCACCTTGTTGCCCTTGGTAGAGCGCTGTGGTGTCACAGCTCACAGCAACCTCCAGCTCTTAGGCTTAGGCAATTCTCTTGCCTCAGCCTCCCGAGTAGCTGGGACTATAGGCACCCACCACAACACACGGCTATTTTTTTGTTGCAATTTGTCTGGGCCGGGTTCAAACCTGCCACCCTCGGTATACGGGGCTGGCGCCCTACTCACTGAGCCACAGGCACTGCACTGCTTCTGGTTTTCTAATCCCATGAAGAATCTGGAAGGTAATCTGCCTCAGAAACATGGACAAAGCTAAATACTCATTCTTGATCAGTATATGTTCCCTGGGAATGGAAAAAAGTATCATCCATAGGCCCATTTTAGCTCTTCTGCCTTCTATATAATCTTCCCTTTATAGTTCTCTCTCATGGAGGCACTATCGTTTATGCATTCACTTGACCCAGAAACGTAGGCATCTAACAAACTCCATCCTCTCTTTGGCCCCCTACCATCTGCCAATTTAATCACTCAGTCAACCTGGTTTATACCCTAAATAATTCCTGAATTCACTCCCCCATCACCAACTACTACTACCAATTCTTTCCATGTCAGATTCCCACCCGCTCTCAGCTTGACCACAGCAATAGGCTCTGAACCAGCTAGACAGCCTCTGAGACTGCCGCCCTCCATTTGTTCTCTCTACTGCTCTAGAGGGATTTCTGAATCACATGCTCATAAAGTTCTCAAAATTCTCCAGTGGCTCCCATTGCCTAGAGGACAGAATTCAAGTTTCCTTATCCTGCTGTAAGGTGCCCTCCCTGTACCACTGCATGAGCTGAACCCCTGTTACTTCTGAATTGATTTTCTCACCACTCCCATCTCAGTGATTTTGGAATAAATACAAACAGATCCTTACATCTAGTATGTTAAGCATATTTTAAAATCTGTGGCAAAGTACAAGTAAAATAAAATGTTAACATCTTAACCATGTTTAAGTACACAGTTTGGCAATGTTAATTAGATTCACTTTGCTGTGCAACAGATCCCCAGAACTTCTTCATCTGGCGGGCGTTCCCACAGCCCTCTATACTCCCTCAACCATGACTCTTACCATGCTGTAGGGTTGCCTATTTCTCAGTGTTTTTTCATTGAACAGTGAAATTATTTGAGGGCTGGGACCACATTGGTATTATTCATTCTCATATTTCCAGTCCTTGGCTAACTACCTAGGTCAATAAATATTTGTTAAATGAATTTATGAAAGACTATTGAACAAATGAATGAAATGGGTATCAGTTGCTTAAACCACAAAATATTTTGGCTACTAGTTGCGATCTCTTTCACTATATAACATTATAAACTCAAGTAAAAAAAAAAAAGGACAACCACATCGTTGTTTGACATAATCTTAAAGGACATCAGACTTTTAAGTATCACATTTCTTTCTCATCACTGTGCATTTTGGTAGTATATTATGGGAATGTAAACTAAAAAAAAAGAAAAAGACATATCCTCAAGAAGACTGTAAATTATTAAGCAAGTTATTCATGCACAGCTGGCTAAGCTATCATACATAGCGATAACAACTATTCCTACACATGGAGTCTGTGGAAGCAGAAATCGGTCAGCATCAACTTATTCTCAGTTTGGTTGTGTATATTTTCAGGGAGATTTCCCTTGTGCAATTTAATCCTCCTTTCCTGGATGTACCCAGAGTTATACTGGAACCTCAACTCCATACCTCAAGCTGAGACAAATTCTGTGGTACTATTTACACCATGAAGCACCTGACGGAATTAGTCTAATTCTGGACTATACCTGGATCTGTACTTCTGCAGAGCTTCTTAATACTTCCTGTACCCCCTATCAGTTTCTCCAGGGAACTGCCCTCTATGAATCATGCACACACCAAGGCCCATCTTAGGCCTGCTTCTGGTGAACATAAGACTTGGTTGGAACTTGACATGTGAGGTAGAGTATGGCAGCAGAAAACTGAAAGGCCTACTGGTGTCCATTGTACACGTAGGAAATAATTCAAGAGACCCTAGACCTAACTAACGCTCTGCTCAAGTCAGCCAGATATTCTCTCTTCTTTTTTAGTTTTAATTTTCTGCCTATGAATAATCAAGAGATGACAAGAATTAATGACAAAGTACGTATTTAACTCAAACTCAAGCTTCTAAAGGAATCACCTTCAAATCACCTAGGTGATTTGAATTTTGATTTTCAAAATTCAAATCTTGATTTTTCTTTTTTGCTTGGATTCAAATTTTGATTGCTCTTTTTTGGCTGAATAAAAGTATTATTTATAATGCTAAGAATAATATTAAACATCTACACTAGTATTAATGCTAAGTTAATAGAAATATTAATCCTGACATTAATTCAATATTAAAACCAATAATAATACCAGCTACAGTTAATGTGCCAGGAGGCATACTAAATGCTCCCTATGCATCATCATCAGATGAGAGAAAGGTGTTACCATTTTCTTTTCCTGAGGCTCAAATAATTAGGTAGTTTTCCAACTCTGTATACTTGGTGAATAGCAAGCTAGTTTTACACACTTGCTAGTTGACTCTGGACCTACTTCAATTAGTCTGCTAAATTAGTTAGGACTCAAAGGTAACTTTAAAAATCATCTAATAAGGGATATTAAACAACTCCGTAGGGGTCATACCTTACATAAGAAAAACGACTTGTGTTCTGGACAATTCTGAGTCACCTCTCATTCTATCCCTTTTCCGGTAGGCACCAAGGCCATTCTGGGCACCTCTGAGGATTTCTGCATTGCCTATATAAGGAGGGCCACTGGGGGAAGGCCTCTGTTTTGAAATCTGTGTCTTCCTCTTTTTCTCTCCTAGGTTTGGTCTATTGGAGGGTCTCTGGAGTAAAATAAGATCTAGACATAGATTATATTTCCCTTTTCAGCTCTACTGGGAGCTAGCACAGGGAAAACTTGTGTACCACTTATGGTGTTTTGGTGTATTTGGTGTATTTCGTCTCTGACTTCTAGAGAACTATCTTCTTCTTCCTCTGAAGATCAACACTCCCTCCAGTCCCAGATTTCTTCATCACGCAAACATTTTCAGGGCATTGATGATTAGATAAGGTGCTACCACCTCAAAAGCCTTTTCTCACTGTTAAGTTTGAAAAGAGTTTCCTTCTTGAAGCTTCCATAGTGTTCTGCACAGATTTCTGCTAATTAATAGCAGCTTTACATTGTAATGATCTGTCCATGTGCTTCTCTCTCATACTACTCCCTGACTGCCTCAAGTGTAAAGATAGAGTCTTATTCATCTCTAAATCTTGTTTTTTTTTTTTTTTTGCAGTTTTTGGCCGGGGCTGGGTTTGAACCCACCACCTCTGGTATATGGGGCCAGGGCCCCACTCCTTTGAGCCATAGGCATCACCCCACCTCTAAATCCTTTTTTTTTTTTTTGGCCGGGGCTGGGTTTGAATCCATCACCTCTGGCATATGTGGCCGGCGCCTTACTCCTTTGAGCCACAGGCACTGCCCCATCTCTAAATCTTTAATGCCTGACAAACCAGCACATAGTAAGAGACCAATGAATGTGTGCTTAATTGGATTAAACTTAAATCATCTGAGTAGTAATGCCATCCAGTTGCTCAGAAAGCCCTCCCAGCTGAACCTGCAGGCAATCATACTCCCTTCTATCACAAGCCCCTACATAGAGAAACAAAGGCTAAGGAGGTCTGAGCACACTCTGCTCAGTAAATTCTGCTGGTGTCTGTATGAGTCAGGACCATCCTAAGTTGCCCAGAATGTAAACACAGAATTCTACGTGTGCCTGATCCATCATCGGGGGTTCTGTGGCAGTTTGGAAGATGGTACAATGCTGTGATGTATACTGTAACTGATCTAGAAATTGAAAATCTTTCAAGGTCTCATAAATAAAAATATAAATTTATGGGTGGCGCCTGTGGCTCAAGGAGTAGGGCCCCGGTCCCATATGCCAGAAGTGACGGGTTCAAACCCAGCCCTGGCCAAAAACCAAAAAATATATATATATAAATTTATTTCTATTGCTGCATAACAGTTCTCTACTTCCCCCTTGCAGCAGAAGTTGGCACTGTACTGATGAGAAAGAAAGAGAGAGAGAACAAATCAGAAACCAAGGAAAGTCCAAATGTGTTTGTGTTCATGATAGTCAGCAATATCTCCATACCTAACAGTCAGTGAATACTAAATACTATCCATGGACCCGTTGCTAAGAATGTCATAGAAATTAATCCACATAAGTCTTATAGCAACATTATGAAAAGGAGACACAACTAAGGAATGATTATAATTCCTCATCTGAAGCCTGACATAAGGAAATAGTTAAAACTTGTTAGTTCTTCTGCTTCTGTTTAATACAGTGACAAAAACCAATCTCTGTGTTAAGTCTTATCTCTCCCTCTGTAATCTTAGTTCCTTGAAGGTAGAAACCCTGACATATATCTCTGTCTCCTGCAGAGCAGTCACACCAGTGTGCTACGCACTGTGTGTCCAGCAGGCCCAGGGTGACTGAATGCGGCTGATTGAAAGAAAGCTTCTTAGATTTAGAAATGTACTTTGGCTGAAAGGAAACACATATTCTATAAGAAGTGTGAAGTCAGCAAGAAAAAATAAGTAACAGACTTGCAAAGGGAGTGATATCCCAAAGAAAGAGGTGGTTGCAGTTCAGAAAATAGAAAAATTCAAAGTGGTAAAGAAAGCCATCTCAAAAAAATGAACTACGTAGAAACTACGTAGTCTTTTTAGTTCAAGACTGCAGAAGTTTATGTCCAACAATTGACTATTTTTATCCAGGCCCTGCCAACCATCTTCTTATTTTCGGGAAAACATTTTGTTTTGATATGATATGTTATGATATTTATGTTTAGAAATCTCCTTTAGCCGAGATGTGTGCAGCAGATAGCCAGTGGGACCTCTTTTCTAGTTCCTTCCTTTCTCCATAATGAACAAATTTCTGTCCCCTAACTAACTACTCAACTATTTGAGTAGTTTCTCAGAAAAGTTAGATTTTCTGCAAGAAACAGGAGCTGAGATTCTGAAGGCCCCTGGCAAACTTGCCTATGCCAAGATTCCCCATGCCCTGCAATATGCCCCCAATGCATTCTGCCTCTCCTTAGTTACACCTGGCCCCTCCTTTAAGAAGACCATGATTTCCATAGATGGAGTTGTGTCAGCTCTTACTGTTTTCTCAACAAAATGTCTATAATATTACAAATTCCCTTTCTTCCCTGGCAATCTCCATTGTCTCGATAATTGGATCTTTGTGTAATGAGCAGTTGGACCTAGGCCAAACCCCCCTTGTGGTTTCAACAACGTGACTTGTGTTCCATCACCTTTACACACCCATTGCAACCTCTTTCCAACTGACTGCCTTTTCCTCTGGAAGAAAAACATGGGTATAAAAGAAGAAAAAAGAAAATAAATGAATATTTAATGTAGTGCTCATATCAGCATTTTTATATTCATTTCTTTCATTTGAAATAAATTCTCTGAATGGCATTTTGATTGGAACAAGTTTCTCTTTCCCCTTTCCATCCTTTCTGTCTATTATCCCATATCTTCCAGAATGGTTACATTTATGTTGCAAATCTGGGAGTGGCGGTTGCGTTAAATAGGAGAAAAATGGGAGAAGGAAGGGCAAGTCAGACTATATAATTTTCACCTTCACTTCTTCAAGACAAATTCCTAGTTTCCCAGAGTAGAGAGTTCTTTTCCACCTACCACATTTCCCTCTGCCTCATAGGCTTTCAGGGATCCACATCTTATTATTAATAAAACTCAGCACATTTTTGTTTTATATTTATTTTTGTGATTATTTGCTTAATGTTAACTCCCCTATTGAACTGAAACCCTGATGGCCTAGCAAAGATCCCACCTTCTTGGTTCACTGCTGCCCTCAAGTGTCCACTAATAGTAAGTATCAATAAATGTGGAATAAATAAATCTGTAGCCAAATCTACCTTTAACATTTATTGCTAAAAGAACTAATAAAAGGGGGTCGAAGCTCACTGATTTCATATTGATCTTCCCCAAGTGAAACCACCCTTTAAAAAAAATGATCCATATTCAGCAATCCAGCTGGCCCAAAGAACCCTTGGAGTAGGAATTTTTCACAGGCTGGGAGCAGAAGGGAGGGAAGAGATGAAAGCCTTCCCAGGTATTTCATTTGAATTTTTTCAAACAAAACTCACAAGTGAAAGGAAGTACTTTTCTGCCTTTTTTTCCTACAAAGAACAGGACAAGCCAGGATGTTAATTAAATTACAAGTCAGTTGTCTCTTTGAAGCTGACAGAGCTTTGTGTGGTTCCAAGCAACGTCAGATATTTTAAACCCTCTGTAATTACCTACAATGGAGGCTCTGCCAGGAAGGATGCTTTCATGAATATTTAATAAATCTTAAGATCTTTTTAAAGAACTGATTATTTAAATAATTATGAGAGAACTCACTGTAGCTCAGTGCTGCCCTCCCTCTGTTAACTGAAGATGCTGGAAATGCAGCCTGATGGAAAACTGAGGTAGGCCCAGGAACAAGGGAAATCCAGGCTAACACAGGAGAAGTAATTATAAAATCCAACAGGCCTTAAGCTCTCTGAGCAAGTCAGGATAAAACCACAGACGTACAGTCTGGGAAAATAAGAATTGTAGAAAGAATTTATATAAAATACATTCAAGACACTCTCTATAGTTTACAAAGCACTTTGAAAAACACAATCTCAAATCATTCTCTCAAGAATTGGATGGATAAAAA